>NC_059338.1:71970183-73220183 GCF_018350155.1 Leopardus geoffroyi | reverse complement strand
ACACCTTGTGTCACCACCCCTCGTAGCCGCTGAAGAGCCAGGCCCTGCTGGGTGCTGTGACTCGCCTGAACGCGTGGCCCGAGAGGCCCTACAGCAGCTTCCGTGCGGCCCTCGCTGTGCACATGCTCTGTGGGACAGAGCCGGTACCCGGTGCCTGGTGCCCGGTGGAGGGTGGAGGGCAGAGAACCCACGGTGGGCACTCAGAAGGTGCACGACAGGGTGCGCACATGTTCGTATTTCTGCCCGCTTCAGGTGGCCCAGAAGAAGGGGGCCAGCAGCCTCTCTGCTCTCGACCCGGAGGTCCTGTCCGTCTTCGTGCCTCCTTTCGTCAGTAAGGAGGACACTCAGCTGGCTGGCACCAACTGTGCTCTGAGCAAGACCAGAAGGCGCTCCTTCAGAAAGAAGAGGGAGAAGCCCAAGACAGAGCCCTGGAAGGGACCCCCTCCGGAAGACGTCAGCGTCCCCAATGGCGTGGACCTGCTCGCCCTGCCTCAGCTCTGCTTCCCAGGTATCCGCTGCCGTGCTTTCCAGCCGCACCCATGGTGCTTTCTAGAAGCCACCTCTAGAGAGTGATAGAGGGGGGCTGGTGACCGCTTGAGCCTTGATGTCGAGCCACAGGACTGGGTTCTCTTAATCTCAGGGGTTTCGGAGCTAAAGGATACACGGACCACTCAGTGCAGGGGTCTCGGGGATAGAGAGTGCCCAGGCCACCCAGTGCCGCCCCCAGGTCTTAGAAAACTGAATCCCAGAAGAGGGGCTGTTGGGGTTGCCAGGTGTCGTGGTTTGTAGATGTGCTTTCCGAGGATTTTCACCTTGGACTTACAGTCCTGTCTTCCAGACGTCCAGCAAGCTGGTCAAAATGCCCTCCAGTTGGCCTGTGGCATGTCCCCGGGCTCCCCAGCTGTGCCTGTTTTCTGTGCCCCTGGGGCTGGCGGCCCGGGCTTGCACACCTTCCCCAAACTGGCGGTCCCGGTTGTGGGTGGCCTTTGTTGTTTCCGGTGGTGGGTGAGAAACGCCCAAGGGGCTTTAGAAAAGGCAGACGAGGAACGCGCCGCCGTGTCCCGTCTGGGAGTGTCCACCGAGAAATGGGTGCTGTCTCCTGGTCTCCAGGGTTACAGCCCGGGACACCCGCAGCCCCTGCCGTGCTCAGGAAACCGTCGGCTCCGCACCATCGGCTCCGCACGCACAGCCTGAAGCGTTTGTCTGTGGTCGTGTTGTTGGCAGAGCAGGGGGCGCGCGTGGAGGGGCTGACCCCCAGAGTTAGCGCATCTTGGCATCAAAGCCCCACAGCGATATCTGAGCCGTGATGAGATCTCCTCTTGTCCATCCGCAGGGGGCGTGTGTGTGGCCTCCGAACCGAAGGAGGACTCTGTCCACTTTCTGGTGCTGACCGACGTCTGTGGGAACAGGACGTACGGCGTGGTTGCCCAGTATTACCGACCCCTGCACGTACGTGATTCCGGGGGACCCCCCCCCCAAGTCGGGTCCCAGTGTTTGTTACTGTGCAGGGACACACAGCGCGTGGCAGCACGTGCAGAGAACAGTGGCACCGAGTGCACTCGCGGTGCTGTGCACCCCACCCCCCTGGACGTCACTCCCCAGCCCCCCTCCAGCCCCCGGCCACCACTCATCTGCTTTCTGCCTCCAGGGACGTGACGTGTCTGTTCTGGATACCTCGTGTCCGTGGACTTGCCCTGCACGTGGCCTTTGCGCCCGGCTGCTTTGACTCAGTGTGTCGTTTTCAGAGTCCAGCCACGCGGGAGCTTCTCGCTTCTGTCCGCAGACGCCGACACTACTGAGGATAGAAGCCGGGACCGGC
Source organism: Leopardus geoffroyi (assembly GCF_018350155.1). NCBI lineage: Eukaryota > Metazoa > Chordata > Mammalia > Carnivora > Felidae > Leopardus > Leopardus geoffroyi. Next base: position 73,218,364 of record NC_059338.1, on the reverse strand, counting down.
TGGGTCGAGAGGTGACACGTGCCTGTGGCTTTCTCTCCAGGACGAGTCCTGTTTCTACAACGGCAAGATGCACTGGGAGCCGTTCAGGCCACCTGGGGCTGCGACTGGCTGCTTCGTGCCCTTTGCCGTGTGTGTGGTCTCCAGATTCCCCTATTACAACGCCCTTAAGGACTGCCTGTCTTGGTGAGCCCCCCTGGGTGCCTGTTTGTCCGTGAGGCCGCTCCTGGCGCTGGTGGGTGGTGGGTGGGCCCCAGTTGGGCCCCGGGAGCACCTAGAAGCTTCCAGATGCTTCTGGATATGCTGGCATGTGGGGAAGGTCTGCCAGATGAGGGAGGATAAAGCCAAGCTGTTGGAAGTAAAATTAATGGGATTTGATGTTTGGTGTTTTAAAAAAGGTATATGAGGAAAAGCTCTGTTCCTGGCTCTCTGAGAAAATCAGGAGGCTGCCATTAGTGGGGTGGAATCTTTAACCGTCTTAGTGCTGATACTGAGAAAGCCTGAGGATATAGAGAATTTTTGAAAAATCCAGAGAGCATCACGTGGCACGTGACTGTGGCACAGACACGGCCTGCCCCCCGGCCATGTGCGCCCCAGCTGCTTCGTGCTCATGCTCACAAAGTTACAGTCTTAGAGTTGGCAGCGGTTTGGTTGAAGACAGAAGGCAGTCCACAGAGGGTCCCCCTTCCGTCGTCACACCCACCAGCCACCCCTGGCAGGTCCCACATTTCTGGGAAAGCCATGACTCTGGTTCTCACACCGTGGCCAGAGGGCTGAGCAGGAGTCCATCCGGATCAAGCTAACAGCCTTCGTGACTCAAATTCCAGCACCTTCATGGGGGTGTTTTGTTTTGTTTTGTTTTGTTTTTTTTGAAAACGTGGCTGGTCTTTGGACATAGTTTGGGTCTAGCCTGCGTTTTATTGCCACACACGTAAAACACCTTGTACAACAGACAACTCCCTGGTCTCATTTCAGGGCTGAGTGACTTGAGGGGAAGCACGCACATTAATGAACGTTTGCCCAGGCGTGGGAAGGGCCAGAATAAATGAGGACGTGGTCGCTTTTTATTCATTAACTGATCTTCTTCAGCACTTGGTCCCCAGTCACCTCTTCGGTGAGACGGGGAGGGTTATTCACGCCCCGTCTCGAATGGACGGGCTAGGGCCACACCACAGCCACCTTCTAAGGAAGGTGGCCCTGCTCCACTGTCTTGACACCTGTTGTGCCTTCAGCAGTTGACCCTTGTCGCGTCAGGTGGCACGCTGGCAACAAACACCATCCTGCTTGACAGTAATGGAAGCGGACATTTAAGCTGAAAAGGGTGTCCATTTTCCTTGCTTCTTGGGTTTTGTCTCTTTCAATGGCCGTTGCTAAGTGGCCACAACTAGAAAACAGAGCTAGGGAGAAACAAAGGACAGGAACCAGAAAGGCAGTTTCTAAACACAAATTTATGTATTTTTTTAAAATTTATTTACTGAGAGAGAGAAAGAGAATGGGCTGGGGAGGGGCAGAGAGGGACCGGGTCAGAGGATCTGAAGGAGGCTCCTCGCTGCCAGCACAGAGCCTGACGCGGGCCTCGAGCTCAAGAACCGTGAGATCGCGACCTGAGCCAAAGTTGGACGCTCAACTGACTGAGCCACCCACGTGCCCCAGATTTATGTGTTTTTAAAGCCTGTTTTTCTGCTGTAATGAGACCATGTAAATTGCCTCTGTGGGGACAAGAATTGGGAGAGAATGCTCAGTTATATTTGGGGAATTAGATTGCTGGAAGTGGTTTTTTTTTTTTTTTAATTCTTTACAATAAGTACAGAGGAGTATTTTTTTAAATTTTTTAAATGTTTTTATTTATTTTTGAGAGAGAGAGAGAGAGTGTGTGTGGGGCAGGGGCAGAGAGAGAGAGGGGGAGACACAGCATCCGAAGGAGGCTCCAGGCTCCAAGCTATCAGCACAGAGCCCGATGTGGGGCTCAAACTCACGAGCTGTGAGATTGTGACCTGAGCTGAAGTTGGATGTTTAACTGACTGAGCCCCCCGAGTGCCCACAGAAGAATACTGAATTATCTCCAAATCTTGATATGGACCCCAGGAAGAGTTATTACTTGTTACTTCGGAGCGTAGCGCTTGGCTTGCTGGGCACGCGTGGGCCCTGGCAGTGGGCCGGGCTGGGGTCCGCCCCAGGGGACTGAGGCAGGGTGTCCCGGGCCCTTGGCTGAATTTTGCCAAATGTAGACACCACAGTTAAGACACAGAACATTTTTACCACCCCCAAGGCTCCCTCGTGCCCTGTGGTCACTTCCCAGCCCCTCTGCCCCTGGCACCCGCTTGTCCGTTTTACGTTGAAATCACATGCGTCTGAGCCTTTGAACCGTGGGGGTCCACGTACGCATGGGGTTTTTTTCCGAAAAATACCGTACAGTCCTGTAAATGTATTTTCTCTTCCTTGTGGTTTTCTTAAAACCATTTTCTTTTTCTCCAGCTTGCTTTGTTGTAAGGATACAGCAGCTAAGGCACATAACATACAAAATACCTGTTAATCAGTTATTCATGTCCTCAGTAAGGCTTCTGGTCAGCAGTGCGCTATCAGCAGTCAAGTTTTGGGGGAGTCAGAAGTTATACGCGGGTTTTCAACTGCGTGGGGGATGGGTGCCTTTAACCCCCGCGTGGTTCAAGGGCCTACTGGACTTCCAAAGTCAGAATTTATTTGGGAAACCAGCTTTGTCAAGTACTTTCCCTTGGCATGTTTGTTCCCCGCTCAAGTATGACACAGAAAAACGCACGAATTCCAGTGACTTTCCGCTGATGGAACACACCTGTGTAGCCAGCACCCACACCAAGAAACGGAACATGGGCGGCCCTCCGCCCCCCAAACACCCCAGCTCCCCTGTGCCCCCTTCCAGGCACGCCCGGATCCTGGGCAGCCGCTCCCTGCCCTGTGACATCCAGGTTAGTCTCCCTGTTGCTGGAAAGTTCTGAGCTGCCGGCCCTGGCAGACGCTTCAGCTGGGATTAGAAATGCTAAGGAGGACCATCGGATGCTCAGACTCACTTTGTGATTTGATTTTTTTTTTTTAATTTTAGTTTATTGACTCATCTGAAGCTCTGTAAAGATTTCGAAGTTGACAATCACATAAAAGATTTTGCTGCAAAGCTATCTTTAATACCTAGCCCACCGCCTGGACCACTTCATTTGGTAATTAAATCTGGAATTACGTCTTTTCTTTGAAAATAGTAAAAGAAGTAAGATGGAGATGGTTTAAATGTTTTAAACTGTTTCTTACGTTTCGGCGTGTTTAAATTCAGCTTCTCAAGTTCTTACAGAATTCTCTATTATGCTATTTCTAAAGGTGGTTTCCCCAGCGGCCCGTGATAAGTGGGCGTGTAGCTGGTGATGAACCCCTTTAGTGGTTAAAGAAAAGTGCCTGGCTTTATACTTTCCATGTTTCTCTGTGGATCTGGGATCTGTGGATCTGGGATCTGGGATCTGGGATCCCTGGCACGCTCGTTCTGAGACGTTCAGCTGTTTTATCACACGAGGGTTTCAGGTCAAGGACGGTTGGAGAAAGGCAGCCCCCGTTTCCCTTTTGCTGAGTAATGGGCCAGACTGCTGAGCCGTGATGACTGACACCTGCCTGGCTCAGCATTTTCCAGACTGACGTAACCACAGGGCACCTCTTGTTTTTAAACAGGCACCTGTCAGGTTAGCATCTCGAAGCAGGTCATAAATGTTGACTCCGTTTCACTCAGTTCCTTCTGGAAGATTATACAGACAAATCTTGGTTCTCTGCATTTTGATTATTATTCACAGTGGAGAAATCAGTTTTACTTAGGGAAATGTGGTTATGAACTCTGAATGTGCATTTTTAATATCGACCTAAGCCCAGTGGTCGGCAGCAGAGGGTGGGGGGTGGTGGGGAACCCCGCCAGATGCGTTCTAGGCCTGGAGACCAAGCAGGTCACCTGAATGCCTTGGTTCCACTCCCAGAAGCCTTTGCAGGGAACATTTATTGGGTTGTGTTGTGCAAGGAACTCATCTTTATTATGTGGATAATTGGTATTTTTTATTGGACAGTGAAATCATCAAAGTTTACGTTCTTGCGCTATAAACTCAACAGGTATTCGCTGAGGACCTGCTAAGTAGCGAACAGAACCGGGTTCAGAACCATTTGCGGGTTAACTGTGCTTACTGTATTCTGCCTTTGAGCACGAGTAGCATACAGATAGTACCTGTACCAATTTCTGTGCCTCAGAATCTTGGGCTGTTTCATATTTGGTTTTTCCACTCTTACTGCCCCGGTGAGAACGTTTACGGTGGGTCGTTCTTCACGTCTCTTCTCTTCACCCCGCGTGCCCTCCATCGTCCACCCCTGAGCAGCCTGCACCCGGCATTTGCTCCCAGGCACCCACGCCCGCTGCCACCACCCCACTCTGGCCCACCAGCTTCTCCCACCCACGTGACTTGAGGAACCACCGGTCTGGCCACGTCCCTTCCTGACCCTTCGTTAAGTTCATCCTCTGCATAGTGGCTGCAAAGATTGTTAAAATCTGTAAACTGGACTCTCCTTTTGTGCTGAAAACCCAACGATGATTTCTTGCTATATGCCTTCCGCCAGCCTTCCATCTTGGCCCCTGTGTCCCTGTCCAGCTCTGTCATGTGTCCTCACCCCCTTGCTCACTGTTCTCCAGTCACACTGGGGTTCCCTCCGTCCCTCGCGGGTGCTGCCCCAGGACTCTTGCACGTGCTATTTCTGGAAGTGCAGCTGTCCGTTTTCCAGCTCCTGCTCAGCCCTCAGTTTCTTCAGAACAGCCCCTCGGTGACCTCCCACCCCGTCTCGCTCTCAGCACCCAGCCCCCTTCCTGCAGAGCTCAGCACAGGCTGCGGTTAGGGCTGGTGCATGTGTGTGTTTTGTCCAGTGTCCATCTCCGCCGTTGGACTCCAAGCTGCACGAGGACGGAGGCCCTGCCGAGGGTTGCGTGTGCAGGGCTGATGCCACGCCCAGCATCTGCCTCTCCCACAGCTGTTGAGCGAAGCATCAGGGGTTCAGGGGTTCGGGTCTGGTCTTGATTTTCACGAATTCGTCAGGACGAGCCGACTTTGGGGCGGGCTTGCTGCCGTGACCCTCCCCTAAGAGTCCTACTAGCTCTGGGCTCCCATGGACCCAGTGGCCCTGATCTGTCTTAGGGAGTGTTGAGGCACCGTAACTGTTCCTAGTTCTGGGGAAATGCGAGCAGTCCATGGATGGAGGCCAGGAGCCGATTCGGCAGTATTTTCCAGAACCCGCTGTGAGCGGAGGTCCATTTAGAGGCTCTGCAGCTCGTGCTCAGCTGTAGAACTTGTGTTTTGAGCCGAGTGTGTGGGCGCCCAGTGCAGTTTCCCGTTACTCTGGGGCTGGGGCACGTCTGGTCTGTGCCCCCCTTGGACGGCGCCTGGACCACCAGCCCGAGCACAGCCCGGCCCCCGGGAGCCCCGCGTCCCTGGGCCCCCCGCCGCTTCTGCGCCCACCAGCGGGTCTGATTTTACGGGCTCGCGGATCACGGGTGTTACCGGACGTGCAGTGAGATGTGGCTTTTCCTCCCACTGAACTTGACAGACTCACTTCCTGTGTCGCTTCGTGTGTGGAACTTGGTGTTTCTCTGGGGCTCCAGTCACGCTGAAATTTGGCAAGCCTTTTCCTGAGATGTCTTTCCTTCCTCTGTTCCTTCACCTGGGAGGTGGGTGGGGTGACAGTACCCAGCTGCCCGGGTGCGGGTCTTACGTGCCGTGAGGTCACTGGCACAGCAGCAGACACGTCCCGGGGGCTGAGCGACATCTCTGGTAGAATCCCCAGCGTTCGTATCTAGTTGTTCTCTGTCGCTGGGAAGCTGGCTGACACAATTATTGTTTGAAATATTTGAGGGGGTTTTTCCCATACAGTTTACAATTATTAATAGTTCATTGTGACTTACAGCATTTTTAAAAATAAGTTTATTTATTTATTTTGAGAGAGAGAGAGAGAGAGAGAGCGCGCGCGTAAGACGGGAGGTACAGAGAGAGAGAGAGAGAGAGATAGAGAGGGAGTCCCAAGCAGGTTCTGCACTGGCTGTGTGGGGCCTGATGTGGGGCTCGAACCCCCAAACCATGAGGTCAGGAGCTCAGCTGAAACCCAGCCACCCAGGTGCCCCCACGACTTGGAGCACTTAACTCTGCTTTCACTTGTTTCAAATAAAGAGGGTGTTCCTGTCCACACAAGTCACGCATTTTGCTTCCATAGACCAGTTGGTGACAGGAAGGCAGCCAGGTGACAAGACGGCATTGTCAGGAGGCCCTAGCAGATGCACCACCTGCGGGTTTCTCACACGAGTGTTCACTTGGTGTGGATTGTGGACATTTGTTCTGGAACCTTCTCTGCACCTGGTCTTCCGCGTTGCTCCATTTCTCATCCTTCTGCGCTTTGCCTGGTCGGAGCTTCTCTGTCCTCAGATTCCATGCTGCTTCTCTCCGTGTTCTCTCCCACCACTGCTTGCACTCTGGCCTCTCTGTTCTGTGCGTTTGGGGGGCTGCGGGGGCACGGGTGGCCCCAGCGTCTCCCAGACACCCCCCCTCGAGGCTGACACCCACAGTCAGGAACGAACTTGTCATCGGGCAGGAAGGCCCCTTGGCGGAGGAGACGCTACGGTGCCCCTACTTTCCCCTTCCGTCTACCACGCCTGTTAACATAGAAGGGGCGTCTGCATGTAGGGAATTTGAACTGAGGTGTTATTTTAAGATAATATCATTTGGAAAAATAGAGTCTTTCTCAACAGTTTCTTGAATTACAGGTCTTCAAGGAGCTTTGACAACTAAATAGAAGATCCTGGGAGAATTTGTAATCTGCAGTGACCCGAATGATAAGAAAAACGTGTACTAGCTAAGATTAACCCGGACATGCTTGACTTAGAACTTGCGTGGGGGGCCATCATTGGGGGGCCATCTGGGTGTCGGCCTGTCGCTGCCAACGGGCGGGTTGCTCGTTAACGGGAGCGCTTGGGGAACCTTGGCTGAAAGAGACGCCAAGTACTCGATTCACCCGTGAGCCTTTAGCAGTGGTTCTTTGTCTCTGGACGGCTCTGGCGTTCTGCGACACAGGAGGTGACAGCGTGACCCCCCCCCCCAAACGTAGCCTAATGCGCACACCCGGAGCCGCAGCGGAGGGTGTCGGTGGGTTCGGCCTCTGCCGGGAGCGGCCGCTGGACTAATCGGGGAACGTGGTCGCCGCAGGTGTTCAACATGAAGCCGCTGCAGATCGTGTTTCCCTCCCAGGCGGACCCCGAGAGCCCGGTCGTCGACCTGGACCTTCACCTGCCCTTGCTGTGCTTCAGGCCCGAGCAGGTGCTGCAGGTACGCGACCCTCCGGACCCAGGGCGCCCCCCGCTGCTTGGGCTTCGTCCCGCAGAGCCCTGGGAAGGCTCTTCGTTTTGCTTCAAGCCGAGGGGACGGGGCGGAGTTAGAGGGGCCCCGGTGGGGGAGGGAGCAGGGGGCTGGGAAAGCGACTCTGCCCGGTCGCGGTGGGCGCGTGGCGCCCGGCGGGGCTGTGCTCACGGTGCGGTCGGTCCCTGCAGATCCTGACGTGCCTGCTGACGGAGCAGCGCATCGTGTTCTTCTCGTCCAGCTGGGCTCTGCTGGCCCTGGTGGCCGAGTGCTTCCTCACCTACCTGCACCCCCTGCAGTGGCAGCACACTTTCGTGCCCATCCTGTCGGGCCAGATGCTGGACTTCGTCATGGCGCCCACGTCCTTCCTCATGGGCTGCCACCTGGACCACTTCCAAGAAGTCAGCAAGGTCAGGCCTCCACCGTCACCCGGTCGCCCCTGCGGGGACACAGAGGCGGCTCTGGGAGCGCCCCCGGGGCGGGCCGGACACACCGGCCCTGGGGGCGGGGGGTGGCCGTCACCCCCGTCCCCGGGGTGTGCTCTGGGTGCCACGCGCACGGCATGCTGTCGCTTGTGGGCCTCGGGGTGCGTTCGGGGCCGTGGTATCCTGGGTGCTGGGACCTCGTGTCCCTCGTGAGGCTGCTTAAATCCCCGGGGCTCAATGGCTTCCCGCCGACCAGCCAGGAGAGCGCGGGCACCCACCTGGCCGTGGCCGCCTTCTGGTTTTGCGGTGTCCGGTGACGTGCTCGCCTTTGCCGCGCCTCAGTTTCCTCGTCTCTGAGGCGGTCACGTCCTCCCGGGCGGGGCTGTGAGCCGGGACCCTCCCCCGCCCGCCCGGCACGCGCCTGGGCTCCGCTCGCCACAGCCGGCAGCGCGACTGCCCCGCGTCTGCCGTTGGTCGTGCCGCGGACCCCCTTGCCGTGGACGCCTGCACACGCAACGTGTGGTTCACGGTGGCGGTGGGCGGGCCTTGCTGGATCCGGTGGCCGTTCACTCGCTCTGCCTGAGCCGTGACTGAGTGTCGCGCCCTTTCGTGTCCTGGTCGTAAACGACACTGAGCGTGCCGGCCGTGTTATTGCTGCCAGGGTCAAAGGAGCCAATAGAACAGGACTCGGCATACAGCAGGTGCTTAATAACGTGCGTTAAGTGAGCTGACCTCACGGGTTTGGAATGAACGTCGTGGTATCGTCAGCAGGAAGGGCGGGTTCGGTTTTGTAAAAACGCCTTTATTCAGGTAAAATTCATTCACCACGAGGGTTACCTGGTGACCGCGTACAATTCAGTGGCTTTTAGTAGCTTTACAGAGTCGTGCCAGCTAATTTTGGACCTTTTCATCTCCCGTGGAGAAGCCCTGGGTGCCTCAGCGTCCCCCCGTGCTGTCCTCCGCCTGCCCCTGGCTGCCACCACCTGCCGTCTGTCCCCTTCCACCTGGTTTCATGTCCGCGTGAGGCCTTTCGTGGCTCCCCTCGCCCAGCACAGCCGTTTCAGGTTCATCCACGCTGTCGCCGGCAGCCAGACGTTATTCTTGCCGCAGGACAGGGCCCCTTGTGTGAACATCACGACAGTCCGCTCACCCCTCCGTCGGTTGACGCACGTGTTCTTTCTCCTCTTGGCTGTCGTGAACGTCCGTGCACAGCTGTACGCGCCTCACTCGGCTCGGGTACGTGCCGTGTAGGCTGGGAAGGCGGGGTCACACGCGAACTGGCCATTCGAGAAGAGCCCAGGCTGTGTGTGCAGCGGCAACGTAGGGGCTCCGACTTTCCGCCCTCCTCACCAGCCCCCGTCCCCGTGCTTGTAGCCACCCTGGCGAGCGTGAAGCGGTGTCTGGCTGGGACGTGCGTTTCCCCGGTGACTGATAACGTGCGCACCTTCGTGTGCTTGCAGGCAGTCTGCTCAGGGTCGCTTTCCCGTGACTGTTTTGGGGCTTCCTAAGTGTGCGCAGACACGGAGAAAGGTCAGGGTGACGCCACGGGTCCCTTCCCGTCTCCAGCCCTCGTCAGGTGGGGCCCCGCTGCCCTGCTTTACTTGGAACGTTCTGGAGTGAATCCCAGGAAGGTGGTAGGCGCTGTGTTCAGCCCAGGGAGGAGCCGGGTTCTCGCCACGTTCTTGCCAAAGCCAGTGACTCACCAAGCCACAAACACACTTTGGGAGAAGACCATTCGGACCTTCGTGGAAGGAATGGGGGGAAACGTCACCCAGTCTGCCTTGCAAATGACGGGAAAAAAAATCCACACTCTGAAGTTTGAAATGTGTTGCTTTTTTTAGTCATTAGGGGAAAAGCCATCTTGTTTCAGACCCTTCGGAGGGAAACTTTGTTGGCACGTTGACCTAACACAGTCAGCATTCGTGAAGGAAGACCATTTAGGCATTTACTTGCTCTGGAAGGTTTCGGGACAAGCAGCAGCTCTTGCCTGAAGAGCGTGTTTTGTGTCTGGACGTTTTCCTCTGTGGGGCTGGGGTCTTGGAAGCGGTCCCGTGACGGTCCTGTCACGCATCTGTGCTGTGACCCGCATTAATGCTCACAAAGGGCACTGTGTCCGTGTCTGGACAACTCCCTTCGGGCCTCACGTGTCACCGACGTGGGCATCAGGAGGCTGGGCCCAGATGCGACCCGAGGAGCGGGGCCTTCAGAGACTCCAGCACCGCCTTTCAGGGATTCGGGACCCTGGGGCGTGACTCAGGGTTGTGCATCTTGTCACAGATGAGGCCTTTACAAGGAACTCAGACACATATTTCAGAAACTCCAAGTGTGTGTGGTCACGGAGCCCGGAACCCCGCCCACACTCCATTCCTACGAGGGGTGGAGTTCTGGAATGTTCTCTCCAGGCTCCTGAAGTAGCCGCAGAGTGTTTGCACCAGGGCAGGTGAAAGCCTGATAACGACACATGTGGAATCTTGACTCAGACTGCGCGTGTTTAATCAGATTTAGCTTGTTAACATAACTCACGGTCTAGCCTACATTTTTTGGTGGAGACGACGTAAGACTCTGTGTATGTATTAAATATGGTAATTTAATTAAGTAATTCACTATCTTAGTGAACACAAATGTGTTTTTGTGTTTCTGAAGGTATCTACAAGTTCAGATTCTTACATCAATTTTTACACACTCACAGGAAGCTGATGGTTTAATTCTGATAAATATCGACAATGGGAGCGTCACCTACTCTAATGACGAGGACATCGATGTTCCCGACATCCCTCTCCTAGCGGCACAGACGTTTATTCAGAGGTAAAGGTGGGAATTTCCGCCGTGTGCTTGGAAACGTCTTTGTTCCAGAGCTGTGTTTGCCAGTTCTGAGTTTCTTCTCCGTCTTATGTTACAGATCGATGTTTTTTTGTCATCACTGTTTGGAAATTGTTTGTGAATATCTTATCTATGTATTTATTTCCTTACTTTAAAGTTAGTTTATTTTGAGAGAGAGAGTGCACCTGTGCAAGTGAGCACGAGTGGGGGAGGGGCGGAGGGAGAGACTCCCAAGCAGGTTCTGCGCTTTCGGAGCAGAGTGCGAGGTGGGGGTCAAACTCATGAACCATGAGATCATGACCTGAGCCAGAATCAAGAGTTGGACCCTAACTGACTGAGCCACCCAGATGCCCCTGTTTGTGAATGTTTTAAAACAGAAGTCATTCGTCCTTATTCAGATCTTTTCTGAATACCAATGGCCCTACGGTCAGGTGATGGTCCCACCCCCCAGGAAGCCTCCCCACCCTCTCTCTGTGCCCCAGTCATGTGCCTGTGACCTTTGAGGTTCCTTCCCTCCTTTCCTCCTTCCTTCCCTGCTCCCCTCCTCCTTCCTTCCCTCCTCCCCTCCTCCTCCCTTCCCTCCTTCCCTCCTCCTTCCTTCCCTCCTTTCCTCCTTCCTTCCCTCCTCCCCTCCTCCTTCCTTCCCTCCTTCCCTCCTCCCTTCCCTCCTTCCCTCCTCTTTCCTTCCCTCCCTCCCCCAGCAGATAGGTATTCGGCACCCCTGGGATGCCCCACACCGGGCCGGATTTGTGTACCGATGAACATTTCTAATCGTTCACTTTTGCCTGATCATCCGAGTCGGACATTTTAGCAGGGATGGGCGCCAGGGCCTGGTGCCGTGTCTCCAGTGTACGCTGGGGTGGAGCACCCCCCAGTGGGATGGGGCTCTTGCCCTCGGCCGTGTGGCGTGTGGTGGTGTCAGAATTCTAGAATACACGCAGCGGGTGGCCTTCTGCTTGGCCAGACCCCGCAGTGGTGGGGTGCGGTGTCTCCTGCGGCCTCAGCCAGGGGAGACTGCCTCGTAACGGGGGCTGAGTCGCGTGTGGTCGGTCGCTGGCACGTGTGTGAAGGTGCCGACACCTTCCAGGTGGTGGTTACCTGACCGGTCAGCCGGGGTTTGCGGGGCCGGGACGTCCGTCTCCAGCGGCGGCTTCTCATCGCTCTCAGGGCGGACCCAGGGCGCTCCCCGACCCGCCCCGGCCCTGCTGACCGCTCAGACCTGGTCTCAGCCCGCCCCGCCCCTGCCTCAGCCCCACGGGCTCCTGTGGGGTCTCCAGGGGTTGGGTGCTCCCCACCCGTTCAGGGCCGCTCGTGCCTGTCTGGCTTTTCACCTTTCAACTTTCAGGGGTCCTTGAGTGCTCTTCTCCAGCCACCAAACGGGCTGTTTTCTAGCCTTCGTTCTCTGATCCCTCTCCTCACCTCCCTGACCTCCCATGACCTCATATCTGGGGTGCATTCTTCTGTTTTTCTGTTTCTTCCCACTCGAATGCCAGCCCCACCCTGGAGCTTTGTCTGTGGTCAGCACGCAGCCCGGCACGCAGGAGGCGCTCAGGAAGGAAGTGGGGGGTGGGGGAGGACGTGCGTTGGGCTTGTTCATTTTGTGTGCAAACCGCAGATTTGCCCGCTGGTTTCCAGCGCTGCGGCCTTGACGGTGCTGGGGAGGCCGGGGTTGTGAATGTGCTGACGGCCCACGGGCCGAGAGCGGTGACACCCAGGACCCTGGTGCACCGATCCCCCCAGGCCAGGCGTGGGGAAGGTGCGGGGCTGGGGAGCTGGTGCCCCTGGCAGGCAGGGCCGGGGGAGGGGAGGCTCCGGCTTGGGGAACAGTGTGCACAGTCAGGGCCTCCGTGGGGTCTGAACAACGAGCTGCTTGTGTGCAGAGGTGAGTGAGCTCTCCGGGGGTGTATTTTTAGTGAGCCCTCCCCGAAGTTACTGCCGGCTCTTCTGAGCGTCCGAAGAGTGTTGATGCCCCTGGGGGGGAGGGTAAACCCCCTTCCTGAGTGTCCCCCCCACCCAGCGTCCCTCTGCTCCTTCCCAGGGTCCAGAGCCTTCAGCTGCACCACGAACTGTACCTCGCTCGCCTGGGCGCCAGCACAGACCTGAACGAGGGGCGAGCCCGCAGGCGGGCCTGGCAGCAGGGACTCAACCACCAGCTGCAGCAGGTGGCCCTACAGCTGCTCGTCAGCATCTTCAGGTAGTGGGACCCCTCCCATGTCTGTGGGGGGCGCCACCAGCTCTCCCTCCGTGCGGGAGGCGGCAGAATCAGGATCGGGCCCTGCCCCGGGGGCCCTACCGTGTGATCACACCCCGGCAGGGTCAGCAGGCCTGTTTTTTCCCGGGGACCGTGACCGCCCGTGCGGGATTGCGCTGGCTGAGGGCTCAGGGCCAGCCCAGGGTGGGGACACTTGGGTCACTGCAGGAACGAAGCCCACCCCCCGGGCACAGGCACTCAGGATCTGCTAGCTTTGTCCCCAGCCCTGCAGGAGCAGAGGCGTCCAGATGGACCCTCCACCCGGGAGGGGTTTAGGCCAGAGCCTGCTGCCTTGACTGTGCTCTCTGATTGTTATTTAATGGTTGTGTTCTTCAAATGCATATATTTCCATAAGACACAGAACTTATTAGGAAAAAATGGGACAGCGTATTGGAGACAGGTTGTGTTATCTCTGCTCAAAGCAGTGTAATTTGTGTGCACACAAATACATTATTTTCCTTTTGTTCTTTTATATTTTTTCTAGATTTTAAAAAAATTCTTTAAGTTTTTTGAGAGAGAAAGTACAAGTCAGGGAGGGGCAGAGACAGAGGGAGAGAGAATCCCAAGCAGGTTCCACTCTGTCGGCACAGAGCCCGATGTGGGGCTCGAACCCACAAACTGTGAGATTATGACCTGAGTTCAAGTGAGATGCTTAACCGACTGAGCCCCCCAGGAACCCCTCCTTTTGTTCTTTTAAAATGAAATATGTCATAGGGGCGCCTGGGTGGCGTAGTCGGTTAAGCGTCCGACTTCAGCCAGGTCATGATCTCGCGGTCCGTGAGTTCGAGCCCCGCGTCAGGCTCTGGGCTGATGGCTCAGAGCCTGGAGCCTGTTTCCGATTCTGTGTCTCCCTCTCTCTCTGCCCCTCCCCCGTTCATGCTCTGTCTCTCTCTGTCCCAAAAATAAATAAACGTTGAAAAAAAAAAAATTAAAATGAAATATGTCACGAGCAAGGTGTTTTGTTTTTGTTTTTTTTTTTTGACACTTTACAATCTTGATGGATTCATAAAACAGACAATATGGATACGGATGATGAGACTTTATTTCTCTTATGTGACTTTTCCCTCACCATGGAAGGAGAGCATTGAGTGTCCTACATACGGAATACGGCCTGTGAGAGCATCGATCCCACGTGTAGGCGGTTACTTTAGCTGGGGGAGGTCGTGGGCGTTCGTGCTCAGAGAGTCTGCCTGCCCTCCTTGGGCCTCCCCCTCAGGGTCCACGGCAGGTACCGGTGGCCGTGCCGTCTGCATAGGGAACGGGGGGCCCCAAGGGGGCGAGAACAGTGAGGGTCCCTCCGTGCAGAGAGAAGCCGTGCTGGAAGTAATGGACAGCTGGAGTAGCGGGCACACCCAAGCCCAGCCCTTCTGGGGGCCAGAACCCTCTTTCTACAGGACAGAGCTTGCACAGGATGCGTCTCTGGTCATTTTGCGTGTTGTGTAATAGGGATAACCTAAAAAAATTTTTTTTAATGTTTATTTTTGAGAGAGACACAGAGCGTGAGCGGGGGAGGGGCAGAGAGCGAGAGGAAGACCCAGAATCCGGATGGGTCTCCAGCCTCTGAGCTGTCAGCACAGAGCCAGATGTGGGGCTCGAACGCACAGACCTTGCGATCGTGACCTGAGCCGAAGTCGGACGCTTACGCGACTGAGCCACCCAGGCGCCCCAGTAGTGATGACTTTTTCGTGCATTTAGAAGCGTTTCCACGCTCAGACCCCCTTCTCTTTCTCAGGGAGGTGAAGAATCACTTAAATTATGAGCACAGAGTGTTTAACAGCGAGGAGTTTCTCAAAACCAGAGCTCCGGGGGACCAGCAGTTCTACAAGCAGGTAAGGAGCACGTGGGGCTTGGGGGCCTCTGTCCACTCAGCACAGTTTCACAATACGTTTTCTCAAAAGCGTCTGTGAGTATTTTATTGATAGTTTTTACAGGAAGCTTGCTTTACTGTGGTTTCCCTGTGGCCATCTCTTACTTTCTTAATCCGCTTTTTAGAGTGCAGTTTACCTGTCGTGAAATGCACCCCGTGTAAGTGTAGAGAGAGGGTGATAAATCCCGACGGACGCGTGTGCCTGGACACTGCTGCCTCGGTCTGGATCGAGACCTCTCCGTCACCCGACGGCTCCGATCCGAGGGGCCGCGGCAGCCGGGGTGGGGGGTGGGAGGCAGCACCGGGGTTTTCTGCCCACCTGTTAAGCTTTTGGGGGCGCCTTCGTTCTTGCCTATTACGCGGCGTCGTATTTGGGTCTTCGTTGTGGCCGGTGGCACAACTGGTGCTGGTCTTGGTGTTCTCCCACTTTCCAGGTGGGTGGGGGTGGCCTTCTCCCGGGGCTGGTGTCCCTCCCCGGCCAGGTGCTGGTGCCCCAGCCACAGAGGGGTCCACGCTCAGGCTGCTCCAGGCTCACAGGTCTCCCGTGGCCCTTCAGCTTCCGTGGTCTTCCTTTGCCTAATTCCATGTGCTTTGCCCTCCAGGGCGGGCCCCTGTGCAGGCTTCCAGAAGTCTCTGCAGAGCTGCCCCCCACTCCGGGCTCCGTAGGGATTCCCACCTGCCTCAGCCCTGAGCCCTAGGCAGGAAGCGAGGCTGCCTCTCTCAGCGGCTCACCGTCCAGCTGTGGCGGGAGGGGACGCCCGAGCCTGGTTCCCGAGCCTCGGCTCTTCTTGTGACCGAGGTCCACACGGTAGCCGTTCACGTCGGCCGGCTGGCGGCCTCTGCCTCTCTCTGGGCCCTGCCCGCGCCCTCCGTGTCTGCTCTGACGATTGCCGAACGCACTCGGTGCTCCCCCGTCCGCGGGGACCCCAGCTGTCAGCAGCCTCTGCACACCCTCCCCGGGGCACAGAGCCTGGCCTGAGGGGCCCACAGGACGCTGCCCACGCGAGGGGCGCCTGGGCAGTTCAGTCGGTGGAGCTTCTGACTCTTAATCTCGGTTCAGGTCCTGGTCCAGGATCGTGAGGTCGAGCCCCGCGTCGGGCTCCGCGGTGACAGCACGGAGCCTACTTGGGATTCTCAGGCTCTCTCTCTGTCTCTCTAAATAAATAAACTTTAAAAAAAAATTAAAAGAAAAAAGATGGTGCCCGCATGAGACTCCTTCGCGAAAGGCGCCACAGAGGAGCGCAGGGAGAAGCCAGGGACGCGTGTGGGGCCAGAGCAAAGCCGGGTCGCAGCTGTGACAGGGCGCCCGGGCCCAGCGCTCTGCCATCGCCTCCTCGCTCTGTCGGCTCCCAGAGGGTGGCAGGAGTCCCCGTGAGCCACACTGCCACCTCCCATCCCTCCACACGCCCGCTCCCTGCCGTCACTCTCTGGTGGGCTTTTTGCACGTGGGGTTTCCGGCACCTTCCCCACGGGCCTTTGGCTGCGGCCCTCCTATTGCTGGGCCGGAATGGCAGTGGCCGATGGGCCTGAGCCTCGTCACCTGCGGGCCGGTCACCCACAGCAGGGGGCACGGTGGGGACAGGGACTGGCTGCTGGAGGGTCACCTTCTCCGGTGAGAGACCAGCAGCCGGGTGGTGGGAGCCACGGGCCGGTGCCAGACGGTGCACTTGCTGTCGGGAGGGGGCCCCGGTCCCCAGAGACCTGGAATCGACGGCCAGAGGACGCTGGCTCTTGCTGTCGTGAGAGGAAGATGGTCGGGTTTTTGAACTTTTGGTGATCTTTCAAACATAAAGAGTGGCGATCCTTTCAGGCAGCCCGGGGGGGATCTGGAGGGTGAGCCTTGCAGGTGGGGACAAGTGAAGAAAGCTACCCGCTCAGGAGCTTGTGTCCAGGGAGCCAGGGTGGGGGGGTGGGGAGGTGGGTCGGCGGCACAGCGGGGGCCGCGATCGCGGTGCTGACTGGCCCCCTGTGGTCTGTTTCAGGTTCTGGATACCTACATGTTTCACTCTTTCCTTAAAGCCCGGCTCAGCAGA
Source organism: Leopardus geoffroyi (assembly GCF_018350155.1). Classification (NCBI taxonomy): domain Eukaryota; kingdom Metazoa; phylum Chordata; class Mammalia; order Carnivora; family Felidae; genus Leopardus; species Leopardus geoffroyi. Next base: position 73,201,589 of record NC_059338.1, on the reverse strand, counting down.
AGGATGGACGCCTTCGCTCAGATGGACCTCGACACGCAGTCGGACGAGGACAGGTGCGGTCTCTGGTGTGGGTGCACGACTCTGGGCACCCGGATGCCCCAGCAGCGTGCAGTTACTTGGGTGGATGAACAATAAATTCGGCCGGAAAATCTCACACTTTAGAAACTTACGTAGGGCACGTCCCCATGAGCTTCTGTTTGGGGGGGGGGGTACGCCGAGCGCAGCTGATGCGCGTGTGCACCTCGGGGTCCGCGTCGCCGCCGCCCCACGCTGTTCCTGGCCCCCCGCAGACACCGCGTGTGTTGTGTCTCTCTGGGGGTCCCGTCCGCCCCCCCCCTGCCTCTCACTGCACTGGGGAGACTCAGACGCTGCCACCGCTTCCCACGTGCGTGCGGGAATACCGGGCCGGGGCCGCGCTCGCGCCGCAGATGTGCGGGCGTGGAGACCCACTCTTCGGACGCGCTCGTGTCCGTAAGGCGTGGTTGCTTTTTCCAACCGCAGGTTAAGCGGGATGCTGCCGAGTCCCCGAAGACCGACCATCGAGAAGATGGCCTCCCGAAACTCGTCGTCCGTGCACGTCACTCACCGGCGCATGGTGGTCAGCATGCCCAACCTGCGGGACATCGCGGTGCCCGAGCTGCCTGCCCGGAACTCGTCGCTCCGGAAGATGGACTCCGAGGGCTCCAGGAGCAGCAGCACAGGTGGTGACCCGGCCCGCGCGCAGTCACGTGTCCCCCGTCCCTGGGGCCGACGGTGTGAACCGACCCGTGTGGTGATGAGTCCCCTGTCCCCGGGGCCCATGTGGCAGGTCTGTGCACACAGCTGGAGCCTGTCCCCGTGGCAGGGGATGGGTTTTGTGGGTGGGTTTTTTTTTTTTTTTTTTTTTTTTTTTTTTTTAGCAGTTTACTTGTTTGAAATATTTGTTTTGCAAACCGCACTCATTCTGGAAGATGGTTTCTTGCCTGTATTTTCCACTTCCCAGTTGCACTGCTGTCATGGCAGTTCCACACGGTTGGGGGACTTCCACGTACGTGCTCGCCTGCGTGTCTGTGCGCGTACACGCGTGTGCGTACAGAATACACGTTTACACATACGCACGCCTGACAGTCACGACTTTTGGGCCCCGGTGAGCGCCACGCCCCCTCTAGATCCGGGGGACGTGAGGGACCCGGCCCCCCACCCCCGTGGCGCGGGGCTCCTGGGAAAACAGATGAACGCGTAACATTGGGGCGCATGCTGTCACGGCACGAAGGGAGCAGCGTTGGGGACGGGAAGGGGGCCCGGGTGCGGAAGCCACGTTCCAGCAGAGACGGGAGTGGCTGGCGAGGCCGGGCCACCCCGGTGACGTGTTCCGGGAGGAGGGACAGCAAGAGCCCGTCGGTGCCGAGAGAGGCCGTGGCTCCGTCTCTGAGGCAGGCCGTGCACGGCCCCTGGCGTCAGCTGGGCTTTCGGCGGTGTGTAAACTGCCATAGGCCACGCGTGCGAGCCCGTGTCTTACTCCGTGTAAGGAGGTGCCACGTACGCCTCGGTTCTTCGTGCTCAGGGCCGCTCTCCACGCGGTTCCGGGAGAGGCTGGGTGAGGCCAGGCGCCGTGAGCCGCGGGGGCCCTGCCGGCCCCTCCCGATGCGTGTGCCGTACGCCCAGCTGGCGTCGGGGGGCGGGGGCGTGTGTTTAAGCGGAAAGTCCTCAGTGACAGCGAAGCATTCCGGAGGCCCCTGCTGGTCTGAGTCCCCTCGCGGCGGCTTCCTGGCTGTGCAAGCGCAGGCAGGGTACGTCACCCCTCTGGGCCCGTGGTTCCTCCTGCGGAAAACCCGGTGACGCTTCTCACCCCTGGCCGTGCTCCCTCCGCTGCGGGAAGGCGTTCTGGCCTCTGAACCTTCACCTGGAGCCCCCCTACCCTTCCTGGCTCCTCCCCATCCTGCAGGCTTTGTGGCCGAGACCCCACCTCCCCGGGGTGAGCGGCCTCCCTGCGGGACTGGCCTTGCCGTGGCCCCGGTGCCACCTGTGAGGCCCTTAGGTGACATCCGGTGAAGCAACTGGTGTGAGACACAGCTGGATTAGGCTTGGCTCTGGCGTTCAGCAGCTGTGTACCTGGAACAAGGGGGGCCTCAGCTTACACGTCTGTAAGACGGGGGCGAGGACGGTGGCCATCGCACAGAGTTGCCACCGAGGCAAAGGAAACAGTTGCACGGGGCCTAGTGCTGCCTGGCTGTGCGTCTTGGCTCAGGTTGTCAGTCGGGCCCTCCGATAAAGACTGTCTACCAAAGCTTTGACTTAGCGCTGAAGTCTCAGCGGATGAAAGTGTTCCATGTTCCCAGGGTGCTGTGGATGCAGAGTGGGAGCCCCTCGTTCGGCTCGGGGGTACGTGGAGCTTTCTGGAAGAGGCACGAGGGTTCTTGCTTTACGTTGTACCCGAGGCCCAGGAACGACCTGGACAGGATGGCAGGGACACAACTGTTTCGGGCTCTGCTGACGACCTGCTCCTTCTCTCTTCGCTCTAGTTCCGAGTGTGACCCCCAAGGCGACGTGTTCCTTCAAGGTCCCGGAGATCCACTTCCCGCTGGTGAGCCAGTGCGTTCAGGCCTACTACTCCGACTGCGTGGGCCTGCTGAGCAAGGCCATGAGCCTGCTGGCCCCCGACAACTCCGTGCTGCTGGCCAGGTACTTCTATCTCCGGGGGGCCGTCCACCTGATGCAGGGGCAGCTGCTGGACGCCCTCTTGGATTTCCAGAGTCTGTACAAGACAGACATAAGGATCTTCCCGGCCGATCTCGTCCGGAGGACGGTGGAGTCCATGTCGGGCCCCGAGCGCGCCCAGGCCGAGCGGGTGCCCGAGCTGCGACGCCTCATCAGCGAGGTCGTGGACAAGCCCGGGGAGGCCCCCAAGCCCGACGACCGCGTGAAAAACTTCGAGCTGCCGAAGAAGCACATGCAGCTGGACGACTTCGTGAAGAGGGTCCAGGAGTCGGGCATCGTGAAGGACACCAACATCATAAACCGATTGTTCGAGGCGTTGACTGTAGGTAAGAGGACGGCCGCGGCCTGGATTTAAACACGCCAGGACGGTCCGCTAACAGTGCTGTGACCCCGTGGGGTGAGGCCTCTTCCCCATCTGGGCACCTACAGGACCAGGAGGGGCTGGCCTGTCCCTGATCTTTGGGGGTAGGGCAGTGTGACTGGAGAGCCGGCCGCCCCCGCAGGGTCCCCCCGTCCCGGGGAACCGCTCACCGTGTGCGATTCTCCCGTCAGTGGGAACCCTGCACGCACGCCCGGTGGCGCAGATGGCGTGGCATCGTCCCCCCTTCCGGGAACGCTGCCTTGTCCACGCTGACCGCAGCTGTCCGTTCTGTCTTTCCCTCCTTAGAGGGACCTGTCCCCAGCGGGAGCTTTCCTGTCTGACCACGTTCTTGCGTGTTTACTGGGAACACACGTGTCTGAAAGCGGGACCTGGGCTTTGTGTGGTTTTCAAGGACGGGTGACTTGTGTCCTGCTGTGTCAGTCTGCAGTCACTCTGCTCCTCCACAGCGTGTTTCCAGAACTTTCCAGAACTTTCCTGTGTTGGCGTGCGCGTGTTACTTGAGCGCCCGGCGGCCGTGTCGCAGGAATAGAGCGCGGGGCCCTTGTCTGCTTGGCCGTCGGGTGGCATCCTGTCGTTTTACTTTTCCAAATACGGACATGGTGAGCGTCACCGTGCCTGGTTCCTGATGTGGCTGTGGACGGGTCTCCCCAGGGTGTGTGGAGAAGCCCAGGCCGCACCCCCCGAGACCCCCACCGCCCACCTCCTGGGCAGCACCGGGGTCAGACTCGGATGTTCTGCCGGCTGGAGGAGCGTTCGCTAGGGAGCCATCCCGGTGCCTTCTTTCTCCGTCTCTGTTTCCGTACCAGGCTCTCCTTCTTCCCTCACAGTGTGGGAGCACCTCGGGCCCCCGCCCCCCACGCAGGCCCGGCAGCTTCTCCTCCTGGTCTCGTGGGGGGGCCTCCGCGGGCAGGCACGTTGGAGCCATCTCGCTGGGCACGCGGGAGACACCTGCGGGGTGACCGTGCCAGGGGTGGGGGGCGGTGAGCTGTGACCGGGGGAGACAGGTCCTCGCGGAGAGCCCTGGGCAGCAGTGCTCGGGGGCCCCCGTGACTCAGCGCCTCCCCAGGGACACCCTGCCCCTTCCCTTTGCGGGGCCTTCACGAGAACGCCAGGGCCAGCCTGGTCAGCTGCCAGGCCTGAACACAGGGGCGCGCGGCCACTGGGGGCTCTTTCTCTCGGGGAGCGAGGCGTCCAGAGCGCCCGGCGGCTCCTCGACGTCACCGTGCAGCACCTGCACGTGGCCTTGTTGCTTCACGGCACGTGACAGCAATGGCCTGGGCAGCACTGTTCTCCTGGCGGGAGGAAGAGGGTCCATCTCCCCAGCTGTCACCGCCTCTGGCCAGCAGCATGTCCCTGCACGTAGCCATCTGGGAAGCATGGTTTGGTGGCTGGACGCGTGGAGAGCGTCTGGTGTTCCCAGACTTATGCTGCAGGGATACGGAGGACGGCTGGGGGGGGGGGGTGTCAGCAGATGTGGGCCACGCCGATGGGGGGTGTCGGTGGCCCTGTTGTCACCTTGGTTCCGTTCACGTGGCGAAACAGCCCATTTAACCGTCCTGGTTCTGGGATGTGTGAGGGACTGTGGGGCAGCACTAAGTGTGTGTTTTTGCTTAACGACCCATGCGTTAGAAAAGCTTATTGGGGCGCCTGGGTGGCTCAGTCGGTTAAGCGTCCGACTTCGGCTCAGGTCATGATCTCGCAGTCTGTGAGTTCAAGCCCCGCGTCGGGCTCTGGGCTGATGGCTCAGAGCCTGGAGCCTGCTTCCGATTCTGTGTCTCCCTCACTCTCTGCCCCTCCCCTGCTCATGCTCTGTCTCTCTCTCTCTCTGTCAAAAATAAATGTTAGGGGAGCATGGGTGGCTCAGTCGGTTAAGCGTCCGCTTCAGCTCAGGTCACGATCTCGCGGTCCATGAGTTCAAGCCCCGTGTCGGGCTCTGGGCTGATGGCTCAGAGCCTGGAGCCTGCTTCCGATTCTGTGTCTCCCTCTCTCTCTCTGCCCCTCTCCCATTCATGCTCTGTCTCTCTCTGTCTCAAAAATAAATAAACGTTAAAAAATGAATAAATAAATAAATAAACGTTAAAAAAAAAAAGAAAAGCTTTATTAAGTCCGAGCTGGATGTTGCTGTCTTGGAATGAACTCCTGCAGTGTAACGATACATCTGAGACTTTGTAGGTTATTGTCACTATTTTATCATTCGACTGTAGACGGTTCCAGTGTGGTGTTCATACTGCAAGACCAGTAACTTCCACACCGCAGCAGCTGCTCCCGAGGGGCCCGGGGCAGGGAGGCTGATGTGTGCCGCCTTCAGCTCGGCTGTGCGGGAGCTTGGGCTCCGGCGGCCGCCTCCACCGGGAGATGCGTGTGGGTGAGGGCACAGGAGTGAGCAGTAGGCACTTCTGCGCGGAACTGGAGACAGAGAACGCGTGATCTGTTGCGTGGGCGTGTGCAGTAGCCACGGGAGCTCGTGGCGGCCGGGGTGTGCATGGTGGGTGTGCGTGGAGTTCACAGATGTGCGCGGCAGCCAGGGTGTGAGCGTCCAGTGGTGCCACGGCCCTGGAGGGCGTGGTGTCCAAGGAGAGTTGGAGCCGCCTGGGCTCTCCGCCCTCCGGCGGTCGGGGTTCTGGAGTCTGTCGTGGAGCCCTGGCGCCACGTCTGTCCGCGAGAGGAAGCCGTTCCGGGTTCTGGTGACGTGCACTTTGCGCCGCGTGGCCCAGCGACTCGGCTGGGGCCCGGACAGCAGGAGGATGTGTCCTGAGTGATGGAAGGAAGAGGGCCCTTGGCCCCAGGCTCCCGAGGTTCAGGAGTCTTTCGTAAAGTAATGGGTTCCTTGCTCAGCTGCTTGCACTCAATGTTTTCTGACGTGCAGTGAGAACAGCAAATGTGTCTGATGACGGTGCTCAGAAGCAGCGGGCAGTGTACACCCATGTGTCCCAGAGGCGGCCGCACTGAGCCTGCGGCGGAAGCAGGACCGTGGCAGTTTTGCGCGGTCGGCAGCCACAGCCCAGGCAGAGACCTCCAGCCCCCGGCCGCCTGGGGACACGTGGGTACCTTGTGGTTCATTTGCTTCAGTGATGTCTTTTTTGAAAATTACACGAGCACGTACAGATTCCTGCTGTCTTATTGTCTGGATCCAGTGGCTATAAGATTTTGAACACATACGTGAGTGGTACCAACCCTCGTGGGCCAATCGGAAAATAGCGATGAGCAAAGGGAAGAACAGTCAGCCCGGGCAGAGCCCTGCCTCCCGGCGGCGTTGGTCTCCTGAATATTCCGGCACCCGCACCTCGCGGAGGTGTGAGGGTCTGACGTTCCGGGTCTCGGTTCCGGTGACATCAGCAGTTCCCACTGTGTGCCGGGGCCTGGACCGCCCCTCCCCCGCCCCGTCCACCGTGATCTCAGATTCCCCGGGGACCGTCACCCTGACGCTGTCACGGAGATGGAGAGGGACGTGGTTATGCAGGGGCTCTCGTGCTTGCCCACATCTTTTGTCCACTTCAGATGGGCCCCCGGCGGGGCCGGCCAGGGAGGACACGTCCCCTGCGCTCCCGAGTGGGGCATCGGCAGGAGGCACGGCGGCCAACACACAAGGCCGGGTGGTGTCGGCCTGGCCACGGGCCCCGGCCCCACGCTGGCCTCTGCCAGCGAGGGCTCTCCTCCCATGCCTCAGTTTCCCGATTTGTGAACGGCCTGAGACCAGTGCCTGCCTCCCGAGGTGGCCAGAAGGATAAAACGGGAGGTGGGACATGGCAAGTGCCGTTAAGCGCGGCCCCGCCGTGGGGGGATGGGCGTGCGTCCCGGCAGCTGCCCGGCCAAATGACTGCCTTCTCGGGGACGGGAGCGCGTGAGACGTTTCAGCCGGGTCTTGAAGCACGCGTAGGAGTTTTCTGTTCCGAGCACCCTGGAGCAGCGTGTGCAGACAGGGCCCGTTTGGGGAAATAGGCGGCTATGACTGGAACGTGGGGGCGGGAAGGGGAGGAGGGGCCCAAGCCCGGAGGAACTTGGGGCCTGGCGTAGGCGAGGAACGCCGGAGTGTTTGAACAGGAGACTCGGAGCTGCTCCTCGCGCCGTAGGGCGTGCTGGGCGCCCAGGGAAGCAGGCCGTGAGGCCCGGGGGCAGCTCGTGCTTCTGCAGGGCGCGAGGGCAGAGGCGAACGTGCAGGTCCAGGATGCGGCGCCGGGGCCGAACCCAGCGGGGCAGGAACAGCCCCAGGAACACCTCAGGATGAGAACAGACCCGGCCTCTTAGCAGCCGGGGTGCAGTGGGGGTGGGGGGCCCCATTTCCACCCTGCAGAGAAGCAAGCACCCTCCTTTGACAGCTTAGAGTCACAGCACCAGCCCCCGGAGCTGGGCTCCAGACTCGGGTCTCTCTCTGCCTCCGGAGCCCGCGAACGGTGGACATTTAGAAAGGTTACTACGTCACTTGAGTTCATCTTGGTTACGAATCATCAAATGTATTTGCTCACGTGACTGAGGTGGGGCTGGCTTCAGGCCAGGCTCGATCCTGTGGCGTGGGCGCATCACCAAGGACCCGGTCTCTTTGTGTTCGTTTCATCTGAGGACCGGCTCCCCCAGGCCCCGGGATAGCTGCCGCCAGTTCTAGTGGTGACCCGGGGCTTTGCCACCGGAAGAAGGGTGTCCTGAGAGTTGCTGTGACCACCTGGCAGGCCCCATCCCTGGGCTGGGGGGCTGGAGAGGGCGATGGGCCGCCTTAGCAAGGGCGCTGGGGCTCGGAGACCTACGTGCCAGTGCCACCTGCTGCCCGGTGTGGGTAGTGCATGGCTTCTTTTTTTTTTAAAACATTTTTTTTTTTAATTTTTTTTTTTTTCTTTTTTTCAACGTTTTATTTATTTTTGGGACAGAGAGAGAAACAGAGCATGAACGGGGGAGGGGCAGAGAGAGAGAGGGAGACACAGAATCGGAAACAGGCTCCAGGCTCCGAGCCATCAGCCCAGAGCCCGACGCGGGGCTCGAACTCAGGGACCGCGAGATCATGACCTGGCTGAAGTCGGACGCTTAACCGACTGCGCCACCCAGGCGCCCCATAGTAGTGCATGGCTTCTTAAGGGGAAGTCAAAGTCCTCGCCGCACTCGCCTTCGCGGAGTGGCCCTGAGATCTCTTTTCTTTACCAAACAAAGGACACCAGAAACAGATTGACCCGGAAACATTCAAAGATTTCTACAACTGCTGGAAGGAGGCCGAGGCGGAGGCCCAGGAGGTCAGTCTGCCTTCGTCGGTGATGGAACACCTGGATAAGAACGAGTGTGTCTACAAGCTGTCGAGCTCGGTCAAGACAAATCGCGGCGTGGGCAAGATCGCCATGACCCAGAAGCGCCTGTTCCTCCTAACCGAAGGAAGGCCGGGCTACGTGGAGATCTCCACCTTCAGGGACATAGAGGTGAGAGCGCGGCCCGCCAGCCCCTGCTGTTTGCTAGCTGTGAGAGCTCCTTGGTCGTAAAGGTGGTCACCTCCCCCACGGGGACGCTCAGTGGTGCTCATCTGACGTCTCACGTGTATTTTCAAGAGGCTCGTGACACGTGTTGATCCTGCTCCCGAACCGTCCCGCGCCAGGAGAGGCAGCCGTGGTGGGTGCTGGCCATGGGCCCCGCCTCTGTCCTCCAGCTGCCACCTGCCTCCCGGAATGGCAGGGAATGAGAAGCTCGTAAGGAGGCAGAACGGACCATGTGTGAACGTGCAGACGAGTCCCTTCGTGTGCACGTGTAATGTGCTGACAGGTCACGCCTGTGGCTCGCGAGCTCTCAGACGCCAGCCTCCAGTCACCTCAGGGCCTCCCCGCTCCGCTCCTGCCCTGTCCCAGCTCTGCCCCCCTCCCCGCCCCCAGGCCGACCTTCAGCTGGCAGGCGCCCTCAGCCCTGAGCGCAGGGACAGGACAGCAGGGACCTTCCGGCCGCTGCTCTGTAATGTCCGCTCCGCCGGCTCCCCTCCCTGACCCCAGCGTTCCTGGGAGGGGACATCTCACTGACCAGCCTCTTCTTTTTTCTGCCTCCTTAGGAAGTCAGAAGTACCACAGTAGCCTTTCTGCTTCTGCGAATACCCACTTTGAAGATTAAGACAGCATCCAAGAAAGAAGTCTTTGAAGCTAATCTTAAGACGGAGTGTGACGTGTGGCACTTGATGGTGAAGGAGATGTGGGCCGGGAAGAAGCTGGCCGATGACCACAAGGTCCGGGGATGGGTCACCTGCTCCGCGCACGGCGGTGTTAACGCCCAGGGGCTCAGGCACGGTCCCAGGAGCACTGGTTGGGTCGGATGCTGTGGTTCGCGTGACCCGGCGACTGGCCAGTGTGGAAGGGCCGCCGTGGAGGGGCCGGGGCTGGACATAGGTCCGAGTTGGGTCTTCCGGGCACGCCTTGCTCCTGATGACCCCCCCCCTCCCCCTGCCGCTTCTCAGGACTAGGGTCTTGGCAGGGGGCACGTGGAACCCCCCCCCCCGCCCCCCTCCCCAACCCCCGCAGACTTAGCTTTACAGCCCAGGGAGTTTTGTGTTTTCACTTACTTTGGGCCAGATTGGTAGCTTTGCTCACACCGAGGTAGGACTTCAGGGTCACGAAGAACAGCACAGAAAGAGGCACAGACAGAAGACACACGGGGACAAGAGGTCTGTGCTGTGTAGATGGCAGGAAAGGATAGGAAAACCACAACGCAGCGGGCAGAGACGAACGGGGCAGTGGAGGGGCCGCAGGGGGCGGCACAGCCCACGATCATCACGGGGACTGCGGGCGCCCCCCCCAGAGCAGACCGTCCATGAGGGGGGCGCTGCCCTCTGTGAGAGAAGCTCCCAGGCACCGGGGGGGTGGGGGGCCGAGACCGTGAACACGGAGGGAGTCTTTCCGTCTGCGGCAGGAAGGAGGGCCAGGTCCGTTCCGAGGTTGTAACGCTCTGACTTTCGGACCAGCCGTCTGATTTTATGCCCACTGGTTTATTTGGCACAGACCAGTACAAACTGGAGCCCGTGGGCCATGGCTGTGTCTCTGTGAGGAAGGTTTTATGGGCGCATGTCCACACCCACTCGTTTACGACAGCCTGTGGCTGCTTTCCAGCTGCAGCACCGAGCCAAGTGGTTGTGACAGAGGCTGGAAGGCCCACGGCGGCCGGGCCCTTCACGGCAGGCGATTGCCGGCCCCCGGGGTAAACGAGCAGTGTCTGTCGCAACTGAGAGGCAGAAAGGGGTGCGACATCAGACCCGAATCCGAACTGTTCCTGTCGCCTTGAAACAACAACGCGTCTTCAGAAGTGTCGTCTTGTGTAACGTCACAAAGTCAGTGATTTCCGTGACCGTTGACGTGAGCGTGTTTCTCTGCAGGACCCTCAGTACATCCAGCAGGCGCTGACCCACGTCTTGCTGATGGACGCCGTTGTTGGCACGCTGCAGTCACCTGGTGCCATTTACGCTGCCTCCAAGTTATCTTACTTCGATAAGATGAGGAACGAAAGTAAGACAAGCGCGCGTCCGACGGGGTCCTGGGGTCCTGGGGTCCTGAACGTGCCTTGAGTAGTGTTACCTGCTTGACATTAGGGCCGATCCCTAATTTCTCACCCTGTCCTCTCAAGCAACTTGTGAGTTAACTTCTGAGCACCACACGTTCTCCTGCTTTCCCGCTGTCGCTTAACAGCTCACCCGGGAGCTCCTTGCCTAGCGGGACCCACGGAGGCTCTTCCCAGTTTGCTCCCTGAGCGGGGTTCCACTGGACACCGGGTGGGGATTGCCACGGTTCTTAGTTGCACCGGCCAGGTGAGTGGGGTGGAGCGGAGCAGGAGGCCCTCGAGTGGCTCCTGGGGCTGGCGGAATCCTCTGTGGTCGGGGACACGCCTCCGGGGAGCCGTAGGCACCCCAGCGCATGGTCCCTTTTGCTGACCGGTGCCCGGAGGCCCCCAGGAGTACAGATCTGCTCCCACAAGCCCCCCTGATTTGGTGAGTTTCTCCAGGTAGGAAGTCTCTGATCACCTGTATGTAGGTGTGAATCTGGCTCTCACTTTCTGGAAGCCATTCAGGGTGTGGTGGTGGACTATTTTTGGGGGGTCACGGGTGGGGAGTAGATTTTTGAAGTCTAGGAAACAGCTGGTGGGTAAGAATAACTGTTGTTTGAGTTACTTCTGTTTTGTTTCAACTTTTAAATGACCTAGAACGGTCTCGTGATTTGTATAAAGGAGAGACTGTAATTGACCACTTTACTACATGCATAGTTGCCACGGGCCAAATCAGCCACAGCATAGAATTCATGAAAACAGATGAACAAAGAAGGGATGTTTTTAAATGATCTCTAGTCCCGTTTGTGTGCAGTTTTTGTTTTTGTTTTTAAGTTTACGATGAGAGAGACAGAGAGTGAGCAGGGGAGAGGCAGACAGAGAGGGAGAGAGAATCCCAAGCAGGTTCCGTGCCGTCAGCACAGAGCCCGACGCGAGGCTCGAACTCACGAGCCGTGAGATCGTGACCGGAGCCAAAGTCAGACACTCGACCAGCTGAGTCCCCCAGGCACCCCTGCACGTTATGTACCTTACTCACTTGAAGCGCACATCTCTGGTTTCACGGTATTCACGGTCCAGCTTCGGCACAGTGAATTTTAGAACGTCTTCAGCACCCCAAAAGGAAGCCCCATAACATTTAGCAGCCACCAGCCCCTGGGCCACCACTGACGTGCTTCTGTCTGGATTCGCCTGTCCCGGGCATGTCACATACACGTGTCCTTTCACGAGTGGCTTCTCTCATTTACCACAGCATTTTCACAGGGGATCCACATAGTGGGTGCCAGTATTTCCCTCCTTTTTGTGGCTGAATAATATTCCACTGTGTGGATGGACCACTGTGTTCATTTGTGATCAAGCTGACTGGGTTTTCTGCACCATCGGGCTCTTACAAATGCTGCTGTCGTGAACATTCACGTACAGATTTCGTTTGCATGTGTGGTCCCATCCCCTGGGTACAAGCTGGAGACTCCGGATTTCTTGTTTGTTTTTTAAAAATTTGTTTATCATGAGAGAGAGAGAGAGAGGCAGAACCTGAGCAGAGGAGGGGTGGAAAGAGGGGGAGAGAGGGTCCCAAGCAGGCTCCACGCTGTCAGCACAGAGCCTGACGCGGGGCTCAGTCTCAGAACTGTGAGATCACGGCCTGAGCTGAAATCGAGAGTCCGACGCTTAACCGACTGAGCCACCCGGGCGTCCCGAGACCGCTTTTTAAATGTTGCAAAACCTGGAAAAACAAATCTCACTTTGGCACCTTTTATTCTGCCACATCCATCACTGTGAGATCTCTGATGCTTCCTGGTTCCAGAAACCAATCTCCATGTCCCAGAACCGCCCCCCCCCCCACCCTGCTTTCCCCCTCCTCCATCCCGGAAACAACCCAACCACCCCCGTGTCCCAGGACATCCCCCTCTCCCCACCGTGTCCGGAAACTCCCCCCTCTCCCCCCCTCCTGTCTCCTGGAAACCCCCCTCTCCTCCCCTGCTTGTCCCCGAAAGTCCCCCCTTCTCCCCAATCCCCCCATGTCCCAGAAACAAGTCCCCTGTGTCCCCGGAACCCCCCCCCCATGTCCCAGAAACTCCCCCCTCTCCCTCCCCTCCTGTGTCCCAGAACCCCCCTCCTCCCTCTCCCCCTCCCCTCATGTCCCGGCCCCCACCCCCTCAGTAAACCGGACCCCCTTTCCCGGGAGCAGTCGGGGTGCTCTGGTCCCCACAAGAGCCGCAGGAGTGACTGGAAGCAGATGTGGTCGCTCGTTGTGGTTTTTCATTGGGAACAGAATCAAACCCTACACTTCAGGTGTTTATGTCACTCCAACCTCGTGCTGAGTCTTCGTCAAGAGTTTCCGCAAAAGCCTCTGACTCCTTTACAGACGGTGGCACGCCGTCGCCACGGGGGCACCCAGCACGTGCCAGCTCGCTCGGCGCCAGCCCGTCCCCCGTGACCGGGTTGTCCGGGCTCGGGGTCCCTTGTGCAAAGCTCGATGAGGCGCAGGCAGCCATCCCGGGCTCCGGTTAAGAGCCTGCGGTCCCCTCACGACGGAGGGTCTAGGAATTACACATCACGACGCCCTGCACCCCACCCCTGGGAGGGGGCGCTACCGGCATCTCCCGGTGAGGCCGGCAATGCCGCCGGAGAGCCCGCGGTGTGCGGGCCGGTCCCCACGGCAGCCGCGGCTGTGGCCCGAGATGTCCACAGCACCCAGGCCCAGAGGCCGCTTGGTTTTGTCTTGGGAACGTTCAGTCGCCGAGCCATGTTTTCGGTCTGGTCTCTGCTGGGTGACTCGTGGTGGCTGAGGGTGGGCAGAGGCCAGATCGCGCGGCCTCCTGGCTGGGAGGGGAGCTGTGTCACCGTCCCGCCCCTGGCGGGCACACAGATGAGCGTGAGAGCGAGAGCAAGGGGCCGCCCGGAGGCGGAGGCTCTAGTGCCCGTTTCCCCGCCTACGACGCCCTCCCCCCAAACCGACATCCAGAGACCGCCGAGGGTCTGGGCTGTGGGACAACAGCGGTCTCACCGAGTCGCGACACTAACCAAGCGCTTGCATTTCAGTGCCCACGGCGGTCCCCAAGACGACCTCGGAGACCCTCAAGCACAAGATAAACCCTTCGGCGGGAGAGACCCTGCCGCACGCCGTGGACGTCTTGCTCTACACGCCCGGTAGGAGGCCTGCCCTCGCTCGGGGCTGCTCTGTGTCCGGCACTTTGGGGAGCTTGGTTTGCGTTTGGGGTCAGCCCTGAAGTGGGGGGACGGGACGCGACAGGGCGAGCGGGGACCAGGTGGGGGTCTAGTTGTTCGGGTGAGGCCCTGAGCGACGAGGCGAAGCCGGGAGGCTGCTTGTGCCCTCCGCCTCGGGAAGGCCAGGCCCCAGGGAGCCACGGCGACCCCACCGGGGCGAGCGCCCCGTGGAGACTCTGCTCCCACCTAGCCATGCCTCACGTGGCGCAGCACTTTGCAGTTTAAAAAGCGCCTCCACTCACGTCCTTTCTTTCTGGGCGTTTAACCTGGGCCTGCTTCCACTGTGATGAAGGACTGCGCCCAGGGTCTTGCATTAGAGACTGCAGGCGCGTTTCCCTTGCTCGTCCGAATGCCTGACAACACGGTTCCCCTTCATGTGGCGAGGCTGTGGCCCTGCGTCCGGCGCAGACCTCCCAGCTGAGGCGCAACGGAGGACGGACGGGAATCAGCGCCGCGAGGGGCCTCAGCCTGAACACAGACCGCCGTCGTGTCACAGGCGCAAAACCGTCGAAGATGCTTTGGCTTAAGTCTGACTTGGAAAGCGCTGTGGGGCGGGCCGCTCTGAGGGCACAACGTGTTGGAGAGCAAAGGACTTCATTCTGGGCAGGAAAGAAGCTGTGGTCTGGCGCTTTGCTTCAGCTCGTCGGGGCGTGAGCCAAGCGACAGGGAGCATCACGGATGTGCCCTCCTGTCCCCTTCACGGTTACGGCTCCACAGCTGTCTCCCAGCCCACCCGGTTCCTGAGGGCAGATGGCAGCCCGGCGGCAAAGCAGTTTCCCAGCACGAGAGGACAGTTTATCTCGTCACCGGGTGTCCTGAAGACCCAGCAAGGGGACACACCGAGCGCGAAGGAGGACAGAGCGCAGTTGGACCTCGGGGCCCTGGAGACTTACCAGGTTCATCCGGTCGAGGCTCCGTGTTGGCTGTAACACTGCAGACCAGTGGGACGGGTTTTTTTGTTTTTTTTTTTAAATGTTCCTTTACTTTCGAGAGAGAGGGAGACACAGCATCTGAACCAGGCTCCAGGCTCTGAGCTGTCGGCACAGAGCCTGATGCAGGACCCACGAACCGTGAGATCATGACCGGAGCCAGAGTCAGACGCTCAGCCGACTGAGCCACCCAGGCGCCCGAGACAGTTTTTATTGTGGTGTCTGGATAAATGAGTATTTTTAGAGTTAAGTCAGAGTTAACTTAAGTTAACTTAACTTTTAGAGTTAAGTCTGATTCCTGTAAATCAGAACCGACTGGACTGTGGGCTTCCTGTCACGATGGGCTAGCTGGTTCAGACCAGCCGTCCCTCCCAGAACATCTAGAAGGGCCAAAGCACAAAACGACCACGGAGAACGGTGGAGCCCCTTTTTCCTGTGGAGCGACTGCCAGTTCTGTAAGCTGCGTCTCAGAAGCGAGGAAGTGAGCACAGCTGTGGCCAGTGCCGAGGGGCCGGAGGGACAAAACTGGTCAGGACCCGTAGAGAAGGGGACTACTGGTAAGCCCTTTAGCGGTGGCTCCGGACCCCTCTGTTTACCCAAGCGCTAAGGAGCCAGCCCTCTGGCCTCGAAGCATCCCAGTCCCTGATGAGACTGAACAGTGTAGGGTGGTATCTCCCCAAGGGGGCCAGTGGAACGAATACCCCAGGGAGATTGACACATTCGTGTCTCCTTGACGTGTGACAGAGGTGATACGACAGAGCAGGGGTTTGAGGGAAGGACTGTCTTTACCATATGTGACGTCAGGGATGTCGCGTATCACATGGAAAACACAAAGCTTGACCGCACCACAGATCACACAGTCGGTTCCAGGTGGATGGAAACCTACACGCGAAAGCCACTGACGAACGTAAATGAAGACAGCACCCAGCTTCTAGCAGAGAACAGAGGAGAGCATGTTCGTGACCTTGGGGTAGAGAAGGAGACTGTACGTCCACGCGAGCCGTGAAGGAAGAGACTGGTGGAGTTCGCTACTGAGATGATGGAATTGTAAACAGACACTTTGGAGGGAGCGAACCAGGTGGTCGCAGAGCGGGAGGGGCGCTGGCAAGGGCTTGGGTCAAGGGCGGGCACAGAGTGGCTGCACATCTGGGAGAGGAGCACAACCCAGCTCAAAGATGGGCAAGAGACCTGGGGACCCGGGTGGGGGGGGGGGGTCTGTTGGTTGTGCGTCCGACGCTTGACTTCAGCTCAGGTCATGATCCCAGGGTCGTGGGATCGAGCCCCACGTCAGGCTCTGCTCTGACAGCAAGAAGCCTGCTTGGGATTCTCGCTCTACTCGCTCTCTGCCCCTCCCCTGCTTACGTACACGCTGGCTTGCTCACTCCCTCGCTCTCAAACATCTTTACAACACGGGCGAGAGAGGTAATACCTCACCACGGAGGACAGCCCCCACGTGTCCGCTTAAAGGCCGCAGCCTAATGAGCAGTTAGGGAAATGCAAAGATTTGACAGTCAAAAACCCAAAAGCTTCATGCCCTCGCAACGGCCATCGGAGGGCCCGCCCCACCGGGTGCCAGTGAGGATGTGGGGCCGGAGGCAGCGGCTCCTGTCCCGGCTCTCCATGCCGCACCCCCTTCCCGCTTTCTGCACCTGGTGCACCCCTGCTGCTCCTCTGCCCCCTGCCCGGGACCCCCTTCTTCAGCGACGGCCCCGCCCCGGCCCTGCCGACTGCGGCTTTCCGGGCGGAGCCGGCTCCCTCCCGAGACTTCAGGCTCCAAAGCTCGTGCTCTCTTCCTGTCCGGGGCACCTGGCGTGGGCCTGGCCCTCGGCAGGTACTCGGGCAGCGCCGGTGCCCGAGTGATGGCACCAGTCACGTGCACGTGCATCCAAGGGTTTCCCTTTGAAAACGTCTTTGGGTTGTTTACTTCTTCAGGGCATCTAGACCCGGCAGAAAAAGTTGAAGACGCTCACCCCAAATTATGGTGTGCTCTAAGTGAGGGCAAAGTGATCGTGTTTGACGCTTCCTCCTGGACGATTCACCAGCACTGCTTCCGAGTGGGCACTTCTAAGCTGGTGAGTAAGCGGGGCGCCGTGCAGGGCGGCACTTTTCCAGACGAAGCTGCGATTCTGCGAAGACGGAGAAGTCCACCTGGGCCCGGCAGTGGGACAGGGTATCCCACGGCATCACTCCGTATTGTCAATAGCAGGTCTTTAGGTTTTTTTGAGAGAGAGACAACGCATGTGTGAGTGGGGGATGGGGCAGAGGGAGGGAGAGAGAAAGAGGATCTTCAGCAGAGCCCAGTGCGGGGCTCGATCCCACGACCCTGGGATCATGACCTGAGCCGAAATCGAGTCAGACACGCAACCAACTGAGCGTCCCGAGGACCCCCGTTTTTATTCTAAGTTTAATTTTTTCATTGTGATTCTTAGTTATGTGCGTTTCAAAGACTTTTTAAGGAATAGAATAACTTGAAATCCTAGTTACAATCAAATCGAAAGGCCGCCTTGTGAGGCCATCTCTGCTGTCCCCAGTCAGGCCAGGTAACAAGTAAAGTAGTAAATTCTCCCAGTTACATATGCGAAAACACTGTCCTCGTCTCACCGAGATTTTCTTTGCTGTTGAACAGAAAGAAACTTGGGCAATTATCTCAAGAAAGTGCTCCCACCTCTGGACGTTGCAGTTCAGAGCAGGCCACCTGAGGTATCTTTGGGCCGCGAAAGAAAGACATTTTACTAAAATTATACCAGTTCTCAGGGAGATGCCTCAAAAGAAAGGGCTTTTTCCAAATGATTATTTCTGAAATTAGTAAGCGGGCTTCCTTTTCTAATTTATGGGACTATTTGTTGGTAAAATTAAAGCTAGCAGTTTTTTAGAAACTCTATCTTCGGACTTCAAGAGGAGGAGCAGTGAATCACTGTCCACACTCACTGTGCCTGGGATCTGATCTGGTCTCACCCCGTCCACCACGATGCCAGGTTTACTCGGAAGCCTACTTGTATTTGGAAATCTGCGTTCGGTTACCAGGAGAGGGTTGCACGTGTCACAGATGAACACAGGAGAGACCGTCCTCAAGTGGAAAGTGAAGCGGCTCGGGAAACTGCAAGTCAGGAAGGCGTCAGGAACGCCTTTCAGTGACGTGGTTGGATGGGTTGAGATGCTCGCATAAGCACAGCTCTGTTTCACGTGTTTGTGCGACCTGTGGATCTCTCCAGTGTGTCAGTCCTCAATTTCTAATTTCCAAGTCTCCAAAAACAGGGCACCCGGGTGGCTCGGTGGGTTCAGCGTCCGACTTCAGCTCAGGTCACGATCTCAAGGTTCATGAGTTTGAGCCCCACATTGGTCTCTGCTGTCAGCACAGAGCCCACTTCGAATCCTCTGTCCCCGTCTCTCTCTGCTCCTTCCCCTCTCAAAAAGAAATGAGCATTTTTTTCAATAAGTTATACAGGGGCATCTGGGTGGCTCAGTTGGTTAAGCGTCTGACTTTGGCTCAGGTCGTGATCTCACAGTTTACAGGTTCGAGCCCCGCATCAGGCTCTGTGCTGACAGCTCGGAGCCTGGAGCCTGCTTTGGATTCTGTGTCTCCCTCTCGCTCTGCCCCTCCCCCACTTGCACCGTCTCTCTTTCTCTCTCTCAAAAGTAAATTTAAAAAAACTTAAAAAACAAAGTTACACAAAAACATCTATAAATTACCATTGGTTGTTGACTTTTCTAGGCCAGAAACCCAGAGAACCCTGTCTCGCTACAGAACGGAAAACCGTGGGCAGTTGTGTTTGTGATTAGTCTAGTCAGTCCTCATTATTTGCACATTCCATGTTTGCAAATTCACCCGCTTGCTAGAGTTTATTTTAACCCTGAAACAAATACAGTATTTTCACGGTTATCCGCAGACGCACACGTGCGGAGCGGGGGAAGGAAGGAGCTGTTGGTGCGCGTTCCCAGCCGAGGTCAAACCCGTGGATGCTGTGTCTTGTTTCAGCCCCTGCTGGACACAAGTGCCCTCTTTGCGGCCTATTTAGTGCCACGGTTTTGCATTCTCGTGTTGTAATGGTGATTTTTGCTGCTTAAAATGGCCCCCGGTGTAGAGCTGGGGTGCTGTCCAGTGTCCCTAAGCCCAAGAAGGCCGTGATGGGCCTTCGTGAGAGAGTCAGGCACTAGGTGAGCTGCGCTCAAGCATGAGTTGCAGCGTACTTGGCCAGGAGTCCGGTGTTAATGAGTCAGCAGCGGTTAAAAAATCAGATGTCTTTTTAAAAAAAAATTTTTTTTTAACGTTTATTTTTGAGACAGAGACAGAGCATGAACAGGGGAGGGTCAGAGGGAGACACAGAATCTGAAACAGGCTCCAGGCTCTGAGCTGTCAGCACAGAGCCCGACACGGGGCTCGAACTCACAGACTGCGAGATCATGACCCGAGCCGAGGTCCGCCGCTTAACCGACCGAGCCACCCAGGCGCCCCCAAAATCAGATGTCTTTAGACAGAAGCACTTTGAACACATAACAAGTTTACGTACCGATCGGCAGACAGAAACGTGGCCAGGGCTCGCGGGAACCGAACCCCGGGTCCCCCCCAGGAGCAGAGGTTCAGGGCTTGCGGGGAGTGGGTAGGACAGAGCTCCTGGGGGTAACGAGAGGGGCCAGTATTCGTGACGCGTTCTCCACCCGCTGTCAGAACTGCATGGCAATGGCGGAGCAGAGCCAGGTGTGGGTCGGCTCGGAGGACTCCGTCATCTACATCATCAACGTCCACAGCATGTCCTGCAACAAGCAGCTCACGGACCACCGCTCCGGGGTCACGGGCTTCGCTGTCCAGAGCGGGGCGCCCAGGTACGGCCGGGCCCTGCCGGGAGAAGGGGCCGCTTGGCTCCCGGGCGGGCTGGGAGTCCCTAGGGGGAAGGGGCCGCGGTCGCCATGGCGACTGCCTCCCGGCGCCAGGCCGGCCTGTCCTGAGCAGAGTCACATGACATTGTCGTCTGTGTCTGGCCCTGAGTACAGAGGCGCGGGTCTCTGCTGTGGGCCAGCCCCGGGGTGAGCGTGGGGCTCAGGCGGCCACTTCCTCGCCTGTCCTCGGCGGCTGCCAGTCTGCCCCAAGTCTTTGGCTTGCGGACACAGCATCCCATCTCTGTCTTCACACGGTGTTTTCCGAGTCCAAATCTCCCTGATGAGGATGCCCGGCATAGCGGATCAGGGCCCATCCTGTTAACTGTCGCTTGAATACTCCCGTAGAGGCCCTGTTTGCAAGTAGTGCCGCGTTCTGAGGCCCTGGGGGTTCGTGGTGGCCCTTGGTTGGGGGGTGCAGTCCGACTCCTAACACTTTTGCTTCACTCATTCGCTGTCTTTACGTACTAAGAACGTCAGCCCGAAGGCAGGCACCCATGTTCTGCTCTTTGCCGCGTGTCCTGTGCCTAGAACAGGGCCCGGCACACAGTAGGTCCTCATTTCCGGTCACCTGCTTCACCACCTGGACCCGGGGCCCACGGCCCTGAAGCTTGTCTGCTTGCTGTCCTCCGTGCCGCCCACCCCCGCTGCCCTGTCCCTTAGTTTCAGGGGTGCCGTCTGTCCTCAGGCCCGGCTCAGAGAGCAGCAGGTGCCACCCGGAACCTCAGCCGCTATCACGAGGGGAGGGGGCCGGGACAGCACGTCCTGCGTAAGGGGCTAGATTTCCCTCAGCCGCCACGTTAGGGTCTGCGGAACCGGCAGCAAACACCGACGGGCGAGGACCGGCCTCCTCAGCAAACCGCCTTCTCCTGCGGGATCGGTTAGCCCCTCGCTAATAGTTCCCGCGACACGGGCAGCGTTCGCTTGGGCGAGAATCACCGTGCACGCTGTGGACCTTTATCTAATGGTGACTTCGTTGGCTTCCGTGCCAAGTGTTTTACACCCGTGTGTTTGCACCCCCAGCAAGGTGTATTCGTGCAGCGCGGACGGGACGGTCCTGGCCTGGAACGTGAGCTCCCTGCGCGTGACCAGCAGGCTCCAGCTGCCAGGTGGCGGGCTTTCGTCCATCCGCCTGCACGACGGCTGTCTGTGGTGCTGTAAGTCCTCAGCCTCGGCCCCCACGAGGGGCCCAGAGCCCTGCTCCGGGGGGAGGGAACCCCAGGACGGCCTGCGGCCGGTTTGCTCTGCCTCACGCGTCTGCAGCTGCCTGCCCCCTCCCGTGTCTGTGGCTTCCGGGAGCCCTCTGTGGCCCTGTCTCTGTGTGTCAGCGCGCGGGCTCGGGTTGACCCCACGTTTACCCCTCGGAGAAAGCGTCGGACTCCCCTTGGAAGCTGCCGCCCCACCTTACGTCCCCGCCCGCGGTGTGTGCCAGTTGTGATCCCTCCGCGTCCCCACAAAACGTGTTGCGTTTGGTACCGTAACCACCCTCGTGGGGCCGCCTGCCTTTCCCAGCCGCGTGCTCGTCTGCCGCACGTGTCGTCCCTGCAGAGACGTGGGCTCGTCAGTCTGCGCACCTGCGGTGCCCTGAGCAGGCTTGTGCATGAGGCTTCTGTCGTCTTCGCGCCTTTCCGTGCCCCACTTGCCCCTTCTGTCTTTGTCGCTCCGTCGAAAAGGACGCGGGAAACGAGAACTTCTTACATTCAGTTTTTCTTTTTAGCGCCACATTTTCTGCGTTTTGCTTTACCTTTTAGCGGTTGCTCTAAGAACTGCAACCCGCAGGCTTACCTGTCACAGCCGGCCCGAAGCAACCAGGACCCCCCTCCACGTATCACGTACGCAGCTCACACGAGTATGATCAGTTCCGTTTACCTCCTCCCGCCCCTTTGGCTGTTGCTGTTAAGAGCAGTATTTTAATGCTGCCGTCGGGATACAGCTCGGAAAATATTGTTAACATTTTTGTTTACGCACCCCCCCGGTGTTGGCCTGTACGGTCACCATTTCGGGGGAGCTTCGTGCCTGGTTTGCCTCTGGCATCATTTCCCTTAGTGTTTCTCATGGCCGGAGTCGGCTGTAAACAGACTGATCTTTTCCACACACTCTAGCGGTCTCTTTCCAGTTTTGCGTAGCCCTGTCTGTTTCTGATGAGAAGTCCACCGTCGCTGCTACTGTTCTGCTGAAACGATCTGCCTGTGGCTGCTTGCGGGCCATTCTTTGCTTTCGGGAGTTGGGGCTACACTGTGCTCAGGCGGGAGGCCTTCGTGTCTGTCTTGCTTGCTCTTTACGTTCAGTGGGGGAGACTTGGAACCGTTATCTCTTCGAGTATCTCCTTTATCCCTTCTCTTTCTCCATGTCTTCTGGGATCCTAACTTTTTTTTTTAATGTTTATTTTTGAGAGAGAGAGAGGATGCAAAGCTGGTTCCAGGCTGACAGCAGAGAGCCTGAGGCAGGGCTCAAACTCACAAACCGCGAGATTATGACCCGAGCCAAAGTCGGGTGCTTAACCGATAAGCCACCCAGGCACCCCTGGGATTCTGTTTATATACATACGTGCGTGTGTATTCATTCTAGAATTATGTTGGAATATAAGACGTATATTCTAATATACATATTAGACCATTCGATAACACCCCACTTGTCTCAGGCTGTACTTTTTTCATGTTTTTCTCAGCTTTAGTTTGGTTAAGACCGAAAGCTTCCTCTGTCCTGTCTGCTGGTGAACCTGTCCGGCAACTTTTCATTTCTGTTAGGGTTCGTGTATTTTATATTTTTAAAGAACCTGCATTTCTCTTCTACATTCTTTGTGCCCATGCATCCTCTTTATACTTTCCTGGAAGTTATGACATTTGTTTGCAGTCAGAAGTCCTTCTCTGCTGGGTCCCAGGGCATCTGTGGGTCTGCTCCCGTTCACGGCTTTTCTACTGAGTTGTAGTGCTGCCTTCATGCTTGGGGTGTAAAGGGACTTTGTTGTGTCCTGGGTGTTGTTGATGACACATCAAAGAGACTCTGGGTTAAAGCCGCCTTTAAAGAGCATTATTTTATCCTGGAAGGTCGCTAAATGACTGGCCGGTCATCTTGAGCCTGTGTAGAGGCTTCCTTTTAGGTTTTTCTTTGGTCGATATATTGCACTTTTGACCTTGTTCCTAGAGTACATAACGCTTCGTTCTGGCATAGTCTTTATTTTATACGCATGGCTCTTTGAGGGTCTCAGGGAAATGCCCGAGGCACACACACTGGGCCTTCCCAGCTAGATAAGCTACAGCGTTGAAGTAGGTCTCTTCCCAGGCCAAGGATCTAAGAATTTTTACATAGGTGTTTGGGCTCCCTCATTGGGGGGTGTTCCCTCTCTTTCCGGCCACACTGGCAGCCTAGCCGTGCCCTCGGCCATGGCGGACTGCAGCATATGCTAGAACGCCTTTCCTCGGCGTCCCACAAAGAACCGGGAAGTACCTTTAGGGAAAACCTGGCGTTTCTTTTCTTTGGAGGATCGTAGGCCTCAGCTCTCGCTGATCTCCATGGGCTGTCGTGTGTGTGTGTGTGTGTGTGTGCGCGCACGCGTGCACCACCCACCCCTGGATGCATTTTGGACTCAGAGCTGACCAGACCTTGGGCTAAAAGGTGCCTGTTAAATGCAGGGAGGGAGGTAACAGATTAGAGTGAGGACAGATAGCTTTGCTGTAAGGACAGAATCCCTTTTACCTTCCAAGTTAACTGAATGCAGTAAGCAGTTTTCCTATTTAACAACAACGAGAAAAGTACAAGACAAACGCAGAGTTTCTTGAGGCAACAGAGAGCACATGCCTAGAAAGTGTTGTCCCTGAACGAGAGTCACAAGCAGGAATCTGGGTCGCTTATCATGTGTTACCAGTGCACATGCCGGGCCCGTGTCCGTGTCTGTGTAAACTCAGGACATCTGTGTGCACTGAGGCAGAACCTGGAAGATCATGAGCCTGAGGGGCCAGAATGTTCTAGCCCAGTAGCACCATGTGAGACCTTCGTGTCTACCCTCGGGGCTGCAGGGGAAGCAGCCCACGCCGTGTGCCCAGGTCATCTCCTAGGTGGGGAGTAGACCCCAGTCCCACACCTGCAGGCGGACGTTTGTACCTTGAGGTTGCTGGCGCACCCGTGGCTCAGGCTGTGGCCTTCAGGTCGGCACGTCCAGGTTCAAATCCGGGCTTGATCTCTGGGCAGCTGATCACTTTGGGCAGGTCCCTCACGGGCTCTTGGAGTGTGTGTCTTCGTTGGAAAAGTGAGCTAGAGGGGCGCCTGGGTGGCTCAGTCGGTTGAGCGTCCGACTTCGGCTCAGGTCATGATCTCACGGCTCGAAGGCTTGTGGGTTCAAGCCCCGCGTCGGGCTCTGTGCCGACAGCTTGGAGCCTGGAGCTGCTTCGGATTCCGTGTTTCCCTCTCTCTCTGTTCCTCTCCTGCTCTCACTCTGTCTCTCTCTGTCTCTCTCAAAAATAAATAGTAAAAAAAGTGAGCTAGAGAGGGTGCCTGGGGGGCTCAGTTGGTGGAGTATTCGGCTCTTGATATCGGCTCAGGTCATGATTGCTATTTGTGAGTTCGAGCCCCATAAGGGCTCAATGCTGACAGCTCGGAGCCCGACTGGGATTCTCTCTCTCCTCTCTCTGCCCCGCCCCTACTTGTGCTCACCCTCGCTCCCTCTCAAAATAAAATAAACTTCAGAAAGAAAAGTGAGATAGAAATCCCACCCTCCCCTTCGAGAGCCAAGGTCCTTGGCGCGCTGAGCGTTGGTGACGGCAGCCTCTTCTGTCCACGGCAGCCTCTTCTGTCCACGCCAGCTTCGCGTACTGGGGCTCATTCTGCCGGGGCCGCTTCCTGGGGCCACGCGTCCAGCGCACTGAGGAGGGCTCTGGGGAGGGGGACAGAAGTGCCTCTCCACAGGGTGAGCCCAGGTGCTCCCAGCCAGCAGCAGGTGTCCTGGGGCCTTACGGCTCAGTCCAAGTAGGTAAGGGTTTCTGGCTGTCAGGCTCCCCGTGGATGAGGCTCTGCTTATTAGGTCTCAGAAAAACCACACCGAACGGAGCCTAGAAGCAGGAAGGCGATGTGACGGCAGCTCGCACTTTCCATGACTGAAACTCAGCTGGGCTTCCAGTCCTGGGGTGGCCACGGCCGGCAGGGGTCCCTCTGTGTCAAGGCCGAGTGCCGGGGGTCCTGTGGTCCGCTCGCAGGGGACGGGAAGCCGGAGTGGCACAGCTCGGGGCCGCTCCCACGTTCCACCTCACGGGCTGCTGTGCCCTCCTGCCCCCGTGTGTGCGAGGCTGGCCCGGTGGCCGCAGTGCCGGGGGCGGGCGGCCAAGCAGGAAGCACGAAGACAAGGACGGGCTTCGCGGCGTTTCTGTCCCTCCGTGTCCGGGGCTGCCCCGCAGCCAGTGTCTCCACGTTCCCCGCTGCCCGGAGCCTGGTGCCCTACAGCTCTCGGGACGTGCAGACGCTTGGCTTGCAAGACGACCTTTTCCTTGAGCCGTAAACGGAAGCACTTAGTGGCCTGTGGTGCCGTCCCCTGTAGTTCTAAGCGCCGACAGGGTGAGGGCAGGCCGCGCCTTCTAGTGACAGGAGGAGACCCGGAACGTCCGCGTTTGCAAAGCCTCAGGAGGGGCCGCGGGGCGGACGGGTCCCCGGGGCCCTGGGAGCAGCGTGCCAGCGCCCGAGCCGGCACCGGGCGGCAGCCGGTTGACCTTCCCGGCGGCCGCGGGGCACCCGCCTTCCCTCACGCTGGCTCTTCTGCTCCGCAGGCACAGGGAGCGGCATCGTGGTCGTGACGACAGGTGGATCTCTTCGTCAGGAACTGAAGGTGGAGGAGAACCCTAAGGACGCGAGCACCTCCTTCCTGGGTTTCCAGCTCCTCCCCGAGGTACCCGTCCCGGCAGCGCCCTCCGGCGGCACAGCGGAGCGGGCGCGGCCACCAGCCACACTGTGATTCCCGTTTCAGCAGGAGCAGCTGTGGGCGGCGTGTGCCGGGCTGGACGGCGTCTACATCTGGAGCCTCAGGGACCTGGCCCGGCCCCCTCAGCGGGTCCACCTGCAGGACTGCGCCGAGGTCAGCTGCATGATCAGGGTGAAGAAGCAGGTACGGCCGGGGCCATGCCTCCCCGGAGCACCCCCGCCCCGCCCTCGAGGCCGGTCCGGGAAGGACTGGATTTGGGGGCGCGCAGGGGTCTCCCCGCCCAGGCCCGGCGGCGTGTGGCCGACGCCCCCTCCGTCTCTCCTTGGCAGATCTGGGTAGGCGGCACAGGCCGGTCACAGGGGAAGTACAAAGGGAAAATCTATGTGATCGACGCCCAGAGGAAGACAGTGGAAAAGGAGCTGGTGGCCCACACGGACGCGGTAAAGACCCTGTGCTCGGCAGAGGACAGATACGTGCTGAGCGGGTCGGGCAGCGGGGAGGGGAAGATCGCCATCTGGAAAGTCGAGTAAACGTGGGTGAATGTGCCAAGCCGGGCTGTGCTCTGAGGGCCGCGTGCCTTCCGCCCCTCGCCGGCGCTCCCCGGAGAAGGTGGCCGGGGGTGGGGGCCGGTCTGGGCCCCGCTGGGGGCGGGGGCACCGCCGTGTCCCCTGCACGTGCCCGCTTGGCTCCTCGGCCTCCTGACGCATAACGCACTTTCTCTCTCGCACTTTCCTGATTAAACTGTGCCAACGGTGTTTCGGGTTGGGGTGCTTCTCAGGCAGGCGGATGCATCAACTTGCTAATAATCTCTGTGAAGTTACCCAGTGTTGTCTAGAAGGTTCCAGAACCCATGACCAAGAGCGAGCGCCGGAGCCGGTTGGAAGGGATTTAGCCAGATCACATACGACCTGCAGACCTCATTTCTCTGGTTCTGCCTTCTCTACTTCATTCAATGAATACATTTTAAGCATCAGGCTTACAGGAGACCTACGGCCTTCGGTTGGCTTCTTGTTGCCAGAAAAGTTCACGAGAGGAGGTGTTTTTTAAATGACCGCTTTGTGGTTGAACGGATTTGTGCCTGCCCTTGCTTTCCCCATCAGAGCAGGTGACCCAAGAGGGGACAGGGAGGGGACAGAATGCGATAAACGTGTGTGCACAGGGGTTGGGCTCACTGAGGCAGGCTCTGGATTTAACTAAGGCGAAATTCTTATAATGAAGAAATCTAGAGAAACTTTTCTACCAAAGATCACAGACGAAAACTTCTGTCTAAAATAGCACACACAACCTCGTCTTCCGGTGAAGTTGCCGTCATTTACCTTAACGTACGTTTCACCTGTCTGCATGTGGAGTGCACGCCAGACATGTCTGTAGGAGGTGCTTTATTTAACTGAAGATGATCTCATTAGCTCTAAATAACTACACATTTGCAGAAAAAGACCTTTTTTACGTTTGTACTATAACATTGAGATTTCATTCCCTCAGGGTCCAGCAGGGAGGGTTCTGGTATGGTTATGGGCTGTGGAGGGGGCACCCGCCTGATGCACCGTGTGAGGGCCCGTGGCCTGTCCCCCATGGACCCGCCACAAGCTCAGCCGCGGAGGGGCCTGCTGGACTCTGCCCTGGGTTTTTGGAATCAGACACTGTGCTGGACCTCACTCACCCTGGGAGGTCTCAGAGGGTCTCTGGCCAAGTTCTGGTAGTATCTACAGGATCTCCAGACGAAAGCTTTGACCAGGCCCCGGGCTGGGTCTACAGGACCTAAGCGTTTTGCAAGGTCCAGACCACTGACCCAGATTTTGGGGTGCTCTGGGAATGTGGTACAGAGAACAGCCAGGTGGGCTCATGCCCCCATGACTATGCTTACGAAGGGGGTGCGCTCCCGACTTCCAGAAGGAAGACTCGGCCATAAACAAAGCGCGGGAGGTTGAATTCTGCTTTTGCAAACACATGGAAGATTGCGGTCAAATCCTGTCAGAAACACACATGAATTATTTAATGTCTGTCCACACGTGACCAGGCGTTTTCACCTTGTCAACAGTAAATTCCTTTATTAAAGACTGAGGTCTTGTTTTCGTTCTTTATCCAACATTAACCGGTGGGAGAGATCTGTGAAATAAGACAGGACACCTTTGGATTTGCTGTTAATTCCGAGCGCCCATCAAGTTGTTCTAATGCAGGCGTTTCATTTCCTTTATTCTTGGTGATAATTTCCAAGATCTTACTTGACAGTGATAGAGTGGCCAGTGGGGCTTGTTGAAATGGAAAGGGCGCTTTATGCCTTCGGTATTTCCTCGGTGACCTGAAGAGGGTCCACGATGACTGAGGTGTCGTGGGAGAGCCCCAAATGAACTGGAATTCATTCAGCAGACAACGCCTTCCTTGCCTTGGCTTCAGGAACCTGAATTCAGTTGGTACCAAAAAAGTGTTTATCTTGTACTAGAAGCCAGTCTATTACAGCTTCAGCTCTCCAGCTGTATTTCAGACAACGGGAGAGAAAGCTTGCTTTTGGGTGCTGGCACGGCTCCACAACGCCGACCAAGTCTTGCCCCACTTTAACTTACTGCTGAAGTTAAAGATGATCACTGGTCTTGGTCATTTGTTCTCCGAAGATGTGAACTCACCGGCTGCTCTCAAATGACAGCCTTGGTATTGGATGTGATCGTAACGTCTGAATGAAAAGTGCATGACTTCTGTCCATTCCTAGAAGATCCCTTAGGAAGACAAAGGGCTGCTTTCTCCCCGTGGCCGAGGAGGGTGTGGATAGAAAGCCAGGCAGAGTTGCCCTGCTGTCTCCAGTGCCTGGAAGCGTTTGTATTTCTTACAGCGATGCCACGGGGCCCCCAGGAGGTGAGGCAGAGAGGCTCATCTGTGAGCCGCCGCTCAGCTGTACGTGACCTCAAGCGCGCACAGGGACTCCAAGGCTCTGGGTTTCTGTGCCCTGGACTAGAGAGGGGGCCCGAGGCCCTGGGTGAGGCCACGGGGCCGGCCCCCTATAAAGCGGAGGGCGTTCCTTCATGCTGGGTTGGTTTGGTGGCTGTGAAGGGCATTCCGCTGCTGGGCCCAGAACAGCCCAGGGAATATCCACCCGGGCTGCTTGCCGGGCTCTTGTGAAAATATACAGAAAGAGCTTGTAAAGATGCAGCAGTGGCTGAAGTAGGCTGAGCAGCAGCCCTTTCTGGGGCCCTGCTCCCAGAGGCTGTGGGGATGGCCCTAGAGATCTCCAGATGAGGTCATCCTGGCTTAGGGAAGGAGGGCCCTAAATACAGTGACAGGTGTCCTTAGAAGAAGAGAAGACACAAGAGACCACCAGGCACGTCATCTACAAGAGATGCACGTTAAATATACAAACACCCGGGAGAAGAGCCCGGGGGCAGTGGGCAGGGGTGGGGTGCATACCGCTATGCGCGTCCGACAAAACAGCCTCCAACTCAAGGTACAGACACGGTGTGCGTGGTGCTGAAAAGGCAACTCAGTTCATAGTGATGCCATTATTAATTCATACAATGTAATAATCCTTGAGAGCACTTAATGGAGATTCGAGACCCTTGAGGGAAACGTGGAGGAACCATAGGAGGAGATGGTCACGTCCACAGTAGTTGGGAGGCGTTAACACCCTTCCCTTCGGTAAGTGACAGACCCGGTGGACCAAACATTAACAAGCACATAGAACATTCCCCACCGTCCGCCAGCGAGACCTGGCATTATACGTTACCCCTCACAGTAGCGGAATATCCCTTCTTTTCAGGTGCACATGGAGTGTTCACCAAGCTAGACCATGTGCTGGACCATAAAATAAGTGAAAAAATTTAAATCTTACAGAATATGTTCTCAGACCATACCAAAACTTAAACTGGAAATCAACAGCAGTAATTGCCTAAAATCCCCAAATTGAAATTATGTTGCAAATTAAAAATTACTTCCAAATAACCTATGGGTCAACAGCATCACAAAGGAAATTAGAAAATACTAAATTTGTGGGATGCACTTAAAGCAGTCCTTAGAAAAGCTATAGCTTTAAATGCCTCTATTTTTTTTTAAGGGCTTTGTAATTTATTCTTTTTCTTTAAAGCTTGTTTATTCACTTTGAGAGAGTGTGTGTGTGCACGCGAGCGAGGCAGGGGCAGAGAGAGGGAGGCAGAATCCCAAGCAGGATCCATGCTTTCAGCACAGGGCCCGCCCGATGTGGGGCTTGATCCCATGAACCGTGAGATCATGACCTGAGCCGAAACCAAGGGTCAGATGCTTAACCGACTGAGCCACCCAGGCGCCCCCAAATGCCTCTACTAGAAGAAAGGTTTACAATTAAACCTCCATATTTAATCCAAAATAAGTAAAGGAGGGAAATAACAAAGATAAGACCAAAGTCAATGAAATGAAAAACAGAATCAACAAAGCCAAAAGTTGGTTCTGTAAAGTAATTGGTAAAGTCTAGTAAAACCAACCACGAAAAAAGGGGCAAATTATCAACATCGTGAAAGGATGATTTCACTGATAGACACCAAAACGGTACCATGAACAACTTTATGGCAATAAAGTTGATTCAATATACACATTTCTTGAGAAACACCTTCATGAAACCAGCACAAAAAATAGAAAACAGCGCTGGGAGCCCCGAGGGCACAGCTGCTTACGTGTCCCGATTTTAGCTCAGGTCATGATCTCCTGGTTCTTTGGGATGGAGCCTCTTACAGAGCTCTGCACTGACATTGTGGAGCCTGCCTGGGATTCATTCTCTGTCTTCCCCCCACCCCCCCATGCACTCTCTTTTTCTCAAAATAATCATTTAAAAATAATATTAACAGTCCTACGTCTACTAAGGAAATTGACTTTAGTCAAGATCCTTCCCACTCAGAAAACCCCAGGCCTTGTGGATTTCGTTAGTGAATCTAACAAACTCTTAAGGATGGAATATTGAAAACCCACAGAAATGTCTCAGGATAGAGAGCACTTCCTGATTCACTTACGAGACCAGTGTGACCCTGTACTAGAATCTGACAAAAATGAAATTACACATCAGTTCCCCTCAACCATGGATGCAAACTTTCTGGACAAAATATTAGCGAACTGAATCCGGCAACATTTTAGAAGTTTAATACAGCATGACCAAGCGCATCCAGAGATGCAACGTTAATTTAACACTTGAAAATCATCTGTAAATTCCACATGTTAGCAGAATAAAGGAGAAAAGCCACAACCGTCATCTCCACAGATGCCGGAAGAAACGGACACAATAAAATAGCCATTCACGATAAATATGCTGGCAAACTGAAAGGGAACTTTTTCAGACTGATAGCACCCTCGGGAACCTGCCGCAGACGTCATACCTGATGGTGGCCATCTGGCTACTCCCCTCCCCTCTAAGACGGGGGACAGGGTAAGGACGCACACTTTCGACCCCCCATTTGACACCGCATGTCATGTCCTGGCCAACTGCATGAAGGCAAAAATAAATAATTAGAAGATTGGACCAGAAGGACAAAACTACCAGGGCACCTGGGGAGCTTAGTCTGTTGAGTGTCTGACTCTTTATTTCTGCTCAGGTCATGATCTCGGGGTCATGGGATTGAGCCCCGAGTTGGGCTCTGAGTTCAGTGTGGAGCCTGCTTGGAATTCTCTCTCTCAGTGGGAACCCTCTTGCACTGCTGGTGGGAATGCAAACTGGTGCAGCCGCTCTGGAAAACTGTGGAGCTTCCTCAAAAAATTTAAAAAAAAATTAAGAACTACCCTACAACCCACCAATAGCACTGCTAGGAATTTACCTAAGGGATACAGGAGTGCTGATGCATGGGGGCACTTGAACCCCAATGTTTGTAGCAGCACTTTCAACAATAGCCAAATTATGGAAAGAGCCTAAATGTCCATCAAATGACGGATGGATACAGAAGCTGTGGTTTATATACACAGCGGAATACTACTTGGCCATGAGAAAGAATGAAATATGTCCTTTTGTAGCAACGTGGATGGAAATGGAGGGTATTATGCTGAGTGAAATAAGTCAGTTGGAGAAAGACAGATACCATGTTTTCACTCATAGGTGGATCCTGAGAAACTGAAAAGAAGACCATGGGGAGGGGAAAGGGAAAAATAGTTACAAACAGAGAGGGAGGGAGACAAACCATGAGACTCTTAAATACAGAGAACAAACTGAGCGTTGATGGGGGGGCGGGGGAGAGGGGAGAGTGGGTGATGGGCTTTGAGGAGGGCGCTTGTTGGGATGAGCCCTGGGTGTTACATGTGAGGGATGAACCACGGGAACCTACCCCAAAACCAAGAGCACACTTTACGCACTGTATGTTAGCCAACTTGACAATAAATTATTAAAAAAAAAAAAAAAAAAAGGAATTCTCGCTCCCTCCCCCTGACCCCTCACCCACTCACACGCACGCATGCACGCACTCTCTCTGGGAGAAATTAAAAAAAAAAAGACAAAACAATCTATTCATAGCCAGCCTTATTGGTTACATTAATCATAAAGAATCTGTTTTTTAAGAAACTACGAGAGCAAGCGAATTTAGCAAGATCGTGGATACAAATTCAATACAGAATGACTGCACTTCTGTATTTTAACAGCAAAAAGTTGGAAAATGTAAAAACTGGAACTTACTTTAAAAACACATCAAGTAGGAATAAACTTTAAGATGGGCGAGACCTGTACACTGAGAGCTCAAAAACACCGCGGAGAAGTTTTAAGAGGCCTAAAGAAATGAAAAAACATACTGTGTTTATGGATGAGAAGACTACTGAAAGATGTTAGTTCTCTCCAAGAAAACCAAGTAGATTCAATTTAATTCCAGTCCAAATCCCAACACAATTTTTAAAAATATATATTGACAACTTGGCGTGCGCACACACACATGCACACACACGTGCACACAGAAATGCAAAGGTGGATAGTCAAGATGACCTTGAAAAACATCAAAGCTGAAGGACTCACACTATGTGATTTAAAGCTTCCCCAAAAAGGGGCGCCTGGGTGGCTCCGTCGGTTCGGCGTCCGACTTTGGCTCAGGTCGGTCATGATCTCGCAGTTCATGAGTTCAAGCCCCACGTCAGGCTCTGTGATGTCAGCTCGGAGGCTGCTTCGAATTCCGTTGTTTCTCTCTCCCTCTCTCTCTCTGCCCCTTCCCTGCTCACTGTCTGCCTGTCTCTCTCTCTCTCTCTCTCTCAAAATAAATAAATAACCATTTTAAAGAAAAACCAGACTGACAGGAAATATTTACAATGCTATATCTGCCAAAGACTTAGATCCATAAAATATAAAGAGCCTCTACAAATCAATAAAAAGTCAAACTACTCAATTTGAAAATGGGCAAAGGACCCTTTACCAATGAGGATATATGGATGGCCAATTTGAAAAGATGCTTAAAAAACATGAGTCATTAGAGAAGACGTATTAAACCCCAATGAAATACCACCTTGATATTCATTAGAATGGTTAATATTAAAGAGCACAATCACGAATATGGATTAGGGTATGAAGCAAATGAACTTACCGTGTATAACAGTAGTAACTCACTGCTGGACAAAAATAGCATAACCACTTTGGGAGAAGAACTGCCTGCCAATTCCTTATGGGCACATACCTACCCTACAAGCCCACAATTCCATACCTCGCCACCCAAGAGGAATGAAAACCTAGGTGTACAAAGAGATTCTTAAGACTATATTCACAGCATCTTTGTTTTTTTTGTTTTTTAACATTTATTCATTTCTGAGAGTGAGAGACACAGAGCATGAGCGGGGGAGGAGCAGAGAGAGAGGGAGACACAGAATCGGAAGCAGGCTCCAGACTCCGAGCTGTCAGCACAGAGCCCGACACGGGGCTCGAACCCACAGACTACAAGATCACGACCTGAGCTGAAGTCAGACGCTTAACCGACTGAGCCACCCGGGCGCCCCGCAGCATCTTTATTTGTAACAGCCCTAAACTGGAGACCCCCAGCAACCAGAAAATGGCCGTGGCATGTCCTCACAGTGGAATACTTACTCTACATTAGTGAAAGGGGACTGACCCGCTATGCACCCAGCAGTGTGGACAACTCTCCGAAGGAGTGTGCTGAGTGGAAGCAGCCAGACAGAAGGGCTACCAACTGTATGTTTCCACTCCTATGAAGTCCAAAACAGACAAAACCGATGCACGGTGACTGAATTTCATGGCAGTCGTTCCTGATGTTTAATGTCATCGGTCTAAGTGTAGGGTGGGACTGAATTCGAAGGCATCGGGAGAACCTTCTGGAGTGAAAGGGATGTCCTGTGCAGACTTTACGTTAGTTACTCTGGGGTGTGCATATGTCAAAACTCGCACACTCACACGCCTCTGTGCCCGTCACTGTAAGTTCACCTCAATTAAAAACCACAACAAAAAAAGTCACTATGGATCCTATAAGCTACTGGGAGAGATAATACGGGGATATTTCAAGTTGGATGCCAATAAATTTGACAACTCGGCTGGAACGACAACAGTACTTGAAAGGCACAAGCCACCAAAGCTCATTCCAGAAGAAACAGAGAACCTGGGGAGCCCTCTATCGAACCAAGAGATTGAACCCATCCCTTAAAACCTTCACATGAAGAAAACTTGACAGAGAATTCGCCGATGAGCTCTCCCAAACATACAGGGAATAAATATAAATTCTATGCTAATTTTTTTTTTTTCATAAAAACAAGAAGAGTGAACACTTTGCCGTCTCATTTTATGAGCCCAGTATTACCTGGCTACCAAAGCCAGACAAGACATTACAAAGGGAACAAACAGAACCATTTCGTTTCATGAACCTTAAATCTTTAATAACATTTTAGAAATTCGATTCCGGCGATAAATAACAAGGACAATACCTACGACCAAGTGGAATTCATCCCACGAATGCAAGCCTGGTATATAACATTCGAGACCGGCTGATGGATTCACCCTATTAACAAAGTCAGAAAGAGAAACCACCTGTTCATCTCAACAGACTCAGAAAGCACACGTGACAGGATGCAGCGCCCATGCACGATGAAAGCTCTCCGCGAACCGGGAACAGAATGTCGGCTCGATCAGGAGCCACTACAACGGCCCCATAGCAAACACTACACTTAACGGCCAGAGACCCCACCTCTCCCTCTCGATTCAGGAACAAGGCACTCTTCTTTGCCTCGGAGACTAGGAGAAAATACTCGAAAAATATTTGCCAGATGAAGGACCTGAGGCAAAAAGTCCAGCTGGACATTCCACTCCGGAAGGTGCACAGATGGCAAACACAGGAAGGAGGCTTCACGTGCAAGGACGTGCTCACTACAGCCAGAGCGAGACCGCGTGTTACACAAGCCGGTTTCAGCTGCACTGGCCAGAAGCCGGCCACGAGGTGAAGCACCTAGGACCCTCGGTCCTTGCCGGGGGCGTGTGGAGCCCCACTGGGAAACATCGGGCGGCTTTTCATAGAGTTAAAATCTACACACCCACAGGACCCAGCCATCCCTCTCAGGTACTTCTGGAAGAGAAGGGAACACTCAAAGTGCTCAGCCGTGCACCGCGGTTTAGGTCGTAGTAACCACAACGTACAAACAGTCTCCGTGTCCGTGAGCTGAATGGATGAGCACACGGGGTGGCATGCTCGTTTACCGGGGCCCTCATCAAAGTAATGATACCTGAAATTACGTGGGTCTCAAAAATTCTATACAGAACGAGAGAAACTGTGCACAAAAGCCGTCCCCACCGTGTGATTCCACGTCCACGAACTCGAGGCAACGATGGTGGTAACGCAGAGCAGATCCGTGGTTGTTATACGTGAGAGGTGGCAGGAGGCATGCCTACGACAGGGAACACGTGTTGCCGTGAACGTGTGTGTGGAGGTTTTTGCCTGAACACGTGTTTGCACTTTCTCTGGGGCACGCCCCTTGGCGTGTTCGAAACTACTGGGTTGTACCACAGCTGTGCGTATGTGCAAGCTTTTGAGTCACTATAGATCACGATTACAGAGGTGGATGCCATTATGTTGATCCGAACATACCAAGTTGTGCATTTAATACTGGTCAATCTTGGGGACGCCTGGGTGGCTCAGGCGCTCGAGCGTCCGACTCTTGATTTCGGCTCATGTCATGATCCCACAGTTTGTGAGTGTGAGCCCCACGTCGGGCCACACGGTGACCGTGCACACAACCTGCTTAGGATTCTCTCTCCCTCTCCCTCTGCCCCTCCACCACTTGCACGTGCACGCTCGCTCGCTAGATTTAAAAAATTTTTTAATTCTTAAAATGATTTTTTAAAATAAAAATAAAGCCGGTCAATCTTATTGCATGTAAATTATACCTGAATAAAGCTAATTTTCAACACACACACACACACAAAAATCTTGTCACATGGACAAGATGATGCCAAATCTCTACTCACTCTGTACGGTGTAGACCCAGCCAGGTCCCGAGTCTCCTGTGCCTGTTCCTGGAGGACCGCCTTCCAACAGGTGGATCGGGGTGGGGTATGTCAGTTGCCTCCGGATCCCCCTCTTCAGAGATCCTCTACCTCTGCTCGGCACCACGAGCACTTCAGATTGCGCCTCCTTGTTCAATCGGATTCTGTCTGCTTTCCATCCCTCCAGGACTCCCGCCCTTGTCTGAGTGTATGTGTGTATATGTTTCCTTTCACTTCTAAGAGCCTGGAATATGACACTGTCCACCTTTCGGTATCTTCCCAGAGCGGTTTCCTGACCTAAAAATTATAATACGGTCTCCTCCCCTCCATTTGTTGGAAGAACCAAGTACCATAATGATGAAAAGAGCCGTGCAAATGGAAGCAAATAAAAAGCTGCTAATTACAGCTGATGTGTTCTCCAGACTGAGTTAACAGCCAGCTGTGCGACCTCATGAATAATTGAGCTCTTTTCACAAACTGTTCTTGTCTACATACACCCTACTTGAGGTGTCCCACTCTTCCCAGGAAAATCCTCAAGCGCGCCACCCATTAAAATTACATTACTGCTGTGTCTTTAGAAAGATGCATGTGATATACACAGGTAAACAGATAAAGAAAACATCACTTTCTAACAAACACCCCCCCTCCCCCCGTTTATCCTGTTAGAAGGATGTAGTGCCCCTAGCCACCTGAGTGGCTCAGTCGGTTGAGCATCCGATTCTTGATTTTGGCTCAGGTCGTGATCCCAGCTTTGTGGGATCGAGCCCCGCAACAGCACCGCGCTGAGCTCGGAGCCTGCTTGGGATTCTCTCTCCCCCTCTGCCCCGCCCCTGCTCGCGCTCTCTAAAATAAAAATAAAAGTCGCAGACCTACATGTGCTAACAAGATGATTAAATATCCCGCTAAACACAACACGCAGACTGCAAACCCTGCCGTGCCTGCGTTTTTGTGGAAACAGCCGATTCTGCGGTGGCGCGAAGGGGGAGGCGCGGCCTGTGGGCGGCAGGGGGCGCTGTGGCTGCGGGCGCGCAGGAGCCCTGCGCGCCGGCTCTGCGGCCACCGGCCGCTCTGGCTGCGCCCCTCTCCCCCCAGCCCCGCCCAGCGCCCCCGCCCCCGCCGTGGAGCCCTTGAACCAACTAACCTGTCTGTGGTCCCGGCTCAGAGGCGGCCTTGGGCCAGCCCCTCCCCCCCACCCCCCCCCTCCCCGCATTTCCTCTGGGGCCGAGCAGGGGTGACAGCAGCTTCCGCAAAGCAGGGCCCCACCCGGCCTGAGGTGCAGGCGCCCCAGCCCCGCGGCCTGGCTGCTTACCTGTGTGGCCGGAGGTGCCTGCCAGACCTGCGGCCACGCCGGCCGGGGGCCCTAGCACTGGATGGGCCGTGACAGGGCCAGTGACACGTGACCAGCCATGCAGCACACGGGGTAGGCGTCCTCCCAGGCAGGCTCGGCCAGAGCCCTCAACCTGGACCAGGAGAGGTGGGCAGAACCGAGACCTCCTCAGCTCTGGCAGAGGGAGCTGGACTTGGGGGGGGGGGGGAGCTGAGTGAGGCCCCTGCTGGGGTTCCAACGTGGGCCCCAGGTTTGTGAACTCGGGGCCGGGATTCCGGAGACTTCAGGGGCCCATACTCAGTCCACACTTACTGGCAAGGCTTGGGGCTCTCTGCCCGCCCCCCACCGGACTCACGCAGGCTGGGGGGTGGGCAGGGGCAGCCCCGGGGCCCCAGCCCAGACACAGGGAGGGGCCCTGGGTAAGTGACACAGACACACCCACATGGTCACCTGGTAGGGAAAAGTTTATTACGATTTAACCACAGAGTGACAGCAAAACAGACACAGGGGGGCCCTGGTCACAGGCCAGGAGGAGGCAGAGCGTTCCAGAAACAGAACCATGTGCACAACAGAAATGAACACACAAGCCGAGTATATACCTGAAAACAAGCACAGAACCAGAGACTCTGTGCACGGACACACACACACCAGGCCACTCCGGCCACCGGATGGAAAGGCTAACGTGCGACACTACACTCTGCTTTATGACCCCCTTTTCCCATAAAACATGTGTTTAACACACACACGACGTCGTTGCTAAATCAGCAAGAGCTGTTACAGTGCTCCAACTTAATAAGTTGATAAAAACAAGTTGTCCCGTGGCCAGTTCACAATGGAACTAAACAGTTTTATTCCGAGATGCCTGGGGAGTGTCTCTGGTAACAAGAGGCATTTCCGAGACAAGCAGGTCCTTCTGCCACCAAGAGACAGTCTCGGTCCGCAGCACGCGGAGGGCAAGGGGATTCAGCAGATCGCGGCGGGGGAGGGGGGGGGGAGGGCAAGTTGGGCACTCCGCTCTCCAGGAGGTCCCCGTCGCCAGGCTGGGGGTTTGGGCCAGGAAGGTGGCAGCTGGCTTCCTGAGGAGGTAATGTGACGGGTGTCCAGGGTTGTGCTGAGCCGACCGCTCCCAGTGGGTGCTGGGCCAAGCACCCCGCTGGCCGCCCCTCAGGAGCGCCCAGGGAGGAGGCCATCAGGGCAGCCCCTCCGGGCCCGGAAGCCGTAGGAAGATGGATGGCCTGTCTCAGAAGCAGCCGCCTGCAGATACAACACGAAGAAGACAGCGGTGGCCTCCCAAAGCGGGGAGACCAGCCGCAAGGGCACCCGCCTCACTGAAGGTGGACAGGAGCTCGGGGAGAAGCTGCGGCCTGGGGCAAGGGACGTCTGGGTGTGTCTTTCCCAAGGTGACCTGCTGTGTGTTTTA
The DNA here is from genome assembly GCF_018350155.1 of Leopardus geoffroyi. Lineage (NCBI taxonomy): Eukaryota > Metazoa > Chordata > Mammalia > Carnivora > Felidae > Leopardus > Leopardus geoffroyi. The sequence continues at coordinate 73,162,960 of NC_059338.1, read as the reverse complement.
CAAACTTGGTCTGTGACAGGCGTCACCCGTCCGAGCTGCTGCGTGAACCATTAGACACAGAACAGTTGGTACCTTGCGAAGTACTTTACAAACATGCCACGTGAGCATCACAGGCTGCCAGGCGGGGCCTGTGTCGCCTGGGGAGGCTGGAGGGAGAGCCCTGCTTTGTATGGCCCCTCCGAGAGCTTCCACTTTGGGGATCTGGGGGCAGGAGACCCCCTGGTACCTTTAAGAAAGGGATCTGAGCACTGTCTGCAGCCTCCGAGCCTCTGATGAGGGCCTGGCCGTCCGGCCTGCCCACCTTCAGGGAACACTGGTCTCAGCACTCCCCCAGCGTGGCCCCCGGAGGCTCCAGGACCTTCAAGGGTGGGTGTCTGAGGGGCAGCGGACAGCGGCTGGCACGCTCGGCCCTCCAGCCACCCGGAAGGTCACAAAGGCCCTCTGCCCATGGAGCAGGGACGGAGGGGTGCACAGGCAGGCCTTCCTCCCCGCACACGCTCCAGCAGAGGATAAAGACCTCAGCTGCACGTGTGTGGGTCATTTCCTGGAGAGATCCTTTCCTCAGTTGACCTCTACAGACAACAAGCCCGTCTACACTACGCGGCAAGCAGCTAAACCGAACGCCTGCCCACCGAGCTCGGAGTCCTCTGACCCGTGCCCACAAACCCTGGGGCCACCGCCAGGCCGGTTCCGCCTGTCCCCCGCACCCACACCTGCAGGCCCACCCCATGGGCGCTCGCGGCCTGTCCAGCCACCAGACACAGAACCCTCCGAGTCACCGGGCTGAGGGTCCCCCCCCCCCCCCCCCCCCGCCGTGTCTGCCTGAGGAACATATGGCCTCACGAGACACATGCCCCCAGGGTGCACACCAGCCGCAGCGTGCAAACAGCCAGTCCCCTCAGCTCTTAAGACACAGGTGAAGACACTCAGGCTTCCGAGTCCCTGCAAAGGAGGGCAGAGGCGCACCTCCGTGTTCACACCCGGAGCAAAGGCCCAGGAAGGCAGCTGCGGGGACCGCCTCTGATCCAAACCACAAGGTGCGCCCTCCCTTCGCAGGTCTGTGCACAGACCGGACCTACGGAGTAGGAGTAAGACACCCTGGTCATCAACACCCAAACGGCTTCAAAACCTTTAAATCTCCGCTGAAGGGCAACCACCTTCCTTCTGTGCCGAGGTGTGTGTGCCCCGTGCTGTCGCCGGGAGGGGCGCACGACTACCCTTCGGACAGTGGCTTTAACGAAGTGTTCTTTGGGGGCTTTGCTATTTCAGATCACGGGGAAGTTTAAGGCTGGGATCTCCAGAGTTAACCTGCGTTCTCAATGGTGGTCCCACCCCGAGCCCCTCGCACCTAAAAACCAAGTCCCAGCCAAGCCCCTCGCGTCCAGCCGTCCGTGAGCACCGGCCACAGGTGAAGGAAGGCGGGCTGGCAGGGGAGGGAAGTTGGGGGTGGGTGTGGGGGGGGGTGGGGGGCGTGGCAGGCGTTTGGTTCATTTCAGATCTTGACTCGGGGACGTTCTCCCCCCACCCGTACCCCCCGCCGCCCACTCTTCTGGCTGTCGGAAGACCCCCAACCACGGTCCCCGAGAACCAAAGCGGGAGGACCCACCGCCGCAGGGCCATCGGGACACAGGCCGAGCTGCAAACGGAGACCCGCCAACGGCGCCTGGCCGGGGGGCTCACGCGAGTGGCTGGCGCTTCGCGTCGATGCCGGCACCTTCCAGCGGCACGACGGACATTCCCCGTCGGAGCTCAACATTCACGAGGCCAGCGGGTCTGAACACAGAGAAAACGCTCACGTCTTCATGCCGGTTCTCTGAGGTCCGGGGCTCCTGCGTGGAAGGGGACCGACGCGGGCAGGCACCACAGCTCCACAGACACAAAACACAACCCGCACGCGCCACCGGCGGCCAGGAGGCGCGGCACGACCAGGGGCCGGCCAAGTACGCTACACAGCCATTCTTTTGAATACACAGAAAATTCAAGTAATTTATTTAAAAACTGCTTAGTCTCATCTTGAAATATATATATATATAGATATATATTTGCTTTAGAATGATCATATTGCAGCATGGTTCCTCATGCATCTTAAAGTTCTTTATTTAAAAAAACTTGAGGCAGCGAAGTATCACCACTGTCTGTGTCCAGGTGACACCAGGAGGCTTAGACTGACCATTCCAAGTAAGAGAAGCAGAAACCGCTGAGTTATAAAGAGATTGTGGTTTGAAAAGCATTTCCAAGTAGCTGCAGCATCTGATGACCGCACTTCCCCAAAGTCCGCGTCTGGCTCATACGCGGAAAGCAGAAACGGGGCAGAGTCCTCCGGGGGGGCGGCCCTTCCTTCCGTCCCGGACACCTGGCAACCGTTCGGATTCCGGCGTCAAGCGGGGTGAGCAGGCGAAGAGGTCAGAAGAGGTCAGAGGCGGCCCAGCAGGAGCTCACACGCCCGGGGCCGCCGTCCCACACACCCGAGGTAGGCCTGGCGGCAGGACCCAGGGGGCGAGGCCACTCCTGGAGCTCTGCCCTCATGATTTCCCCAGCAAACGGTTTAAACACGAGTCAAAGTGCAATGAAGAGCCCACAACCTCTCCGGGGAGCTTCGGACAAAGACGACGGGGTCGGGGGGTCGGGGGGTCGGGGGTCGGGGCACGGACACGCGCGTGCACCTGCCTGGGCCCTGCCTCCTCCGGGTGCTGGTGGGGGGCGGCCGCCGCCTCCCGCTGCCCAGAGGCAGGGCTGCCCCACGCACCATCTGTCAGAATCTCTGAGGACAAGAGGAAATGCTGCTTCTCCTAAGAAAACCAGTTTTGAAAGGAAAACTTTTCTTCTAAAATAATCATAAAGGAAAATACTCTCCAATAGCTGCAGCACCAACAAGACAGGAGATCTGACAGAAAGTCCAGATACCTGCAGGCGTCCAGAGAGAACGTGATAAAGAGATTTTAGTCCCGGACTGCGTGACTGCCACCTGGAGTACTCAGGTAACAAACGGCAAAGGACAGCAGGTTATTTTGGTTTTCAATTGTAACCTTAGAAATGAACATCTTATTTTTCTCTAAACTGCTTGTCGCTATTGTAAATCTGGTTTATAATTTAAAAACATGCAGAATAATATACCTGCAGAACGAAAGAGGTGAAATTACAAGATCTCTTTCAATTAAAAAAAAAAAAAAAGATTTCAAATGATTTTCTTTAATCGTGGACAAAGTAATTAGCGTGGTGTTTTTGCCTAGCGGCCCGACCCTACCCTACAGCTACCGCGTCTCCACCCGTCTCACGAAGGAACTCTGGCTCGAGCGCGGCCACCGAAGCAACGGCGACCGCCCCGCCCGCCACCCCCCCTGGAATGTGTGCGCGCAGGGGTGAGGCTCAGACCATCGACTCCGTCTCCACCTTCCTCGGCTGGCCCTCCTTCCTGGTCAGCCTCAGGACGGTGGGCTTCTCGCCGCCGCCCCCGCTCTCCCCCGAAGGCTGGGAAGACAGGCCTTTCTGCTCTTCCTTGACCTCTACCGACACGTCTGGGTAGATCACCAGGAACGTGGCCGTCAGGAAGCCCAAGAAAGAGCCCACGGAGGCCACCATGGGGATGACGCGCACGGTCCCGACGGCGTCGACCACACCCCCGAGGGCGGACGCCACCAGGATCTGGGAGATGTACACCTGGCAGGAGAGGATGGCACAGTCTATGCCAAAGCCACGCTTGGAGCTCCCAGGGCTGTGGTGGACGTACTGCAAGAGAAGAGAGCGGGACAGTGAGGGCCGTGGGGCGGTCGAACCATCAGCCAACATGCCCGTGGCTTGAATATTAGCTCAGAAGAGTCTGGAAACGCAACTTGCCTTCCTCTCGGCTGCTTGGCGACCACTCAGCCTGTCTCCCCGACCCCGTCCCACTTCTATTCAACACTGTATTGGAGGTTCTGGCCATTGCAATAAGGCAAGGAAAATAAATAAAACGTATTAAGGATTGGAAAAGAAAAAATGAATCTCATTATACACGGATGATGTGATTGGAAATGAAGTCCAAGAGAATCTATCGGTATGCTGTAAGAATTAACAGAAAAACATACCCTAACTATGGACAGAAAGGCTCATCACTGGAATGTTTTTGAATCTCCCCCAAATTGATCTATGTGGTCAGTGTGTTTCCAATTAAGCCCAGAAGCTGATTCTAAACATTTAGATGAAAAGTCAGGGGTCAAGAACGCCCAAGACGATCTTAAGGAAGAACAAAACTGGAGGACACACACTACCAGCTCCTGGGTCTTATCACAAAACGACTTAGAACAGGGTAACCCTCGTCTGAGGACAGACCGACCGACGGAAGAGATACAGGGAGCAGAAACACCACCCCCACCCCCGATGGGGACCCGACGTAGGACAAGGACGCCACCAGAGTGCGGGTGGGGACCACGTGACCCTTAACGTTAAGCGGCTACCCGTCCGCGGGAGAACAAGGTCACACTCTTCTGCCTCAAACCACACAAACGCACCCTGCATCCCAGGCGGACCGCAAGCGCGCACGGGACGAGGGCGCCGCCAATGCCACCGCCAGCGGAACAGGGCGATAACCCGCGGCCATTCGGTGCCAGGGGCAAAGGAGTAAAGAACCGCCTTCTGCAAGCACAGGAGGGAAGCACGGGTGTGAAGTAACAGCAGACGTTCCAGGCACAAAAGCTTCAGACACTGGCCAGGGGGCCGCGTGGTGCTACAGCCGCTGGGCCGAGGGCCAGCGTCACACGGCTGCCTGGTCTGCGCTGTGTTTTCAAATTTGTTGCCCAAAACTCCACTGAGCTGTTCATTTACAACCTGTGCTCTTTTTCTGTAGTCACGTGATATACGATGACCCAAAAGCTTATTTAACAAATAACGCTGTGATTTCGATTTTCGTTAGTTTGGTATTTGGCAGGTACCTAATCACGGTGGATTAATTTTGCTTTTATAATTGCCCAAGGGAAGATTAAACACAGTCTAGGTGTAGAGGGCAAGAAACAGGAGCTTTCTGGGGTTTCTTCCTTCACTTTCAGGGTCATGGTCTACACCTGCACTGGGGCCACTGAGCACTGTGAAAGACAGCTGGTCTGAAATGAGAGGTACTGTATGCACGTGGGAATAACGGTTTTGGAGGTGCTGAGATACAAGACTATGCTGCTGAAGGGACTTCACCTCTTTCCTCCCTGTTTACACACAGCCACTCCAATGCGGACCGACCCAGGCGGCTCACGCTCTACTAGACGGGACATGCTGGCCCAGCTCCCCTCCGCAGGGGTCTGTGAGGGGATATTAGGGGGCAGGCAGCCTCCTAGGTGCCCGACCCAAATCCCTCAAGAGGCAACCGACGCCTCCAGGCAGGTGCCAGGTGGGCCAGGCCACCGCAGGAGCAGATTTTGTAGCCAGGAAGCCTGTGCCCCGGACCGACCCGAGCAGGTGGCAGCTTCGCCGGTCCCTTCAGGACCAAAGACCGGGGCGGGGGATCGTCCGTATCCCAAATGTCTCCCAAGTGCAAGGTGCGGAGCTCTGCCTACAGATGAGTGGAGAACGAACGTGGGCTTTGGAGCCGAATGGGTCTGACGCTCTGACCTGGTGTACCTTTCAGGCGGGTGACCTTGCGCCCCAGTGCCTCATCCACGGAACCCCTCCCACCCACCGCCCCCAGGACGCACCTCCTTGATGTCGTGGTACTGCCCGAGCAGAGCGTAGGGGCAGTAGGAGATGCTCATGGAGACGATGCCCATGGTGCTGATCATGATCATGGCGACGTAGACGTCGGCGAACATGGCCATCACGGCCGTGCCGATGGAGAAACCCAGCGTCCCCAGCACGTAGATGACCCTGATGCTCAGGTCGTAGTTGTCCAAGTACTTCTGTAACAGGGCTGTGGAGACAGCGTGGCCACGGGACAGTGACCGACAAGGCCCTCAGCCGGACACTCGCCTCACTCCTGCCGGGCTCCCTCCACTGTCCCTGGCCACCTCTGCCACCCCGAGGCCCTCCTCCCACCACACCGCTGCCCGCTGGGGCCCCCACCACGCTCGCAGCTCGCCCCTGTGCCTCCCTCAACTCCCGGGGGCTCCAGCATCTCAGAAGGAAGTCCGCCCTCCAGGTCCCAGAGCCCGTAGCCTCTTTCTGCCCTGCAGGCCGGCTTGGGCCCAGACCCTTCCCACCAGTCCAGACCCGCTCGCTGGCCTTCGCCAGCCTCATGCCCAGTCTTGATTTGGAATCTCAAGTTGTGGCTCGTTTCCTCACAGGAGAAGCCTGGGTCCAGATGGACGGACTCCTGCTCACTCTTCCTGACCCAATGGCTTAGTGTCACCTCCCCCACGAAGTGTCTCCGGTGCCTTCCTGGGAACTCCTCTGACAGAGCACGGACGGTGCTGCCTGTTGGTCAGGCTGGCTTCCCGCTGCCTTGTGGCCTTGACCTCGGAAACCCTCAAGTCCAGGCCGGGCTGACAGGAAGCTGGAGGCCTCCTCCACGGTTTGGAGCAGAGAGTGGGCGGGACCCAGACCAGACCTGGTTAGGAGACCCCCGACCCCGACTGCGCCCACGTCCAGAACGTGCGCCAGGGCGCGCTGCTCCCAGGAGTGAAGCCTGTCCCCTCCCTCCTCACAGACAAAACCACACCCCCAGGGAAAGGCCTCTGCTCTGCGACAGGCTGCTCCCACAGCCGCAGGCCCCAAACACGCCTCACGCCTCCACTCCCGGGCTCACGGGGACAGCTCCTGCAGGACCACCATCGCCCCGAGCCTGGCCCTGTCCAGAGCCCCCGTCTGAGGCACCCCTGGACAGGAGCTAGCACGCGGAGGGCAGCCCGTGTGGGCTCTCGGGACGCCCCATCCTAGACTCTCAGGTGCAGGACGTTGTTGCCCCCACGTGGGGACCGCTTACCTGAGCAGATCGCGCCGGTGGCCGCGTAAATCACCAGGCCCCAGCACCCCAACTTCACGCCGGCGTTGTAGGCCTGCCAGGCGGTCGAGTTGGAGGGGGCCTGTTCCAGAAATGAAACCGGGGATCAGGGCGGCCAGGAATCACGCGCCACACTCTTTGGGGAAAGGAAGTCACTTTCTCTCTCAACTGCAGGCGAGCCGTTTACTTTGAAACCAGCGACAGACACTACCATGATGGGCTGCTCCCTCCGCCACAGTACAGCCGCTCACAGCGGCGTCTGCAACCCCTCCCAGCCTCACGCCTGCCCCGCAGGGCAGCTGGAGGGTGAGGGACCGCGTGGAGGCGGGGCCGTCTGGCCCAATTCCAGGCAACACACCACAGGCGTGAGCCAGGCCACAGGGGACAGAGGCGGGTCCCTGTCCCCAGCCACCACCATCTGGGGCAGGGTCTGTGCACGGGAATCGGGCCCGGGAGCGGCTCCTCCCCCGTGACGCCCTTCTGGACCCCTAACCACGGCACCAGGAGCACGCGCTGGCCGATGCCCACCGTGGGCCTGCCCCCCAGCCGCAAGGGCGCCGGGGCACCAAGGTTGCAGCCTCCCCCGACGCGGTGCGCCGGGCCGTCGGCACTGCCGGCTGCCCCCGCATCGCCGTCCCTCCCAGCCCCAAAGCGGGGCCCCGGGCACTCACCTTGGGGTCCCCTTCGAAGATGACCTGGCCCATGAAGTCGGTGTAGAAGACGGCCTCGGCGATGACGGAGAACCAGGTGAGCAGGTGGCAGAGGCACAGCCGCGTCAGCTCCTTGGGCATCTTGAGCATGGACAGCCAGAGCAGCCGCACGGTGGTCTCGCCCTCCCCCTCCTCGCTCTCCGTGTCCCCGCTGGAGGTGGTGGCCCCGCTCTGGTTCCGGTGCCGGCACCGCTGCCGCTGCTGCTTCTGCAGGTCGTACAGGTCGCTCATGCTGCGCGAGGGCTTGATGAGGACCACGGCGTTGGCCCGTCGGTAGCGGTAGCAGTTGGACCCGATCTTGCCGTAGTAGGAGAAGGTGCTTGAGGCCTGCCGGTGGAACATGTGCCTCCGCCGCCTCATGGAGCCGGACGCGGCCGTGGGTTTCGGGGCCACCCTGGTGTAGCCCCCGAGGCTGTCCTTCGGGGGAGAGCCACTGCCGTTGGGGACTTTGGCTTCGTTCAAGTGATTATCGAGCAGCGTCACGTCCTCCTTTGCGGTTTCCCTGAGCACAGAGGCCAGGCGGTACGGCCTGGTCCAGGGAAGCTCCTGGCTGCTGCTGCGGGGGGTGCTGGGGTAGGAGCCATCGTGGAAGATGGAGGGCTCGATGTCGGGCAGGAAGGGCAGCTCGGGTTCCAGGTCCAGGGCAGCGTCCGGCACGTGCAACACAGAGTCGCTCTTGCTCCGCACCATGTCCACACCCAGGAAGTCCAGGGAGAGCTCGTGCTCGGACTGCACCTCCTCCGGGAACAAGGCGACGCCTCCATCCAGAACATTCACGCGGGCGGCGGGGGGCAGGGTGCCGGCCGCCTCCCCACCCCGCTCTTGCGGGGGGCTGTACTGTTCTTCCTCGATGCTGAACAGGTGCAGGGCCACCGACACCACAAAGATGATGGCCGCGAAGAAGAAAAGCACCTGGTTCTGCGTCCGGAACCAGTCGCCCAAGAAGGTCTGGGTCCAGTCCAGCCCCCCCAGCACATAGCCGATTGCCCCGCCGAGGCCTGAGCAGGCGAGAGAGACAGAGGAAGCCCGTGAGCGGTGTAAGGTGCCTTGGCACCGCCTCCCGAAAGAAGAGGAGAGGCAAGGAAAGATCTAGAAGGTCTTTCACCCTTAATCACAGGCCAAGGGCGCCACTCATAGCTATGTTCTGGGTCAGCACAAGTTTGGGGGCTGGAAAGTGAGAAAATGGGAGGAAAAACAAGACAAGAAACTACAGCTGACCTTAAGTCTGGCATTTTGACCTAAGAGACTCCTGCCTAAGGAACCAGAAGCAGGTATCCACCAGGATAGGAAGCCGATGGTTGCCCACAACTCCGGGCGGCACTGACTGACACCCCTTAAGCTCAGGAAGCTGCCGTTCCCAACGGATATGAACGGTACCCAAACGCAGGGAGAGACTAGCACCGGCCTGCCCGCCACCTCGCCCACCAGCGGCTAGGTAAAGCCATGGCAGGCCATCGAGTCCACCCCGATATGCGGAGGAGGGCCTTGGGAACAGCCTCCCCCAGCCAACCCCCACTGGGTGAGGTCTGGGAGGGTGAGGGCCAGGGCTAGGGGTGGGGGGCGCTCTCACCGGCAGAGAAGGCGTGGATGTTGAGGGCCATGTCCTGCTCCTCACTGTCCACCACATCCAGCAGGTAGGCACGGATGGGGCCCTCGGTCGCATCAGCGCTGAAATCCAGGATGACCACCCCCAGCACGGTGAGGACGATGCCAATGGGCTGCCGGCTGGGGACATCGCCGAGGGACAGACCTGACCGAACACATGGGAGCAGGCAGATCTCAGCCCCTCGGAGCAGACAGCCGCCTCCAAGAGGAGACAGAGGACACCGTGGCCTGGCCAGAAACGGGTGTGCTCCTTGGCACGGACTTTCAGGACAGAAGATGGGCTTTGTTTTGTCCATTTCTGTTATCTGCTGGGTTATTTTCTCCTCCCCCATCACACGGGCTGTCCGGCGAACCTGAGAGAGCTGACTTACGTTTACGTTTTGTGGCTAAGAGGAAAACGGTCCTTCTACCCACCTTCCCTGGCGAAGGAGGGCCACGTTTGAGAGCCCTGACGGAGCGTCCGTGTGACATAGTCACACACCCACGTGCGCACACCGCGGGGGCGCTCCTTCCGCGCATCCTGAGTGCGTGAGTGGCCTCCCCCAGCGTCCACACGCGCCTCCTCAAGCGCGCACTGTGGTTTCGCACCTCCCGAAGGAGGATGGCTTGAGCCTGTCGCGGTTACTTTCCAATTTGCTTTAAGGAAAATTAAGCCTTGAAGGCCAACGCAGATCTTGTTTCGTAAGTCAGACTGCACCCAAGGAACCCGAGCAGAAACACGGGCTAACGGTCCTGCGTGCCGGTGACGGAAGTCGTGAAGCACTCATCACCTCCCCCGGGAGCTTCAAATGCATTCTCGGGGCCGCCTGGGTGCGGCTCTGAGGAGCAACGCACGTGACCTCACTTCTGGCACAATCTTTCCCTAAGTAGGCTGGAAGCGGCCAAAGGAAGCTACATTCACACACTGCGTCGCACCTGCCTCGGGGGAGTCTGCCCTGAACCCCAAGACTGGCTGGCACCCTGTACCCGAGGATGTAGAGGTTGGCGGGGGGCGGGGGAGAGGCACACGACCTGGGACCTGGGAACATATTAGCTGCAGCCACAAGCAAGCCCACTGCACAGGAGGCCCAGGGAGGATGCCCGGGAGAATGTGAGCACGGCAAGTGACAGGTCACCAGGCGAGGGGCCGGACTCCCGAGTCTCTGCACCGCCACGTTCCCGCAAGAACGCCCCACAGACATGGCCTCGGAGAAAGACACGACTTTCTCTCTGGGTAAAAGTGGCGAAGGGACACGCGATCTGCAGGCTGAAGGGGACAGCCCGAGAGAGCCCGCAGCCCCGGGCCCACAGCTGACGGCAAAGCAGCACCCCCAGCCTTGGGGCCATAAGACGTCGCGGCTGGAGGAGGCCGCCCCGCACGAGGTGGCTGGGTGCAGCTAGGGGAAGCGTGTGCTGCCCGGTACGGTGGTCCTTCCTCGGCCCCGGCCTGTCCCCACACAGGCCTGAGTAACTGGGTGTGGCTCTCGCTACCCCAAAAGGTGTTCCGGGTGTTCCCACATCACTGACTTCCTTCTGCAGACCTGGGCCAAGCTCGCGTACGTCAGACCCAGATGAAGCCTCCGTCTTCAAAAGTCATTGCCAGAAAACAAGGTTTTTGTTTTTAACAGTTTTGACGGACTCCCTCAGGGCAACAGCTATTTTCCCACATACAGCTGCTTTAATTAAAAACAAAACAACAACAAAAAAGGCAGAACAAAACACGAGTACCCGAAGCAGAAAAACAAGCAGCGAACTGGGTCTGGACATTTTCAATACCAAGTCTGAGAAAAGGAGAAAACAAAGAGAGAATTTCTGAAATGATGCTGGAAACAGGACGTGGTGTCAGATAGGCATTAAAAGCTGGGTCACAACAGGAAATGCTTCCCTGTGAACAGGTTCCCACGGCTTTGCTGCGTGGGGCCCGGCTCCTTGAGCGGGGCCAAGCGTGCCCGGGGGCGGGGGCGGGGCCCGGCCAGCCCCGGAAGTGCCGGGCCAGCCCCCAGACGGCCGGTCTCGGCGCCACGGCGCCACGCGTGTTCTGTGGAGCGGAAAGCCACGCGCAGCCAGGACGCGAGTGCACACAGTAGGGCACGTGGCGTGGCGGAGGGGCACTTACCGATGGCAGAGCCGTTCAGGAAGAGCGCCACGCCCAAGAGCACGCCGATGCACAGGACCAGGATGAAAGGCCGCCGGCGGCCCCAGCTCAGGGTGCAGCGGTCGCTGGCGGAGCCGATGATGGGCGTGAAGAAGAGGCCGAGGACGGGGCTCAGGAACCAGGTGAGGCTGTAGTACTGCTCCGGAAGGCCTGCGGCAGACACACGGCGGGCTGTGACAGGTGCACCCCGGGCACCGGGTGCACGCACACACGCAGGCCCCGGCCTGGTAGAGACCCCTCAGGGTAGAAGTGCCCACCTCCGAAGCAGGCAGCTCTGAAGACTGAATCCCAACGGGGAAGCACCAGGTGGCCAGAGGCCAGCACCCGGGCCTTGGAGCAGACGCCCCGGGACCCGCTGCTGCAGAGTGTAACAAGCAGAGCTGGGACCGGCCGTGCACACGTGGAGAACAGGCACCCCCGGGCACCAGCGCGGGGCCAGGCCCTCTCACGCCACCCGCGCTACTCAGCGCCATCTCACAGGCACCGCACACAGTGTCCCCATCAGTCCAGAACCGAGGCACACAGGGAACACGGCCCCAGAGTAGCGAGGACCCACCCTGCTGTCCTTCCGGGCCGCGTGGGCCAAAACCAATCCCCAGAGTTGCTCTGAGGGGCCACACAGCCACTAGCGTGCTACACAACCCCAGCGGCGGGCTTCTGCGCGGCCACCGAAGAGCCAACGAGAGGGGGAGCATTGGTACGTGTTTAGCTGGAGCGAAGGTGCTCTTTCTGGCCCCTCCTTACTCCCTCTCATCTAATCCTCCTCACTGCCTGGGGAGGCAGGGACTCTCGTGCCCATTTTCCAGGAGGGGACAGTGGCTAGGTAATCTGCCCTGGCCCCAAAGGGACAAAGTAGGAGGCCCCCGCCCCCACTATCACACAGACCCAACGCCACTGCCAGTGGAAAGGCACGCTCGTGCAGCGGAGCCCGCACAGCAGCTGGGGAGCGCAATGCAGTGGTGCACGAGCCGGGCCCCGCACACGCCAGCCGCAGGAGCACACACAGGAGTGGGTTCCATTTAAACGGAGTCTCTACTGGCAGAAGCCAGGGTGGTGGTTGCCCCTGGCAAGGGCAGGGGCTTCGGGGTCGGCCTGTTCTGTTCTTGATCTGGATGGGGCTCGCTGGTGCCAGGTCACCCCGCTGGAGACTTCCGTCAGGCACCTCTCCGTGTCCTACTCCAATGAAAAGTTTACGTAGAAAATGAAAGGTGCTTGGGCACGCCAGCAACCCCTTGGCTAGTGCCCCGAACCACCGCGGGCGCCGGGAAACGGGGTACCGGGGCGCATTAGAGCTAAACTTGTGTGGCAGGGCAAAGCACCGCCCGCATCGTCACCCACGTGCCCGCACGCAGTCCACGATGCGAGGTGTCTGCTTTGACCTCTACGCCGCAGAGAACGTTAGGAAGGGTGGTGAATCGTGCTCCTGTTCCAAGTGAGCAGAGACAGCGTGCTGCTGCTCCAGGGAACGAGAAGCTACGAGCGCTACGGTCTCTCGGCAGGCCTGGGGCCTCGCCCCTCCACACCACAGGCGGGCAGAGGGGACAGTGACAGCCGCCCAGGCCGGCCCCCAGTGCCCACGTGCAGGAGCCCGTTGTCCAGCAATGCGATCGCCGGGAAGGACCGCCGACCAAACCGCTCCGCGTGGACGACACAGCCAGCGTTTCACAAAGAGCGGAAAGCATTCTCACCCCAGGGTACGCGGACTCTGAAGGTGGCTTTTAAAACGGCACAACTTCACCCACACCGACTGGCCTGGAGGCACGCGGCCCCTTGCAGAATCCACGCACGCGCACACCAGGCCACCTGCCACTCCTGGCCTCCCTCCCGCGGCCTGGCCCCGCTGCTTCAGGCACTTGGGAGTGTGGTCTCTTCACACCTCCTGCAGTCCCCTCCCCCCCGCCCCCCGCGCCTGGTTCCTGTTGCAGCTCCGAGGGGGGCACCCCCTAGAGGCCTCCCCACCCAGCCGGGCACGCCACTGCTGCTCTATCTCCCCAGCTGCTGAGCCACCTGTACGGTGTACGTTCCTGAGAGTGGTGACTGGCTGACCTGTCCCTGCGTGGCAGGGGACCCACAGAGGGGCTCCAGCTTGTCGTACTGCACCACATCCTGAGATGCACGCGTGGGGCCGGCCAGCCAACCCCACCCACCGGCCCTCTGTTAAGCCATCCCTGGGCCAGCCCATGACTCCACCCCCCGTCCAGTCCTGGGTGGCAGGCCTGCACCTGCCCCAGGATACCAGATCCTTCCAAGACCCCGGGGCCCCCAACAAGCCCTCGCTCTCCAGTGAGATGAAAAGTACTTCACCCGAGCACTCGTGCGGCGCGACCCCTCGGCCACAAGCCCCCCATCACGCTCCTGAGGTCTACTCTACCTGCTGTTGCTACGCTCACCCCCGCCGCCAACAGATCTTGACCCCCTCGTTTTCAACCCACCGTGTCCTATTTTAAGAGTGCTGCTCTTGGGGCGCCGGGGGAGGGGGGGCTCAGTTAGTTACGTGTCCCACTTCAGCTCAGGTCATGATCTCACGGTTCGCGAGTTCAAGCCGGGCACCGAGCTCGCTGTTCTCAGCACAGAGACTGCTTCAGCTCCTCTGTCCCCCTGTCTCTCTGCCCCTCCCCTGCTCATGCTCTCTCTCAAAAAGAAACAAACATGAAAAAAGAAAAGGGTGCTGCTCTCAGACGGTCCACATCAGTGGCTCTTCAACCGTTCTGCTGATCCCTTCTCACTGCAGCGTTTTGTCCACGTACATGTAGCGTGACTCCTTACACGGCTGGCACCACAGCGGCCACATTACTACTTGCTTTCTGTCGGCCCTCCTTCCTGCCCACTTTTGGCTAAGTGGACTGAATGTTGTTTTGCTGCACTCCATTTTAATTTATACGCTGGCTTTTCAGCACTATTTTGTAAGCAGCCGCTCTGCAGAGTTCGTGGCACGCTGGTTTCTCAGTCTGGGGGTGTCAGCGCAGCACAACAGCAAGAACATTGCAAACGTCCGCGTGTGTTTGCCCCCAAGTCCCTTCACGCTACAGGCGGCACACGCATCACCTCTCCAGACAGCGTAAACCCCCGTCTGTGTTGTGGTTTTTGCTTTCGGCAGTCCTGCGTATTTCAAGGGAATGAAAAGGAAAATTCCTCTTTTATTTTTACCTCCCATTTAATCATTTCTAGTCTTTTCCCTTCCTTCCCGAAGACCTGAGTATTCACACGGTGCCACTTCCGTTCCGTCTGAAGGACCATCCTTGGGTGATTCAGCATTTTACAGAAATCTGTTGATGACAAATGTTCTGCTATTGTAACTAAAACCTCTTTATTTCACTTTTATTCTCAAAGGGTATTTTGGCAGGATAAAGAATTCTGGGTTAACTGCCCCGCCCCCCCAAACTCTGAAGAGATCACAGTTTCTGCAAAGAAGGCTGGGACATCTCGTGTGACCGTATATACGGAACGGGTCCTCTCTTCCTCCGGGCGCTTTCAAGATGTTCTCTTTTTTGTTGGTTTTTAGCACCTTGACTACCATGAGCCTAAGCGAGGTTTCCTTTTTACTTCTGCCTGCAGTTCACGGAGCTCCGAGAATCCAGACACTGAAAGCTTTCACCAAATCTGGGAAATCTTCAGTCATTTCTCCACACTGTGTGCCCCATCCTGGCTCCTCTCTTCTGGGACTCCAATCAGTCACGTGTCGGTCAGACCCGCTGCTTCCCGAGGCTCTGCTGGTTTCTGTTCCTGATCTCGTCCTCTCTGTTCTCCATTGCCAGTCATTTGTCAACCGGCTCATCCTGTGCTGCGTCTTCCTTCTGGCGTCCCCAGTCGCCTCTTAATTTTCCCAGATACTGCATTTTTCAGTTCTAGAATTTCCATCTGGTTCTTCTTTAACAGTTCCTGCTTCTCTCTGGAGCTTTCCCACTCCCACAGGAGCGTGTCTTCCCGTGTCCTCGAGCACACTTCCTGCGCCCGGCTGAGGCTTCCAACACCGGGGCCCAATCTCGGGGTCGGTCTCTCCACTGCGGCCTCGTGACCGAGGGTCACAGTTTCATCCCCCGAGAATACTGAGCTGTAGATGCTGTGAATGACCAGGTGTAGAGAGACTCTACGCTCTGCTACATTCTTCTTTCTGGGTATCGATACCTTTATTTCAACAGACAGCTAACTGGCTGCACTCAGACGCAAAACTCTCCCCTGAAGCAGGAGCCGGCAGAAATCTCCGTTCCGTTCTTTCAGCCTCGGCCGAGCTTCTTGAAGTCCAGCCCACGGCTGCACGTTTCAAGCGTCAGCAGACACATGAGAAGAGACGACACAGGATTTGGGGTTCCCCTGGCTCAAACTCTGGCCTGAACGCTGTCCCTGGGTCTTGCAGTAAACGTGCAGGTATCTAGCGTTCTTAGCTGCCCCGTGTGGCACCGAACAAGGCCCATCTTCAGGCTAAAGGCCGTAAAACGATGGGAAATCACCTAACGCCGTTCCCTTCTAGTTTCTGGCATTCTCCAGTGGCTTCAGCGAGCCGCTTTTACGTTCTTCCAGAATTTGTTAACGGCAGCAAAGCTATTCCAATAGGAGCCACCATGCCGTATCTTCTGCTCGGTTTCTCAAAATAAATAATTATATTTAACTTCAAATAATATTTCATATACTAAACAGATTTAACAATATTTACTTTAAATATTGTTTCAGCTGACTCTTTCACAGCTCCTTGAGGCCAACAGCACTGCCTTTACCAGAACTCAGCACCACATCTCCCGGCCTGCTTCAATGCACGGCGAGCTCGGCCAAGATGGGGACCAGGAGTGCTCTGTGCCCTGCTGGCTAACGGCAGGAAGGCGGGGGACCCACGGCTCACATGGTGAGTGACGAGTGGGCAGGGTCGGCTACTGCCACCAGCAGAACCCAGACAGTCCAGGTGGGAGACTGGCAGCTAAATGGTGGAGGGGATGGCTCCCAATGTCCTGAGTTCACCAGGCCACCCCATTTTCCAGCTTCTTGATGTCCCATTGAAGAAGACAATCTTGTGATACGATTCACGGGGCACAGTCCCATCTCATTTATCCTCACAGGAGGCAGAGAGGTTGGCACGGTGTGCCGGCTGCACCTGCAGGGTGGGGAGGTGTGGGGGGCCCTCGGGGCAGGAAGCTAAGGTTGAGATGACGAGGGCGGAATAAAGGGGTACACAGAGGACAAGAGCAGAGCTCCGGCACACGGGTGTTGACAAACATAACACCCTCTGGACCCCAAGATGCGGCCACCCAGGCTCTGTGGATGGGTGTGCACCCCTACCAACGGGCCTTTGACGCCAGCCTCACTGCATGCACGGGCACCAGCTCCAGGACCCACGGCCACCATGCTAACAGGCAGAGAGGAAGCTCCAGGGAAGAAAGTTCCTTAAAGACTCGGCCTCAGCTGGAAAGACATAAGCAGTGGCCCAGCACTTCCTTCTGGCCGCGGTCAGTCATTCCTACGGCCGTGACCTGGCACTGAGAGGCCACAGAGAACTGTTTGTGCGTAATTCCTCCTGAACTCACACAAACACCCGTAAGCATCCTGGCGAGGCACCGTGTCAGACAGGAGCCTCTAAGGACCGGCTGCCAAGGACAGACCCCCCGACCTGGCGCAGCAGCCCCGGGGGAGACTCGCCCCGGCCCCGGCCCCAACCCACTGTCGGCTAATCCGCCGCCCCCGCCCCTGGCTGATGGGAGGCCAGGACCGCGTCCTGAGAGAAGTCCTCAAGGCCAGTGAGCGTGAGACACAGCGGGGTCCAGCTGGCGCAAAGCCTGTGTGCCTGCCTAGCACAGGCTGCACGCCATTGACACGGGTTGAGTCGCTGGCCGTCCAGGTGACGGGAAGCCACGCCACCGAAGGCACCCTCTGGAAAACAAGGCCTCTTGCCCTTTTGCGGCGGGGCCGACGGCACAGGCGGGAGCCCGGCGCTGCTGCAGACGGGGACGCCCAGAAGACCCTCAGGTGTGCTCACGCAGCAGCTCGCGCTCCAGGCAGCATGGTCCCTCCGTGGTCTGCGCTGGGCTGGTGGGCTGATGGGCTGATGAGCTGGGAGGCGGCAGGTGCGTTCGGGCGCCCTGGCAGCCGCGTGGTCTGTGCGAGGCCGGGTACGTGCCAGCGCGCGGGGAGCGGGGAGACCGCGCGCAGCGGGAGCGCGGCCAGCACACTTGCCCCAGCCGGTCGGTGAGGCACTCGCGGCGCGGACGACGCTGCTCTGAAGTCGTCCCTGCGCCTCCGCCCGCCCCACGGCGTCCCTCCAGTGAGCTGTTCCCGGCGCTGTCCGCGGCCTTCCGGGCAGGAACACCGGGGCGCCCCCCGCAGATGCCCAGGTGGCCCCCCAGCCTATGACGCCGGCACAAGAGCGTGGCGGCTGCGGGGGCAGGCGTCAGAGACGAGCACTGGGAAGTCGTCAGTCCTTTCTCAGAACAGGCATGTGACTGAAACCGAACAGTTCTGCGATTCAAACCCAAATCTTAGAAACACGAGGACACCGGTCGAGCCGGGCACCGGTCAGCCGCTCACCCCAAACCCGTGTCCCAGTCACGCAGAGTGCCGGCCGACCTCAAGCGAGCGGAGGGCTCTGGGCTGCGGGCAGGGGGGCGAACCGCCCGGCCCCTCTCTCGCCCAGAGATGCGCTGCTGTGGCAGGCTGGGGAGGCATCCTCTCCCGAGGGTGCCGGTCCCCGCATCCACCCCTCCACCTGCCGCTGTCTGGCCCTACCCCTGCAGCCCTCCCAGATCTGCCCTCTGGGAGGACGCCAGGGTCGCCTATACGCTAACTGAGCCGGTCCTCGTGAGCTCGACTCAGCCGAAGCCCCAGGAAGGCAGAGTGCTGGCCACACGCCTGGCATTCAGCAGGCACCAAAACCGCGGGCTGGATGCGGCCCCACCCCACACCCCAAGCACCACCCAGCCCGGTGCCCCTCACTCTGGCTGGACCCTCCTCCCCAGGGGGTGACCCCCCCCCCAAAATCCCTGTCCGCCTGGAGGTCCCACCCCTTGAGTACAGGTCCACCGTTGCTCCTGTGCTGCCGACCCCAGCCCTCGGTCAGGCCTCCCACCTCCTCTCGAACCCCCGCTAACTCATCTCGCCCCCTGCCCTGCGTCCAGGGCCGTCTCCTCCAAACACACCCCAGCTGCAGCTCTCTGCTCAGAAGGCTCTGCTGGCTTCTCGTGATCTGAACACTCGGGGTGGGAAGTCTGGGCTGGATCCTGCCCTGTCACACATCCTCAGAGGAGACCTGCCCCATCTGTCCTCTCCAGTTGGACCCCCCAAAGTGTCCTCCCATGGAGAAAACCGCCCCCAGAGGGGGCCGCGGAGCAGAGGCCAAGGAAGGCAGGAAAGCCCAGGAGAAGCAAACAGGACCGGTGGCCGTGTCCTCTCAGTTTTGCCCTCCCCAGGCCTCCCAAAGTGAACTCTAGGCTGCAGAGCAAGGGTGGCCCGGCAGGAAACCCCCGGTGCCCCCGAGCTGAGCGGCCGTGGTCAGGGGAACGGCTGGGGCGAGGGGCCTCGGAGCTGGGCACCGGCTTTCTTTGTCGAGCACGTGGGCGAGAATAAACATTTCCCATCACGTCCCCCGGGCGGCCCCACGAGCGAGCGAGCCGGGTCTCCGCACGGCCACGGCCGCCGCTGGGACGCCTCCAACGGCGCATTTCCCAGCACAGCTCTAAACAAACACCATACCGCCCGTAGTAAATAATTTTTGTTTTCTCCCAGGCAAGAGTTGAACAACAATGGTGGGACCAGGAAGGCTCCCCATTCACAGGAAATGCTCGGTGTGTCAGCATCGGCGGAGGGCCGTGTGAGGTCACGGGCAACGGCGACCACGCTGGTCACGCGCGGCGGCTCCCATTCAACGCGACGTCTTTTTTGATAAACTGGTACTTGTGGGGGGAGGGCGGTCAGGGGAATGGGAAAGTTGCCTATAAATGTTTAACAAAAGATCTGAACCGGGAATGGGAAGGTACGTTCTTTCTTTCAATAGACAAAGCCTCCCACATCAAGATATGTTTGTGTTCTCAGACAAGAATTTCACGATAACGTTTAACTCGTGAGAACGAGCGCTCTGTGGGAAATGCCCACCAACCCCGAGTGACCTCGGATGAATGGAAGTCGGCAAGCCCTGTGGGGAACCCCGCTGAGGGCCCTGGGCACCCCCAGAGACAGGCAGCGGGTCTGCAGCCCAGGGCGGAGGCCACCAGCTCTGGAGCGTGGGCCCGAGGGAGGAAAGGGTCCCCTGCACAGGGAGAGTCCGCGCTGGGCAGAGGGGGGCAGACACTCCTCCAGCTGCCCGGAATGTTCTAGAATCCCAGAGCCACGGGAAGGTAGGGAGTGGGACGAAGAAGAAAGGGGAGGAAGCTCAGTGCTTCTCCTAGGACCCCCACCCGGAACAGCAATTGGCGGTTTTAGGTGGGGAGGAACAGGCTTTGAGTGCTGCCTGCTTGTGCAAGCACAGCCCTTCCAGAAGCTCGACTCCAGCCGGGCCCGCCGTCAGAGGCTCCCCAGCACCTAGGCTCTGTTCCCCCCATGTTACCCTTCCTCACCGGTTAAAGAGCAGGCTCAGACACCCAGAAGTGCAGTCCCCAACCTGGGCGGGCTGCGGGGGCGGCGAGGGTCCCCTCAAGATCAGGGACAGAGGGCAAAGTGGTCAGTTCGTTCATCAGGGCTTTCCTGTGGGTCGATTATAAAGAAGGTTAGAGGGTTGCCCAGGAGGCTCTCTGGGGCTCACTGTGCCACGTCAGAACAAGTTACTTTGTTTGTTTAAATTTTTTTCTTAATGTTTATTTATTTGAGAGAGAGAGAGCATGAGCGGGGGGGGGGGGGGGGGGGGGGCGGGGGGTGTGGTGCAGAGAGAGAGAGAGGGAGACACAGAATCCAAAGCAGGCTCCAGGTTCCGAGCTGTCACCACAGAGCCCAATGCGGGACTCGAACCCACAAACCATGAGATCATGACCTGAGCCGAAGTCGGACGCTTAACCGACTGAGCCACTCGGGCGCCCCAGAACAAGTTACTTTGGACGGAGGCAGGACTTCAGAAATTGTGTCCTTCAAACTTACCCAGGGCTCCACTAAATTCCAGCACTTTCTGAATGATCTTTCTTCTGGCAAAACAAGCACTCTCCAGCCCCTGTGCTGGCCCTGAAGCTGGCTGTTTCCAGGGAATAAATGTGCACAGCCTGCCCCACCCCCCAACCCAGCCCCACACCAGGGGCTCCCGACACCTCCGCGTGGGGGGCGCTGGTCCTATTTCAAACAAGGATGAGACTCATCAGCCTGGCTGGATGTGCTTGGTGGGACACTGAACCTCTGGAAAGTTAGGGGCGCAAGCCTCCCACTGCCCGGAACCCCTCGGGAGCACCTCCTACTGACACAACTGCCACCTCATGGCTCTAGAAAACATACTGCAGAAGCCTCTTCATGATGGCACCGCCAGGTCACCTGAGTTTTACAAGAAAACACAAAGCACTTGGCCTAAGACTCCAGAAGCTTCCTGCAGTGCACAAGACGCACGGCATACCCCACAGCCCTGCCCGAGCTCCCGGGTCAGGTCAGCTGCAAGTTGCGGCCACCTCTCACAGCTACATGGCTTCCAGAAGCCAACGGCCACCCACCGAGACGTCCCAAGCCTGGAAGGAGGGCAAAGATTCTTCACGGGAGACGGGGCAGGCTCCGCTGAGCTCCAGAGGGACATGTGGGCTCTGCAGCCCGAGGCTCTGGGAGCACCCGGCCTTGAACACCCTGTCCCCCATGTAACCTAGACATACGGACAGAGGTGGGACGTCTGAAGATTCAACAGGAAGACAGAGCGCATAGCTCAGTACCTGGCACGGGGCCGCTCCAAACACGAGTGTCCTTCCCGTGTCCCTGCAGCCCTGTCAAGCTTTCAGCGGGGCAGGGAGTTTAAGATGCTGGGAGGACACCTCGAGAGCTCAGGTTCTCTGGGAGTCCACTTGCTCTCAGGAAACGGGACACATGGGCGCCGGCCGGCCACGTGGCCGGCCGGCCCTGTACACAGTGCGGGTCCTAAACCTACTCCTTGAAGTCAGCCTCCCTGGGAGGGGACCATTTCTGGAACAGGAAGCTCCCGCGTGCCTCAGCTGCTGCAAGGGAACGTGGGTCACCCCGGGAGCACCCAGCCCTTTGTCTGGAAGGCCCGCGGGAAGACAGTCGGGCGCCTGGAAGACACCCGCCACTGACCTGGCAGCCCCATGTACCCACGGGATGCACCTCGAGTCACAGACAAACACGGCTGAGGGCAGCTCGGGGGCCCAGTGTGGGCCCAGTTCCCAGAGGTAGGCCAGGCGGGGGGCTGGAGGGGCAGAGCCGAAGCCAAGCCCCCCTCTTCTGGGAACCACTCCCCTCCCCCCGCCCCAAGCATGTTCTCAGAAGCCCCATCACGGACCACAGTGGCCCCCCACCGGGCTCCCTGGCCTCTTTCTGTGAGACCAGACACCTAAAAAGTTTCATGCCTAGGCCATGGGGACACTGACGTTTTCCTTAATTCCTGGAAGAAATTGGCCCGAAAAAATGGTAACAGGGCGACCACACGCCCCTGTGCGGGCAACAGGTGAGCGACGGGGACCCAGGCACTGTGGTAGGCACCTCCGGCTCCAGGAGGACACAGAGGGGTTTCCAGTAGCTCCTGGAGCCTCACTGTGGTCACCTGGAGGACAGGACAGCGACACCTGAGGGCTGAATGAAGGCAGCTGTGTGTGCAAGTCGAACACAGACTGTCGAAACAAGATGTTGTCAAGTGGAGTTTTTTTTTTGTTTGTTTGTTTTTCAACGTTTATTTATCTTTGGGACAGAGAGAGACAGAGCATGAACGGGGGAGGGGCAGAGAGAGAGGGAGACACAGAATCGGAAGCAGGCTCCAGGCTCTGAGCCATCAGCCCAGATCCCGACGCGGGGCTCGAACTCACGGACCGCGAGATCGTGACCTGAGCTGAAGTCGGACACTTAACCGACTGCGCCACCCAGGCGCCCCTCAAGTGGAGTTTTTAAAACCAAGAAGTAGACACTGCAGCTCACTGGAGGCTGAGAAGCACCCTCAAGGTCACGAGAACAGCCCCCACCACGGACAGACCTAATGACTGCAGGCCTGCACATCGAGCTCGCAGGCGCGGGGCCCGGCCACTGTGGGCTCAGCGTGGGCTCAGCATGGGCTCAGCGGTCTGGGCCCGGCCCCCCAGCAGCACTCAGCCTCAGGCGGGCCGGCCCAGCCTGCTCCAGAGAAAAGGACCAAAGGAAAACACGGAGCCACATCGCGTCCCACACTAGCCAGCCTCGTCCAGGACCTCCGGGGACTGAAAGGTAGCAGGTGAGGCGCGGCCCAGTGAGGAAGGCAGGCTCTGGCGTGAGGCCCCTCCCCACCGT
This sequence comes from Leopardus geoffroyi, assembly GCF_018350155.1. Classification (NCBI taxonomy): domain Eukaryota; kingdom Metazoa; phylum Chordata; class Mammalia; order Carnivora; family Felidae; genus Leopardus; species Leopardus geoffroyi. The sequence goes on along the minus strand of NC_059338.1, from coordinate 73,140,249 downwards.
GACATCCGCCTCCTGTTATCACCCTCAGTGTCCCACGTGGCCTGGTCTCCCCACCCATACCTGCCGTTCACCACGAAAGGCTTCCCAAAGCAGTCGGAAAACACGCCAGCTACGAGCCCAGGTCCCGAACAGACGGGACAGCTTGCCTCTAGAAAACTCCCCTCCGCGTGGCCACGACTAGGGCCTTGACAGACTGGCCTCCTGACGCTGCTCGTCCGGCTCCCCACACCCGGCTTGGTTCGGAGGCCTCCTCCCAGCAGCTAGCTTCCCGGGGTGCTGCCGTGTGGGGGCCGGTCCTCTAAGCGCCGGCCTGCCCTCTGGCAAGGACAGGAGGGTACACACCGCCTCGCCTCCAGTGAAGGCGAAAGTCCGGGGCCCAGAGACACAGGCGACCCGCGCACTCCGGCTCCGCTCTCAGGACCTGTGGAGGCCGGGGTCCCGCCCCGCGGGAGCACCTGCCAACACCAGTCGGAAGGAAACCAGCAGCGGGGCCCCTACTCTGCTCAGACACCACCCCCACCTCGCAGGAGATGCTCGTGAGCCCCGTCTATAAATCCTGAGTGTCGGGTCATAGCAGCACAGAGAAAAAGCACCCAAACCCACAACGCCGCTGCGTCTACACAGCCCGCACATTCGGCTTGGCCGGGTTAAAACCTGCTTGGCTGTCACAACCTGGCAAGTGTGGACAGAATATGGGGAAGCGAAGGCCTTCCGCTCCCCCGGCGGGGGCTCTCCGGGATGGCTGGTAACTGATGAGCAAGCTGCGGGCCCGGGGCCTGCTGTGACAACAGGGAAGTGTTCGGAGCCCGGGCCTCCCCGGGGCTCGCGGAACAGGAAGAGCGTGGGGCGCAGCACAAAACTGCTGCTGGGTCAAAACTACCACCAAAACAGGCAGCCATGGTCCTTAGTCATGGTTTAAAATGACAGCAAAATGTACACAGGTGTCAGTCTAAGAGGAACTTAAAGTAGAACGTAACTTGGCTAAAAGTGAGAAATGCCGGACCCCCCCCCCACCCCTCCGCCAGCCCCCGTCCTGCTCTGCCCGCGACTCCGGCTGGGAAATGCAGGCCCACGGGCTGGCAGAGCCAGCTGAACCGACCACGGAGAGTCCCCGCCGGACTCCGCCCTCGTCCAGCCCTGGTCACCGCAAGCTGAAATTCGGATCTTCAGTCTCTCCACCCCGTTTTCCATTCTGTGACCCACCGACCTCCGTCCAGAGTTGCAGACACAGCACTTGTAACAAAGTTACTTCGGATTCTCAATGTCATACTGAGCTTTCTGTGATGTCCCCAAAATAGTTCACAAGCTGGAAGATACATCCATATCCATTCTTCATTTAAATGGGGGACAAACTGGGGCACCTGGGTGGCTCAGTCGGTTCAGCATCTGACTTTAACTCAGGTCATGATCTCACGGTTCGTGAGTTCAAACCCCGCATGGGGCTCTGTGCTGACAGATTCTCTCTCTCTCTCTCTCTCTCTCTCTCTCTCTCCCTTTCTCTCTGCCCCTCCCCTGCTCTCTCTCTCCCTCAAAATAAATAAATAAACTTTAAAAAAATTTTTAAGCCTCTCTGGGATTCTCATATTTTTTTTGATACATGTTTAAGGAAAATACTGCACATTTACAGTGCTTCCCTTAAGAAGTCAGCCTTGAACACCCCTCTGGAGACAATCAGGAAGACACTCAGCTGTGCTCACCTGAGGAGCACACGGGTGCCACAGGTCACCCCAAACCCACACTCGGGGAGTGGGGCCGCCTGGTGGCTTATGTTTTCAACACGTTTGTAATGTTTGGTTAAAACTGATTTAACTTCTTTCTGGCTTTCGCCGTAAAGTTCAACCATCGTTTTCTGCAGGAATGGCTAGCTTTGCTTCTTCTGTCCTCTTGGACCGCGTGTGCATATGCTCCGCGTATGGTCACCACAATTTTGAGAACCAGCCTACTAAGTCTAGAAACGGCGATGATATGTCGCCTACTATTAAAACTTCTATGGGGCGCCTGGGTGGCTCGGTTGGTTAATTAAGTGTCCGGCTCTTGATTTCAGCTCCGGTCATGATTTCAGAGTTCGTTGAGTCCAAGCCTCATGTCCAGCTCCACACTGAGCCTGCGTGGGATTCCGTCTCTCCTCCTGCCCCTCCCTGATCACGCACAAGTGTTCACGCACACACACACGCTCTTTCAAAGATAAACAAACAAAAAAGCCCTCTAAAAACCTCCTGCCTTACCAGTGCTCATATGCTCAATACTGAAGAAAGGCGGAACTGCCCAAGTTTCTCTGTAAATAACCTCCTTGGAGTGGCACTTAAGGTCTCCTGTGATCTGACCCCTGCCTCCCAGAGGTCAGATCTCGGCTCACATCACTCACTCTGCAGTGAGCCCCCACCCCTGTGCCACTGGGCACGCCACACTCTCTATGACTCCCCCCACAAGTCACAGCCCAGAATGCGCTGACTCACCCTTGCTTCACTCACTGACCTCTACTTACTCTTTGCAACAAGGAGGCCCAGTGTCTCTCCACGGCCTCCTGACTTCCTGTCCCCTGTGCCCAGGGTAGCCTCCTGTCTTTGTTGTTCCCATGCTTGCCTTCAACAGGGCAGGCCACAGCTAGTCCCCTAACTGTCCTTCCTAACCTTGCTCCTCCGGCCCATCAATCACAACCCTCACCAGGCCCTGGCGGAGCACCCAGCACAGGCACGCCCTGGAGCCCGGCTCATTGGACAGATCACCTCCGTGCGGGCCTTCCCTGATCTGGAAACATTTGATCCCCGGAACCAGGGCTCCGGCATTGCGCATTTACTCCCAAACCCCTGACCTCAGCCAACTGTCATGGCCACAGGTCCTCAGCTCCATGCGACTGTACCCCGGCCACCGCGGCGGCGGTCTCCACGCTGGGGCCAGGCCCAGCACCAAGCAGGTAGGCACTCCGTGGGCGCTGAGCAAAGAGGAACAGGCTTCATAATTCCTTGGGAAAAATGACTACAGCTGACGTTTCATTGTTTCTAAAATAACAATGATCTGAAACACAAGGAAATCCCGACTTCCCAATCCAAACAAAACAGTCTTACACAAAGTTTTTCAATTATTTTGGTCAAAATTCAGGAGATTCTCACAAACTCCCGCCTACGTACACGCCTTTCCTTCTGGCACGTGGCCTGTTTCCACAGTCCATGAGGACAGTGCTCTGGAGGCACGGTGAGGGTCCCCTGACCCTGGGGGGGGGCTTTCCCGGGAGTCCCAGGCGAGGACAGGATGCCTGCGGGTGGTGGAATTCTCTAGCACTGGAGAGCGCGGGCAGTCAGCGGTCTCCAAGCCCGGGCCCCGTGCCACCCTTCAGGCTTCCTCAGTCTCGCGTCAGCAGGAAACCCAGTGTTTAGCTGGACGTTCTGTGGGGCCCGTCCTATTTTTTTCCACATTTTAAAAACTGGTAAAAGAGATAATACTGACCGCTTTTCTCGTTTCGCGGCGTGCGGTTCGGGGACGTCGGATACGGTCGCGCTGCCGCACAGCCATCGCCGCTGTCCGTCCACCCAGCACGCTTTCATCTTGCAAAACCCAAACTGTCCCCGTTAATCACTAACGCCCAGCCCCCCCCGCCCCCGTCCCCCACCCTCCATTCTGTGTCTCTATGAACTGGACCCCTCGGGGTCCCTCAAAGAAGGGCAATCACGCAGGATTTGTCCCTTCGCATCTGGATTGTTTGCTTAGACTAACGTCTTCCAGGGGCCATCCAATTTCGGCCACCCACCGTCCTCGCCCTCCCTGCCTCCAGCGCCGCGGCCCACCCTGCGGGCAACGCTGGGTGCGCCTGCCTCCTCGCTCTGTGAAGCTCCTGGGGTGAGGGGAGGGCACTGAGCCCAGCACTCCCCACTCAGGGAACAATCAAGCACTAGACGCCTGTGCCCCACATCCCAGCTGGGAGCGGCCTGGGCTCGCCTCCCCCCAAACGAGGCGGGATGCTAGACGCTGGGTGCACACACCGGGGACAAAACCCAGGGGGCGCTGTGGGGAGCCGGCCGACCTGCCTCTGCCCTTGGGGCCCTGCAGACCCGCAACCACAGATAAGCCAAGGGTTGAGCCAAGCGCCAGGAAGGACGCCCAGAGAGCCTGCTCATAAAATCCCCCCAGGCTTGTACCGCATCGGTTTCCACTGATCCGAGAGCTGTCAGATAAGGAGCCTCAACAACCTGAAGCGGGGGGGGGGGGGGGGGTGGCTGCACCAGGCCTGATGTTCTTTCAGCTGTTAGAGAAAAACCAGAGAGTGGAATGCAGAATTAAAACCCACAAACTGCAACCCGCACTCTGCCTAAACAACAGACCCTCTATGCGGGGGAGGTTCCCACACACCGCCCAGGGCTTCCTGCCCACCGTGACAGGGAGGGTCCTCGTGCCCGGGTGCTGGAGGGCCTGTGCACATCACCTCAGATGGGCTGACGGGTGCACACTCACGTATAAGCTGGGCAGCTGGTCTCCTGGCCCTGGGTTCTGGGCCCCAGAGGTATAGCTCCTGCCTCTGCTACCTGCCCATTTTCCAGGTGCTCAGGGACAAGACCTCCAGCTTCCCCAAGCTATCAGTTCTTCAGGCTGACATGGCCGCCTGATTCTTCGAAATATCCCTCAAATGACACCGCTCCCTTCGACCCCAGCCTCTGTGTGCATTCTGCCAACCAGTGTGCCCACACCTCAGCAGAAGCAAGAGTCCAGGCCAGCACCGGGGCATCTGATGCGACTCCTCTCGTGTCCTTGGGGTCGGCTGTCTGGGTCCCGAGGTGAGTGGGGCCCTAGTGGATTTCTGCAGGGCCCCCTTGAGCACCACGGACACTACAGCCTGCGTGAACTGGGGCAGGTGTACCTTAGAAACGCCTCCTGCACAAAGGAAACGGGATAGCTGGCTGCTGGGTCTGCTTTTTCAAAATAGGAAAACCAACCAAGAGTGCTATCAACAAAAGGCCCCGGGCCACTGGTACCTTCAGACAAAATACAAAGGCTTCACTGGACCCTTTCGAAGGCGAAGGCGTCATTATACTCACAGGGAACTCCTAGAAAGGCGGCAAGTGCGTTTGAAATGGAGAAAGTACACCATTAAGATAACCTGCCACCTCCGAGGCAAGGGGAGTGACAGGAACACCACCCAAGAGTCGCTGCCCAGGTCTAAGCACACCTGTTGGGAGCTCCAAGTTGGATGCATCTTGCAGGAAACACAGTAACACGACCTGTTCAACAACACACGAGCTCACTCAAGGAGGATGCAGGAGGTACACGTGGAGTCCATCCACGCACACACGCGCGTGCACGCAAGGCAACTGGATGCGTTTTCACTTTGGATGCAGCGTGACCCTGTCTCTCCGTTCTCACGGGCGCTGCGTCCTGCCGACTTCCAACCTCACTCACACTGAGAGTCCGTGGCACTGGCTGGCAGCGGCTGCAGGACAGGGCACGGGGCTCCCGCAAGGACAGGGCACAGATCCGACGGGGTCATGTTCCGACTGCCGCCCGGGCCAGCACCGCCGCCAACATCCCCCTCCCTGAACAATCCAGGGTGTGGAAGAAAATGACTAGCACTTAAAGCACTCAGACTTCAAATGTTTTCCTTAAGGCAGGCTGTTAAAGGGTAGTCTTTTCCCACAGGAAGAAAAGGTGGGCTTCGAATAACAATAAATCATAGCCTGGGAATCCTGGCTCACATTAAGCTACAATGCAAAGGGGGGAAGCCTGGGGTTTTTTTATTAGCAGACATGCAAAGACTGCGCATCAAGCTTTACCCTGCATCCTGGACCAAGTAGAGAAGACGAAATCTCACTTTCCCCACGAATTAGGATCTTGTAATGACAACCCAGTTCTGACTCATTAGTCAAACTGAGAGGCCGCAACTTTCATATGACTTTCCTCTTCCCTGGAGGAGACACCCTAAAGCAAGAGGCAAACGACGAGGCGGGGGAGACATCGCCTTCCCAGGGAAGGGTGCTGGATGGGAACAGGCCCAGGAGGGGCACGGCCACCTGGTCTTCAGCCAGGGCTGTGCAGGGCTCGGGGACAGGTGCTTCCCCAGGCTTATGGGTCACCGCACGTTTCTACTGGATTCTGACCACCCAGCAGGCGCACAGACCCGCGCATGCGCACACACGCAGCACAGACAGCGCACCTACCGGGCCAGGCGCGCGGAGGAGCGTTCTGCAGCAGCTTCCGGGGCAGCCCCTCCTGCGCCCGAAGACCACGGGGCAGTCCCTCCTTCCGAGAAGGGCTGAGGCCGCCTCAGCACTAACAAAACAAACACCGGAACACGGCCTTGGAGGTGCCGCTCTGACGTCCTGTATTTGAATCTTTGAGCCCGGGGCCTGAGAATGCAGCTTTCGAAGTCCCCTCCGGGGGCCCCCAGGGGGCTCGGTCAGTTAAGAGACTTCAGCTCAGGTCATGATCTCACTGTTGGTGGGTTCGAGCCCCGCGTCGGGCTCTGTGCTGACAGGTCAGAGCCTGGAGCCTGCTTCAGATTCTGTGTCTCCCTCTCTCTCTGCCCCTCCCCTGCTCACTCTCTGTCTCTTTCTCTCTCAAAAACAAATCATCATTAAAACAAAAGCCCCCTCCAAAAGCTGAACTGTTCAGTAAGTGGGGTGGGTATACAGTGGCTAAGAAACCCGGCTCTTGGATATCTGAGGAAGGGATGGCAGGGACTCTGAAGGGACCAGGGACAAGCCGCAAGACCGATGGGAAAATCCCAGGAAGAGCGGGGTTGGGCCACCCGGCAGGCACCAGAGCCACCGCAGACAGGCTTTGTGCTTTGACCTGGAACTGGGATCCTTATCCCAGAAGAACCGCTTTGGACGTGCCTCAGGAGCCGCTGCTGGAGACAGCGAGTCACAGAGCCATTGGGCTCGTGTCTTGCCTGTGGGAAGTCTCCGGAAGGAGGCGCAAGAAGCTGGCTCTGCCTCCGGGGATAAACTTGGAGGTTGGGGGCAGGAGGATGGAAATCTCAGTCTGAAAAATTGGGACTTTAGAAATCTGAGCTTGGTGGAAATGCAACTGATTCAAGAGAAATCAAATTTAAATTTAAAGACACCCTCCTCCCGCCCCCCAAAAAAGGGGGTGCCTGGGTGGCTCAGTAGGTTAAACATCCAACTCTTGACTTCGGCTCAGGTCGTGATCCCACAGTCATGGGATGGACCCCAGACGGGCTCTGTGCGGAGCATGGAGCCTCCTTGAGATTCTCTCTCTCCCTCTGCCCTTTCGCCCCCTGTTCACACTTGTTCTAAGAAAAAAAAGGGGGGGTGCCCATGTGGCTAGGTCGGTGGAGTGTCCAACTTTGGCTCAGGTCATGATCTCACAGTCTGTGAGTTCAAGCCCCGTATTGCGCTCTCTGCTGTCAGCAGAGTCTGCTTCACATCTGCTGTCTCTCTCAAAAATAAACGTTAAGAAAAAAGACAGCCTCCCCTGTGAGCAAGGGCTCAGAACCACAGTGGGCACGGACTGCAGGCTGAGCTGGGTGGGCTCCATGGACAGTGCTCAGGGGCTGCTGGTGGACATCTTCCACGGGGAACTGACTGTCCCTTTCATGCCCGCGCTGTGCCCTTCTACAGCCAGCCGGACGCCTGGGGCGCAGGGCCGCGAAGGAAGGGTCGGTCCCACACCATCCCTCCGCTGTCCCCGCACCCCATCCACCTCCTCTGCTCCCCACTGAGCTCCCCAATTCGGCAGCACCACCCATGCCAGCACCTGGGAAGGACACTCACTTCTAGTCTAGAGCCCCCTTTTACAGAAGGAAGCAGTTGTTTGAGACCTGACGTTTTACCCAGCCAGGTAAGCAGGGACAGCAGCTTTCCTGTGGCAGAACTTTCGCGTGCTGTGGTGCTCTTTCCATTTACCTGGTGTTCAGGAGCGCACGTCCCTGGAGAGCCACACACACACACACACACACACACACACACACACACACACACACAGTTTAGAGCGTTTGGATTTAAACTGGCACTTATTAAACTTCTTCACCTCTTGTGGAAAAAGTTTGGCACCTGACTCCCCAACACGTCCCCGCAGCAAGTGCTCAGGCCGAGGGTCCCGTCCTTCACAGAATGACACGAGGACACATGGGCTCTGTCGTCATGGAAACCGAGCAGTCCCGCCAAGTCCATTTGTCACCACACGTGCACTTAGCCGAGGTCACAGGAGACAACGCGCCACCCAAAATAAAACCCGCAAGACCCACGTTTACTGTGAGAGGAAAACAAAGCTGTGCGGCTGCGAAGGGTGCGTGGGACGACGCCTGGAAGGCCCTGTTCTTCTAGGGGATCCAGCCCACGTGACAAACAATGTACGGAGCAAAACAAATACCAGAGTTATCATCCTTCTAATTTCTCCAACCTGGGACTGCAACCGGCCGGCCCAGCTGGCTTCCACACTACACCACGAACGTGCCTGGCTACCGGCTGGGACATTTCGACACGCCTTCCCACACGGGACGTTCAGCACAGGAAGGAAAAGCTGCAGCAGAAGGTGGGGAATCCAGCATCGAGAACAGACCGACAGACCATCGCTCTCCGCCGTACTGGGACCTGGGAACAGACGCCGGTTCCATAAAAGAACATGAAGTTCTCGCAAGAATGAAAGTTTACTTGGTTTGTCACCTGCTGGAGCTCCAGGGCGTGGTGGCAAGTGCTCCAGGTGACAGGTCACTGGGTCGCTGGTCCATGCGGCCACGCCCACTCGGCTTCCCCGGGAATTTGGGAAGCCGCGGCACCACCCGTGGGGCCGAGCTTACACCGACAGACACCCCAGGAAGGACACTTTCACCTTAAACATGGGTCCCAATGGCCATCGCTTACTGGACTTTAAAACGCGGAGATGCACTGCAGACCCGGGCTGCCTGGGTCCCAGACCAGGGGACGGGAGCCCCTCCCAGGGGAGGACATGAGTCCCTGTCAGGTGTCTCCCTGCGCCCCTAACATCTGCCAAGCCCATCTGGCTGGCTTTCAGAGGACGTGTTCAGATCCCGCTGACACATTCAACTATGACAGTTATTACTTCAACAAAACAGAAGGTACTTTTGTGGAAAAGCCACCACTCTTTGGGATGCCACAGAATTACATCAGGCCTAAAAGACACCAGAAGGGCTGGCTTCCGGCAACAGGTGCGCCGCGCCCGGGTGCCCAAGACAGGGAGAGCCCGGAATGAGGACGCGGACACCTCGCAAGCAGGGCACTGTGGAGCTGCTCGGCCAATCGGGGCAACCGCTGGCTGGGGAGGCACGCTCCAGTGTCCCCCTGATGGGGCACGGCCCCCCAAAGATGGGAAGAACTCCACGGCTCGCTCCGAACCATCTCTGCGGCCTCAGAACAGGAGCACGCGGCAGTGCTCTCCTCGCCTTCCGGAGAGAGGCCTGCTCGTCCTCAGTGGCCACCGGCACGGACTTCCGTGCGGTGGACAGCCAGGAGGGAGGGGACAAACCCTCCCACCTTCGCGCCGTCAGGGACCACGGTAAGAATCATCACGGGCATCAGCACGGTCATTCCCCCGGGGACGCTGCGCACAGGATACATCCTCTGAGCACCAAGTAACAGCCACCTTTGCCACATCTGTCCTCTCTGCTGGGAGGAGTGGGTGGAGGGCACCGTGTCGTCTTTTTTTTGGTTTGTTTTTAAGTTTATTTTGAGAAAGAGCGTGCACGCACAGGAGCTGGGGAGGGGCAGAGGGAGAGAGAGAAAGAGCGAGAGAGAATCCCAAGCAGGCTCCATGCTGTCAGCATAGAGCCCGGTACGAGGCTCGATCCCAGGAACCATGAGATTGTGACCTGAGCCGAAATCAAGAGTCAGACGCTCAACTGACTGAGCCCTCCAGGCGCCCCATCATGTCTCCCCTCTGTGTTGGGGACGCCAGCCCTGTGGTTCACGAGGTCCCCCACACCACGGACCCGCGGTGCCGGGCAGGAAGGCCAGGAGGGGTTGAAAGGCCCACGCAGAGGGAGAAGCTGGCATCACCCGACGACGACACGGAGCAGCTCCGTAGGGCACCCGGCTCAGCAGCCGCAGCGAACAGAAGGGAAGGGCCCCCATGGTCACAAACCGGGCAGGGCTGTGGCCAATCCCGCGGCTCCCACCGTCAGGACAACAGAACAGCACGCCAAGTATGCGGAAACATTTGCCAGATGCTCCGGGAGACCAAAGGACGCCCATCTCCCCGCCAGCAGCTCAGCTGGGCTACCTGAGACTCTTGGTCCCTGCTCCATCCTGGGGGGCGCCCAACTGAAGCAGGTGCGCCCGGGGTGTCCCAGGGCCACGGGGAGGTTCCATTCGGGGGCAGGCACGCGCTGACGCTAACACCTAGCTCCACGAGGCCCCTTCCCCGGAGAGCCCCGAGGCTTCACCCACGCGCCAGACAGCTGGGCGGCCGGGCGTGCGGGGCAGGGCAACTTCCTCCTCAGCAAGTCCTTCCTTCGGCAGACACAGAGTGGGCGGCTCCACGCCGGGCGTGGGGGAAGCGTGAACCTGCCCCAAGGGGGATCACGACGGCGGGTGACCTGTGGGAACACATGAGGAAGGGTCCCGGGTGCCCACGGCGAGTCTGCGGACAGCTGGGCATCCCCGCAGGCGTGAGCTCTAAGCGGCCAGATAAATGAGCCTGGCCGTGCCTCGTCACATCTACACCGCCACCCGCAAGTGAGCAGGACACGTGCGGGAGTGGCCCGGCGTGAGTCACCTGGCGGGCGGAGCTGGACACCCAAGGGGCTCAGGGCAGGGAGAGCGGACGAGGTTAAGCGCCTCAGACAGACTCCAGTCCAAGCGCTTCATCCACACCAGCTCCGTGGGCCGTTTCAGAGAAGGCGGTGCGGGGACCCGCAGAGGTACTTAAGGCTACAGAGACGCAGACCGCAGCACAGGCTCCTGTGACAGCCAGCAGCTGGCTGGAAGGCTCCCCCCACCCCACCACCACAGAGGGTCAGGAAATCTGCGCCCCGTGAGCAAATCATGCAAATGAAAAGCCAGAAACAGCCTTGCACAGAGCAGCTGAGCAGTCACACTCCCACAGCCCAGGTCCAGAGCTAGCTTCCCTGAGCCCCTTAGCTCTCGCCTTTCGGGAGGACGGGGCGGGGGGGGGGGGGGGCGGCGCTCTGAATTCCACAGCATCCGGCCTCTCCACAGCCAAGTTCAGCTTCTATAGGCATCAAAGGTACCCCGAGACAGACAGCTCAGAGCACGCTGCGTCCCAAGGCCCGGACCCTCATCTAACCCAAGCTGGTGTTTTACGGAGAAGAGCGCAGCCCCAGGGCGGCCAGTTGGGAGGAGGGGCAGAGGAGACAAAGGGGCCCAGGAACCAGCCTTAGGCCAGGGGACCAACCCCAAGGTTGAGGAGGGGCGGAAGGCCCTTCCTGGGCACAAGAGCTCCGTCTGCGGGCTGGGTCAACAGCCACCGAGTCGCAGGACGGCCTCGAGGCAACAGGCCGTGAGCGGGCACTTCTCCGCGGGGGGCCACTGCTGCACCTGTGCCGCTCGCCGGGTTTCGTGTTCAGTTGGGCCACCGCTTCTTGCATTTTAAGGACAGAGGATGACGCACTCAACACAGACAGCACCAGCTTAACAACCTCAGAAAGCTGCCAAAGAGGAATGACCACACCCTCAATTAGCTGCTCCTGGAAGAAAACCACTTTCTTCCCAAGTTTTATGAACTCACTTACTTCTCATAGTTTCCAGTTTCCAGTGATCTTCCAGGGGAAGTCCTCAGAGTTGGGGAAATCAACCTTATGAAAGATTTGCCATCATCTGATATTTTAAAACACCAATTAGAACGTAAGCTTCTGTGTCAAGATATTTATCACTACAAGCACATTTCTTCCAAAGCACTTACACACTGTCTAACATGAAGAGTATTTTAGAGGTAGTGGGGAAAATACTAAATGTTCTAGGGGCACCTGGCTGGCTCAGCAGGTGGAGTGTGAGACTCTTGATCTCAAGGTTGTGAGTTTGAGCCCCACGTTGGGTGTAGAGATTACTTAAATATAAAATCTTTAAAAAAAAAAAAAAAATATATATATATATATATATATATATATATATATATACACTAAATGTTCTAAACTGAAAGGGGTGAAACACTGTAGTCAAAAACCTTAACAGAGCCCACATCCTGGTTAGCTATTGCCTCATAACAAATCACGTGCCATACAGTGGCCGAGAACATTTGCTATCTCAGTTTCTGTGGGTCAGGAACCCGGGCACGGCTCGGCTGGGTGGTCTGGCTCAGGGTCTCTCCCACGGCCACAGCTGTCTCAGGGCTTGGAGGGGTGGGAGGGGGAGATTGGCTGCTATGCTCACCTGCTTGACTTATGCAAGGATTCAGTTTCTTGCAGGCTCTGGGACCTAGAGCCTTTAGTCCTCGCTGGCTGTTAGCTAGAGACTCCCTCAGTTCCTGGCCACATAAATCTTCCTGAGAACAGTGATTCAGCAAAGTAGACAAGCCACAAGGGCAAAGGAACCGGCCTTCTGACCAGACAGAAGCCACACTCTTTTGTGATCTAGTTACAGAGGGGACATCCACTCATTGTTGCCATATTCTATTGGTTAAAAGAAAAACCTCAAGAGGAGAAGATTACACCAGGCCAAGGAAACCAGGATGGTGGCGGGGGGGGGGGGGGGGGGGGGGGGTCACTGGGGGCCATCTCAGAGTCTACTGACCATTGCAGGTACCCCGGGGCTTTGGGATCCCATTTACACTCCTCCTGAGCCCTCTCTGCAAATTTATTCATTATAAATAAGATCATTTCTAACAAGTGACTTATTAGAAATGATTTTATTGGGAAGGAGAAATTTATTTTATTTTTTTTAATTTTTTAAAATTCTTTATTTCTTTTTAAGAGAGACAGAGAGCACGAGCAGGGGAGGAACAGAGAGACAGGGAGACACAGAATCCGAAGCAGGCTCCAGGATCTGAGCTGTCAGCACAGAGCCTGATGCGGGGCTCAAACTCACAAACCACGAGTTCATGACCAAAGTCAGACGCTTAACCAACTGAGCCACCCGGGCACCCTGGGAAGGAGAAATTTAAAAAACAATGTGTTAAGCTTGACCTTCAGAGACCAGAAAGAGAGTAAATTAAAACCAAAGTATGCAGAAGAAAAAATGAAGAACATAAATTAATAAAATAGGAAATGGACAAACAATAGAGAAATCAATGCAATAAAAAGCTGAGTTTCTGAAAAGATAACATTGAACCATCTGTAACCAACGTGACCAAATAAAGAGAAGATACAAATTATCATTATCAAGCAAAAAGGAACATCACTACAGACCTTGCAGACATTAAAAGCTACTCCAGGGGCGCCTGGGTGGCGAAGTCGGTTAAGCGTCCGACTTCAGCCAGGTCACGATCTCGCGGTCCGTGAGTTCGAGCCCCGCGTCGGGCTCTGGGCTGATGGCTCAGAGCCTGGAGCCTGTTTCCAATTCTGTGTCTCCCTCTCTCTCTGCCCCTCCCCCGTTCATGCTCTGTCTCTCTCTGTCCCAAAAATAAATAAACGTTGAAAAAAAACAAAATTAAAAAAAAAAAAAAAAAAAAAGCTACTCCAACTAATAAGTGAGTTTACTAAGGATACAAACTCAATATAAAAATTTGGGGGGGAGGGGGTAGCTGGGTGGCCCAATTGGTACAGCATCAACTCTTGATCTCAGGGTTGTGAGTTCAAGCCCCACATTGGGCATGGAACATTTAAAAAAAAAGTTTTTATATTTCTGTATGTAGTGATTTACAATTACAAATGAAAATTAAGGGGTGACTAGGTGGCTCAGTTGGTTGGGCATGGACTCTTGATTTCAGCGCAGGTCAGGATCCCCAGGTCATGCCTGGTTAAGATTCTCTCTCTCAGAGCACCTGGGTGGCTCAGTCCAGTAAGCATCCAACTTTAGCTCACATCATGATCTCACGGTTCTTGAGTCTCAGCCCGGCATTGTGGGCTCTCAGCTGTCAGCACAGAGCCTGCTTGGGAACCTGTCTCCTCCTCTCTCTGCCCTTCCCCCAGTTGCACGCTCTCTCTTTCTCGAATATAATAAGCATTTTAAATAAATAAATAAGAATAAAGGGTAAATAGAGTCAGAGAACCTGTATCACCCAATTTCAAGATGTACTATAAAGCCACAGTAATTAAGGCACTATGGTATTGAGGAAAGACAAACAGACCATCGCCCCAGGATGAAGAGTCTAGAAATAGACTCACACATATGTATGTGAGCAGTTAGTTGTCAACAAAGGTGCCGTGGAATTCAATGGGAGAGGACAGTCTTCTTCACAAATGGTGCTGGAAGAACTGGATTTCCACTTACCAAAGTGAAGGGGGCCGTCAACTCCTACCATACACAAAAATTAACTCAAAATGGCTAAGTGACCTAACTGGGAGAGCTGAAACTATAAAGCAAAACATCCAGAAGAAAACGCAAGAGAAAATCAGTATGCCCTTGGGTCGGGCACAGATTTCTTAGTTAAAACAAAAAAAAATAAAATACAAATAATTGATATACCAAACTTCATCGAAATTAAAAACTTTTGCTTTTAAGATACCATTAGGACGATGAAAGGGAAACCACAGACTGGGGGAAAACGTTTGCAAACGCCTGCCTGACAAAGGATTTTTATCAATAACGTATAAAGAACTCTTGTAACACAATGACACAAAAACCCCAACTGAAATATCAGAAAGAGTCTAAACACACCATTCACCTAAGAGGATAAATGAATACTCAGTAGGGGCACCTGGGTGGCTCAGCCAGTTGGGCATCTGACTCCGGCCAGGGTCCTGATCCCCCGGTCCGTGAGTCTGAGCCCTGCATCGGGCCCTGTGCCGACAGCTCGGAGCCTGGAGCCTGCTTCGGATTCTGTGTCTCCCTCTCTCTCTCTGCCCTCCCCCACTTGTGTTCTGTCTCTCTCTCAAAAACTAGTTTAAAACCATTTAAAAAAAAATGATTTCATGAATACCCAATAAGACACTTAACATCAGTATTCGTTTGGGAAATGCAAATGCTGTCAGGGAGATGAAGAAACAGGTGGGGAATGGTCTTTTCCTATAAAAGCAAACCTGCCCGGCCACATGACCCGAGGGCCCCGTGCCCAGGCCTGCTCAGGAGAAATGAACCGCGCGTCCACACAAAGACCTACAGGCGAATGCTCAGAGCAGCTTTAGTTACGACCGTCTCCAAATGGAAACAACCCAAAAATGTGCATCGGCGACGAGAGGATAGAAAAAAGCGGGTGTGTCCATCCCGGGGACGGAGCCCGCATTCCTGCAGGAAGCCTCGTGAATGAATCACAGGAGCATCATGCTACCCGACAGGCACCAGACTACATACCCTGATCCCATGTAGACGGGACTCCAAAGAGAGCTAACCTGTGCCAGCAGCAGACTGGTGGTGGCTGGGAGTGGGTGGATGCAAGGGCCGCCGGGGGGCCCTTCGGGGCGATGAAAACACACCTGGTCTTCACAGGTGGTTCCACAACCGCAAACGTGGATCAGGTGGGTTAAATCATCCACTTAGAGTGGAAGAACGCGACTGTTTCAATATCGGCTTCGATAGCTGTCGATACATAAAATCCAGGAATAAACACTGTACCTCTGCGCATGGCAGACAACTTTTTAAGAAACTCAGACTCGAATCAGAGAAAACTGTGATCACTATGTTGCCCCTCAGTGGAAAGCCCAACACTGAGAAGTCAGTCGGGCCTCATTTCTGGACTCCGTGTAAGCCCAGCTAAGAACAACTCACGAAGAACCATTCCTTCCACCTGTAAAGATCCCCTGCATCCCCCAGCCACGCTCTCCTCCCGAACGAGTCCCGGGGCGTGCTGGGGGTCAGCACAGGCCCCTCTCACTCTCCCCTACCCTGGACAGTCATCATCTCCAGAGGTTCGTACTCAGCAGACAAACCTACAACTTTCAAAAGCTGCCATTAGTGCACAGAAGACGTATGATGTAAACAGTAAGATGTGTGTTTATTACCCCAGATTATCCAAAACTGATGCAGGTCTCCCATAGCACATTAAATACTCAAACCCAAACGATGAAATGTGCTAAGTTGTACAGAAATGGGAGAGCCACAGCCCGTCAAGTGAACATTCCACGGAGAAGTCAGTGCCGGGGTTCTAAGCCGTAGGACACATAACCTACCACGAAGAAACTGAGAATAACAACCTCCAAATCTGTACTCACAGAACAACTTAGTTCTCAGTACCCAGAGATTCCGATGGTCTAGAGGCCGTCTGGAAACGGAGTGTGAGGACACTCGATTTCTGCTTGCAACCAACCCACCTAGAGATGACCTCAACTGTGGGCCAAACCCAAGTCCTCACATACTGAAGGGACAAAATAAATGTCTGATAAAATGAATGGCCACTGGACTCCCCCGAGATCTGGCCACAAAGCCAGTCTTCCGGTATCTTAAACCTGCCAAGACCCCTACCTTCCAAGCGCCCTCCGCTTGCTGTCCACACGGTCTACCCAGATCCCCCCCCCCCCCCAACGGCACTGACGGGCCTTCCGTGCCAGCCCCTGCGAGCTGGGCACCCCCCGTGAGGGTCTGCAGTCACCCTGCTCCCTCTTGCTCACAGCCCTGTCAACTATGTGGCCACTTCCCCACCTCCACCACCACCACCCGAGGCGGGCAGCACGAGAACAGACGCGGTGTCCCGTGCACCCTCAGGGTCCCGTCCACCCTCAGGGTCCCAGCGTGCGGTGGGCCCCCAAGGAACATGAAGAGCACAAAAGCAGGGACAGGAGATCAAGAGTGACGAACACTCTACTGGCCACTCACGCTCTATTGTCCCCCACACGCTCGGAAAGCTCTTAGCCTTGTCTGAAGCCTTCTCAGGACGTTGTTAAAGACGAAAGAGAAAGCCCGGGGTTACAGGGAGAAAAAGGCGTTGAAGGATGGCAACCTCATGACTGAGAGAATAAGTTAACATGCTAGGCACATGCCAGGACGCAGGGGCGTGGACGGGAACCACCACCGGTGGAAGGGTCGCCGCTGGGACGGGGGAGGAGGTCTGTTCCCCACCCCCCCGATGGTGTCATCAGAACGGGAGGAAGCACCACCACCTTTGGACTCAGGCCCCTGAATAAGTGATCCGCGGAGCGGGGCCTGGTCAGCACTCACCCAATAAGAAACACTATGTTTGGAGAGAGAAATGTTCCTACAACAACCAAAATGAGCAGACACTATGCGTACGTGGAATCCCGGAAGGAACCAAGGATTTTAAACAGCTTGACCCCTCACCCGGAACTCTTCCTTAGACAGCAGGGAAAACCAAACACGGACAAAACTCTAAGGGCCTAAGGCACCCCAGTGGTAATCTGCAAGGAACACCAGGGTTGTTTCCTCATACTAGGCCTCGTAGCGGAGTGGAACTCTGCAAACTCCAGGATTTCTGGAAATGCCCATCATTCAACCACTGAAGTCCACACGAAACTCAGAGTTAAGTAGTCCACAACAAGATGGCAATGGAAAACCATGTTATTCGGGGTTATTCTCGCGTTACTCTCGTTCCAAGCACTTGCCTTGTCGGCCTGCAACAAGATCCCCTTTCTCGGGAAGGAAGCCAAGCGAGAGGCAGATGCTCCCCGCTCGCCCCGGAGGACGCACACGGCTGGCGACCGTGTCCGGGAGGCGGGGCGCGGCAGGAGGTACGTCAGGGAGACGGGCTCGCTCAGATTAGAACGTATCAAAGCTGACTACACTCGAGCGCCCAACCACCTCTTTGCCAACAGGTACGTCCACTTCAGCATCCAAGGACCACCCCCCTCCCAGCCGCAGTTTAAACCGGGAGGAAAACAACGGCCAGAGTGGGTTGAGGAAAGCGTAGCGCGGGAGGCCGCTTCCCGGGGCTCTCGACACTTTCCAGCCCGCGGGGCGAGCTCTGGGTGCCGACGTCTGCTCCTGCGTTCGAACCGCCAACGCCGACGCTCAGCGCGAAGGACCAGGCCAGGCACGGACGGCACTTACCAATCTGCAACAGGATGGGAGTGACCAGTGCCGTCTCCATGGCGTAACAGAACTCCCTGCCGAACATCACGGCCCCGTGCATCACCCACAGGCGCACAGGGATCCGGTCTATGGACCCCTCGCTGATGGTCTCGTAGTGGGTGTCCGCACCTCCGGGCTTCTGCAGGTCTGGCAGGGGCACAGGTAAGTCTTGAACTTGCATAGATTCTGAGTCGGCATTTTGCGGAGCCATTTTCATTACCACCAAAAATATATATATATATGTGTGTATATATATATATATATTTGTTAATATATATATATTTCCTCTATCTATATAAATAATGCTATCATATATCTTTAAGGATAAATTAGGACACCTTCTCCTTCTGCTTCAGTTGTGTTCCTCCGGCAAGTGATGCTTATATCCCTCTTTGTACAAACAGAGATCTCTCCACTTCTCACAATCGGGTGAGACACGCAGCAGAACAGAATGATTTTTGGTTGGGTTTTAAACATATGGCTTGCTGGTTTACTGTGAATTAGAGTTAAAAATCCATAATTGCCATTCAGTTAATACCAGTTTCATCATTATTATTGAAGAGGTGCTGAAGTGATTTTTCTTGCTACAGAGAAGTGGGAAGGTGACACAAAAAGGTGGTCCGCCGTTGCTCCCCATCGAGTGACTGGTTGATCTGCAAAAGAGGAAAACAACCCCACCAGAGAGTCAGCCGGGGGCGGCCGCCACGTGGCCTCCCACCCCTGGCTGGCCAGGCGCTCCACGAACTGGTCCTCGGCCACCTGGGAGACCCCGACCTCAGACCGCCGCAGGTCTCTGGTGCTTACTCTGGGTCAGCTGCAGAGAAAACAGACCCCAGCTCCCAGAGAAACACCTTCTATGGATCTAATCCTGGGGCAGGATGAAGACAGGACAACAGAGGGAAGCCAGAGCAGAAAAAAACGAGCAGACAGAGGAAGGCAGCTCAGCTTCCGCTCCCGGGCCAGCAATAACCATCAGCAGACTGGCCGGCAGTGGGGGTGGAGGGGCGGGGGAGGCAGGGAAGCTGGAAAAGGAGCGGAGATGCCAGCCAGGAGGTGGAAAGCGGGAGGGTGGGTACGGCAAGAACGGGGGGTTTTGCCACCTAAAGCAGGGACATTCAAAGTCCACCCAAAGGCAGCTGAGTTCTTGCTGTGTGGGCCATCTACAGCGGTGGTCTTTAACCTTTTCGGGTCATGAAACTTTCTGATGATCAAATGAAAGTTACAGCCCCTCTCCAGGAAAAAAGTACATGCATCCCGAAGTCTGAATATCACACGTGGGGGCTCACAGACTCCCGACCCACACACCTTCCTAGGGGTGTGGGACTCCCGACCCCATCCTGCACTTACCCTGCCCTGGTCCCTACAACCCACCTTTGTGATGCATTCTCTCCCCAGAGGAGCAGACCACAATAAAGCATCGACTGCCTCGCATTTAACTCGAAATTTCCCCTTAGAAAGGTTTTAGGAAAATGCGAGGCAAGACTAAGGATGCAGTTCTGCCCATGCACTCTGCTGGAGTCCGGCCTCCAGGAACTGGAGTTCTGTTCAATCTGAAGCGAATTAAAAAAGGAGACCCTGTGGGGGTGCCTGGGTTGCTCAGTTGCTTGAGCGTTCGACTCTTGATTTCGGCTCAGGTCATGATACTGGGGCTGTGGGATCAAGCCCCATGTCAGACTCCACACTGGGCGTGGTGCCTGTTTGAGATATTCATTCATTCTCTCTCTCTCTCTCTCCCCCCCCCACTCACCCCTGCTCCTCGCCCTGCTTACACACTCGTGTGTGCTCACTCTCTAAAAAGGTTTTAAAAGAGAGGGACCCCAAAATCACACAAATGGTGTTCACGTCTTTTTTATATTAAGGTAGGTCTGTGAGTTGATATCCTACCAGAGATTTTCAACAAAAGGTTTAAATAAAAATGTTTCTAGTTACTATTCACATAGCCAAAGATGATCCTAATTAGTGCCTTCTCCCTTCCCCCAAGAAGGAATGAGAAACTAAGGGCCACTTTCACTTAGTGCCCCCTCAGAGAGCCCCAGGGCGATGGCAGGTCCCCAACCTTGGGCAAGGCCGGGCTGCCCTCCCTCAAGGTCAAGTTCTTCCCTGCCACTTCACCACTGTGGGGCTGCCTCCCGGCCCCCTTTGTGCAGCAACATCCTTGCGGATCGCATGTCCATCGCGTGTCCGTGTGTCCTGACTGCGCGTGTGCCCCTCACGGCCCCTGAACGCCACTATGCTTCACACTGAGGATCCCCGAGCTCGAGACTTCTCGCAAATTTTCTAAGTGTCCCCTACCATATAACATCTGCATTAAAACCACGGTTTCTAAATTTAAAAAAAAAAAAAAAAAAAAAAAGCCCACGGTTTCTAACCTCTACCTTTTTAGAAAACATACTATGAAACCGCTTCTTTTCAGTTTTTATAACACTTATTTTTGAGAGAAAGAGTGCACATGGGAGAGGGAGTGAGGGAGAGAGAGAGAGAGAGAGAGACAGAGGATTCAAGGTAGGTTCTGCGCTGTGAGCACAGAGACCGACCTGGGGCTCGAACTCACAAACCTTCAGATCCTGACCTGAGCCGAAAGCAAGAGTCAGCTGCTTAACCAGCTGAGCCACCCAGCCGCCCCTATGAAAGTACTTCTAACACAAAAAGTAAACAAAATGATATTGAAAACAAAAAATCACCCAACATTAACAATTACCAAACCAAGGGATGTCTGGGTGGCTCAGTCAAGCATCTGACTTCGGCTCAGGTCACGATCTTGCAGTTCATGAGTTCAAGCCCCATGTCGGGCTCTGTGCCGACAGCTCGGAGCCTGGAGCCTGCTTCAGATTCTGTGTCTCCCCCTCTCTCGGCCCCTTCCCCGCTCACACTCTGTCTCTCTCTCTCTCTCCCCACCCCCCTCAACAATAAATAAACGTTAAAAAAAAAAAAACACAAAAACACCCAATTACCAACACCTGCTGTTCTTAATCTCTATCCCCACCTGTGGAGCGATTCCCAGCCTAAGAAAACAAAAGGAAAGAAACCCTTTTGTCAACCTGTGATTCTTACGCCAAAATAGGGTCAATGATTTTATTTTTATTTTTTTTTTTAATTTTTTTTTTCAACGTTTATTTATTTTTGGGACAGAGAGAGACAGAGCATGAATGGGGGAGGGGCAGAGAGAGAGGGAGACACAGAATCGGAAACAGGCTCCAGGCTCTGAGCCATCAGCCCAGAGCCTGACGCGGGGCTCGAACTCACGGACCGTGAGATCGTGACCTGGCTGAAGTCGGACGCTTAACCGACTGCGCCACCCAGGCGCCCCGGGTCAATGATTTTAAATGCCTTATTCCATCCACCAAATAAGACAGATGATTTTTATGCGAAGAAAGTATGTCCAGACATACTCTGGGCTTTTGTAAAAGCCCAAACTGTCCGGGGTTTTTGGGGCAGAAATGAGTCATCGGTTTTCTATGAATCCTAGTGATTTCATTACAAACACGAGACCCTTTAGCTCCGTCCCAGTGCCCTCTACCCACGGCTGTGGCCGTCCCGACACCCACGTCTGAGATAAGGCAGTTTCCGCTGGGGCCGTCTCCGCAACAGCTAGAAGCCACGCTCCATATGGAACAGACTTGAGCTGTTTTCAGGCAGTGGTTCTCAACCGGGGGCAGCCGTGTGCCGCTGAGGACACCAGGCAGTGTCTGGACAGACTGCTGGTTATCACAACTTGAGTAGGGGCCAGAGACACTGCTCAGCACGGCCCCACAGCAGTCAAGGATCCAGCCCAAAACGTCAACTCTGTCAAAGCTGAGAAACACTGTTCTAAGGTTATGATTAAACAGGGAAAAGTCTCCAGAAATGCTGAAACGTGACACTTTATGTTATTACATTTTGAATCAATCAACAGGACCAGATGTGGCAAGGTCCACATCCTGCCCCTTTATGGACCCAATCAGTTGCTGCTCAAAGCAGACAGGACTCCAGCACAGGCGGGCTCCAGCCACACTCTCCCATAGCAGGAGGTGGCCTCTGGGATCCGGTCTGGGTCAGGGAGAAGGGTTCCAGCTATTTCCCCTCGAGAGTACACGATTCTCTGGGGAGCTCTAAAGAAAGCCCCACCTGGCCTCGGCGGGCCCCCCCCCGCCCCTTGCACCATATGTTCAGAGAGCATCTCTGGGGACCCTTCTCCGGCTCGGCCCTCCCCGGAAGACTGGCCCCACCCCCTCGTGAGAGGAGCTCTCACAGCCACCCTGGCCCCGGGGAAACAGAGAAACTCCCACGGAAGACGCCACCACCCATGTCCCCACACCTCCCGCTGTGCCTGGCCACACGGCAGGAGCCCGGTGAGGTTACAGAGAGACCGAATGAATAAATGAACGAATGAATGAGAGCCAGCCCACCAGCTGACCAGTACGCACTAGGGGCTCTGTACACTGGAAAGCCACCCCCACCCACACCAGCTCTCGGAGAGCATCGCGCCCAGATGGTCGGGGCGGCCGGCTACCAGGGTCAGGCCTCAGGGAAGCCCGCGTGAAATGGCATGAGCGTGGTGTGGGGTTTACCTGTCATTCAAGGAGTCTAGGCATTAACACAGCTGGCTTCCCTTCCTCAAGCCGTGCAAACGCAGTGGCAAGTGGCAAGAATAGATTTTACACAGGCAACTTCACTGTCATCTATATTGATGAAAATGACAAATATCGTTAGCATCTTCGGTTAGTTTGACTTTAAGCAGCAGTTAGTTAAATACAAAACTCCAACCGTGTCTCACGGCTCTATGGACTCACCACGTTAGCATCCTCAAGCCGCGGTGGGAATGCCTTCACAAGTTAGCACAAATTCCCAGAGTCAAAGCTGCTTTCCAACCAGTAAGTTTAAATGAGGCCGAACTAACAAAATCCACTCACGTCAGTGGACGCTCGGGTTCCTCAAAGGTTTGACTAACCTGGCTTACAGTCAGACCTTGAAGATAATGCCCAACTGCTAATCAGCAAGACAGCACTTGGCGAAGCCACTGTTGCCAAAGACTCCTGCAAGCCCTGGGGATTTTATAAGCATTTTAGGGGATGACACAAAATAATTTAAAAATAAAATTTCAGCATCATGCACTTAGCAATACGAGCATTAGCTACGTGAAGAACTAAATCAGAGACCGTGGCAACCCAGCCTGTGAGGGGAGAGCCAGTTAAAGACAGAAGAGCCAATGCAAGTTATTTCTGTTAAAGAGCCACAGCTGAAGGGTCCATAGTACACGGGAGATGTAGTGGCCTAATCGGATAGGTTTGAGAACACCTAGCACATTCCGTAAAGACTCTGAGGCTACGCATACAGGCTGTAGAATGCTCAACTTGGCCATTAGTTCCCAGTGAAAATCTAGTGGGAACATTTTAGACCTCAGATTCATATTCCTGTGTATGGTGTGAGGTAAGGATCTACCGTTATCTTTTCCCAACGATCATCCGATCATCGCAACGGGATGTATTTGTAAGTCCACCCCCAACATTGAGATTCCTCTTTATCATACATCAAATTTCCCTCAGTACTTGGGTCTGTTTCCCTGTTTTCTATTCTGTTCAACTAGCATGCCTGTCTGCCCATGTCCAATAACACTGCTATTTCCCCACATGTTCCTATTTATTCTGGCATGTTTGTTTTAAGTACATAAACTTTAAAAGCTTGACTAGCTCAGGAAAAACAGTATTTTTTGTTGG
The DNA here is from genome assembly GCF_018350155.1 of Leopardus geoffroyi. Classification (NCBI taxonomy): domain Eukaryota; kingdom Metazoa; phylum Chordata; class Mammalia; order Carnivora; family Felidae; genus Leopardus; species Leopardus geoffroyi. The sequence goes on along the minus strand of NC_059338.1, from coordinate 73,116,578 downwards.
TACTCTTATGTGATTGCATTAATCTTATAGATCAGCCCCGAGAGAACGGCCATTGTAGGTTGCTACATTGCCCTGCCGGAGAAGGAGGGCTCTCGCTCTATTTGTCTGAGACCACCTCAGTACCTCTTGCAAGAATTTCGAAATACTCCTTCCACGAGTTTTCCACATTTCTAGGTAAGCCTCTTCCTAACAATCTTTATCTTTTTTGTGGCCAATGTAAATGGGATTTTCTCTTCCCTTATAGTTCCCAACCAGTTAGTTTGCCTACAAGACGGCCAGTAAGTGATGTTTATTCATTTGCTCAGGTTCAACTTACACGTAGGAAGATGTACCATGTTCACTACGTTTTGACAAATTTATGTCAAGACACAGGACATTTCCAATACTCTGCAACGTCCCCGTGTCCCCCTTCCTGTGTAATTAAGGCTACTGACTTTTACATTTTAATTTGATAATCTAATTCTTTAGTGTCGGAGTGAGAATGGACAAAAAGGCCATCACCAGGTTGACAAACGTACTGACCATTACCAAACTAACCAAACCACTACGTGCAGTCCCCAACTTGGTGGAACAGAGGGTGATGTTCCAAAGCTCGCGTGCGCGCTGTGTGGAGCCCGATCATCGGCTCCTCAGACAGGAATTCGGGGTCCCTGCCGGTCTGAACTGAACTGAATCACAGCACTTGTTCAGGAGTGAGGCACAAGGGGCCAGGTGGCAGATGGCTGCACCTTTCCTGGGCATGAAGAGTCTGAAACGGTCTCCCCTCACTGTCTAGGGCCCTTCCCGTGGAGGCTCCACGGGAAAAGGAATGGAAAGAACCTTTGAGAAGGAAAGGAAGGAGCTGGAGCACCGCAGGGCTGGGCCATGTGGCTGCCCTGCCCTGACCCCGGGCCTGGGTGCCGGAGGAGTCATGGCACCGAGGGGGGCAATCGGGTACCGAAAGCCAGGCTAACTGCCCACAAAGTGAGGCTCGGGAAGTACTCTTCTAGCTCGCAAACTGTTTTCTCTAAGGACGCTGTTTTACATAAATGCTGGGGCATTAACCCAAATGACTAAAACCATTAGCAGGTTATGTTCCCTTCTGAAGTACCTAATTTAACATGCCCAGGCAAAACCCTGCCACTGCACTGAAGCAGCTTAAGACCCCAGAGCACGGGAAACCGCACATGCCTAAGAGCCTGCCGCGGAGCCGAAGAACGTGGACAGGTTGTGACCTCCGACTCCAGAGTCTTCTATTCAGAAGGGCAGCAACACCTCTCAGACGGGCTTCCCCGAGCAGAGAAACTCTGGAGCCCAGGGACCGTCAGCGCGCTCGGGGACAACAGTTTGGTTATGATCTGCAGATGGACTTAGTGAAACTACAATTGTTCCAATCAACAACTTCCTCTATTGTCCTGTTTCTAATTTAAGAGTAACCGATGCCAGAACACGTGACTTCCTACCATTCGCGATGTGGAAAGCCGCTGTTAACTGAATGCCATCAAAAGTCAGCTGCAGCGTGATTTCTGACGGGCAGCAGGAGCTTGGGTTCAACTTCGAGATTCCACGCACATTCGAAAGCCGTGCGACTACAAAATCCGCGGAGCCACAGCTCCTGGATAACGGTCGCGGGAATCGGGGCACGCTTGCAACGCACCTCAAACACGTCCCGCCCCTTCCACGCCGCCCCCGCACGCGCACGGGCACGCATGTGCGCCGGCAGCACTCCGGGCCCTGGAGGTGGGCAGCGAATGCGTTACGGCGGCCCGTTTGCGGCCACAGCTGTCTGTTTTGTGCACCCACCAGTTAAAAACAGGCATCCCTACCCTCAGAAAATCCACTGAACTGCTAACATTTTTCTAAAACGTCATCAACTGTTAACCTCCAATGACCCTGTAAAATATTACCTAGTACGGTCCTCTCCGTTACCATCAGCCTGCCTCCCTCTCTCACCAGATGACCATGGCAAAGAATACCAACCTACAGACAACATAAGAGCCAGGGAAACCAAGCAGACAGCAGTAGATGATAAGGTCTACTTCGGGGTGCCTGGGTGACTCGGTCATTAAAAGCGTCAGACTCTTAATTTTGGTTCAGGTCATGATCACACAGTCATGGGATCGAGCCCTGCGTGGAGCCTGCTTAAGATTCTCTCCCCTCTCTCTTCCCCCTCCCCTGCTCGAGTGTGTGTGCTGGCTCTCGCCCTCTCGCGCCCTCTCGCGCGCGCACGCTCTCTCTCTCTCTCTCTCTCTCGGAGATGATCAGATTTTAGACCAAGAGTATAAAAAGACAAAATTTAATCAAGCAAGTCTAAAGTATCCTTGATAAGAAAGAAGCATTCTGGCAAATCTGTTTATGAGGTTATTTCCTGAAAAGCATTTAAGAAATCCCATTGATTTCCAACATAAAATCAATGTTGTAACAAGACAAGCCACAGATTGAGAGAAAATATTTGCAAAAGACACATCTCCAAAATACACAACAAACTCAACAATAAGAAAACGAACAATTTGATTTAAGAAAGGGCAAAACACCCAGACACAGCTCACTAAAGACGCATGGATGGCAAGTAACCGCACGGAAAGAAGCTTCACATCATGCAGCGTCAGAAAACTGTAAAATACGAGATCCCAGCACACACCTCTGGGCGTGGCCGGAGCATGCGCACGGACAACACCTGTCGGGGACGCCGAGCAACAGGGGCGCGCGCTCAGGAACAGGGACGCGCACTCACGGCTCCTGAGGACGCAGAACGGCGCGGTCACCTTGGGAAACAGTTCAGGGGTTTCTCACAAACCGAACGAGCTCTTCCCAGGTGATCCAGCAATCACGCTCGCTGGCATTTACCCAAAGGAGCTGAAAACTTTTGTCCACGCAAGAACCTGCACGTGGATGTTTACAGTTTTATTCACAATTGCCAAAACCCAGAAGCAGCCACAGTGTCCTTCAGCAGGTGAGTGTTTAAGTAATCTGTGGTCCAGCCAGACAAGGGGATGTTGTTATTCAGCACTAAAAAGAAATGAGCTATCAAGCCACGAAAAGATACGAAAGAACCTTAAATGCACATTGCTAAGTGAAAGAAACCAGTCCCCAAAGACTATATGACACCGTGGAAGAGGCAAAACTGTGGAGACAGTAAAAACATTGGTGGTTGCCCGGGGCTGGAGTGGGGTGGCGTGGGGGGGGGGGGGGGGGCGGAGGGGTGGAGACGGCAATTTCAGGGCAGTGAAACCACTCTCCACGACACCACAATGGTAGAGACACGTCACCCGGCTGCCCAAACCCAGAGTACACAGCAGCAGGAGTGAACCCCACGGCAAGCTCCGGACTTGGCCTGATGACCAAGGGTCAGTACCAGTTTGTCAGCTGTAACACAGGAACCACTGTGGTCGGGGACGCTGGAGACGGAGGTGGCTGAACGTGTAGGATGACGACACATGGGAACTCGGTACTCTGTGCTCAGTTTTGCTATGAACCTAAAACTATTCTAAAAAACAGTTCACTGATAAGAAAAAAATGTGTGTCCTTTCAGAAAAAAAAAAAAAAAAAAAAAGAAACACACAACCAAAAACATCTGACAAAAAAGGAACCAAGAGGTGGTCACACTGAATGTTCCATCCTTGGGAATACTTTCTCACACCTGAAATTACCTGCCTTTGGGTATTATAAGTGTCGCCTGCAGAAACCCAGGCTTGTCTCCTCCCATCACTCAGTGCCTCTATTGTCTACGAAATGTGGGCTCAACAAATACAAAGTTAATGAATTTCAGTTAGGCGTGTAACTCTGTGGTGTCCTCAAATGTGTGTGGCTGCTCCGAGTGCGTGAACGCCCCCCAAACTCCTCTGAGGGGGGATTAGGCCGTGAGGACGGAACCCTCACATATGGGATCGGTGCCCTTATGAAAGCCACCCCACAGCTTTCTGGCTCCTTCCACCCTGTGAGGACACAGCAAGAGAGGGGCTATGACCCAGGAAGTAAGCCCCTGAGACAGAAAGCTGGTGAATGTGGCGACACCCTGGCTGGACTTCCAGCCTGCAGAACGGAGAGAAGTGTCTGCTGTTTCGGAGCCCCCCAGGGTGTGGTTTTGCTATGGGAGCCCGTGTGGACGGAGACAGTGTGAATCGGTCTGGATCAGGACAGCCAAAGGAGTTCACTCTCAAACGCAGACCCAGGTCTCCACCCAGTCCATGGACCCAGATCCCTGGCGGACCCACGCACCTGCAGTGCACCCACACCACAGCCAGGCGGGACACGCTCACAGCGGGCACGATGACCGCACAGCCCAGCACACGGCGAGGTTACCACCTGCACCCCTTCCAGTCAAGCGTCCTGCTTTGGACAGCACGTCAAATGATCAAAGGCTTCACTAGGACTTAAATCTTTTCATAACCCAGGCTTTGAGTGTTCTGTGTCACAAGGCACAGTCGAGGACACTCCGGAAACCAAACTCGACACATGTCAGACCTGACGTCCGTTTTTACTTGTCTCCTTTGGATCAGCTTGCTGTGAACTGGGTGTCATTGGTAAAGGGAGAGCCGTGTGTGTGTGTGTGTGTGTGTGTGTGTGTGTGTGTGTGCGCGCGCGCACACACACACACACACACACGCACTATTCTGAGCATTAACAGACTGAAGCAAAGGAAATGTGGAAAGGGACTCCCCCTGGGAGCAAGGGGATGAAAATATTGCTACACTTTTAACAAGTCAGTCTAATTAAATGATTTCTCAGTGGATTCCCCTGCAGCCGCCAGCAGGACAAGACCAACCCCTGGGGCCCCAGTGCTCCTCCTGGGTGCCTGCCCCTCTCTCTCTCTCTCTCTCTCTCTCTCTCTCTCTCGCTGACCAATGTCTGGCCCTCCCCTGCTGGACAGTGCTGGCGGTCTCCTCCCCTGCCCTCTTACACAACCTGCCACCTGGCACACACACCTACCCCCTTCCCACATACCTCCAGCGGAGGCCAGGCCGCTCCCTCCCATAGGTGGGTAGGGCGCTGCTCAGTATCATACCCCCACCCCCACCAGAAGCTCCGGGAGGTGGGGACAGGTCTGCAGGACAGGAGGGAACGGCTCCTGCCCACGCTCCTCCCCTGTCCACCTGAGTAACTCAGAGCCCTGCTTCCGAGACCCTGGCAGCACAGCCTCCCTAGGAGCCAGTCAGGCCCCACCGGCCTGGGGGCAGCCGGCACCAGCTGCCCACCTTTCCCCCTGCCCTGGCACCCAGGTAAAGGGAGGGGCACTTCCCACCGGAGGCAGGCGGCCTGAGCAGACAGCCGGCGCCCACCACTACCGGCTGGTCCAGCACCTAGCCAGTGGAGGCGCTCAGACGGCTGGAAAGGAACGGATTCATATGAGCACTGAAGGTAGAGGGCCAGACCAACCCTTAATTACTCCATTAAAAAGAGAAAACTGATCTTTAGAAACCTCTCCCTTTTAGAGAAAAGAGCAACATAAGCACAGAGCTCAAGGAAAATCCCTTTCTCTTTTGAACAGGAAGCAGACCGGTGTGCCAACGCTAACGAATAGCTGAGATGATGTTTTTTAACGCCTTAAAACTGGCATGTTGCAATTCAAGTAAACTTTCAAACTGCACACACTACTTAGGGCGTTTTTTTTCTTTCTAAGGCACCACACCTCCCAATAACTTCTCAGGAATGACTATGCTTTTAACAGTATAGTTTAGGGTCTCCCGGGATGTGACCTGGGCTCCTGGAGCATAAAACACTGCACGGCCACATTTCACCAGACCACCAGACCCGGCCACCCGCTGGGGCTCTCGGTGCCGAGTCTGACATCAGTGCAGTCTAGTGGACTTGTCCCAGCCCAGCTGGAGGCCTCTGCTGGGCCTGCATTCCTAGTGGGACACCAGGGAGGGCACCGCTGGTTCCCACTGCCCCAACCCGGGCTCCACAGCACTAAGAGCAGCCTCCTGCGCTGGTCTCTCCAGCCCACCGTGAGACCTGTTACCCCAGGTGCAGACGGGGATCAAGACGATGGGACACAGCAAGAGGACAGGTGAAGTCATCCCAGGCGCTGCGCTAAACCAGAGGCAGGAGCCCCAGCTGCAGTGCTCCCCAGAGGGGCCGCCCTCCCCCAGCACGCTGGCATAACCATGCACACACTGGCAGGGAAATGCAGCGGCAGCAGAGTCCTTCTGGAAAGACAGTGACCTTCCAGTTGCGGTGCAAGATGCTGATGGGAAGGCTGCTATGCCACGGATTAACACTATGGAGTCACAGGGCCCCAGAGTTTCTTTGCTTAGCACACCCACACCCACTTTTCCATCTGCAAAGGAAAATGTCAGAACTGCCAAGAGGGCTGCTGGACCCTACCAGGAATTCCTACGGCCACGGGGCCAGGGCACGGGCACAGGTTCCTCACGGTCACAGACCTGCCCAGACATCCAAGAACTGCGTGTGTCTCTTAGGTAACACCCAGTGGGACACGGGGGGGGGGGGGGGGGTGAATCAAATGGGAGTGAACAGCAAGCACCGCGACACCTCCCTCCTGACCCCATTCCAGAAGGAGCCAGGGGGGCGGGGGGGGGGGGCCTGGGGAGAGCCTTGCGTGTGTGAACCCAGCTACGTGGACACAGCGTGGAAGGCACCGCGTTCCAACGGGACCCCGCGCCCCGCCGTCCTCTTCCCTCGAGGCAGCTGCCCAGCCTGTGCCGTCCACAAGCACAGGGCCAGGTTTAAACATGCAGGAGCAGGGGTGCCTGGGGTGGGGCTCAGCCGGTTACGCGTCTGACTTAGGCTCGGGTCCTGATCTCCCGGTTCATGGGTTTGAGCCCCGCGTCCGGCTCTGTGCTGACAACTCAGAGCCTAGAGCCTGCTTCCGATTCTGTGTGTCCCTTGCTCTCTGCTCTTCTCTCTCTCTCTCTCTCTCTCTCAAAAGCAAATAAACATTAAAAAAATTTTTTTTAATGCAGGATCAGGCACTAAAGCTACATCAGATGACTCGAATGACAGTCTACGTGACAGCAAATATTTCTAATGTTGAATCAAATCAAAGTACTTATTTTCTTCCTAAATTGTAGGGGGCAAGGCGTTAGGATCGACATCAAGAATCTCTCTAAACAGGATTCCTCTGCATCTTGCACTAACACTGTTCCCTAATGTGGAGGAGAACATGGCCAGCATCCAGCACCCAGGAAGCAGGCACAAGAACATTTAGGAGGAAATTACGCGGAAAGAAGGACGAACTGCCCCCAGAGGGAACATCCCTGCAACATTTGCTTTATGCTAAAATACAGACTTTCTCCTGTGACTTTTTACCTTTGATCTTTAGATAGTGTTCCCAGATTTGCAGAATCAACTCAGTGCAACGGATTTTGCTTTAAAAAAAGCAGTGAGTGGTTCCACCACCCCCTCCTTCTAAAATGTTCTAGCTTAAGCCACTGGAGTCAAATGAAGCTGTGGCTGCCATGGAAACAAGAGCGTGCCTGTCCGCCACGCAGCTCCGGGGACCCCTCCCGGGACCCCTGCAAGCGCAGGGAACCCAAGCTTCAGGACCGCCCGCGATGCCAAGTGGGCAACCGCTGCAAACATTTGTAGGGTAAACCAGTATTTCTCTGAACTTGCAATCTCGTCACCAGGGCCAGAGCCAGGTACACAGGAACTCTGCCAGGAGATGGGAGACAGGCAGGCTGCGGGCTGCCTAAGGACACTCGTAACCACCAAATGGGATTAGAAAATAAGAATAAAAATTCCTCACATTACATACATATAATCAGGAACTGACCTCAAAGACAAGGGCGTAATTAAGGAACACCACTAAAGACTGCCAAGACACAACGAGCCTTTTTGATGGTATTTATATGTAAAATCCAACCAAAGCGGTTTCCAGGTTCTGAATTTATCCTAAGGCAAAAAGGAGGAAGTGCCACAAAAGTTACAAACTGGAAACTTTGGTCTCTCGCACTATGAATTCCTTCAGTTACTTCAATTTGGCCCGTGGATCAGGTGAATACAAAAAGCCCGTTTTTAAAGGGAAGTATGAAATACACTCACAACAGTAAAATCAAAGCTAGTTTTCTTAAAAAAGGTACCGTTTTGGCTAATGAGAACTTCGGGATGGCTTTATGTATGGCCCAGAGTTCAAATTACTCTTCCTTTCTAACAAGTAAAACACCATTAACAAAACCACCGTCCTCCACTACCCTCCGCGCACCTGAAGCCAGAGCCGTGGTCAGGGATCCACAGACGCGATGGGTCACGTCCGCACCATTTACAAGATGGCACACATCACTGAGCCGCTCCGAGTGTCTACGCCCTTTCTAACCCCCTCCATCTCACAAAGCCCTTATGGCACCTACAGGTGGTGCTACATCAAGGACATGGTGGTCCCAGGAGAGTCCCCCGGGGGCGCCCTGTGCGCAGGCCCCAGTCCGGAGACCCGGGGATGGCAGGGCGAGGGGGAGAGGCGCAGGACAGCCGCTTCCCCTGCCCCTCCTGTCTCTGCTCAAGGAAGTGGCTGCTCCAGCGACAAACTCCCACGCAAGGGGGAAGTGGGGACGGGGCCTGCTCCCAGTTTCCTTAACAGCGCAGATCACACACTGCCTCTAACAGAGAGGACTGACCCCTTCACCTGGTGGCCCGCGATTCTCCGTGACTAAGAAACCCAGTTTGGTACCTGACTGACTAACCCTTCTGCCATCTGGCGAAGTCAGCCATTCGGAAGCAGGGCTTCCCCCGGATGCCGGCGAGCTCAAGTGTCCAACAGGGACTTCGTCACGGCAGCCCGGCACCGCTGAAAGGGCGTCTGGAAACCCGAAGCCACGGTCACTAGGTATCCAGGGCTTTAAAACGTGAGACCCTTCGACTCCAATTCCCTCTCTGGACCTCGTCAGGAGGAAACAAAGGCATGGGGATTACACCACTAGGAAACCGGAAGGGTCCGTACATAAAGGGTGGTTCGTGCAGACACGAAATCATGCGGCGTGATTCCCTGTTGATACGGAAGTACACCTAATATTAAGTGCAAACAGGTTATAAATCAAGTACGTATCATGATCATAAAAAACTAAGGTTTTTTTTGAGGAATGGATACAGAGAAGAGTGTTATTTCTGGGTGATTTGTAGTTGTATTCTTTCTGCATCAGGAGGACCTAAGTTTGTTTCTAATTTAAAAAGGAACAATAAATTTCCTCTGAAAACAGATTATCCGCTTGTCCTCTGCAAACACAGAGGAAGATCTCGCTGTGTGGCAGGACACTCAGGAGTGTTTTCCGATCACAAAGCTGAGTCTCAGGCAGCCCAAAAGGTGCCAACAGAGGCAGGTCTGGAAAGCCACCGACTGATGCACAGAGCTACCGGTGGGTCCGCATAACTGGTACAGACTCAGAGCTGACCGCCGAGGCCATCTCAGAAGCTTCTCCCAGTCCGCCACGGGCATCACCGACTGTGCTCTCTCCCCACCCAGGCAAGCACCAGGCCCCTCCCACATGTGCTGGTGTGGGCAGGCTAGTCGTTGACGGTAGCCCTGGCTCACTCTTCGCTAGCCATCCACCCGCCCCCTCCCGTTCCCAAACACAATCGCACACCTTTCCTGTCCACAGCACCTCCTTCCACCCCTCCCTGTAACGCACACTCACTCCGCTGGACTTAGCTCTCTCCCCGCTGGGCTAAGGCAGGCATCCACCCTAACGAAGCCACCCGCCCTGTTCGCAGATTCTCCCACAGTGCACTGCACTTAAGAGGACTCCTGGCTCAGCCTCAACGACCAGACCCCGTGCCCGTCAAGGAGAAGGGAGTCAAGCGCTCTTTCCTCTTTTCTGCAGGGTAAGAACAAGACAAAGCAGCCCTGTACGAGGTCTGAAAGGGGCCCACGTGGGATTAAGAAATTCTAATCTTGTCCAGGTGATGTACAGCAGCCTTCCCTGCCTGAAACCCTAGATGGCCCTGGGCTCCCCGGACCGAAGGCCCCATTGGAGTCTTTCAGCTGAAAACACCGACAGGAACCTTTCCCACTCATTAATCTGTGGGTGCTGACGTTCCCCGGGCCTCTCGGCCCTGCCCTCCGGGATTGGATTTCCCTCTGTGAGCCAGCAGAAGGCTGCCTCCAGCCAGTGCGGAGAACGCAGCCAAAAACACAACACTGGGAACGAGCCTGGGCCTCTCTGAGCTAGAGGGAAGCCCAGATTCCCCAGACGCCTGCAATCCAGGTGAGCGCCAGTGGAGAAAAGCAGGCCTAGCGCGAGCTCTAGAAGCCCGTATGCTACCTTCCCCTACACCAGACGGGGCGAATCCACACACGGCAAGCCACAGGTGGCCCGCAGCCGTCCCGCGCGCCATTCTAGAAAACAGGCAAGCTCCATCTAATGCTGGCACAAGTCAGGTAATGACTGGGATGAAGTACCAGGATGCCACAGGTGAGACCACAAAGGCACAGAACCACCACTGCCTTCCCCCCACTAAAGCTGGCCAGAGGTTCGTGAAACTAGGAAACTAGGGGCGCCTGGCTGGCTCAGACAGCAGAGAGCGTGACTCTTGATCTCGGGGTCGTGAATTCGAGCCTCACATTGGGTGTAAAGATCACCTTAATAAAAACATATCTACCATGGGAATCTTAAAACAGTTAATGAAACGGAAGCACCAGTCTTTAAAAGCAAGAGTGTCCTTACAAGTAAGCCACCCTGAGCACAGTGGGTTCTCAGACCCACGTGTGATGTTTCCTTTACGTAAACTCAGCCGACAGCAGGACCTGAATGTGCCATCACAGACCTGTGTGCTAATAAGCAGGTTAGACTTGACACGTGCTGGAGACAAATGGCAATTCACGCCCTCAATGCTGCCCTTCCCACCTGGGGTGTGCTCCCTGCACGTACCCCACGTCCCGCAGGCCGGCCTGAGTGCTTCCATCCCGACAGCCCTCGTACCGGAGGGCAACAGGGGCTCAACACAGGACTGCGCAGCACTAACCTTACTGCTTAGTAAGGACCTTGCTGCCTAGGATGAGTTTGCAGACGGAAGGACAGAGTCCCCCTTTGGCAAGATGAAGCTGCGGACGTGGACGGTGGTGATGGTGAGTTTCTCAGCTGTGAACGTGTGCTTACTGGTGGATTTTGTTAGGTATGTTTTACCAAAATAAAAGCAAATGACAAACATGGGGCGCCTGGGTGGCTCAGCCAGTGAAGGGTCTGACACTAGAATTTGGCTCAGGTCATGATGTCACAATTTGTGGGATGGAGCCCCACATAGGGCTCCGTGCTGACAGAGCTGGGAGCCTGCTTGGGATTCTCTCCCTGTCTCTCAAACTAAACTTTAAAAAAAAAAAAAAAAAGAAAGTAACGTATTATGAGGAACTTCTCTAGAAAGTCCTATTAGCAAGGAAGTGGGGTTTCTGCCACCGGGGGAACTCAGGTTCCCCAAACAATCCGACCGACCCCAATCTTTTCAACATGGACTCTGACAGCTACAGGACACGGGGGCACGGACAGGAACGAAGCCCCGTGCAGCCGTGTGGGGACAGCGGGAAGTCACGGGACACAGGGCCCCCCAGCACTGCCGCAGCCACCAACAACCCGGAGCCCTGGCCACACATCCGGCCCAGCTCAGAGTCAGGAGGGAGGGAGGGAGAGAGGGAGGCAGCGAGAGAGACAGAGACCCGCGCACACACAGAGACAGAGAGGTGGAGACAGAGAAGGAACAGCAAGTCAGCAGGACAGAGTGAGTCAGCTGACCGAGGAGGAAGTGCTGGGTCCCTGAGGTTCCCCACGGGGCACAAACACAGGCAGCAAGAGCCAGGCCCCGGGCCTTGCTGGGAGCCTGTGTTCAGGCAGGTGCCACCGTGACCTCTTTGCTAGGCACCCACTGCACATTTCATCACCTAGGGGCCCCAGCCCCAGGGAGAGAGCCTCTGTGTCCAGTTCTGGCCAGCCCCCACCTGCCACGCCTGAATTACTGTGACATTCCACTGTCCCCCGACACGGACACGCCTAGCACCAGCACGGCGCCCAGGGCCCTCCGCCCCCACCCCAGCAGGAGGCATCTCACTCACTCGCTTGAGAATCAAGGAGGGCTGTCAGGTGGAGGAGAACGGTTCCGGACAAGATCCAGGAAGTGGCTCCTTTTACTGAAAAGTAACCCCCTCAGGAAAGGTTTTACTTTATTTCTTGAGGAATACGTTCACTATCGGTGTTGTTTTCCTTCAGATATAAACAATACCACCCACCCCGTGTTCTTGCTACGTTAAGTTTGTTTTCACGGTGAGGCCAGTTTTCCCTCTGGAAGGAGGCACCTCCAGTTTTAATGAGACAATTCATTAAGAGGTAGGGCTTCAGGTACAAAAGTCTACGTTCCTGAAAAGCCTGCCAATCATAACATGGGCATCAGAGAAACACTCAGCGGCCCGCTCTCCCCTCCCCCCAGCACATGCCAAATGCTCGCCAGCAACAAACAAAAACCACATGGATAAAGGACCTCTTTACAAGAAGAGCCAAAACAATTCCATCTGTTAACAAAAACTAACTGTTGAATTAAAGGTTGCAAGTTCAAACACAATCTGGCTATTGTAAACAGCGCCTCAGTTTATCAATGTAACAATAACTCTCTTTCAAAGACTGATAAAGTTCTCCACAAATACTGGCCCTCCAGCATTTTTAAGATACTTTGCGGGATAAATATTAGCTTGAGACTTGCCTACAGGAGAAGCGAAAGCTGCCAAAGAAGCAGTTCTATACAGAAGAAAGGGAGCGGCTTCAGCCGGAGGGTAGCAAGCGGCCCAGGCCCCCCTCGAACAGGAGGTGGCCCGGGCCCCTGCCCTGGCCGGAGGCTGGGCTGCCGGGCCCCCTGGCTCCCCACCCGGCCCGGGGCTGCCCAGCACAGGAGGGCAGGCTCTCCCATCTCCCGATCGGGGGCACAGCGCCAGGCACTCAACAAATAAACCACCCGGCGTCCAGAAAGACCTGGAAAATTGAGTTAATTAAAAGGAGAGATTTTAAGATAATCGTTGGGGTGGAAAACAACAGGGAGCATCATAGGTGAAATCTGATTTAAACTGAATTTCCTGAGAGACAGTTAAATAGCCCGGGCCGGCAAGTGCAGAAGGGGAAAGGAAGCGGCCGCGGCCGGAGGTGGCCGGCCCCCAAGGCCAGGCTGGGTGGGCGTGCGCCCTGTTTGTGCTGCCAGTTCCCTGACAGGCTCCAGATGTCACGTATCCTTCACTTCACCTGCGGGGGGCTTTTTATGTTTAACACAGTGGCTTGCAACTCAACAGGAACTGGAAGCAGACTCAGAACAAAGCCAGCCCTGGCGCAGGTGACACACAAGTCCCCCCAGCAAGGGACCGGCTCGGGGAGAGGGCCCGGAGCAGGGCCGGGCCCAGCCAGGCGGCGAGGGGACCTGAGCGCCTGTGGAGCGCAGCCTCACCCAGCACAGGCCCCGCAAGCCGTGGTCCAGGGACCTTGACTCCCACCCCCTTAATCGTCCAAGGCCAGCCCTGATCTCCTCACGCTCCTTCTCAAACAAAGCGGTGTGCTGAACGTCCTCTCAGGCACGAGTTACTTTGGAATGCACTCGAAACAAGCTATGCTTCCTTCCAGGACTGCAGACGGCGGTGCCCAGAAACAGGCCGCACGGCCTGAATCACTATCGCAGGCTCTCATGACTACAGAGACTCGGACACTCAGCCATCATCTCCTGCTCCGCAAATGGGAACAACACGTCCAGACCGTGTGGAGGACCAGGTACCGCCGAGGAGCACCGCGGAGCCCAAACCCTGCAGCCTCTCGCTAAAGGATGCTGCGGTCACCGCCCCAAACCCTCACGCTACAACAGTGGCTGCTTCTCATTACACGTGGGTAAGCGTTGAAAACTCCCTGGGTGAACCAAGCCCTCTGTTCAACTACATCACACAGTACTCAGGTACGGAGCCCTAAAAGAGAAAAACAAAATGAACAGAGAACAATCTAACAAAATTTAAGTTACTGAACATGGTCTGATCTTGCTTCGAAAGGCCAGAAGAATAAAAGAGTAATCCAATACTGACAATACCATTGGTTTCATGACGACTCTAGGTAAAAGTTGTCACTAAAAAGGAAAAATTCTTTTTTGGAAAAAGAAAAATTTAGGTCAATAAGTGGTGCAGCATAGCCTGTGATTTCGCTGTAAAGGAAGGTATACCTGCATTGGTCCTAGGCTCCCACGGACCCCTTTGCACGGGACCTTCCCCAGCACTAGAACGCTGACCACTGAGGATTGAGGGTGGCTAAGTCACCAGGGTTGCCCCCTCTGGGCCACCTGGGGAGTGGACAGACAACATGGGCACAAAGAAACCGCCTCTGGTCTAGGGCAGGGTCTCTCCCGTTAAGGCACCTAAAGACAGGGGAGGGGAGAGGAGGGTGGAGAGAAGAGGTCACCTTAAGGCACAGCCGGTGAGGCTTCCTTCCCTGCCACCCTCTCACCCAGGGTGTCAGAGCAGAGGCCCACGTGACAATGGAAGGCCGCAGGCAAGCCTAGACCTGCCCAAGCACAGAGGCTCAGACTGGATTTTCGGCGGGAGCAAGGACAGTTGGCTCACTCCACCACGGACAGTGCCGTGCGTGTGCTGGGTGCTTTCTGCCGGCAGAACCTGCCCCTGCAGGGGTCCGCCCAGGGAGACACCCTCAAGAGGCCAGTACATCCCAGGGGTGGGTGAGCCTGGGAGCGGACAGGTACAGTCCAGGAGGTCTGCAGCAGACACAGGGCAGCAGGGCCAGGCGCTCAAGGAAGGGGCCGGCTCGCCAGCGCAAAGGGAGGGGCTGGAGCTTTGATGTGACCTGGGTCGGCAGTGGGGGGGCTTCAAGGAGCAAACGAGAGAGCAGAAGTGAAACTCCTTTGGAAACCGGGCAAGCATCCCAAAATGTAGCAGGCTGCAGGTCAGAGGGCAGCAGGGCTGGTAAGACCCTCAGAGAGGGTCCTGCCCCACTGCTCAAAGTTCTGGAAAACGGGCCACGTGTCCTGAGCTGGTATGAAGGACGAGTCTGGCGCTCGCCCACCATTAGCAGAGGAACCTGCAAGCCCGCTGCATGTGAGCTCGCTGGCAGGTGACAGCACTCCCCTTTTACCTGCGGGCCCCTCTCTCCAGGCTGCCCCTGCCCCCACCTGGAGTCCAGCCCCGCAGGAGGCACCCTCCTGAGTTGGTTTCCACCCCTCGGTGTTCCTTGCTGCTCCTGTGTCCCCAGCACGCAGATGGCCAGACATCCTGTGGCCAGCTCAGCCCCTCCTGCTATCTTGCTGTGCTCAAGCACAGCAACCCAGGCCGGTCCCTTGTCTTTGTCCTCATCGTCCTCATCCTCATCAGTGAGGCCCTGGCTACAAACCACAGCCTCCCTCCACGTCAGGCTCGCTCCCTCTGCAGGGGACAAAGCCTCTGAAGCCTGGGACAACTGTGCTGTGCTCCCCTGATGCCCGAATAAGCAGCCACAGATCTGGAGGCCGGACCGTGCTTCCTTTCCTCCGGAAGCCCCAAGGTTACTTCTCACCTGGGTGTATGGAAGGGGACAAGCTGGATGTGACGGGAACTACAGGTGGCAGGATGGGGTCTGCTGTCCGGCAAGGCAGGGCCTAGCATGGGCAGTACCCACAGATCTGCCAGCCCGCTTCTGCCTCACACCCATGGCAGGCAGCCAGCAGGTATTTCTGGCCAAGGGCACAGCTGTAGGGAGCACCGATCAATGAACCACCCCAAACACCCCTGGGATGTCTGTCAATCAAAACTCGTCAGAAGCCACTGCCACTCCTATGCCACAAACTCATCACCAAAGGACACCCCACGTCTTGGGCTTGTGCAGAGCCTGTCAGGGAGGAGTCAAGCTGAGACACCCCAAGGATACCAAAGGGCGTGTGTGCTGGGAGCAGCTGGGGGCACTTAGCTCTTCTCACCCTGGGGAAGCCAGCAGCAGCCTGCCTGTGAGCAGCCAGGTATTTACTTAACAGCACAGCAAGATTCCCTCCCGGCCTGAGAGTTCTGGGCCCATCTACGGCTTCCCACCCAGTGCCCTGGGACGGGCAGGAGAGGAAAGCAGGGTGGAGGACAAACGAGGAGGCTCTTGGTGCTGCAGCCCAGAACATCTCAGCTTCTGCAGACATTCCAGGAGTCGACGTCAGCCCAGCTCGGCCTGCACTGTTAGGGCAGTGCCGGGGGCCCACCACACCGAGGGCACCCGGGCGGCTGCAGGCGGTAAGCAGTCAGCTACCCACGGGCAGGGGAGAGGGAGGGAGAGGGAGGGAGAGGGAGGGAGGGAGGGAGAGAGAGAGAGAGAGAGAGAGAGAGAGGAAAGGGAGAGAGAGAGCGAAGGGCTTCAGGGATCCTCCCGCGGCGACTACCTCTGCAGCTGGAAGGCACCGAAGGCAGGTGGCGATGGAGACACGGGCCAAGTCCCACGTAGGCGCCAGCCAGGAGACCGAGCGCACCACGTGTGCAAACCCGACTCCCTGCTCCAGGAGGGTGGGTGGGCACTGGGAAGAGACAGCCCCAAATACTGGTACTTCACACAGCGGCTCAGTAAGCCCAAGCCCTGCACACAGGCCTCTTGGGGCGGGGTTTCAGCTGCCAATCGCAAATCCGCTCCTCTCCCACACATGTCACAGGACAAGAAGGAAAAAGTCAGACAGGATGCTTTTGTGCTGATATTAACAATACGGACTTGCTTTAACGACGGCTGAAGTCACATTTTCTTCACTGGCTTTTAACTACGCCTATGAGCACTTTACCCTGAAGTTCAATTATGACAGTGACCTTCAATTATGACAGTGACCTGCCACAACTCACTGTGAGAATACAGAGCTCTGTGATCTATGAAGGAAGAGTCCCCGAAGGGAGCCCACGACCACAGGGGAAGACGCTGCACAGGCAGGGTCTGGGGCCCTGGGACCAGGGGGCGGGTGGCGCTTCAGCCGCGGGAGGAGGGGCCGTGGCTCCGCGGGCGTCAGCCCAGCTCGTGCCGGCTGGCTCCGCAGGCTGGCTGGCCAGCTCAGGAGAGAGGGGCCGGCTCATGGCACGCCCCCACCATCAGGATGGAAAGTTGGCCCGAGCCAGAGAGGACGTCTGGTGTCTATAAAAATGTTCCTCCCAGGGGAGCCTCTGCAAGCAGAGACTCTGAGGACTTTCATTCTTTTCCTTATTTGCCACTCCGAAAAATAAGCCGTTCGTCCTATTCCGAAATGCAATACGGGTCAAAACCTCCTACAGAGAATAGTGACCCAAAGAAAAAGGTCACCAGATCCAAAATATTTCTCATTTGGCCAGTGGCCCAAAGAAACTCTATTCTGTTTACTTGGTTACTCTCCTGGGGGATAAAAGCCTAATCCAATACACCAAGTGGGCCCATGTTTGTCCAAATTCTACAAAGAAGGCGGGACACTGGCCGCTTCTCCCTGCCTCTGGGGGGGGTCCTCCTGGGTGCTAACCCCTCCCCTCCCCCAGGGACTCTACTCTGTCCCCACCGCGGCCTCACGCGGGAGAAAATAACCAGCCATTGAGTGTCTGTCCCACGTGTCCACCCCAGCCCCCGCAGCCCAGCAAGGCTAACCAGAGACAACGCGTGACCCGCAAAGGCCTGCGCAGACCCAGAAGTGGGCTGAAAGTGGGGCTCGGGGTCTGCCGGCTCCAAAGGGGGCTTCTCTCCCCATCGCAGGACGGCGCCCAGCATGGGCCAGTCAGTGCGAAGGGGCCATCGGCCCCTGCCTGCCTCAGGTGGTCCTCAGCCTGAGGTCCTCTGTCAGGGCAGCCGCCGAACAAGGACCCACCCTCATCATCTTTGCAGGCTGTCCTCGGTCACCGCACCTCAAAGGCCTCCCTCTCTTCCTGAGCGCAGAGCTCCCGCCTCTGGCCGCAGCCAGCCCTTGCCTGCGCTGGAACGAGGCAGCCCCCCCGCTTTCCTCCCCAGTGACACCGTCCCTTCAACCTCCGAACCAGTATTGCCCCAGGAAACGAGGACCAACGAGACCAGATGGAGGCAGAAACGGGATGCGCCACGGAAAGCCCACGACAGGGGCTGCCCCGGAACTCCGAGACAGCAGAGGAAGGAGCAGCTACGCGCATGCATTTGTACACACTTCCTGGGGCCCACCCCAAACCGAGCAGCTTTGCAGGCCCAGGATGTTTGCAAACGCGAGATTTTAGTCTCTCTGCAGAGAGTCTGTAGAGATGCCAAATAATGAGTTTTAGCAACAATCCCAGATGCAGTACCCTTGACGCTTCTGGAACCACCCTTGGACATCAGTCCTCAAGCCGGGCATCTTGAGGAAGAAGAACAGACACTGCTGCTTAGGAAAACACCAAGGCGTCAGCAGGAGGGGAGGGTCCCATGGAGGGAGGGTCCCATGGAGGGAGGGTCCCATGGAGGGAGGGCACTGGGGGTCACTCAGGCCAGTGCCCCGGGATTCCATGGTGACTATGTACCTGGCACGGGGACGCAGACGCACTGGCTTGGGTGGGCTGCTACTCGCTGGGGAGTCCAAGGAGATCCTCCCCCTTCCTGGGCGAGAGGTGCCTCAAAGACAGGCGCAACTCCAGCTTGTGGGGAGCCCCTGCACCGGGACCCCCAACATCTCTTCCTGTGGCCCCACACAGCTCCCAAGGAGGTGGGGGTTGGAGCTCACTGATCCCTCTAGAAATAGGGGACTTGGGACCACAAAAGGAGGAAGGGCAGTGGTTTATGCCCATCGGCCATCCCTTACAGAGGCCTGGCCTCTGCAGCCCAGGAAAGACACAGTCTGAGAGGCGGCCCTGCGGCGCACCTGCTGGAAACAGACCAAGCAGAGTGAGGGAAGCTTGCAAACCTGCACGTATATCTTTCTTGTACCTTCAAAGGTGCCTCTTCAACACACTCCGTACATAAGCCACCTTAAGTCTTCTCCAGAATCAGGCGGGCATCATCAGAGTAACAGTTACAGTTCCAAAGCAAGCGTTTCCCCCATCAGGGCACATTTAAAAGAGCATGACCCCAAGGCCACTGCGTGACCCCGGGAGGGTCACTCACCTCTCCAGGCCATGAGCCAAGCGGCAAGGCACGAGCCAAGCACCTGTCCCTTCTCTTCCGCTTCCACGAGCTGCGATCCTACAATTTAAAACCGTGTACCAAGGGCGGTATCATCGCAGGAGCAAGGCCTGCAGGGCCGGCAGGAAGCCTGTAATAGACAGGCCATAAACTCAACACACCTCACTCTGTCTTCAAGACTAATTTTAACAGGAAGAAGACATAACCACAGCTAACAAACCTTTCCTTGCGGATATGATTTACAGCATCGTGACTCAGCGGCCCTGACTGCCTGAGAGGTGAGGTCACCTGGAGGCACGGAGGTGTTTTCACAAGGCAACAACCTACACCTACACACGGGGCAGGGAGAGCGGGCCGCTGCCTTCCCCACACTCCCCCCTCCGGGGTCCTTTGACACCCCCTCATTAACACTTCACGGCACATGTGGATTTCCAAATTCCTCCCAAGGAACGTTCCCACGGCCAGGCTGGCCTTTCTGGCCTAGCTGGTTGATCAGCCAGTTAAAGGCGGTTAGCTACAAATATGAAAGTTCCTGATGGGATTTGTTGAAAGAGGTTGTCCTTTCGGGCATCTGGTGAGTCTAGTAACAAAAACATGTAGGCCAGAAAGGGCCACCGTGCCCCTTTTGCCCACCACCCCCCTCAAGGGCTGCCACAGGTGCACCTGCCACAGGTGCCACAGGTGTCCACGCCGGGCCAAAGGCCACTCAGCCGGGGGCGTCTGGCACCCTGGTGTTCAGACCGGCGAGCAGACGGCACGGCCAGCATCTCCAGCAGCTACGGCACCAGCAGCCAGGCACCCGCAGGCCTCCCTGGGCACAGGGCACGAGGCCCTAACTCCCCCAAGTTTCTCTCACCCCCTCCTGCCTACACGTGGCTCACACCACGGCTACTAAGCCCAGGCGGCCTCAGCAGCGCCTTTTGACCACCATCCCGGCCGCCCCCCTCCCCAGAATCCCAACTCTCCCGGCCGGATCCTGACTTCCTCTCCCAGGCAAGCCCCTCACCCCAGGCTAGCGCCCCCACCGCACAAGGGGCCCAGCCCAGCTCACGCACACGAGGGACCAACAACAAGCAGAGACCGCGGCCACCGGAACCTCCTGCTCTCATTCTGTCCACAACCCCTCCCTCTGACCATCCTGCACCTGCCAGGACGAGCCCCGGGTGCCCTCCTCCCGCCCCTGCTCGGCCTGGCCCTACCCCTCCACACAGGAGTGGACCGCCTCCGGAATTCCAACTTCCCCTGCTAGATCCCACCCCCTCTCTTGGGGACTTCCAAGTCTCTCTGCAGACACTGCCATCAGCAACTGTTTCGTATAGGACAAGGATAAGACCAGCTCCAACTCCAAGTCCTTCCTACCAGCCAGTTCCGACCCCAGAGGCCACACAAACATGTACTTCCTGAACCCTCGTGACAGGCCGACACAGGGAATCCTATCATTAGCCCCAATTTATAGGTGAGGGAGCTGCAACCACCAAGTCTGGTGCCCAGAAGATGCAGCACTGGGGGGGGGGGGGGGGGGGGGGGGGGGGAGGGGGGGGCGCGGGAAGGACACAGCGGATGTGGGGCAGCAGCCCGGCCACGGCCGCTTCAGCCCAGGGCAAGGTCACTGCTAGGCTGGGAAAAGCGGTGGGGACCAGAGGAGACACAAGAGCGCCATTCTGGTCTTGATTTCTGAAGGGAACCCTCCTTGTCCAAACAAAGCTGGCAGGCAGGCAGCTGGACAGACCCTCGGCCGTAACCTGGAGAAGCTGGTGGTGATGGGCCGTCCCAGGCTAGGAGCGCGTGCCCACGTGGGAAAAGGGGCAGAGCGGCTGCACGTGGGACCCGTGGCTCCACAGAGGGCTGCGCTTGTTTCTTTTAACCAAAGAAACTAAAACCTAGCCTGACTAAAATCCCTGCTTTGAAACAGTCTTTTACTGGGGCGCCTGGCTAGCTCAGCAGAGAATGCGACTCTGGATC
Source organism: Leopardus geoffroyi (assembly GCF_018350155.1). Classification (NCBI taxonomy): domain Eukaryota; kingdom Metazoa; phylum Chordata; class Mammalia; order Carnivora; family Felidae; genus Leopardus; species Leopardus geoffroyi. The sequence continues at coordinate 73,095,660 of NC_059338.1, read as the reverse complement.
TCGGGGTGGTGAGTTCAAGCCCCACACCGGGTATAGAGATTACTTTTAAAAATGCAAAGACGTACAGGCGCCTGGGTGACTCAGTCGGTTGGGTGTCCGACTTCGGCTCAGATCATGATCTCAGGGTTATGGGTTCAAGCCCCGCGTCGGGCTCTGCACTGACAGCTCAGTGTCTCCTCCTCTCTCGGCCCCTCCCCTGCTTACACTGTGTCTCCCTCTCAAAAATTAAATAAAAACACATTAAAAAAAAAAAAACAGCCAAGACATAAAATATAAATAAGACAGGCCTTTACTTCACTTTCCACACATGACAGACGACCACTACAGAAACGTGTAGAGTTACACAGATGATATGTGCCTCACAGCCTCCCACTCAGACCGGATTCTAATCTTCAGGGCTGCAGGCGGGGTTAAGAGATTGCTGAATATCACCAGTAACTCTTCATATACTAAAGCCGCATTCTCTTCATTTGAAGAGTACGGAGAGGCGCTTTTATAAACGGATGGGACTCTGGACTCTTCCCAGCTTAGAAGAGATGGGCTCAGGGCGCCTGGGTGGCTCAGTCGGTGGGGGTGTCTGACTCTCGATCTCGGCTCAGGTCCCGATCTTACGGTTCGTGGGCTCAGGCCCCGCGTGGGCTCTGCACTGACAGCAGGGGGCCTACTGGGAATTCTCTCTCTCCCTCCCTCTCTGCCCCTCCCCTGCTTGCACATGTGTGCGCCCTCCCTCTCAAAATAAGTAAACATCAAAAAGAGAAGAAGATCTGGGCTGTTCTGCCAAGCAGCCGGCCGCCCCCACCGGTCCTGGCTCCGGGGGAACCAAGTGGCCACGTGCCAGAGAGCCCTGCGGGGTCCCCGGGGGGCTGTGGCCTCTGCAGAGAAAACAGGCAGCTGGGCAAGAGTCAGGGCAAACCAGGCCCCTTGCCGACCCCCCAGCTCCCATGAACCAGGAGGCAGCCAAGCACCTTCTCAGCCAGGCGGGCCCAAGGCACCAAGAAGGGTCCAGAGATCTCCTGGCGCTGTGGCTTCAGACTCTCAATCACAGTTTCCCTAGGAAACATTGTTCCTCAGGTCAGTGAAAATGAGCTAGTGGAGAACGTGAACCCAGACGGCTACAAGTCCCTCCGAGGGAACTTCAAATAAGCGTAACACGTATCATGCCATCACCTTATACTACACAACTTACTACATGCAGCAGACCTTGTGCTTGGGTCTATCGCATACACCGCTGAACGAAGAACACCTATTATGACCCGACCGCTTTACCGTAACAGGTACGTGAGGTACGTACCGCATCGTGACATAATAGCACACCCTGTCCAATGAATACATACTCTGGAGTCCAGAGCACTGTCCACCCCGGGGCGTACGTCTGGCCAGGGATGAACTCCAAGTGCAGACCCCGGTCCAGCCTGGCGGGCCCTCTGCAGGTGGCACAGGCCGCAGGCCGGCCTGACCCTTCCCCTGGGCTTGGCCCAGGAGCAGGAATCCCAGCCAGCCACTGCCAAGTCCGATCTCCACGTGACACTGCTGAACTCTTCCGGACAACCTTGACTTGACCCTCGCTGCTAATTTTAACTACCCTGCATCTCCCCACAAAGTAAACTGGAGCATCCCACTGTCACCATCGCAACAGACTCCAGCCGCCACTCTGGACGGCAGAATGCCATCAGGTTCCCAGACTCACTGGTGCCTGAGACAGACGCCCGAGTCCGCAGGCACCGCTCATCTGGGTCACAACGAGGAAACACGACAAGCCACCACCCTCGGGGCTGCTCTCCGCACACTCCTCCGGGAGAGACCAGCCCACGGCCAGCCGGAGCCATCTGCCCAGTTCTAGAGCCTCCAAATGCAGAGTCTCAGGCTGACTGCCGGCCAAGCAGCCCGCTCTCGGGACTCCACACAGCCCAGGCAGCCTCAGCTCCAAACAGGGCTTCCTTAGCTGAGGCCCAGAGACGGGGGTGCTGACAAGGATCATCATGGATGGGTGTTAGGAGATCCCTAAAGTATATACAAAATGCTGTCTTTCCACCCGATTTTCAAAGGAATTCATGACCCCAAAAGGGTGGAGCACTACCCCAGTAGCAATGGGGGAGGAGGGAAGTAACCATGGTCACATAGCTGGTTAAAGAGATTTTTGTTGTGACAGAGTGTATCAGCTTTTCATAATTTTTATTTTTTAATTTTTATATTTATTTTTGAGAGAGAGAGCACGCAAGCGAGCGCACCCCCCCAGCGGGGGAGGGGCAGAGAGAGAGGGAGACACAGAATCTGAGGCAGGCTCCAGGCTCTGAGCGGTCAGCATAGAGCCCGATGGGGGGCTCAAACCCATGAACCGTGAGACCATGACCTGAGCTGAAGTCAGACACTTAACCGATGGAGCCACCCAGGCGCCCCTATCTTTTTATTTTAGAGTACACAGGCAAGCAGGTGAGGGGCAGAGGAATAGAGAGACACGGAATCTTAAGCAAGCTTCACATTCAGCACAGAGCTCAACTCGACCCTGGGATCACAACCTGAGCCGAGATCAAGCGTTACACGCTCAGCTGAGACCACCCAGGCGCCCCTACTTACCATAATTTTTAAAGTCAGCCTTCCCCTTTAGAGTTTCCTTTAGAATTAACTGAACAGTTTAGGTTCATACGGGGCGGGGGTGGGGGGTGGGGGTAAAGGACAGATAAAAACAAAACTAGAAAGATGAATTCTAAATTTAGGGAAAACTATAAGGGCCCAGTCCAGACAATTTCCCAGAGCTCACCACACATTCGGTGACATCAGAAAGTAAAGATCAAACCACACAGTTTCTAGAACTGGTCCTCAAGGAATGGACCCAAGTACGAACAAGTAAGGGGACCGTCCCTCTGTCAAGCAGGCCATGCTGTCTGAAGTCGAGTCCTAAATAAATGTTACTTACTTGGCTCGCTAGGGTGATAATGAGCTTGTTTTGAACCTCCTGTATATGGTGTTAGCTCATTCATTTTCAAAAGTAACCCAGGACAGACAGAGCTGGGGAAACACTGAGCAAGAAAAAATAGGTCAACAAAACACTGCTCTCACGTTTCATAACCAAAACACAAGCCAGGCTCCAGATAAAACCTTACTCTGACCTGCACGTTGCATTTAGACAACGGGTCCGGGTATCACCTCTCTCCTTCGGATCCAGAGTGCAGCGGTGCTCCTTCTACCATGTCTGGCTCTAGAGCTAGCTGCACAGACACCCCATCTAACCAAGGCCCTCCTCCCTCACGGCCGCTCACCGTGCTCCCACCGTGCACCCACCGTGCACAGGACCGATGCAGTCCAGACTGCCCTCAAGCTGCTTCAAGGCCACCCAGCAGACAATGGGAAACCAGCAACCCCAGGAAAAGATTAAGCGGCATAGGGGGCGCCTGGGTGGCTCAGTCAGTGGAGCGGCTGACTTCAGCTCAGGTCATGATCTCACGGTCCGCAAGTCCATGAGTTCGAGCCCCTTGTCAGGCTCTGCACTGCCAGCTCCGAGCCTGGAGCCTGCTTCAAGTTCTGTGTCTCCCTCTCTCTCTGCACCTCCCCCACTTGTATTCTGTCTCTCTATCTCAAAAATAAACACTAAAAAAAAATCTTTTTCAGAAAGTGGCACAGGCCACTTTATGGTCACATGTACCAGGATGGTCACAGCTGCACCCTGGACTCAGCAAAGCCCACTCAGCCTGGGTTTCTCAGCTATGCTTGGCAATTCAGTTTCTCCCTTCTGCCACCTTACAAAGACCCCAAATTCCCATAAAGCCACAGGCATCGGCTCCCACCAAACAGGGAACCATGGCAGGCGGCTGAAGACCACGCATCCACGCATGCTCCACCTCGGTGACCACGCAGAAGAGCAGTGGCAGGTGCGGTGAAGACGCTCGCCTCCCGGGCTCCCGCCCTGACTGGCCAGCATCAGCTGGCCACAGACAGCCACCACCTCCCCTGCAGCCCCCGGGTGCAGGTGCCCCTGTGCCTGGGGGGGAAAGGCTCCCAGCTGCGGCCAGGCCCAGGGTGGGGTGTCACCTCCCTTGCCGGTGTCCCTTAACCCTGCCCACCCCTCTGTACGGCCCTAACGCTCATCACTCTACTTGTGATGCCCATCTGCTTCCTGCAAACAGAAGGGCACAACAGATACAGCGGCCAATACCCTTCTGTGACGACGGGGACACACAGGCTCGTTCAGTCACGGGGGAGGAAGCAGCTGGCAGTGATAACACTATCACCTCTGGGTAATTGCGAAGGAGTGACTCAAGAAGATCATTCTCAATGCATCATAAAATCAAGACTAGAGCCATCGGCCTTGAAACAGTTTCTCGGAGGCAAGACGGGATGTGTAAGCGGATTCCAGACACTCCAGACAAGAGGCCTGTAGGCCGAAGGGCCCAAACTACACATGAATCACCAAAACGGGTTTCAGACGCCCAGAGGTACAGTTACTCGGGGACAGTGCAAAGAAAATGGAATTGAAAGGCAACCCCACGCTGACTGGAAGTGTGGGCTCTGTTTGATGCAAACGAGTAACTCACTGTGTAGACGGCAGGGTGGGTAGTCGACTTACACCACACCCCACAAGATGCGGGTGAGATGCATGCCGCCATAGCAAGTACAAGACGTAAACCGAAGCCCCCTGCAGACAGCCTGATGGGGGCTCAGCTCAGAGTGTGGGGGAAGGCACAGTTAGGTTGGGAATTAATACCACACGAATAAAAGCCTTGCAATTGGGGAAAAGAAAAAAAAAAAAAAAAGATCTAGGCAAGATCTTTCCGGGGTGAAAATCTACGAAAAGACGTGAGCAGGAATAGCTTAGAGCTCAGGACCAGCCGGTGGCAAAGAGCCAGCCGGGGAGGATGCTGTCAGCCAGGAGCAGGAGGGTCCGGAGCCCACGGGCCAGCCCTGGGGTCCCGGCCCTTGCAACGAAGTCCACCGCCGGCAGGGTACTCGGGCCTCAGAGACCAAGGTGCACGGCCAGGGGTCAGCGGCTGCAGGTCTGGCACACGGTTAAGAGCTCCTCAGTCCTCACGGTAAGACGACGGGTCAGAGTGGGGAGAAGGGCCCGTTCGGACCTGCCTCAAAGGCTCCGAGGGCTTCCGGGAATCTACGGGGTGCCGGATGCTCCTCGGGGCCGGGCAGCACTGGAGAATCACCTCCTAGGTCATGGCTAGCTGAGCATCTCCCAGGGGCCGCCCCACACCCAGGCCTCTCCCTTAATCCTGTGGCGCTCAGAGCGGCCTCAGTTCACAGGTGAGGGCCGGGAGCCGGGAAGCGGCAGGTAACGGACCCAGGTCACCTCGCCAGGTCTGCCAGGCTCCACGCTGGCTTTCCACATGGACTTCGGGATCCACGAAATCCAGAGGTCTATCTTCTGCTGGCATAGGGTGCTGGCATCCCACGGAGGGAGCAGGAACAGGCCACAAAATGGCATCCGCGGGTGAAGCCCTGACTGGTACAGAGGCCGCAGATCGGGGTGCAAGGGAGACCCAGAAGGTAGTGGGGGGCAGTGCTCAGAAAACTCGGCCAAGGAGCGCGGACCTGCTACAGAAGGCGTATGGGTGCTCACAGGGCTTCTGGACACTCCCAGGCTGCCCTGGTCCTCCGGAGACTTAAGGCGCAGACCCATGACCATCACACCTGGTTCTGGGTAGGGACCCTGGGGCTCACAGGTTAAGGAGCAAGTCACAAGTGGTGGCAGCAGGGTCCAATCTCTGCAGGACCCGGCCAGCTCGCTGCTCCCAGCCTCAGCTTCCTCACCTGCAACCAGCTGTTCTGTATGGCCCAAGGGCGCACAACCAGAACCCCTAGGGTCACAGCTTTCCAGTTGTGTGACCTGCGACTAGTCCCCTGATCCCATCAATAAAGACAAGGAGATCTCCTTTTCAAAAGGGAGATAACTCCCCACAGTGTTGCTTTCAGTTCAAATGTTATCGGGGGCTGGGTGCCCAACTACGGGACACTGGGCAGTCTCAGCGGGACACTTCGAGCCCCTCCTACCTCTTATCTTGCAGTGGAGTCCCAAAGAGCCTGGTCTGGAGCACCCAGCTCCCATCAGCGGCCCCTGCGGGTGTACACAAAGGTGTGGGCCGCACCGGCTTCAACCAGCAGCGGCAGCTCCACCGGCCCTCCCTGGGGGGCTGCCCAGAAACTCGCCCCAGGGAGGCCGGAAAGCGGCCGGGCAGGGCAGGAGCCAGTCCATCTGCAATCGCGTGTACCTCGATGGAGGAGCACTAAAGGCAGCTCGTTGTGCCAGGGACCAAGCCACAGCCAGCAGGGCGCTCACACGGATGCCACGCAGGGCACACGGCCCAGGCATCGAGCTGGGACACCTCTCCTAGGCCGAATGGCTCCTGGAAGAGTCCAAGGACTCCACACAAGCCAGCAGTGCACCTGGGGCCCCCCGCAGTCCGGCCCTGGCTCGCCGGCTCTGGCTCAGGGCCCCCACCCCCTCCCAGCAGTCCTTGGCTGCCTGACCCAAGTGCGGCTGTCACTTCACAGCCTCGGGCCCCAACAGTCAGGCTTTGTTTCTTCCTACAGTTAAAAGGGCCTCCACTTCCAGGAAGCCCTCCCTGAGGAGCCACGCATGAGGGTGGTGATAATCATCTTTCGTGTTGGACGGGCCTTAGATCGTCACTCTTGTCTCCACATTATTCTTCAACTGTCACCTCTCTGCTAGGCTAAAACTGCTTATGCGTCTCCCACTGTCCCCCGTACATTTGCCAGCAGAGAATTCAGTCAGCAGCTAGAATCTCAGGCAGGCCCCAAAGAGCTCTGGGCCTCGGCCTTCTCATCTGTGAAGCAAGGAAACCACTGCTTCTATGCAGAGCAGTCAAGAAAATTCACAAGTGAACTCTGGGCAGCACAGAAGCTGGCCCACGGCGCGCACTCCCAGGTCCCAGGTGCCTGTCCAAGACAGACGTCCGTGGGATCCCCTGGGGCTGCAAGGACTCCACCAATGCACAGGGAGGACAGCCGAGGCCCAGGCACGACAGAACTCAAAGCACAGTGCCTCTGGGGTCTCACGGGGACTCAGTTCAACAGAACTAATCATTTGAGTCCCCCAAAGTTTACCACACTCTCCTGGAAACATGCCTGAGCGATGGCTTTAGGAAGTCCAGATTCTTCTTCAGATTCTCCCCCATACAATCCATTTGGTGTTCTAGGAAGTGGGAACATCATAGCGGTTTCCTGCCCCTCGACTGGGTTCTGAAAGCCAAGTGCACCCGGACTCCCACCAAAAGGGACTGGGATGCCGCCAAGCAGCGAGGACCTTCCTCAGCCTCACGGCGAAGCCACCTGGCCGGGGAGCTGGCGGCGCCGTGGGGCGGCAGGCCTGGGATCCCGGTCCCCGTGTGAAGGGCTCCAAGCCGAGGCAGGACTACGTGGGCAAAATAAATCCCCAGACGGGCAAGGTTCTGAGGGGACCAGCAGGAAGTCCCTATTAAAGTTGTAAACTCTTCTCAAAAACCATATCAGAAGCAGGCAGAAACCACATGGCCCGCATCTACTTGGCTCCCACTCTCCCACAGACCCACAAGATTTAATCAAAACCCTATTTGAACTTCACAGCCACAAACTGACACCATCCACGGGACTCTTATCGGCACACACACACACACACACACACACAGCCTCACTTCTGCAGAGGTTGTTCAAACGGTCAGCAATTAACCAAGGACGGATGACCGGCCTGCACAGGGGCTTCCTTTCACCTGCATCTTCCGGGCGGGTGTGGAAAGCACGGTCTCTTCTCAGTTCGCCTGGTTAGTTCGCTTGCAAACACGGTCCGGGCACCTGGGGGGCTCAGTCAGTTGAGTGTCCAACTCTTGGTTTCAGCTCAGGTCATGATCTCACCGTTCGTGAGTTCAAGCCCTGCATCGGGCTTCGCGCTGACAGCGCGGAGCCTGCTTGGGATTCTCTCTCTCTCCCTCTCTCTGCCCCTCCCCTGCACTCTCTTTCTCTCAAAAACAAATAAATAAAATTTAAAAAGAAGCCCCCCCCCCAAAAAAAAAAAAAAAACACGGTCCTGATTTTATCTTGCATTTGATTAGCGTTAAACACCATCTCATGTATGAAAAGTGACCGATATTTTACATACACTGCAGTGAAGACGAGACACCTCAAACTGCAAAAACATACGCTCCTGACACACCCGTAAACCCCGCTTTTCATCTGGGTGGAGGCACGCCACAGCTTTGGGGCTCATGGCGCTGCATGGGAGACCTATGGGCCCCGTGTCTCGTGGGGGGGTTCCAGGGTTCACCCCCAGGCTCAGCCACTCACTGTGTGTCTTTGGGCAAGTTACTTAGCCTCTCTGTGCCTCCTTCTCCTCTCTGTAAAATGCAGGTAATGACAGAGAGCCCCGACTGGGTTTTGCAGACAGAGAATGAGGCTGAGTGTTCTGCATAGGACTTGGCCTTCTGGATGTTTCTCAGGGCCTGTTAAGTACCAGGAACAAGCACTCATTATGCTCCACAGATCACAACACACACATTGAAGCTCAGGGCAGTGGGTAGCTTCTGGGCCAAGGTCACAAAGCCAGGGATGGCCCAGCCCTGGATGTTAATGGTCCCTGCACCCCGAACAACGTGGGGCTCAAGGACATTTCCGCTGCAGAGTAAAAGGCATAGGGCCCCTCCCTATCCTCTTAAGAATTAAAAACACTTTAGACATCTGAATAATTCAAGGATGAGCTAAACACACTTCAAACAGCCCTAAGCTTCCCTTCAGCTTGCCCGTCCCGCTAGGTTTGCCGAGCCCATGCTGGCAAAGCAAAGTTCAAGCCAGCCTCAACTGCTTACTCCACCCCTAACACCAAATCAGAGCTCCTTCGTTCGCATGGGCGCCCTGAAGGGCAGAGGCCACCTCGGCCATCGGGCCAGGCAGCTCTGGCTCCGTCCAGCAGAGGGTGGCGGTGTGCAGGGCCTGCCGGAGGAGAGAGGGCTGCGTCCTCCAAGCTTCCCCTGCAAATGGGTTTACACAAGCGATGCGAAGAACCACTAGCAGCTCCTCTGTGACTCCAGTCTGTGCAGCACGACTGGCTGGGTGTAGACGGGCATCTGAGTCGGGCCCCAGGAGACAGGCAGTGTTTCCAGAACTGAATCCCCCCACGCAGGGTCACCTCTGGCCTTCAGCAATGCAAATCTTTCGTTTAGCCTTTGTTTTACGAGCCCGAAACCCTGATTTCAGGCTCAAGGCTCAAAATGCTAGGAAAGTGTAAACAAGGGTTTGTGCTTGAGAGATCAGTGGAGGGTCCCCGTGACGGATGTCCCACCCTGTGTCCACCGGGGCAGGTCTGGTGCGCTGCCTAGCCCAGCACTACTCCTCACTGCTTACAGAAACCACAGGGTTCCTAGAACACAATCCGGAATTAGCTCCTTTCTGCCCTTATCCCTAAGAACAAAGGCGCTGCCTCACAAACTGAGGACAGGACTTGTCCCCAAATATTTACAAATCCAAACTCGTGGGGAAGCATTCTTAACTGGATTCTTAACAGCCAGGCCCGAGGACAGGAGACAGATAAAACTTCAGGACGCACATTCCTGAGATCCAAGGAGCGAGGCAAGTGGCTTGCTTTCTTCCCCCCCCCCCCCCCACCAACCCCAAAGCTGGATGAAGCCAGAGACCCCTTGTTTTTGGAAACTCCCTTCATGTCACAAAACCATCTTATAATACAAAGTTCTACAGCTCTCATCCAAAGCATTTTTGGTCTCTGGGCTAACAATAGTGAATGCTTCTGCTTTGAGAGCATCTCCAGCCCAGGACTTTCAAACAGCCTGAGGAAGTCCTTGGGTCCGCCCAGGCCTCTCAGGGAGAGCCCCCCACCTCTGCAAACCCCAGGTGGTCAGGTTCCTTGGCAACCCTGGGAGCCTCTCCCCCACCCCCAGGGCTCTCACCCTAGAGGCAAGTCAACACCACCCTTCCCCTCCTCCCAGAAAGGAGGCCAGCAAGGCAGGCTCACTGGATTCCTACAGGACAAAAACCATTTCGGAATCCAAGGCCTGGCCAAGCAGTCTTTTCTGCTTCTAACACATCTTTCTGGAAAATTAAAATTTAACTCAAGGCACAATTCCATTAAGCTTAAAATTTAACCCAACCAAATAAAAATGCATTGCCGCTGACTGCAACACACACGTTCGTGAGATGTATCATCTTCTGCCCTTTAACACATAAGTCCAGAAAACATGCAATTAAATATTAAAGTACACACGGATCAGCGCTTAACAGCGAAACGTAATGAAGCGGCAGATGCTCTTTACCCCTCCATGCACTAAGCACCTTTGGGGTTCTCAGGTGAGGTGCCTTTGGGAGCCTGAGTCCACAGATCTCAACGTCCCCAAGGGAACGGCCAGAATGGCCTGAGCCCTGGCCAGCGGGGGCAGCCCCAGCCTTCACAAGCTCCCTTCCTCCCGGACCAGCAGGAGTCACTCCTCCCTGGAATGTTCCAGCAGCAAGGGTGTGTAGGCACCAAGGGCAGATCAGTAATTCCTTTTAACTGAGGCACTTCAAATGGACCCCCACCCAGATCATACCTTCCAATGTATTTTCATTTTGGGCATTCAGTAATTATGAAGATCAATGATACATTTATGCCTCTGTGGTTAGTTTTGTATCGGTAATTACAACGAGAAAAACTGCTTCTAGATGGGCTTAACAACAGCCTTCTGAGCACAGCAATGTTTTAAACCACAATTTATGTACACGTGTGTCACAAGCGTGAAGAACAATCAGTAAGACTTTCCAGTGTAAAAGCCTGTGACTTTAGAATAAAACTCCACGAGGGAAAGTGGAACAAACATCCAAGTTCGAGAGGAAAAGAACACGTACGCATTACAACCGTTCACAGTCTGCTGCTCCGTTTTCTAAAAGGTGACCGTGGTCATCAAATCATTAGTGAATTTCATATCGGATACTTTCAAGAGCAGTACGATTGCAACTTAAAATGTCTACATTTACAATACTCCAAAAATGTTCTCTTTCTCAGCTATTTAAAATCAGCAATAATGGGGCGCCTGGGTGGCTCAGCAGGTTCAGAGTCCACATCGGGCTCTTTGCTGCCAGAGCTTGGGGCAGAGAACAGAGCTGGCTTGGGATTCTCTCTCCCTCAAAACAAAATTCCAAAAAATTAGCCATAAAGTTCAATGTCAACTCAGAAACGTGCCCGTAGTTTTCATCAAAGTTATTTTACAGGGCATGAACAAAAAACTCCAAAGGTCTCGGCTACGAGGCAACCCAAGGCTGAAAGACCCAGAATTTAGGCAGCCACGTGCTCCCCACACCGCCCCCCCTTGTTTCGTCCAGTGAACTCTGGCGAAACAAGTTCATCTCCGGTGTAGAGGTGGCAAAGCCCCTCCCCTCAAAATAACTGGTGGAAAAATATTTCCTTCCCATTTCAAACCAAACATCGTACCCTTTTGGATAAACAGATTTTGCCAGGGCGAGGACTAAATGGTCGGCAGCGAGAAGCGCGCCAGTTTTCTGGCCTGGCAATGACCGAGTGATGGCTCGATTTGTGCGAGTGACCACTGCATCTGGCGGCAGTTCCAACTCCTCTTCAGCAGCGATTTTAGGGGTTTGCTATGCATTCTGTGTTCAAAATCTTCCTTTCCCTACACTGGGAAGAATTCAGTTGCACGTCAATTCAAATGGCCCCAGGATTCAGAGGCAGAACCCCAGGAGAGGCCCTCTGGCAAACTCTAAACACTCCTCCGGGGCAGCCACACCACAGAATCCCAGGTTAGGAGGTACTTTTAAGGAAAGCGCCCCTCGGGCACTGGTTCAGGAATGCAGTTTTCCTCTCTGCCAGCGAAATCCTTCCACAGGTTTGGGAGGATGAAAACACGGTCGACCTCGACCGAACAATGCTTCCCTCACCTGGGCTTTGGGCCAAGCAGAGGTGGGCGGGCAAGGTAGCCCCGCTGAGTAACTTGAAAAGGCTCTGCAAATCCCTTCGGCTGCAGGGGAGCCACCTCGCCCTCGCGGAGGTACCACCCCTGTGTCTGCCCTCGGGGGCAAGAACCCGGCACAATGGCCACCTTCACTGGGGGGAGTTCCCTACCGAGTCTGTGTCTGCCACTGTTCGTTGTGTGACCCTGCAACCACCGTCTTACCCAAGGGTCCAAACTAGCCAAACCGACCTCAGAGCCCTCCTCTCCAATTTCACGGCTGTGTTTCATTTCCCACAATCTCCCTCAAATGCCTGCCCGTCGGCTCCTGTGGGAGTGACATCGGCCCATGCACCGCAGTGGAAGGGCCACTGCGGGAACGCCAAGCTTAAAGCGAACTCGATCTGTGACACGAAAACAGTAAGTGGATTACGCTGTTGCCCTCGAAGTCTGTGGACGTTTTAATCTTCTTAAAATGTCTCCTCTAAAAGTCACTTGCCAAGGAAGGAGGTTCATAAATACCATTAGGCCCCCACTAAATGTTTCCAGTGTTACCGCTACCCCAACGGCAGTGGGTTGAAAATAGCTATTGTGCAGACCGGTGAACTCAGGACTTTTGGCAAGCTTCCTTCTGATTTAGGGCCGGGAAGCTTCCTTCGCGCGCAGTGAAAAGGTCCACAATCCCCCAGTTCGCTCCAAGTGCCTTATTTCACAAAGGCTTAGCATTTGATACCTTTATAAAGGAAAAAAAAAAAGCCACTCCAAGCACATTTTGAAAGTTCCATGTTTAAAAAGATCCTTGTTCATTGATTTTGGTGGGGTAATTAAGCTAATCTAAACAAGGGGTCCTTGTCTGGGCGTCTGTGGGGGAGGTGCACGGGGGCCTGGCCTCCGCCTGTGAGCCCCCCTGCAGACACTGCCCCCCCCCCCCCCCCCCGGCTCCGGGGGTCCTCTCCCACCCCCTCCTTTCTATATGGCTGCTCCTCATCTGGGAGGCTTTTTCCCTCTGGTCAGATTTCCACTCAGCAAAGCTGAACCGCTCTCATGTTTCCTGGCCTGGAGTCGAGGCGGCCCTCCTAATGGAGTCTCCCTGAGTGCACCTTTGTCAACAGAACTGTGCTGTGATAAAGAAATCTGGGGAACCAGAGGAAACGGCTGTGCAGCAGCACCCTCACCAGGAACACGGCTTCCAGCGCATTCTGGCTCCACAGATTACAGACGGGGCTCTGCCAGGGGTGTTCCCGAGGAGGGCACTGGCAATTTGGGGTTGCCTGCCACCTACGACGCTCACCAGCCACCCTGACCCTGTGCCAGGCCGCGAGGCTGTTAGTCACGAACCAACCCCTAACGGCTACACGGGGCTGGGCTTCGGGGCTGGCAGGGCAAGCAGAAGAAGGCAGAGAGGGCAGAGGGTGCAGACGGGCGATAGGGACGAACGGGCACCACGGCCAGAAAATAACACTACAGCCTGGACCCCGGCGCAGCCGTCCGCTCTTCCCCCCACCGTCCCTCTGACAACACAGATAAAACCAGCCCAACGTCAAGCAACCTAATCGCTGGCCAAAATACCTTCTTGGACTGCCTGCCTCCACTGGGGATGGGGGAGCTGCCGTTGCCGCAGCCCCTCCCCCCTGCAGACCTGCAGGGCGGGATCTCCCGGCTCAGAGAGGGCAGGGCCCCATTCCCAGGCTCCTCCCACCCCTCCCCAGCTCCCCTCGTCTCCAACAAGCAAAGTTGGAGAACACAGAGAGCCCCAGGATGTTAAAAGCTGCGAGCCACCTAGGAGCTTGAGCTCACCCGGTCCAATCTCTGCTCTGCTCTCACGAGGCGACACGGGCCAAGGCCACAGCCCTCATCTCTGCAAGGGAAGCAGGCAACTCACCGGCCCCAGGAGTGGGTGGGCAGCCTCCCTGGGGGACACCCGGGGCCACTAAAAAGCCACCACTAAATACCTAATATGCATTTCAAATGCATCTCAAAAGATCCATTTCTTTCTTTTACAGCTGCTGCCCACAAAAACAATTAGCCAGAATGGAGCCGAAATTCCCAATTTTTAAGACAACCTATTCCCCACCCCCTCACCAGGGCGCACTAGAGATCCTGATCGAGTCCGGGTCCTTCCACCTGGGGCCTGCAAAGCTCCAGACTACCAACACTGCCACTCTTGAACTTCAGGCAGATTCTGCAAAATCTCTCCCAAGCCTTAAATAAACTCTTACTCTTTCCTTCAATAGCTAATTCAGACCTAGCTGGAAAGCAAGGAAATTATTCCTAATTTTTAAAAGAGGTTAGGGATTACTGTTTCTGATACCAACCATTAGTGACACTTAATAAACCAATCCTCCAGCTTTTCATTTTCTTTTTTTTTCCCCCCAAGCACAAAACGGAGAGATGACACATTTCCCCACGCCCTACCTGTCTGTCGATGGCCGGAGGGTGTGAGGCGGTCGTAGCGAAGGAAAAGTGCAGGGCACGTACACAGGACACTGGCAAGACCGTTTCCCCAGCGGAAACAGGCTTCGATTCTGACAATCATTTGACCCGACAACTGCTTCGGTCACTCACCTTCCAAACCCTCCTCCCTTCCCAGGATCTAGGACTAGGAGATGCCCCGATAACCAGGGGCTCCAAGGCCTCTTTTGCTGGAGTCAGCTGAGGTGTCCGATAGGGCTCGGTGGCTCAGTCTGACCCACGGTGCCCCCATTGGAAAAACAAAAAAATCTCACACTCCCCAGGAGATCAAGTGCCCCCTTCCACCCCTTCCCACTCCTCCCTAGCAACCGCCCCCCCCCCCCCGCCGCCTCCCACTTTCTAGAATTATTATGGATAGCTAACCAGGAGGCTGGGCTTTTCCCAAACCACCATTCCTCCCCGTTTTGATATACCTCCCCTGGAAAAGCCCTCAACTGGAAAGTGCTCCCCAATAACCCAATCAAGACCAACACACCTTGGGGAGGAATGAGTTAAATTCGAGAACTCCAGGAGGAGGGGTTGCTCGGGAAAAGGAAAGCGGTGCTGGGATTCGGAGAAATGCGCAGGGCAGGGGCTCTGGACCTGGATGCACAGATGCACCGGCCCCTCTCCTCCAGGGCCAAGCTTGGCCACAGGAAATAAAGGTGTCTTCAAAGGGACAGCCCGGAGGGCATGCACATAAGACAAAACACAGGCGCTGCCCAGGGGACAGCTTGGAGCCGGAGGTTTGGAACACTGGATGGGCGTGCTGGGGGCGCGTGTGTGCTGGGGAGGGGGGGGGGAGGGGAGGAAGGCAGGCTGAGGCAGAGGGGACAGGGGCTGGACTCTCAGAAGTTAGGAAATAGATGTCAGGCCGAGGGGGCAGGACAGGGTCGGGACCGAGGGAGCGAGGCGCGTGGCTCCCTCTGGGTAGAGAAACCGGAGGAAATAGGGGGTGGGGGAATGCTGCGGAGCACGACCCGGGGGGGGGGGGGGCGGGGGCGGGGAACCGAGTCCGTGATAAGGTGCGCACCGCGGGCAAGGGGGCCGGGATGCTCAAGGAGGCTTCTGGGACGGGAGCGACCAGAGGCAGGTGCAGCCCGGGGAGAGAAGGGAGGAGGCCGAGGATGGGGCGGGAATCCCGGCGGGAGACGCGCCTGGCCGGGTCGTGGAGGCGAGGGTGAGGGTCCCCTCCCCGGGGACGAGATGCCCGGGCGGGCTGGGAGCCGGACTAGGGGCTCGAGGCCGGGCCGCGCGGAGGTAGGGTGGGGAGGCGGGAAGCGGCAGGTGGCGGCGACCAGGTGCGGGGCCTGGGCGGCGGGCGGGAGAGGCGGCCGCTCACCTGTCTCCTCCGGCCGGGGCCGCTGGGGCGGCGGCGCGGCGGGGCGGCCGGGCCGGGCCGGGCGGAGGCGGCGGGGGCGAGGGGCCCCGGGCGCTGGGGGTGCGGCGGCGGCGGCGGCGGGGCCCGGCGGCGGCTGCTCTCGGCCGGCCTGCCGGGCGGGCGGGCGGTCAGACAGCGAGCGACGCGGGCGCGGACGGAGCGCTGCGAAGCTGCGGCCGGCGCGCGGGGACAACGCCGCTTTATCGGGTCGGAAACAGCCGCCGCGCGCCGCTTCCGCTGACGCAGCGCGGGCCTGCGCTCATGACTATGCAGCAGGCGCCGCGGGAGGCCGGGGCGGGGCTAGCTTCACGCGCGCCCATTGGTCGCCATGAGCCCCGCCCACCGTGCCGCCCCGCCCCGCCGTCCCGGGCCCCGCCCTAGACCCCGCCCCTTGCTGCGTCCCACCTCCCGCCTCGTGGGCGGGGCGTCCAGCGCGCCCCCAGCCCCGGCTCCCCCGCGCGGGAGCCCCTGTCCCTCCCCACGCTTACCCCCTGCTTCCTTCTCTCCAGACGCCCTCCTCGCAGTGGAACCCCCACCAGCCTAGCCTCCTCTCTCCCCCAACTCCTCCGCCCTTTCGGAGCAGGGTGGGCTCCGCCCCCAGGTGCCGCAGAGAGCGCTTTCCTGGCATCGCCCTCCGGGTCTCCCTCCTCAAACCCCCTCCCTCGGCGTGGGCCCTCGCCCGACTCCATCTCCCGCACTCTGCGCCCCCTCTTGGTAGCAAGGCAGGACCCCGGACCCCGAGCCTTTCCCTCACTGCCTGACTCGGGCAGGAGGAGCCGCTCCCGCATCACCCCTCAGGCGGATGGCTACCGTCCCAAGGATGGGGCCGCTGGGAGTCCAGGAGACTAGGTCGGGGGAGGCAGCTTGACAAACAGGTGACACAGCGGGCTGAGGTCAGACAGTCTGTGCTCTCGCCAGCCTCGACTAGTTACTTCATCTCTGGGTGTCCTCATCTGTGAGACAGATCGCAAGACCCGTCTCATGGGGCTGCCGAAGGGATTTGGAAATAAAGGGTGCACCGCGCAGCTTCCAGAGCAGTTAGAATGGGAAAATCTGACAGTGTCAAGTGTTGGTGAGGACGTGGAGCAACTGGAACTCTCTTACACTACTGGTGGGGGTGCAAAATGATGCCCCGCCTTGGAAGTCTGGATCTTATGCAAGCCTGATGACCTAGCAATTCCCTTCCTAGATGCACGCCCTACGTGATCGCATTTCTGTGCACGGCAGCACTGTTTGTAATAACCAAACATTAGAAGGGACCCAAATGCCCAACCACAGAACAGATACATCAACTGTGTCCTATTGGTGCTGTGGAATGATGATCACGCGGCTGTGAATAATCTACAAACACGCAGGACAACATGAATGACACTCGCAAGTAATTTTGAGGTAAGAAAAGCCAGACCTCAAAGCATATAGGATTCCATGTATATAACGTGGTAGAGGGACGCCTGGGGGGCTCAGTGAGTTGAGCTTCTGACTCTTGATTTCGGCTGAGGTCATGATCTCACCGTCCGTAGGATCAGGCTCAGAGGTGGGCTCTGTGCAGAAAGCATGGAGCCTGCTTGGGATTATCTGTCTCCCTCTTCCTCTGCCCCTCCCCTGCTCCCTCTCTCTCTCTCTCTCTTAAAATAAATAAACATTTTTAAAAGATAAAATAAAGTGGTAGAAATGTATATAGAATCCAGACAGTGGTTAACATTAGAGGGAGGGGTGCCAGAGCCAGGAAGGGAAAATGGAGAGAGTGTTTGGGGTGCTAGTAAGATTCCATTTCCTGCTCTGGGTGTTGGTTACATGGGTGTGTATGTAATACTTCGATCAGGGGTTAATAAGATCAGTAGCATGTGCATAAAGAGCCCAAAGTGACCTCTGACACATAGTGGGTGCCTCATCTACCTCCTCTGTGGGTTTTGTGGCTCCTGTGGCCAGAGGACGGAGGCAGAGGCAATCCCAGATGTGCTGTGACCTTGGACACCTTTCTTAACCTTTCAGCATGTTCATCTATAGATGAGCCTTCTAACAACACCTAGCTCACAAGTTGTTGTGAGGAGTAAATGCACTTTTTTAAAACACTTGATACAGACAGGTGCCTGGGTGGCTCAGTCAGTTGAGCATCTGACTTCAGCTCAGGTTATGATCTCATGGTTCATGGCTTCGAGCCCCACATTGGGCTCTGTGCTGACGGCACGGAGTCTGCTTGGGATTCTCTCTCTCTCTCTCTCTCTCTCTCTCTCTGCCACTCCCCTGCTCCTTCTCTCTCTCTCTCTCAAAAATAAATAAACATTAAAAATAATAATAATAAGTAAATACATAAGTAAATAACCTTAAAAAAAAAAGGACAAGAAAAAGCTCTTTTCCCCTCTCTCTAGGTGCCTGCACCAAGGAGGGCCCTGTGAGGAGCCCTCCCAGGACCCGACCACGCTGGCACTGTGATCTTGGGTTTCCCAGTATCCAGAACTGTGAGAAGTAAATGTTGTTGAGCTGCCCGGTCTGTGGTGTTCTTGTTAAGGCAGCCTGAGCCCGTTAAGACAAAGGGTAAGATGTGCCCGTAGCTCGTGGCCCCACTGTCCAGCCGCCCCATGGCAGCTCCTTGAATGAAGGGCCACCAGCCCTGTGAGGAGAGAAGCCCCAAAGTCAGGAAGACCTGGGCTCTCGCCCGGCTCCAGAGTGTGGTGTGCCTGAGGACTTCCCGCCACAGGCGTGCAACCTCAGAAGGGGCTGCACGCCTGCTGCATCACTCTGCCATGACCGTCTTTAAATTCTTCATAATTTCCAATAATTATTATCCACGATTTCCATAATTCTCCATAATTTCTCATCCTATGACCTCATTTGTGAGCACACTGGTCTCCTGGGATGCTTGCAGGGAGCCCGGGGCAGGACAACATCTTCATCACTGCACGCGCAACCTTGCCTTCACCTCTCCTGGGGACCCTTGGAGCAGAATTGTGTCCTTCTCATCCACGGACACGCAGAGCCTAAGGACCGATAAAACTGTCACATTGACCATTTCCAGAGATTTGCCAGGAATGGCCTCCTCCAGGAAGCCCTCTCGGATGTCCTGCCTTACAGGAGCGAGTGGCTCCCTCTCATGAGCTCTGAGGCACTCTGCCCCTTCACAAACCATTCCCGACTGTAATTGGGCACGTCTGTCTCTCTAGGTAGCCTGCAAGCCCTGTCCAAGCAGCTGGTACCAGGCCAGGTTCATTGTTGCATTCCAGAGGCTGCCTGCAGTGGGGCAATGGGGCTGCAGACATGTTTGCATGTAGAGGGGGACAAAGAGAGAGAAAAGGAACTTCTTAATGAGGACCCATGGAGAGACTCTGGGGGTTCCACAGACTCCTGAAACGATGTGAGCCGGCCTGGACCAGGCACCCCACGTGCTCCCTATAACCCCATGCCTACAGGGGTCCCATGCCTACAGGGGTCAAGAGCTCTCCTCTTTGTCTTGTGACCCCACCAGGTTCAGGACACCTACAGGAGGCATGAGACCCCTGCAACTTTTAGCACCCCCTGACCCTGGTGCTGGGAGGCAGAGAGGATAGGAGAGCTGGCTTGGGAAGGGCAGGATTTGGGGCAGGTCGGGGTTGGAAAAATGGAGGGGCCATCAGCAGACAGGCTTGGGGGGGGGTGGGGGGTGGTCACAGGGCCTGGGTTTGAACTTTGACCTCACTGTAAATAAGTCTCAGTCCGTGAAATGGAATGGACCTCACCTGGAGAGGGTGACAGTCACGAGCCCAGACATGCAGCCAGCTGCCTGCTTAAGCTGAAACCCTGGCCCTGCCACTGACCAGCCCTCTGACCTTCCGCAGGTCACATCAGCTCACTGGACCTGGGTATCCTTAGCTTCCAGAAGGGCAGAGTGTTAGCCCCTCACAGTGCTGTTACAAGAAATGGATGCTTTCACCTCGACAAGCGAGCACCGTCTAAATGGCTGATGAGCAGTAATTTTCAACTTCCCAGGGCTGGAGAGGGAAGGGAGGAGGTATGTGGGGGACTCGGTCACCTGAGACCACTCAGGTCTCACCATGATGACAAACAACCACCCAGCTCATAACTGAGGGCCTGCTGTGTGCCAGGCCCCTTCCAACCTGCCGGGTCCCTTCAGAGATCGGGCTTGAGCCCTCAACTGAGGCTGCCCTCTGTATACTGTGGATGGGGCCAGTGGAGCCTGAGGAGGGGAAGAGAGCATAGAAGCCAATGTCCCAACTGTCCCCCAGTGTCCCTCAGCGGATGCCTCCTCTGATCATTTGTAAAGCTCTCCTTTGTTTTTAAGCAATAACACTTGCTAAGATGAACTCTTTAAAAAGACCCCGGTATTTCAATTAGTATGCTCAGTTATCACCAGGTATTCTGAGCACCTGCTCCGGGCCAGACCTGACTGCATGTGCTCTCTGGGTGCCAACTTCCTGGTGAACTTGGGTGTCGTGGAGCAGAGAGCATGGGGCAGAGTTCCAGCTCTGCCCCTTCCCACTGTGTGACCCTGGAGGACGTGCCTAATCTCTATGAGCCCCAAGGCAAAATGGGGAGGATCCCCACCCCCCCGCAGAGCATGGGGTGCAGACTTCCCACGAGGCAGGGGAAGTGGGTCCCAGATCTTGGGGCAAGCCCCCGCCTCCTAAATTGCCATGGTGGAACGGGAGGCCTGAGGGACAATGCCTGCCCAGGTGTCAAAGCAGTGAGTGGCCTTCAGAGTAGCGTCAGCCCCAGGAGGAGCAAATCTCTGGCAGGACCTCCAGGTGCTGGAACTGGCAAGACAGCAGCAGGCTCCCTGGTGCATAGATGTTCCCTGGGGTCATGTGGCATCTCGGGGGGGTCTGTGGCTACCCAAAGGGGTCATATGGCACCCCTGAATCAATAAGGTACCTAGAGTCATATTGCTACTGGAGTTCATACAGCTATCCGGGTCATACAGACACTCAAGGTCATATATCTTCCCAGGGTCATACGGCCACGTGGAGTCATACAGCTTCCTGGGGTCATATGCCTATCCGGGGTCATACAGCTTTCCAAGGTTGTATCGCTTCTTGGGGTCATATTGTTCCCCGGACTCATATAGCCCCCTGGTCACATGGCTGCCCAGGGCCACACAGCTTACCAGGGTCATATGGCTTCCTAAGGTCATAGGGCTTCTTGGGGTGATACAATGGCCAGGAATCATATGGCTACCTGGTCATAGGGTGCCCCAGGGCCATGTGCCCACTTCGGCTCATACAACTACCAGGGTCATGTGGACACTTGGGACCACAGTGTGTCTTCAGAAGAGATTCAGGCTTCTTCTAGACCATTCTTCTGCCCCTGGGTCCTGGGTGAGCCCCACCCCTTCCCAGCCTTAGTTTCCTTATCTGTGAGGTGGACAGAACCCACATGGGCCCATGAGCCGTGCTCAGTAAGTGGCTGTGATACTGGAGAAACCAGCTGTGGCCCCCCACATAGCACGTATTACCTTCCTAGCCTGGGCAGACCTGGAGGGTTTCCAGAAGAGACTGGGGCAGCTTTCCGCCCAGCCTGGGAGGGGCAGATGCTAGAAAATGTCTGTTGGGGACCGGATGAGTGCGGTCGGGGCTGAGAAAGGCCTCATGTGGGGAAGATGAACTGTAGAGGGTGTCAGATTCCCCTCCGGGGTTGGGAGAAGCGGGCACACGTTAAGTCTTGGCGCTATGCCTTTCTCCACGGTTGTCTTTGATTCTACAATTAAATTGTAGAGTAAATAAACAGAACAGTAAAATAAAACACCGACTTCAGCCAGGCTGGAGGGTCTCAGAGGCCCGGCTGCGGAAGGTGGCCTCTGTCCTGAGGGTGAGGGAGCCTGGGGAGGTCTCGAAGCAGCTGGATGGGACAGCCCAGTGAGGAGGTGGCTGTCCCATGCACTGAGAGGGTGAGGGCGGGGCTAGGCAAGGGCAGGAGAGGAGGGCCCAGGAAACAGGACTGGCCCTGGGGACAGGTGCCGGCCATCTGAAATCCCTAAAGTCCGTGTGGGTCCTTTTTTCTCCAGGGCCAGTGCCTCATCACCCCTCCCAGCCCCCACTGAGCTTTGGAACGAATGTCAACTTTCCTCTCTCCCCTTCTCCCTCAGGGTTTTGTCCTTCTTAAAAAGAGGGCACTGCCTACCCCCAAAGGAATTCGTTGCTGAGGCTGGCTCGTGAGACACCGTGGCCCAGGAGGAAATTTACTTGGGGATGGTGGAGGCCTGAGAACAGGCAGACCCACGCTCATGCGCGCGCGCGCGCACACACACACACACACACACACACACACACACACACACCCCATGGCTGGAACACCCACCTTTCAGTGTCTTCTTGGCCTGGGCCTGAGGAATAACTGGTGACCAGGGCCTCCTCCTGGTCCCCGCGGGTCCTACAGGTGCCGGAGAACGGGGCACCAGTGCCGACAGGCCTTCTTTACTGGGGGGCCTAGGAGTCCCGGGGTGGAGAGGAGCTGGGTGTCAGCGCACCTGGATTCAAGTGCCGGCGCACCCCTTCCTTGCAGGCTGCACACGGGGCCCCACCTGGGGGGCTCAGAAGGCCCCCACGTTCGGTTTCATGCTCCACCATGGCTGTTTTGCCACTAACAGCTTGCGAACAAGGGACCCAATTTTTCATTTTACACCAGGTCTCAAAATTGTGTAGCTGGTCCTGGCTGTGAACAAGTCTCTTTGCTCCTCCATGCCTTAGTTTCCTCAGCTGCAAAATGGGTGCATGAGTTCTCGGTGCCCAGGTGGTTGATTCTGTTGAGCGTCCCAGTCTTATTTCAGCTCAGGTCATGATCCCAGGGGCGTGGGATGGAGCCCCGTGTGGGGCTCCGAGCGGGGCACAGAGCCTGCTTGAGATTTTTTTCTCTCTCTTCCTCTGTCTCTCTCCCCCACCCCCCTCCTCTCAAAAAAAAAAGACAAAAATGTTGGCAGAGGGCACCTCGCGGGTTCAGTCCGTGGAGCACGTGACTCTTGATCTCGGGCTTGTGAGTTCAAGTCCCATGTTGGGTGTAGAGATTACTTTTAAAAAATCGTTTAGGGGCGCCTGGGTGGCGCAGTCGGTTAAGCGTCCGACTTCAGCCAGGTCACGATCTCGCGGTCCGTGAGTTCGAGCCCCGCGTCGGGCTCTGGGCTGATGGCTCAGAGCCTGGAGCCTGTTTCCAATTCTGTGTCTCCCTCTCTCTCTGCCCCTCCCCCGTTCATGCTCTGTCTCTCTCTGTCCCAAAAATAAATAAACGTTGAAAAAAAAAAATTTAAAAAAAAAAAAAAATAAATAAATAAATAAAAAAATCGTTTAAAAAAATGGGTGCATGAGTTCAGTGCTAATGCTTGTCTGGTTGACTCAAGAGCCTGGGGCTGGGCACACGAAGGACAGAACACCAGCTAAGCCCCGCCCAGTCAGGGCCACTTTACTCCCACAGCATTCTGTGCACTTCTGCTAGAAGAGGAAACTGAGGCACCGAGAAGCAAGGTGTCGGGCCTGATGTCATACAGCAGGTAAGTAACCCCGGCTGTCTGGTTCTGCATCCTTGCGCCCTCTGCCCAAGGTCAAGGGCTTGCAAGGAACTCCCAGGCCATCAGAGTTGGGGGGGGAGGAGAGCTAAAGCATCTGCTCTGCATCTCCAGTCCACTTGCCAGGACAGTGAGGGAGGAGGGCCAGACTCCCTTCAGCCCAGCGGGGAACCAAATGACCAGGGTGACCTGAAGAGAGGGCAGGGAGCCAGCTGCACTGGCAGGTGGCAGGGTGGGGCGTCTAGCAGGACTTCTCAGAATGAAGGGTGAAGGCAGGTGATGCGTGGGGCCACCCCACCCAGGCCCCAAGGCACAGGCCCCACCTGCTGACATCAATAAGGGCAGGGTGGGCCTCTGGAGTGGCTCCAGCCCCGAGGCAGTCCTCAGCCAGACCTCCATCTTAGGAGCTGGCACCCTGCTTGGATGGCACCCCCCTCAACCCTCTGGGTTGGCTCTGTCTTGCCCTGACTTTGCTCACACTGTTCCTCTTGCCAGCAGTGCCATTTTTCCTCCTTGGGTCTGCCTGTCCCAGGGGCACCTCCTCCAGGAAGCCCTCCCAGACCACACAAGCGTATAGTCATTCCTGCCTCCCCCAGCACACACTAAAAATAAAGCTGGGCTTTGACACACCATTTACAGAGCAGTCTACACTTTACAAGGTATTTTTCTGTCCATGGCCTCACCAGACCTCATAGGAACCCTCTGGGGTCAGATGATTTTTGTCCTTATTTTGCAGATGGGGACCCAAGAGACAAGGGAAGGATGTGAGTTCACACGGGGGTGCGGTCGCACCAGTGGCTAACACTGAGACCTTCCTGGGTGCCAAGGGCTGCCATATGTTTCCATTCATTTGTTTATTGCCTCCATAACCACTGACGGTCCATGTCCCCTGTGCCAGCCACGGTCACAGATGCTGTGCAAAGCAGCAACAGAGAAGACGGACAAACACAGTCCCTTCTCCGGCAGGCTGCGCCCCCGTGGGAAGACGGACCGTGAACAAGTGATACACGGTAAGTCAGGTGTGGCAAGTTAGGGGGTAACAGATTCTGTGCAGAAGCAGCAAGTGAGGGAGAAGTGCAGGGCGGGGTCGGGGGACAAGGTGGGGTGTCAGGCAAGATCACTTGTGAAGGGGACTTGGGAAAACCTGGAGGGGAGGGGACAGCCCCAAGGATGTCCACCCTGGAAGCCCGTCTGGTCTCCCGCTGGGGGCTGGGCGTCGCCCCTCCCTCCACATCCCCGTCACTCAGCTCTCCCTGGCCTGCCTGCTGGGCCCTCACCCTAGCCCTGGCCACCAATCCTACAACCCTCTCAGCCCCTCAGTCTCTGTCCTGCCTCATTGGTCCCTGGGGCCCTTGTTCCCTGGGCTGAGCCTGGCACACGTCCACACCCAGCCAGTGCAGGAAGGAACCGTGAATGAGAGAATGTATAGGCAGGCCATTAGGCCCTGGCCCTGCTCACAGACGCCCCTTTCCTGGGGTGCAGTGGTTGGGTGCATTAGAGGATGTCACCCCTCTCCCCAGGCCATGCAGGGAACAGCATGTCCTTTAGAAATGAACTGAGGGGCACCTGGGTGGCTCAGTCGGTTAAGCGTCTTGACTCTCGGTTTCGGATCAGGTCAGGATTTCTTGACCCATGAGATAGAGCCCCGTGTAGGGCTCTGTGCTGACAGCCCTGGCGCCTGCTTGGGATTTTCTCTCACTCTCTCTTGGACTCTCCCCTACACGCACTCGCCCTCTCTCAAAATAAATAAATCAACTAAAAGAAAGAAAGAAATGAACTGAAACGGGCCGCATCCTGGTTGTGCCGCCCTCCTGGTCATTCACACGCCCTGTGCGTGCATTCATGTGGTCTTTCGTTCAGCAGAGAGTACGGAGTATCTTCTAGGTGCCAGGGTCTCACTCAGTGTGTGTGATGCAAACATATGAAGTCCTCACTCTCAAGGGGCTTATATTCTGGTGGGGAGACACGGCAACCAATTGCAGTCCCTGGTTGTAAACACTATCGAGAAAAAGAATGCCGAGGAAGGGGCGGGGGGGGTGGTTGGGTGTTGCCACCCACAGTGAGCCGCAGGGAGCCCCCGAGTGGGTATGGGAGCGAGGGGGGTCTGGGCAGAGGGGGACACGTGGAACTTTGCAGGGTGCAGAGCAGGGGGAACCACGGGGTGCTTCTATGAGGGTGCAGGGGGAGCGGACGGTGACAGTGAGTGGAACTGAGGCTGCGTTCTGGATAAACACCGAAGCCACAGGACTGACTGCCGGAGGGGCCTCGGGATGTGGGAGCAGAGTCGTTACTAGCCTCAGTTTTCTCACCTGTAAAATGGGGTGCTGGCACCTCGCCGCCCAGCCTCTGGTGAGAAGCCCAGGAAGGTGTGGGAGGGGAGCCAGCCTTCATTCATCCAGTGAAGCCTTGCTGGGGCCCAGTCAATACCGGGCACTGGTCCAGGCTTGGGGAATACGTCACGCAATAGGTGCTTCATAAACGGTGGCTTTAAAAGAAAGGAAAAAAAAGTGGGAGGGAGCAAATACTGAACCCGAAAGCAAGGAATTGGGGCCATCGAGATTGGGCAGAGGCAGGTTTTGATTTGAATCGAGGTGTCAGGTGGCTGCCCGTGGCAGGGTAGGTATGGTCTGACCTTGAGGTGGGAGAGCCCAGAGAAGTTGCTGGGGGTAACGGGGGTCCAGAGCCAAGAACGGCAGGCTGCAGAGAGGGCTGACCCCATTTCCCGACGCAGTGGTGCCAGGAGGCCTGTTTTCCGTGGTGTTTACTGACTCCTCCAGCTCCAAGGAGCTCTGGGTGTTTGGGCCGTGTTCCCAGGGTCATCCCCCCAACAGCGGGCTGGAGGGAGGGAGGGAGCAGCCGGGAAGGGTGGAGGCAGGTGTTGAGGTGGCCGAGAAATGTATGGCTCCGCCCGTCCCTAATCTGTAGTCCTGGGAAGCCACTCCCAGGCCCACCTCTGATTTGGGTTCAGAGCTGGGGGCCAGAGTGGAACTGAGCTGACACCGCTTTCTTCAGGCTGCCTGGTGAGGCAGGGGTGGAACCGATGGATGTAAAGTGGTCATGACTAGTAAATGGGGTCAGGGTTCAGTCAGTAAAGCTAGAGCCAGTGATAAGTTGAGGGTAGAATCGGGGCTTAATGTATAACCAGGATCAGGATTCAATGTCTGACCAAGCCCGTATCTCCAAATGTGAATAAGGATTAGGGCTCAGTATGCGGCTAGGATCAGGGCTCCGTGTGTGATCAGGATCAGAGCTCAGAGCGTGACCGGGATTGGGGCTCAGCATACGACCAGAGTTAGGGTCCACTTCAGGGCCCAGTGTGTGATCAGGATCAGGGCTCAGTATGTGACTATGATCGGGGCTCATAGTGTGAACAGGAAGAAGACTCAGAGTGTGATCGAGTCAGCATCGGTGTGTGACCAGGATCAGGGCTCCGTGTGTGACCAAGACTAGGGCTCAGTGTGGAATTAGGATCAGGATTCTGTGTGTGATCAAGGTCACGACCCAGCTTGTGACAAGGGTCAAGCCTCACTCCACCAGCAAGATCAGAGTTCATCCTGGGACTGGGCTCAAAGTTGAGTGTGTCACTGGGATTCAGAGTTTGGCAGGGATCAGGGGTCAGTGTGCGGGTGGGATCAGGGCTCAGCGTGGCGCTCGGGCCCACAAGGCTGTTGCGGCAGCTGTAAGCCCGCGGTGAGCTCAGGGCTGCTGGGTCCCTTTTCTTTGCAGTTTAGCCCCATTCATTCATCTTCTTCTCTTTCATTGAAGAATCATGTACACTGGGGGCGCCGGGCGGCTCAGTCGGTTAAGCAAGGGAATCTGGTTGCCAAGGTGAGCGCTTGGCCAGTATTGGTAGGTGGTGGACAAACAGGGCTCAGTTATCAGAAAGCACCTTTCACGCTAGGCGCATTGGGACCCGGAGCTACATTTGTGGGTTCCCAGCGGGTGGCAGAGTGATTGCTCTGGGGAGCACTCCTGGCCTCAGAGGCCACCCGGCTTGGGGGGACCGGAATGCAGCAGACAATGGGAAGGCATGAGGCCGCCTGGGGTGGCTGATGGGAAGGGTGCAGACAGCCTGCGGGAGACCACGGGCAGCAAGGGACGGGCAGCGGGGGCCTGAGACACTGGCAGAACTGAGAGGCAGGGCTCCCGGCCGGGCTTCATCTCTCCACCCACCCACTGGTCAAGGCCCTGCAGCCTCCAGCACCTCCCCCGCCTCGAGCTTGCAGGCCCTGGCCTTGGGGACCCTCTGCTAGGCCATCTGTGCGGGGGGATGCAAGACGAGGTCCCTTGCCTGCTGGGTCCAGGCCTCCCAACTGGCCCCAGACCTCGGCCGTGATATTGGTCTAACCCAGTTCACACCCACCTTCACAGAGCCGCAGAGTCACCTTTCTGAAGCACGGTGGGACCAGGTCCTGTCCTGCTTAGCACCCTTCCACTCTCCTGCTCCTGGTCCCTGGACCAGAGCTCTCCCACAGCCTGCCTCATGTGACCCCTGTCTTACCTGAGGGCAGCCGCGGTGAGGCAGGGCTCGGGGAGTGACAGGCTGTCGGAGGGACAGGAGCTACCTCCCAGACGGCCTACCAAAGGGGAGGGACAGCTCTGAGGCCCAAAAGCAGGGAGGGCTGGGGGTGTAGGCACCTGTGGGGGCGGCGGTGGGCTCAAAGGAGGAGGCCTGAGCCTGCAAACAGGGCAGGGATGCTGGGGGTTCAGGCAGGGTTGGGGGTACTTCGGGCCAGGGCTACACAACTACAATCCTCATTCAATCCTCAAAAAGCCCATTTTGTTGGACCAGGTGACTATTTTTCCCTTTGTTCAGATGAGGAAACTGAGGCCCAGAGCAGTTAAGTGATGCCTCCAAAGTCACCCAGCCATTGGTGGATCTGGGCTGGTCTCTAGACCAGCTGGCCCTAGGGCTGTAGCTTCGAGGCCCAAGAGCTGTCAGGACGGTCAAGAAGGGAGCCTAATGCTGTGCAAGGGCCAGGGTGGGGGTGTACCCACTCAGTGGGGACTGGGCAACTGGTGGGGGGGTGAGGCTGGCTGGTCCTGCCCCAGCAATCTCTCAGGCCCCCAGACGGCCTCACTTGCTGCCTTCACTCCTGCTTGGGCACCCCACACTGGAATGACCTGTCACTCCCCCAGACACGGTGTTACCTGAGCCTGAACTAACTACAGCTGGTGTTTATTGAGCATTTACTCTGTGCTAAACACGTTTCGTCCCTCGCTTATCACCCTGCAATCTGAGAGTCACGTTCTGATCTCCACTGACTGATGCAGAACCAAGACTGAGAGCGCTGCGGTGGCCTGGCCTCCCTGACCCCTCTGTTCATTGCCCCCGGCTGTCCTCAGGGCCAGGAATAAGGTTACCACCTCCTGCAGGGGTGGGGCTCTGGGGTGGAAGGAGGCCCACCCAGTTCCCGCCCAACCTGCTGGGTTGGTTTGGCCCAGCTGGAGCCCCACACCCCACGCCTGGGGAGCCCGCCTGCGCCCACTCCCCTGGCTCTCTCCTCAAGCAGGGATTTCAGAGTCTGCCGCGGCCACGGTGGGTGCGGAGCCTTGGGACACCCTCCTCAGTCTCCAGAGGGCACCGGCTTCCAGAAGCTGGGCGAGGCCTCAAGCCTGCCAGCCTTGTGGGTGAGCGCAGGTGTTCAGTGACAGGGGCCCAGGGCCCGCACAGCCACTGAGACGGGCGTGTGACAGGGAGCCCTACTTGGGATCATGTCGCTGGTCAGGGCCTTGGTTTAGACAACAAGCACCTCGAAGAAGCCCAGAGGAGACGGTGGGGTATTGGGTCTGCGGGCCAGCCTGCCACCTGGCCCTAGTGAGGCTCAGCTCCCGAGGTCTGGGGTTGGGGGGACAGAGGGCGTGGGCTGAAATCAGACACAGACATGCGCTCAAGTCTCGCCCACCCTCTGCTAGCCGCGAAGTCAGACAGGCTGCTTCTCCTCTCCGTGCCTCGGTTTCCCCACCGTCATGGCGCCTGGCGCTCACACAGGTGGTTGGTAACATCCAATCCTCCGGGCCATCGAGAGAGCCTTGAGGTTTGTCAAGTGGGGGACCCCCGAGGCACGAGAGGGGGATCCCTGCTCACACGCACATGCCCTGCCCTCGGCCCCGCGGGTAAACACGCTCACACGTGCATGCACGAGCATGTGCGCACCCACACGCCATCCGCAGCCACCGTGCACGCTCACCTACACGTGCCCAAGGATCCAGCCCGGACGCCACGCCCCTCTGGGAGCGCCTGCACGCCTCCCACCGCACGCAGGGCGCGCACGCCTGTCCTCTCCCTCGCTCCCACGCGCAGGCTCTCAGGCCTTCCACGCCCGAGTCCCCAGGTGCACCTCAGAGCTGGGACAGCCGTCTGCTTTGCTCAGCTTTTTGTCCTCTGCTTTCTCCGATGCCTGCTCTTGGACCCGATGTCCCCTGAGACGGGGCCGTGGGCCCGAGGGTTTACGCAGCTTCAGAGGAAAAGGAGCTGGGGGGGGGGGGGGCTGTCCTTCCTGCTGCCCCACCTGGGCCGCAGTGGGGGTCCCCACAAGCTGAGGCTACTCCCCACCCATTCTCCCCCAGTGAACCCGCAGAGTGCCCGCTGGCGGGTTCCCTTTGCCTGCACCTAGCGCCCTGTGGACCCCTGGGCCCAGCAGCAGCCCTGGGGGAGTCCTCAGGGGGCCCTCCTTTCGGGGTGCCATCCTGCTCCTCTGCAGAGGGCGCCCAGCCACATGCCTCTTTTGCCACCTGGACTCCTGGCTCTCACGCTCGCCACTGTGTGCTGTGGGCTCCCACCCCCCTGGCCACAGGACTCGAGGGAGAGTGGACAAGCTTGTTTACATGAAATGCCTTCACCGAAGGAAGATGATGACAGAGACCAGGGATGAGACCCAGACCCTTCATCCCACCCCCCCCAGACATGAGCTGCTTCCAGAAGCTTCTCAGACTCCCTGAGGCTGATGGGAAAATTTGAGCGTTCTGCCCGGGGCCCTGCAGCCCACTCTCAGAGCCGCAGCGCAGGGTTTCCCTCCCGGCTCCTGGGGGCAGTTCGGGGTCTTGTGGAGCACGTGGCAGGTCCACACTGCTGCGCTCAGAAGAAAAGCCCAGAGGAGATGACCGTGAGTGGTGTGTGAGCCTGGCGGGAAGGAAGGGCCGCTCTCTATTAATGGGCAAGACGAGGAAAAGCGTTCCAGCAGAAGGAACAGCAGGTGCAAAATGACGGAGGCCTGGAGGTGTGCTCGAGGCCAGGCAGCCCCCTGGGAGGGCTGGAGCCCAAGTGGGGGGCCGTGCAGGGGGCATTCTGAGGGTGCCCAGAGAAGGGCTGCCTTCCAGGCTCAGCCGCACCCCCCCCCCCAGGTGTCATACATGCTCAGACTAAACCAAGACGCAAGCTCCTCGCCACCACCAAGGCAAAGAACAGTATTTCCGAGCAGCTGGAGATACGCATGCCTGGAGAGCTCCCTAGAGAGGCTTCCCTGGGAGAGGGGACTCAGCAGCTGCCCCCTCCCCCCTTCCCCGCCGAGATTCTAGAGAGTCAAGCGGAGGCCAGCAGGGCGGAGACGGCCGCCCACAGTGGGCACAAAGCTCTGGGTGCCCTGATTGCGGACTTTCTGCTTCCTGGTGCTCCGTGGAGCTAACTCAGTCCTCATCACAGACCATTTTCCGGATGGGCACACTGAGGGGCCCCGGGGCCGACCTGGGTCACAGCTGGGGGTGGGGGGGGGAAGAGCATCCTGGCCCCAGGGCGGGGTGGTCGGGGAGGAAGGTGGGCAGCTCCGTGGGCAGTGTGGGGCTTGCACACGTCTGTGGGAACTGCCTTCTGGGACCCGAACCTCCCTGGGCGCCTCCAGCCAATTAGCCGAGGAGGCTGTCACAAGGGCCCAGGTTTTGAAACTGGACTGTGACAACCGCCCTGGTGAACTTGATTCACCCACAGCCTGGGATCCGCCTTCTCCGGAGCCCAGAGCCTCCCTCCCTGCAGGTGACCCCACAGCCCTTCTTGCCCCGGCGGGTCCTGCCCACCTCTTAACCACCCTGGGCCCCCTCAGGCTGTGAGTCTTTCCTTCTGAGGAGGTCACGGGCTGAGCTGTGTCCCCCTAAAAGGATATGCTAAAGTCCTAGCCCCCAGGACCTCAGAACGGGGCCTTACTTGGAGACGGGGCCTTTATGGAGGTGATGCCGTTAAAGCGAGGTCATCGGGTGGGCACTGATGCATCATGACTGGTGTCCTCGTAAGACGGGCAGTTTGGACCCGGGTCCACAGGGAGAACGCGTGTGAACATGGGGACGGCTGTCTGTCTACCGGCCAAGGAGAGGGGCCTGGAACAGATTCGCCCTCACGGCCCTCAGAAAGAGCCAGCCCCGGGGCGCCTGGCTGGCTAGTCCATAGAGCATGTGACTCTTGATCTCGGGGCTATGGGTTCAAGCCCATGTTGGGTATAGACATCACTCAAAAATTAAATCTTAGGGGCGTCGGGGTGGCTCAGTGGGTTGAGTGTCTGACTCTCGATCTCGGCTCAGGTTTGTGGGATCGAGCTCCAAGTCGGGTTCTGTGCTGACAGCGTGGAACCTGCTCAGTATTCTCTCTCTCTCTCTGCCCCTCCCCGCTCACTTTTGCGTGCTCTAAGTAAATAAATAAGCTTTTTAAAGAATCTAGAAAAAAAAAAGGATTTAGAAAGAGCCGATCCTGCCAACACCTCGACCTTGAACTTCTGGCCTCTAGACTGTGGGACAGTGAACATGCGCCGTTTGGGCCGCCCCGTCTATGGTGTTTGTTTAAGCAGCCCAAGCAAACTAATACAGGAGGTTGTTAAGATCGTTAACGTGTATGAAGTACCAAGCACGAAGTCGGACAGATGCGGGCCTGCACTAAGTGTGGGCGATCACATTAATATTAAAAAGCGCGTCACATTCTTGACAAAACAAAACAACTGTCAAGGCCCAGTGCTCAGCAGCGGGGGAAGCAGCCCTCACGGTTCACCTGTGAGCCCTCGGGGGAGGGGGGGAAGGC
Source organism: Leopardus geoffroyi (assembly GCF_018350155.1). Lineage (NCBI taxonomy): Eukaryota > Metazoa > Chordata > Mammalia > Carnivora > Felidae > Leopardus > Leopardus geoffroyi. The sequence goes on along the minus strand of NC_059338.1, from coordinate 73,063,465 downwards.
AAGGGAGCACTGTGCAGTCTAATGGTGAGGAGCACAGCAGGGGCAGCTGGGAGGCGCCGGGTGGGATCTGAGCTCTCAGCACAGGACTCGGGCTCTAGAATCTTCTGAAATTCACCAGCTCAGTGGGGAGGGTGGCTGCCTCGGTGACCTCCACGCTTTTGCGCCACCATCCAAACCTCTTCAAGCCCAGGGCAGCAGGGCATCACGGGCCACGGGACTGGCTGGGGGAGGAGGCAAGAGGAGTGTTGAGGAAGAGGTGACCTCCAGACGGAGGGGGAAGTGGGGATCAGGGAAGGGCATTCCCAGCAGAGGCACTTAACCAAGATCTCCTGACTGGGAGGGGATGGGCATGGTTGGGCAGAAGGAATGTGAAGCTAGCACGAAAGAGGACCCTGAGTCATGATTAAAATCCACTGGGCAGGAAGGACTTTATCTGAGGGCAGTGGGAGCCACAGACGGCCTTTGAGCAGGGGAGGGGCAGATCTATTTAGATTTGAAAAGCTCCCTCTGTCAACGGTGTTCTCCAGTGGGAATCAGATGCCAGCCCCAGAAGTCACCGATAAAGTCTCTGGTGGTCATGTTACAAAAAGGAAAAACAAATTGGTGAGATTTATTTTCATAACATATTTTATTTAACCTAATATAGTAAAACCTTGGTTTGCGAGCATAATTCGTTCTGGAAACGTGCTTGTAATCCAAGGCACTTGTGTATCAAAGCAAATTTTGGGAACCATTGGCTTAGTTGTGGTCATGTGACACTTAGTGTCACATACGACTTGTATTGCAAGACATCGCTGTTTATCAAGTGAACATTTATTAGAAATGTTTGTTCATCCTGGGGCGCCTGGGGCGCTCAGTCAGTTAAGGATCCGACTTCAGCTCAGGTCTGATCTCACCGTCCAAGGGTTCAAGTTCCCCCTTGGGCTCTGTGCTGACAGCTCAGAGCCTGGAGCCTGCTTCCGATTCTGTGTCTCCCTCTCTCTCTCTCCCCCTCCCCCGCTCACGCTGTCTCTCTCTCTATCTCAAAAATAAGTAAACATTAAAAATGTTTTTTAAGAAAACCAAGAAATGTTTGCTCGTCTTGCAAAACACTCGCCGAACGAGTTACTCGCAAGCCAAGGTTTTACCGGTATATACAAAGAGATCATTCAAAATGCCACTAGTACAAAAAGTAGCGAGATATTTTACATTCTTTTTCTCATATTAGGAAACTCGGAGACTGGGTGCATGTTTCATACAGCGCGTCTCACCTCGGACTGGCTCCCAAGAGGCTAGTGGCCCCGTATTGGATCGCACAGGTGTGGGGACTGGAGTGGAGGCAGGGAGGGCGGTGGGAGGCCACTGTCCGGGGATGGCTGTGGCAGGCTCGGGGGTCCCCCTTCCAGGAGCCAGTGCAGGCAGGGCACACAGCAGAGACTGGGAATGACTGCCCCCGGCAGGCGCAGAAGGCAGCACCAAGAGTCCCGTGGCCAGGCTGCAGGGTAGCAGAACTGCTCCAGACGCGGGCGGATCAGACAGCTAGTGTCCCCGGGCCTCTGCCCACCCCCAACTCCAGACTAATGTGAGGCTTCCTGTCCCAGCTGGAGGGTGACCCCAGGCCTGACCCCTGAAGCCCTGGCGGATGAGCCCGGAAGGAAGGCCTCCTCCTTGATGCACTCCACAGCAGGCGTCTGGCAGGGGCTTCCCCGGGGAGTCCTCGGGAAGCACTTCACACGCTGGTGGGCGCTCCGCCAGGGCGGGCCCCCAGCAGCTGCAGGAACCGAGAGCCTCGGGGGGCAGGGCGGGCCAGCGCCCAGGTCCAGGGGTACGCCAGGGCTGCCCCCACGGGATAGCTGGAGCTCTCAGGGAACATGACAGCAGCTGGCAGGCCTGCCTCCTCCCCAGCCCAGACCCCCGCCCCAGGACTCGGGGTAGCAGAGAACAGGTCAGGAGCACACCCTAGCTGTGTGGCCTGGGTGAGGCATTCGCCCAGACGCTTCCCTGTGAAATGGGGGCGTTGAGACGCTTCTCTCATGGGCCAGCGTGAGAATTCAACGGGCTCTTATGTGCGCACACGGGTCCCCACAAGAGAGCTAACTATGGCCACAGCGTGGAAGTCTCCTCATTTCTGATGCATGGCCTCCTCTCCCTGAGCTAACTCCCAGGATGTAAACTCTGCCCTGATCTGGGAGTAAACTACACTCCTGGTTCATCTTATTTCAGAAGAAGCACTCTGGGTTCTGCAACTAGTCCACGATGCCCGACCTTGGTATGCCCATCTCTCTCTTTCCTTCTCCCCCTCCACAAGCATTCATTGAGCACCTATTACGTGCCAGGGGCCGTGCGAGGCACTGAGGGTTTAGTTGGGAACAAGAGACAAAGCCCTGCTTTCTTGGAGCTGACAGCGGGGGGGCGGGGGGGCAGACGTTAATCACTTAAAAGGATAGTAAATGCCTCGCTGCGACTGTCGTCAATCCTTCAGAGCCGGCTGGCATCAGGAGGGCAAAGAGCAGAGGGATGGGGGACAGAGAAGTGACTACTGAGAACTGAAAGAAGCATGAGGAAGTAGGTGGGATAGGGAGGTGGGGGGTGGGCAAGGGATCGGGCGCAAGTGCGAATGTCCCGCTGCAGTTGCTGTGCTGCGTGAGGAGGCTGAGGACAAGGGCAGGGCCACTGCAAGGGAGGGGGGTGTCGGTCTTCTCAATCAAGAGCAATGGGAGCCGTGGAAGAGGGCTAAGCTGGGGTGGTGTGCTCTGGTCTAGATCAGCCGGGGTCCTGGGAGACAGCTCGGACAGGAGCAGAGGGACAGACAGGAGAAGTGGGTGGCTGTGGCATGCACGAGGAAATGCCCTTCCAGGTCTCCTGCCAGGTTGGCCGAGAAGGATGGTGTGTGCGGGGCGGGGGACACTTCCTCCCCACCCGGCGGCTTCTTGCACGTGGAGGGCACTCTCCCGAGTGCGGCGGGCCGGCAGCCCCCGCCGCCGGCTCTGATTGGTGGGTCTGGGAGGAGGCCTTGCGCATGCTCAGCCCTGGAGTCCCGCCCGCAGGCAGTGCACCCTCTGCGCATGCCCAGCCCCGGGAACCCGGCGGCAGGCAGTGGGCCCTCTGCGCATGCCCCGCCCTGGGAGTCCGTCCTGCGGGCGGTGCGCCCTCTGCGCATGCCCGGCACCGGGAGCCCTGCCCGCAGGCGGCGCACCTTCTATGGTGTCTGTCCGTGGGGTCACTGGAATCCTTTAGCCCTCGAGGGAGCCCACTGTGGCCGTACACCTGAGCGCCCCTTCTAGTATCCTCTGACTTTCCAGACCCCTTAGTCTTTTAGCTGCTCGTTGAGAATTAAGTTGGGGGTAGTGGGGTTAAAAAAAAAAAAAAATCACCTGCGGGCACAGGTGGATCGCGGTGGGGAGGAGCCAAAGCCTGAGCGGCCCGTGGGCTGGAGGGGAGCGCGATGGAGGGCTGGGGGTTATTCTCCAGGACCCGCTGTCCGCCTCAAGTTCCAGAATTCATGCCACACGTCGGGCTTCATGCGCTCGGCTGATGCACAGGCGTGTGTCACCCCGCCCTCCCCACTGTCCTCCCTGCTCCACCCAACCTCTGCGGGCTGGGATTTTTGCGTCCAACTTCAAATGCATCAGACTTTATTCCATTTTCATTCCCCTATCCTAGCAGTCTGTCGCCAGACTGGCCCTTTGGAGAAGAGGAAGTGGAGAATGGATCCACCCATCACCCACCGGAGAAGCGCTTGCTCGGTCTGCATGGCCCGCGTTGGACAGGGAGATGGGGATCGGGGCTCTGGCCAATCGCGGACAGGCTGTGCTGCAGCCAGGCTGTGGGCACAGGCAGAACCGGCTCAGAGTTTAGGGAAGGAGAAGGAGCCCCATGGACCTTTCCTCCTGTGCCTGTGTGGCCAGGGGCACTTCCTTCACCCTCTGAGCTTTGTTTCCCCTGTCCGTGATAGCAGGGGAATGGCACCCACCTGCCGGCTTGGCAGGGGCTCTGCAGAGGACCTGAGTGGTCATGACGAGGCATGGGGACAAAGCAATAGGGCCTGGAGGTAGGATGAGGAACAAGTGGGCTCTGAGCTGGCACCTGCTCTGGTCTCAGTGTCAGGGCTCTGCGGTAAGAGGGGTCATTGGGCTGTGATGATGTCCATAGCCCGGCTTCTGGACGGAGGTGTCAAGGGGGACGGGCAGGTGGCATGCCACTCTGGGAGACAGGCCAGTGCGTAGCAGAAATGAGAATTCATTATAAATTCCTGAAGCAGAGGGCAGCGCTTGGTCTAATAAGAAGGGTGGGAAGAGGGAGACCTGTCCTGAGGGCCTCATAATCTCCTTAACCAGCTTCCTGGTAACCTACCAGACAGTGGGGGCCATGACATGGGCCTCAGGGGACTTTGTGGGGCTTCCCCTTCCCCTGAATGCAGTCACAGCACCTGAAACCCCATCCCTGGGGTCACTTGGCTTTGATCCTATGACACTCCTGGATTTTCCCGTGTTGGGCAAACGTTCGTGAGCTGCTGCCAGCAGCTGACGCTTATGAAGGGTCCTGTGTGGCCAGCTTTGTTCTGAGGGTTTTGTTTTTTGTTTTGCGTTATCTCTGATTTATGCAGAAAACAAATCCTCTCGACATCCCATTTACAGAGTAGGAACGCAGTTCAGGGAGGTTAGGTTACTTGCCCAAGGTCACTGAGCTCCTGGGTGGCAGAAACAACATGGAACTCAGCATACGTGCTCCTGGGGGTGGGGGGAGCACCTAGTTCATCTCTAGAACTCTCAGCCCAACCCTGGCGGGAAGAGCAAGACCCCGAAAACAGACTGAACGATGTGGGTTAGCCAGGCAGCTGGGATGTAGGAGGAGGAGAGCTGCACACACAGTCCTGGATTCAAACTCTGCCATGGGTGAGCTGCGGACCCTCGGGCAAGTTACTTCACCTCTCTGAGTCTCAGTGTCCCCCTCTATCAAATGGGGTACTAAGATATTACAAAATAAGTTGTGGGAATTCAGTGGGGAAATCCTGCTAGAGCCTATTTATTTAGGTTGATGATAAGTAGTTGCACTAGACTTTATGTTGATTTCTAGCAAGGGGGAGGGCACGGAGTGGTGAGTGGAGTTCTAGGAGGCCAAAGTGGGGTCCTGGGCATTTGGGGGGCTGTGTCAGGGCCCACCTCCAGGTTTAAAGCCCTCCCTGTGAATTAGAACAAGGCTCCTTGGAGCAGATACAGACCCTGGGGCTCAAGGGCATAGCCCCTCAAAAGAGACCCAGTTCTCCTCTCTTCGAGGCCCAGAAGGATGGCATCTCCCCTCTACCCCTCCCCTATCCCTGAACCGGCCGGACCACGTGAGTGGTTCTGGCCAGTGGGTTTGTGAGCAGGGTCAAGGCTCAGAGCGTGACCAGGATCAAAGCTTGGCCTGTGACAGGGATCAAGGCTCAGTGTGTGACCAAGATCGGGGTTCATCGTATATACCAAGATCATAGCCAGTGTGTGACTGGAATCAAGGCTCAGTATGTGACCGACACGAGGATTTGGTGTGTACCAGGATCAGAGCCCAGCAAGTTAACAGATCAGAGCACTCCCTAAAGCTAGATATCTCAGAGAAGTCATCTCCAGTCGGCACAGGTGGGACAGGAGGCCAGATCCTTGCCCCCATGGGTGCACGCTCCCTGAGACCCCGCGGGGCAGGGGCAGCCGTGCTTTGGCTGTTTTCCTTGGACCCGTGTCTGTAACCTCTTGCCGGCAAGGATCTCGGCACGGGGATTACGGCATGAGTTCCCACTCAGAGTCTGAGCCCTTTCCACTCGGTCAGCTGCCTTGCCCAGGTACTTGCCTGACCTGACCCTACCCACAGATTCTTCTGGCTGCCTCCCTAGTCTCAGCCCTCACGCGTACACCTGGGCCGTGATGTGGGCAGACTCAGCTGGAGGGAGTGCTCGGGGGACCCGGGAAGCATATGCACGTGTGTGCTCACATGTACCTGAACACCCATATGCCACCTTTGCATAGAGAGACCAGAAGCTGCAGCACAGAGGGCTGGGCTGGGCTGGGCTGGGCTGGGGCAGTGGTCCCCTGACAAAATGTGAGTCCAGTCTGTCGACTTGGTGCTGGGGAGTGGGGCCAGGAGAGGGTGTGAAGTGTCCTGTGGTCCAGTGGGCATGACACCTGATGTGACCTTGGGCGGATCCTGTCACCACCGGGCCTCAGTTTCCCTATTTGTAGCACGGGATAAGATAATAGCCCCTGCCCAGGAGTCTTGTGGAGATGACAAAAGCTTAGCATGGGAATGGTGTCCACACTGTCTATAGCCTGAACCCACATCCCTACTTGGGGCATCTTCACCCGGGAGCACACACCGGAACCTTCCTTCCACACTCTGTCCCCGAGCCTTCGTGAACAGTTCCTGTGTTTAGGCCCTGTGTCAACCGTGTGGGAGCAAGACACATCAGATGTGGGCCCATACCCTTGGAGCTCACCGGGCTCTGGGAGAGACGAGCGTGAACCTGGTTGGTGGGCATCCAGCAGGCCCAAAGTTGTAATGGAGGCGAGGACAAGGTGCCGTGGTTGCTTGGGACACGGGAGCTGTCTCCGGTCAGAGAGGCCCGGAGTGGGAGAAAGCTCCCCAGACAAGATGGCTGAGTAAGGGGAAAGGGGAAGCTTTCCCCTTTCATCAGGGGAAAGGCATGTGAGGCAGAGGGAACGGCAAGTGCAAAGGCACGGTGCAGAAGTAGAAGTCACTGGGGTAGAGTGTGGGGGAGATCAGGGAGAGCTGCATCAGGCAGGCAGTCCCCTCCTCCTCCTGCGCTGGCCAGAAGGAACCGGCCTGAGTCCCTGCGACAGGGGGCCGACTGGCTGTAACACACATCCCTAAGGCTTACTCTTTTCCTTCAGGGAGCAAGCTGAGCCCAGGGAGGGTACCAGCTCACCCCGGGTCACACAGCAGAAGAAGCTGAGCGCGATGGCGGGAGGCAGCGTCCCAGATCTGGCTTCAGCCTTGGGGTGACAACCCGATCAAGGCAGCTTCTTCCTTGTACTGTGGGCTCCAGGCTCAGACCTCGCCCAGAGCTCCCCAGCGCGGTCCCCAGGGCATCACGGTGTCATCACTAGCACGCCGGGGGGCTTCCGTGACCCTCCCGGGAGGTTTTCTGTTTTTGCAACGAGAGGCGACGCGTAAGCCAAGGGCGAGGACTCTCGGGCCCAAGAGTCCAGCTGGTCGTTGGCAGGATTTCCTGAGGCCCACGCGTGCCAGCACCTGTTTACTCGCGGTTTCCACCTAGGAAACAACCCCCCCCTTCCTGCCCTCTGAGCGAGGCTTGCCTGGGCAGAGCAGAGGTGAGCCGAAAGGAGATACAGAGCACCCTCAGACGGGCGAACAATGGAGAAGTCTGTAATTAACATCTCAGCAGCACCGATAACACCGATAACATCGCTTCCCTCCCAGCCTCTCCCAGTCCTGGTTTGTCCACTGTCCGCTCGTAGGTGACGTTGTTGTGCCCCGAGTCACACCTTGTTGAGGAGAGAGACACCACACCCTGCCCTCTCTTTTCTGGGTCCCCCTGTCTCTGCCACGGAATGCCCGGGAGCTTTGGATTCGAAAGGCGATCGCACAGTTTGCTAAAAATAACGCTGTCAGACGTTGGTAAACTCGGCCTGCTTTTGTAGGTCTCAAGTCCTGGTCAAAATGGGAGGCATGCCCCGAAGAATGTCACAGAACGTGAACTTCTTAATATCCCCTCGTCAGCCTGCAAAATGTGCTGGAAGACCCAGGTCCCTGGGTCCTGGTCTGGGTGGCCTGGGTGGCCTCACCGGTCTCCTGCCTCCAGCTCACGGTGGGGAGAGGCAGAGGGTGGGCTCTGGGGCCAGCCGCAGCTGGGTTCCAATCCCCGAGCTGCACCTTTGGGGCTGACCCGCTGTGCGAGGGGCCCTGATTGTCCCTGTCACCGAACCCCGGGAGCCCTGTGTGCAAGGTGTGGTTCCACCTGCTTCATAGAGGGGGAGACGTGGGCTCGGCGTGGGCACTGCCGAGGCCCAGAGTGGGGTCTGAGCTACAGGCTGACCAGCCCCCAGCATCCCCGAAAGGCTGCCTGGAGCCCCTCCACCTGCTCCCGCCCTCGCAAACCTCACCCCTGCCACCGCTGAGGATACGGACCGGACCGTGCTGGGCCTTCTGCTCACCCAGCTCCCCCTTCCAGCCCAGGGAGGGCTGCAGGCCCAGGCCCATCCAGCTGCGAGGCCCTCGAGGGCAGGGGGACATGGAGCCTAGGCGCTGTCCAGGGCTGGGGAATCTTGTTCTGTCTTTCTTGCCAATTCCTCGCGTGGGTTTCAGTCTCCTAGACCGCGGGGTCCCCAAGGTCCCCTGGCTTGGGGGTCTGGGGGCTACATGTCTCCTGGGTTTTTTTTTTTTTTTTTTTTTTAGGTTCACTTACTTAGAGAGTACACGCACATGCGTGCATGTGTGCAAGCAGGGCAGGGGCAGAGGGAGAGGGAGAGAGAATCCCGGGCAGGCTCTATGCTCTCAGTGCAGAGCCCGATGTGGGACTCGATCTCAGGAACCATGAGAACATGACCTGAGCTGAAACCAGGAGTCAGACACTTAGGACTGAGCCACCCAGGCGCCCCCCCTTCCTGAGCTTTTTTAAGATGAGGAACCATAGTGCGTCCTCGAGGGCACCCCAGGCCCAGAAGACCGAGCTGAAGCTGCCCTTGCAATGGGGGGATGGGACGTGGGTGGGAGTGGGGAGTGGGGTGGGGGGCAGGCGCCGGTTGGGGCCAGGAAGCAGCCTCCAGGTTAGTGGTGGCATTCTGGCTCCTCCAGGGGCAGAGCCGGGAGAGAACTTGAACCCTTGGGCTCCTCCCCTGCTCTGCCTCACCTTCCTGTCCTGCCTCTTCACAGGGCTTGAACAGGATCGCAGACGGCCCTGGGCACGGAGCCCCTAGACTCTATCAGGCGGGCGCCGATGCAGCACCAATGCAGGCGGCCGGTGGCTCCTCCTGCTCGCGGCACTATGGTCACTGGGCAAAGGGCTGCTCCCTGGCAGGCCACGGGCCGGCGGCCATTGGCAGGGGCCTTGGTTCTCATCCATGAGTCAGCGGCCATGGGAACATTAATTTATTTGAGTGGTTGTCCGGGCTGAGGCCTTGGAACACAAGAAGGCTCTGCCGAGGTGGGGTCAAGGGCACTAGGGTGCGTGCCGGGAAGACACCTGGTCGATGTCCCTAGGGTGTGCTGGGCGCCAGACCCTGTGCCCGGCCCTGGGACAGGGGAGCCTGGCCACGCAGAGCCGGGCCCAGGGAGCAGCAGGCCGGGGAGGGAGTGTGCTGGGCCCGGGGCGGGCGGGCGGGCAGGGTTCTGGGCTTGCGTGGGCCCCGAGGGAGCTGGCGCTTTCCCTGCCGGAAGGGGCAAAGGCAGAGTGCGGTCCAAGACGGGGAGAGTGGAGGTACCCGAGGGACTGGAAGAGGCAGGGCATTCGCCCCCGGAGCCTGTGAGAGAACCTGTCCTGCTGGCCTTGATCTGAGGACATCTGACCTCCACGCCCGGGAGACGAGAACATGCACGTGTCGTTTCAACCCGATGAATTTGTGGAATAGGAATGTGCTACACCACAGTCTCACAGGAGACTGAGACAGGTTTTCCGGGGCCAGAAGCTGGCCATACGGAGCAGGGCTAGGTCAGGCCCATCCTAGAACCCTCAGTGGCAGTCACTGGGAGCCCTTGGCTGGCCGCCACCCACAGGCATGGCCAACTGAGATGGGTGGGCTTGGGGTCAGACAGGCATGGGCCTGTGACCCCCCCCCCCCCCCCCGCCAGGCCGCACCCAGGCTCTTCTGAAGGCAAACTGCCCATGGCACTGCCTGCCCTAGAGGCACTGGGGACCCTCTGGGATGGCAGGGGTGGGGGTGATGCCAGAAGTCAGTGGAGTCCACTGGCCAGTCTCTAGGATCCTTTAGGATCTCCCCGAAACCTCCAGGGCCAACGGGGAGGGTCCCTGTGACAGCACTCTCTGCGATGCCCTGGGGTGGTCCGTGTTCCTCTGGCCTCAGTGAGCAAGCCACTTGGCTTAACTTTTGGTTAATCCCTTCAACCATCCTGTGGGTTGTCGTCACCCCTGCTTTTAATTAATTAATTAATTAATTAATTAATTTTTATTATTAAAAGCATTTTTTGAAGCATTTATTCATTTTTGAGAGACAGAGAGATACAGAGCGTGAGCGGCAGAGGGGCAGAGAGAGAGGGAGACACAGATTCTGAAGCAGGCTCCAGGCTCCGAGCCGTCAGCACAGGGCCCGACACGGGGCTCGAACTCACGGACCGCGAGATCGTGACCTGAGCCGAAGTCAGACGCTGAACCGACTGAGCCCCCCAGGCGCCCCTATTGTCACCCCTGATGCTTAGGGACTTTTTCAATAGGTTTTTTATTGAGGTGAAATTCGCATAACACAAAATTAACCATGCTAAAGTGAACAAGTCAGCGGCCACCTCCGTCTCATTCCAGAGCATCTCCACACCCCCGAAAAGGACGCCCCCGGCCCGGCAAGTGGCCACCCGTTCCCTCTCCGCAGCCTCTGGCAACCTCTCCTGTGAGCTCCGTCTCCGCAGATTCGCCTGTTCTGGACGCGTCACAGAAACGGAACCACGAGCTCTGTGGCCTTTTGTATCTGGCCACAGATACGCTGTCACGCAGCCTCACGGTCTCCAGGTTGGCCCTCCTGTGGCACCTGTCAGGGCTCCTCCGTGCCTTTTCATGGCTGATACTTCACAGCGTGGTGGTTTCCCTGCTCGCCGGCCGACCGTCGTCCGGGCTGTCTCCTCCTGTGGCTGCGGTGACCCGTCAGCGGAAGCAGGGAGCGGAGGGTCGGTCTGGAGCCCAGGGCCAGTGCAGGTCGGAGCTGGGGTCTGAACTCCTCTTTCTGGGGTCCTTGCTGTGCTCTCTCCTGCTCTGTGCTCCAGGCCGGTCCTCCCCCGGGGCCCTGGGCGCCTGGACGTGGTGGCTCCTGCCCCCAGCGGGCCGGGCTGGCGAGGAGTCGGCCAGGGATGCGCCAGGGCCCTGCAGGCTGCAGGAGCTCAGGAGACATTCTGCAGGTGACCTTCCTGCCTGAGGTTCCCAAATTGGCAGGGTCTACAATCCCAAGTGGCCAGGACCGTTCAGTCTGAAGATTCTCCCACACGAAGCTTCCTAGGCTCCCGGAGACAGGGTCCTGAGCAGGACACAGGTGCCCACCCCATGCTCCCCAAGGGCGGACATACCCATAGAGCCTCAGCAGCCCCGCCAGGGCCTGGGGCAGCTGCCACCACACGCTGAGGCGAGGTCTGTTGGCCCCCACCTCCTGCAAACACCGTCCATCTCAAACCCTCCCTCCCTCCTGGCCTCCCGTCCTGCATCCCCTCCACATCCACAGGCTTTCCCTGACACCCCACCCCCACCCCGGCAAGGCCCCTGGACAGCTGGGAAGGGTCTGGAAAGGAGGATCCTGTGGGGAGGGTCCCGCAGGGAGGGCCCCCCAGGGATGCCCTACGGGGAGGGTCTCAGAGCGGGGAGAGGTGGCAGGGTCTGGGGCTTTCCAGAGGGGTGGGGGAGGCTGCCCGGGCTTCTTGGTCAGCAGCAGAGAGCCTGTAGGAGGATGGAGGCCCCTGAGGGTCCCCTCTGGTTCCAGGAGGACCCCAGAGGGCTGGCTTGCCGGAGGAGCTGTGACACCCTGCACCCCAGCCCTCCCTCGCCTGCCGACCTTGTCCTCCGTGAGCCAACGCCCCTGGGTCAGCCCTCCGGATAGGTGACGGAGTAGGGGGTGAGGTGGGTGCGGGGTGGCCAGGGAGGGGCCGCGGGGCCCACCAGGGCTGTCACCATGGCAACGGGGAGGCTCATCTGCGGGCCGGGCAGCAGCAGCAGGGCGGTTTCCCGGCAGGCAGCGATGAGATCATTCATGTGGGTAAATGCTTCTTGTCCCCTTCCCCTGACATCTTTTGGGACTCGGTCCCACTTCAGCTGGAAAAGGGGGCTTGGAACCGGAGCTGTGTGTGTGCCCCTGGCCTCCCTGGGGAGGGGAGGGGAGGGGAGGGCTCGGCCTGCCCCTGCCCCATCCAGGGGGTCCGTGCTGCTCTCACTGGAAGACGGATTCTGTCTCTGTGCCTCGTGCCCCCTACCCGTCCTCCCACCGTGGCCTGGGAGGGGGGAGTCCTCTGTGGGAAAGGACGAGCCCTGGGCCTGGAAATAGCTAAGTGTGGACAGAAATAACCCTGGCCTCAAAAAAAGAACATGGAAAATTAAATAGGGAACATTAGCGTTTGCCTGGCACTTTCCACAGCCATTATCTCATTGGGAGGTGGTGTTTTATCCTCATTCTATAGACAAGGGAACTGAGGGCCAGAGAGAGAGAAGTGACCTGCCTGAGGTCCCTCTGCCTTTCGGCCAGGCTTTTGGCCCCCGGGCTTGCCGACGCTGGCCTGCACCTCCATACCTCTGAGCCTCGACCCCCACAGCGTCTGCTGCTGGAGATGCCCTCACTTGTTTCTCTGAGAGGCAAACTCCTATTCATCCTTCAAAACCCAGCTAAGCGTGACTTCCTCTGGAAAGCCTGCCCCAGCCCTCTGGCAGTGTGGACCGCTGCCAGGACCTTGCCACGCTGGATTAGAGACAGGGACCAAGGCGGGGACTGTGCCTCACTCCTTGTGGCATCCTCCAATTTTATGCCAGGCGGCAGAGCAGGTCCCCGTAAATGCTTGTTGAATGACTGATCGACGGACCATTCTCACCGACGGGTGAGTGGTCGAAAGTTCAAGGTGTGCCCCTCTCCCTGCATTTTCATTGCGACAACCTAAGGAGCTAGCGGGCCTCTCCAGGAATCCAGGCGCTGGGCAGAGCTGGCCGGAGCTGGCCTTGTGCCTGTCCCACTCGGGCCAGGCTGCCCTCCACAGCTGAGCTGAGGTGGGGACTGCTGCCTGGCCCAGTGCGGACCGCGGTGTGGACGGGTGGTGGGCGGACGGAGACGGTGCCAGCCTGGCTGTCGGGCCGGGGGCTGCCGGGCGCTGTCTCCCTGTGTCCAGTAGACAGGGGTCTGTCCCCCTCTGCCTGACTGGAGAGGCCGGGGAGCCCTGAGTAACTTATATCCAGTCCAGTCTCCCCCGGCATCCATCTGTCTGTCTGTCTCCCGCTTCCTCGCGGCCTGGCTTTGGGGCATTGCCAACGCTGCGGTTGGAAAAGCACAGTACTGCTTGTCAGGACATCCCAGCCCTCGGGTGTGTTTCTCTCTCCCGCCCACACAGCGGGCTCCACTGCCAGGCTGTGTGACTCAGGGCAGCTGTCTGACCCTCTCTGGACTCACGAGATAGTGAATGAGGCTCCTGGCCTGGGGACCACGTATGGCCTTAGGAGGTTCAGCTCCCCTGAATCACGGGCGGGATGCAGGCTGTGTAGCAGGGAGAGGACGCCGTGTCTGGGGAACAGGGGCCAGGCCCACAGAGCCTCCCATCCTGCGTGTCCTAGAGACACAGCCCTATCCCTGGGGGGGGGGAGGGGGGGGGGGCGGGGGGTGGGGAAGTGCTGGCTCAGCAGCCGCCCTGTCCCCTCTGTGGCCCCCTCGCCTAGTCTCCCCTGTGTTAGGTAGGGAGATCGGGGACCGGGGCGAGGGGCTTCCTGGAAGGTGCCCGAGTCAGAGGGACCAGGGGCTTCTCGACTCAGTGCCAAGCTTCTCCCCGGCTGGGTCAGGAAGCTGCAGCCCCTCCAGGCAGCCTTCCAGTGTTGCCGACTCTGGGGCCGTCCCTCTGAAGGTCGGGTGGCAGAGGTGAATCCGGAGGGTCGCTGCTGGCCCGCCCCGGTCCAGCGGGTGGTGGACACCTCGGCTGCCTCTCCCGGGCCAGCAGCGCCACCTGGTGGCCCCGGGCCCCATACACACTTGTCCCTCTGGCGTTCCCAGCGGATCCGCTGGAGGAGCTGGGGCCAGTCTGGGAGGGGCTCGCTCAAGACCCCTGGCAGAACCCAGGGGGGAATCCCGCCTCCAGGCCTGAGCCCAGGATGTGCCCCCTGAGCCCTGAGCCTTTCTCACTGCTCCCCTGCCTACCATGTGTGCGTGTCCCGGGGAGGCTCAAAGATAGGGCTTAACCCAGAAGAATGGGGGCGGGGGGCGGGGGGCAGGGCAGGTGTCCTGTAGGGAGAGAAACCCGCAGATTACCTGTGGCGCAGGGAAGGGGCAGGACACTGTGGAGTGAAAGAATGTGCTGGAGCCTTCCTGGGGGAGGCCTTACGTCCTTCATGAGCTCAATTTAATCACTAGTCGGGGAGTGCTGAGCACCATGGGAAGAAATGAACACACACATACATGCAGTTACGCACATACACGTAGACACACAACACTCGCACATACACTATACAAATACGTGCACACGCATATACATACATGCAGCACACATGTAACATGCGCGCACGTAAATACACAACACATACACGTGTACACGCACATGTACAAACACCTAACACACACGTTAGCGTTTCATTCTCACAACTGCACCTAAAGGTAGAGGGCGTCAATTACCCCCTTGACAGAAGAGGAAACTGAGGCCAGAACGGCACATGACTCACGCAAGGTTGGGGAAGCTGATGCGGCCGAAGGGACCTGGCCTGGCTGGGATGCGGGTCGCCTGCCTGGGCCGTGACCCGGGAGGCATGTCCTGGCCCGGGCTGGGCTGTGACACCCTCCGCGTGGGCCTCTAGTGCTCGGGCCTCGGGAGCTGCTCCCATACCTGCCTGTGTGGCCTTGCTCTGGAAAGGACAGGTGGGAGCAGGGCTCAGACCCCTGGGCCTCACCCCTGACAGACTAAGCTTGACCTTTAACCACCCCTGACCCCTGGTGACACCAGAGGTGCCCATAGGGTGGGTGGGGCGGGAAGACCCTCACAAGTCCCAGGGCCCCTCTGTGAAGCAGGTCTCAGAAGCCACTGCTACAGCCTGGACGCTTGGGGCGCAGAGGGGGTCAGATGCCCTTTGTCCCCCACAGTCCCCAGACATGAAGGTCTGTGGCACCCTGTGACACGCTGGGGACGGACGCGCGCCTGGGTCCCAATAATTCAGTGCAGGACAGCTGACCGTGCCCTGGCTCACCCCTCCCGCCACGCTTGTGCCCCCCACCCCACTTCTGTCTGGGACCCCCGTTGGAGCCCTCACTCTGGCATATGGCGCCCTGGGAAGGCCTTCCTGGCTTGGAATATGACTGGGGACCCCGTGCCTTGTGAGCCACCTCTCTGCTCGGCACATCCCCTCTCCCCAGTCATGGCCTGGAATCTGAGGGGCAGTTGGGGGGGGGGTTAGTTTATAAACACATACAGTGCTTCTCCCATTTAAGTCCTTTCTGTTAACTAGACCCCAGGATCTAACTAACCCCAGGCTGGGAAGCCGGATCACAGCTGAGGAGTTAGAGGCCCAGAGAGGGGCAGGGATGAGGCACTCGGAGGGACCCCTACCTTGCCAGGCTCCCCAGCTCCTCCTACGTCGCCTCTGGAGCAGGGCCAGGGCCGTGTCTGGCCTGGGGCACCTGCCGTCTGGGCGGGAGGCTCTTGCTCACGGACAGTGGGGCCGAGGCTGAGAGGGGGCCCGGAGCTGGTGCGGGGGTTGGGGGGGTGGGGGTGGAGAGCTGGGCTCAGAGCACTGAGCGTGGTCCCAGAGTGTGGGTTTGTGTCCCCTCACCTGCTGGGCCTCAGGCTCTTTATCTGCAACATGGGGGTGAAACGTCCTGGCCCCACCAGCCTGCCGAGGCTCCGGGGGTACTCGATGCTTGAAAAGCTCCCGGTACCACAACCTCAAGGAGAGGCCCAGCCAGGAGTGGGGGGGAGCCAGGTGGGCCAGGTGAGGACGGGGAGGGAAGGGCCCGGAGCTTCCTCTTCCAGAAAGCCCTCCTGGATGCCCCTGCCTGGCTGGTCCCACTTGCAGCGGT
Source organism: Leopardus geoffroyi (assembly GCF_018350155.1). Taxonomy (NCBI): domain Eukaryota; kingdom Metazoa; phylum Chordata; class Mammalia; order Carnivora; family Felidae; genus Leopardus; species Leopardus geoffroyi. Next base: position 73,047,578 of record NC_059338.1, on the reverse strand, counting down.
AGAGGAGGAGGAGCACCCCAGCTGTGCCACCAGGCTTTGGACTCCCAGGAAGGGGGTGGGGGCTGCAGTGTCCCTGAGGGCTCAGCAAGGGGCCAATCCTGATGGTCGGGGAGGGGCCCCGTCCTGAGGGATGGCTGGGCCATGTGGTCTGTCCTAGGGAGGCATGGTAGGGATTCAGGCAGGCTGGCCCCAGGGCCAGAGGAGGGGAAGGGACCTGAGAGGTGGACAGTCCCAGCTGGTGCTGGGCAGACACTGAAAGAAAAGGGAGCCCGATGGGGGAGAGGCTGCCAGCGTGGGGGAGGGGCCTGATGGGGAGGTCTGGGGAGGCTCCGAGGGGCAGGTGGTCACGTGGAAATGGGGGGCAGCGTGGTGACACGACCCAGGGAAACGGCAGGGAGAGTGAGGCTGGGCGAGCTGTTTCCCCAGGGCTGCCCCCCTCTTTCCCTCTCCGGTCCACTTTTTGGCCGGCTCTCCTCCTCCCTCCCGTGCCAGGCCACACCCTCCTTTCACAGCTTTCCTGGCTCCTGCCACGGTCAGAGGGTGGGGGTGGCCTTGGCCCTGGAACCAGGCAGGACTGGGTGGAGAATGCTAGCTCCATTACAGCTCCAAGCCTCAGTTTCCTCCTCTGTGAATTGGGTGCACAGACCCTGTCGGTGGGTTGGTGGGGGTGTGCTGCCTCCAGAGGAGGGGAGGGAGGGGAGAAGGCAGAGGGCCCGGGAGTGCAGGGTCTGATCCCGGGCGTCAGGGGGGACATCCATCACCCACAGGGCCCTCCACGCCTGCCCGAGGCACCAGAGGCCCCCAGGAAGCTGGGGGCAGGCGCCGCAGAGACATTTTCTGCTATTAATGGACTTTAATCTAAACAGGCCCTAATATTTACCTCCAGCCGCCTCCGGCCTCAGAGGGTGCCAGACAGCAGAGTGATGAGCCCCATCCAGCCACGCTTCTTCCCGTACAGTGCTCCCCTGGGCAGAGGACAGAGACTAGGCCGTGCGAGGCAGGAGCTGGGTGCCCAGAGGCCCAGGATGGAGCCCCATCCTGGAATGCCCAGAGCCTCCGTTTCCCCATCTGCAAACTGGGGACGACAATCCCCACCTCCCAGGCCTCTGGGCAGGTTCAGAGAACAGGTTAAGTCAGTGGCACTTTGTAAGCCCACAGGCAGTGCCGTGGCCCCCCCTCCCGCTCAGCTGTCTGCCAACTGCCCCCCGTCCCCCCCACCCCCCTAGACGGCACCTCGGTGACACGATGGCATGCTGTCGGGCATGCTGGCTGCCCTGCCCACATCCTCCCCCTCCCCCTGCACACGCAGGTTTGGCACCAGGAAGGGGCGAGGACCCATCGTTCGTTCTGCTGGTCTGCGCCCCAGTCCCGGCTACTGTGCTCACAGCCTGCCCACAATTGTGCCATCTGCGCCCCTTCTGTCCCGCCCTTCCCAGGGCTCGGGGCCCCCAAACCTGCCCGCAGGACGGAGGGCTCCCCACACACTCACCACCGCGGCCTGCCTGTCCACGGGAGCGGGAGTGGGGTGGGGGCACGGGTGGGCCCCTGCGTGGGTCCGAGCCCACGGCAACTGCTGCCTGCCCCCTGCTCGCTGAGCTGAGGGCACGAAGGGAATAAACAGGTTTAATTCAGGAGACGAGGACTTCTCGTTGAGGAGATTGTTTACATCAGATATAAATACACATGCCATCTCATGTCACTTGGGCTTCTTGAAAATCTGGGAAGGCAGGCCACGGGGAGGGGGTGCAGAGATCCCACACCGGGCCCCTATGGGAACAAGGACAGTCGGGGTCTGCCTCCAGAGACCCCTGGGCCTCAGTCCTGACAAAGAGGCCAGGGTGGGAGGGAGCCAGACGTCAGGAGGGGGAATCAAGCCTCTGAGAGAGCTGTGGGGACCCAGACAAGGTCCTGGGGGCTGACTCCCCAGCCCCCTATCCTCCAGCTGCGGTGGAGACTGGGGGAAACTGAGGCCCATCTAGAGAGAGTTCTGCATGGGGGAGCCAGCAGACTGAGCTCTCAGAGGTGCAAGGGCAGCTCCCCATCCTGGCCCCAGCTGCAGAAGACATGTGGTCACCCTCTCCAGTTGGAGCGCCGGAGGGCTCCCCCAAACCCTGGGTGTCCCTGAGAGACCCAGGGTGGATGTTGGGATGTCAGGCACGGGGACAAGGGGAGGGGGCTTAGACACCTTCCTGGATTTGGACCCCAGTGCTGTCCATGGGTACTTCCATCCATAGATGGTGGGGAGTAATGAGACAAAGCCATGAGGCAGGGCGGGACCTGGTCCCAGTTTTCCCAGATTCACATTTGCTCACCTACCTCAAGAGACCCCTCCTCCTAGAGGAAGGCCTTGTTCCAGGACGTTTGCAACTCCTCCACCCCCAAGCACAGCGGTCAGTTAGTGTCAGTCAGTCACTCTTTAGCATGAATTAGAATGGGAACCGGGGGCTGCTGCCCCTGCAGGAACAGAGCCCACAGGTGGTGCTGCACTGGGGCAAACACCGGCCCTCCCTCCTCCACTGCGTGACGGTCCAGGCACCAGATGCTGTTAGAGCTTCTCGGCCTGAAAACCCACCCTCGGGTCAGCATCGCTCTTGCCAGGTGCTTCCTGGCAGACAGCCAGCTCCCAGGTCCCTCCTCTGTCCCTGCAGCTCCTGCTCTGAGTGAAGCAGGAGAGAGGCTCCTGGACTGTGCCCGGCACCCAGTTGGGGCCAAGGATGGCGCTGGTTATGATGCTGACTGCCACGCCCACTGCTGCTCAAGCATCCGGGCCCAGGAAGCAGCCCTGGGTGGGAGCCCGGGACTTCCTGGGCCTCCGGCAGGAAGGCTGTGGGCTGACATGTCCTGGGGCAGGAGGAGTCGTCCACAAGGGGCTCCACGAAGGGTTGCTAAAGACAGTGTGGGCCTTGCAGTGCCCGGAACTCACTCCGTGACCCTGGCCAGATCTTTCCCTCTTTGAACCTCAGTTTCCTCATCTGTAACATGGGGATATAAATGGCCTTCCTGCCTCCCACGCGGGCCTCCCTCCAGGGCCCTGAACTTGGGGGACCAGCTACTCTGCCTGGAGCCACTGAACATGTAGGACTTCTCTCTGTAAAGAAGGGCAGATCTGGGGCCCAGGGTCCGTCTCACCCTATGTCAGTGGCTGTGGCTGAGGTGGGGCCTGGTGCCTGAAGGTGCCCAACAGGCCCCTGCCCCTATAGCAGTCTATAAAGGACCCAGGGAGCTTGGCCACTCAACAGAAAGCAGGTGGAGGCAATCCTGGCGTCTGGCTCAGAGGAGGCCGTCAGAGGCCCAAGCAGGGGGGTGGGGGTGGGGGGTGGGGGGGTGGGGAGAGGAAAGGGAACCTCTCTGCAATTCCTAGTACCTACAAAGATCTCTGTCCCTGTTTCTGAGGAATCCCTCACAGGGTGAACATGCACCAGGAGAGAAGCAGCTCCTGGCTACTCCTCTGAGTCTTTGCTGGACGCAGCATACACCCCAGACGGTAGGTAAACGGTCACCCTTTGCCGGCCCCTCCGGGGCCGCGGCAGACATCGCTAATCAACCACAGCACTGAGCAGCGTGCCGGGCACAGCCATCACCAATCGATCCAGGTGAAGCCGATCCCACCCCCACCTCCCCACCCCCGCCCCCACCCCCAGGGCAAGCGGACCTCTGTGCCGTCCTCGACCCGGCCTGCCCAGTCCAGTCCTGGCCTTCGGTCCCCTTGCAGAGTCCTGCCCACTAAGCCTCTGGCCCGTTAGCCAGGTCCTGGGTGAAGGCGCCAGGGCCGGGGCCCGGGATGTGCTTGCGGCCCGAGGCTCGTGAGCTCCTCTGCATGCCGACCACGGTGCTGCCGTGGGGCTCGCGCTCCGCCCCGCGCCGGCGGAAGAGGCCTCGGACGGTGGCCTGGAAGCCGCTGGTGACAAAGCAGTAGACGATGGGGTCCATGCAGCTGTTGAGGCTGCTGAGGGTCACGGCCACGTGGTAGGCCACGAGGCTGGCGTGGCTCGGCACCTCGGGCCACAGCGCCACGGCCACCTGGCGGGCGTGGAAGGGCGTGAAGCAGACGAGGAAGATGACGAGCACGGTCAGAAGCAGCTGCATGGCCCGCACGCGGCGCTGGCGGCCCTGGCGCAGGAGGCCCGGCCGCGACAGCGCGCACACGATGCGGCCTGTGAACACGCTGATGACCAGCAGGGGCAGCAGGAACTCCAGGACGGTCAGCGCGAAGACGCGGCAGCAAGGCCCGCCGCCGGCTCTCACGCCCAGCACGGACAGGGTCACGGCGCCGGCCGCCAGCCACACGAAGGCGCACGTGGCCCTGGCGCAGGCAGGCTGGCGCCAGCGGCGGGAGCCGTCGGGCTGCACGATGGCCAGGTAGCGGTCGACGCAGATGCAGGTGAGGAACAAGATGGAGCAGTGCATGTTGAGGAAGTAGCCGAAGACGTGGGGGAGGGCGCAGCGCAGGCAGCCGCGCGCGCCGTAGAAGACGGCGAAGCGCGTGGGCAGGGACAGCCCCACCAGCAGGTCGGTCACCACCAGGTTGACGGTGTAGACGACCGAGGGCGTCTTGGCCTGCGTGCGGCAGCAGAAGACGTACAGCGCTAGTCCGTTGAGCACCAGCCCCGCCAGGAAGATGACGCCGTGCACCGCGATCAGTGCCAGCCACAGGCCCGGGAAGGCGGCGTGCAGCTCCTCGTCCAGCAGGGCGAACAGGTGGAACAGGGGCACCTCGGGCACGCTGACGTTGGCCGCCGCCGCCGCCGTGGCGTTGGGGGCCGCGGGGGCCCAGGGCCCCGTGGGAGACGCGGCGGGCATGACGGCGGCCAGCGCACGCCCTGGGCCTGGAAGGAAGGAGCGGGGTGGGTGACCTTTGGGCAACTGGAGCCCCGCCCGTCGGCTGGTCCCGCTCGGCTCGCCTGCCCACCGAGGCCCCCAGCTTTCCCGGCTTTGTGCCTTTTCCTGGCCCGGCCCTCAAATGCCTGCCTTCTTCTGCACTCCATGTGGCCCCGGCGCCTGCCAGGGCGGAGCTTGGGCGGAATGTTAATGCTCTGGGCCTACTTCTCCACGCAGCAGGAAGTAGAAACCCCTGCTGGGCAGGACCGGCCTAGGACCAAGAGGGAAGAGGAAGGCTGTGGCACCAGGAAGCTGTGGGGCCCTGTGTTTGGTGTTCGAACCCGGGCTCCGGTCCCGGCTCCTCCCTTACTCGCTGTGTGGCCTCGGGAAAGTCACTTAACCTGTCTGTGTCTCCCGTGCTAACCTGCGCGGCTGGCGTTGTGGAGCTGCTAGGAGGGTTAACTGAGCACCGCAGCAGCACCCAGCGCGTCGTTTGTGCTAGAAAAACCACAGTGTGAGCTGCTGCTGGATAAACCACAGTTCTGCTCAACGGGAGCCCAGCCGGCGACAGCCCCGCCTGGCTGGCCCCCCACCCCCACACCCCTGCATCACAGATCGGGTCCTCCCAGCCACCCATCTGTTCTCACCTCTTCCGAGGCTGGTAGCAGGGTCGATGGCCAGGGCTAGGGTGCTCATAAGGAACCTTGCCCAAGGGCCAGCCCCCTGGACTTCCCGGTTCCCTCCCAGCCCTGAGACATGAGCACCCTTGCTGGCTCAGGGTGACTCCCCGGGGCCTGAGCCCGGAGCCAGGTCCCGGCAGCAGTGGGGCGGGTGTTAGTTAAATAAACGCAGCGCTCCCTGCAGCCGTAAAGGGCCGCCCACTCTGTTTATGTTCCTGTGGGGCTGTGTTTAACTTGTTGAGATTTATCTCTATTTATACATGAAGGGTTAACAGGCCCCCCGCCCCCATCCCAGGCTGGGCTGATGCTCCAAATAAGGACATTTCTGGCTTTTTCAGGAGAAAGGAGAGGGCTTTGGGGAGAAGCAGGAGGAAGGGTGGGGACGTGGGACATCCTGGGCGCGCAGTGGGCCCTCCCCCTCCTGAAGGGGAAGGGAAGACACGCCACTGACCTGGTGGCTGACGCAAGTGTGGCATCTGCTGTGAGCAGGCCGGACACTGCCCACTCGCTCTGGTTGCCTGCCTGGCCTTGGGCAACAGGCTCGCTCTGGCAGCTTCAGCCCTGCGGACTGGGGGTGCTGAGTTCTGCCTGCGGGTGCTGGGGGGGGGGCAGACGCAGCAGAGGAGTCCTTGCTAGCTAAGGCTCGGGCTCCGGTGTGGCTTGAGGGGAGGCCCGGGCAGGGCAGACGGCCACCACTGTCCTCTGGCTCAGAGAGGTACATACCTGCCTGAGGTCACCCGGCTGTGCCTCTGCCTCTGGGACCCCCACCCTGGGCATCTGCTGACCCCCAAGGCTGCTGGGAAGAGTCACGTGCTGCCCAGGTGCATGGCCACACCTACCACACACACACACACACACACACACACACACACACACATACACACACAGTCCTTCTGGGCTGGGCTGCCCTCTGGTGCCCCCAGGCCCTAACTCGCAGGGTTGATGGATGTGTTTGTCAAATGATAATTCAGGCAGACGGGGAGCACGGAGAGCACGAGGGACATCTAGGGCAGGGAGAGACCTTCCGGGGGCATGACGGGGAGCGAGGGCAGGCCAGGAGGCCAGGGCTTGGGGCTGGGAACCTGGAGTCTCAGGGCAGCGGGGGGCCCCGGAATGTCCCCAAGAAGGAGAAGGATGCTGCCCAGCTTGTCCCTCTACTCTGAAAAAAACTGAGCCTTGGCAAAACTGGAGCCCTGCTGGGAGCTGGCCCCGGGGACACACGGCAAACAGTTTTTTGGATTCCCTTCCACATGCCTTCTGGTTTTCCAATGTGTCTGCACTAAGTTCGAGTTAGTGTCACAGGCAGAGACAAATAATAAACACTACAGAACATTTCCTCTGGGAGATAGTCCCAGGATGATGCCGGCTCCGGGGATCCTGCCCTTCCAGGAAACTCCCCAGGGCCAGCCTCACAGCTCAAGGTGCTGGAGGGTCCAGGCCAGGGCGGTGGGCCCGGCGCCCCCACAATAGGGGGATCGACAGGTGCTCAGGATGCCCCGGAGGCCTGACACGTGAGGAGAGATGTCTGCAAAGCACACTGTGGTTCCCAGCTCCGGGAGTCTGAACCCTGATCCCAAACAAAGCTGAGCCCTGATGTCAGCCGCACACTGAACCCAAACTGGTTACACGCTGAGCCATGATCCCCGTGACATGATGAAACTTGATCCTGCCATACTGGAGCCCTGATCCAGATCTTACTCTGAGCTCTGTTCCTGGTCACACACCAAATCTTGACTCCAGTGACACAATTAACCTCAATCCCTATTACACTCCGAGCCCTGATCCTAGTTATACTCTGAGCCCTGACCCCGGGCACATGCTGAGCCCTGATCTTGGTCACACGTTAAGTCCTTACTCAGTTCACATCTTTTTAAGCTAAAAACAATTTTTTTTTATATATAGACATATAGAGAGAGAGCACAAGCGGGGAGAGGGGCAGAGGGAGAGAGAGGGAATCCCAAGCAGGCTCCACCTTAGCACGGAGCCTGACACAGGGCTCGATCCCGTGACTTGAGCTGAAATCAAGAATTGGATGGTCAACCAGCTAAGCCACCTAGTCACCCCCCAGGTCACACACTGAGCCCTGACTCTGGTCACATGCTGAGCCCTGACCCTGGTGACATGCTGAGCCCTGACAATGGTCACACACTGAGCCCTGATCCCTGACTTTCTACATCCACCATCTCTGCCCCTTTCGTGTCTGTGAGTCCGGCTGTCTTTGTCCGTATGATAAAAACCCCCCTCGTGACCTGCTCCCCCATTCCCAGTGCACCCCACTCCCCTGCCTCACCTCGCACAGTGTTATTTAATGACTCCTCTCTAGGGCATCCACTCATTTTGCTTTGAACATGAGGAGTTCGAACAGTGGGGGGCCAGACCCAGGGCTTGGCCTGTGGAGGTGGGCCTTCTGGGAAGAGGCTGGGGTCGGGGGTGGGGGGGGATGGCCTCCTGAATCCACCCCTCTCTGGGGCAGGGAAGGAGCTGGGCTGGCGGATTCTGGGCGGAGAAGCCGCCCTGTCCTCCTCCCTCCCCCGTGTGGCCTCCGAAGGACCTTCCTTCTCTGGGCCTCAGTTTCCCCAGTGGTCTTCACTGCCTCATCTCCCGCTACTCCTTGAGATTCCACTGGGCCAGCTTCCCCCCGAGGCTGCTCCGGTCAGGTGCACGACCCCCAACAGAGTGCCCCACCCACCTTGCACCCTCTCAGCACCCCCTGCCCTCCCCACTGCCCCCCTGCCTGCCAGCCAGGGCTGGGCCTAACCACGGAAGACGGGACTCCCGTGGTGGGGCTTCTGGCAGTGGTGCGGGGGGAGCACTGCGTGCTAACAGTGGCCAACGGAGGTGCCTCCCCTCCCCACCCGCCGCTCTGGGTCTGTTGATGAACCTCTCTGAGCCTCAGTCTCCCTGCCTGCACCACCCGCAGAACAGCAGGCCCTTCCTCTGCTATTGCTGAGCGGGTTCGATCCGCGGTGTCGGCCGCTGTGAAGAGCTGGGTGCCTCCGGGCCCTTGAGCCTCCCGCACTCACACTGGAGGAAATGGAGGCTGTGGGAGGGCCAGGCCAGGACCCGAACCCGGGTCTGCCTAGGGCGAGCCTATGGCTGGACCCTTGGTCCTGAGCGGGGCCAGGGGCACCAGGCAAACGGCCACTCGGCCGGCAGGCGCCCGCACCCACTCCCCACGTGCCTTGCTCTCTGCTTGGCCTCTAAATATAGCCTGGAATGAGGGGAAAGGAGAGAAGGTTCTGCTCCTCTGTGGGGACAGTCTGGCCCCAGGCCTGCCCACCCAGGCTGAGGGGGGAGGCACAGACCTGGCCTCCAGGACGGGCCTTGGGGCCGTGAGTAAGCAGAGGAGGGTCCCAGAGACCCAGGGGCTGGGGGCGGAGGGGTGTTCTAGTCCGGTCTGCCGGTCTGCCGCACCCTCGCCCCGGGACCTTGGCCCCTTCAGAGAGACTTGCTCTCTTCATCTGCTAAATGGGGTCACTAGCGCCTTCCACAGCCTGAGGGGGGAGGCAGGGCTCTGTCGCGGGGAGCCAGCCTGAGGGGTGTGGCACTGTCCTGTCCCCTCCTCCTTCCTGGCAGGTGTCCTGGGCCTGGCTGAGGTGGAGCAGACCTCATAGCCAGGGCCAGCTGGCTGGAGCCCGGCGGGCAGAGGCCACGTCCTCGTCGTGCCTGGCACGGGGCCGGGGCCTGGACACTCTTCTAAGGCGACTGTCCTGGAGGCAAAGACTTGGGACCTTTGTGCCACCTGCTGCCCCAGACCGCTGCCCCTGCCCACATTCAGGTACTTCTCCAGGCAGGTGGGGGACACATGCAGGCTGCTCTCCAGGGGCTCGGGGTGCAGTTGGGAAGTCACACGGCAGGGTGGGGGGACCGGAGCATGGCTCCATCAGAGAACAGACCTCAGTTTCCTCATCTGTAAGGTGGGCAGAATTAGAGCTCCCCTCGGGCAGCACTGAGGTGTGGTCACAAGGTGGCCTTGGAAGGGCCCCGGAGGGTTTTGGTGGGTGGGGATGGGAGACAGGGCCCAGGATGCGCACAGGTGAAGGGTAGGAAAAGGGGGATCCCTTTGGAGAAGGGCGGGGGGGGGCTCTCTGCACAGCCCCCACGTGTGAGTCCCGGTCGTGGGTGGGACCGAACGGCAGGTGAGCGGGAGGGAGGAGGTGGAGACCCGGGGCTTTTCTCTCCCTTGCTGGTTCCTCGCTCTGTGGGAGCCTCCCCACCCCAGTCTTCTCTTCTTCCCCTCTTTCTGCTCCTGCCTGTCTTAGAGAAAGTGAGGTTCTCAGAAGGAAGGGCCAGGAGTTCCTCCATCCTGCCCGGGACCTCCCAGGCCCTTGCGAGCCTCAGTCTTGCCATCTGTACAATGGGCACCTCCAGCTCTGACGCGCTCTGAAGCCTGAACATGTCTGCACCTTCTGGAACGTCTTTGCCACCGGCAATACTCGCCTCTCTCTGGACTGCCCTAGAAGGTTCTTCCAGGGAGCAGGGCAGAGAGGAGTGAGGGGGGCAGCCTGGGGGGTGGGGGGCTGGGGCGAGACCCAGGACCAGTGCTTCCTAGGGTAGGAGGAGGTCCCTCGCAGACCTCCGGGCAGGATGGCTCAGTCTCCCTTCACCATTTGCAGGATCAAGTGCTTTAGTGGCTCAGTCCTGCTGTGTTCCCTGGCCTTGCTCTTGGAGGCCTAGGCTCAAACACTGAGCCCCAGGTTACCCCGGGGATGGGCTGCCCTGGGCTACAGTGACTGATCACTCTTGGCCCCATGGCCCTGCCTAGCCGATCACGATCACGATCATGACCAGCCCTGGGACTGGACTGGCAGCTCTCTGCTCCCTGGGATTGGACGCTTCTCCAGGGATGCTGTGAGATTCAAACTGTCTCTGAAAGAAGGTTCCCGGAGGGGGCAGGGGGAAGCGGGACCAAGTGCAGAGACCAAGGCCTAAGGAGCCTTGGCTGAAGTGCTTGGATCCAGCCCTGCCTGAAGCTAGTCTCCTGGGAATCATTGGTTCAATGAAGCTATAATCTCCCTGTTCGGCTTACATCACTTTGAACTGACTTTCTATGACATGCGACTAAAATAATCCCGCATATGTTCTCTTATCCATATGCTGTCTTCGGTTCAGAGTCTCTTCCTGCAGAGAGCCCTCCCTGGTTGCCTTAAGTAGGTTGGTGGCCTCTTTGGGGCTCTCACAGCACCGTGGCTCTGTCATTGCCGGGCCACTCGTCCCCACTAGTCTGTGAATTCCCGCAGAGGAATTGCACAGTCACCTTCAGGAAATGTCGAGTGGATGAGTGAATGAATCCATGAGGGCTTAGCTTGCACTCTTCTTGGAGTGGGGAGTTCACCACTAAGGGCCCAAATTGGCTCCCTCTGAGCCCAGCCCGTGGCCCCGGGCCTCTCCATTTGGCATGTCATTGGCCGGCTCTCTCTTGCCCCCTCCCCTGGGGGCCCTGCGGTGGGGCGGGAGTGGAAAGGGACATCTGGATTCCTCCTATTATCAGGAAGGGGCATGGCCCTTATTTGAAAATGAGGACACAGGACACAGAGACAGGGGCCTTCGGTAGCTAAACTGGGGTCACCCGGCTGGGCCCTGGGGTCTGTCCCCGGCTGGGCTGACCCTGCATGGTGGGCTTTGCCACAAAGAGAGCACTGGCCAGGTGTTTCCATGGGGCCTCAGGCCTCCTACAGGCCACCTGGGATCCGTTCTCGTCCACCCAGCAGCCTTGCAGGCCTGGGCCTTCCACTTTCCAGGTGAGGAAATTGAGGACTGGGGTGGGCGGAGGGGGCGAGCCCCATACTGAGCAGGGACAGGGTCCGATTTAGACCCAGGCCTGACTCCCATCCCCTGACTCACCCCTGGTTTCCCTATGGATCAGATCATTGGAGACCTTCAGGGTGTCCGGGTGGGGCATATGGACCCCCAGCTGAAAGAGGCACAGGAATGTGGAATCAGGGAAGGCTTCCTGGAGAAGGCAGTGGACACAGCAAGTGTGGAAGCCTGGGTGAGCATTCTGGGAGGCTGAGGCCAGGAGCCACCCTCACAGGGCCTCGAACGCAGCAAGGGCCTCAGCCTGGATCCAATTCACGGGGAGGCAGGCTTCTTCCAGAGGTGACCTTGTAGGCCTCCCTCCCCTGCTCCTGCACCACTAACTGCTCCCCCAGCCTTGGAGGAGGGCTCAGGCCCAGAGCACCTGCTGCAGGTGTGGCCCAGGCTGGAGGGCCGGGGGAGGGTGGGGGTGACTGGGGAGGGTGGTGGTGCCTGGGGAGGGGGGTGCCTGGGGAGGGAGGCCCATCACCGGCCTTCCAGAACTTTGCTGACACCCTCTGAGGGAGGCATGTGCGTGAAGGGCGATGCTTTTGGTAGCGACCCTTCCTGGAAGGGACCTGAGGCTTCAGGCAGGCCCCGGGGGAGCCCCTCTCCAGTCTTGCAGCACCCCGACTGTCTGATGACACTCCATGCACCCTCCCCGCTGTTCCTCCGCCTGGAGCTTTTCCCTGCTCCCTCCCTACCCCGCATTTCTTCTTCCAGGCCTCCCAGCCACCCACCGGAAACCTTCTCAGCGGGAGCGTCTGGAGGGTGGGGCTGGTGGGGGAGGGGTGGGGGCCGCTGCAGCCTCTTCCTCCAGCTCCAGGACAGCCCGGTGCTGGGCCGCATCCATTTTTCTCCTGGGCAGAGTGAACCCTCAGTGAGCCTTGCCAAGCTCTGCAGGGTGAGGCCCGGCCCTCACCCCGGCATTCAGTGCCCTCCCACCTAGCCTGGGCCCTGGCAACCCACTCGGCGCCCTGGGCACCAGCCTGGAATTGATTTCCACCGGTCCTCCCAGCCAGGAAGGGTTGACACCTCCTCTAGGAAGCCCACCCAATTATCCTGTTGGGTCCAGGCTGTCCCTGTCATTCCCACCCTGCCCCTGGTGCTGGTCAACCGGGGTTTCGTTTGAGTTTGGCAGCCTGAGTGCTGTCACCGGTGATGACGCTGGGTGTGATATTTGTTTAGTGAATGAATGAATGAGCCTGCAGAAGCCCCACCTGGAAGGTGCATAATAATAACAGTGCCAGTGCCTCCGGGTCTCCCCACCTGCATGGTCATCCCGCATGGTGCTCAGGCCTTTGCAAAGCTCTCAGAGCCTTTGCGAAGCTCTCAAACCCTGGGAGTCTTCCCAGGGCGAGGAATGAGCATCGTTCCCAAATCATCCGGCCCGTCCTCTCCACCCAGGCTTGTGGCCCCACCAAGTGACGGGAGGCTGCGTCCCCCCCCCCCCTCCCCGCTTCCACTCACAGCTCGCTGGGTGTCTGCTGTGTGCCCCACAATGCAAGGATGCTGGTCCCTGCCCGCGGGGCCCCCAGGCCCTTCAGGCCCCTCATTGGCAGGGGTGGGCGTGTCCGAACCTCTTGGCTCTTCTCCAAACTGCCCCCCATCCCCGTGTGTCCTGTAGCTGTCCAGCCGCACTGCAGATACCAGTCCTGCCGCCTGGCTGCCTCCAGCCCTGCCACGTAGGGGACCAGGGCAGGTGGGGAGACGGGCCTCAGCCCCGGGCCAACAGGTGGCTGCCTGGATTTTGAGCTTGGTCTGCACCAGGGGCTGGGGGTGGGGTGGGGGTGGGGGGGGCAGGCACGGAGGGCAGGCCCAGTCTGTCCCCAGCCGAGGTGCTAAGAGCATTTGCTGTGGGTCAGGCACCTGCGGGACGCTTGAGATCCACACAGCACAGTTCACATGAGGAAGGGGAAGCCCAGAGAGGCTAGTAATACGCCCCAGGTCACACAGCATACAATTGGTGGGGCTGGGAATCAAACCCAGGTCCGCTGCTTCTGGCCCAGGCAGGGTAGGACCAGGGTGGAGGGCTGGCATCTCTGGACCTGGGGTTTGTGCACAAGGGCATCGTGGGGGTGTAGGGTACCTGTAAACGCCTGGGCTGCTGAAGGGTGACACAGCCTCCCGAGGCCAACCTAGCCATTATTGGGTGAGCTATCTGCCTGTTTATTTTTACGATCGTCCTTGGTTTCGAGGCATCTGCTGTAGAGCACCGCCTGTTGTTTTGGGCTGGTCTGAGCCTCTCTGCTCATTCCACCCAGGGACTGCTGGGCCCCTACTGAGGTCCCCAAGAGGGGCCGGACGGGCCCTGGGTCACCTAGCAGGCCCTAGGTGGGGCCAGTCGGAACCTCCGTCCCCGTCCTGGCCTGGCTCCCTGCACCCAGCTCTTGGAGAGGGATCATGGAGGGTGTGGGTCGAGAAGGGCAGCTGGGCTCCGTCGTGCCTGGTCCTGTTCATGTAGTCCACCATCGGAGAGCCCTTGGCTCTGGGGAAATGCAGGTTTCCCTGGGGGGGGGGGTGGGGGACAGCTCCAGACACAGCTGCGGGGGGGCGTTCCTGCAGGGGTTCCCCGTCCCTGCGTGCTCCTGGCACCTGACACCCTCCCCCACAGCCTCTCCAGGGGCAGCCAGCACCACATGGCACAGGGCAGCCTGTAGGTCCTCAGCCTGGTCCTCTTGGCCCTGGCAGATGCTGTTGCCTCTGCCCGGCATGCCGTCTCTGCCCTCGTCACCTGGTTGCACCCTGGTCTCCAGCCTACGTGGCCCTCCCTCAGCCCCTGGACACCCCTCCACCGAGGGAGAGCTGTAGTCCCACAGTTCATGGGTTGTCTTTGAGATGACCCCTCCTAGGTTCCCATGGACTCCTCCCGGCTGCCCCTAATCCATGTTGCTGGCCCTATGTTGCCTGTGAGGACACGAGGTACAGGATGATTGAGTGGGGTGTCTGGGTCACCCGGCGGGGGTGGGGGGGTGGGGGTAAGACAGTGGCTGGGGGGGGGGCAACGGGACTGGGGGGGGGACTCTGGGGGAACAGGTGTTCCAGGCGGTAGGAGGAGCAGAGCCAAGGCCCTCAGGTGGGAGCTCTGGGCTCAGGACCCTGGAGAGGCCTGTGGGGTGGCCTCAGTGACAGATGGGATGGCTCTGGCTTGACTTGCTGTGGGGCAACTCCCAGGGTCGGGTCTGCTGAGCGTCTGTTGAGCCAGCACACCTCCTCAGGGAGGCCCTCCCAGGTCACCCAGATCCCTGCTCTACCTTTTCTTTTCACATAGCTTGTTTTTTTGGTTTTTTTTTTTTTGGTGATTTGCTTGCCTGTTTCTTGTCTTTCCCTCCCGGACTGGCAGACTCATGAGGGCAGGGCCCAGCCTTCAGGACTGCAGCTGAATGACCAAATGAATGATTGTTAAAGGGTCCACTCCGGCCCCTTTGAGCCTTAGTCTCCTGGTCTGTGAAGTGGGCGATGTTGAGCACCCCCCCCCCCACATCAGGTGTCCCAGGACAAAGTGAGGCCAGATGTGCCACTGTGCAGGTGCTCAGAAAACCCCAATCCCCTTCCCCATACGTGCTCTAGAAGCAGGAGCCCTTGCTGTTGCCGAGGCTCAGCGAGGGGCAGTGACGTGCCCATGGCCACACAGCTGCGCGGCCCCTGGAGGGGAGGGGGTGGCACCCTGGGTGACCCCCTGGCTGGGAGTGATGTAATGTTGGCAGGAGATTATGGGGGCCAGAGGGCAGGGCTAGCGGCCTGTCTGCCTGAGGGCTGTGAGCCACCACCACTGTCCCTTCTGTCCCTTCCTTCCCTCCGTCCTGCCTGAGATTGCACAGCTGCTCCTTGTCTGTCCCGCCCGGCACCTTGGCCACAGGCCAGTTCCCACCCTGTCCGCCCCCCTCGGGACCCTGTCTCTGCTGCCCTTCTCACAGGGCAGTTACCGCCAGCCAGAGCCGGACGGGGGCAGTGCCTGCTCTGAGGTTCACGTGGCGGGGGGCTGGGTGGGCCAGCCGCCCTGGGCCTCAGTTTCCCCCTCCCCCAAAAGCGTGGGGCAAGGGCCAGGGCTGGAGCACAGGGTGGAGCTGTGGGTGGGCGCGGCTAGGAGTCTGTCTGCATGAATCCCTCAACCCCCAACCCTGCCCCAGCCTGGGGGACAGTGGTGGCCATGGTCTCAAAGCGGCTCAAGCACCCAGTCTCTTCCCTAGCCTGGCCTCTGGGGCCACCCTAGTGCCTTGACAAGTGGGAAAATTGAGACACAGCTTTGGGTACCCTGTAGATGATCGGTGAGGGTGCTGAATGAGTGAATGAATGAATGAATGAATGAAGTCCAGGCAAGCGGGGAGCCAGCAGCACAGGTGGGGCTCTGGGGTCAGGAGGGATGCTCCCACAAGCCCCTGGGAGCCCTTCCTTCCGGGCTCTTCATGCAGCCTGTCCCGCTGTGACCACCTACTTGCCCCTCCCCCTCTGGGTCTCAGTTTTCCCATCTGTACAATGGCCCCCTACAGGGTGAGACCTCAGAGCCCCTTTCAGGCTCTGAACTCTCCCCTCCCAGGTCTGGGGGCAGTTTGTCGGCCCCTCACCCCCTCCGCTGCCTGTCTGAGGACACGCCAGCTGGGGGAGGCCAGGTCCGGCTCTTGGGGGGACTCACCGCACCTTGGCCTATGCTGGCGGCTTGAGGCAGAGCTGGCACAGAGTAAGCCTGGACGACCTCCCTGGGCGGCTCTGTGGGCCACTCTGTCCGGCAGCCTGCAGCCGACCGCCTTCCTGGGGCCTGACGTCAGGCCGGCGCTGGGGCTCCTTTTGGGCAAAGGCAGAGGGGTGGGGGCGGGGTGGGGGCGGGGCGGGCTCCTTCCCCCGCCAGGCCGGCCCCCTGGAGGAGCCTGGCTGGTTCCAGGGCCCTGGGGGAGGGAGCCTAGGGGAGCTGACTTTGCAGCCCAGCCCCAGCGGGATAGAGGAGGAAACTGAGGCAGAGGGGGTGGAGCCAAAGCTGCACCACCCAGGTGGGGGGGGGAGGGGCGCGGGGGGGGGGGGCAGGGGAGCAGTGGAAAAGGGAGGGTGGCGCCAGCCCTGGCTCTCTGTCCCCCCAGCACCTTGTCTGGGAGGCTGCCGGGCCCCCAAGAGCGTGGCTGGCACCGTGGGCAGTGGGAGCACCACGCTGCAATCTCAGTTTTCTCTCCGGGAGCCACAGATGCTTCCTGGCTACCTCCGCTCCTGGTGGCTCTCCGGGTTCCCGGGGTACCGTCTGGGTTTTCTGTTTTGCATGTTCTGAGCCTGGGTGTGCCTGTGTGTGCCCGTGACCGGGGACCTGCACACTCCGTATCCGGGCCTCCCCGCTTGTGCCCCCTCCTGTGTGTCCTGTGTCCCTGGGGCGGATGTGGCCTTGCAGGGGCACACACACGCCTGAGTGTGTTTGTGGGGTCAGCACCAGCCCGGGGCCCGTTCGTGACCTCGTGACCTAGTGTAACCTCTGTGGGGACGCGTGGGGTCGGGTGCGTGGGAAAGACCCAGATGTGACGAGGGCCAGTGGGATGGGGCAGTGGGTCGTAAATCTCGGTAGCCAGGCCTGATCTGGGAGTGGTGGCGGGGACAGACATCCCCCCCCAGACAGACACCCTGACCAGGGTGGTGACTTGTGGGTGAGCCCAGGTCTCAGGGTCCGAGGGTGGCTGCGACTGGGGCCAGGGAGGGCTCAGGGTCAGGTCTTTGCTGTGTCTCCTCTGCCAGAGTGGCCTCTCTAGTCTCCTGTCGCTGGGCTGCTCCTTGCTCATGCAGTGGGACCACCCAGCACCCTCCACCCAGCACCTACTGAGCCGGCCCATGCCGGGCCCTGGGGTCAAGGGATGCTGGATGCTGCCTGACAGATGAGGACCCTGGCCCCTGAGATCTCAGTCTGGTGAGGGACACTTGCAACCAGCAGCCAGTGGGGAGGAGTGTGATCGGGAGGGCTCCTGGAGGGGCAGTACAGGAAGGAGGGCAGAGGGGAGGGGAGGCCCTGTGGGCAGGGGAAACTGCGTGTCAGGGTCCCCAGGAGTGGGGGGGGGGTGGGGAAAAGCAGCGAAGCTGGGAGTGATCAGAGCCCCTCCACACTGGGTCTTAGTTGCCCTGTGGGAACCAGAGTGGTGGACTTGACCCTGAGGGCAGTGGGGAGCCATTGAAGATTTGGTGGGAGGGTGGTCCCCGGAGCAGCTTCCCTGCTCCCAGGTCCAGGCTCCCTGCTAATATAGGGGTGAGCTCACAGGCTACCGCTGATCATCTCCTGAGACTACTGTCCTATGCGTCTCAGAAGGGGAAACGGAGACCCAGGAAGGTGTCGGTGTCTCTGGCCCGCCCCAGGCAGGCAAGGGAGGGCACCCAGGATCTTGCCAAGGGAGTGTAGATTCAGTGTTGTTTCTGAACAGGGCAGCCTGGAGGCGGCCAGGATGTGGGCGGGGGCCCGAGGGCTGAGCCAGTGCAGGCTCACATTTTACGAGCTGGAGACTGCCGCTGAGTCACGGGCAGGGCTGGCCGGGCACACACAGGCTGGTTCCCAGAGAAATCTTGGGGAGATCCTCTGGAACAAAACAAATGCCAGCAGACTGCCTGGGGGAGCAGGGTGGCAGCCTGGGTCGGCTTCCAGGACCCCTCACCCCAGGGAAGCTCCTTTCTGTGGGACCCAGGAGTCCTGGGGGGGGGTGGTGGGGGAAAGTGCTGGAGGCCGGGAGGCTCAAGGGGACCCTCCCATAGCCCTCGACAGGCTGGGTCAGGCCAGGCTGCCTGTGGCTGGGGTCAGAGGTCGGACAGTGACTGGGTCAGGATAGGGCCGTCCCTCCTAGGGCCCAGCCTGGTGGAGAGCCCTCCCTGAGCCCACAGAAGCCCCTCCCGCTCTCAGCTGGTGCTGTGGAATTCTGTAAAGCTGTCCACACGGTGGCCCTCTCGATGCCCAGCTCGTCTTGCCACTCCTAGAGCCCGCCATCCTGAGGGACTCAGCCACAAATAGCAGCCGGGCAGTCGGGTGGGGGCTGCGGGGGAGGCAGGGGACACTTGGTGACAGCTAAGCATGTCCTGTCACCGTCCTGGTGCCTGCAGCTGCAGACCTCATTTGTCCTCCCGAGTGGCCCTGTCTTGTTGCCACTCGAGGACGTAAACAGTGCCGGGGTGAGGCTGCCGGGGTGGGGGACACAGCCTGGTTCTGCAGGGGGGACTGTCCCCGCTGGAAGCAGTGTGGGGAGCCCCCAGCCCTGGGGCCATCGGGAGCTGGTGAGAAGGGAGAAGGCCCCTCAGGGCCCTCCTAAGGGGTCAATGGCCACGTGACCCCTTCCGTGCTCTGGAGCCCCTGGCAGGGGCCAGTCACCCATGGGGAGCGCAGGGTGAGGGGGGCCTTTCTCTTTCTCTGGGAAAGGTGACCTCGAGTGTCCGAGGTGGGGTGTTGGGAGGCTGGGAATGGCGGGGCCCCCGGGCGGGCCTGGTTCAAGCCTGGTTGGGCCGCTTGCTCATGTGCTCTGGCCCTCAGTGTCTACAGGGCAGGCCCTTTGGACAGGGATGAGGCCCACGTGGGGCAGAGTTTCCGGATCGAGGAGGACGCGGGCTGGGAGATGACTCCCTCCCTCACCCTGGGCCCTGGGGCTAGTCTGGGCCACGCACCTAGAACCCACCCACCTTGTGGAGAAACGGGGGCACTTAGCAAGGGCCCAGCGCCTAGTTATCTCGAGGGTGTGCTCTGAAGCTTTGGGGCCATCCCGGAGGTGACTCCCGGGACCACCGTCCCTGGGACTTATCCCCCAGTTTCCTGGACCATTCTCCCATCACCCAGGAGCGCATCTTGTCCCACCTTTGATTTTTACAGGTGGAGAAATAGAAGTCCAGAGAGGGATAGACACCTGCCCCAAACCACCCGGCGAATGGGTCACGGCAGATGCCGGTGGGAACCGGGCCTGGGCTTCCAGGCAGCCCTCGGCTGCCGTGTGGCATCCCCGACTCGGGGGCCCGTAGGCGGCCGGAGTGACCAGGGCAGGACTGTTCGACCTCCCATTAAACTCAGTGTCTGGGACCGTGAGAACCTTCCTCGTGGGTTCAGGGAAACCACTGCCACGTTCCTACCACAGCCTTGAAAGGCGGGTGCGATTATGATTCCATGTCGCTGGTGTGGCAACTGGGTCCCAGAACCAGGTCACTGACTGGTCCCCCAGCAAGAGAGCAGCTGGCTAATTCAGGGCCACCGCACATTCTGTCCAATCTCAGCCCCGAAGTGCACGTGTCCAGGCCTCACCCCACCCCTGCCGGGCCCTGCGGCGGCTCCTGTGTGCACGCACTTGCTCGTGCACACGCACCTGCATGGCGCATAGATGTGCACACACAGGTGCACGTGCATGTGGCCCTCCAGCCTTAACATCAAGTCCTCTCCCGTGCATCCAGCTGGGCCGTGACTTTGGGGGGAGGAGGCGACGGCTCAGGTGGCATGGCGTCTCCCCTGTGTCAGACATCCCGACCTGGCCTGCCTGAGGTTGGCCCCCTCCCCCACCACCCCCCGCCCCCGGCCCTCCTGGGATTCACACCTGGCTCTGCCTTTCAACACCAAGTTGACCCTACCTTTCACAGGTGAACAAACCCAGACCGGGAGCAGGGTTCTATTTTCCCAGCTCACACGCTGCTTCAGACCTCCCCCTGCCCCGAGCCTCCCCATAGCCTGGAAAGGTGCTCCCTCCATGGCCTGGCCCCTCCTCACCCGTTACTAGCCAGTTGGGGCGGGGGTGCATATGGATGGTCCCTGGGCCCGCAGAGCCCATCCAGGACCAGCTCAGGGGATGCTGGGAGAATGGCGGGGTTCCCCTCAATGAGGATACACCTGCCAGTTTGCCCAGGGGGCTTCCCGTGTGCCCCAGTTCAGGCCTGCACCAGGACCAGTTTGTTTCATCGGCCCTGTCCCTGCAGGGGGAGGGGGCTGAGCCCCTGGCCTCCCCTGGGCTCTCACAGGGCTCCCGAGGACTCAGGATGGGGACTAGGAGCCCTGGGGCCCGATGTGGGTGCCCCCACTGCCTTGGGACCCTCTACACCTGGGACTGAGAAGGGGCGGAACCTTTGGGTCCGTCCGATGCGGGGGCTGCTGGGGCCACGTGGTCACCAGGGAGCAGTGACTGCAGTCCTTTCCGGGTCCTGAGCCCCCGTCCCTCCCCACAGCCTCCTGAGGTCTGGGGACATGGTGGGAGGGCCCTGCTTATGCCCCGGTGGGTCCTGGGCACCATGATACAAAACAGTGCCCGCTGTGACCCCACTAAATTGACCCACCGCTGGGTCATGACCTGCGGTTTGGAAATAGTGGTCCAGGGATCCATCAGTCAGCAAACAACGGTGACAGAGGCGCGAGAGTGACACCGCTGTTTATTGAGCAGCGGCTCTGTGCCCGGCATGCGTTGTCCTGAAGCACTTCAGGTGTCCACGAAACAGCCCTCACTGGGAAGCACCCTTGTTACCATCTTTGTTTGACAGGAGGGACCGGCGGAGTCACCTGCCCGAGGTCACGCTGCT
Organism: Leopardus geoffroyi; assembly: GCF_018350155.1. Classification (NCBI taxonomy): domain Eukaryota; kingdom Metazoa; phylum Chordata; class Mammalia; order Carnivora; family Felidae; genus Leopardus; species Leopardus geoffroyi. The sequence continues at coordinate 73,026,798 of NC_059338.1, read as the reverse complement.
AGGAGCAGGTGGAGCCGGGCCAGGCCTGCGGAGCCTTCGCTCAGAAGCTTCCGGAACCCATCCCAGGCAAGATGGAGAGGACCCCACGCCCAGGGCAGGCAGTGCTGGGTTTGAGGTCTCTTCCAGGTCCAGGCCCCTGGCCTCGGGCAGCTGGACACCCACGTTCTGGAGGCCCAGGGCCAGGCACCCCAGCTGCCCAGGGCTGGGTGGGGCCGAGGCTCCCTGGGCACAACCAGACCGGCCCACCCAGGCCAGGAGGTGGCCGCATCCCCTGCAGGGCCTCAGGACCTGCTTTCTATTTCAGCCCTTCCTGGCCTTTGGACGGCCCCGTGGGACCGGAACTGCCGTATCTGTCTGTGTCTGTCTGTTCAGCAGGCCTCAGAGGGGCGGCCCCGGGACACCCAGGCTCCTCTGACTTTAGCTGCCTTGCTGACCCTGGCGTGGGGGTGGGGACGGCGAGGGAGTTGTGTCCATACAGGGATGCGGTGGCAGCAGGGGCCGTTGTCCGACAACCCTGTCCCCCTTCCCTGGAAGGAGGCAGTGAGCTCCCTGTGGCTGCAAGTGGCCAAACAGAGCCCAGACGGGCTGGGCCCGGAGCTGCTGCCCGGGCCCTGGCACTGGGTGGGCGGGAGGGCTCACGGCCTCCGAGGCGCGGGACACAGAGACCCCAGGCTCTAAATGTCACTGGTTCTAAGGTTCTGTGATTCCAAACTCCTAGGATGTGGTCCCTTCTAGGGGCCTGGGGTTCCAGGCTCCAGGACAGGCCTCCCACAGGTCCCGGCCCCCGGCCCCGCTCTCATCCGGAGACAGAAAATCTGACCCTGCGGCCTTTCCTCAGTGCCTGGGGAGCCACGTCCCTCCTGACCTGCACCCATTTCCCCTGACTCTTCTCGTCAACTTGAATGCCCTCCCTTGTCTTTCTAGACCCACCTCCACCTTGCTTCAAGGCCGCCTCTTCCCTGAAGACCGCCCACTGACTCCTCTCAGCCAGGGCTCTGAGGGCAGCTTGGGCCCTGCCTCGCTTGCCAAGTCTGTTTCAAACTGAACATTTGGCTCCTCCCAGGCAGGGCCAGAATTTGACTTGTTTCTCCCTCTCCGATGCTCAGCATTTGTGCCTGTATACAGTGGGAGCTCGGTACATGCAAATGCCCCCTTATTTTAGAAATGGGCAGGTAGTGCCGGGCTCCAGGTTACCATGGCCCCTCGCAGGCACTTGGACCTCTCTCTTGCCTTTACAGTATTCCCCAGAGAGCCTTCCAGGGTGTCTGTGCCTCTCTTATGAACAGGAAGTTCTTCCTAGTGTCTAACCTCATTCTCTCCTGCTGCAACTTTGTCTCATCTTGCTGGGTTTTAGGGCTGCTCATCCTACCCTCTCTTCCGAAGGGCCAGGCAATCCTTCTGGCTGCTGAAGGGCATGGGGGGCCCTGTCCACGTTGCCCTCCTGTTAAAAGTTAGCAAAGTAAGCCTCAGAGAGGGGAGGGGCCTGAGGCCACCTAACTAATGGGAGGTGGAGCCCGGATGTGAACCAGGCACTGGGGGATGTGATCTTCCATTTCTCTGCACAGAGTCCCTCCTGCAGCTGGCGAGGTGGGTGGGGGGGTGGGTGGCAGGAGCCTGCGTGGACCCCTGCCTCCTCCACACTGCCCCGGGCCCTGAGGGGCAGGCAGCCGGTGGGAATGGGCAGGGATGCTATTTCTGTTGGCCAAGACGGTGGCTTTCTGGAGAGCTGATGCCAATTCTCCGGGCTGGTGGGCAGGGAGCGGGCAGTGGGCACCGGCCAGTGGGCACCCCTCCCCGGGATTCTGAAATGGAAACCGCGGTGAGATGGGAAAGCGTGTGGGTCCGGCAGCCACCTCAGCCGACTGCAGCCAGCCTGAGGATGTTTGCGATCGTGAGGACTCCCACTCCGGGTGATCTGGATGCTTCTCACTGCAGAATGCTCAACGTGTTTGATGGAAGGGGGGCTGCCCCAGCCCCCATTGGGGGGGTGTCTGGTAACACACGGCGTACACTTTTACCATCTTTGGAAAATCTGAACCAGAAACGTGTGCAGCCCCAGAAGTGTCACAGAAGCAGCTGAGTCTCCTGCATTTATAGAGAGGTAGCCTGGAGTTGGTGGGGTCTACCCTGGGGTTGGGATTCTCCCCACCAGGCCAGAAGCCACAGCCTTGCTGACGGGGTGCAGTATGGGGTCGTTCACCACTAAGGAAGTGCCTGCCCCACCGAGATCATTCTGTTCTGTTGAGCTGTTTTCCCAGAGGCCCCCTGGAGAGGTTGGCCAGGCATCGCCCTCTGTCAGTGGTGGGGACGGGCCCTCTCTCCCCCCGGCCCCAGGGCACCTGCCCTCTCTCTCATGTGGCCTCTCCAGAGCCCTGGCAAGGTCCTCAGAAGCTTTGGTGAGAGGGGGCCAGTGCCAGTCCTGGAGTCTGAGACCTGGACTCAGGTCCCACTTTGGCAACTGATTGGCCATGGGAGTCAGGGCTTGGGCTTCATGGCCCCGGGGCCTCAGCTTGCTCACCTGGCATGGGGAATGATGATCCCTCAGTCCTGCCAAAGTCATGGGCCATGTGTGTGTGTGTGTGAAGGTCACATGTGGGGCAGGGGCAGGGGCAGGGTTAAGAGTGGGGCCAGGGTCAAGGCTAGATGATGGCCAGCGGCAGGGCTTGGACCAGGATAATAGTCAGTCTGTGCAGAGGATCAGGTTTCAGCATGTGCCAAGGATCAAGGCTCAGTGTGTGCCCAGGATCAAAGCTCAGTGTGAGACCAGGATCAAGGCTCAGTGTGTGCCCAGGATGAAGTCTCAGTGTGAGACCAGGATCAAGGCTCAGTATGTGGCCAGGATCAAGTCTCAATGTGAGACCAGTATCAAGGCTCAGTGTGAGACCAGGATCAAGGCTCAGTGTGTGACCAGGATCAAGGCTCAGTATGTGGCCAGGATCAAGTCTCAATGTGAGACCAGTATCAAGGCTCAGTGTGAGACCAGTATCAAGGCTCAGTGTGTGACCAGGATCAAGGCTCAGTGTGTGGCCAGGACCAGGGCTCAGTGTGTGGCCAGGATCAAGGCTCAGTGTGTGGCCAGGATCAAGGCTCAGTGTGTGGCCAGGACCAGGGCTCAGTGTGGCCAGGATCAAGGCTCAGTGTGAGACCAGGATCAAGGCTCAGTGTGAGACCAGGATCAAGGCTCAGTGTGAGACCAGGACCAAAGCTCAGTGTGAGATCAGGATCAAGGCTCAGTGTGTGGCCAGGATCAAGGCTCAGTGTGAGACCAGGATCAAGGCTCAGTGTGGCCAGGATCAAGGCTCAGTGTGAGACCAGGATCAAGGCTCAGTGTGTGGCCAAGATCAAGGCTGAGGGTGTGGCCAGGATCAGGGCTCAGTGTGAGACCAGGATCAAGGCTCAGTGTGAGACCAGGATCAAGGCTCAGTGTGTGGCCAGGATCAAGGCTCAGTGTGAGACCAGGATCAAGGCTCAGTGTGAGACCAGGATCAAGGCTCAGTGTGTGGCCAGGATCAAGGCTCAGTGTGAGACCAGGATCAAGGCTCAGTGTGGCCAGGATCAAGGCTCAGTGTGAGGCCAGGATCAAGGCTCAGTGTGTGGCCAGGATCAAGGCTCAGTGTGTGGCCAGGATCAAGGCTCAGTATGTGCCCAGGGCTCATTCTCTGATGGGAGTCAGCAGGCAGGGTACCCAGCCTGGGCATGTGACGCTCTACCATCTGACTCTGGCACCTCTTAAGAAAGGATCTCACAGTGGGCGCCTGGGTGACTCAGTCAGTTAAGTGTCCGACTCTTGATTTCAGCTCAGGTGACGATCTCACGGTTGGCTTTGTGGTGTGTGGAGCCTGCTTGGGATTCTCTCCCTCCCCCTCTCTGGCCCTCTCTCTCAAAATAAATAAACAAACATTTAAAAAAGAAAAAGAAAGGATCTCACGCATCACGGGTGGCCCTGTGACCTCTGCCCTGCTCTGCCCCTGCCCCAGGGAGGCTCCTCCTTCTGGCGAGGAAAGGGGAGGTCCAGCGGTCCCACGTGAGGCCCTTCCCCGGCTGTCTGCTTTCTTCTCTCCACGAAGCTGGCTGTCAGTGCCTGGGATCGGCCTGTGGGGGGCTCGGGAGGACAGAGCCCGGCCTGGGCCAGTGGGCAGGTGGGCGGGAGTAGGTTGAAGCCTGGGGCAGGCGTGAGAGACAGCGTGGGGCCAAGGGGCCAGGTCCTGTTTGCAGGCTGCCTGATAGCTGCCCACGGTCAAGGGTGCCTGTTCACGGCCAGCAACCTGGTTCCCCTCCCCGCCTGGGTGATTCGGGCGCGTCGGTGGAGGGAATGAGGGTTGGGCTACGTGGAGCGGACTTGGGCTCCGGCCCCCGCCTCCGTCCACTCTCCGGAAAAGAGCCGTGCCTTCTGTCTCAGTGGCGCCCATCCCGGGCCCTGTACGCCAGGCCCTTTTTTGGGGGGAGGTGGGTGTGGGCCTGGCCGGGAAATCCGTCATCGGATGCAGGGACTCGAGTAGACGTGGGGTGTCAGTCCTGGAGGTTCGGAATGTGTGTGCTACAAACAAAGGAAGCCCCGGGGGTGGCTGAAAGGAGTGTGGGGAAGTGACGGTCACCGCAGGGCAGGGTGGGGCTGGGAACAGCTCTTCTAGGCTCAGATGCTGGATTTTTTTTTTTTTTTTTTTTAAGTAGGCTCCAAGCCCAGTGTGGAGCCCAGCGCAGTGCTTGAACTCACGACCCTGAGATCAAGACCTGAGCTGAAATCAAGAGTCAGACGCTTAACTGATTGAGCCACCCAGGCGTCCGGTCTTCTAGGCAGATTTAAGACAGCAGGCTCCAGAAGGCAGGCGCTTGGAGACCTGCCACTCCAGGGCTCTGGTGGTGGGACTGACCCCTCGTCGCCCCCACAGTGAGGGGGCAGCTGTGAGGGTCTGCCAGGGCCGTCAAGGGTCTGAGGCCCCATATCGGTCACAAGCATGGTGGGGTCCTGTCCCCTCCCTGCAGATGGGCTGGCAGCCCCTGCCGTCACACAGACTGCTGCTCCAGAGGGCCTCTCTGTCCCCATGGACCGGGACCCTCCTTGTGGGGCCAATTTCTCTTTCTAGCCTGGTCCCTAGGAGGCTGGAGAGACTGGCATGGGGCCTCAGATGAGGAGATGGGGATATGTTGGGAAGACAGGTTCCGATTCAAATCCTGGCCCTGCTGCTTCCCATCTGATGCGAGTGACTAAGCCTCCCTGTGCCTCAGTTTCCCCTCACCTGTATGACGAGGACAGCAATGCTTGGTGCGGCACTGAGGAGTAAATGAGACAACAGGTGCGTTTGGGGTCCAGCTCGTGGCCGTGTGGGGTCGGATGCATAGGTGTGGATCAGAATCACCCGGGAGCTTCGATCAACTACAAACGCCGAGGCCTTGGAGAGGCAGCTTTGAGTGGTCTGTGCAGGAGTCGGGGAATCAGCATTTAGATACAGCCTCTCCAGTGATGCTGTAGGCTGAGGTGGCTGTCACTGGCTGACCTTGGATCCTGCCAGCACACTGAGACGCTGCTCAGAGCAGACACTAGGTCATCAGCCTGCTTGGAGCCTCCTTTCCGACCGAGAACCCGACCACCTAGTTGCTGTTGACGTTGGTCTCAGGTGGGTGTCAACTCTTCTCCTCCGTCCTCCTGTCCCTGCATCCCCCCTCCTCTCTCCCCCATCCTACATCTTCCCTCTTCCGTCCTCCTTCCTCCCTCCTCGGTCCTCCCTCCCCCATCCTCCATCTTCCCTCCGCTGTCCTCCCTCCCCCATCTTCCCTCCTCCCTCCCCCATCCTCCTTCCTCCGTCCTCCCTCCTCCCTCCTCCATCCTCCCTCCCCCATCCTCCGTCCTCCCTCCCCCGTCCTCCATCCTTCCTCCCTCATCCTCCATCTTCCCTCCTCTGTCCTCCCTCCCCTGTTTTGCCTCCTCCCTCCTTCGTCCTCCCTCCCCCATCCTCCATCTTCCCTCTTCCATCCTCCCTCCTCCCTCCTCTGTCCTCCCTCCCCCATCCTCCATCCTCCATCTTCCCTCCTCTGTCCTCCCTCCCCCATCCTCCGTCCTCCCTCTCCCGTCCTCCATCCTTCCTCCCTCATCCTCCATCTTCCCTCCTCTGTCCTCCCTCCCCCGTCCTCCCTCCTCTGTCCTCCCTCCCCCGTCCTCCATCCTTCCTCCCTTATCCTCCTTCCCCCATTCTCCCTCCTCCCTCCCCCACCCTCCATCCTCCATCTTCCCTCCGCTGTCCTCCCTCCCCCATCTTCCCTCCTCCGTCCCCCATCTTCCCTCTCCCTCCCCCATCCTCCCTCCTCCGTCCTCCCTCCTCCCTCCTCTATCCTCCCTTCTCCCATCCTCCATCCTCTATCTTTCCTCCTCTGTCCTCCCTCCCCCATCCTCTGTCCTCCCTCCCCTGTCCTCCATCCTCCCTCCCCCATCCTCCATCCTCCATCTTCCCTCCTCTGTCCTCCCTCCTCCCTCCCCCATCTTCCCTCCTCCCTCCCCCATCCTCCATCTTCCCTCCTCCGTCCTCCCTCCCCCATCCTCCATCCTCCCTCCCCCATCCTCCATCCTCCATCTTCCCTCCTCCCTCCCCCATCTTCCCTCCTCCCTCCCCCATCCTCCATCTTCCCTCCTCTGTCCTCCCTCCCCCGTCCTCCATCCTTCCTCCCTCATCCTCCTTCCCCCATTCTCCCTCCTCCCTCCCCCACCCTCCATCCTCCCTCCCCCACCCTCCATCCTCCATCCTCCGTCCTCCCTCCCCCATCCTCCCTCCTCCCTCCTCCCTCCCCCATCCTCCATCCTGCGTCCTCCCTCCCCCATCCTCCATCCTCCCTCCTCTATCCTCCCTCTCCCATCCTCCATCCTTTATCTTCCCTCCTCTGTCCTCCCTCGTCCTCCCTCCTCCCTCCTCCATCCTCCATCCTCCCTCCCCCATCCTCCATCTTCCCTCCTATGTCCTCCCTCCCCCGTCCTCCCTCCTCCGTCCTCCCTCCCCATCCTCCCTCTTCCCTCCTCCCTCCCCCATCCTCCATCCTCCCTCCTCCCTCCCCCATCCTCCATCCTTCCTCCCTCATCCTCCTTCCCCCATTCTCCCTCCTCCCTCCCCCATCCTCCATCCTCCCTCCTCCATCCTCCCTCCCCCATCCTCCCTCCTCCATCCTCCTTCCCCCCTCCTCCCTCCCTCCTCCCTCCCCCCTCCATCCCTCTTGTCCCTTCAAAACACATGGACTTTACTTTGTCTGAGGCCCCACCGATAATTATTTTCTCCTCTGTAAATCAAATCCTGTTTAAATCCCACTTCCATCCTTCCCGCCAGAGCGTCCCCCCCCCCCCCTCAGGGCCTGCACCTCGTCTCCGGCGAGCAGGTTTGTTTACGGCTGGCTGACATTTCTGCCTGGTCCCTGTGTTTGCAGTGGGGCTGTCGGCGGAAACGCCAGGCGTGGGGAGGGGGGGCTCGGAGTTTATTCTGCTCAGAGAGACGGTGGGGACTGCAGGGGTTTCAGGACACACTTCCACACGGGGTCTCAGGCAGCCTGTCCCCAGCGCTGTCGCTGCCTGCATTCCACAGGTGAGCCCTCAAATTATTTCCTCTGAGGCTCAGGGGCCACCCCACAGGCCAGGGACAGACCTGAGACGTGGCCCCAGGCTTCCAGGCCCCTGCCCTCTCAGAGGAGGAGCCCAGGAAGTCTTCTTGGAGGAGGTGACATCTGCATTGGTTACCTGGGCAGACTGAGGAGTTAACCGGCAGGTGGCGGAGGGAGAGGCATCAGCAGCAGCCAAGAGCTGGGCAGTGCTGACTGAGGAGGCGTGTGGCCAGAGTGTGGCAGGCAGGGTGGGAGGGGCGGGAGGTTCTGGGCTGCTGCCTGGGTGTGAATTCCGGCGCCAGCCCTTGGCGTGTGGCCTTGGGGACGTCGGCGTCACCTAACTTCTCTGGGTCTGCGTTTCCTCACCTGTAGAGCGAGGGGAGTGGTTGTATTGACTTCTCAGGGCCATCGGAAAGAGGAAGCAATCTAGGAGCACAGGTGGGAGCCGTACTCGAGTTGGGACCCCACCCTGCAGGCATGGAGGGCCGTGGCAGGCGACCCAACAATGCCACAGGTGGATGCGTCCCTGAGGCCCTTGCCAGGTTTCCAGACAGGTTTCCAGGTTTCCTGGTTCTCAGTGCCCAGGCCTTTCCTGCACGGCTGGGTCTACGCCACCACCCTCTGACCAATCAGCCATCACCCACCCTACCTCCCAGCCCGGGTTGGTTCTAGGGTGGGCAGGTCTAGCCTGATTTAGGCCGGGGAGAGGCTCCCAGAGGCACCCTTGTGGCTTCCGTGCTCTCTCCTGTCCCTACACGACCAGGCAGCCTTTTTGCAACCACGAGGGAAGCCCCCCAAGAATGAGGGTGGGGAAGCATCCCAGAGAAGCACAGCCTGAGCCCTGATCGTCCTGTGCCTGGAGTCCACCCTCTCTTTGTGCTTCCTGATGTGTGCGATGGAAACTTCCTTCCCCGGGAAGCCCGGGTGGTCCTGCTTTCTTTCCCTTGTTCCTCGAAGCGTCCGTTACCCACAGGGCCTAGAGCATCTCCTAGAGCTCAAGTCCAGCTGTGCCAGTGTCTGCTTGAAGCCGCTCGGGACTCGCACCCTTTACAAGGACAGCCCATGCTTCCTGGAGGTCCGAAAGGCCCCACGGGCTGGGGTCTCCCGCTGTGGCCTTGGGTCCACCCACACGGGCCCCTTGACTGTGCCTAAGCACACTGGGCACACATCTGCCTCAGCGTCTTTGCTCCGGCTGCTCCCTTAGCCAGGGACGCTCAGGCTGAACGGTCTTGCCCGCAGCCTCCACGAGGGCCCCGCTCAGCGTGGTGAGCGGTGAGGACAGCCTGGGTTACATCGCACCCACACGGCCGTGACTCTCAGTGGCCTGAACGGTGAAGACGTGTTTCTCGCTCATGCCACACACCCAGTGCAGGTGAGGGGAGAAGGGGTGAGGCTCTCGCTCCCCGTTGTCCCTCCCCGCACCCCAAGTGACAGGCCGCACCAGCACACGAAGCTGCCTCAACGAGAGGTTCGGTGTCCTGTGCCGTGGGGGAGGAAGCGGGGCATCACCTGCCGGCCCTTCAGTGCTTTGGGCTGGGAGTGCCCTGTCTCTCGAAGTCCACGGCATGGCCACGCCTGACGTCAGGCGGTGGGACGGTGACCCCGAGCCTGGGAGGGAGGCGTCACACACGGTGGCACCTGCCGCGGGGCTCCCGGGCCCTCGGGTCCTATTAGCAGCTCTCTGCCACCCTGTCCACACCATCGCCTTTTTGGTTGTGCAGGAAAAGCTTACAAAACGTCAGATTAGCTATTTTCAAGTGTACAAGCAGGGCATTGGGTGCATTCCCAGTGTGGTGAGGCCATCACCTCTACTGAATTGCAGAGCATTTCCATCACCCCAAAAGGAAACGTTCCCCCCCAGCCCTGGCGAGTGTGCAGCTCGCTGTGTCCATGGATTTACCTGTCATGCACACCAATGGAGCCCTACAGCAGCCGTCCTGTGTGCTCTGCCCGTGTGTGCAAGGCTCGCCCGTGTGTGCAAGGCTCGCCCGTGCCAGACCAGCGTCCACGCCTGGCTCCTTCTGCCCTGGAGGGACAGGTGGCATTCATGCCTCTTTCCTTCTGTGATGGATGCCGGGGTCGTGCCCACCTTGGGTGGGCGGGAGCAGGGCTCCCTGGCACATGCCTGGGCAGGTTTGGTGGGCGTCCCGTTTTCAGGCCTTGAGGCACACACCTACACCTAGGCGTCTCCCCGCCACTCGCCGTCACCCGTGTGGGCTGTGGCCCTGGGGCGGATGGTCCTCCCCTTGCCTCGCTCCCTCGGGCCACGTGGCCACTCCATCATCTCACCTGCTCACGAGAAGAAGGGCCGGGGCAGGCAGGATGCTTTAGAGAGAGCGCAGGTTCTCGCGACTTCCACGACGGTATACTTCGCGTCGCTGCCTTTTCTTCTCACTTAGGGGCCCAATCTCTTCCTGTGCCCGGTTGTAAATCAAGCTGGGGCTCCCAGGGGATGCCTGAACTCGTGGATAGTACGGAGCCCCGTATACACTATGTTTTTCCCTGTGTGTCCGTACTTATGAGAAAGTTTAATTTGAGGGGGCTCCTGTGCACTGACTTGGGGGGGGGTCCCGTACACTGGTTTTCCTCTGCGGCCAGTTGTTCCTGCTGTGCTGTTTCCCACCAGAGAACCGAGGGTGTAGACAGGCTGTGTCAGAGGATGAAGTGTGTTTTGCACGGAGGGACAGATGCTCGTGTCCACCGAGCTCCCTGGCAGCCCTGTGTCACCGTCTCCTCCCTGACGCAGCCGGAGGACGGGACAGGTACAGGCCTGGCACACAGCAGGTGCTCAACTGAAGCTCACTGAATCACGAATAAAGTCGGAGCGATAATGTAAACCGACTCTGAAGAAAATGCCCCAAGAGGAGTTTCGATGCTGCGGTGCCCAGGGTGGTTGGCTGGCCTCCTCTCTGGCGGGGGCATCTCCCCGCCATTGAAGCTGGAAAAGCCCCCAGCAGGGCTCGCTTACCTCCTAGAACAGGGTGCTCACTACCTTGCCAAGAGTGGGCTCCACTTTGACTTCCTCCTCTGAGCTCTAGGGAAGCGTGGGAGCCCCCCACGTCCATCCCATTCTGAACTCACTCAGTTCTTCGTTGCCTTGGGCCATTGCCCCGGACTGACCCCCCTCTCGTGGGGTGCCCCCTGAACGTGTTTTCAACACCCAGGCAGGCGTGGCTAAAGCATGGGTGCTGGGGGGTTTTGGGTTTGCACTGGGTCCTCCGTTTCTTTGCTGCTCACTTTGGACGCGTTCTGCCTTCTGAGGCTCAGTTTTCTCCTCTGTTGAATGGGGACGGGAAGAAGGAAGATGAAGCAGGAAATGTGCTCGGCTCAGGGCCTGGCTGAGTACTCAGTAGATGCCGGCTGCAACTCCGTCACCGCACCTAAAAGCCCCAACCTGAGCCCTCGAAGGACACCCAGCACCTCACAGCACGCCTCGTCCCTGGGAGTGTTATGTATCCCTGCGCCGCTGGACCTGTGCGGTGTTAATCCCCTGTCTGGGCTGCCCTGCCCACCTCGTTACCCGGACCCGGAGTGTCGGCCTCCCCTGGGGCCCTGCCATCACCTCCAGAGCTTACAGATGGTGACTGGGGGGCCTGGGGCCACTCGGGGTGTGTGTCGGGCAGTGGGTGGGCACCCTTCCTGTGACAGGGAACTCACTACACCGTGAGGCCGTATTTTAAGTCATGGCACCTTCCTGGGAATGAGGGCTCAGCCTCCCTACAAACTCTACCGCGGAGAGGGGGTCAGCAACCCAAGGCAGTGTGAGATCCTGAGTGTGAGGAGCCCGGGGTCCCCACTTCTGCCAAGGGGCCACCGCGAGCTGGTGCTCTGGCGGGCCATGCTGCCCCCTGGTGGCCGCCACCTGCAGATGCCAAAGCTCTCCCGGTCTCTGCGTCTGCGGCTCAGTCACTCTGCTCCAGTCCCCGCCAGCGATGCAGGGGCTCCGGGCAGGGAGTGCGTCGCGGGCCGCGTGGAGAAGACAGACAAACAGACACACAAATGTGGAGGATGGGCGTCTTCAGGCTCGGGGAGGCCTGGTGGGGGCCTCTCACAGTCCCCGGGCTCGGGCGGGCCCTGTCCCGTGGATGCAGGGGGTCCGGGACCCCCGGTTCCGTCAGGGTTCCCTGGCCTGGACCCACTGTTTCCGGGAAGTGTTGTTAATGACCGCCCAGGTCTCAGATCGCGGGGCCCCGCTCTTCCCACAGACACCACGAGAGGGCGTCCGCGAGGCGCGCTGGATCCCAGAAGTGTTTCCCAACCCCCCCTCCCCCCCCCGCCCCCCTCCCTTACAGCTCGGGCTATTGCGGTGGGTGTGGGGGGCCTTGCGAACGCGGGCATTGTGGGTGTCTGGGCCTGTTTGCTGGTGGGAGACGCGCCCAGGGGGTCCTCCAGCCTCTGGAGGGCACGGCTTGTGCAAAGTCCAGGAGGTGGTTTTGGGCTGGTGCGCGGGGCGGGGGGGGAGGGGGGGGGCTCTAGGTGGGGAGCTGGCGCAGCAGCAGGTGCAGGCGGGCCCAGGCTGCAGGGTTGGGTGGGGGACATACCTGGCTGTGGCTGTCCTCAGGGAGGACTTTGCATGCATTGGAGCACTCCTCTAACATTGGCTTGCTGTGCAGCCTCCCCAGGAACACATCCCGATTCCCGGACCTGGAGGGCCTCCCCGGGTGCTCCTGACTGCTGTGACTGGAGGGCTGTCCGGGTGGGCTCCCGGCCCCCCCTTCTGCAGCCCCCAGGGCAGCCTGGAGCGAGCACTCAACAGTGCTTGTCAGAGCCAGGGTCTCGAGCCAGCGAAGGGCACAACGGCTGGAACCCCGGGCTTAGCTGGGGACCCTCCTCCCCCAAGCAGGGGCTCCAGGTCACATGCCCCCAGAGCTCCCACACCCCGCTCCACCCTGGCACTGGGAGGGGGGACCACCTGCCTCCCCCGCAGGGACCTGAGCCCCCTGGTCGGCAGCCCCGTCCTTCCCACACTGACTCGGGGCAGGCCCCTGTGACCCATGGGCGATGGCCACGTGTGGCTCCTGAGGCTCGATTATAAGTGCCTCGATTATAAGCCACCACCTTGCCCCCTGGGACCCCTCGACCTGGGGGAGCCAGCCACTGTGTTGGGAGCACCGCCCTGCACAGTGAGGGACAGGAGCCACGCCCATGGGCCGCACGGGCGGGCGAGCCAGCCTGGATGCAGGTCCCCTCACCTCGGGCGGGCCTCCCACCATGCAGCCCAGCCGTGACCGCGGCTCACCGGACGGCCCGGCCCCACCACTCAGAGCTCCTGCCCCACTGACACCGAGAAAGGCCCGGCGATGATTGGCATTTCGGGCTGCCAAGTCCGGGACGACTTGTTCCACAGCGTCGTTGACCGACGCATGGCTGATACGCTACAAAAGTCGTCATCATTTGAGTCACACTATTGTACTCCTGGACGTTCGGGAGGGACAGAAACGAAACGCCACCGCCACTGCTCCTTCCCACACAAGCCTGTGCTTCTCAGAGTCCGCTCCGCTTCCTGTTTGGAACGTGGTGCTTGTCTGCTTGCCCCGGTGGCACGGCCTGGGGCACGGGAGGCGTATTCGGGGTGACGCCAGGTGAGGGGGCGGCACGGGGGAGCCAACACACAGGGGCTCTCCTGCTTCTGGATGCCCCCACGACGGTTTGTCTGCAGACGGGAGGCTGGGGCGTGTGCCCGCTGGTGAGGCCCGTCCTGGGGCGTTAACACCTTCGGGGCTCGGTGCACACCGGGCTCGGGCACCGTCAGGGTGGGGAGGGGCCACGTGTGCCACTGTGGCCGAGACGGCGGGGGTCGGGGGCGTGACGTGGCCACCAGGGCGCCGGCGGCGGGGGGCACGCTTCTTCTGTACGTACACCGTGCTCCTGCATGGAACTCCTGCTTTTGCCTGACTTCACATTGACCAACAAGTTCGTTCTTTGCTCGCGTTTGACCCTAGGGCTTGAGGATGACCTTTAGAGGACAGTCCTAAGAACGTTCACTGAGCACCTGCTCGGTGCAGGACGCGCTAACCTAGCACTAACGAGCACTCTTATCCTCTGAGGTCGACACGATCACCATGGCCTCACTCTCTGGATGAGGAAACTGAGGCGAGGAGGGGTTAAAGCACACAGCCCGCTGGCAGAGGCTCAGAAGTGGAGGGCAGGGCCAGTGGCGCACCTGTTGCCCCTGTGACTGGCTCTCGGCCCCTCCTCTTGGCCCTGCTGCTTCTGGGGCCGGGGCTGTTGGACTGGAGGCTGCTTTCTGGAAATCCACTTAGCACTGACCTCATCTCTGTCCTCCTCGGAGCTAATCTGCTAATCCTGCCCGCCCCCAGCGGCCCCTGCAGTGTCTGGATGTTCCTAATATCTTCTCCTCTGCCCGCCCCCTCTCTGGCGGGGGGAGGGGGGGGTCCTCTCTGCTCTGCTTGGGGGCAGGGTGGTGGCAGGTCCAGTGACCAGGAGCTGGTGCTGATGGGATCTGTTCCGGGCACCACTCCTCAATCCCCGGGAGGATTTTGGCAGCTGGCGTTCAGGCCTGGGTTCTGCCCCTGCCTTTCCCGTGCGTGGTCATCACCTCTTCGGGCCGCGTGTTCTCCTGCATGAGAGGAGGTCAGTTCTGAGCACCTTCCCCGCTGTGAAGTCAGGATTCTTCCCCACTCTCCCTCTCGCCCGCCTGTCCCCCGCAGTGTGCGGGCTCTGGCCCCCCAGACCTGGGTTAGAACCCTGGCTCTGCCTGAAGGGAGCTTCGGTTTCCTAACCTGCACAGTGGTCCTTCTTCCGCAGGGCATGGTGTGTGCTCGCTGGGAGAGTCCCCGGCACAAGGTTGGCGGGGGACAGAGCCTCCTCCCTGCCCGCACTGAGGCCACACGGGGGGAGATGAAAGGGACCCCAGCCTGTGAGCCCATGGGGAAGGCCACGCCCCCCACCCCACAGCAAAGGGGGCCGGGATAGAAACTCCCTGAGATTTTGGGCAGGGGAGGAGAAAGAGTCTGAAATGAGGGGAGGGGTGCAGGTGGCAGGTCAAGCCAAGCATTAGAAACAGATTAACAACTGAAACGGACCTGAGGCCCCATGGACAATGGGCTGCCTTGGTGGTTGCTGAGACCCCCATTTCAGTGGACGGTTCCTTTTTCCCAGGACCTCAAACCTGGAGCGACCCTAGCTGTTTCCCGTTGTTCTCTGCATGAAGGCACTGAGGACAGGGAACCCCAGCTTTGTGGTTAAACAAGGGGAGGTCTGGACTAAGTCTACTTCTGACTTGCTGTGTGATCTTTGGAAGTTGCTTAACCCCTCTGTGCCTCATCTACAAAATAGGGGAACAATGGTCCCTACCTCGTGGGGCTGTGTGGGGATAAGCTGGTGAACTGAGATTCGAACTCAGGTCTGCAAGGCTCTGTCCTTTGCCCCCTGCTGACTCTTAAGGAGGCATTGGGGGCCTCTGGGCACCGTCTGATCACCCCATCTATGAATGAGCACACATCTGTGCCGGACGCTGGTGTGAATCCTGGGGACACAGCTGGGGACACAGGTGAGGTCCTCACCGAGACCATGATCAGTGTTGTGTGTAACTGCTTGGGGTGGGGGTGGGGGGATCTCTGGCAGAGCTGTGTGAGGGGACGGCCAGTAGAGACTGAGCTCTCAGAGGAGATGACAACTGAAAGGGACAAGATGTGAAGGGCGGCACCACAGGGGTGGCCTGGGGCAAGAGTTTCCATGCAGCAGGAGTAGCAAGTGCAAAGGCCCTGGGGTGGGATGGACCCTGACTGTTGGAGGAACAGCATGCAGGTGTTCCATGCTGTGGCAGCTTGGTGGCGAGTGGAGGGAGCCTAGAGGAGCAAGCCCTGGCCTAGTCAGATGGCCTTGGGACCAAGGTGCCACCATGAAGGATTCTGCATGGAGAGGGGAGGGCTCTCACTCTTGCCTTCCAGGGGTCACTGTGGCTGCTGGGGTGGGTGGTCGGAGGGGCATCCTCCCCAGGATGCGGAGATAGTACCAGAGCAAGCCTCCAACCTGGGAGGAGAGGCTGGGCTGAGGGTGGGGCTGGTGCATGGACCGGCATCAGGGACCCTGGTGTTTCCACATCTACCTCTCTGGTGCCCTCTGTCCTGGGCCCTCTCCCCATGCCACCACTGGCCTGGCCATGAGCTCCCTAGTTAGTGCTGATCTGGAAGGGGACTCCCTCACCAGTCCCCAGGGGGGCACCTTACAAATCTCCCCAGAGGCTGGCTGGTGGCCAAAATGGCACAGGCACATGGCCGGCCCACGGGGCACAGAGAAACGGAGGAGGGTCGGGCCTCACTTCTACCAGGATCTCCACCAGTCCTTACAGAGGCAGCTGCCGCTTTCTGAGCATCTCTGTGTGTGGGCCTGCCCTCGGGGCGCGAGGTCCCGGGGGGCCTGATGACCCCCTCCAGGAGCCCACCTTCAGGGCCCCCCTGGTCTGACCCCAATGCCGCTGCTGGGTGACTGCTATCTAGGCCCCATCCTCCCATCAACCCCGCCCGCGCATCTGGTGCTCAGCACCTATGGACGAATGGAGAGACGTCGAGGCATCCGGAAGTTTCGTAAAACCCTTGGCCTCCAGACCCCTTCTCGGCCCCCGCGCACCTCGCCCTCTCCAGCCTCACTCGGGATCCAACGGGCCGTGACCACTCCAGGCGGCCAGGCAGTCCTTGCCTCAGCGGGCGGGCCCTGCCAGCAGCCAAGGTCAGACCCCGCCCCCCCCCACCCCCCCCCCCGGCTCGCTCCCCATGGCCACGCCCCTTCCCACCCAGGCGGGGCCTGCGGGGCGGGCGCGCGCGGCCGAGGCGTGGGGAGGGCTCTCATTGGGCCGTGCCAAGCACGTGACCTGACGCCCCGGCCCGCGCGCCCGGAGCCGGGGCCGCGCCTGCGCGCGCCGGCCCCGCGTGCACGCGCGCGCGCCCCTCCCTCCGCCCGTCGAGCCGGCGCCGGGACCGCCAGGTCAGTCTCCTTGGCGCGCGCTCGGGCGGGGGCGCGCGGCGCGGGCGCGTGGGGCCGTGGGCGCGCAGGCGGAGGGCGGCCGCCTCCTGCGCCGGGCGCGTCCTGGGGCCCCTCGGCCTGGCCTGGCGGCTGCTGCGGCGGAAACGCGGGCCTGGGCGCGGCCACGTGCAGGGGCTCCCGGGGCGCCCCCGGCCTGGCTGGAAGCGCTGACCCCGCTCCCGTCTCTGGGGGACGGGTGACCCCTGTTCCGAGTTCATCCTCCCCGAAGTTCCGGCCCAGTATCTGGTTCTGCCCCACTCTCTGCCCAGTTTCTTCATCTTCATAGACTGGGGGCACTTGGTCTCTAACGCTCTTGTCACCAGAACCCCATGGGCCTCCCTGTCCTCGGGTAGGACCGGGATGGCAGCGGATGTCGCGGGAGGCTGAGCTCCGGGGCCCGATACCCGGTCTGCGGCCCCGCTCAGACCCTTACGGGGGCTAGTAGCCTGGCGGCGCCTCCCTCTCCCGGCGGCGGTCCAGCTGCAGAACCAGGTCGGCTGCCTTATCCCAGGTGCCACAGGGATTAAACAGGTGGCTCTCCACGTGGCCCCTGGGCTCTGTTGGACAGCTGGCGGTTGGGATGGGTGGCACACGCTCAGCTCCAAGCCGTCAGAGCGCTTCCGCTGTGTGGTCCGGTGACCTCTGCGGCTGGCGCCTGGCTGCTGAGGTGAGAGGCTGCCCCTCTGGGCCGTGCTAGCAGGTCCGAGGGCGGCGTGGGGTCCAGACCAGCAGGTCACAGCCCACATGGGCACCCCGACCCTGGTGGTTAGGCATGCGCTGCACCTCCTGCCCTGGCCCGCGCGCTCTGTGCGTTCTGGGCGTCAGCGTGGCGTGTGGGCTCCAGGGGGTCCCGCACCTGCGCAGCAGCGTGGGGGTGCGGACCAGACGGGGTCAACGGAGGGTGCCTGCGGTCTTGCCCAGAGGCCTCTTCAAAGCTCTGTGCTTGCCCCGCGCTTCACTGACCTCACACCCTCCTGTGAGGGAGGTTCTTCACCCCATTTCTCAGATGAGGAGGCTGAGGCCCAGCGAGGTGGAGTCGGGCCCACCTCACCCGTAGATCTAAACGGAGCCTTGGTTTTCCCGTCTGTGAAGTGGGTGCCGTGTGGCTCACCCTGCAGGCTGCCGTGAGGAGTAAATGGGAGAGGCCCTGAGCCCGGGGCCTAACCTGAGGCAGGCACGCGGGTCTCTCCGCTGCTCCCCAGGCCACCCCCGCTGCAGCTCTTCAGGGACGGAGGCTGCCCTGACCACGTGGCGGTCCCAGGCTGCTCCTCAAAGGCCCCTGTGCGGAGCTGGTCAGCCCTCAGCACTCCCCACGGTGTCTGCCAAGCGCTTCCCCTGTGCCGGGCCCCCTGCTGGAATCAGAGGCGGGTGATTGGGTCGTGGGGGGGGGCTGGGCGGGTCGTGGGCCTCCCCCTTGCCCCAGGTGGCCAGTGTGGTGGGAGAAGGTGCGGGTGGTGATCAGGTGGAACCTCCAGACTGTCTCCTAGGCTTACTGGCTCCTCCTTGCCCTTGCTCTCTTCCAGGACACCTTCCCTGACCGCCAGGATGAGGCTGGGGCCCCAGCTAGTCACCCCTGTCTCCTCAGTGCCAGCTTAGGCCCTGGCAGGCGGGGGGGGGGGGGCGGCCGACGTCGTCCGCAGCGTGGGCATGGTGGACAGCAGGAAAGCCGGGTGGGCAGGCCCCTTTCTTAGACAAGCGGACGGTTTGGAAGGCGGGGGGTCCTGGAGGTGCCACGGGTGGGGGGGCCTCAGGATGACCTCAGGGCGCCGGGCGGGGTGTGCTGGGAAGTGCTCATCAAAGCGCTGGCTTGAAGCATTAGCCAGCTTGACTTCGTGCCCTTGTTGGGAAGAGGAGGACACTGTCGGCCCCGAGCTGGTGTGAGCCCACCCTGCCCCCCACTGGGGTGGGTGGGGGTCCGCAGACACACAGCGTGTGTGCTAGCGATATTCCTGGGGGCTCACATCCAGATGGGGCCCCTGCTGCCTCGCCGGCTGGCAGACCCTAGCAAAAGAGGGGGGCAAGTAGAAAGGGCACTGGCCTCTCCAGGCAACATTTGGCTGGAGCTGGCGGGGCTGTGGTGGCCAGGGACCGGTGGGCATGTCCCCCAAGACCTTGCCCTGCCTTTGTTACCCAGAGGCTCCAACCCTCACGGTAGGCTGTAAGCAGGTGATGCGCTGGGGTTTCTCACCTCTGGCCGGCCCTGCCCTGTGCTCTCCGTCCGGGACGGCCTCCCCACCAGCTGCCTGGCTGTCCCACCTCCACCCGGACCCCCTCGCCGTCGCCCGCTCTGTTTAGTCCCTGGCACCCCTTGCCGCCTCCGGGGCCTTTCCTCAGTCAGGAAGTTCTGGCGAGATTTCGAGTTTCTCGCCAGATACCTAATGCCTCACCCCTCAGTTTCTGCGCCTCTAAAATGGGAACAGCGAAGTGTGAGGTCAGTCACATGGGCGGACGCTGCCCTGGTGCTCAGAAGGTGTGCAGAAAACGCAACTTCCCTCCTTCCAGCCTGGGCCGTCACTGTGGCACTGTGGCTCCTTGTTGGGGGCAGGGAGGGTTCCTAGCATGTGGGCGGTGGTCCTCAGTGGGGCCGGCACCTTCCGGGTCGTAAGGTGGTTTGGAATCCGACTCCAAGCAGCCAGTCAGGCATTCCTTTCTCACTGTGCCAGCAAACTTGAGAGCCTACTGTGTGCCAGGCCCTGGTGAGCTGTGCTGGGACTGCCCCAGGGCCAGCAGTGAGTTGGGAGGAGGGAGATGCACCAAGAGCTCGCACACACGCCGGGTGCAGATCACTTCTGGTGACAAACGCGCTGGGGAGAAATGGGGTAGGGTTGGGGGCTAGCAGGTGGTGGGGAGGGCAGCCCCAGGCAGGGCTGGTGTGGCTGTGCCGGGCCTCGTCATACCCTTCCTCGCTTGGGACGGCGATGCGGCGTAGCCGATGGGGCTACCCTGCCAGGTACCGAGGGCGGGGCTTGGAACAGAGGCGGCCCTGCTCTTGCGGCCCCTGCCCTCAGCGTCGGGTGTTCAGGTGGGTGGGGGGGAGGGCCGCGGGGCCCGCTGGGGGCCCACGGCTCAGCCTCTCCACCTGCTGTTTTCCCGACCGGGAAGCTGGGCCCGGGGGGACTCCGAAGGCCAGAGGGAGTGAGCACAGATTCCTTTGTGCAGAACGTGGCTCTGTCCACGTCCCCACGGACCAGAGTGTCTTCCTCCACCGCCACTCTGGGAGGCAGGCGTAATAGCCCAGCTTATAGGTGGGGAAACCGAGGCTCCGAGAAGGTAGTTGCCAGGGCGTGCTGGGTGCCTGCTGTGTGCCAGGACCCCGTCCTGATCTACACCCGTGGCTATGGGAAGCAGTGTCCACCTGCCCTACAGCAAAAGGCCGAGGCTCAGCAAGGCTCCTCGCTTTCTGAGGTCACGTGGCCTTCAGGTGGTGGTGGCTGAAGGAGGGAGGCCCCTCTGTCTGACCCTGCGTCTAGCCTGGTGACCCCAGACCCTCAGTGGGCTGGGAGGTGTTCCTGTGGGTGGGCTGGAGGGCCGGCCCAGGTTAGGGTTGGTGGGCGGTGCCCGGCCAGGCCCAGCTCCCGCCGCGGTGACCTCTCTGCTACCTGGCTGTCCTGCTCTGGCCTGGGGCCCATCCCCACCTCTGCCCAGGCCTCAGCCGGCCGCCCAGGAAACGGGAAGGCGAGAAGCTGAGTGCACGTCTCGAGCCAGGCAGGTGTGGTGGGTCCTCTTGGATATGGGGGCTCAGTGGGCACGGAGGCGGCTGGAGCCTCTCCTCTCTGAGGCCACCGTCCGTGGGGACGGCTGGAGTTGCTCTGCAGCTTATCAGCCGTCAGCGCTGTACCCTCACGCTCGTCCTACAGCCGTGGGTTCTTGGGCCTCCAGAGACACTGACCCCTCTGTGTCCTGGGCCTCCCGGCTGCCACCGGCACTGTGCTCCTCCCATGTGCCCAGCCCCAGCTCGTCTGTGTCCTACGTGGGATGAACTCAGTGTGCAGGCCAGCAGGGAGGAGGGCCCTGTGTCCTGTGCTCAGGACCTGTCTGCTGGTGAGGGGCCGCGCCTGGAAGGTGGCTTCAAGGTCTTGCTCTCCTGCTGGGTGACCCTGGGGGTGGGCGTCATTGCCAGAGTCTCGGTTCTCCACCAGCAAATGAGGGCTGGACCAGATCAGTGAAGGGGCAGAGCAGAGCCTGCAGGGGTGTGGCTTCCCTGAGGTATGGTCCTAGAAGGGGGAGCCTCAGGGGGATGGCTCCAACTGTAGGGAGTCTGGGGGGCTTGGGCGCACGGCTGGGGGCCGATGTGCTGGAACGGGGCTCCGAGCCAAGGATGGCGGGTCTCCCAGCCTCCAGGCGTGGCTGCCAGGGCACAGACGAGGACAGGTCATTGGCTGCATGGCTTTGGGCCAACTCTTCTCCTTTGGGGTCTCGGTTTCCCCCTCTGCAGACGGGGGGCTCTGACCTGCCGTCTCCAGCTCCTCTGTCCCCACAGCCCCCCCCTGGGAGCTGCAGTCGCTCGTTCCCACGGCCTCCCCGGTCACAGAGACCCCGAAGCCAGGGCCGGCCCGGTCAGTGGGGGCGGGCGGACAGGCAGGCGGCCCTGCCCCGTCCGCTTCCCATGGGACTGGTGCTTCAGCCACTCTCCTGGCCCCGGGGCCCCTCTTGTGACTCAGGCTTCCTGGAAGAGGCGCGGGAGCGCACAGAGGATTCCCCGCCACCCCACCCGGGGCTCCCGCCTGCCGGCCCGCCTGTCCCGTCACCGCCCCCGTGGCTGTACGCGGTGGGCTCCATCTGGTCTACACTCCTCCCTCCCCCAGAGGGTGCTCCTTTCTGCTGGCGCCCCTCCCCCCTCACCTGCTGGTGTGGGCACACTGGCCCCCCCTCACTCTCCTGCCTGGACCGGGGCCTGGGAATTGCCATGTGGGATTCAGGGGGTGCCTGGGGTTCCCCACAGTAACCTCACTGTCCCTTCCGCATGGCCCTCAGGAGCCCAGAGCCATGGTCCCGGCTCTGCCAGGTCTCTCTGGGTCACCCTGGGCCTGCCCCTGTGCTTCCCGGGCCTCAGTTTTCTTGTCTGGAGAATGGGGACGCAGCATGGACCTGGCGGCAGACTGGGTGGGAGGTCAGGCCAAAGACGGCAGCGTCGGTGGTGAAGCTTCGGCCGGCGGGCCAGGCTGCTGCCTCCAGCCCTGTGTCTGCTCCGTGCCACCAGGCTCTCGTCTACCCTCGCCGGGGGCCCGTGACCTCGGGAGGCGAAGCCCAGGTGACTTGGCTTCTTTATGTGTCCTGTGGTGCTCTTGGGCCTGGGGGGGCAGAGGCGGCATCTACTGCCCCAGGGGCTCACGTTGCTGGGGGGAGGGCGGGAGGGCGGCTCTCAAACGGGGCTATCGTAGGTCGTTACGGTTTAATCCAAATTGAGTGGTGGTTCTTAGAAAACTTCAAACAGCCCAGACAGTTATAACCGCTGTGGGCGCTGGGTGTGCTGGCTTCCCGGGAACAGGCTGCCCGCACGCATTCCGCATTTCACTGGAAATTTCCCTTACTGTCGACCGTGGATCTCTCCGGAGGCAGCCGTGGACCCTGGCCCCTGGGTCTGGACGGACCTCTGTTGATTGATCAGTACCCGCCCCATGATCTCCATCTTGGCTGCTGGGTAGTCGGATGAGCAGCACAGCTTACTGGCTTGGCCCGGCCTCTGACTCCCCGTGCCTCTCAAGGGGCCGCCCAGGCCTGCACTGGCCCTTGCTGGGGGTTGGGGGGAGTTAGAGAGAGGTGCTGCGGAGAGGGAGAGACCAGGGGTGAGCAAGACCCCTAGGAGACGGCAATCTCTTTCCTAGAGTGTGTGGCCCTCAGACTTGGAGGAAGTCAGGGCGGCCTTCTGGGAGGAGGAGGCACCTGGCCTGGGCTTGAGGGTTGTGGGCACCACAGTAGAGGGAGGGGCTCCCGAGGCTTAGGGCCCGAGTTAACAGTGTCACTGCGGCAGCTCCTGGGTCAGCCCGCTCGGGGCGGTGGGTCGGGGAACGGGCAGGGATGGAAGGCAGGTGCGTCGTGCCCAGTGCTCCGTCGGCCGGGCTTGTGTGGTCCTCGCCGAGTGGCCTGGAGCCAGGACTGTCGGCCCCTCCTTTACAGGTGTGCGTGGGGAGGGGGGAGCGGACCCCATCGCAGCACAGCCACCAGCCCGTCCTGCCTGGCACGCCCTCCCCTCTCTGGCCTCAGTTTTCCCCGTCTCTGGAGTGGGGCTGAACAACCTGCCCCAGCCGTGGGGGGGGAGCCTGATAAAGAAAGGGCATCCGGTGAGCAGAGAGGAGGTCCTGCTTCTGGCCTTTGGCCTGACTCGTCCGTCTGTGCCTCAGCTTCCCCCTCTGTAAATGGGGGCGGGAAGCCCTTTTGTGGGGATGTCGGGAAGTGAAAGAGGGGCAGTGGGTGCGGGCAGCCTGAGCCGCGTAGCGGGTGCCCCGCCGATGGGTGATGCGGATCCCCCACCGGCTCTTCCGTGACCTCGGCGACTGGGACGTTCCCACGGCCGGGCAGCCACAGGAAGCCATCTGGAGGCCTTGTTTACCCTCCCCCGGCCGCCCTGGCAGGAAGTCACCGGAAGGGCTGTCCCGAGGGGCCCCCAGGCCTGTGAGGACAGCCGGTGGCCGGGGGTCCCCAGCGGGGCACAGAGGACTGACGGGGCGGAGCTGGGTGCTCCGGGCCCCCTGTGGCGCGCGGGCTGGAGTGTGGATGGAGATGTTCATCGAGTGTGTGCATCTGTACGTCCAGCCCGGTGGCTACCCCTTCCCCGGCGTGGCTGTGGCCCGTGAAGTCACAGCCTCAGCCCCGGGTGGCCTGCGTGATGGTCCGGGAGGGGTGGGGTCCAGGGAGCCGGAGGAGGGGCCCCAAACGCAGGGGGCAGGGGCCAGAGGGCGAGCCCTCGAGGCAGCTGAGGGTCCGGGAGGGGGTGTGTAGGGGAAGGGGGCCGGGAGACGGTGCAGGTGGAGGCTGTGGCCTCTGACGGGGCTGCTGAGGGTGAGGGCGTTGGGGTGACGTGGAGAGGTAGGCGGGGCCTGGGGGCACGGATAGTGACGAGGGGTGGTCGTGGCCCCGAGACCCTCGTCCCTCCACCCCCCTCCCCTACACCACCCTCAGCTCAGCCTGCAGCAGGGTCAGGGCTTGGGCCTCTGCCCCTCGGGACGTGCCCAGCTGCCCTGGCATTTGCAGCCCCGATGCCCACCGACCGGCCTGAGCGTGGCTGGCTGGGCCCGGGGACAGTTCCCACGGACGCTGCCAGCTGGGCTCGCCCGACCCGAGGAAGGATGCTGACCCCAGCAGGGCCTTGGCTGCTTTGTGCCTGCCCGGCCTCCCGCCTTCAGAAGGAGCCTGGTGGGCCTGGGGGTCAGACAGCCCTGCCTGGCCAGCCGTGGGGAGCCAAGGAGCACCCCCGCCTGGCTTCTTCCTGTCCTCCCTCCACTTTCTCCTCCCCTCCCTCTGAATTCTCACTGCTTTCCCTGCCCTGTCCCCGCCTCCCCCACTTTGGAAGGCTCTGTCGCAGGGTCCTTATGGGCAGAGCCCTCCCCGAGAGTGTGCTGGGGTTTTGGGGGCAGGGTGAGTGTCTCCCCCACCCTTCCCGTGCGGAAGCGAGCGTGAGAACCAGGGCTTTGGGCGGGATCCGGGACCAGGGAGCCCGCTGCCGGGGGGCGGGGGTGTGTGTGTGTCCACCAGCCAGTCCTGGGTGAGACTGGATGTTCCAGAGGCGTCCCTGGGCTGAGGACGGGCAGCCGTGGGCCTGTCCCAGGAGGGTCACTGGCTGCTGCCGAGTGCCCGCTGTGTGCCAGGCCGACTCATCTGTAACCCGGCACACAGCTGGCCCTCAGGTGTGGGTAGCCCGTTTGCAGAGCCCGGGCCGACCCTAGGTCTGAGCGGTGGTGGCCTTGCCCCCTGCCTTGTCACGAGACACCAAGACCATCAGGACAGGAAGGGAGGAAGGGTGCAGTCTGTAAAGATGGTTGCCGTGTGTGTGAGCAGGTGTGAGGGAGGCGGTGGCTGGTTCCCTGGGCCTCCTTGAGAGGCTGAGATGGTGGGAGAAGCATGGAGGGGTGCCGGGGGTTCTGGGCCAGGAATCCAGAGCCTGGGGAGTCTGGCCTCTGGACAGTGGCTGGCCTCAGCTCCCCAGTCTGCTTTCTCCTGGGTGTAGCGCACTCTGTAGATGGTGCGGGACAAGGCGGGGCCCTCCACCCGCCTCCGCTGCGGCGAGGGGTCTGTGTGGCGGCTGGATGGAGGACAGGAGATTCTCAGTGTGTTGGGGGTTAGGGTCCGGTTGGGCAGCGGCTCCTTGGCAGCTGAGAGCCCCCTTCCTCTCTTGCTGTTGCTGGGGCCGTGACTGGTGCACTCCCCGCCCCCGGGGTCACCGCCTGGTCGCTGTGGCCAACTTTACTGTCATGCCGGGGATCGAGCTCTTCTCCCCATGAGTGCCCCTGGACCCAGAGCCCAGCCATGGCATCTGCTAGGCGCTCCTAAGGGTCCATGAGCTGGTGAGTGGGCCTCCAAGGAGGGGGGTTTGGACAGATGGAACCAGGGAGGAGTCCTAGGTAGCTGGCAAAGGCCTGGAGAGACAGCATGGGGTGGTGTGGGGGCAGAGAGTGCTCCCGGCACGGGGCACAGTGAGCGCAAAGGGCCGGAAGCAGGACCACGCACGGAGGCAGTGTGTCTCCAGAAGGGCAGGAAGGCAGGTGGGGCTGGAGCGGAGGGGGAGGAGAGTGGGGGAGGGCAGCCCAGCGGAAGGGCCTTCAGGGCGGGGAGGCTTGGCTTTTTCCTTCCGAGTGGTGTGCCTGCCACTGAGGGCTTCGGCCCTGGAGGACGGGGTCAGCCTGGGTGATGCCAGGTAGGGAGGAGGGGGTGGGGCAGGGGTACTCAGGACTCCAGGTAGGGAGGAGGGGGTGGGGCGAGGGTACCCAGGACGCCAGGTAGGGGGTGGGGGTGGGGCGGGGGTACCCAGGATGCCAGGTAGGGGGTGGGGGTGGGGCGGGGGTACCCAGGACGCCAGGTAGGGGGTGGGGGTGGGGCAGGGGTACCCACGACGCCAGGGTGGGGACTAGCTCGGGGCACACACTCCCCAAACTCTCAGTGACCTCAGGTGGCCCGGGTACTGCTGTCTCACCTGTCACCATCCATGGGGACTCTCCTGCCCCACATTGGGGATTCTGGGGACTTTCTGTTTCCTCACCCGGTGCTTGATTCTGTGACACACCTCGATCTGGGCTTGCAGAGACCTGCCTGTGCCCTGCAGCGATTCTGAGAACCGGGGTCCCCTGAGCCTGCCTTCCCCGGGGAGCAGTTCCCTGCAGTCTCCCCTGAAGCCTGGCTTACCTTTCTGCCCCCTGCCTTTTCCTGCCTCCTGGCCTTTACTCAAGCTGTGCCTGGACACCCTGCCCTTTGCCCTTCTCAGGGGGATCTCTTGAGACAAAAGAGGGACAGCGTGTCCTTCCGTGTCCCGCAGGCCACCTGGTCCGGTTCTCCAGGGATGCCTGCACCTGCTGCTGGTGCCCACATGTGGCCTGGACTCTGGGCAGTCACAGGTGCACGTGCAGATTTGTGTCTGACAGAGAAGGTGGCCCCTGTGGTGTCACCCCTTACAGCATCACTCGTCTTGCTCTCCTGCCCTGTTCCGGTGCTCCGTCACCACGGGCTGGGAGCACTCGGGGCCCTGGACCCTCCTCGGAACCGGCTTTGCCCCCTGCCGGCTCCCTGGCAAACGAATAAATCCTTGACCTGTGCTCACTCTACGTGTGCTGGTTGCATTTGGAACTTCTAAAGTTGCTTTGACAACTGTCCTTTTTATTTTATTTGTTTTAAAGATTATTTATTTTTGAAGGAGAGACAGGGCGTGCAAGCAGACAGGGGAGGGGCAGAGAGAGAGAGAGAGACAGACAGAATCCCAAGCAGGCTCCGTGCTGTCAGCACATGGAACCCGACTTGGGGCTCAACCTCATGGGCTGTGAGACCGTGACCCGAGCTGAAATCACGAGTCGGAGGATCGACTGAGTGAGCCACCCAGGCGCCCCTCTTTCCCATCCTTGAAGGCCAGCCCCGCCCGGCCTGGGACCCTGGAGGCTCCCCCCCCCCCGCTTACCTGCCCGGCTGCCGGGACCTCTGTCCCTCCCTGGCCTGCCCGGTGCCCTCGGCAGCCTGGTGCACCCGAGGAGCCCGGGAAGGGGCTGACCAGGTGCTCCCACCCCGTGTGGCGATGCCCACACTCCCGCTCCAGTGTGGGATCTCGGAAGAACGGATGCCTGTGGGTGTTTGTCGACCGGCCCCCGGGTCGTGTCCCGCACCGCTCCTGCTGTGCGCCGTCCCTGCGGGTGAAATGAGAACAGAACTGGAGGTGACCCGGACGCCCATCCGCTGAGCACAGAAAAGCAGAGCGCGGTCTCCACATGGCGTAGGGATTCTCAGCCACGAAGAGGGTGAAGTCCTGACCCGATGACAGCACGCACGCCCCTAGAAAGCATCGTGCTGAGCGAACGGGGCCAGACGCCGGAGGCCACGTGGTGCCTGATGCTGCTTATGTGAAACGTGCGCCCGGGCAAATCTGCGGGCGTGCGATCCCGGGCACCGGACTGGCTGCCAGGGGCGGGCGGCAGGAGGTTGGGGCCGGGCTGCGACGGGTGTGGGGCCGCCTGTTGGGGGGACGGAATTGCCCTGGAGTCAGGCGGCCGTGGTGGCTACGCAGCACCGTGGAGATGTTAGAAAACGCCGAGTAGACAAGTAGCGAAACGGCACGTGTCGCGTTCCGTGAATTTTATCTCGGGAAACAAATGTAACCAGCTCCCTGCCCCGCAGAGTCTGGCCTGAGCGGGTTCTCAGCTAAAGTCTGCAAAATAGGATTAGCCCGGCTCGGCCCCAGGGCGGCCAGCGCGCAGGGACTTCATTAGCGCTTGGAGGGGAGAGTGACGACGGGTCGCCCGCGGGTGCTGGGCCGTGGCGGGGCTCAACGAGTTTGGGGAAGCAGGGTCGAGCCGCCTTCCTCCTGCCTGAGCACGGTGCCCGGCATCGGTGAGTCTGGCTGAGAGCGCGAAGTAGGCGGCTCGCGGACAGGTCTGTGTCGTCGTGCGGTCTCCTGCCCTCCCTCCTCCGTCTCCTACCGCTGCGGGTCCGCAAAACCCCGGGCGGCCGTGCACCGGGGGGTGGGGCTGCGGGGCCAGCAGGCCCAGCACCTCGGGCCCGTGCCCTGTACGGGGGCTCACAGAGCTGCTGAGGGGTCAGGCGAAGCCGAGTGGGCACGGGCTTTGTCACCTCGGAAGTCCGTCCCTTGCCCCCTTCTGTCCCTGTACGCTTGGCTGGGTCCAGCGAGGAGGGGGCTGCCATGCCTGTTCACTCAGCCACCTCTGGGCACTCCTGCCTGATGTGAAAAAGGGGCAGCCCCGGGGAAAGCGGGGGGCGACGGTGGGGGGGGGGAGCCGGCAGTGCCGTGCCAAGTATGGGTCTGCCTGCTGGCCTGGTGACGCAGCCCGACCTCCTGCTGCCCATGCTGTGCCCACAGCGGTGCGCAGAGCTGCCCGAGGGAGCCAGGGCCTGGTGAGGACCCTGGGCCGGAAGTTGCATCAGCCTCTCATTCATTGCCTGGGGGGGGGGGGGCTTTTGGCTCCCCGTGGGGGGCCCTCGAGGCCCCGGAGAAGAGGGGTTTCCCTTGGGTCGTTCTGCTGTGACGGTTCCCCACCGCATCCTCTGGGAGCTGGACAGTGCAGGTGACCGGGTCCTGATGCCCAGCGCCCCGGGACGTGCCTTCTCTCTGGGAAGGCAGCTCGGATGGCGTGGGTGGGGCTGCAGGGGGGGGGCGGGGGGCGGCAGGGGCAGCGGTGGGGGCGGCATGGCTGAGTGCTTAGTGGGTGCCTGTAGGGTGCCTCCCTCCCGTGGCCGACACCTCCTCGCTGCCCTTTCAGGCTGGGCATCCCGTCTTGCTGCCCTCACGGCGGCCGATGTCTGCAGCCAGGAGCCGATCCCACCACCCTCAGGTCGCCATGCATGACCAACACGGGGACGCCGAGGCAGGAGACTGGGGGGTAGTGGCCGGTGTGGCCCGGCCCGGGCGTTGCCTCTGTCCCTGCGTGATGGTCCCTCCACTGACAACCAGCCGGGCTAGAGATGGTCCAAGCCACATAAGATGAGCAGGAGGCAGGGAGGCCGGGCCAGGAGGCTCTCCTACCTTGGCGGCTGGGAGGCTGGAGCCTGGGCCTGGGCCGAGGTGGGGTTCTATGAGGTGCCCTCGCTGCTAGTGCGTGGTGTCAGAAACGTTCTGGAAGCGTGCCACTGGCTGCGCCCCTCCAGATCACTATGTCTCTAGAGGAATACGGGCTCCGGGACATTCTGCGGGGAAGAAGCCCTCGGTGTCCCCAGCATCGCCATCTTGAACGCGGGTTCTCCTGCGGGGCTCAGAGTCCCGTCAGAGCCCGTGGGGGTATCTGGCACAGCAGAAACATTCAAGGGATCCAGACGAGGCTGCTTGGAAGGGAGGTGGCCTTCCAGACCCCAGGAGGACAGCCATCGCAGCTGCAGCGAACCCAGTTTACATATGATCAAATGGAAGCACAGAGAGGTTGAGGGATGTGCTCAGGGTCACACAGCTTGCGATGGGGGAGCCAGGGTGGGAACCAGGCCAGACTCCCAAGCCGTTGACACTCTGGGAATAGTGGTCACAGCCTGAGCAAGAACGTGGGCAGAACCTCACCTGGGTCGGGCTGATGGGAGGGAGCTGTCCCCTCCCCTGGGCCCCTGGAGGCCCTGCCTGGCCTGGGTTTGAGGGGGAGCTCCGCTTCAGAGTCTCACGGCCTCTCTGGGCCTCAGGTTCCCGGTGGTTGGATGGTCACTGGCACCCGCAAGACCGTGACCTGTAGAGGGTAGACGGAGGCTCGGGTTGGAGGCCGTGCGTGGCGGGCGTAGTGCTGGCGTCTCTGGGGTGTGGGCTGCACCGCGTGGGGTTCCAGCCGCTGAAGGGCAGGCAACAGTGCCCCTCCTGCTGTTTCAGAGATGGGACACGGTTCTTTGTCGAGCCCGGGGCTTGGGGTGGCCGCGATGGCCTGGAAATGCCAATGGAGCCAACTGACATGCTAATGACGCCGGACGGGCTTCTGGAAAGGGAGAGAGGGCTCAGAGAGGGAAGGTGGCAGCTCAGGGGGGACCTGTGGGTCCCTCTGCTGTGTGTCCTGGGTGCAGCGGCCTGCCCCTCTCTGGTCCTTGGTGGGTGCCGGCGGTGGGGGGGGTGGCCCGTGTCTCACTGCCAGGCCGGCCCAGAAATAGCCGTGACCTTCCGCACCCAGCTTGGCAACGCCCGGGGCCGAGGGGCCTACGTGCGCCCGGCTGAGTCCTCACAGGGCGGTGGGGCCGGTTATTTTGGACGTGGCCTCCCGAGGCCAGGTCAGAGCTCTTTCCCGTGGCTCCCGAAGGCCCCTCTGACGCGCGTCAACCAGGGCCTTGGCCGGCAGCCCTGGCTACCTCCAAGATCTGGCGCCCCCTTCCTGCCCGCCTGACCCCCAGCGACCCCGGGTGCTGGGTGGGGGCAGGGCGGGGATCCCAGGGATGAAGCAGGCACTGGGTGACGAGGCTTCCTGGAGCCCTGGCCTCAGTTGGAGGGCTGGGCCTCGGTTTCCCCATCAGGGGTTGTTTTAAGGAGAAAATACATAGAAAGTGTCCACCCAGGGCTGGCTCTGAATCCTGGCTCAGCCCCCTCGTAGTTGTGTGGCTTCAGGCAAGTCACCGACTGCGTGGCCAGCGTACTTATCCATAAAATGGGGCCTCAATGCACTTATCCGTAAAACGGGGTGATGGGTGCCTCCAGGACTGCTTTGAGGATGAATGTGGGCCAGGGCCCGTGCTGAGAGCGTCATGTGAGGCTATGACATGGCAGAGTCCCTGGGCCTTCCCCATGTTGCCCTGACGGATACTGGGCTTATCCCTGGGATGTGCCAGGAGTGGTGATGGCCCGCGGACCTGGGTTCCAGCTGGGCCACAGTCTCCTCTTCTGTGACACGGGCCGAGTGTGATGGCTGCTTCTGGCCAGGCTGCTGTGTGCGGTGGTGAGAAATGGCCACCACACCGTGCTGCCCCGAGGTCCAGTCACGCCGGGTCACCACTGCAGACAGTGTCCTGCCACGGGTACACGGTGCTGGATGGGCACGGGGGATCGGCTGCTCTGTGGGCAGAGCCCCTCCCCTGCGGGTGCTGGGCTGGCGTCTGATCCTGCTTCCCAGTTGGGATTGGGGTGTGCCGGGTGCAGCAGGGAGGGGCGCACCATCTGCCTGGTGCTGGCTGCATGCTGAGGGGCCCCTCCCCCGGTCTCCTCACCACCCTCGGGGGCCCTGTCCTCGCACCGTCGGTCCTGGGCCCGAGGGGAACCCAGCGCGGCTCCTCCGTGGAGAGGGGCCGGGGCCCATGGCCCTGCTTGATTCAGGCGGGCAGCCCCGGGCCCTGCCCTCCAGGCCGTGTGACAGACAACTCCACGGGCACCCAGGGGGATGGCTCCCAGAGGGTGGGCCCCTCAGGGGGCAGTTCTTGTTCCCCTACCTTGTGAAGGTCTGTTATTTCCACTTTGTGCTGATGACTCAAAAGGCCCAGAGAGGGGAGGAGATGGGCCCAGGGGCACACAGCAGCCACAGAGAGGGATTCCTCAGTTGCCAGGGGTGTCTTAGCCTCCTACCAGCTGAGGACCCCCGGGGGACCTCCAGCTGATTCTGGCGGGTAGGGACTTGCCCAGCAGCCTCCTGTGTGAGGTCACATTGACCTTGAGGGCCACGACACCCACCCCAGTTCTCAGAGGACCCCAGCTCCCTTTTGCCTGTTGAGGGTCCTGTGTGTGTGTGTGGCACGGGAGGAGCTGGGGTCTACCTGGTGGACTGGGGAGGCCCTGAGCTCTCAGGACGGCAGGGTTGGGGACCTCTGCATTCCTGGCAGGGGCTTGACCTGGGGCCTGGAGGGTGCAGGGGCCTCTCAGGGGCCATGAGCTCCAAGTGGACCCATGAAGCGCCATGCCCCTCTGGGACGCCATGCCCGTTCTGGGCACCGGCCCTTGGGGACCTTGGGGACTTGGTGGCATGGTGCCGGGAGTCAGCGCCAGCCCAGGGGGAAGGCACTGGGGACTGTGGGTGCAGCTAGGGCGGGCTTTCCAAGCTTTTCCTCCTGTTAGAATCCTGAGGCTTAGGAATTCCCAAGCGGACACGCTGTGCCCCAGAACAGTGGGCCGAGGGCTGGCGGACAACCAGGCCTCTGGGACCGAGGGCAGGGGTGCTGGGGGCAGGGGGTGCAGCCGGGCCCGCACACACTGCTTCCAGCCACCCAGGGTCAGCCCCGCCTCGTGTGCCGATGCAGACGGCGGGGCCCCAGAGGGGGAGGCGGAGCCTGGAAATTTTGGAAACACGGATGAGTCCAGCCGTGTCCGTTCCAGGACAGGTGGGCTGGGACCTGGGGAGAGGCAGTGATGGCCCAGGGCCTACGGTGGGGGCTCCAGCCCTGCGAGGACAAAGGCGGGACACCGGGTCTCAGGAGGGTGGACCCCCTACCTCTGTGTGGAGGCCCCGGGCAGGGAGACCCTCGTGGTTTGCCTTCTAGCCTGGGCAGAGTCCTCCGAGGCCCAGAGGAGGATGGAGTGTGGACCAGAGAGCATGGAGGGTGTGGAGGGCCACGGGCAGGGTGGGGGGCATAGTGGCACAGGGCAGGGGGGCCCCTCGTGGCACAAGTGAGTGTCCGCGTGGACAGAGCTGCCGCCGGGCTCTCGGTTACACTGGGCGGTGGGAGGCGAGTTCGAGCAGTCCTGTCCGCTGTCCTGTCCGCTTGGCGGGCCGCATGGCCCACTTGTGTGCACTGATCCTCGGGCTCGTACCCCACCTTGGGCAGGTCCGAAGGGGACCAGTTGTGGCCCTGCCCTCCGGGGGCCCAGAGTGCTGGGACCCGGCCTGTGGGACTGGTCCAGACGGAGGAGAGGGGCCGGGAGGTGGAGAAAGGGCTGTGGGTGCAGGGGAGGTTGGTGCAGTGAGGTTGGGAGAGGCCAGAGGGAGAAGGGCAGCCAGGTGGAGGGACAAAGGACGCAGGCCGGGTGTCGGGCGTGTGAGTCACAGCACCTGGCCGAGGCTGCAGGAGGCACAGTGAGGGGCAGTAGAGGCGGACGGGCTGGGAGGCTACGGGGGGCTTTGGGGCCTGGCCAAGGCCCTGGGGAACCTCGATGGGTCTGACCGAGCCTGGAGAGGGCCTCCATCTGGGGTGGGATGACTGCTGGGCAGGTGCCTGGTGGGAATCCGGGGGCACGTGGATGGGGGGATGCCTGGGCAGGGGGTGGTGATGGCTCTGGGACATCGGGGTGGCCGGGGGTAGCAGCCCCTCCTACAGCCAGGAATTACCCCCACCGCTCACCTGGTAGGGAACAGGAGTTAGCCTGAGATGCCCCTCCCACCCCTATCCAGGGTCTGGGGAGAGGGGGCAGAGCCCTGGTGGGAGCAGGGACAAGTGACTCTGGCTGTCAGGGGCGGGGACAGCCCCTCCCTCTCTGGTGGGATTCCTGCTTCCTCAGTGCTCGTGCAGGGCCTGGGGGGGGGGGCCCAGGCCTGGGTGGGATGAGCTAACCCACCAGTTAGCCGGCTTCCTCACTTCCTCGTGGAGGAGGCTAGGACAACAGGAAGAACTGAGCACTGAGCTCGCGGCGGAGGGGGGTGCTCACAGGGGCTCTGGGTAAGCTGGGCAGCTTTCTGGAGCGGGCACTGGGGGGCTGCTTAGGTTGGGGGCAGCCCGTAGAGGGCCAGGCCGTTTCTGTGTGGGGGTGTTGGGGTGGCAGGGGTACAGTGAGCACCCCGTCAGGCAAGGGAAGCGACCTGGAACCCCCTTCCCAGCCTGCAGCAGGCAGTGGGGGAGACAGGCCAGAGACCTGGGAAGCCCCAGGCTGTCCCTCTGACCCTTCACTCCGCCAGCTGCCCGGCCTGGGACTCTCCTCTCAGCTGGCTCTGCGCCCGCCCCTCCTGCCCCCTCCCTGCTCTGGCTGCCTTTGGATACAGGGCCCTGGGGACCGTCCTGCCTCCTGCAGGCCCCAGAGTCAGGCTCAGCGGGGGAGGGGGGCTCTCCTGCCTGTTTCCCGGGACCAGGGTGCTCGCCTCAACCTCAGACCCTCGTCCCAGCCCCACTCCCCTGCTGCCCGGCAGCCCTGGGAGGCGGGAGAAAGTATATAGCAGGGGCCAAAGGCTGGGATCCTTCTGGGGCTGCCCCGGCCTGCCCCCGCCTCCCAACACAGTTTACGGGCCCATGATCTGGGGCCTTTGACGCGGGAGGGCGGGCAGCCAGGCGGGGATAAAGCTGGGCGGGGGCCCGGCGCCCTGGGACTCCAGGACCAGGAAGGCGGGTGAGTGTCCGTGTGCTCCCTGGCTCTGGGTCTCGTGGGGGTGGGAGGTGTGGAAGGTGGGGCTGGTGGGAGGCCTGGGTGTGGCTGCCCTTGGGACAGACCTCAGAGAGGGTGCGGCGGGGGGGGGGGGGGTCGAGTGGCCAGGGGTTCCCAGGCCTTTGCTTGCTCAGCTCGCCTGAGCCTCAGTGGTTTCCTCCATCAAATGGGGCCAGGGTGGCCCTGGTGACGGAACCTTCTCCTTCCAGACCGTGCCGGAATGGACACTGTCCTTCCAAGCTCTTTGATAGTTCAGTGACCCCCGGCCAGTGGCACAGGGGAGGGTGGCCTACCCTCCTGGCCAGCTGCACTGTTGATGGGCGGTGGGGTCCAGGCTGGCTCTTCTGCCCGTGGGGTGGGGATATGCCGAGCCTCTCTGTGCCCGTGTCCTCTCTTGTTAGAGGTAGGGGCCACATCATTGGTGATCATTTGTTGTTAGCAGGGCAGTGAAAGGAGGTGCTGTGGGGCCGGCCCGCCCAGCCCTCCTGCCAGCAGGTGGGACCTGTGGTTGGTTCGGCCCCAACTGAGAGGCTGATCTGACCAGACAGTCTCCAGCAGGTGCGGACCTGCACGCCACGTTCTCCTTTGACCCTTCCAGCGACTTGTGGGGCCATTTTAAACGCCCTTGTACAGAAGGGGTCTGTGGACCTTCAGGGATGTGGGAGCCCCTCCCCAGCGACTGAATGGAGGAGTTTACGGTCTATTCGGCCCTGAGAGTCCCTGGGCTCCGTCAGAAAGCAGGCTCCCGCCATTGGTGACTGCCGTCTTATCATTCGTTGTCAGTAAGCGGCAGCTTGGATGGTCACTGCTTGTTATCTTGGGTTTGAGTGACCGCCTCGCCTCGAGGGTTTTGGAAGTATCCAGAGCTTTCCAGGTTGGTCGTAATTGTGAGCAAAGCACGAGTCTCTGGGCCCTAAGTTGAGGACCTGGTGGCTCTTCTGGGGCACGGTGGCGATTTTCGTGGCTGGGCCTCCTGGCATCTTCTTTGGCTGCTCTGAAGGCCTCGTGTACCCAGTACCCTGGGCCCCGCTCGGCACAGGTGAAGTTTGCAGGATTCATCCCGGGGGAGGGAAGAAGGAACCCGGTTCCAGGTTGCTCTGCTCCTCCTCCGCCTGGCCTCCGTGTACAATGGGGCCCACAGTCTTTGGCCTCAGGTGGGAGTGTGTGTGTATGTGTGTGTGTGTGGAGAGGTGGGGGTGGTGGAGACTTGGGGCGTAAAATGGGTTCCAGAGCCGGCAACAGTGGTGGTGGGCACTCTTCTCCGGGGCTCCTGGAGGGGGGCTGCTGCGATGCGCATGGGGTCGTCCTGCGTTTCTCCCAGAGATGCTCGGCTCTGCTCACCTTTTCGGAGAGCCTCCCCTCAGTCTTGTTTCTGTCTGATGCCGTCCATCGCCTGCTTATTGTGTGTCCCCCTGATGGGGTTTTAGGGCGATGGGGGGGCGGGGTTCAGGGCTGACGGCCAAGAAAGAACTCTTGAGACGTCTTTGGTGCAAAAAGGTGGTTTTACAAAAGCATGGGACAGGACCTGTGGGCAGGAAGAGTTGCCCTGGGGTTGTGACAGGTGACTCATTATATACCCTCAGGTTGGGAGGGGTCGAGGATAGGGTAAGTCTCTAAAGAATTTTGGAAGCAAGGTTTCCAGGACCTTGAGGGGCTAGGACAATGCCATTTATTACCGTTTAATAAAACCTCAGTCATGAGACCCTTCAGATGCATATCGGGGGCCATAAGCCTGGAGTATGATTGACAGCATATATCTTGGGAGAGTTGAGATAAAGGAAGTTGACTTACAGGGTCCTCGAGGTTGGGGCAATGTTAAGCCAAGGTTCCCTTTTGTCCTGAGCAAAGTGTCATCATCGAAGCAGCTGAGCTCCCAGAGGGAGGTCACCCTGCCTGTTTCAAGGACTTGTCAATGGGCCGTAGGCAGTAAGGGAACTTAGTTTTTCATTTGCCTTAGTTTCCCACATCTCCATGGCAAGCACTTAAGCCCCTTTCCTTTGTTCTTGGGCGGCCAGGAGTGTCTGAGGAATATCCCACAGATCCCACCTAGGGGGTGCCAGCCTGTATTTTTCCCTCTGCCTGCCCCACGCTCCCTCATCACCCCCACTGATCTCAACCCCAGACAGTAGACCCCCAGAGGGTGGGGTCATGGGGGTTCATTCACCCCTGATTCCCGCCCCCACGCCCCAGTGCTCTCAGCATGGGGCCTGGAACAGAGAGGGTGCTGGGTGTGTGCACGTAGGAATGAAAACTCAGTGGGGAAAACCCCAGCAGTGAAGGCATCCAGGGCTTCCTGGAGGAGGAGGGGGGAAGGAGGACCTTACCTGGTCTGGAGGGTGAGGAGTATCTGGGGGCATTCTGGACAGAGAGAAAGGGTGACTGGAGGCACCAATCCTATAGGCCCCTCTCTACCTCCTCCTACCTGTGAGCTGAGCATGGGAGGGACAGGGGCCAGTGGGCCAGGCTGGAAAGTCAGAACTTGGCTTGGGGCCGTAGGGAGCCACAGATAGTGTGTGAGCAGCAGCAGCAGCAGCAGCAGCAGGGGGCCGCCATTCTATCTGCTGGTCTCACTGTAACGGGCTGGGGCGCTCGGGTGGGTGGGTGACATGAGCCCTTGATCCCAGGTTGAATCTGGGGCTGGAGGTGGCGTTGTCTTCATCGAAACCCACAACGAGCTGCCCTTTGAAAAGCGACGGCGTGTCATGTCCATCCTGGTGGGGAGAGGGGGCTGGCTGGTTGGAGGAAAGAGAGAGGGGGATTAGGGTCTGGAGACCCTCAAGGTCTCCGTCCTCGGATGGGGGAGCAGGGCGCGTGGGTGTCCCCGAGTCTGTGTCTCAGGTGGGTCCTGAGCGGTGCTGGGGTCGCAGCGGCTAGTGGCCTGGGCCTGCCTCTCAGGCCTGCATGGGGACGGGGTCAGGGACCTCGGGGGACGGCCAGGCCTGAAACTGTGGAGGGACTGTGCCCGGCTGCGTGGGATCCCATTGGCACTGACAACTGGGGCTGTGGCTGCCCCTGGCCCTGTCCTGTGTGCTTTTCGGGACTGAGTTCACGATTCCTGACAGTGTCCTTGTCAGGCAGCTTCTGTGGTCCTTCCTCCTTGCAGATGAGGGGACAGGCACAGAGAATAACTGCCCGTGGTCACCTGGTCAGTAGCAATCTCGCTGAGGAGCTGGGCTGCTGTGGGTACAGGGGCAGGCAGTCAAGGCTCGGTCAAGGCATGGGGGTAGGAGGGTCCCTCGGGCGGCCCCCGGTCCGTGAGGATCAGGCCGGAGCCCCAAGGCAGGAGCCAGGGGAGGGGAGGCTGGGCAGGTTGAGGTCCCCGGAACCCCAGTGGCCAGCTTTGCGGGTGGGCCAGGTGTGACTCAGGCAGCTCAGTGACGGGCGGTGCTGGGAAATGCCACATCTGAACCCCGTGTGCGACAGCTTAGGAAACTGAGGCACAGGATGGAGGGAGGTCTCTGCGAGGAACCCAAGGGGCTTAGCTCCAGGAGTGGGGTGACCCCTGGCTCAGAAGTGCTGCCTGCATGCGGGGTGCCCACGGGACCAGGCTTCTCAGGACAGGGGGACGGAGGGGTGGCCGGCAGCCCCGTGTGGGGGGCGGGAGAGGGTGGGCAGGCTGCCTGTTCCGGTGGGTGCTTCCCCTGTATTTCTGATCAGCCCTGTGCCTGGCGCTGGGAGACGCTCAATAAATATTCGTACATGGGATGAATGAATGAATGCATGACCGTGTCCCTTCCCCCCCAGTGAGTCCTGAGGTCTGGAGTCAGAGCAGGGGAGCCTCAGGGGCATGCAGATGGCTGAACACGCTCAGAGCCCGCGCTGAGGTGGGGGATGGGCAGTGGGGGTGGGGGGTGGGGCTCCAGACAGAAGTGGGCAGTCCCTCACGTGCTGGATACCCGGTGGCCGGTGTGGCGCCGTGTGATGTCACAGGCAGCCCGTCAGCGGTGGCCACACCTTCCAAGCCACAGAACTCCCCTATCCTTGTCCCCAGCTGGGAATGCCCAGGGGCGGGGGCGTGGACCGGGCTGGCCATTACCAGGGAGGTTCTTGTGGCACCTGCTGGGTGAGTCCCATCTAGGCGACGGAGGCCTACGGTGGGCCTGCCAGGCTCCGGATGGCCACAGGGTCGAGGAGTCCCAGGATGCCCGGTCTGGCTCACCCGGCTGCCTGCCCACCCAGCCACTCTGTGCCCGCCGTTCCTGACAGCTGGGGTGGAGCCCAGCAGGCTCACCCGAGCTCTCAGGGTGCCCACCTGCCTGCACGTGGGTCCCCGGTGGAGCTGCGGGCTGCCCACCCAGTGCTGGTGGCCGACAGTCCTCGAGGGCGGCCTTGGGGCCAGACGCTTGGTTTGCTGAGCCAGCACCACACCCCCCGGGGCACCATCAAAGCCTCTGGTGTGATGAGGGGGACCCAGCGAGGCCGAGGGGCAGCGGGCCAGCTCCGGGGAACCTTCTTGCCGGGTTCTCCTCCACCTCGCGATCCTGGCGGGTGGGACAGGTGGCCGCCCCTGTGGAAACCAAAGCCTGCTCTCCACGGCTCTGCCTCCAGGTCGTCGCCTGGGTGCCCCGTGGTGACCGGCTTGGAGCTGGCACCAGCTCGGAAGGTGGCTTTCCTCCCTGGCAGTGTCTCCATTTGTAGAGGAGGCCGCGCGCCCCACAGAGGGCAGGCCCTGGCTCCGGGTTGCACGGGGGCGGGGGGGGGGGCGGTCAGGGCAGCGGGTCAAGCCCTGATGAGGCTCCAGGCGTCAGGAGCGTGCCGGTGCCCCTGCCGCTGGCCGGCTGCTCTAGGAAAGCCTTCCCTGGTCACCTGAGCCTCTGGCTCTGCCCTCGGCAAGGCCCACTGTGCTGGCTTACTCTGCTCAGAAGCTCTCCTCCTGTTGGTCCCCATCCCGGCTGTGGGCACTCGGCAGGCACTGGAGGCAGGACCCGGTTGTTCGGGTTGCTGCCTGAAGGCAAAGAGGCACTGCCAGGGAGTAGTAAGCTCCCTGTCGCTGGAGGTGTGCAAGCTGGGCATTAGGTGGCGTGGGTGACCTTTGAGTTTCCTCTGGACCTCAGGGGGCTGAGATCCCGTGATGGGTTCTGGACATTTCTCACATCTGGACCTCCGCCCAGAACGCTGGGTCATTTGCTCCTTCCGTAAACAAGTGGGGAGCCCTCTTGGTGCCAGACGCCGTGCGGGAGGCAGGCTGGGCCTGGGACACTCTGCTCTGAAGGGCATGTGGCCGAAGGGAGAGTGGGCCGGACAGGGACGGCGGGGGAGGGGGAAGAGGGTAGAAGTGCTTGGTCAGTGAGGGCGGCTGGCCCCTCCATGCTGCTGGGTGCAGGGGCGGGAGGGCTCGGGGAAGGTTTCCTGGAGGATCAGGGTGGGCTTGGCCTCTCGGGACCCCCCTGCTGGCCCCCCAGCAGCATGTGGACTTGGGCTCGCTCTGGGAGCCTTCCAGGAACGGCTCCTGCTCTGATAAAAATAGACTTCTCCGAAGGGCTTGGTGTTGTGCCAGCTGCCGCAGGTGCCCCCCCCCCGCCCCCCGGCCTGGCAAGAGCGGGTGCCCCAGACAAGGGGGAGCCGTGCTGCTGGGCCCGGGTTTGCCTCCCGCGCGGCACGGGGCTCTCTGTGTCTTGGGTGAGGTATTGAGAGCTCGATGGGAACTTGTAAGGACAAGGAAGCAGACAAGGGTGGTAGAAACAGCCTGCCCGGGGTGGGGGGGGGGGGGCGGCCTTTCTGCCCCAGGGCCAGAGTCGTTGTGAGCAGAGTCTTTGCGGCTCAGCAAAACGTGGCCCCAACCTTGGTTCTTCCGCTTGCTGGCTGTGTGACTTGGCGAGTTACTCAATCTCTCTGACCTGCTATGTTGTATCAGTATAGCGAGGCCCACGCGTCATGCCCATGGGATGCAGCGTCCGGCACAGCATCGGAGGGAGCAGACCTTCCGGAAGTGGCCAAGCCGGGATACCGGTGGTGGTGGGGGTGTCACTGGGCACCCAGAGATGGCCTCCTGGAAGGTGCTGCTGGAAGTGAGGTGCTCAAGCATGTTGGTGCCGGATGGAGGCAGGAGGACAGGAGCCCTTGGCCTGGGGTCCTCGAGCTGATGGGCGGGCCCTGGGTTCGGAGGGGGGGGGTGTACCTGTGTGTGTGTGGGGGGGCTCCTGTGGGGCCTTTGCACCCAGTACACAGTCTTCCTGCCTGCTTGCCTGGCTCAGGGGTGTGAGGAGGCCAGGGTCACGGGCATGGCTGGTGCTCTTGTCCCCAGTGTGGGGACAGCCTGCGGGAGTAGGGGGGGGCTGTGTTCTGGGCAACCCCCCTCCTGCCCCTGCCCGGCCCCGAGGCTCTGACTGCTGACTGCAGGGGCCAGGCTGGCTGCTCAGCTGGGTTCCCAGTGAGGCGAGGCCTCCTGGGACCTGGTGTGCCAGGGCCGCCCGTCTCTTCTGGGGGCCTCTGGGCTGGCTGGGGCAGGTACGGCCTTGATGTGAGGCCAGCCTCCACTCTTGAGGCTCGAGGTCTGGGGAGTACTTGCCTTCCTTACGTGGTGCTCCCAGGAGGCGAAGCCAGGACCCCACTGGTGGGGTTAGGCCTGGACACCCGGACGGTCTCACCTGGGAGCGTCACAGAGGGGCTCTCCTGAGGGGAGGTCTGCACTGAGCGTTGGAGGATGAGGGGGACGTGGAGACAGCTCCCCATGTGACCCTGCGTGGGCTCCTAGCCCCCGTGCCTCAGTTTCCTCACCTGCACACACCAAGGGGGTGGGCTGGATGACAGCCCCCCGCCCCCCCCCCCCCTCAGCAGTGGTGAGGACTCAGGGAGGAACAGCAGGGTCCCGCACACAGCCAGGCCCTCAGGAAGTGGGAAAGCCTTCGGGGTGCGGTCCGGGTGCTGGGCAGGGGTCTGAGCAGGTCAGGCGAGGGGCTCGGCCCTCACCTTGTGGGCGTCCCTGTCCCACGGAGTGCCCCACCTGCAGGCCTTGGCCGGTGCCCAGGTCCCCTCTGGCGCCAGCCTGTGTAGTCCCCTTCCGCCGTGGGAATCCCTCCCGCGAGATGGGGCCCTGGGGAGCCCCAGAGGGTGCCGCAGAGGGCCGGCGCGGGGGTGACGGGCTTCGGCTCGGCTCCCGTGCACGGCAGAAGGCAGGCGTCTCGGCAGGGGCCCCGCCTCGCAATGGTCAGCCGCCCTCCCCTCTGCTTGCATTTCCCCTTCCTCCTGCCGCTTCCTCTCCCCTGCTCGGCCCTCCGCAGCCCCTTTGTTCGCCCGGGCACGCTGGCCGGCCCACCGTTATATTTAGGCGGCAGGTGTGGGAGCCACAACAAGTCGGGTGGCCCTCCTGGGCACCAGCCGTCGCGCCCACGTGATGCCCGGGAGCTATAAATAGCCCCGGGCCGCGGGGCGCCCAGCATCCCGGGGAGGCCGACGCGCCCCGAGCTCCGAGCTCCCAGCTCCGGGTCTCGGCCTCCGCGCCCTGCCCGGCCCGCGCACGGATGGAGGCGGCGGCGGGACGCCTGCGCGCGCGCGCTTGAGCCGGGGTGAGCCGGTGCTGGCGGGGGGCGTGCCGGGAGGACCTCAGCGGCACCCCGGGGAGGGGGCGCGCACCCCTGGAACCAGCTCTCTCCTCCCCCCGCGCCTCGGGGCTCACGCAGCACCGGACGTGGTGGCCCCCACCCAAGACCCTACGGGATCTGCCGGGTCCCAGCCCTGGTCCCACGCTTCTGCTTTACTTCTGGGACCTCGGCTGAGCTCTAATCCTCTCGAATCGCCCCACATTGGGCAGGGGCCTGGGTCCAGAGGGGCTGGCCCTCACCGAAGCGGATGCAAACTGGGCAGGCTGTGACCAGGAATGAGGGTTGTAGCCTCCCTGAATCTCTTAGAAATCGGGGTGGAGGTTGGTTCTTGCCTCCTAGACGGACTGAGAAAACCCACAGAGCCTGTCTGGTCAGGGCCCAGAGACCATCCTGCCTTCTCTCCCTGGCCCGGTTACTCATCTGCAAACAGGGACGACCACATGGTCCCCTAGCTGGTCTCCAATGGACGACCGCTGTGAACGCGCAGAGGGTTCAGTGCCGGCAGGTGTGGGGAGGCCGGCTGGGTCCCACGAGCTCGGGTGTGGGGCCACTGGCAGGAAGGCCCATGGGGAGACACCCAGCTACCAGCAGGGCTCTTGCCTCATGGTGGTGGGCGTGGGGAATGGATGCTGGAGAACTTGGTGGCCCCTGCCTAGGGGCCCTGGGGCCTCACTGAGGGGGTGTGGCTGGGAGGACGGGCCTCTTCCTGGGGGGATGGCCACAGGCCTGGTTGAGCTTTGTGGGAGCACCTGGGGCAGCAGGGGTGAGGCATCGCTGCCTGCTCCCCGCTGGGAGTGGGGGACCCAGACTCTGCACAGACTCCACCCCAGCCTGGGCAGTGATCTTCGTCCGACCTCAGCCCAGACCCGTGACCCCATTCTAGCCTATATGCTGCTCCCTGTTCCCAGCCAGTCTAACCCCTCAGCTCTGCCAGTCGGGGACAACTTCAGGCTCAGGTGGATGGTGAAGCCTGCCCAGCAGCCTTCAGACCTGAGGACCTGTTCGGGGATCCTAGGCAGCAGGGCTGGGCCCTATGCTGGGGTCTCCCTGGGTGCCCAGAGGCTGGGGGCAGTGAGGGGGCAGGTCAGCCCCTCAGGGAGAGGCTTGTAACCCTGTGGTTCTTCGGGCCTTTTTTCTTCTTTCTTTCTGGTAAACACACACACACACACACACACACACACACACACACACACACTCGGGAACATCCTGCTGCCCCAGGAGGAACAGGTGTTTGTGTGTTCAGGGCGCCTGCGACTCTCTCCTTCCTCACCTGCACTCCAAGCGGAGGCTTGTGCTGGGACAGCTCAGGTTTGGGGCCGCGGCTTCCTTCCCTCTGCCTTTCTCCCCCTCCGGGGACACTCCCCATTCGGCCCTCCTAGAGCCATGGCACAGGACCGAGTGTGAGGTGTGGCACCTGCCCTAAGCCTGGGGACACCTTTCCTGTCAGGCGGCCCAGACCTTGGGCCCTTGCCGCACCTAGGCCGAGCCCCCATGGGCTCAGCTTGCCTGGTGGATGGCTGGAGAAGGGGGTGCTGGGACGGGGGCAAAGGTAAGAGGTGCTGGGTTGGGGAACGGAGGGCCTGCCCAAGTGAGCAGATAGGGTGCGGCCGGTGGGGTTGGGGCCACTCCCAGTGGCCGGAGGGGTCCGATGACCACTGGGTCACAGCCTGAGGGGCTTCGGGGGTATCTTGTATAACCCCTCATTGTGCAGATGGGGAAACTGAGGTCATTGGTGTGCCCGCGGTGTTCCAGCCTGTGTGGGGGGGTGGGGGTGGAGGTGGGGTTGGGTGCTCCTGCTGGGACCCCAGCCCAGGAACTTTGGGGCCCAGGGAGGGAGAGAGGGGTGTGTGGTGGTGCTCGATGGTGGTCTCTGTGGCCCGGCCGCTTCCCTCCCTGCGGCCATCGCAGTGTGACCCACTCCTGGCCACCTGCGCGGTCACACCTTGGCAAGCGTCTCGTAGCCAGCTGGCCCTTTGGCCGCTGTGGTCTGCCTCTGCTTCTCCAGCTCCCCGCGGGCAGAGCCCGGTTTGTTTACTCCCGCGCCCGGACGGCCCTGTGGGTGAGCGGTGGAGACAGCGGAGGGGTGGAGGTTCCCATGGGGCACCTGTGAGACATGTTTAAGGTGGTTTGCAGCTGTGAGCCGGGCCGCAGTCCTCTCTCCCCACTGTTTTCCCCGGTCACTTTGGCACCCACGCTTGAGCCCCTTTCCCTGAGGACTGGCCGCCCCGGAATGATCTGGGCTCAGAAATTCCACAGAGGCCCGGGATTCCACAGAGCAGTGTGGCTGGGGTGGGGGTGGGGTGTCTGCTGGTCAGCAGAGGGGGACCCAGGCTGGGGGGGGGTAGCCTCTGTTGCTATGCAGACGGCCCCGAAATCTGCACACTGGGTTAGAGCCCACTCGTGCGGTGTGTGTCCCTGGGATCCCTCCCCCCGTCCCTTTTCACTCTACGCCGGTGGCGGTCGGGGCTGTGAGCCAGACCTGGCGGGAGCTGTCCGTCCTTGTCCTCCCAGGTGGGGGAAACTGAGGGCGGAGGAGGGTCACTCGCTCAGCACCGTCCTGTGGCAGGGCCCCAGGGAAGCATTGTCTCCCTCGCCGGGGTGGGCAGACTTGCACTCCTCAAGGAGACGGGGGCTCCCGGTGACGCCCTTTTCTGTTCGTTTCCTCTCCTGCAGACGTTAGCCTGCTGCTGAGCGGCCTGGGATTTATGGAGAGGACCTCGGGGGGGCAGCTCTGAATTCTGCCTGGGCCCAACATCGCCGCGACGCCTGCTGCCGAGGGGGCCTGCGCGCCTCTGGCCCTCACCATTGCCCTCGCCCGCCCATGTTCCCTGCTGTCCGGCCCAGGGCCGGCTGTGCCGCCTGAGCCCCCGGGCGCCCTCCAGGACTCGCAGTACCCCGATGGGGTAACGTGACAGAGGCCCTGTGTGTCAGAGCCGCCCGCCCCCGCGGCCGCCGCCCGCCCCCACCGCTGGTCCAGTTCAAGTTCGGTTTTCCTTCGGCCCTTGAGGGTCTGGGGCCCGCCTTTGAGCGCAGGGGGCCGCTTGCCTGTTCACCGATGCAGAGGGGGCGTCCCCAGAGGCAGGCAGTGCTGGACGG
This sequence comes from Leopardus geoffroyi, assembly GCF_018350155.1. Taxonomy (NCBI): domain Eukaryota; kingdom Metazoa; phylum Chordata; class Mammalia; order Carnivora; family Felidae; genus Leopardus; species Leopardus geoffroyi. The sequence continues at coordinate 72,982,224 of NC_059338.1, read as the reverse complement.
AGCCACGGCGGCCCACTCGCTCCGGGCTTTTTAAAGTTTTCCTCGCTGGGTTTTTGGTTGCCCTTATTTTTACTTTTGCTTCTCTGGGGCCCGTGTCTTTCCTTTGCTTTGTAAGGAGCTGGACTCTGCTACTCAGCCCTTCCGCCTCCGAGGTGTTTGCAAAGCATCTGTGTGGCTGGGGCGGGTTTGCAAGGGGTTTTCTGTGTCTCGATCAAGCCCAGGGATCTCTGTCTCCTCGGGCTGTGGGGGGGGGGGCAGGTGGGGGCTTCTCCACTGCGGCCCCCAGCCCCGTGCGGCCCCTCCCTGGGCCCTGCCCGGTCCTCGGAGGAGCATGGCCCGGATGAACCGGCCGGCCCCCGTGGAGGTGAGTTACAAGAGGATGCGCTTCCTGATCACGCACAACCCCACCAATGCCACTCTCAGCACCTTCATTGAGGTAGGTGGGGCCCGGTGGGGTGTCCGCACGCCTCCCGAGAGCTGGTGGGGGGTGGGGAGCGGTGGACTTCGAGCCGTCAACCCACACACTGCCTTTGGGAGCAAAACTGTGGCCCCAGTTACCGGACCCCAAGGCGGGAGCCTGGAGTGTCCTGGGGAGCTCGGTGGGAGGGCAGTCGTGGGGTCAGCAGCTCCCTGGAGGCCTGCAGGGCAGGACGGTGTAGGGCAGGGGATAGGTGCTCCGTGCTGTGTAAATTGAGGCAGGCTCAGAGGTAGGAGAAGCGGGCATCAGGCCCTCAGGACATCGCCTGCGCTGGAGCAGAGGCTGCACGGGAAGGAGGAGGGAGGGGTCCCGAGGTGGGAAGTGGCTGTGGAAACAGCTCGAGGCAGGCAGAGAGGCCCACAGCGGCAGGCGGAGTGAAGTTCCATGGCCAGCCCAGGCTGCAGGAAGCCTGCTGGCTCTTAGGGAGCCCTTGGGTTAGGACCGGCGGGGCCGGAGGCTTCAGGGTGAAGATCTGTGGGGGAAGGGGCTGGGTAAGGGTCTGAGCTGGCCACAGGCCACCGTTGGCGTGACCAGAGGTGTTTGCAGAGCTGTGCATGGGTCTCAGACCCTCCTCCCTTCCCTCTGTAACGTGAGAGCCGCCCCCATGGTGCTTGTCATAATGAAACAGGGGCCTGGGCAGGAGAGGACCCGAAACACTGTATAGAGGGAGGCAGTGGGTGCCCTGCCATCAGGGGCCTGGGCCTGGACACTGCCAGGGGCCCTGCAGACGAGGGCTGCCCCTCTTCACAGCTGACACCCTTGAGGTAATAGCAAGACGTGGGGAAAGACTCAGCCCAGGACTCGGCACAGGACCCAGCCTGGGGTCAGGGTCTGTGTGTGACCGGGGTCAGGGCCTAGAGTATGACCGGGGCAAGGTCGTCTGTGGTGAGGGTCAGGGCTCGACCCTGGGCTGTGTGGCAGCCCCTTTGCCACACGCACAGAGGAATTCGGAGGTGGCCCTATGGCCTCCGGGCCCTGTCCGCTTTCCTGTGCCCCCCCATTCTCAGAATCGCTGTCCTGCCTCATTGTGTCCAGTGTCCCTACTGCACGACGAGCAAGGTCTAGCAGATGGATGACTCGTCACTGCTCCCAGAATAGCTCTGGAGCAGGTGTGGTGGGAGTAGCCCCTGCTCGTGGCCCCCGTGGAGCGGACCCCCCGCGTAGAGGATAAATATAAACAGCCTGGCTGTGAACTGCCTTGACCTTTCCTCTGGTAGCCTGGGGCTTCCCCGCCGCTGGTGCCCGGGGTCTTGCCTCCCGGCCGCCATCCGAGCAGGTGCCGGCCCTGTGCACCGTGAGGTCCCCCGCCCGCTGAGGCCTGCCCCTCAAGAGTCCGAAGGCCCTCGTGTGGGGTCCGGCTGTGCCCTCAACTGGACCCGTCCACGAGAGCCTGGCCAGGAAGGCGACTCAGAGTGGGGACCATGCAGGGCCACATGCGGACCACAGTGTCCTGTCCCTGCTTGGGGACCCAAGAGCTTTGTCTGGAAAATGCTGGTACGGGGCTGGGGCGAGGGGGGTTCCTGAGCACCCAGGATGATGGCAGAGATGTGCTGGGAGGCCAGGCTCATGGCTGGTTAGCTGCGATTGCAATGAGGGCAGGCGGGGACACCCTGCCCTCACCGGGTGGGCTCAGGGACCCTCGCCCAGAAGCTTCAGGAAAGCCTCTTCTACCCACAGCAAGTCGTTGGGCCTGAAAGGCCACCCTAGTGGTTACTCTTGGCATCGGCCTTTCTGTTTTGTTGCTGGGGGGGGGGGGGGGCGCGGCCCTGCCCTGGGGGCCCCAGACAGGGGGTACCCACCCCGGACCCCTCAGCCCCAGCCCGGCCTGCCTTCGTCCTCCCTCTCTGCCAGGACCTGAAGAAATACGGGGCCACCACCGTGGTGCGGGTGTGCGAAGTGACCTACGACAAGGCCCCTCTGGAGAAGGACGGCATCACCGTGGTGGTGAGGGTCTTGGGGCCCCGGTGGTGCTGCTGCTGCCCTGGGGGGAGGTGGGTGGACGGGGCTGGCCTGCACTGTGAGCTTGCCATGAGGCGGGCCTGCGGGGCCTCGCTAGGGCCACCTGCCCCCCCCCCCCCCAGGCGTGCTGGCGCCTGGGCCACGTGGCGTTTGGGCACATGTCCAGAGAGGCCCTGGCCAGTGGGGCCCTTGAGGCAGGAGCACGCGCCCTGTGCACGTCCACAAGCATAGCTCATGTTGCCAGACTCTCCTGGGTCTGCCTGGGCTGCCGGGTACCCCCCCCCCCCGCCCCCCACCGTCACTGCACGGCAGCCCCCGCGTGGGGCTCTGTCATGGAGAAACTGAGGCTCGGGTCAGTCACCATCTAAGGCACAGCCAGAAGGTGCCAGAGCTGGGACCACGTGGGGGGGCACCTTCAGGATAGCACCCCACCCCCATCAGGTGGCGGGCGGGCGGGAACGAGGCCTCACTGTGCAGGGGTCCAAGTAGGGTGGGACAACCGGGGGTCCCATGGGCTCCGTGCCAGCTCCTCTGTGTCCGGGCCACCTGGGGACTCATCTCAGGCTTGTAGGTGTGGGAACCGTATGGTAAGGAGGGTGGGGTGGGCACTCCTGCGTGGCCCCTGGGGAAGCCATCCACGGAGGCCCAGGGGAGGGAGCCTTGGGGCTGTTTCTTTGGTCCCTTGGCCCCGGGGACCCAAGTCCAGGCACAGGAAGGGACGACCGTGCTGCCACACGCCTGTGGGTCAGGCCACGTGTGTATGGCGCGTCCCCTAGCGCAGGGCTGCCCAAGGCATGGGGTGGCAGGGTGGGGGCAGCTCTGGGTCCGGTGGCCTCGGCCTGTTCAGTGCCAGAGGATCCTTTAGTTACTAGCTTCCCCTCAGCGAGCCGCCTCCCGGTCCACCTCGGGGGGCCCACGCGGATTCACCTTTGGTGCCCGAGGAGCGGTTCCCCTCTGCCCCGCGTGAATCTCCTTCACTGGGACCTAAGTATCTCTGTCTTCACGGCAGTGCCCTGGGCTGGGCCTTTACTCCGGAGGCTCCCCACCTCTTCCAGAGCGCTCGGGGAGGTGGGCAGCACAGCTAATTTTTCGAAATCAAATTAATCCCTGAACATCTGGAGAGGGCCCAGCTGTCACTGTTCTGGAATCCAGCTCCCAGAACAATGGGTCTCACCCCTCTGCCCTCTCTTCACTCCTTCCTGGTAGCTGGGCTGGGCCTGCTTTGTGTGGCTGGGCTGGGAGCTGGGGACACAAAGAGGCACCTGTCAGGCACATTTGTAGTCTACACCCCTTGGGCCTGCCCACCCAGAGTCACTCAGGCTGTGACCCTGGAATGAGAGCGTGGGCTGACAGGGAGGGGACATAGTTACCGTGCTTGGGAAAGGGAAGGATGGGGTGTTCAGGGAAGGCTTCCTGGAGAAGGGGACATCTTCTTGGAGCAGAGAGGATGAGGAACCCCTCTGTGGGGACTGCCTGCCTGGCCAGCTTCCTGCCCTCTGGGGCCTGCTGTCCCTCACCTTCGTGGGGTCCCTCTGTGCTTCTCAGAGAGACGACTTTGTCTGAGCCACCGGCTGGCTGGCCCCGGGGGCCTCTAGCCTCACCGGCTGCTGCCCTCTGCAGGACTGGCCGTTTGACGACGGGGCGCCCCCACCTGGCAAAGTGGTGGAGGACTGGCTGAGCCTACTGAAGGCCAAGTTCTGTGATGACCCTGGCAGCTGTGTGGCCGTTCACTGCGTAGCCGGCCTGGGACGGTGAGCCTGCGGGGGCAGGGTGGGGCTCACGGGGACGTGGGAATCCCGAGGTCCACCTTGATCTCTGACGTGGGTGCTGGGCCCACATCACACATGACCACAGGGTGGGAGTCCCTCCCCAAGTCTGATCCCCCTCCCTGCTGCTGGGTTGCAACTTTGTCCCTGTACTCAAGCCGGAAGGAGCTGCCACCCGTCCCCCTCCCCGACCCAAAAACCCATCCCCCCCAACAGCCACGTGTGAGTGTAGTGACCTGGGCAGTGGCTCTCCTGGTTTCAGGGCGAGGGCTGGCAAGCGGGGTTGATGGCAAGTATCAAGCCCTCGTCCTAGGCCAGACCCACGCCCTGCGCTTTGCTCACCCTCTGGCTCTCCTGCGCATTTACACGTGGGGAGCCTGAGGCTCAGAGAGGGTGCCTGGCCCACCTGGGGCTGCACAGCAGGTGGAGGGGCTGAGCTGCTGCCTGTGCCCTCCATGGAGCGGGGGTGCTGGACAGCTTTTTGGTGGATGTGAGGGTGAAGGCATTGCTCTGCGCCCTCGGCAGGCGGCCCGTCGGGGGAGGGGTGGGGTGCCGAGGCTTGACCCAGCCCCGGGTCTGTCCCCAGGGCTCCGGTCCTCGTGGCGCTGGCTCTCATCGAGAGCGGAATGAAATACGAAGACGCCATCCAGTTCATCCGACAGTGAGTGGCCGGGGGTGGGGGTCGGGGTGCAGGCCAGTTGGTGTGCATTTGGGGGTCTGGGTTTAGGGGGTCCTTATCCTGGACTCCCAGCCTTGCCGGCAGGCACTGCCGGCCCCTGGCCACAGGGTGACCTCCGAGATGCCCCCAGTCCCACGCAGCCTCATTCTGTAGTATCGACGCATTTGTGAGGGCCCTGCAGCCAGGCCGCGCGCCCCAGTGGGGACCGGTCCCTGTGTGCGGCCCCTGGAGCTGGGGGTGTGGGGTGAGGAGGGGCCCCAGGCCCTGTGGTCCACGGCGGTGTGAATGTGGACAGGCTGCGGCTCCCAGCAGGTCCAAAGCACAGGGACTCAGCACAGCTTAGACTCATCCTTCACGCATATGGCCCTTGGACGTGGTTACAGGGGGCTCTGCTCAGGGAGCCTGGGCCCCCAGGGGGGCAGCCCTTCTCCAGTGATGCCGGTCTCGGGGCCGGAGGGGCTCTGGAAGCTTTGCCTGCAGAGTCTCCTGCACTCCCATTTTGTGGGTCCCAGCAAGCGCGTGGCGACGCCTGAGGTCGTGGGTGGGTGGGGACGGTTGACTTCCTGAAGTGCTTGGTGGGCAGCCTTAGGGGCTCCCCATGTCCTGTCATCTGAGGCCCTCACTCCCTCCCTGGCTGCAGGGCTGCCTGGGCATCACCCTGTGACCCTGTAGGAGCCCGTGGCCCCGGGGTGGGGTGGTACCAGGTAAACGAGGAGGGCGGGTACCATGGGGGGACAGGGCTCAGGAGCTAGCCTGCAGGAGGTGACCCCAGGCCAGGTGAATACTGGTAGCAGCGACAGCAGATACGGGAAGGGTGACATCAGCACTGGGAAGGGCCCGGGAAGGGCCTGGAGGTGAGGCGAGCTCTGCCTGGAGCTCGCCGGGGCTGGGCAGGTGCTGAGCGTGCCCCCTGACCCCACCCCATCCCGTCTCCCCAGGACCCTGGAGCTGGCTGGGCAGGTGCTGAGTGCCCCCCCACCACTGACCCCACCCCTGTCCTGTTTCCCCAGAAAGCGGCGTGGAGCCATCAACAGCAAGCAGCTCACCTACTTGGAAAAATACCGGCCAAAGCAGAGACTGCGGTTCAAAGAACCACACGCACACAAGACCAAGTGCTGCGTCATGTAGCCCAGGGCCTCCGAGCAGGGGCTCCGCGCCCGCTGCCGCCTCACCTCCTCTCCCGGCACCTCGGCACCCCTGTGTCCCCTGGGCCCAGCTCGCCCTGCGTGCCCTCTGCCGTCTCTTCCCGTCTGGTCATCCCTGTGTCTCCGTCTGCCCGTGTCCACCACTTTGCGGACCTGCCCTTCCCTTTGTCTCTATGCCCTGCGTCTCTGCGTCTGGGCCCCGGAGCCCCGTCTCTCTCTGCGTCTCTGGGTGTCTCTGCCTCTCCCCGAGTCTGATGTCTCTCTCTTCCTGGCTCTGTGCCTGCAGCTCTCTCTCTGTCTGAGGCTTAGCTGGGGCGCCCCGGCCCGGCCCTCCCACACTGTCCCCTGGGCAGCTTTCCTCTCAGGCTCATTTGTTAGGGGGCAGGTGTATTTTTTAGCCACTGGGCCTGACCCCTCCTCCATCCTGACCTGTTCTTGGCACTTTCAGTTACTGGGTCTGGAGACTGTCAGATGTCCTGGACACCGAAGGCAATAAAATAGGACTCTCTGGCTGTGTGTGCGTGGAGAGTGGGGTGCGGGGCCGGGCGGGGTGGACGGGCCGGGGGGGGGGGGGGGGGGGGGGGGGGGCGGGTGCGCCTTGGGAGACTGGGTGGGGCCCCGGGAGGCCACTGCCCACCCCCTGACCCGGAGGCCTTCCTGCTGGCGGCACTGGGGCTCCCCCTGGTGTCTGTGCTGGGTCCCTGCGCTCCTTGGATTAGGGGCCTGGGACGCATCCCTGATCCAGCAGAGTGAGCACCTCTCTGATGTGGCCTGTGTGGGGCCCTGCCCAGTTGCCTTGCCGTTTTGGGGGGGGTGGCAAGGCCGGGTCACCAGGGCTGCTCCTCTGCAGGACAGACGGGGACTCGGTAATTCCTCAGGGCCTCGTGTCCAGTGGGGCGGCTGCTCCTGCCCCCACCAGGTGCCCTCGTTTCAGCCTCAGAGGCCGGGAGAAGGGTGCAGGCGTGGTGGCCACTTGGCTGAGGTGGAGGGACGCCCCATGCCATCAGCGCAGGGTGGGGAGAGGAGGCCACAGGGACACGGGGTGAGTGAGTCTGAGTGTACAGGAGGCAGAGGCCGGGGCCTGCCTGGGATTGCCACGCTCAGGTCTCCCAGAGCTGGGGGCCCCTGCCTGGCTGAGGAAAGGGGCACGGCCAGAGGAGGGGCCCAGGGCTGGCCTGGCTGGCTGGTGTGGAGCGTCTGGGGGTGGTCTGTGCCCGGCAGGTTCTGGGAGCCACAAGTGGATACCACCCAGAGGCCTTCACGGATGGCATTTCTCCCAGTGGGCACTGGGACCCAGTGCCCATCTTAGGGGTCACAGCCCTGGGCCTGGCATCCAGGCCACCCCGTCCTTGCGTCTGCCTGGCCTGAGACTCCCTCCATCCTACTCTGGGATGGGTCCGTGGGGGAGGGCTTACCTAGCTGTCCGGATGTCACCCCTTGTCTCCTTCCCAGGTTGGAGGCACACCCAGGAAGGGCAACGTCAGGGCCTTGGCACAGATTCGTGTCCTTGGAGGCAGGCGTCCCCTGCTAGGGGCCATCCTGCTAGTACTTGAACAACAGGCCCCAGTGGGGGGGGTGGTCTCTGGGGGCTGCTCCCTTCTCGGGGACCGGGGGTGTGGCCAGCAGGGACACAGGCCCAGTCCCTCAGTCTCCCCACTGGCCTGGCAGTGAACGGTTGCCACTGGTGTCATTAGTAGGGCACCGCCTGTGTGCCCGGCTCTGTAGAGCCCAGCTGCCCTGCTAGGTAGGAGTTGGGACCCTCCCTGGTCCCAGACTCAAGGCTTGCCTGGCACTGTTGGCTCCAGGAACCCACTGGGTCCAGGCCCACCCAGCTCCAAGCTTTCTTTCCCTGAAGCAGACTTCCCGGAGGAGGGTGTGCAGGGGCCAGGTGGTGAAGCGGGTGGGTGAACCCAGGGAAGGTCCCCCTTTTAGGGGAGATCGCACCCGGGCCCAGAGACCACACCCACCAGGCTGGAACTAGGGGACCCTGTAACCTGCTCCGGGGTCCCTAGGGAGCACATCCCCCATGCCCAGCCAGGGGGTTGGAGCACCCAGGGAGATCCGTGCACAGGATGGGAGTTGTGAAAGGGAGCACCACCCCAAAGTTGCTCCTCAGGGGGCTTTATTCAGAGATGGACCGATGGGTAGGATGGGGGCCGTAGACCCCAGCCCTCTCTGGGCTCCTGGGTGGAGAGGGGCCCCCGGCTCTATCAAATGGAACACACCTGAGAAGGCTAGTAAATGCGTGCTCCAGGAAGGTCGCTGTATGTTTTCGACGCACCATCCAAGTTTTGGGGCCCCCTCTGTGCCAGCCCTGTGCACCTGCATCCCTGCCCCAGGGCGCTCACAGTCTGGGGGCAGGGCGGGGTGAGACAGCCTGGGAGTTTGGTGCAAGGGTTGGGGGGTGCGGCTCAGGCTCAAGGTGGGCTGAGGAGGGGCTGAGAAGGAGGCTCCCTCTGGGGAGCCATGCAGGCTGGTCCTCGAAGGATGGGGCAGTGTGGAGGCCCCTGGGGGGGAGTGGGGGAGGTGCTCCGGATGGAAGGAGCTTCCTGAGCAAAGGTGTGGAGGGGGTGTGTGCGTAGTTGAGAGACAGGGTAGGTGGGTGGCCGGCTGGTCGAGTGGGGGGTCCTGAGAGACTGCCTGGGACTCAGGCCCTAGGAGGAACTTCAACAGACTGGGGAAAGGCCCATCTGCCCATTTCACATGTGGGAAAACCGAGGCTGAGAAGGGAGGACCTGGCTGAAGGTCAGGCTGGTCTCCAGGTGGCTGCATGGGAGGTGGGGGTGCTTGCCAGAAGGACCGTCTTTGGACTCAGTCCTGTGAGGGGTCCGGGGAGGAAGGTCTTTCTACCCATTTTACAGATGGAATAGCTGAGGCTCAGAGAGCTGAGACCCTTGCTTCGGGCCATACACAGCTCACCCAGGCCCCGCTGGGAAGGTCTGGCTCTGGCCCAGCCCTGACTGGACTCCGGAGGCAAGGGGTCATGGTGGAGGGAGACCTTGAGTCACCTGGACTGAGGGAGACCAGCCAAAGGACCGTTTCCCCACGGCCCGCTCCTCAGTGACTATTAAGCTCCAAACCAGAGACAAACTGAAGACTCAGGGGTGGGGGTGGGGGGGCCTTGGTAAACGGCTCCATTCCACGGTGGCTGCCCTTGGACAACCTCCTCAGTACTCAGACCCTGGCGGACCATGGCTCCACCTGACGTGGACTCCACCTGACTCCCACTAGCTGTCATTTGCAGGACCCTGCAGAGACTTCACAGTTTGCCTCTGGGATACCTGGTCTGCCCCCTCTACTCTAGGCCTGTCCCTGTTCCCTAGTCCTGCCGGTGTCCCGTGGGCTTGCCTCGGTCCTCTGGGGTCACGAGATGGCGGGCAGGGAGCTGGCAGGTGTGAAGGTTCTTTGTTGAATCTACATCTTTTTCTCAAATGGAAAAATTTTATGCATCCAAGCTCCGTGTGGACGGGGCAGGGTTGACCAATTCGGTGGGCACAGGGGAGGAGGAGGGTGAGGGAGGACGGCTGGAGGTCACTGCGGTCTGGCGGCCATCTCCTGAAGGAAAGACAGCTGCCTGCTGGCAAATTCCCGGATGCCGGGCTCTGGGTCTTTTTTGAGATCTTCAAAAGCTCCAGGGGAGGAGAGACAAGTCAGAGGTGCCCCGGGGTCCCGTCTGCCCGCAGCCCCACCCTGGTGGAGGGAGTCCGAGGGCTCATTCTCCCGGGGAGCAGCCCCTCCTTCCAGCAGGGGTGGGGGCGTGGCAGGACCACACCTGGACCCCACCTCCTCTGCCTCCCCAACCCCACCTATTCCTCACCCCTCACTTTTGGGCGCCCACCCACAGCCTTACTTTATTGGAGCCTCAGGTGGAGTGAGTGAGTGTGAGCCCCATCCCACAGGTGCCCATCTCTACCTCTGGAGGTGTGGGCTGGGGGTCCAGGGCGGGGGGAACCTCCAGAGGTGGGGTGGGAGGTGTGGCTGGGGGTCCTGCGCGGGGGGACACGGGGCTGCTTACTGCAGAGCAACAGGTTTGTGTCCATGCTGTTCACCACCTGGGACACGGCCTGGGGTAGTAGCAGATGTTGTACCCTGCGGGACAGATAGAGGAGCCCGCCAGTGGAAGAGGGCTCTCTGGCGGGCGAGCGTCAGACCCTCTCCAGGCCTTCCGGGGCCCCTCACCCACCACCTCTCCTCTCCTGCCAGCAGACCCCGAGCTGCGCTTGCAGTAGCCTGGCAGGTGCTGGCAGGCCGGACCAGGGCAGGAGAGGGTCAGGATGCTCAGGCAGGGCAGGCAGGAGGGTCCCGGAGCCCGGCCGCCCCTGCTCACCTATGAAGAGCGCAGCCCAGGTCTTGATGTGGTGGTGGCGGCTGTGCAGGTAGCTGAGGGCCTGCGCCAAGTGGATGCTGAACTCCTCCTGGCTGTGGGTCATCTGGCCGGAGGACAGCGTGCCCTGCTTGCTGGAGCAGGGACTAGTCCAGAGCCCCAGCCCAGCCCCGCCCCTGCCAGTCCCGGGGTGGGCTGCGGGTGCGGTGAGGGACACAGCGGCGCGCCAAGCCTGGCCCCGCCTCCCGGCCCCGCCCCGGCCCCGCCTCTCGCCCCGCCCCAGGCCCTATCCGGCAGGCCCCGCCTCCCGCCCTCACCGGGGCCCCGCCTCAGCCCCGCCTCCCCCCAGGCCCCGCCCCGGCTCCGCCTTCAGGCTCCGCCCCCGCCCCAGTCCCCGCCTCCCTCCCAGAGGCCGGTCCCGCGCGCTCCAGGCCCCTCCTCACCAGGCAGGTCCAGAGGAAGTGGCGGGCGCTGAGTCCCCTCTCCCAGGCCAGCGTGCAGAAGAGGGTGTGCCGAAGCCGCCAGCGGAGCAGCACCGCGCAGCGGTACAGGGCGAACTTGGCTTGCTGCGGGGACAGCCGAGGGAGGGGTCACCTGCCGCCCGGGCTGTCCGGGCTGGAGGTGTGTCCCCCCCCCCGCCCCCCTCAGACCACGAGCTTCAGGTGGGTCTGGGGCCCGATGCCGTCCTCCCCCGCTGTACTCTCAGCCCACCCTCGGCCTCTGGGGCAGCCCCGGCTCCGGCCTCAGTGCCTGGCTCCCGGCTGCTCCCAAGGCAAGTCTCCCATTCATTTTGGAAGCTGCCTCTCGATGCCTCTCTTCGGCCGCGCTGTGTCTCATTGGCCTCAGCACGGGGCACGGCTGGCACACGGGAAAGCCTGACCATTGCACCAAGTTCTGCGAGCAACCCGAGCCCCCGCCACGTGGCAGGTGCTGCGGACACGGCAGAGACTGGAACAGGCCGGGTCCTGCCCACACAGAGGGCGCGGCGGCACGCGTGCACGTGCGTAAGCGCTCGCATGCACGTGTGTGCGTGCGCGTGCACGCGCACGGGGCGGACCTCAGTTACGGACACCAACGCCGGTGGCCACACCTGCTGCCCGAGAGCAAGGCTGCTCCCTGCCGCCATCTGCACACCATCAGCCCCGCCAGGGAGAAAGCCCGGCAGCGGGCACTCACCGTGACGACGGCCGGACAGCGGTCCTTCAGGTGCAGGAGCAGGGGCACCAGGCTCTGGTGCACCTGGGTTCGCAGGCCGATCAGCTCCCTGCCTGCCGCTGCTGCCACCAGGTCCCCGAACAACGCCATGGCCGCTGCCCGGATCCCGTCCCGCTCCTGCAAGACGGGGGCTCAGAGCCGCAGCCAAACTTGCCTGGGGCCCTCACCCTGTGGAGGGGATGGGGCTCAGGTCCCTCAGCAGAGCCCTCTCACCAGGTCTGGGGCCCCTGGGCAGGGCCGTGCCTCCCTCTCAGGGCCCTTCGCGGGTCCCAGACCCTCCACCAGGACCTGAAATCACTTCTCTCTCCCTCGCAATCTCACCCCGACCACCCAAGTGTCACGAAAGTGGTGTGTGTGTGTGTGGGGGGGGGCGGGGCGTATCCCCCCTAGTTCCCCAGTGAAGGGAGACAGTCACCGCCAGCTTGCGGGGCGCTTCGGGAAGGTGCAGAGGGTGGGGCTGGAGGGCCTGAAGGGCGATGCTCTTCCAGCCTCGTGGAGAAGGGGCCGAGCGCCACCTGGCGGCCAGTGGGCCCAGTGCGGCCCAGGTGCGCCGGGTGCACATCCAGGTGTGTCGCCTTTGGGGCTCCTCTCCCCAGCCCCCAGGCCAGCGGGCAGAAGGGGAGTTGGGGGGGGGTCCCTCTGCCTTTGAGGACCTGGGGTAGGCACAGGAGGGGGGCATAAGCAGGGCACGTGCCCGCCTCCGCCGGGGCACACTCACGTCGTCGAAAAAGGAGCGGGCGTTGATGGCCACCCGGAGGCTTTGCGCGGCTGCGCCGTTGGCGCCCAGGCGGTGCAGCACGTCCGACACGGTGCCCATTACCCGCACAACCACCTGCTCGCTGTTCTGGAAGAAGCCGTTGAGAAAGGCCGACATCTGTCTTTGGAGCAGGCTTCCCTGGGGGGCAGGGGCGCCGGTGGGCCGAGGGTGCCAGGAGTGGGGGCTCCTGCGCCCTACCCCGGCCCTGTGGGTGGACCCGGAACAATCTCAGGCCCTCCCTCCGATGCCCCTCCCCAGCCCCCATCCCAGCCTGGGTGTCTGCCCCGCATAGTCCCCCTAACTCTGCTGGGATCCCACCCCAGCTCTGCACACAGGGCAGCTGTGCACCTGCCCTGGTCTGCCCCCCAGGAGCTGTGTGGTCATGGACAGGGCTTTCCTCTCTGAGGGGGTCCTCCTTGGGTTAAGGGATATTAGCCCTGTGTTAGGTGGCTCCCAGCTCCTTCTTTTTCCAGTCCCCATGCTGGTCAGAAGGCCCCCCACCAAGTCCTGGAGACCACTCTTCCCTTCCTCCGCCTCACCCTGCCTTCACCCCTGTTCCCGGCCTCCCAGTGGGCCAGCCAGGGAGGGCCCGGGGACAGGACGAGACAGGGTTGGTCAGCTGTGCACAGACTGAGGTCACTGGTTCTCTAGTCACAGGGAACTCAGGTGCACAGGAGATGGTTCCGGACCTCCTACGTTACAACAACCACTTTCCACTTGCACACTACTTTAAACAAGACTGAATTCATTCTCAGCCAGTTCTGTCTGTGCCTCTTGTTGGCCTGGTGCTCGTGAATTGTCCAGATGAACGGTTGGAGCAGCCTGTGGGCAGAAGGATGTTTCCTGCCTTTGGGCCCCTTATCAGTGATAGTGTGGTAAACCAGGGTGATTTTTACAACTTTAAAACAAGTCTTCAGCCACCTCATTGGCTTCCTGAGCTCTGTTGGGTTTTACAATATTAACTTTTCAGCAAATGACTCATTTCACGGTAACAAACACTTTCTGCACACCTACAGGGTACAGCCAGGGTGCTGGGATGGGACTCGGGTTCTGGCAGTGAATGGGCAGAATGGAACTCTAATGGGAAGGACCAGAAAACAAACAAAGCACGCATAACACAATGAGTGTCAGAGGGTGATGAGCAGTGTGAGAGAAGATAAAGCAGGGGATAGAGTGAGCTGTGGTGGAGGCCGTGGTGGAGGCTGGGGTTGTTACAAAATTTAAGTAGGATCAGAGAAGGTGTCACTGAGAAGGTGACGACTGAGGAAATTCTTACAGATGTGCTGGAAAGGCAGTCCAGCAAAGGGAGCAGCATGTGCAAAGGTCCTGAGGCAGGAGCATGCCTACCCTGTTTGTGAGCAGAGGAGAGACTGATTCACATCCTCACAGGAGGCTGCTGGCTGCTGGGTGAGCCTACACTGGAAAGGAGAAGGGGCAGCCATTGGGACCAGGGAGGGGGGTGCAGTGGTCTGGGGCAGATGCTGGTGACTTCAGTGAGGGCAGCAGTGGAGTGGGAGAACAGTCGGGTTTGCCTGGGATTTCTTGATTGCCTGGACAGCCCCCAGGTTTGGGGTCCCCATCAACTGAGATGAAGGTTGCAGGAGGTGCCTATTTGTGGGGGTGACAGAGTTTGCTGTGGATGTGCTGAGTTGGAGATGCCAGCTAGGATCTGAGCAGTGAGTCAAGGCTGGCGTTCAGGTCTGGGGTTGGGATGTGGATCTGGTGGGCAGTGGGCCAGTAGATGGTACTTAAAGATCGGAGAAGGCCAGCAAGGGAGCGGCAAAGACGGGGAGGAGGAATGGACAGGAGTCCCGGGGCGCCATCCGGTGCCCGGCCAGGGACAGGAGAGACCAAGGAAGAGGCCGCCCAGGATGTGGGAGGGAAACCAAATGAGCGAGGTGTCCTGGGCCAAGGGGATGGAAAAGTCACTCGGTCTGTGTGCTGAGGGGCCCGATAAGGGGTCCCCCGGTGGGAGGTCACAGGGCACCTGCACGAGAGTGCTCGCAGGCTGGCAGTGGGGGTGGGGGACACTGCCTGGAGGGCTCCCTGCTTTACTCCACGGCAGTTGAATATTTCATTAAGCATTGTGTTCGTGGCATCGTCACACAACCTCCAACGAGCACAAAAGGGCTGCTGCCAGGAGGGCTCCTGCCACAGCTGGCCACGTGGTGTCTCCGTGCCTCCTTGCAGCCCGGGGCGACTGCTTGGCCAGTCGGACTGGAGCACCTGTGGGTCGTGCCCTCAAAGGGTGGGGTGTGCCTGCTGGCTGGAGTAAGGTGGTGGCCGCGCAGACCCTCCCAGGAGGGCAGCGCCCAGGGGCAGGGGTGCACAGCGAACGAGGAGGAGCAGATCAGGACGGCCGCGCCCCTGGAGAGAAACGCACGTCCACCCTGTTTACGCTGCAGCTCACGTGGGTCTTGGGCACGTGCTACATTCTGGCATCCTAGTACACGTGCTACCTTGCTGGTGCAGTTTGTGTTTGGCGGTAGGCGGAGGTGGCCACGAAGGCGCACACCGGTGAGTGGGAGTGGTCCTGTGGGTCCTGCAGGGGGTGCTCCTCTGGTGTGGGGGCAGTGACCACTGAAGACCCTCAGCCCTGGGCCCTGCCCCATCCCTGCCCGGTTCAGCCTGTGCCGTCCCCACACCAGCAGGCCTCCTTGGCTGGCAGTGCTCTGGATCTGCCTTGTTCCCCCAGCCCCGCTGTGGCCACCGGCTCCCACCCCACTTGGGAACCATGCCCCCTCCCTGCCCTGGCCGTCCTGGTCTGGCAGCCCTCCTCCTGTCTTATCCACTCCCCACGGGTCCCACCTGGTGTGGGGCATAGAGGAGGCACACGGAAGCGTCCTATGACAGGCCTGCAGGAACGGCTGGAGACGGGTGTGTGGATGACGGACCACTGACCCACTGACCCACTGATCCACTGGCTGACTGACAGAGTGAATGAATGAATGATAGAGCAAATGGGAATAATGGAGTAAGTGAATAACATATAAAGAGTGAACAAAAGAAATAATGAAATAATGAGTCATAGATGAAGGGCCCAAGGAGCAAATGGATGGGTGGATGGTGGGTGGATGGATGGGTGGATGGTGGGTGGATGGGTGGGGGGATGGATCGGTGGATGGATGGGTGGATGGATGGATGGATGGGTGGATGGATGGATGGATGGGTGGGTGGTTGGCTGGTTGGCTGGGTGGGTGGGTGGATGGATGGATGGTGGGTGGATGGGTGGTGGTGGGTGAGTGGAGGGGTGGGTGGATGGATGGAAGATGGGTGGGTGGGTGGGTGGATAGTGGGATGGATAGATGGGTGGGTGGTTGGCTGGATGGGTGGGTGGATGGGTGGTTGGATGGATTGGTGGGTGGATGGATGGATGGATGGTGGGTGGATGGGTGGGTGGATGGATGGATGGGTGGATGGATGGACAGATGGTGGGTGGATGGACGGATGGTTGGTTGGATGGATGGATGGTTGGGTGGATAGGTGGGTGGGTGGATGGGTGGATAGATGGATGGGGGGATGGATGGGTGGATGGATGGGTGGATGGGTGGATGGGTGGGTGGATGGATGGTGGGTGGATGAATGGATGGGTGGTTGGTTGGATGGATGGGTGGATGGGTGGTTGGATGGATGGATGGATGGATAGGTGGATGGATGGTGGGTGGGTGGATGGGTCGATGGATGGGTGGATGGGTGGATGGATGGGTGGATGGATGGATGGTGGTTGGCTGGATGGGTGGGTGGATGGGTGGTTGGATGGATGGATGGATGGATAGGTGGATGGATGGTGGGTGGGTGGATGGGCGGATGGACGGATGGTGGGTGGATGGGGGGATGGATGAGGGGATAGAGAGATCAGGGAAGAAGTGCCCGTCTCCCTTATTAAGTACCTATGATGTGTCATGTGCAGTGCAAAGGGCTTTGCCACCCCATTGGGGATCTCTTAACTGTGTTGACATGCAAGGTGAACAAAATGAGATCGAGGTGGGCTGGCAGACAGAAGGTTGCAGAATCTGTTTGGAACCTGGCTCTGATGTTGTCCCCTAGCAGCAGACACTTTCTCCCACAAGCCCTGAAGATACGTATGTTCAGCAGTGGAGATGGGGTCTGGACATCTTGCCGTCTGGTGTGTTCACGCAGCCCTGGGGTGGCTGGGGGAGGCGAAGGCCATGTGCTTCCTGATTGGGTGAGACAGCATGTTTCTCTAACCTGACAGTTCTGCCCTCCACCAGCGGCCACCAGCGGGTCCCACACAGAGTGCCGGGGATAAAAAGGCATTGTGACGGCGAATGGCCGGAGGGGAACCCTGTGCCCAGACGTGTGTTCTCAGCCCGGCACTCATGGGCAGACACTCTTACCCCTCCCATTTCACAGATGTGGACACTGACCCAGGCCCAGAGAGCTGAAGAAACTCGCCAGCTAGAAAGTGCTGGAGGACAGGATGGCCCTGGCCTCCTGGTGTATCACCTGGGCGCTTAACCACTGCACGGGACCCTGGGAACCCACCGTGGGGGCAACGTCGGGCATCCAGGGCCAGAACGATTTTTGCCTCTTTGATGATGCCCCCCACCATTCAGTATGGGAGTGGGCTGTTCCAGTGATGGTGGGTGGTGGGGGGGGGGTCAGAAGGGGATGGAGAAGACAGGTGAGTAGCGGGTGGGAGGACCCGTCTCTGAGATTCTCGGGGGCGTTCCCCTCTGTGGACTGGCCTGGGTGCCACCTGTGGGCTCCCCCTAGGCACCTGTCGTCGGCAATAGCACTGTCCCTCTCCGGGTGTGGACGATACAACGTCCCCAGGGAGCAGCCACTGTACCCCTTCCCCAACCCTGCCAAGGAACCATCCCCAACCGCAGTCCACCGATAAGGACACCGAGGCTCAGAGAGGTAAAGTCATGTGTCCCCAGCCACACTGCTGTGAGGGACGGAGCCAGGATTCCAACCCGGTAGGCCTGGTGGGCACGTGTGGGTGCGTGCCAGCTCTGAGGCCCCTCGGGCCCTTACCTTCTCTGGGTGGAAAAGGATGTTTCCGAGGCCCTGTAGGCTCAACACGCGGACCTCGGGGCTGGGATCCCTGAGGCTTCGGGCCAGCACAGTCAGGACGGCCTGTCTGGGGAGCACCTCCAGCAGCGTGGGGCTGTAGAGGAACTGGGGCAGTCCCCGAGGGCGGGCGGGTCAGGCTCTCGTAGGGAGCCTCCGTGTGTGTCCGGGAGCAGGGCTCCAGGCCCGGGGTCTGGCAGGGGTGTTGGGGAGGGCAGCCACCAGCACCCCTGGGGGTATCTTGGTTAACAAGTACTTGAATCCTCCTTCCCAGCTGGATCAACTCTTTGATGTCTCGCTGGGGAAACTGAGGCCCAGAGGGGGAAGGGGTCTTGCCTAATGTCACACAGCAAGACTGGGGCCAATGGCCTGGCTCACGGGACACCTGTGGGGACAGAGCCCCAGGGAGGGTGGCTTGGACATCCCTGCTGGTGGCGGGTGGGGTGGCGAGTGGCACCAGGCTTTGACTTGGGTTTCTCCCCACTGAGGTCATTTAGGGACATGCCACACGGTGCCCCCCCCTCCCCCCCCCCCCCCCCCCCGCCCAAGCCCTGCCGTGGCCCCTGCCTCAGTTGCAAATTCTGCCACGCCCAGCACCTGTCTTGCTCTAACCTGTGCCCTGTTGGCTCAGGGCGACCTGAGCCCCGCTCTGCCTGACCGACCAGCTCTGTAGGGGTGGGGGCAGGGCGGGACAGGTGGAGCGATGGGTTCGCCCGGGCCACTGACGGGGGGACTGCTAAGTGGGGGACCCAGCCCCAGACTGTGGACTGCCCTGGAGACGGGAGCGGGAAGGAGCGGGTGTGAGGGGTCCATCTGGTGGGGCCTCCGCCCACAAAAGGTCCTGATGGGGCACCGAGGTGGCTGGAGGAGGGGGCTGGGTCTGAGGCCCCCCCCCCCCCCCCCCCCCCCCCCCCGTCCAGGCCGCTACCTCGACGAGGATGAGGATGGCCGTCTTCCGCTCCCGTTTCTCCTTGCTCTGCAGTCTGGACAGCAGCTGGCTGGTCACTGCCTTGATCTGCCTGCAGTGGTTCTGAACCATGGCCCTGGGGCGAAGGGAGGAGGGCAGGGGGAGGGCAGGGGGAGGGCAGCATGGCAGGCTCGACCTGGCGTCCACCCTCCCACCATCACCTGACCCAGCTGGGGCTGAGCGGCCAGAGCTGTCCCTGCGGGTGGGTGGGCCGCCATTCCCTTATGTCCCTCTCTACCCGCTGGCCACCCACTGGGTTCCAGGCCCGGACTGGGCCTATGGGACACAAGGAGCAGGCCCCTAGGCGGCCTCCGCAGGGGTGGGGCTGGGAGAAGACACCCGTGTCCACAGGCCCCCGGTGGGCGTGCACGTGGCCAGGCACCGGGGCACCGACTTCTGTGCCAGAGGGCCGAGCGCGCACACGTGTGAGTTCGTGGGGCTGTGCTCACAGGCAGACCCGAGGCGTCACTGTGGTCGATACACCCAGCTTCCTGGACAAGCAGTGGCCTGGCTCAGGCCCTGGCCCCTGCCCTGGCCCCGCTCGTACCTGGCGAGGAGACCCACGCCCTGCGGGTAGGTGTGGGTGGTGGCAAAGAGCTCCCAGGCGCCCCGCAGCTCCAGGTGGGCGAAGTCCTGCCAGTGCCCCGTGGTGGACAGCAGGCCCTTCAGGGCCTCCAGCGACGTCCTGCCGGGGAGCAGAGGGGGTCACCAAGCCAGCCCTGCCCCCGGCGAGGGTGCCCGGCCGCCCTGGATGGAAAGGGACATTCCGGCTCCTGTCTGGGCTCAGGGCCCCAGTGGCCTGGAGGCCTCCCTGGGGGTGAGCTGTGCTGGGGGAGGGGGCAGCGTGAGGACACTTGGGCCCGGGCCTGTGCCCTATGGTCAGTTGCCGGAGCCAGGGCCTGGAGGGTGCCCCCTCTAGGAGGGAGGGTCTGAGATGGGATTGGTGCACAGTCAGGGTGAGGTGTGCTTGGAGAGCCTCAGAGGACACGCATCGCGTCCGTGGCTGGCTCTCCAAGGCTACAGCTCGGGGGGGCAGGGCTGGAGGGTGCTTCAGAGATCGGCGGTCTCCCAAGTCACAGGTACAGAGGGTCCCGGCTGAGCCTTGAAGGGATGGTGCCCTTTGAATGTGGGGCCAAGAATACAAAGAGGGCGCTGCAGGGAGGGAGGAGGAGAGCTGGGGGTGTGGCGTCACGGAAGCCCAGACAAGTGTCCGTTCGGCACTCCTGACACCCCTCTGCCTTCAGAGGACGCAGAGAAATCAGGTTCCGCTGGCCACATGTGCACGGGAACTCAAGAAAGTTTGCCGGATGCACGGCAGGGCGGGGTGGCGAGCTTGAGATCCAGTGCCCTGTCTGTCCCGGTCACACGCCTGGCTGGGGGCAGCAGAGGAGAAGAGCAGCGAGGCCCCTGGCTCCACAGCTGCACCGTGACACCTCGGTCACGGGCCTAGGGCTGTCCAGGCACTGCAGGCAGGACACAGGGCGCGGGCCCGGGAGGGCAGGCCCGGCTCCCCCCATCCCACCACCCTGCTCCTCGTCACGTCCGTCCTGGCCCCACGCGACAGGTCGCATCGGCCTGGATGTGTGAGCCGGCTCCCGGAATGAGGCTATCAGCGAGGACCAAGCACGATTCCGAGCAGATTTGCCAAACCGAGTGTCCTGGGATGGAATTTCCAGGGGCCCCAACCCAAACCCCGGAAGCGGGCCTGCTGGAGCCCACGGGGACCCTGTTTGATTCCGCGTTTTCAGGAAGCGCCACAGTTTTCTGAGCGGCTGCACCCCTGTAGGTTCCCGCCACGGCGGTTGTTTTCTCGAGGTGGACTGTGTCGCCGCCCTCCGCCGCCTTGGCCGTGCGTGCAGATGGGCCGAGGCCAGCAGGGAGGGTGCAGGGGTGAAGCCTGCCCTGGACACTGGGCTGGATTCGTGTGTCTGACCTGCCGATGCCTCAGGCCCCAACTGCTGCTGTTCCCAGTAACACGACGCGGAAATGAGGCCCGGCCTCCTCTTTCCGACCTGGAGTCCAGACGCCCTCTCGGGAGTCCCCTGGTCACATGTTAGCTGCAGGAGGGCAGTGCTGGGTCTCCCTCACCTGGACATTGCCCACTCTGACCACCCATCCCCAGTGCCAGTTGGACCCTGCCACTCCCTCTGCATAGAGCCCTCCGTGGCTCCCCACTGTTCGGTGTGGAGGCTGCTTTCAAGGCCTCCTTCCTGTTCCCGCCCTGCTTGTCCCCTCCCCCTAAGGCTCTGTGCCCTCCCAGCCCCCACCCAGGGAACTCAACCATCAGTGAGATCTCAGCCCAGGTGCTGGGTCCTCAGGGACTACACGATAGGTGGTCATCCTCTGTGGAGGTGATGACTCTCCCTCAGGGCACTCTGCACAATGTGTCAAGCACCCAACTGTCACTGGGCTGTCACCTGACCCCCATGTGCATTTCCATGGGGCTGTGAGCTCCCTAGCAGAGGGTCCCGCCTCTGGTGATGAGCGTGGTCTGGGACACAGCAAGCACCCGTCGATATTTAAGTGCTGACAGTGGGGCACACAGTGGTCCCCCAGCAAGTGCTGATGAGGTAGCCCTTCTACCTCTCTTTTCCTCCAAGAGCTGCAGGGAGCATGGAGCGGGAGGCAGGGGCACCGCCGAGCCAGGGGCCAGGGGCCGGGCTTGGCCAGGAATGAAGGCGGGTCTGGGCAGGGCTGTGGGGGCCCCGGGGTGGTAAGGAGAGGACAGGCGGGACCGAGTCCTGTGCCTTCTGTCGGCCCCTCCCTGCTCAATCCCTGGGAAGTCACATCTCCCTGCAGATCCCAGGGCCCCTGCCTGCTGGGCAAATGGACAAGAAGATGCTGGGGCTGGGGTCATGCCATCGAACCCTTCACCTTCGCCTTGACCGAGGCCCGGAGTGTTGACCACTCGTCCAGGGCCGAGTGCTCACAGGGGAGGTTAGGATGAGGTCTTCGATCTCAGATCCAGGACCGAAGAGCATATTGTTATGAATTGCTCGTTTGCTCCTTGTCAACTGCCAAAAACCAGGACTGTGAACAGTGTTTTAAATGAAGAGCTTTACCTTGAAAGCTTTAAGTTTAAAAGACAAAAATTTGGAAGGAGGTGAGAAACAAAAAGGAAGCACCAAGTACTATAGGGAGGTTCCAAATGTTAACTTTACATATGAGCTTCCTGGCAGCCAGGGCAAAAAGGAAAATATGTTGGCTGTACTTAGAAGTGGTCCAAGAGAGTGTCTTTGAAATAAAGAGAAATCAGATGCCCCATGAGAATGAGAGAGTTGGTCCATGGTGGAGAAACTAAAGGGATAAGTCCTTCATGGGGCAAGACGGGTCCTGGAGGAGAACCCAGCCGAGAACTGACCAAAGCAGTTAACTCTCTAAAGAAAGAGGCTTTGCTTTGTTTGTCAGAGATACAAAGGAAAGGGACCCACAGGGAGGGCGGTGGTGTCTTTGCAGCCCTGCTGGGGAAAGGGTGCCATGCCCACCCCCCACTTGCTGGTCCCAGAGGCTGGCCCAGCTTAGCAGGGTGTCAGGGACTTCAGAGGCTTGATCCTGCCTCACTGGGGTGCCCCCTGGTATCCGGTGCCACTGCTACTGGGGGCACCACAGACAGGAGGCCTCTCAGCAGTGGGTGCCCCGATCCCCTCCTTGGCCTGTGTCCCCCTTCATGGTGCCACATCCGCCAGGCGTCAGACCCTGGACCGCAGTGGTCGCTGGGTAACAGTGGCTGCCCGTGTCCCCACCGTCCCGGACTATTTGCTGGCCCTGCTGCTGGTTGGCCTGCCCTTCCTTTGGGCCCTTTGGGTTTTACTCCGGGCAAGGGGGGCTCAGGTCCTGTCCCAGCCCCAGGGAGGGTGTGGGAGCCCCACCCGGTCAGAACCCCCATGTGCCCCTGTGGCCGAGGCGATTGGCTCACGGGTGAGCATGTGATCCAAGACCGGCCAATCAGAGCCGGTGGACTATGCCAGACAGGGGGGGTTGGAGAGCCTGTCCCTCGGTTGCTTGGGCCACCTCCCTCCTCCCTGGAGAGGACTTGCCTAGAGAGAGGCCGTGGGGCTGAGGTCCGGGAGGGAGATGCCAGGGCTGCCTGAGCATCTCCAGCCAGCTGGCCTGGGTAAGAAGCTGACAGGTGCCCCGGGGAGATGGACAGACACCCCCTCCCTGGGGGAGACAGACAGATATGCCCCTTGGGGGAACCCCAAGTCAGACAGACAGACACTCTGGCTTCTTGGGGGAGACAGACAGACACCCAGGCTCCCTGGGGGCTTCCGGTCTACGGGGCACAGATAACAGTTGTCAGGCAGTGGCCCTGGGAGGGGGAGCAGCAGGGTAGAAGTAGGACCACTGTTTTTAGAGAAGGTGGTCGGAGACCCCGGCAGGAAGTGAGGGTATCGGGGGGAGTGGGAGCAGGGAGTGAGAGGCCCCGAGGCAGTCACACGCGGGGTCTAAGGAACAGTGGGGAGACCTCAGAGGCTGGAGCAGAGGGTGTGAGACCTCAGAGGCTGGAGCAGAGGGCGTGTGACAAGAAATGAGGTCCCGGAGGCGGCAACAGGGAGCCAGAGGGAGAGGGGCCTCGGGGCCACCGCGAGGATCTGGCTTTTTCTGAATTAAGTGGGGAGAGGTTGGGGGTCATGAGGCCTTGGATGTGTTTTGACTGGGATCTGGGCTGTGGCGTGGAGGGCAGGAGGGGGGGGTGGGAGGTGGGGCAGGGGGAGCTAGGAGGCTGGCCCCGGGTGGGCAGGGGCAGGGCTGGGAGGGGGGGTAGCAGACGGAGGGAGTTGGTTCATTGCAGCCCCCTCCTGGCCCTCCTACGTACGTTCTGGGAGGAGAACGTTTTATTAGCTTATTAGGGAAGATTCATGCATTTCGCACGGTTGATGTGAATAAAAAAAGAACTTTATGCACATTCGAATTCAGAAGCAATACGAGAAGAAGTGGCATTTTTTTCTCAGTGACGCGCCTTGGGGAGAGCTGTTAAAACTGACAAATTACGTGAAACACATCATAATACAAACAAATGAAAAGAGTCGGTCCCCGTGGTTTTTAAAGACTTGCTTGTTGGGTTTCTCAAGACACGACCTGGCGTGGAGGGAGGGCGCGGCAGCCGGCCCGAACCGTGGCCGAGCGCCACGGGGGCACGGACCCTCCGACGCAGGCCCCGTCCACGCCGCTCAGGCCACACCCGCCCACGTCGGTGCAAAAGCATATGCGGCTCAGAGCAATGCGCAAGGCGACCCGGAGGGGCGTCTGCCCTCACGGGCTCAGCGGTGGCCAGGGGGACACCCCTGCCATCCCACGGGCACTAGCTCAGCAACTCCCTCGAGATTCTGTGTGTCTCTGGGAAAGCCTCTGACCCTCTCTGAGCCTCGGTTTCCTCATCTGTACAATGGGGGAGGACGAGAAACATCTCGCCGAACCCCCACAAGGACCACATTCAGGAAAGACCCGGTGCCCTGGTGTGGGCAGATGTTAGGTGCTGTGTCCTGTCACCAAGGATGTCTGCTGCCCAGCGACCCTCAGGGAGCAAGTAAACCAGCCACATGCCTGCCCTGAGTCCCTCTGTGTGACTGCGGCGCTGACCATGATGGTGTTCAGGGGTTGACTCCCCCCCGCCCACCCCAAAGCTATGTCCAAGTCCTAAACCCCATACCTGTGAGTGTGGTCTTATTTGGAAACAGGGTCTTTGCAGATGGAATCGAGTTAAGATGAGGCCCTTAGGGTGGCCCTAATCCATCATGACTGGTGTCCTTATAAGAAGAGGGAAACTGAGCCAGAGACACATGGCCGAGGACATCAGGTGACAAGGGAAGCAGAGGCGGGAGCAACGCGTCCACAGACCAGGGACACGGAGACTGCCCGCAGAGCCAGGAGAGGAAGAGGCAGAAAGTGTCCTCCCCGGCAGGCTTCAGAGGCAGCACGGCCTGGCCGACACCTTGAACTCGGACCCTGGCCTCCAGAACTGGGACAATAGGTGCCTGGTGCCGTGGGGCGTGCCCCTGCTTTCTCAGCCCTGGGAAGTCAGTGTCTTTGCCTCATCCCTGCAGGCGGAGCCTGAACGCCCCCCTACCTCTGCGGACTGGGCGTGGCCAGCGGCTGGGCCTCCTGGCCGGGCTGGGGCTCCTCGGGCAGGTTCAGCTCCGAGATGTAGTGCGTCTGGGTGAGGAGGGCCAGGAGGAGCTCTGGGTAGGCCTCCTGCACCGCCTTCTCGAACTCTCGGGCAAACTGCAGCTCGTGGAGCAAGTTCATGGCCTGGCAGGGGGCAGGGGACACGCTGTAGCTCCCGAGCCCGGGGACGGCGGCCCGAGGCTTCCTGTGCCCACCGGAGCATTCGATCCGAAGGTCCTCAGGGTGGGGGGACAGCACTGAGCAGTCAGGACAGAGGGAGGCCGGGGCTCGGGGTGTGGAGGGACACAGACAAGACCCCCCTGCTGACCCCGTGCTGCTGTGTGGTTTCGGGCGGGAAGGGCGTTAAGGGGAAGGGCGGGGGGCCGCACGGGCACGGGGTGGACCCCCCCTCTGCGGCCACGTTCAGACGGAATCGAGTTCAGGCGGCCGCTGGCCTGGGGGCTCCGGGTGGGGAGGGGCACCTGCGGGCTCCGGGCTGCTGCTCAGGGGGCTTTGGGGGTGGGAGGGGTGTCTCAGCTGGGGAGACAACAGGGTCGGCCACGGCGGCTGCCTCGTCAGAGTCCAGCCGCGGAGGACAGGTGTGGCCGTGCTAGGAAGTGAGCTCCCCGCTCCTGCGGCTGTGTAAGGAGGAAAGCTGGGCTGGGGGGATTCCTACAGGAGGGCGGGGGCTGCAGGAGGTGGCCTCAAAGGTTCCTCCAAGATCTACAGCCCCAGAGCCCAAGTGCGGATGGAGGGGTTCTCCATCGCCCCCCCCCCCCCCCCCGCTCTTCCTTGGCCGGAACCTGTCTCCTGGAGCCCCCGGGCTGTGAGGCCACCCACACAGCGCGTCTGGCATCCTGGGGACACGCCGTGTGACCCAGGGCCCTCAGCAGCCCTGCAGGACCACCGCCGTCCCACTTCACGGGGCAGAAGCGGGCTCCGTAGCCCCCCGCCAGGACGTGCTCAGCCCTTGGCCGTGCCCCTTCCCCGGCCTGGAGATGGGGCTCCCCCTCCCCGAGCCTGGCACACAGCGGGTGCCCTGGATGCCACCGGCATCTGCACGCGGGAAGCCGGTTGGCCCGGTGGCGGTGGCGGCTGGGGGCCGCGTCGAGGCAGTGGCTGCAGAGACTCACGGTGAGCGAGAGCAGGTAGGTCTTATCCTCGGGCGGGGGGCTGCCGTCTCTGGCCCCGGGGGGCATCGGCCGCTCCTGCAGCCAGGCCAGCAGCGTGGCCACCACCAGGCGGCTCACGGGGCGCTCGGCCCCCAGGGCCCTCCACAACTGGAAGGCGTGGCTGTGGGCAAAAAGGGGCCGTGAGGCCAGCCCTGCTTGTGCTCGGCCACAGCGCCGGCCACGGTAAGCGGGGTCTCAGGCGCCTGGAGTATTGGGGAGGGGGAGGGAGGAGGCTGGGCTGGATCCGGGGGCCTGGGGGGTGGAGGAGAGCATCTCGGGGTGCCGCCTTCACCATGAAGGGCGGCGTGGACGGGCGTGTGTGCGTGCGTGTGTGTGTGTGCGCGGCCTGGGGGATGTGCCATGGACAGCGGGCCAGCCGCCCCTGGTCCGTGCTCCTGGGTCTCACTTTTGGGGTCTGTCCTCCAGGCTCCTCGCACCCCAGCTACAGACTCTGCGTCTGTCTGTCGCCCTCAGTGGCTCCAAAGTCCAGCTGACCCCTGCCCTCCGACCTCTGCTGCTCCGGGCCTCCACATGTGCTGCGAGCACTCCTCCCCTGCCCGGCCTGCACCCGCTCAGCCGTTGGCACTTCCGCCTGGAGGCCTGCCCCGGCTGGCTCCTCCTGGCCTGGGTTTGCTGGGGTCCAGCTCCCCGGGCCTGACCTGGGTCGAGTGGGGGCCATCAGAGCTTTATGGTAACTTGTGCTCATTTTGCAGATGGGGACACTGAGGACTGGAGAGAGAGAGAGAGGACTGCCCTGATCGGGGCCCTGCCTTGTGACGGAGCAGCTGGGGCTGGGGGCCAGGCCTGCCCGGTCCTGTGACCTTTCCACTTGGTCCGAGGCACCGGCCTGTGACACCTGGGGAGGCAGGGTGTTGGGGCTCCCGAGAGGTCGGTGACCCTGACGGCCCTCTGTTTTCTGTGCTACGGGGTCTGTGGGCCTGCGTGCTGGGTAGAAGCGCCTGGAGGGGCGGGGGTGGGGTCCGGAGGCCAGAGCGGGGGCCTGGATGAGCCCCCACCCCAGCGTTCAGACAGCCCTGGGCTGGGCGGGCACGACAGCTCCGAGGCTTCTGAGACTCTGAAGCATAGGGTGGGGCCTAGAAAGAGTGCGGCCTTTGCTGTCAGAAGGACGTGGGCCCAAGTCCCTGCTCTGTGCCCTCACGGCCGTGTGACTGAGGGCAAGTCTCTGGGGGCAGAGCCTGCCTGGAGGGACTTAGGTGACAGGCTTCTTCAGGAGCGAGGGCACCCAGAGCCCACGGTTTCTGCTTTGCTCTGTCGGCACGTGTGCGCTCAGCACGGTCACGTGTGGGCAGTGAACTCGGGGACGGAGTAGTGACAGAATGGGTAAAATCCCTGCCCGTGTGGGAGCGACCCCTACAGCGCGGCTCAGCCAGCAAGCAAGGGCACGTCAGACCAAGAGCACAGAGCAGGGGAGGGGAGGGGGCCGCAGGAGACAGCGGGAGGGCGCATCTGCTGTGCTCGGTTTCTAGTGGGGCAGTGGGGAAGCTGTCCCCAGGACGGGACACAAACACAGACCCGAGGACGTAAGGGGGGAGCCATGTGGCCCTGGGGGTGGGCAGAACCTTCTGGCCCCGACTCAGAGCCGTTGTTGGTATGTTCAGGGCCAGCATGGTCAGGGTGGAGAGAGTGGGCCAGCTGACGACCTTATTGGCCACTGTCAAGGTTTTGGCTTTGACTTTGAGTGAGATGGGGCCACCGGAGGGCTTGCAGCACAGGAGTGAGGGGGTCCGACTTACTAGTGAAGCCCTGTTCTGGCTGCTGGGAGGGAGGGGTGGACATGGCCAGGGACTCCGTGGGAGCCAGCGATGTCCTGACTAGGGTGGTGACAGGGCTGGGGACACAGGGGTGAGGGGGAGGGTGTGCTGCTGGGATCTTTGAGGATGGGTCTGGGTGTAGAGAGGAGAGTCAAGGGGACCCTGAGAGCTTTGGCTAGAGAAACTGGGTGACAAACGGGACAATGCGAAAGAGAAAAAGTTAAGACCCTACAAGAGAAAAAAGAACCCACCCCCTCAAACACTCGAAAAACCCCAACTGGAGGACACAGGCCCCTTTCACTGCCACGAAGACACAGAATCTCCTAAATTATCTGGACTTTGCTACACTAAACAGAAGAGGGTGCCATTGAACTTGGAATCCTACAGAACACGCTACTAGTGTTTTATAGGAACGGGAACAAAACGAACAGGTCCACAGAGGTATTGAAACAACAACAACAACAACAACCAAACCGAGAAAGACGGTCAGTTCACAAAGAGAGGAAACCCCTCCCTAAAGAGCAGCCCGGGGCAGACAAGGCCGTGAGGCCACACGGCCCCTGCAGCCCCGCGGACTCCAGCCGGCACCGACAGAGAGGAAAAGCCACCTCGAATTGTCACTTCAAAAAAGAAAAAGAAAAACCTCAGCGAAGAAAGGAAAAGGGAGTGGACGGAGTTCCGGGAAGAGGTGGGAGAGACGACATCATCTCACAGGTGGAAAAAACGCAAGATGCCCAGAGGGCTAAGACGGAAGCTGAGGGGCATTGAGGAACAGCAGAAAGATGGCCAAGGGAGGAGCAAAGAGGAGAAAATACTGCCGACGGACGGAGGGCGGGACAGGGACGGACGGCACTCCGATTCCCAGTCTGGAAGGAGAAACGCAGCAGGGGATCGGAACTGATATTTAAAGCGATGACCTAGGGAACTTTCCAGAAACAGTAACAGCAACGGCAGAAGGCCTAAACCTACATAGTCAAAGAGCCTACCAGGTCCCTGCGAGAATTAACACAGAGCGATCAACTCTGAGACATTTCTTAATACAACAGTTAAATTTCGAAGGTAAAGAAACATGCTCCAAGGTGTCCAGGAAGAAGGACCTCTTGCAGGGGCGCCTGGAGGGCTCAGGAGGTTGAGCTTCCGACTTCGGCTCAGGTCATGATCTCGCGGTCCGTGGGTTCGAGCCCCGTGTCGGGCTCTGTGCTGACAGCTGGGAGCCTGGAGCCTGCTTTGGATTCTGTGTCTCCCTGTCTCTCTGCCCCTCCCCTGCTTGTGCTCTGTCTCTGTCTCTCAAAAATAAGTACACATTAAAAAAAAAAGGCCTCTTGCAAAGGCAAACATATTTACAAAGGCAAAAAGATTACTGTCATTAGCCTTAATAGAAGAAAGTGTGAACCAAGGATTTTATGACCGGCCAAGCTGTCCTTCAAGGCACACGACTTGTGATACGCAGGTGCCCAGGGCAAGCTGGAGCTGGGCCCCCCCCCCCCCCCCCCCGGCCTGTCAGAGACGGGCTCGTCCACTTAGGACAGGACTAGGGCTCTCCAGGGGAGGCGAGGGGGCGCGTGTCGGGGCCAGAGCTGAGCAGAGTGCAGACTTCGGCCAAGTGAAAATGTGCAGCTGAAAACACAGGAGGAGAAGAGGGGTGGCACAGAGGACATCAGTCTCGCTGCTGGTTTTATGGGCAGGTGGCCGGGAGGTAGAAGGTACCCGTAGAAGATGGATAAAGCAGACTACGAAAGGTGAACCCATAAATGGAAAAAAGGATTAAGGATCATTTTCTTAAATGGAAAAAATGATTAAGGATCAAAGACCACACCTCCCGTAGAAAAAGAAATAGAGCAAATAAAATAAAACACACACCAGTACGGGATATGAGGATGGGGTAGAGACTCCACAAGCCAGCCGTATCGATCAATGTGAAGGAAGGACTTAACTCCCTGGTTAAAAGAAACAGGCTTCCGATTTGGATCACAAATCGAAACCGGGCTCCACGCTGTCTGTGGGACGACAGACACACGCGGGGCCGACGCGGAAACGTAGGCGAGCACAGGTGCACCTGTTGTCCTGAGAACAGACACAGTGGGCTGCGGGCCCTCGGACATTACATGTGACAGGGCAGTGCACTCGCTCATGCCCAAAGTCACGGCTGCTCAGGAAGCTGTGTGTCTGCACAGATCCCATGACAACCACTTTTACGAGGTAGAAATTGCGGGAGACGGAGGGGTCCGTGGATAGAAGTGCGTTAGAAGTGACTTCAGCGTGCTGTGCTCAGAACGAGACAGATCCAAATGGACATCGGTTAAATACATATACAACGCAGTCGATAAGGCAACTCTGAGGACACGCTTCAAGCTCTGCGCCTGACGATGGAAAAGACACCTTCTTCTCGGGGGCCCGGACCACATTCGCAACAGCTGTCCAAAAGATCTGCGAATTCCACCGACCAGAAGCACCGCAGGTGACCTTCAAACAAACAAACACCCACAAAAAAACAAAGCAAAACAAAACACACCCTCCAGAACCCTCGAAATTACGAACAATAGTGTGGAAAGCAGAAATCTTTCTGGAAACAAGTCTCAGGTGCTGGGAGCTGGAGGGAGCTCTCTTCCGGTGCCTTCTGACTCCGCAGCGGAGTGAGGCTGGCAGCCGAGTGCGGTGTCAGAGGTGCGGGGGGCTGGGTGGGGGGTGTGGAGAGCTGCAGGAGGGTGGCCGGGAATGAAAAATGAGTGCTTTTTCCTCAGGGGCAGGTGTGAAGGTGGAGTGCAGGGTCGAGGGCAGGGTTTCTGGCAGCCGAGTGTGGCTGGCCCGCCTCCAGACTCGGGGGGGGCGGGGGTCTGAAGGCTTCGAGAGAAAGCCAGCCCCACCCAAAAGGGCCGCGGTGACCACCGGGGTGGGGGAGGGAGAGGAGGTGTTGGCTGGGCTCTTTCAGGCGGGCCTGGGGTCCACGAGGCGACAGGTGACAGAGGCTGGGCCGGGGTGTCCTATGTGGCACGGGATGGTGGGCAGTGGCCCCCCGGAGCTGGCCTCAGGAGGCGTGCAGGAAGCGAACAGGTATGCAGGCTCCCTCCCTGCACCCAGGCCTGTGGGGGTCCCTATGAGGGGGCAGGCAGGAGGGAAGAGCTGGGGGTGGGACCCTGTTCCCCGCCCGGGGGAGGATGGAGGGTGGGGCCGGGCACCTGTCCAAGGGTATGGAGGGGTCCAGGAAGGTGGCCACCAGCTCCGAGGTGTGGTTCCGGGCTAGCAGGGTGATGGCGTGCAGGGTGACTTCCTTGGCTTGGGGGATGTGGACAGAGCAGAGCTGCAAGTGAATGGCTCGGCCCAGCTTGGCAACCTGTGCAGGGAGGCAGAGGATATGGGGGGAGAGCTGGTCTGAGTGGGGAGGCCAGGCCCTGCCCGGGGAAGTCTGAGGGGAGGCACGTCCCCGCCCCGGATGCCTGGTCAGAAGAGGAGTCCCAGGCTGCGGGGAGAGAGGTCCCACCACCTTTTCCCCTGGCACGAGAGGCCCTCCAACTCTGTCCAAACATTGCCCAGTCACCGGAAGGCTCAGACACACCGGCCTCGTCACCTCCCGAGCAGGCCACTTGGGCACACGCTGTTCTGGGAGCCTAGAACGCCCCTCGCCTTCCACTTTCGGTGCCCTTGCTCACCCGCCTGGGGCTTCCCCATCTGCAGGACGCGTCATCAATCGTCCTTTTCCCGGGGGCCACCCCCACCCCACTGGGTGCACTTCCTTTGTTGTTCAGTCCTTATCTGTCCGTGTCTGCCCCGCCCATTGGACCGGGAACTTCTGGAAAGGTCTGTGCCTTCTCCTCCCCCATGTGCTACGCCAGAGCCCGGAGCAGTTGTTCCATCAGTGGACGTGTGCCTCTCGAGCCTGCAAACACCGCTCAGGGCCCCAGGACACCTGCTTGGGCCGTTCGTTCGTTCGTTCATTCACTCACTCATTCATTCAGTGGAACTTGTCAGGGTGGGGTCTGTGGCTCCCCCATCGGGGCTGAGCTCGGGGATGCTGCCTTGGCCCAGAGACGGTGGCTTCAGGTGCTGGCTGCTGGGCGACCCTCTGCCCCCAGACCCGTCCCGGCCCACCCTCAGCGGGTGCCCCGGCCCTCTCACCATCTCCAGCTCGGCCCCGTGCTCCTGGATGGCGAGGAGCAGCATGTCGGCGGCCGCCTGCACGCGGAAGGAGCTGGGGGATCCCAGCCCGTCGATGGCTGTCCAGATGAGGTCGGTCAGCTCTGCCACCGTGAGATGCTTCATGACCTCCTGTACCGGCAGGAGCGAGGGCAGCCGTCACTGTGGGTCACACTCCTGCCTTTGCTTTCCCTTTTCCTTTGCTTCAGGCCACTCGGGTTTCTGAGCACCCCGTAATTCTGAGCCCCTCTCCTCCGGGACCACACGTGATCACCTGCACATGTCTCTGAGCCAGCCATGCCCCGGGGGCAGGAAGGGAGAGAGTGATGCCCACGGTAGGGCAGAGGCATGGCTCCCTTCCTCACTCAGACCCAGTGCTTGTCCTGGGACCTGCACGGCCCCGCCAGCCTCCTTTCCTCCCCTCCCCTGCCCTGTCCTCGCCTCGTGGGCTTCCTCAGCTGCCAGCCTCCGTCCCGCTGGGTGCTTGCTCCCCAGGCCAAGCCCCAGCCCTCCTTCCATGATTTTAACAAAGAGCACTTGAACTTCAGAGTTGTGAAGGGTCTTCAAGGTCACCTGGGTCACCCCCTAGGCCCAGAGAGGCACGTGGATGCCCTTACCACAGCACAGGCTGGCTCCAGAGCCCAGGGCTCCCGTCCTGTGCTAGGGCCTCCCCAAGAGCCCAACTGGCCTCTGCCCGTGTTCTCCCAAGAGTGACTCTAAGTCCAGACCGTGAGCCGCTTGGGGTGATAAAGAGGCTCTGGAGGAAATGCAAGGTGGTGGGTGGGACCCCTGCTCCATAGCCTCAGACTATAGTCTCTGACAGCCCGAGGCTGGCCCAGGTGGAACCTTCCAGAAAGACTTCGAGCATTATTGCTCAATATGGTGGCCACCAGCCACACGTACCTATTTAAACTGAAACTTAAGTAACATTGAAAACCTCAGTTCCTCAGCAGCACTAGCCACATTTCCAGTGCTCAGTACTGCATACGTTGGACAGTGTGGACAGAGACACTTGTATCCTTTCGGAAAGTTCTACTGGAAGGCTGCGACTGGAGCGCCTGATAGAGGAAGATAGAATGCTGGTGACAGGGGCTGACAGAAAGGTTTGAAGTCTGAAAGGATGTTGAAGGAGGTAACATGTTTCTTTGCCCGCTAGCCTACTTGGTGAAATGTTTGAAAGTCTGTTAGGATGTTTGTATTTTTATTGGATATAAAAACAAGTGTTAAATAACAGATGTTAGAAAATTATTAGAATCATTATTCTAAAATTTTGGTAAAATGTCTGTGAGAATATTAGGATTAGCTGCCGGTTAGAAGGTTAAAATAATGTTAATAATTTTAATGGAATATTTGTAGCCCTTACCAGCTGCGTGCAAATGTTTCTTCATTTGGTTCAACTTGATGGGTATCTATCAAAGG
Organism: Leopardus geoffroyi; assembly: GCF_018350155.1. Lineage (NCBI taxonomy): Eukaryota > Metazoa > Chordata > Mammalia > Carnivora > Felidae > Leopardus > Leopardus geoffroyi. Next base: position 72,949,298 of record NC_059338.1, on the reverse strand, counting down.
CTGGCTCCACCACCAGGCCTCGCACTGAGCCCTGGCAAGACCCTGCCTCTGGCCTGGAGTGCTCAAGGTCTAACAGGGGGAGACCGATCAGTACGCCAAGGACAGGGGTCTTTGTCAGTCATGGGCTCAACACCAGGAAGGGACGAGCAAAGTCACCAGGTGGAGACATCACGGACTGCCCACTCAGAACATGAGGCTCCAGGAAACATGGCTTGTCGAGTTAACACCAGCATCTGGCCCACACTCAGCGCCTCAGACTCGCTCATGTTCAGAAGAGAGCACAGATCAGGCAGAGGATGTCACAAAGTTATGGGACCTCCCTGGGGTGATGAGAGGGGCCTTGGGGGAACTGCTGGGCTCCCCCAGGCTGCTGACCGAGAGGCTGATTGAGGTAGACCAGGTGACCGTGCAAGAGGAGACGTGCTCTGCCTTCATAGGAGGAGGGTCTGGCTTTCGGAGGGTTGAGAGGCCCCCCGGGAAAATGAGAAATTCAGGGATATTTCTGCAGAATTCTCATCCCGCAAAAGCCAGACTTACAGGGAAGGGAGCCGTCCTGACACCACCATTTACCGGGTGCTCATGGTGGCCAGGACTTTACAATGCCAGCCTGCTCATTTTACGGAGGAAGCTGGGAGCTCAGAGAGGGGAGAGGGCTTGTCTAGGCTGCACAGCCGTGGGGGACAGAGCTGGGACTCAGGCCTGGGCTGCTGACCCCAGGGTCTGTCCCTGGTCTCTCCCTCCAATCCCCCCTCCCCCAACTCCCAGGTCCCAGGCCAGGGGCCACGGACTTCTCCAAACACTCTCAGTTAACCACCAGAGACACAGGTGAGATCCCGGCCTTGGTTTTAATACTTACACCTGGCCCGGGGTCTGATCCCCCCCCCAGGGGTGCAGTAGGGCCACCCCAACAGCTGAAAGCCTGTGGTGGGGGGTCGGAGCAGAGCACGGCCAGGCCTCCCCCCACCCGGACCTACCCACCATTCTAAGGGCTTTGACCTTGATGACTTGGGAGCTGCCAAGCTGGAAGATGTGATCCTTCGGGAATGCCATCTCACAGGGGTTGGGGGGAGCTGTCTGCTGGTCTCCGCTGCTCCAGATGGGGGCCCCATCCTCGCTGGCCTGGGAGAGCTGCTTGGGGGCCTGCGCCTCCACGTTTGGAAGTTCCCTTGCTGGCCAGGGGCGGGATTGGGCGAGGGTGAGGGCGGGGCAGAGGTGGGCTGGGGTCTAGGTTGGGACAGGCAAGAGTTAGGGTGGGGTCGCGTGTAGCCAGGGTCAGGCCTGTGCCCTTATGGGGACCGGAGTGTGAGTGGGCCTGGGGGCGGGGGGCATTCCAGGGCCGTGGCTGGGGTTACAGGTGGGTTTGGGGGCAGATCTGGGATAGGCTGTGTTCAGCAGTGTGGGTGTGGTCTCAGCTGAGGCTGTGGTCAGGGTGGCCGTGGGTGCACCGTGGTGGCCCTCGGAGGCTCACCTCTCTGGCGCATCAGGAGCTGGTAGAGATGGCCCACCCCTTCCAGGCTGGAGTGCTGGGTGGCCTTGTCAGGGTCCTGGCACAAAATCCCCAGCATGCCCACCAGCTGCCCAGTCCTCCTGAAGTCCTCTTTTGTCTGCAGTGAAAGTATGGGAACCACAGAATGCAGACCCTACTGTGGGGTCTCCCCTCTGCTGTGCACTCACCCCAGCTCGGCCAGCATCAGAAAGCATCCCCTCCAACCATGTGGCAGGGCTGGGACTCAGCTCTCGGGACCCCAGGCCCAGGCTCTGCCCACCCAGTCGGGCCACTATAGTCAACAGCTCAGGGCACAACTTAAGGGGCTGACCCCAAACTCAAAAACGAAGAGAAAGAATACTTTAATGCAATATTTAGAAAAGTCAAAATGAATGTAACAATTCCTGATGCACACAGTTTCAAAAGTGTACCTAGAGACGGTCTGGCCCTGCATTACCACCACCTTACCTCATGGTGCTTCACTCTCCTGGTCCTAACCCCCGCCCTGGTTTCAATAAAACTTTATTTATAACAACAGGCAGCCAGCCCACGGCTGCCGCCATTTGCTGAGTAGATTGCTTTAAAACACCACCTTATTTATCTTGATTGTGGGGTGTTTTGGTGGCCGGGTAAATTTTGCACCCCAGGTCAGCGCCTCACTTGCCCCGGCCGCAGTCCGGGTCCTGGATTGCGGAAATCGATTTTGAATGAACTGCAGGCCCCTTGAGCCCCTCTAGAGGGGTCCCTCTCACCCTGAGAATGAAGGAGGCGTCTGTGCAGGGAGCGCTCCCGCCCGTCCCCCCTGCCCCCCATGCCCACCTCTCCGCCTTCATTAGAAACACACGCCGGCCGGGCAACATGCAGAGAAACTAATTTTCTCAACGTCCCACGAATCTCCCTAAGGAATTAGTGCTGATTTTGGCTGATAAACGCAGAAGCGCTCATTCCCTGACGGTGCCGACTTCATCCAGCCCAAGGGCTCCAGCGACAGATGGCGGTTAGACTGTGAGGCATGACCCGCTGGGGGTCGCGGTGGATGGCGACTGTTGCCGCAGTCACCGCTGACCTGGACTGGCAGGGCCGCACCCCTCTGAGGACTCATTTCCTCCCATTTCATGGGTGAGACACTGAGGCTCAGGGCGTAGAGGAACCTGCCCGAGGCTTCAAGGCGCGTTGACAGGAGCCCAGCCTGCTGGGTCAGGGGTCCAGGCATCTGGGTTCAGAGCCCAGCTAGGAGGACCTGAGCAGGGGGCCCCAATCTCCTCCCCCAGCCTGTTCCTTGGTGTGCGTGGAAAGGGGGATTGCATGGCCGTGTTGTAGGGCACTTAGGGATCCGCGCTGTCCTGGTGGCAGAGGTCCAGGGGGCCTGGAACCCCACGAGCCCGAGGAGGGTGGCCTGGTTGGGGCCGCAGAGGGGCCGTGGGGCGCGGGGCCTGCGAGCTGGATACTCACATCCAGGTAGAGGTCGTGGCTCAGGAATCTGAGGAGGGCCACGCAGCTGTGCACAGCCCGCTGCCGCTCGTGTGTCTTCTCCGACGCCAGCCAGGTGTACATGTGCTGCGGGTGGGCAGGGGCAGAGAGGGGGTGCTGCAGCCGCGCACCCCTGCGTCCCCCGGCTCCGCGGGGGCCACCCCCTGCTCAGCCCTGGGCTCACCTCTCGGCTCAGGCCCCGCCCCCCAATCGGTTAGCTGGCCAGCAAGGCTCCGCCCTGCCCGGGACCCAGGCCACACCCACCCTGGCCGAGACCACGCCCGGTCCAGCCACGCCCCTCACCTCAGGCCCGCCTCCTCAGCAGGGCCCTGCCCACCCCCGACTCAGGCCTCGCCCACCCTGGTCCATGGCTCCGCCCCTTCCGCGTCCACCGCTCCCCAGGTCTTGCCCTCCCCTGTCCCTCTGCTCAGCCTCTCCTGACCCCTCTGCTCCAGACAGCTCTGCCAGAGAGGAGAGGTCATTTCCTGCTCAAAGCCCCTGGAGGCCCCTGGATTTGAACCCCTTTGGCGACACGCACCCCTGTACAGAACAGTGCTTTTCTGTGCGCAACATAATTGCACGGAGTCACAAAGGGATACAAACACATATTGAAACAGTTACACTGAACAGTTTTAAGCCAAATCTGAGCCTCTTTGTTAAAGCGACGGATGCTTATAGTCAGTGATTCTGACGTCGGATGCAGGAAACGGTATTTGGAGATTCTGTGACCCAGCAATGTCTTATGACCACATCTGTGACTTCCATCGGTGGCAAACACAGCCACTCCCGGCACTGCTGTGGTTTGTCGCCAACATTGCCAGGGGGTAGGGACACACTACTTTCCCGGTGGGGGGGGGGAAGGGGGTGAGTGAAAATGCAGACATTTCCCCCACCCCCGCCAGGCACACACCGGACTTCCATCGGTGCACCCAGCTTGGGGGCCCCTGCTTCTGCGGCTCCCCTCGCCCCTACAAGGCCTCCAGACTGGACCTAACCTAACCCTAACCCCCCTCCTCACCCCCAGCCGCCACCTTAGCGCCCTCCCCACGCTGCAGCCATGCAGAATCTCTGTCTGTCCTGATCCTGGGCTCACACAGGCTGCTCACCCCTCGGCGGGGCCCTCTGCCTGCTGGGCCCTTCCTTTCCCTTGTCTACCCCATGACTCCTTGGTCCTCATTCAGGTGAAGTCCACTGACCCTGACTTCCAACCCTCCCAGCTGAGCCAGTGTCCTATCTCTGGTTCCTCCCCTGCCCCTGGACTGTCTCTGCCTGTTGACTGGTCTCCCTCCGGTCAAGGTGAGAGGGTGGGGGTGCTGGGCTTGTGAGAGCCCTCCTCACAGCTGGAGGTCAGCCCCACCTGCAGAACGAGGTCTCAGGGGAGGGAGGTCAGGTCCCAGCCTGCTTCCTCAGCAGCCCCCCTCAAGTGTGGCACTCAAGGCCCACTTCCCACCAGGTGCACCTGCCGTCCTGCCCTCCAGTTCTCCCAAGCCGCTGTGATCCCTGAAGATGGACAGCCCTCAAGCCTCCAAGTTCATGGGCCACTCGCCACCCGGAGTTCAGACGCTGCCTCCTCCGGGCACCTTCCCTTGTCCATCCTCGGCCCGGCCTGTGCCGGCCCCGCCCCTGCGCTGTGCCAGCCGCCGCCCCTCACCGACAGCAGGAAGTGCAGCTCGTCGGCCGTAGGGTTCTGCATGATGAGGCTCTGCAGCATCTGGTCCAGGGCCTCCAAGGTCTTGTTGTAGAGGGTCTGTGCAGGGGGGTGGAGCAGGTCAGGGCAGCCGCCAGGCCCCGGCTGCGATTGCGGGCCAAGGCCTCCTGTAGGGCCCCAGTGCATTGGCCTCTCCATGGTAGTGGTGCCCCTTCGTGCACACCCCCGTGGCCAGGCTGCACACCACGTGCGTTCACACCACATCCAAGAAGGGCCCCGGCACAAGCCCCATTTGGGCAGCTGGGAGATTGGGCGGGGGGCAGTCTGGGTCAGACCTGCCCAAGGTCACAGGTTTCTCTGTGGCCAAGGTAAGTTCCTTTGCAGCAAGGCTGGCTTCTCGGGCAAGCAACCTGAGTGAGACCTGGCACCCAGAAGGATCCTCAAGTGCTTGGTTTCCTGCTTTGCGATCCCATCTTGAAATTCTTCCTAAGCTTCAAACAAGGGCCCGCATTTTCATTTTGCATTAGTTGGGGCAAATTACGCAGCTTGTCCTGCCTCCTGGGTCTCACGCGAGACCCCCAATGTTTGCTGCTCGGCTCACCGGGCGTGCTCATGGAGGGAGCCAGCCAGAGAAAGTGCCCAGCCCGCCTCCTGTCAGGGTGCGTCAGAGCGGAGCCCTGGGCGCGGGCTGTCCCCTCCCTGGGAGCCCTGGAGAACTCACTTCAGCTTTCTGAGCCCACCTTGGTCACCTGAGAACTGGTTGTGAGGTCAGTCCCACCTGCTGGGTGCTGATGCACATTGAATGGGAAGGAGCAGGAGCCCCCAGCCCACTGTCTGGGACCCGGCTAAGCTCCCTAGGTGAGCCAGCCATGACACTGTCATCTGGTAATGGGGGCACTTTAGGCTCCTGCAGGGTTGGAGTGGGGACAGGCCCTGGCCTTCTGGAGGGCTGCTGCTGTGGTGGTGTCCTGGGCCCAGGGCACCCCTTGCACTCTCCCCATCCAGAGTGCCTATCTGTCCCAGTCCGGACCCGGCCAGGGGGCAGGAGTGGGGTTCTACCCCAACTCCCACACCAGACACTTCCATTTCTCTGAGCTGGTTTCCTCACCCTGTGGACAAGTGCTGCTGGGAAGGTGAGCTAACATACACACAGGGCCTGGCACAAAGCAGGTGCTCGGTTAACACCAGTTCCCTGCCCTTTAGGGTAAACACTTGGGCAGCAGGTGTTGGTGGTGCCCCAGGGGGATGGGTTTATGCCTTCTGCAGAGCCCATGAGGTGCAGAGGGGGCATCCTGCCCAGTAAAGGATGGGCCTACTGGGTGAGGCGAGACCAGTTAAGTAGTGAGACAGCCCAGGGCTGCTCTCTGGGCGGGCAGGGAGAGAGGTCACTTATACTCCTATTTGTAGAGCACCCTGTGCACCAGACATGGGACACCAGGGTCCCCTTTTATCTGGAGAATTAGGTACTGTTAGCTCCACACTTACCACCCCCATGTCACAGTTGGGCAAATGGAGGCTCAGAGAAGTTAAGAAACATGCTCAGGGTCCCCAGCCCTATCCTATGGGGGGTCAAAGGCTCTGCCATCTAGCCTGCACCCCCTCCAAAGCCATGAACAGCAGGCAGAGCCGGATGCCTGCCCAAGGGGCCCCTCTCATTGGAGGGGTACATAGGCCAGCTTCACACCTGTATGTTGGGTGGCTCCAGGAAGAGGCAGGTGTGTTTCTTCAGGACGTCCATCAGTGGCAGGGCGAACACACTGCAGAGGCAGACGGACAGAAGCCGTGATTTCCTCTTCAAGTCCAGGGGCGGCCTCAGTTTACTGTTTAGAGGTAGAGGGCAGTGAGGGAGGGGTGTGGGGGCCGGTGATTGAAAGAGGCCCCCAGCCAGAATAGACCAGATTTGACAAGCCCCGAGCAGCAGCCCCTCACCCAGTTCTGTCCTTGACCAGAGACTCAAATGTGAGCTTCTGCCTCGCTGGCCTGCAGAGCCTCCTGGGCAGGTTGAATTCCAGGAGGGTTTGTAAGGGACTAGCATGGCCTGGTTGGGAGCAGATGCTTCATAAGCCCTGTACCTCAGGCTCCCCTTTACTGGACAGACTGGTCTCATCCCAGCCCTGGCTACACCACTGGGACCTTCAGTGGCTCTGTTTGGGCAAATGATGCTAAACTTTCATTCTTTGAGGTGTGAATTAATCACAATAGCTATACTGTTTATTGAGAGTCTCTTACAGGCCTGAACTGGGGCCTGACCCTGGGTGGAGCTGGGGAGCGTACCAGAGGCTGGAGATGATGTGAATGGTCTGCTGGCGAGTTGACGTGCACAGTGTGTCCTGGGGTTCCTTCTCCATCAAGACCTGTAGATCCACAGGTGAAGGCTGAGTGACTCAGGCCTGGGCTTATCACACTTCTGACACCAAGTCTCATCCCTGGCTGAAGAACCCAGTGCCTGGCACCCCATGGCCCACGGGATCATGCTCCAGCTTCCCACCCACCCACGGGGGCCTCTGTGGCCTGGCTGCACTTAGAGAAATAGAGCACAGCCTTTAGAGTGAGACAGGTCACGTCTGCACCCTGACTGCCACATACTGGCTGCACGACCTTGAGCAAGTCTCCACACTGCCCCAAGCTTTGCTTACTCTGTTACTTAAATAACAGAGTGTTGTTGCACACGTGTCAGTTGTGAAGCAAGGTGTGCAAAGCACAGTGTCTGAGTCACAGCAGGAGCTCAGTGAATAGGAGCTCAGTAAACTGTTATTTTATTATTACAGTTGTAATTGTCCAGCAGTTGTGTGTTTCCTCCACTACCCTGGGGTTCTGTAAGCCTGAAATCTCTAGTGAGCAGTGGTTTGAGCTGGGATGGTGCTAGCAGAATGGATGGTGCTGGCCTTTCTGGGCCTCAGCCACATCAGCTGGGAGGTGGACACAACTGGCCGGCTCAGGGTCACTGAAGAACCAAGAGAAGTGGGGGGCATGGAGTGCTCCCAGGTGCCAGAGCCTATGAAGGGCTTGGACACACCCTAGAAATCCAACTTCTTTGCCCCTTTCCAACACCTGCTTCTTGTGGATGCTGCTGGCCCGAGGGAGGAGTCTCCTCCTTCTCATGGGTCCCCTTCCTCTGCCCCAGGACCCTGACTCACCATCAGACACTCAAGAAGCTCTGAGATCTGGGAGAACTCGTAGCTGTGGGCCCCCTCATTGCGGCTGATGGCTCCCACCAGCATGAAGATGGCAGTGAGGAAGCTCTGCTTCAAGGTCTCGTCCTGGCATGGGGGCATGGGGGTCAGGCCATGGAGCGGGGGATAGAGGAGGCACAGGACAGGCAAGAGAGAGCGCCACCATCACATGTGGCTGCAGGGCATTGCAGAGATCTGCAGCTGGGCCACATAGGTAGGACTTTGAGGGGGGAGCTGTGTGGTTTTGTTGAAAAATGTGAATATGTTGACATGTCAAGGTCAGGAGTAAGAAGCCAACGTCTGGCCTCACTCGATGTGTGGCAACCCAGAGCCCAAAGATCTGAGGGATGCGATGGCCTGACCGGGCTGCCTGGTCCTCTTAGCCCCCTGGGGTGGACGCCCTGGGTGCAGAGTACAGAGTCAGCAGGCCGTCGTCCTGGGGAGGGGATGGGGCATCACCGGGCCTCCCAACGCCCCAGAGTGAAAGCCAAGGACAGTGTGGGGGTGGGGCCACACGGAAGCCCTCTAAGCTTTGGGTGGGACGACGGGGTGAGTAGGTGGGACCAGGAGGCCAGGCCTGGCTCCTCCTGATTTCAGAGTCAGGTAAGGGCGGGGAGGAGTGCCCCAAGGCCCTGGAAGGTCCAAGCATTCTCTGACCCAGGTTCTGGTGGGGCCTGGGCTGTGTCAAGGCTGGGCTCCAGAGGGGTGGCCCCGGGGAGCCATACCCAGGAGCTGTAGTGGAAGTAGAAGACCATCCGTGACAAGATGTTGTCCACCCACGGGAGGATGTGCGCCTTGGCCTTGACCGCCATCTGACCGTAGGCGAGGAGCATGGTGCTGCTGGCCCACCTCCACTTCGGGTCCTCTGATTTCTGACCCTGGTGGGGACAGACAAAGGGCGTCAGGGTCCCCCTGGCCCGCCCCCGGGGGAGCGGCGACAGGAAGTACTCTGCACCCTAGCGGGTACTGCGGGCAAGGGTTCTGAGGGGTTGCGAGTCTCAGTTTACCGTGAGAGGAAAATAGGGAGAGTGGAATCGTCTCTCTGGGGGGTTGGAACGGGACTGTGGGGTCACCCGAGGTGTGTGCGAGGCACTCGGCTCTCCCAGAACTGGCCAGGGTCCTAGCCCCTCACGCTGCCTGCCTTGGCGTAGCCCCCTCCCCCGGAGCTGGGGGCCCACTTCCCCTTTGGGCTGCTGGGGGCCCGGCAGGCCATGCCTCAACCTAGGGAGATGGTAATGGGGCTCTGGACCTTCGGACCTGAGGGAGGCCCAGAGAGTGTGGGGGACATCTGAGACACCCTTCTGATGTCACCTGACGACCCCTTGCCTCCATTCCCTGTCAGTGACTAGGCCCCCTCTGAGGGCTGGAGATATGGGTTTCAGTCCCTGCTCTGTCACCTGCCGGCTGTGGGGCCCGAGGAGGTGGCTGGCCCCCGCTGGGCTGTCTGTGCTACCTGTGACTCTTCCCCTGTCTGTCCTGAGCTCCCTCATGCAGCCCCAGACACTGATTCTGCCCGCAGGAGTGACCAGGGGTGCAGCGAGGATGGTGGGGGGGGGCATGCCGCTCATCAGCAGGGGCACAAGGTCGCCCTCTGGCCCTCGTCTCATGTTACAGGCAGGGCACGTGTCAAAAGGCCATTAATAAACACAGCGGCCAGCACAGCCACTGCGAGATGTCACCGGGGCGCCTGCTGTGCGCCAGACATTTCAAAGCCACGTTTCCATCCCAACGGCTGGGAAGGGAGGAATTGTTATTCAAGAGGAGAAACTGAGGCACACGGGTCACGCTGCAGGTGGCACTGGAGGCCAGGAGGCTTGGTCCAAAGCCTGTGCCCCTAACTATCCCCAGAGACTCTCTCAGACGCCCAGACCCGTGTAGAGGGTAGGGGTCCTGATGCCCAGCCCCTCGTTGAGGCCCCCAACCGCCCCAGAGCCAGAACCTTCAGGCAGAAGCTGTGGAGGCTCCATTTAACAGGTGTGCTCCGGCCAAACTGCTCTAGGACGGCCCAGACGTGGTCCAGGTGGCGGGTCGCGGCCAGCCCGACGGTGAGCGCGATACCCTACAGGTGCGGGGGAGCAGGGTCACCGGTGCCGGTCACAGGACCACGCCTGGACTCTCGCCTGGGCGTGTGGAAATTGAGGCCCAGAAAGGGAGGGGACTCGTCCAAGGTCACGGGGGCCCCCTCCCACCCCCCCCCCCCCCAGCTCTTCAGGACATGCAGCTCTGGCCCAACCCTGTGAGGGCATCTCTTATGGGGGCGGGTGGGTGGTGTGGGAGGCAGGGGGGAGCGGTGACTCTCTGGAGGCCTGTGAACTCCCCCTGCCCCCACTAGCTCTGAGCCTGGGCCAGAGGAGGGAAGGAGGGTCCAGGAGATAGATGTGTGACAGAGGAGAGGACCCAAGTTATGGTAGGCTCAGGGTGTGACCAGGGTCAGGACTCAGGGTGTGAAAAGGATCAGGTGTCTTTGTCTGGCCTGACCAGGGCTCAGGGTACGAGCAGGGATCAGGCTAAGCTTGCGGTCAGGGTCAGGCGGCTGTGGGCTAGGCTGGGGGCCGGGTCCTCACCTCCCGCTGCTTGGGCCACTGGTGGGACGTGTCCAGGAGGGTTCTTAGGTGTGTCCTGACAGTGGTGGCATTGTCCTCAGTTTGAAGGATCAGCCCGTAGTAGATGAACAGAAAGGCCTGGGGGGAGGTTTGGCTTCTTGTCCTGGGTCTGACCCACCTCTGTCCACCCCGATGGCCTCCCTGGGCTCCTGTAGCCGTCCTCACGCCCCTGCTCTAGGACCCTCATGCCCCTGCCTAGTTTTGACGGGTTTTAACGGTGCCCCATCAAATCCGGCTGCACAGGCCCCTGGCCCTTTGTTTCTTTCGGGTCTCAGTGTCCTTCTGGGGCCTCGGCCTTGCTTAGGTGAGCATCCTATGGACAGAGTCCCTGGGACTGTGTGGTGGGCACAGGGGCTGCCTGCGGGGGGGGGGGCGGGGGATACAGGGGGTGATCCACCTTTTCTGGGGGCTGTTTCTGATGCGTCTGGTCAGGCTTGGTGAGTGCCGATAACAGCTCCTTGGACCACTTGTCCATGTTCAGGAACTGGACGGACTTTCCCGCCATCTGTGAGCAGATAGGAGTGGGCAGGGCCGGAGTGGTCTCTCCCTCCACCCCGCGGGCTGGGGCTGAGGCCTCCACCAGCCCCGGCCCGCCCTGGTCACTCAGAGCCCTGATTCTGTCATTCTCTTGCCTTTCTTCCTGAGTCTCCAGGGCCCGCCCTCTGATTTCCCTGAGATTCCCTTCCCAGGAGGTGTTCAAGGAGAGGCTGAAACCAGGAGCCTGCCCATGTCCCCGGCACCGGGCAGGGGCCCAGACGTCACAGATGCTCAGTGAGCGTCAGGTGAAGGCGGCCCGGCCCGAGTGTGGGTGCCAGGCTGTCTCCCGGCACCTGGAACTGTGCCTGGCACGTAGTTGATGCTCCAGTAAAATGGTTTTGAATGAATGTGGGATCAGAGAAACGAAGGAGTGTGGCTTCTAAATATAAAGTCCTAGAAGTTTTGCTCTAACATATGACGACTACAAGATTTCTTTATTTCGGTGTTCCCAGATCCCACAGTTCAAGTCCGAGATTTTGATCCCCAGGTCCTTTGGGGCGGGGGTACCCCTTTCTAGATATGATCCCAAGCCTCCAGATCTTTATAGAAAAAACGACTGATGGATGTGAAGGTAAACGTTTTCCGAAGTTTGTTCAGCAAAACCACCATAAATTCGGTTGAAAGATGCAGTAAATTGTGTTGGCTTGTGTTTTTGTTTCCTACAACCTCTTGCCAAGGGTTAATATCGATGATAACGAGCACTTCATAAGCTAGTAAGAAAAAGGCAACGGTCCGCTTAGAAATAGTGAAAGCACACACACGTGACAGGCTATCACCTCAGCCTTGCTAATATCTGAGGAACGGAAATTAAGATGATATGAGACTGGCAAAAAATAAACTTGCTGGATGTCAGCCCTTCGGTGGGAAGGTGAGGGATCTCTCTCTCTCTCTCTCTATTTTTTTTTGATGAAGCCTTTGGCAGGCATCATTTAAAATTTAAAACGTGTGTACATTTCCCCAAGGGACTCCCTTTCTAGGAATTTATCCTAGAGGAGCACTCATAGGTGCCTTGGTTGGAGCACAAGGGTATCCATTCTGCCGCGTGGCTGAATGCAAGCCCGCCGAGAGCGCCCCCTGCAGGTGGGACCTTTAGCGCCCTCTCCAGCGATGCTGGGGAGGGTAGGGCAGGGTGGGGCGAGGTGGGGCGGGGGTCCTGAAATGGCCTGAAATGGAAATTGCTCCCCGCTCTCGTCTGCCCGGGTTTTGCCCCGAGTCTGGCCTGTTTGTAACGGGACCTATTGGCTCCCCACCCTCCCTGCCCCCAGGACAGATGTCTGCCGAACACCGTGGGCCCCAGGCCACCCGGAAGCCCTGGGTTCTCGCCTATTGTCATGTTTCCTTCAAGTGCTGCCTGTGCCAGTGCTACAGCTCCTCATCCGAGATTCACATTCAAACCCCCAGAAAATTAAACACTTTTTCATGGCTTTGCAGCAAACTCATTTGGTGGTAAAAGCTGATCCAAACCGATGTGACACTATTTATGGGAATTAGTGTGAATTTTGTATGTGTCTGCAGCAGAGATATTAATGTATTTGATTCCACATCTGCCCCAGACCCTGCTAAGGGTGTTCGTAGAATATATAGGGTGGGCACTACATTACTTTAAAAAAAAAAAAAAAAAAGGAATATCTGAGTTTGGGGAACAAACCTGTTTCCAAAGTTAAAAATTAGTCAAGTTTTAAAGAATAAAAAAAATCTTTTTGAGGTCCATTTATTTTTGAGAGAGAGAGAGAGAGAGAGAGAGTATGAGTGGGGGAGGGGCAGAGAGAGAGGGAGACAGAATCTGATTCAGGCTCCAGGCTCTGAGCTGTCAGCACAGGGCCCGACGCGGGGCTCGAACTCACGAACGCAAGATCATGACCTGACCTGAGGTTGGATGGACACTCAACCGACTGAGCCACCCAGGCGTCCCAAGGCTTAAAGGTTTTTTTTTTATTGAAGTTTAATTAACACACGATGTCCTGTAAGTTTCAGGTGTGTAGCGTAGAGATTCGACACTTCCATACATCGCATGGCGCTCACCACGGCGTGCGTGGTCACCACCTGTTGCCATACAGAGTTGGTACAATATTACGGACTGTATTCCCTCTGCTGTACCTCTCATCCCCGTGCCTTACTCCTTTTGTAACTGGAGGTTTGCACCTCTACAACCCCTTTGGCTATTTTCCCCACCTCCGGCCACCAGCAGACCTCTTGGTAGTTGTGTGCATTTAGGAGTCTGGTTTGGTTGTTGTTTCTTTGTTCACTTGGTTTGTTTTCTTAGATGCCACATAGGAGTGAAATCATACAGTATTTGTCTTTCTCTGCCTTCCTTCACTCAGCACAGTACTCTCTAGGTCCCTCCGTGTTGTTGTCAATGGCAGGACCTCATTCTTTTTCATGGCTGAGTAGTACTCCGCTGGGTATAGAGACCCCTTCTTTATCCATTCTTCTGTGGATGAGCACTGGGGCTGCTTTCGTATCTTGCCTTTTGTAAATAACGCTGCAGCGAATGTAGCCATGCAGGTATTTTCAGGTTAGTGTCTTTTTTCCTTTGGATAAATACTGGATCATCTGGTACTTCCAGTTTTGTTTTTTTTGAGGACCCTCCGGGCTGCTTTCCACAGCGGCCGCGCCAGTTTGCATTCCCACCAACAGTGCGCGAGGACCCCCTCGGCTCTGCGTCCTCGCCAGCATGTGATATTTCTGTTTTTTTTTTGAGCCTGGCCATTCTGACAGGTGTGAGGCGGTATCTCATTGCGGCTTCGATTTGTATTTCCCTTACGATGCGTGATGTCGAGCATCTTTTCACGTGTCTGTTGGCCATCGATAAGTCTGGGTTTTAAGTATGTTTACCGAGGGGGGCTTAACTCACAGTGTGAGGCATAGATCTTTCCTGAGCGGCACAATGAACTCTGACAGATGTGCCGACCCGTGCTCCTGTCAGCCCACCAAGAGTGAGAACGCATTCCGCCCCCCCGGCGAGCTCGCTCACGGTCCTTCCTAGTCAATCTCCATCACTACAAAACTGCTTTGATTTCTACCACCGTAGATTGTTTTTGCCTCTTCTGGAGTTTCATAGGATGGGAATCGCGCAGTGCGTACCTCGTACTTCTGTGCATCTGGTGTTCTCAGCACGTGTCTGCCTCACATGTCAGAAGTTCGCTCCTCTCCGCCGTGTTTCTATCGTTCTGTTTCTCCTTTGTGGTGTCTTTCACTTGCTCTTGAGGTGGACGCTTACCTACGGACTTTAGGTCTTTGCTGGGGGTCCTGCTCTGCCTGGCGCAGAGCACTGCTGTCTCCGGTCTGCAGCTGTTTGGGGTAGAGGATCTCCAGGGTCGTGGGCCGGTCCACACGGGCCCTGAGCTCTGCCCTCTGCGGCGAGCTCCGGTCTCACTGACGTCCTAGCTACACTTCCCTTTCGTCCGAAAGCCCAGTCCTGTCCCCTGACCTCACTTTTGGGGTCTGCTGGATCAGTGCGTTCCCTTGTCCCCCGTTCCGGGTTGGGAATCTGCTGTTGTGTTAATCTGCACGTGCTGTGTGTCTTGCTTTTTCATTTTTTAAAAATTTTTTCAGTGTTTATTTTGAGAGAGAGAGAGACGGGCAGACAGAGTGCGAGTGGGAGAAGGGCAGAGAGAGACGGAGACACAGAATCCGAAGCAGGCTCCAGGCTCTGAGCTGTCAGCACAGAGCCCGACATGGGGCTCAAACTCACGAACCGCGAGATCATGGCCTGAACCGAAGTCAGAGGCTTAACCAACTGAGCCCCCTAGGTGCCCTGTTGTGTGTCTTGTTTTATAGATAAAGGCTATTGCTAATGGGGACCTTGGGACCCAAAGAGCCACAAAAATTGGTGGGTCTGGTCAGATCCTTAAAAACTGGTAGAGCGCCCGCCATGTTGTTAGGACAAGTTGGTCACAGAACGGGTTAGGTTGACTCCAGGTCACCTGCCAACCTCAAGAAAATTTCCGTACAATGAGCTGTGCTGTAACGCATGCATAGTCCCCAACCTAGCAGCACATCCCTCTTGGGTATTACTTGGCTCTGAGAAACCCCAAAGGCTTAGCTAAAAAAAAAAAGCTCCTTGAGCCCCGAAAACTCAAGTGTGCCATCGTCTGTCATACCTGCTTACTTTACGTCTAAGAACTACGGTCCCAGAGCTATAAATATCTCCCAAAACGGCAAAATCTTAGTAAAAACAACCTAAAATTCCAACGGCCATTACGGAGAATGTTCAAATTAGGATTGTTTATTTCAGAAGTGGATTTGGAAACAAGGTTGCCCAAGATGACACGAACAGAACGGAATACTTAGTTTAATTATGATGCAGAAGCTTCCGAAAGGCTTCACGATTCCAGAAAAGCTCCATTCAAAGGTTCATTACTGAAAGCTAATGACAAATGAAAGACAGGTGCCCAAAACAAAAGGCAGGGAGCCTGACGCGACCCCCCCTGCTGGCTCCTTCCTCCCTGACCCGAGTCCTCATGCTTTGTGGACCCTGCAGACACAGTTACCTTTGGAAATAAACCCGCTGGAGGTCCAGGATCTCTCTCAGAGTCTTTTCCTCTTTGGTCAAAGGCCAAACTAAGGGCAATAGTTAAAGAAACTTCTAAGCCCAGAGAGGGTCCCCAGAAGCTTTCTGAAGAATTTAGAGTCCTTACCACGGGCTATGACCCAGGCTGCCAGGTCCGCGTCAGCGTGTGCACCTGCTGGTGGGCCCGGGGGGCCCGGAAGCGGAAACAGAGGCAGGAGGGTGTCATCTGAGGATGCTATTTCAGAGCCTCAGTCTTCGACATGGTCCCCTCATGGGCCACAAAAGAAGCGACAACCGCTCCCAAGCGGTGCCCAGAGCCCGCCCGGCCACACTCACTGGTCTGTTACTCAAACGTGCAAACGAAAGACCGATCTGTGGCAGACTCTGAAGTCTGTCTGGAAGGGATCTTCCTACAGCATTCTGGGTTCCAGACAATAACTGAGGGCACCCAGCGTGTTCCAGCTTTTCCATTTGTAGGTGGATTATCTCCTGAGATTAGAGCGTTGATAAAAAGGCAGAAAATCGGACGGGAGGCCCCCTGCCTGACTGAACTCATGACCAGAGCTGGGGACTTTACCGTAAACAAAGGTCTGCCAAGCTGTTGGCCTGAGGGCTGCAGTGGCCTCAAGGTCAGGGGCCTGGGGCGGCACCTGGGCCTCCCGGGCACCCCGTGGCGCTGCCCCAGGGATTGACGTCTCCGCTGTCCCCGCAGGCCCCACGGGACTCGCCCACACCACCTCTCGGGTCCCCGTGCCCACCCCTGAGCCGGGGCCCCCAGTGGGGCTCCCAGGGCCGACGGGGATGGCAGGGTTCTCTGATCTCAGCAACCCCCTCCAGCAGCCGAGAGAGAGCCTAGAATTAAATTAGTGGGAAGCCTTGCCAAATTCGGGGATGTGCGAGAGCTACAGTCTCTCCTTAAACCCCGCTCCCCCAGGACAGCAAATCCCTCGGAGGAAGGTTTCCATAGTGAGGGCATCTGATCCAGTTTAGAGGGAGTTTCTGTCTCAGCCAGGGGCCTTTCCCTGGAAAACACTCTCTTTTGTTGTGTGACCCAGGCTCTGACAACCTGTCCACCGAGACCTCCTTTCTAAATGCAAAGGGCCAGCTCACACGTTTTGCCTCCGCTGGAGACTTCGCCTTGGAATTTCCCGACCCACCCGAACCTTTTATGTTCTTTACAGTCTGTCCTTGACATACAAGAGGACAAACTGCAACAAAAGTCCCTTAATTTAACTGAGGTGCCTGCAAGCCTGTGGGCCGCCTCTCAGACTGACACTGGGAGAGTGAAAAAGGACAGAGTCCGTCAAGATCCAAACAGACATGGGGCGCCTGGGTGGCTCAGTCGGTTAGGCGTCCGACTGGGCGTCCGGCTTCGGCTCAGGTCATGATCTCGAGGTCTGTGGGTTCGAGCCCCGCGTCGGGCTCCGTGCTGACGGCTCGGAGCCTGGAGCCTGCTTCGGGTTCTGTGTCTCCCTCCCTCTCTGCCCCTCCCCTGCTCATGCTTTTTCTCTGTCTCTCAAAAAACGCATAAATGTTAAAAAAAAAAAAAAAAGATTCCAACAGACATAACTACACTTCTTCCCAAATTGCCTCAACCCCCATGAAACCCGAGGCTGTACAAGGCCTCGCACCGATGGCAGGGACCCCTGGTCGCCCAGGGGCTGATCGTCCCGCCCCAGCCCTGGGACGGGAGATCTTTCCCGCCCGCCCAGAAACCTAATGGACACAGTGGTGATTTGTCCAGGATTGAGGGCCGCTAACGAGACAGTTCCCCGTTTCCCAGTTGTTCCAAACCCGGACAGCGGACTCACAGGGGTTCGCTATTCAAAATGGTGGATTTGGCTCAGCTTCTCCAGCATCGCTGTGGACCCCGGCAGCCGATGTCAGTCAACAACATACCTGGACAGTTCCGTGAGGCCCCTTCTTATTTCTCCCAAGGGCCCCGTGGAGAGTGATTCACCCCAGATGCCCTGGAGAATGGAGCCTCTACAATGAGGAGAGAATGCCTTGCCGTGCTCAGCTCCCAACCAGATGTTCGTGAAGGAGTCCATGTATTTGCCTGAGGGACATAAAGCCCCTAGAGAGAAATCGCAACGCTCTCTAGACGCGGCTCCTGACCTAGGTCATGATCCAAGCGCTGACGGAACCCAGCTGTCCCCAGAAAGGATGAAACTGATCAGAGCATTTCCTGTAGGCACAGGACGAGGCCACAGCCTTGTGTTTGTCGAGGCCCGGCTGCCTGTTGCAGACCGTGGGCTCCTAATGTTTCTCCATCAGCTTTCCCACTCTCTGAACTTACTAAAATTCCAGTCCCTGGACCCATTCCTTGCTGGGGGGTAAACACGAACAGGCTTTAGAGGACTTAAACAGGCCCCCCCCAGGAATGACCCGCCTCAGGCCCACAGAACTATTCAAACCTTTCCCCAGTTTGTGCCAGAAAGAGACAACCAAGTCCCGGGGATGCTCACACACAACGTGGTGGGGAACACCGGCCTGCTGCTTACAGCCTGGTTCAGGTGCCCCTGCCGCCCCGACGGCCCACAGCCTCTCGCTGGGGCAAGTGAGTAGAAGCCTGAGCAGATCGAATGCCAGGACATGACGCTTATTTGCAGACCGCTGTTCATCCCGCCATGTTGCAGGATGTTTTCTTTCTTTAAAATTTTTTTTATATGTTTATTTATTTCTGAGAGAGAGAGAGAGAGAGAGGCAGAGAGAGAGGGAGACACAGAATCCGAAGCAGGTTCCAGGCTCCGAGCCGTCAGCACAGAGTCCGACGCGGGGCTCGAACCCACAAACCGCGAGATCATGACCTGAGCCAAAGTCAGACGCTGAACCGACTGAGCCACCCAGGCGCCCCTCTTTTTTTTAAAAAAATATAATTTATTGTCAAGTTGGCTAACATGCAGTGTGTACAGTTGGTTTTGGGGGTAGATTCCCATGATTCATCACTTACATACAACACCCAGTGCTCATCCCAATAGGTGCCCTTCTCCCTGCCCATCCCCCACTTTCCCATCTCCCCCCCCCCCCCCCCCCCCCCCCGCCATCAACCCTCAGTTTGTTCTCAGTATCCGTGAGGCTCTTATGGTTTGCCTCCCTCCCTTTCTGTAACTTTTTCCTCCCTTTCTGTAACTTTTTCTTTTTTCCCTTCCCCTCCCCCATGGTCTTCTGTTCAGTTTCTCAAGTTCCACAAATGAGCGAAAACCTATTGTATCTGTCTTTCTCTGCCTGACTTATTTCACTCAGCATAATACCTTCCAGGTCCATCCACGTTGCTGCAAATGGCAGGATTTCCTTCTTTCTCATGGCCAAGTAGTATTCCGTCGTGTATATGAACCACAGCTTCTGGATCCATTCGTCAGAAAAGGCCATTTTCAAGCTGGAAATGTTGTTCCTGGCCGGTGAGCTGCTCAGGAGGGGGAGCCTCCCCCAAGCTAAATCCACCCACTCTGGGCCATCATCCGAGTGGGCCAGTTACCGGAAGGACAAACTGGTAATTCTCATGCTCGCAGCCGGTGCGCCTACAGGGTCATCCATGTTTGGGGATGTTGTGCAAACAAATGGGTTTTCTTTGCGTTGCTTTAAGAAATTTCTTTGACTTGTACTCTAGATTTTATTATTTCTTTCCTTCTCCTTACTTTAGATCTCATTGGTCCTTTTTTTGGATAGCTTTTTAGTTTTCATTTTCATTTTCATTCATTAATTTTTTTCAGTGTACTTATTTTTGAGAGAGAGAGAGTGCACACAGCTGGAGAGGGGCAGAGAGAGAGAGAGGGAGAGAGGGAATCCCAAGCAGGCTCCACGCCATCAGCGCAGAGCCCTACGATGGGGCTTGATTTCACAAACGGCGAGATCATGATGTGAGCCGAAATCAAGAGTAGGACGCCTAAACTACTGAGCCACCCAGGCACCCCGATAGCTTTTTAGATAATAGACTTTATACCTTTCTTTTCTTTTTTTTTTTTTTTTTTTTTTTTTAATTTTTTTTTTTCAACGTTTATCTATTTTTGGGACAGAGAGAGACAGAGCACGAACGGGCGAGGGGCAGAGAGAGAGGGAGACACAGAATCGGAAACAGGCTCCAGGCTCTGAGCCATCAGCCCAGAGCCCGACGCGGGGCTCGAACTCACGGACCGCGAGATCGTGACCTGGCTGAAGTCGGACGCTTAACCGACTGCGCCACCCAGGCGCCCCTATACCTTTCTTTTCTTATATAGGCATTAAAAACACGAATTTCCTTCTGAGGTTGCTTTCTGTTGAACCCCACAAATTTTCATACATTGTGTTTTATGATCATTGAGTTCAAAATCTTTTCTACTTTCTCTCGTGACTTCTTCTCTGACCCATGGGTTCCTTAGAAGTGTGTTGTCTCCTTTCCAAATATTTGGGATTTTTTTCCAGATACATCTTTGCTATTGATCTCTGATTTACATTCTGGTCAGAGAATGTACTCTGTTTTATTTCAGTCCTTTTAAATTTATCGAAACTTGATATAGGGCCCAGCGAACGAGCTATCTTGGTGAATGTTCTATTTATGTTTGAAAGAAATGTCAATTAGATCAATTTGGTTAATTATGTCATTCAAGGCTTCTCTATCCTTAGTGATTTTCTGTCTTACTTCTCTATTAATCATTAGCTGCTACTGTTACCACTAACGGAAACTATTAACTACACTGAACAAGGGTGGCCCCCGTACCGGGCACTGTGCGTTACATCCTGTAGTCCCCTCTAAGCCTGTTTGCTCATCTGTGACAGTGGGGCTCCTCCCTGCCCCCCACCCACCTCCCAGGGAGAGCAGATGCCCTGCTCCCCTGCTGCCCCCAGCGTCCCTTGGAAGGCCCCGGCGGCCGGGCTCCCCCCTACCTGGGCCAGCTGCTTTTCCCAGCATGCCTTCTCTCCCTTCTGGAAGATTGACTCTGCGGGAGAGAAGGGCCACGTCGCTGGAGACCACGTCTGACGTCCACGCCGGGGCTGGATCTCGGGCTCCTTCTCCCCCATCCCTCAGATACTGGGCTGAGCCAGGGTGACATTGTCCTGCCTCTGCTTGTCCTGGCTTTGTGGAGGGCGGTGAACTGGGTGCAGGGTCTGGAGAGCTGGGCTGGACTTGTGGCCCTGCCACTCTGGCCTTGTGACCTCAGGTCGGCCGTGTTGCCTCTTGGGGCTCCCGGCTCACCAGTGGTGAATGGAGGGTTCCCTCCAGGCGTGGCCATTTGGAATGTGCCAGAATCCCCTCAAGGGTGGGAAAATAAAGCCCGGAGAGGGGTGCGTTGTGAGAACGGAAAGCTTTTATGGAACTTTGGAAACTCAACCTCGGAGGGAGGGCTGCCTTGGGGGTGGCCTGGGGGTCTCAGGGCAGCAGCATACTCCGCTCACACTGTGAGTGGACGAGCGTGCCTCAGTGACAGCTGGTGTTTGCCTCCCTCCGGGGGCTGTGAGCTCCTGAGGGCAGGGAGCCTGGCACAGGGCAGGTGCTCAGTTGGTTGCTTTGCATTATGCTAAACTCTCTCCTGGAAAGACCCTTCCCTATAGGGCCTCCCCCAGGGTCCTCAGAGACCCCACTGTCCAGGGCGACCCTTCCCACAGCTCAGAGCCAGTGGCTGCTGTTGAAGCCCTGGGAGCTGGACATCACAGGCCTGTGACATGCTGTTCGGGGCCTTCAGGCCCACCACACTGCCTCTGTGAGCTTGGTTCCTCTTCTGCAAGTGAGCAGGGGCACCCGCCTGTTGTGGTGACAGAGGACCAGGACCCTATGGCAGTGCTGGCCTCACGCCCATCCTGGGCCACCTCCTGGAGCCTCCTTGCCCTGTCCTGCTTCTGTCCAGGCCATTGTAGAAATGCTGACAGCAGGACCACGGGCCAATGGGGACCAGCTGGAGGGCTGGTGGTCTCCTTTCCTGGGGCCTTGATGCGGCCCTGGCTGGCCTGTGGGGGGGGGGTTGGGGCCACATCCCTTTCCTCTGGCACAGACACGTTGTGCAGCCGATGCCTGGCCCTACATGTGCCCCGCAGGTCAACTGTGTTGCCAAGCCCCCTTCTGGATCCTTCTCTATGACGCCACCTTCAGGGCCTGGGTGCAGAAGGTGGCCAAGGCGAGGCTGGGGGGTGCCTCAGGCCTCTAGGGCAGGACATACCGTTAGAGGTCAGGATGCCCATCACGTAGAGCAGGCTGCGGTGCGGGAAGACGCCTGTCAGGACCTCGGTCTCCAGGTGCTGGGCCACCACCTGCCACGAATGCCTACAGATGGCCAGCAGCACGTTGCTGGCCGCGTCCTGGTACACCTCTTCCAGCTCCTGGAGGGCGGGGGGCAAGGAGGAGGAGTGGGCACTTGGACAAAGCTTTGGCTTTTCATGCATGAGGTCTGGTTTGGTTGGCAGGGCCGCTGTGGTCAGCCCACATTTTGGATAGAAAACAGACCAAGGTGGCCCAGCATACACCAGCTCAGCTTCTGTCCCGGGGCTGAGCTTCCCGGGACCCTCAGCACCCCTGGTCCTGGGATAGTTCCAGAAGCCCGTTGTGCTTCCTGCTTCTGAGCCTGGAGCACCACTCCCGCCCACCTTGTCCATCCAGATCTAGTCCGTTTTAGAGCGGGCCCCGAGGCCCCCATGTGGGACGTGGGTCCTGCAGGCTCCAGTCAACTGTCCCCTCCGGACAATGTCATCTCCTTTGATGACCTATCCGGGGTGAATTCAGAGCCACGGTTTCTGCCTCTCGGGCCTGAGGGCTCGAGGTCAGCCACTCAGGGAAGAGGCCCAGCTGGCAGTCCTACCTACCTACCACCGGCTAGTGGGGCGGTGGCCTCGGG
This sequence comes from Leopardus geoffroyi, assembly GCF_018350155.1. Classification (NCBI taxonomy): domain Eukaryota; kingdom Metazoa; phylum Chordata; class Mammalia; order Carnivora; family Felidae; genus Leopardus; species Leopardus geoffroyi. The sequence continues at coordinate 72,927,065 of NC_059338.1, read as the reverse complement.
CACAGGGGGAGCCCGCTCTGTGTCGCCACACCTGGGGCTTTTCTCAACAAAATTTTGGCATGTCTTTTGATGCTGCTCTAATCTGGGTTCCTCTTTTCTCCGAGGTTTAGTAGGAACCATCAGGTGCTGTCCGCGGCTGCCGGTGTGAGACGGGAGGTGCTGTCACAGAACCACCGCCGGGTGGGGGCCAGGGGTCTGCCCTGCGTCTGGTGGCGTCTGAAAGCGAGGAGGTCTCGGGTCCCTCCCTGTGTACCCTGCGATGCTGTTTCAATCAGCATGTGAGATCATTCTGTCGTTTATAATTTACTCAAAGTGTGGGTATGAGGGCTTCTCATTAAGAGGGTAGATTGAAACTGCTTTTGCCCTTTCAAAAAAACACCTCGACTAAGCCACATTTAGGAGCTTTTTTTAAAGTTTACTTATTTGTTTTGAGAGAGACAGAGTGCATGAGGTCGAGTGGGGGAGGGGCAGAGACACAGAATCCCAAGCAGGCTCTAGGCCGTCAGCCCAGAGCCTGACGTGGGGCTCGAGCCCATGAACTATGAGCTCGTGACTTGAGCCGAAATCTAGAGTCAGATGCTTAACCAGCTGAGACACCCAGGCACCCCCCCCCTCTCCCAAGGAGATGTTCTAAGAAGCTCAACAGCAGCCACGTTCTGGAAGCTGGAGAGCAAATGAATGACAGTAATCGGTGAGCAGTAGGCAGCGTCGGGCAAGCCCAGTGCCACCTGGCCAGGTCTGCCCATGGGTGGGGGAGAATCTGCAGGGCACGTGTACCAGACCTCTGCGACCAGGGTGCTGGGGGAGGGTGCAGTGATTCAAGAAGGCGTCAGGCGCCCAGATGCTGTGCCCGCTGCACACCCAGAGGAGTTTGTCTCCAGAGGCTCGGTCTCCAGAGGGGGCAGGCGCGGGTCTGGGACGGGAGGCCAGGGCCCTCCACAGCGCTGCCCCTGGGCCTCACACCTCTGGGCCGGGCACGGTCCTGGAGTCTTCTCTGGGAAATCTGGGCAGCCCAGGACGAAAGCCACAGAGGTTCTGGCACGGGTGGTGGGCAGCCGTGGGCTCCCTGCTGACTCTACAGTGGACCTCAAATCCTGGCACCCGCCAGTGCATTCAGAGCTCCCTATCACCGCTAACCACGGGCAGACAGCCACGCTGGAGATGATTACCATCCCCACACACCCGACAAAACCCGGAAAACTGCTACCGGGAGGAAACACAGGCCAAACGGAGAGATGAAAACTTCCAGCAAAGCTGTCTCTTTAATGTCCCGAGAGATCAAAGCAGGTATTGTATCCACAATAAAACAGCATGATATGAAAGTGAATATTCTGGGCCCCAAATCAAGATCGTGGGACAGTCGAAGGCACGGGGCAGAGCTGGGGACTCCACAGAAGGTCTGGAAGACAGCGCGTCCTCAGAGAGCCGAACGGAGGACAGAGAGCTGGTGGAAGAGACACCAGATGAAAGTATTAGGGAGGATTGAGCACCCCGCACCTGTGCGTCCCTGAAGCCTTGGGCAGAGCAACGCGGGGGACGGACGATACTGTCAGTGAAATAAGTGAGAACTTTTCCAGAAGCAAAGGTCCCAAACAGCCAGCCAGACCGTGGGGGGCGGGGCCAGAGCGCACAGTGGCCACGGAGAGACCCAGAGCCAGGCGCACCTTGGGGAACCGCGGGGCGGGCAGACGCACAGGGGACTCTGCAGAAGGCTGCGTGCGGGCAAAGGTCTCATGTCCGCAATGACTTTGGAGTCTCTACGGTTGCACCAGAGGCAGTGGGGGGACCACAGGGCACCACTGCCAGCATGACAATGACCTTGTCGAGCAGGAAGGAACTGAGCGGCAGAGCAAACCAGCAGTTTATTTGGGGCCTTTAGGAATTCCAATCCGGGAGACACAGATTCAGGAGGAAACCGAGATGTGCCTGGAGCTGGAAGAAAGAGCTTACGAGGCCAAACCCCGCAGGGGTTTTGGAAGAAGTATGATTGGTGTAGGAAAACCCCGCAGAAGCTGTTTTGAAAGAGGTGTGATTGGTGTAGGAAAAATAACGTTGGTCTACACAGGATAGGTCGCTGTGCCGGTCGCCAGGTCGGAGCTCAGCAGCATCAGCCTCATTCTGGGAAAAACGCAACACGGTGTGGCCGTTTGTGGTCAACGCGGCCTGAAGTCCAAGCCGATCCAGGTGAGCACATGCGTCAGACCAACCTCCCTGGTGGCCACTGGCTCCACCCTGGCCTTCCTGACTTCATTTCAGATGTTTCTGTCCACGGTCTCCAATGCAGAGTCCGGGGCGAAACAGAAGGGAGAGATTTCCAGAAACGTGTGGTCTCAACACTGCACTTCCCAAACGCACACTTTCTCAAGAAGCTGCCGGTGGATGTGTGTCTCCAAAGCAAGAGATCAAGCCAGGAAGGAGGAAGGCTTGGGGGACCGGAGACACCGTCCCCAGTGGGGATGGGCTGCGGGGGTCCCAGACCGGGCTTTGGACGCCCAGATGCGCTCGGCGGGCCGGGACCCGGGGGATGATGTGCCTGTGCTCCTCTGTGAGTCCTGGACCATGTCCTGGCACCTACAGGGGGGCCCGCACTGGCCCGCGCTGGAGAGCTGGTGGTGGGCCGCAGTGTGTGTAGAAGCAGGAAGTGCCGAAGGGTCCTGCTGCGGACCTGCCTCAGAGGCGCTCTTGTCCATCCCCAGGGAGGCTGGGTCAGGCCACCACCCAGACACCGGTGGGCCCTGTGTGTCCCAAAGCCTGCATCAGCCTGGGTCACCGATGCCCTCCCCCGCTCTATTATTACTGGTTTGTAAACAATACACAGGTGAGACATTTCACACGACGACTCAGGTTAAAAAGAAATCACAGGGACCCCTGGGCTCAGTGGGTTAAGCAACCGGCTTCGGCTCAGGTCATGATCTCGCGGTTTGTGAGTTCGAGCCCCACGTGGGGCTCTATGCTGACAGCTTGGAGCCTGGAGCCTTCTTCTGATTCTGTGTCTCCCTCGCTCTCTGCCCCTCCCCCACTCACACTCTGTCTCTCTCTGTCTCTCTCTCAAAAATGAATAAACATTGAAAAAATTTAATAAAGAATTTAGTGTCCGAATTTAGAATTAAAATTCTTTTGGGAAGAGAATACAGTGGCTTTGGACTTCGTTCCCTGCCTCTGTCTGCTACCCACACCAGGAAGGAAGACTTCTTTGTTGGGAGCATGGAGACGGCCATTTATCATCTCTTATATTACCGCCTGAGCCTCGGTCCCTCCTTCCGTAAACGGGGGTCATAAATACCTGGTGAGAGTGTTCAATTATACCTTTTCCCGCCCCGTGGAGTGCCGAGGCTTGGAACGTGGTGATGGGTCTTGGTGACTAGTCACTAATTTGCTGACTAGTCCACTGTGGGCAACCCTGGGCTGGTCTGTCTAGAGCCACCGACCCTCAAGTCTCTGGAGTCGAAGCCAGCCGAGGCGGTGAGCAGGCCTGGGCCAGGTCCCTGGGCAACATCCTGGGGTAGGCACGGTTCAGAACCAAACCCGGAAGTGTCCACCAGGCAGGACTCAGGAGGTGGTCGTGGAGGCTGTGTTACGCCTGGAGTACGGGTAGGCCTCCTTGCAGGAAGCCTCCCAGAGGTTGGTGGGGCGGGGGGGCAGTCATGGGAATCGTGAAACCGGTGGTGGAGGGGTGGTCCCAGAGCCCACCCCAGGGCGGGGGCCATCAGGAAGGGGTGCTAAAGGGCAGCTGACATTTGGTTCTTCCACTTATGGGCCCTTAAACTCAGGCCATGAGCTCTCCGAATCTCACTTTTCTCAATTGTAAAATGGGTGCCTGAGTTTGTCCCTCTGAAGGGACTGGTGTTAAGAAAATGAAAATGGACAGAAATCACTTAGTCAACCACAGGGCGGGACATCTCCATTATTATTTGGGGGCTGGGGGCAGCAGCTTGCATTCCCAGAAGTGGCCTATCTGTTGGCATGGGAGGCCCACCGTGGACTTAGTCATGTTCTCCAGGGCCAGCTTCATGAACGTCTTCTCCCAGGCCTCCTCCAGGGAGTCGCTGGCTTCGATGGCTGCCTCCAGGACCTGGAACAGCCAGAACTTGTGCCGGCAGGACATCTGTGGGGGCAGAGTGGGCAGAGGCTCAGGGACAGGTGGGGTCCGGTCACACAGGGAGTGGCCACCGGGGAAAGCCTGGGTGTGGGGGTGCCGAGGGGGCTGAGGAGGCCAGAGGGAGAGGGTCACAGTGGATGCACTTGGCCATTCATCTAATAACTATTTAGTGAACACACACTATAGGCAGGCCTCAAACGAGGTTCTGCAGAGACAGACAAATAAAAGTTTGTCTCTATCTCAAGAACAGCTATGGGATTTTAAAAGCATTTCACCTCTAAAGTCAGTTCATTCATTCATTCACTCATTTGTTAAAACTCAATCAGATCTTCCCTCTAATTATCCATCCATCTATCTGCCAACTACAAACCCACCCATCCATCCATCCATCCATCCACCCATCCAGCCAGCCAACCATCCATCCATCCACCCACCCATCCATCCATCCATCCATCCGTCCAACCATACAGCCAGCCAACCATCCATCCAGCCAACCATCCATCCATCCAACCATCCATCTACCCATCCACCCATCTATCAACCCATCCATCCATCCATCCATCCAGCCAGCCAGCCATCCATCCACCCATCCATCCAGCCAACCATCCATCCATCCAACCATCCATCCATCCAACCATCCATCCACCCATCCACCCATCCATCCGCCCACCCATCCATCCGCCCATCCATCCATCCATCCATCCATTCATCCATCTCTGCTACTTAATTTCTCTGTGACTTTAGGCAAATCACTTTCCTTTCCTAAGCCTGTTTCCTCATCTATGGGGGTCATGATATCTATATCATGAGACTATTCTGAGGGTGGTCAACACATGGTTCACCTTCTTCCCTCCCTGCTTAACCCATTAGACATATGAGGAGACTGACTTGCCCCAAATCAAGCAGCTGTACCAAAGAGCCAAGATTTGAACCTGACTTGGGGTCCAGCCCTCCCTCTGCTTCCATGCATTCCCTCCAATGGCTCAAGCAGCTCCCACCTCTGGGTTGTTCACAAAGTAGTCATGGATAGTTTCCAGCACCAGGTTGGGGGCCTCGTGAGCCATGTTCTTGATCTTCTTAATGATGTACTTCAGGCCGTGAGGGTCTGAACCATTCAGGTCCTGGAGCATCTTGAAGCAAATGGCTAAAGGAGATGGAAAAAGGTGTGAGGGTGGATAGGCTGTGGGAAGGTTACACTGTGCTAGCTGGGATGCATAGGCAGGGAAGTGGTAGGGCTGGGAATGGGAAAGAGTGACTTGAAAATGAAGACTGAAGAACTGAACATATTGGGAATTCCTGGGCCTCTTGACTGTCCAAAGAGTCCTCCTGGAGTTTGAGATAGGATAAGAAGCAGGAAGACAGGCAGGTTTTCACACCCTTATACACCCATGCATATTTCCATCCATTCATTGATTCAACCACTTTTTCATCCATCCACTTATCCATTCATCTATCATCTACCTGTCCATCAATTCATCTGTCCATCCACCCACACATTCATGCATATGCCTATTTGTCCATCAATTCATCCACCTGTCTGTCCATCTTTACACTCACCTACCAGTCCATGCATTAGTAAATATATCCTTCTATCCATCCATCACCCATCTGATCACAAATTCATCTATCCACCTGTCTACCCACTAATCCATTCATAAGTTTATCCATCCACCCATCACCCATCCACCCACCCACCCCTCCACCCCTCCATCTATTCATCCCTTAACTCCCTCACCTTCCATGTTGTCATTCAACATTCAATGCTGTTCACTCTGTGTGGTCGTAGGACTGTGTGTGTGGGCTCAAAGAGGAGTCAGGACCCAGCTCAGTTCTGAAGGAGTCCCCAGCCCATGGGAACCCTACTCAATATCAGTGGACTCTGGTTCTGTAGTTGTATTAAAGTCCCTGGGCACACAGAGAGGGCAGGGATAATACATCCCCAAAAAGACGGAGGGACATTCAGGACTGGCCACTTGGAGGAGGTGGCAATTTAACTTTGCCTAGAATGATGAAGTCATGTTACCCTTTGAATGAAGGGAGAAGCATTCTTGTGAAAGGATCAGGCCTAAGCTGAGGTCCTAAGGTGTGCAACGGTGTGGGAGAAAAATGGAAGGTGAGGTGTGAGGGAGGGAAGTTTTGGGCTTAGGATGGAGCTTGAGGAGGCATGAAGAGGCCAAGGAGGGTGTGTAGAGCTCTCTCCTGAAGGTCTCACTATGTCCACAAGATCCTTGACACCCCCAAGGTCCCCGGGTGGGTGGATTCCCTCTGGCCCTCATCCCTAGCATTTTTGGTGCAGGAACATGATAGGGTCTGCTGGAACCTGACCACCCCATCTCCTGCCCTGCTGGAGTCCCAGGGCTGGTGATCACCTGCACTGTAGGTTTCTTCCATGAACATGTTGTGCTCCTTGGGCCCCATGGCAACCTGGCTGCTCTGTGACTTGCAGAGAATGATGGTGGTTGGGTGTCCCTGTCTGTCTTTGCAGGAAGGGTCCTGAGGTACCTTCAGGTAAGACAACTCCTTCATGGATTTGGAGACATGGGAGGACGTTCTGAAATGGAAAAGAGGTCCAGGATGTATGTAGGCATCCTCATGTGCATTCATGAATGCAAGTCCAGTAGACACTGAGAGCCATGTTGGTCAGGATCAGGCTTGGCAACATCGTTGTATGTGTCTACCTTTTGTTCAATGGGTTGGCTAAACCCTGGGAGTAGGGAAAGGGTCTGAAAGCCTCAGGGATGCTGTTAAGTAGGCAGCATTTACTGTGGGTCTGGAGAGGCCTGACTTCCCAGCAAGTGCTGGTGGCACAGATGTGACTGACAGGACCTGGAGGGCTCAGGGTATGGCATCCCCAACTCTAGCTCTTGCACTGACTTGGGGGAGCCAGTCTTCTCAGGGTCACACACAAGACTGTCCTGGCTACCCAGATATCACTGAGGGGGTCTTTGGTGGGGGTCCAAGGGCTACAGGGCAGGTAGGAACAGGAGCCATGAAGATGGGTGTGCTGGACTACAACACCGTCTGTGCTCCAGACCTCCCCCCCCCCCCCCCCCGTCTCCTGGTGCTTGAGAACAATTATGTTTGCATGACAGAGATACTGAGAAAAAACGTGTGGCATGGGCAAGGAAGGACATCGACCCCTTGAAGCTGGTTCCTTCCTACTTCCTTTTCCCCTTCTCTCCTTTTGCAAATGTGGGGACAGGATTCCCTCAGATTGTGCTCATTGCCAGAGGGGCCAAAAAAGGAGGTATCCTTCATTTTGGGGGTGGTGCGCAAGCTGTTTGTCTCACGACTTCCTCTTGGACCCTCATGGCAGGAGTGGGTCTCTGCTCCACCTGCTCTGGGATCCCATTTTTCCTTCACTCTCAGTTCCTGGTTCCCAAATACCGACCACAAGCAAATCACGTTCTTTCTACCCACTGAGGATGTAACAGTGAGCAAGACAACAGACTGTCAACAAATTCAAAGGGTACATTATATGATATATTAGAAGGTGTTCATCTCTTAACATGTACCCATTAATTTATTCTACTATGTGAGAAATGTATATCAGATCATGTAGCTCAAAACCCTCTTGTGGTTCCCCATTGCACTCAGCAAAAAGCTCAAAGTCCTGAAGATGGTAAAGACGACACCCGTACTTCCCTTCAAGATAGAGCAACAGAAACCAGATTCCCCCTCCTGCCTTGAACAACTCAAAAATTGGAAAAACATATACAAACCCACTAATATCAGACATTAGGCAACAAGAAGTGCAAGATAAGTATCCCAGAGAGGTGGAAAATCTGCAGGGTCGGCCCCCAAATCGTCACAACTTGCTGTCTGGAAGTTTCTGATTTGCAGAATGAGGGTGCCCAGGAAGCTCTGTGGGACACTCAAGTGGAGAAAATGGAGGTAGAGGTTTGGGGAGGCCAAAGTGGCTTGTGTTTGCAGGGAAGAGTACTAGGAGACAACTGCACAGTGAGAGAAAGTGAGCACTGGAGGTTTGAAGACTCCCCCCCACCCAAGTCTGCCTCTGAGTGCTGGTTAGTGCATGTGGGAAAAGGGCCACCCAACAGGAGCAGAAGAAACACTCCTCAGAGCTCACACAGGCTGAGAATTATTCCTTTTTTTTTTTTTAACAGCCACAGTGGAAAACTTCGTAATTCATAGGGTACCGGGCAGGGTACTCCAAGTGGTATTATCTTGGTAATGAAGGAAAAAACAATCATCCTTAGACAAGAATGCTTTGGTGCTGCCTAACAAAGCTTAAAAGCAAGCCTCAAAAAGACCAAATTGTTTTTAAATGAATTGTGTTACAGAACAAAACTCAGGAACATTTGAAAAGCACAGAAATATCCAGCACCCAACAAGGTAAAGCTCACAATGCCTGACATTGAATAAAAAACTACCAGGCATGCATGGCAGCAAGAAAGTATGACCCCTAAGTAGGAGAAAAAAGTTAACTTACCAAAAGCAACACAGAAATGACACAAATGATAGAATTAGTAGACAAGGACATCAAATGTTATCGTAACGATATTACACATGTTCAACATGGTAGATTAACACATAAGCATGCTAAGGAGAGATATGGAAAACATAAGCAAGATGAAGAATACAACGTTTGAGGTTAAGAATACACTGGATGAGTTTAATAGCAGATTAGACACAGTAGAAACAAAGAGTAGTGAACTTGAAGACACTGCACCAGCAACTATCTAAAAATGAAACAGAAATAGAAAAAAAGACTGGAAAAAATGGAACAGAGCTTCAGTGAATTGTAGAACAACCTCAAAAGCCATGGCGTGTGTGTGTAACGTGAGTCCTCATAGGAGAAGAAAGGGAGACAGAAAACAGTATTTGAAGAAATAATATCTGAAGTTTCCAAATTAATAAAAACTAAAAATCCCACAGATCCAGAAAACACAATGAACCTCAACTGAAACAAACATAAAGAAAACCATACCAAATGGCATTGAAATATAATTGCCTAAAACCAATGCTAAGAGAAAATCTTAAGAAAGAAAGCCAGATAAAAAGGATGTGTTATATGCAAAGGTACAAAGATACGAGCAAGAGTGTGGTTCTAGTCAGAAACAACGCAAGCCAGGAGACATGGAACAACATTTCAAAGCACTAAGAGAAACAAACCTGGCAAGCTAGTCAGAGAAAAACATTTTAACAATGGATGGTAAAACCAAGCCTTTATCATATGCACTAAAACTGAAAGAATTTATAACTAGCAGACCTGTGCCATAAGAAATGTTTGAGGATGTCTTTCAGACAGAAGGAAAATAATACCAGATGGAAATATGGACCAAAAAAAAAGCGGAAAGAGTAAATATGTAAGTGAGTATAAAATATTCTTTCTTATTGTTCAAGTTCAAAGTAAAAATAATGCCTTGTGGGGCCTATAACAAATGTAGAAGTAAAATATATGTCAACAATACCATAAAGGCCAGGAGAGGGAAATGGAAATAAAATGTTGTAAGATTCTTATACGCTGAGTGGCACATTATCACTTAAAGGTAGACTGAGATATTGTAAAATTGTAAACTATAAGCACGAAAGCAATCACTAAAAAATCAAAGAGAGAGTAAACCAAAATATATGTAGTAATAAGCCAACAAAAGACATAGAATGGAATCATAAAAAATACTCAGTTAATGCAAATGAAGGCAGAAGAGGAAAAATAGAGCAAAGAAGAGAAGAAACAAAGCAAAAACAAATTGCGAGACAGTAGACTAAAATGAAATAATATCAATAATCACATTAAATACAAATGGTTTAAATATCTAAATCAAATAGCGGAGACTGTCAAGTTGAATAAAAAATCAAGACCCAAGTATATGCTGCCTATAAGAAATACACTTGAAATATAATAGACACAAATCAATGAAAAATAAAGGATGGAAAAAGAGAAACCACACTAATAATAATCTGAATAAAACTGGAGTGGCTATATTAATATCAGACACAGTATATTTTAAAGTATATAATAATATAGCCATGGATAAAGAGAATCACCTCAGGGGCACCTGGCTGGCTCTGTCGGTTAAGCATCTGACTCTTGATTTTAGCTCAGGTCATGATTCTAAGGTCATGGGATCCAGCCCTACATTGGGCTGGATGCTGAGCTTGGAACTTGCTTGACATTCTCTCTCTCCCTCTGCCCCTACCCTGCTCATGCACATGCGCTCTCGCTCTCACTCTCTCTCCCTCTCTCAAATAAAAAAAAAAAAAGAAAATAAAAGAATCAGTTCATAATGACAAAGGGGTTGTTCATCAACATGACTTGGCAATTTTATTTTATTTTTTTTTATTTTTTTTTCAACGTTTATTTATTTTTGGGACAGAGAGAGACAGAGCATGAACCGGGGAGGGGCAGAGAGAGAGGGAGACACAGAATCGGAAACAGGCTCCAGGCTCTGAGCCATCAGCCCAGAGCCCGACGCGGGGCTCAAACTCACGGACCGCGAGATCGTGACCTGGCTGAAGTCAGACGCTTAACCGACTGCGCCACCCAGAAGCCCCTGACTTGGCAATTTTAATTGTTCATGCACCTAATAACAGAACATCAGAATACATAAAGCAAAAGAGATAGAACTGAAAGGAGAAATAGTTGAAGGATAATAGAATCATAGTTGAAGATTTCACCATCCCTCTGTCAATAATTGATAGAGCAAGAAGACAGAAAATCATTAAAGATATAAAAGAGTTGGACAATACTCTTAGCTAATGTGATCTAATTGGCATTTACAAAACTCTCCATCTAAAAGCAGAAGAACAAGTATTCTTTTCGAGTGCATGTGGAACACCTACCAAGATAGATCATATTCTGGGCCATAAAATAGTCTCAATAAGTTTAGAAGGATTCAGATCAAACAAAGCATACTCTTTGGCCACAATAAAATTAAATTAGAAATCAATAGCAGAAAGATGTATGGGAAATTCCCAAGTATTTTGAAACTAAGTAACAATTGTAAATACTGCTTAGGTCAAGAAGAAACTGAAACAAAGTAAAAACTACTTTGAACTGAATGAAAGTGAAAACACAACATATAAAAATGCATGGGGTGCAGCTAAAGCAGTACTTTGAGGGAAATTTACATCATGAAAATTTATAGTATTAGAGAAGAATAGGGGTCTGAAATCAGTGACCTAAGTTTCCCCCTAAAAAACTAGGGAAAAAAAGGGAAGATTAAACCCAAAGAAAGAAAATAATAAAAGAGCAGAAATCAATGAAGTAGAAAACAGAAAGGCAATAGAGAAAATCAGTAAAACCAAAAGCTGGCTCTTGGAAAAGAGGAGTGAATACATCTGATAAACCTCCAGCAGGCTTTATTAGGGCAAAAAGAAAGAAGACACAAATTATTAATATCAAGATTAAGAACAGATACACCATTAGAGATCCTACAGACATTAAAAGGACAACGAGGGAATATTATGAACAACTTCATGCCAATAAATTTGACAACCCAGATGAAATGGATGAATTCCTTCATCATAAAAGGACTAAATGCCAAAGCTCAATCAAGAAGAACTAAATAACCAAAATAGCCCATCTATTATAAACATTGAATTTGTAGTTGAACGTTCTCCCACAAGGAAAACTTTAGGCCCGATGGCTTTACTCTTAAACTCTACCAAGCATTTAGGGAAGAAATGATACCAATACTATAAAACTCTTTCAGAAAATGAAAGATGAGAGAATACTTCTTAACTCATTCAGTGAGGTGAGCCTTAATATCCCGATACCCAAACCGAATAAAGGCCCTGCAAACTTTCTTCATGTAAGAATCCAAACTATATGGACATGCTCATTCATCTACCATGACCAAGTGGGTCTTATCCTGGGCATGCAAAGCTTGTTGAACATTTGAAAATCAATGTAACTCTCAATATTGGTAGATGAAAGGAGAAAACCATATTATCATCTCAACAGAAGCAGAGAAAGCATTTGAGAAAATTCAACATCCATTCCCAATAAAAATAGGAATTAAAGGAACTTCCTCAACCCAATAAAGAATACCTACACAAATCCTATAGTTAATGTCATACTTAATGGTGAAAGACTGAATGTTTTCCCCACATAATTGGGAATGAGGAAAGGGTGTCTGTTCTTACCACTTCTATTTGACAGGGTACTGAGGGCTCAGTCCATACAAACAGGTAAGAAAAGAAATGAAGAGTGTACAGACTGCACAGGAAGAAAAATATGATCTCTACATATAGAGGATCTTATCACCTAATTAGAAAATTCCAAAGACTCTATAAAAAAACTACCCAAACTGACCTGGGGCTTTAGGAAATTTGCAAAAATAAAGTCAGTGTACAAAAATCAGCCATATTTCTCTATACTAGCAATAAGCAGTTGGGAATTGAAACCAAAAAGGTGCTATATAGGTAGCTCAGTTGGTTCAGTGTCTGACTCCTGATCTTGGCTCAAGTCAGGGTCTCACAGTTCATGGGATCGAGCCCCTCATAGGGCTCTTCCCTGGCAGGGTGGAGCCTACTTGGAATTCTCTCTCTCACTCTCTCTTTCTGTCCCTCCCCCACTCATTTTCATTATCTCTCTCTCTCTCTCTCTCTAAGTAAATAAATAAAGTTAAAAAAAAGTTACCATATATAGCAGCATTAAAGACATGAGATATTTAGGTAACAAATAATTGCAAGGCCTGTGGGCTGTAAAATATAAAATAACAATAAAAGAAATCAAGAAGACTTTATTTATTTTTTTTCCAACGTTTATTTATTTTTGGGACAGAGAGAGACAGAGCATGAACCGGGGAGGGGCAGAGAGAGAGGGAGACACAGAATGGGAAACAGGCTCCAGGCTCCGAGCCATCAGCCCAGAGCCTGATGCGGGGCTCGAACTCACGGACCGCGAGATCGTGACCTGGCTGAAGTCGGACGCTTAACCGACTGTGCCACCCAGGCGCCCCAAGAAGACTTTAATAAGTGGAGAGATACACCATCTTCATGGATCAGAAGACTCAATGGGGGGGCGGGTGCGCCTGGGTGGCTCAGTCAGTCCAGCGACTGACTTTGGCTCAGGTCATGATCTCGGGGTTCATGGGTTTGAGCCCCGCGTCGGGCTCTGTGCTGACAGCTCAGAGCCTGGAGCCCGCTCCGGATTCTGTGTCTCCCCCTCTCTCTGCCCCTCCCCTGCTCATGCTCTGTCTCTCTCTGTCTCAAAAATAAATAAAAACATTAAAAAAAAAAAAAAACCCAAAAAGCAGACTCAATACCGTGAAGATGCAATTTTGTCTAAATTTATCTAAATAGTCAATGCAAAACAGAGGCCAGAAAAAGACTCACACGTACAAAGCCAACTGATTTTTGATAAAGGCGCAAAAGTAATTCAGTTAAGAAGTGTATTCGACACATGGTGTGCAATGATTGGATATACACATGCAAAAAATGGGCCCCACCCTATACTTCACACTGTGTACGAAAATGAACTCTAGATCATAGACCTAAAAGTAAAATCCAGAGTTCCAAACTTCTAGCAGAAAAATACAGGAGAAAAGCTTTGTGATCTTGGGCTGGACAAAGATTTCTTAGGTGTGTCTCCAAAAGCACCATCCATAGAAGAAAAAAAAAAAAAAATGAACGTTAAATTGGATGTCGTCCAAAGTAAGAACTTCTGCATTTTGAAAGACATCTAGAAAAAACCGAAAAGGGAAGCCGTGGATTTGGGGGGAATATTTGCAAATCACGTATCCGATAAAGATCCATATCTGGACTACATACACATCACTCACGAAACAGAAACTCAAACCCCAGCGCAAGCCATCTGATGAAATACAGACAAAAGATCTGAATAGACACCCCACCCAAGGAGATCCACATGACAGGTGCTGGACGTCATTCCTCATGAGGGAAACAAGTCAAAGGGGAATATTGCTACACGTCTACTCGAATGGCTAAGATTGGGGGAAAAAGGCCTGAAAATACCAAGTGCTGGTGAGGTTGGGGGGTAACTGGCCCTTTCGTGCAGTGCTGGTGAGGACGCAAAACTGCACGGCCGTGTGGAGAGAGGGGCTTGGTGTTTTCTTAGGAGGTTCCCCGCGCACTCTGCCGCCCCACTCCTAGGCATTCACTCCGATAAAATAACAACTCCCTTTCACACAAAAGCTGTACACGAGTGTTTCTCACGGCGCTACCTGTAATAGCCCCAGCCAGAAGAAATGCACGTTCTCTGCCTGGTGAGTGCCTAAAGAAACTGTATTACATCCGCAGAAAAACTCACCAGCCATAAAAAGGAATGAATTGCTGAGAAACAACACGGGTGGCTCTTGACTGCATCATGCCATGTGACAGGGACCGGCTCCTGAGACCTGCGCACTGTATTGCCCCCTTCTTATGACTTCCTGAAGAAGGTCCAACTAAACAGAAAACAGCTTAGTGGTTTCCGGGGATGGGAAGCTGGAGGAGGCTTGACTGCCTAAGGGGCATGGTGGATTCTGGGGAGAAAAAGCTGTTTCCTCTCTTGCTTGTGGTGGTGGTTTCACGTCTGTGTGACTTTGTCAAAACTTGCAAAGCGACCCACTGAGGACGGTGAATCTTACTGTGCATGAATTATAGCGCAATAAAAAAGAAAGCAAGATCTCTAAGAACAAAAATGATTTCGCCCCCTCTCCCATCTCATTTCTTTCTGGTTTACTCCACCCCGGTCACAGTGAGCTCCCGCTGCTCCTTAAACCACCAGGCACGTTTCTACCCCAGGACCTTTACACTGGCCGTCCCTTCAGGCTGGGGAACATCCTTCCTCCAGATAGCTGCTTGGGTCAGTTTCTCACCTCCCTTGAGTCCCAGCTCAGTTGTTACCTCCTTGATGAACTTATTTAAAATTGCAATGTACCCCTCACCCTGCCCTCTCTACCCCCTACCCTCTCAACTTTCTTCCAGTCACTTTTAACCTTGTAACAGTATATAATTTACTGTATTACACGGGTGGTGTATTGACTGTTTCCCCCACGGGAATGTAGCCACCAGGGCACGGATCTTTACGTCTTGTCTCCAAGTCTATCCCCTAACGCGTGGAGCAGGGCCTGGTACCTCAACAGGTTCTCAGTAATATTTGTGGTCAGGCCCATCCAGATTTCTGGAGAAGCCCTGTGACAGCCCCCAGCTCCCCAGGACCCTGGGCCCATTGCCCGGAGCATGCGTCCTTCCTGCCTCCTTCCTTCTCCTCCTCTCTCCTGTCCCCTTCAGAGCAAGGCACAGATGCCCCCCTTCAGCTTTCTTGGCTTGCGGAGAGCATCCTGGGGTGGGGGTGCCTCCCTTACTGCTGACTAGCCTCTGGCCCTTCCCCTTCCCCAGTGTCCCTGGGGATGCGCTGGCCATTCTTGGGTCCCCAGCATGTCCCAGGGAAGGCTGTCCTTGAAGGTCCACTGAACGAATGAATGAGAGGCTGAGTCCAAGGGCGGGCTGCCGGGAGGGCCTTCCCCAGACAGTGGCTTCCTCCTCCTCCCGTCCTCCTGGGGCTGTTCCCAGCAGCCCGGCCTCCTCCAGCCACCTTCCCAGAGGGCATTCATGGTCACTCCACCCCATAGCCATGCCCCCGCCCCGCCATCTGCCTCTGGGAGCCAGGTGGCCACGCAGGGGACACTCCTGGGGCTGCCAGAGATGTTGCATTTCTGCATGTCGGAGTGTGGGTGACACGGGACGCAGCCAGCCCATCCTCAGGATGAAAGCGTTTTCCGAGGTGCCGGGGACAGAGACGGGGTGAGGCCCTCGGCCTGCAGTGGCTGGCCACCTTCACGGTTCCCGAGCCCTCCCCGGGGGCGGCCTTGTTCCTTCAGGGAGGATTTATTACGTGCTTACTGCATACCAGGAGATGCGGCAGGGCCTGGGGGTTCGTCTGAACAGGACACACGGAAACCCCTTCCCTTGGACAGCTTGTGTCCTGGGGGAGAGGCGACGGGCGGACAGGAAGCCGGGTGCCGTGCCGGCTGGGGACAGGGAGACCGCTGGGGTGCAGGTGTCCGACAGGTGCCTGGTGCGAGGGTGTGGGGTAGCCGAAGGACGGAGTGGTGGATAAGTGAATCATTCTGGGGGGATGGCCACCCGCCCCGCTGCACGTGACGTCCTGCTGGGGAGGGGTGGGCGCCCCCTGGTCACCTCACCTCTGCCCCTCCGCCCCCCCACCCCCATCACGTCCGTGCTGTCCGCCTATGCCAACCCCACGAGGTGCCGAGACACAGAGAGGTTCAGTGACCTGTCCCCGCACATGCAGCCTCTGCAGGACGACACTGGTTCAGACCCAGCCCGAGCCTGAAGCCTGCAGCCTGGGGACCATGGCCAGCGGAGCTCAGCGCACACTTGAACCTTCCTGGAGGACCTCTTCTTCCTACCACCGGCTAGAAAACCAGCCGCTTCCCTGCCACTCCCAGAAAGTGCGGCCTTTCAGACCGAGGCCGGCTGCTGCCACCTCTGGGGGCGTCTCACGAAGGGCTGGAGTCCCCGGAGCCCCTCCGCACCTGGACGGCTCAGTGTCACCCATAAGCATTTGGCCCGTATCTTGCCCTGAAACGGCATCCTAGCCCTGTGACGGCCAAAGTGGAATATATTTTTAAATACAGAAGGCGACAGAAGTGTAGTCAGGCAAACAGCTGCAGAGGGGAGCGTTTTCTCGCCTTAGAAGTGATCCAAGATGCGGCAGAGGAGAAGACAGGCCTGACAACACACACGTGGAAACGACTGCGCGCACACAAAAATAAGTGAGTTCCAAACAAGCACAAAGCTGCTCCTTCTGGAACAGCTCCCCACCACGGACATCGCACGCAGGACTCCTGCTCGGGAACGTGCCCAGGGATGGTCTGGGCGCCCAGGGCCCCCAAGGAGTGCACCCCGGGGTCTGGGGAGGCAGGGGAGGGAGCCCGCTGGGCCCCGGGCACGGGAGGTGGAGCCGCCCCGGAGCACCCGCCTGGAGGCCGGGAGGAGCCTTCCCTAGGACGCGCCTTGTCTTTGCCCGGACACTGGCCGTTGTACCACCGTCCACTGTGTGGATAAGAAGCCAAGGCTCAGGGAAGCATGTGGACAGTCCGTCGGTCCCTGCGTTCACTCATGCAGCAGGCACGTGTGGACGGGGACAGTGACATGCTTCCAGCCACACCTCTGGTCCCCACAAGCTGTCAACCACCACCCCGCAGGGCGATGGCAAAGCCAGCACTTGGATCCAATATCCCCCCTCCCATCCTCCTCTCCACCAAGTCAGGAGCTGCCAGGGGGGCTCAGTCCCAATCCTACCCTCTCCCCGGCTGCTCCTGGCTGTAGGGACCCCTCTTTTCTTGGCTCAAGGCCTGGGGCTCAGCGCCAGATGCCCCCCAGGGTGCCCCTTGCTGCCCTGCAGGGAGGCACTGTCCCGAAAGATGGAGGGGCCGGGGCACCTGCGGGGAAGCAGGACACAGGGTGTCCCTTCTGGGGACACGTCCCCTCCTACATGTCCCAGCCTGGTGCTGCGCTGACCTGGGGTTCTGGGACACGGCTGATGACGTCCTATCGGCCGAGGCGTGGCTGTGTGACTTTTCCGAATTCTGCTCGTCCATGTTGGGGTGCAGTTTGGAGAACCCACAGGCCCAGCTTCCAGCTCTGTCCTCATGCCCAGCGGGGCAGCCTTATCTCTGGGTACCCCCTCCCCACCCCAGCCAGCCCTGACCTCACCCCTGAGGTCACAATGGCTCCAGTGCTCAAGGCACTTTCCCAGGGCCAGCGCTTGGGCACGGCATGTGCATGTGTGTGCATCTGTGCTCCTGGTGTGGCCTTGGGCTCAGCCCTTCTGTCTCTGGTCCTGAACTGTCCCCTGTAAGATCCACGGAGCCCGCCCTGGCTGACACCTCGGCTTGTGAGGAACCCTGAGACCGAAGAGCCAGCTAATCCTGGATTCCTGACCCGAGACACTGGTGAGATAGTGAATGTGTGTTGTAAGCCCCTAAGTTTTGGGGTCATTAGTTACACAGCAATAGATAAGTCACCCATGCTCTGCACTGGGGAAACGTGGCAGAATTAGGGTTCTTCGTGACCGCCCATCACACTGGGCCACAGTCCAGTCGCAAGGCTGCAGGGCAAGCGTGGTCCAGAAGGCTGGCCGGGGACACCCAGCATGGCCCCTTGTCACCATATCCGGCTGTTGGAGGCCCTGCGGGTGGGGCTGGTGAGTGGAGGGCTAAGAGCCAGGACGCTGCAGGGGTAAGGGGCTCTTGTGGGCCAGGACCTGCTGTTGGGCCAGCGACCTGCACCCCCATAACCATCTCCCTCAAGGGGTCCTTGAAGCCACACTGTGCACTCAGCCCCTGCATTCTGGGAACAGTCTGTGCCGGGACGAGGGCCCTGCCGGGGAGTCTCAGAGACGACAGCCAGCCAGGGCTCACCCCTGAGGCCACGGGGGCCTCAGCACTGGCCCCTGGGGTTCAAACTCCCTTCTCTGAGGCCGTGACTGCTTTCAAACAGGGCGACAATGCCCACCCTCCCCCAGCTGGCTCTGACGTTCAGACTGCTTTTCTGTGAGAGGTGCCTGGTGCGGGACAGGTGCCCCCGCGGCACGGAGGCTGGGCTTTGGGGGCGGCATCCCCAGGTCTAACTGGGGTCCTGTGGGCCGGGTGTTTGGGTCCCCACCAGGTGGAGGGAGGAAACCGGCCGGCAGGGGCCAGGTGAAGAGGGAGCGTGCTACGTTTATCGGGGCCTCACCGGGTCCCCGGCACCCTTCTATGTCACCTGGAGCCTTAAACCTTCCCGCAGGCCCAGGACCTGGGAGCCGGGGTTCCCTCCGAGGCCCAGACAGGAAGCTGCGCCTCGGGTCGGTCTGAAATGGAAAAGGTCGGCACGTATCCGGGTTTACCTGGAGCCCTGAGCTCGAGTTCCTCCCCCCCAGCACCCTGAAGCGGACCGCTGAGAACCAGGCCTGTAAACTCCTTCGTGACCGAGGGGCCCTGCTGAGCCCGATTCTGCGAAGCTGCCAGACTGGGTGTTTGTAAGAGCCCCGTCTGGGAGAAGTGTCCTCCACAGGCCCCGGGGCTGTGTCCCGGGCAGCTTTGTGGCTGGTGGCCTTGGCCGGGGATGTGCCCCAGCCACCCCCAAAACGGCTTGCATGACTGTTCCTAAATACGCAGCAATTTCGGGAGTTGGTTGTTGAATACAGCCACAGCAGCTCACAATTAAATGCATTTTATGAACAACAGGTAATAAATACCCCAAACTCATCACTTCCTGGTCACTGGACCAGATCTCACTGTGCCCTAGGGGTGATCTACAGCTACGGGCCTAGCTACCGTGAGCCACCAAGCACCTGAGCGACTCCGTGAACACTGCCACCATCAGCCGCGGGGTGGGGGGATACTTTCTCCATGGACACCAACGATGCCACGGGCAGGGCCCTTTGGAGAGCTCCTTTTTAGATATTTGCCAGGCTGATTGGGCAAGATGGCCCGACCAGTCTCCCCTCCACTCGGGAACTTGGAATTGGGGCCAAGAGTGAGACCTCGGGATTGGGAGTGGGGGCCCCCTTAGGGCCGCCCATCCCCCGCTCAGGGGTCCTGGCAGAAGGGAAGGGACAGAGGAGGGTACGAGCCCTGGGGGCTTTGCAGGTTCTGGCCTTGACCTTCCCAAGGCCCCAGTGGGCCTTTTGGGTTCCTGCAACACTGTAGACTAAGTTGCCCCCGGCCAACCTGCTGAGGCAGGTTTTCTGCAAACTCGTTTCCGAGGGAGAACTTTCTGGCAAGTCCGGCCCAGGTAAGCTGAAGGAGCTGCTTCAGAGGTCGCGCACTCCCGCCTCTGCAGGGTTTGGGGGAGGCTGGATGTCTGGGGAATTCAAGTGTCACATCGGGGCAGATGGCAGAAGTTGAGCCTCTGTGGCTGGACCTCGGCCCCAGGGGACACAGGGATGGTCACCTGCTGAGATCTGACCCTTGTCCGTCTCCCCTCACCCCTCACCGTGAATACGGCAAGATGTCACGGGTCCAGTGCCGCTGGCTGGGCCGTGCCATGTGCCTGTGTCCCCTGGAACCTGCCAGGAATTAGGGAGCAGCGCCGCGGCTGGATGTGGGCTCCCAGCCTGCTGCCTGCTTTTCATAGCTGGGCGTGCTCACGCCCCTGGATTGGGATGAAGCTCAGAGAGGGTGAGAACCTGGCTGGAGGTCACCCAGCAGGCAGTGGTGGAGCCGAGTTCAACCACGGGGCCCCCCCCACCCCCACGGAGCTCCAGCTGGGGGTGCGGATGAGGCCTGTGGACAGTACGGAGCAGGCCCCAAGAGGCGCCCGCCTGTGCCTCCCCACGCGGCCGGCAGGTGGCGCTGCGGGCCCAGGCAGGCCTCAGGCAGCGTCCCCGCAGCTCTCCCAGCGCAGAAGGCGTCTGGGGAGGGGACCGTGGCATTCCAGGCCGCTGGGCAACCTAGGGGTGCTACCCACCGGGGGCCCGGCGGCTGTGGGAGAGCGTCAGCTCTCTCCCACCCCCACGCCCCTGGACAGGCTCCCTCCAGCTCCACTTCTGCTGGGGCCCACCCGGGGCCAGCAGCCCAGCCCCTGCTCTGCTACCCAGGCCCCTCCTCCCACCTCCTCCCTGCTCCCAGCTGCAGCCAGGTCCGCCTCTGAGGCTTAGTGCAGTGCCCTCCCCTGGCCCCTGGAATGCCCTTGACAAGATTCTCTGCTTGATCAGGCTCCAGAACCTTCTCCTGGGCCCATCTGCGCCCTCCTGCGCCCTCCAGTTTCAGCAGGGAGCTCCCATCCTCCGCTGCCGACATCTGGCCGCCCTCCACATCTGACCGGTTTCCTCATCCTGCCCCCCACCCCCACCTCTCCAGTGGAGGTCTGACCACCTGGCCTGGCTTCAGCCAGAATCCTGGCAGGTGGGTTCAGCCTGAACGCCTCTGCCCCGCACGTCTCCTCCTGTCCATCCGCCGACCCATAGCCGCTGGTGCCTGGACGTCCCACGGCCCCTGCTTCATTCTGATGGAAACAGTCTTCCCCTCCCACGCGCAACCCCAGCGCCCGGGTCCCTGCACCTGCTGTGATAGTGCTCCCTAGAATAAATCAGGGTCTTCAACAAGTGTCATGAATATTTTTTTTTTCTTTAACGCCCAATCCCTCCCCACCACACACCTGCTTTCCTAAAGAAACTCCTTGCACTCTCCTATTTGCCCTCAGAGACCCCAGCCCAGGTCACCTCCTCTGTGAGGCCACCCCTGCTTTCCCTGGGCTCCCATAGCATTCATCCTCCCTGCTCAGGTTGCTTCAACATCAACTCTTGGAGTGCCAGCTCATGCTGGGCCCCTCTGCGAGGCGGGGGTGTTGACAGAAGGTGCCAGGCAGACAAGTTTCTCTGCAGAGGACCCTCCCCCAGGAGCATAATGGCCCCATCTGAGCCTTGGAACTCCTCCCATGATGTTTAAACCCACGGAGCCTAGCGAGCCCGGCCTCCAATGGCCTCAAGTGCAGGCTGGGACTCCAGGCTTCCCTTCCTCTGGGCCTTGGACCCTGTGCATCCAATTCTGGCCCCAGCATTTCTTGGATCAGGGAGTTACCCCCTCGCTGAGCCTCCTGTGGGTGCCAGTGAGAGGACCCACCCACAGGCTCCTGTGGACCCTGGTCTCTGGGGTCAGTTGGTGCTGCCACCACACCAGGCCCACTCTGCTCTGCCCACACATGCAGCCCTCCGCCTGCTGGGACCCTTCCTGTCCCCCATCACCTGTCACTGCTCCCAACGCCTTTTGCTGATGGCCCTGGACAGGCTCGTGTCTCTCCCCAGCCTCCTAGTCCTGGGGATCCCCCTGTGGGTTCCTAGCCATGGTCTCTCGCTAGACCCTCTGCCCCAGGAGGGTCCCCAGGGACCCTGTGTCCCTGCCGAGCTCCAGCCCGGGATAGGTGCCCATCACATGGGTGAAAGCGCCAGATATGCTTGGTGGAGGCTGCCCCAGGAGGGGTCCTGCTCCCTGTCTCTGGTGCATGTGACGGAGACGGCCCAGGGTCCGCAGACACCCTGGGTCCCTGCGGGTGCACGACCCAGGACACCCGCCCCCCCCCTCCCCCGTCCTCCAGGGTCCGTTCCTCTTTCCAGACTCCTCTCTGAATCTTCCACAGAAAAAACAGAGAAGGGTTTTCTCCTCCACTTTCTGAAAATGAGATTTTAAAAATAACTCAGAGGCAGTGGCGGAGACAAGAGGGGATTATGTGGGAGTTCGAGCCACACCGGGAAGGTCAGCAAGACCTGCTCACCCCTCCCCCTCGGCTCTCCCCACCCCGGGGCCTCTCCCGTGTTTCTCTCTCTGCCTGGCCCCCTGGCCGGCCCCTCCACAAGGAGGCGGGCATCTCCATCTCTAGTGATGGGGAGACAGCAGTTGGGGGGGGTCTGCTGAGAAGGGAGGTGGTCCAGGTGGTGGGGGAAGGAACGTGTGGGCCGTGACTCTCAGCTGGAGAAGGGACCGAGAGTCCCTATTGGTCTTGCCAGTCTCCTTGGTTCTCTCCCTTCTCTGGTGAGCTCATGGCTCACCAGCCCCATGGCCTCCTGGACTATTTCTTGTTCCTCAAACATTGTGTCTTTCCTGCCACAGGGCCTTTGCCTAGGCAAAGGGTTTCTCAGACTCTCTCTCCTCTCCCTTCACGTGCTATACTGCCCTTACCCTCAGCTTCAATGTTATTTCCCCCAAGAGACTCTCTCTGTCCACAGAATAGTACACAGGGTGTCCCCACACCTCCTGCCCCCGCCCCAGCTCCCTGACAATTTCCTTCTCTAGCCTTATCATAATTGATAATTCTCTTTATTTATTGACTTACCGTGTCTTTTATCTGTCTCTCCAACTAGACTGCAAGCTTCCTGAAGGCGGGGACTGCAGATGGCTGTTTCCCCTCCCACATCACCTGGGCACTCACTATTTCTGTGTGTCAGTCCCAGCCTATCTTCTTTGAGGGGCTCTGTGGCCACTGGCTGCAGGTGCCAGGTCATCAGCTGGTGGGATCGAGCCTTGGCGGCTCCCCGAGAGAACCACTCGCCTGATAACGTGCCCGATCAGCCTCCTTCCATCCCCTCCAGTGTGCCCTGGGATTGCGTCTCAAGTGACCTCGCGTCCTCAAATCATTTGCCTTAACGTCCAGTGGCAGGCTGAATAACGCCCCCCACCCCTTCCCCAAAGATGTCAACGCTCAAATCCCTGGAACCGGAAATTGTTATCTTATACAGCAGAACAGGACTCTGTGGCTGTGATCCAGTTAGAGATCTTCAGATGGGGAGATTATCCCAGATTTTCTGGGTGGTCCCTAAGTGCAATCGCACGAATCCTTCTAAGAGAGAGGCAGAGGGGGTTTAGATACACAGAAAGAAGAGGAAGCCGCAGGACCACAGAGCAGAGATTGGGGTGACGTGGCCACAAACAGGGAATGCCAGAAGCAACCCCCCCCTCCCCTGCAAAGCTGGGAGAGGCGAGGAACAGATTCTCTCCTGGAGCCTTTGGAGGGAGCGCGGCTCTGAGGACACGTTGATTCCGTCCCAGTGACACTGTCTGGGGGCAACTTGTTAGAATGGGCCTCGGAAGGAATACAGGGTGCTTCTGGGAAGCCCCAGCTAAGACACACCCGGTCTTGTCTTAATTATTGTGGCAAACTGGACGCTGTCACTCCAAATGCTGGCACCCGACGGCTCAGGTGAGGACGACATTTCCCAGCCTCTCCTGCGGCCAGGAGGGGCCGCGTGACTAAGTCTCACCCTGGAATGAGAGAACCGAGGGCAGTTTCCCCTCCCGTTCTCACAAGGAGGCTGGAGCCCTGGACTGCCCCTCACCCTCTCCCTTGGCTGGGACACGATGGGGTGTGACGTCCCTCCCAGGGACACCACCGAGGGGGCGCAGCCACGGCCGGGGGGGGGGTCCGCGGGGGTGGGGGGCGCCCTGTGGAGCTGAGCTGTCTGCAGGCCTGGGACATGACGCTCCGTCTCATCGAAACTGCTGTGTCGGGGGCTCTTTGTTACCACGGCTCACATGTCACCCTGACTAGTACACCGTGGGGTCCTGGCCCACAGAGGCGACCCGTGAAGGTCCGCACAATGAGAACGTCAACAGCAACGTATCTGTTTCTCTTGTACTAACCCCGGGAGACGGATGGCTGAGCCGCCAGCCAGAACCGCCGTCTGCCTGAGAGCCGGCGTTCAGTGGCCCCAGTGGCTGGAGCACAGGATGATGGGAAACGTGACCTGTCGAGTGACGTCCGGGCACCCACTCGCCCAGCGCGGACTCGGAGGCCTACGACCGGCTGTGCTCCTGCCCCACGGGTGCCGTGAGCGCCAGGCCCTCAGCCGCCCTGTCCAGCAGGGCCTGGCCTGGAGGGGGGCTCAGGAGGCGCTGGCAGGCGGGAGGCAGGGTGTGCCCGAGGAGAGTACTGTGCCGTGTGGGGGCCGACCGGGCACCCGGTCGCTGCTCCTCAGGACCCCGCAGGGGCACTCAGGGCCTAGGCCCCGGAAACACGTGATGGGGCGTCCTGGCACTGAGCCACCGTCGGGGGGGCCGGCTGTGCTCTGGGCCCACACTGGAGGGTACCCGGGGCGGAACTGCGTGATTCCGACTCCTGCCGGCTGGAGGAGTACGGGCAGTTCTCTGTCATTTTACGTTAGTGAGTGGCACACGCACACGAGGGCTTGCAGGAAAGATCTGGAGAGGGTTCCAGCCTCAGTGCCATCGGCTGACAGACTGGAGGTGCTTCAACCCCGCGATCCTGTCACGAGGCGGTCAGGAAGCCGGTCCTCAGGGAGGGGGCAGTTCTTTGTGACCAGTCGCGTTCCTGCTTTGCCACATTATACCCCCTCCTGTGCCGCACCCTAACTCTTCACTGACGTGCAGGCAGGCGGTTTCAGCCTGTCTTACAGATGGGGAAACTGAGGCCCAGGGAGGTAATGTGGTTGGCCCAGCCTGCGGTGAGCGAGGCCTGCTTCCGCTCCTGAACCCCGTCCCCGCCCTGCCCCCTCCTCAGCTGCTTTTCTGAGAGTGGTGGCAACCAGTGAGGTGCAGTTCATTTGGGGGAGGGGGGCTCAAGGCCCTCCCGCTGGGGCTGGGCTGACCTCGCCAGGGCTGTGGGCCAGAGGAGGTGTCCAGGCCCGCTGGCGGCGGGGGGGGGGGGCTCCCAGGAGGCGACGAGACGGAACAGGCACTCGCCGAGGCAACCGTGGCCTCCCCAACCTCTCACTCATGCACCTTCCTGGGCCGGAGGGTGGTGCTGGGCCCAAGGTCTCTAAGCAAGGAAGGGAGAGTCCCCGGTGACCTCCAGAGGGAGGGCCAGCCGGGCCTTGGGGGGCTCTGAGGCGTATGGAACAGGCAGAGAGGGCTTCCCATATGAGGCAGTGTGAGCGAGGGCCTGAAGGATGGGTTTGTAGAGGAGGGTGGTGCGGAGGTGTGGAGATGCAGGAACGAACCTGAGAGTGGCCAAGGGGCCAGGTTTCCAGAAGACCCCCTTTCCTCCCCCTGTCGCTGTGCTCTTCCAACAGTGGGCTGAGCATTATGACACACGGGCCTTGGCACGTGCAACATTCAGTGCCGACAGAGTTCATTTCCTGCTCACGTGACGGTCTGAGGCTGGGGGTCTGGCGCTTTCCGGTGTCCCTGAGAACGGCCTCAGCGCTGGGGGTGACGCATCCCCAGGGTGAACCTTCCAAGAGCAGGGGGGAGGGGGCCGTGAGGCGGGCCCGAGGCCCTCCGCATACACCATGCACGTGTCACGGGCTACCTGCCCTATGATGGCTCATGTCCCCACTCCCCTACCAGTGCTTGGGTCCATTTTGAGGGAACTTGAACTCATCAGGTCCCTTGAGGCCAGGGGCCTGGTTGGACCCATTTCAGGGGGGATGCTGGAGCTGCCACTGATCCACAAGCCCTTGGACCCTGGGAATACTCGCCGGCTGCCTGCGGGCTGGCCAGGCTCGTCCCGGCTGGATTACGGCCTCTGTGGCCCGGGAGCATGCAGGGTGGGGGCCGTGGACAGCAGGCTGCACTGTGCAACAGGGGTAGAAGGGGCGTGGGGGCCCTGAGCCGGGTGGGTTGGTTGGGAGGGGCTGAGAGGTGTCTGAGTGCCAGGGCGGGGTTGGATTGTTCCTGAGCAGGAAGGGGTGAGCCGCAGGGGTGTAGGGGGAGGGGGCCGCCAACCCTCCTTGACCCTTCTCCCTCCTAGCCCCAGCCCACTTTCAGGTGGGGCCCCTTTAAATGCAAGGTTCTCTTCCCCTCAGAAGGCCCCTCCCCTGGTGTCCTGGGCAGCCAGGTAAACGAGCCTGACCGCCAGGTAAACGAGCCTGACCCCCAGGTTGCGGGCATGGCTTCCCCTCATTCCGGGGACCCCAGCCCGGCTGGTCTGGCCCCTCCTCCTGTAGCTCCTCCAGGTGAGTCACATGGCGGGGGGAAGGTTGGAAGAAAAGGGGTGTCCCTGGCATTTGGGGCTCTGAGAACGTGGGAGAGGAAGCAGCCATCCCACCCCCTCTTCCTGGGTGGGGGCTCTGCCAAGGTCACACAGAAGGACAGGGTCAGAGTGGGGGCACTGACCTCACCCTTAACAGACCCTTCTTCCTCTAGGACCGCTGCCCTGCAGCCCTCCCAGGGGTCCTGCCACCCTTGGACCCCTGAGCCTGGAGGTGGGCCAGGGTTCTCCTCACTCTTCAGGGCCCCTTCCAGATCATTCTCTGACCCACCCCCGCCTTCTTAAAACCCCAGTGCTGGACCCCCACTCCTCAGGGGTACACACCTCCTACCCCTACTGGAGAGGGCAGTCATCTGCCCCCTTGAATTCTGGACTCCGGCCCTGACCCTCTCTTCATCTCTGTGGCCATCGCTTTGGTGATTCCTTCCCTCACCCTGGCCTCTCGGTTCCCCAGACTCCCCTCGAGCACTTGTCCCCTTTCCCCCACACCCACCTTTGCCCTGGTCATGCCCTTGACCTTGCCAGCATCCAAACTGCAGCCTGGCCCTGACCCCCTTCCCAGGAATCTCGGGAGCTGAGGGGCGAGCTGCTGTCCACTGTTTCCAGCACATTCTTCCTCCTCCCACCTGCCCTGCCTCCCTCCCTCCCTTCCTCTGCTCATCCAGCTCTGCCGTGATTGTCACACCCGCACACACACCCCCTTCCCTGGGCCCTCTGTTGTTTTATTGTACCAGCCTGGCAAACCCCCAACTCCCCGCCCCCGCCCCGCCTGCACCCATACAGCTGAGCCGAGCTGGGGATAAACTCAACCACTAATGCTCTTCAAATTCCTGACTGTGAGCCTAAGGGGCCTTGGTCTTCACATTGCACTCCTCCCTCTGTCCATGTCTCCCTCGCTCCAGGCCCCCACCTCCCCCCTTCCTCCTCACACTCAGCTGCTGGCCCTGCTCCCTCTTTCAAGAACCCAAAGCCATGGGAAGAGGACTCCTACGGGTCCCCAGCACCACGGGCACCGGCCCACCTGCACCTGTGTCCACGGTTCTGTCTGCCCCATAGGCTCCTGTGACGCCCCATTCCTGCTCCCGACAAGGCCAACGTTCCTGCCTACTCACGGCCACCCCCACCCTTCCTCTCCAGTAGCGTGACATCTTCTCTCCTTGCTAGATCTTTCCAGCAACGTAAAAGCTTGCTGTCGTATCCTATCTCTTGGCCCCATGTCCCTTTCAGCTATCGCCCTATTTCTCTGATCCCTGTTTATAGCAAGACTCCTCATACTTGCTGCTTCCTAGTCTTTCCTCACGAGCCCACTGGAACCCGCCCTTCATTAAGGAGCTCTGCTCAAGGTCAACCGTGACCTCCACGCTGCCAGACTCCGGGGGAAGCTCTGAGACCTCATCTGATGGGACCCGTCGTTGGCAGCTCTGGGCTCAGGAGCTCCCCTCCTCCTTGCCCTCTGGAGCCCCACGCATTTCCTCCCGCACCACTGCCTGCCCTTCCTCCTCTCCCTGGCCCTGCTGACAGGAGGGGGCCCCAGGCCCTTATTCTTTCCCACTCTCTGCCCCAGCTCCATATCCCAGGTGTCTAGCTCCAGCCTGGAGCCCCTGCCCCGACTCCAGACTCAAAGCCAACTGTCCTCCCCTCCTCTTCTTCCTGGCCCGTCCAAAGGCAACCAGCTGCCCCAAACGGGGCCCCTTGCCCCAAACTGCTCCTCTCTTAGTCACCCCACCTCACCTCCTTTCCTCTGGTTGCTTGGGCCCGGCGTGTTCCCCCTTTCTCGCCTCGCCTCCCCCCCCCCCCCCCGCCACTGTCTCCATCAGCAAACCCTGCCCTTCCTTTCTCAAGCCACATTTGCGGCCTGAGCACTTCCCACCGCTGCTCTGGGCGGGCACAGCCCCTCGCCTGCATGGCTGCCCTGGCCGCCACATGGTCCCCTTGCTGCTGCCCTTACCACCTCACCTGTTCACACGCAACAACCAGGCTTACCGGGCCAAGTGCCAGTCAGAGAGTGGCATCCATTTGTGTGTGCCAGGGCCCTCCCCTCTCCTCTCCAAGGGGCTGCGTCCCAACTCCCCCCTCCCCTGCAGCTGTTTCTCACCCCGACTCACAGCAACACCCCACAGCCACTGGCACTGAACCCCAGCGGCTCTCCCAAGAAGTCTGCCCGGGAGGCCGGCTGGGGGGCTGAGACACTTACCTTTCAGAAGGGGCGGTGGGAGGCCCCCCCCCCCCCCCACCGGCCCGGGAGCTGTCCGCGGTGCTGACCACTTGGGTCCCCCTCTGGCCTCGCCCACAGCCCAGGCCCACTCCCACTATCACCGGGTGCTGGTGGCTCTGGGGCATCTCTGGGGCTGAGCTAGGAAGTCACTGTCCAGTGACACCATAAGTGTCACCGTAGGTTCATCAATGCCATCTCATTTGTGAGGGTGGCACAACAGGTTTGATTGTTCCCAATTTTTAGAAGGGGAAACTGAAGCCCAGGAAAGTTGTGCTCCCAGCAGAGGGTTTCCAACAGACAGAGAACCATTTCACCTTCCAACCTGATCCCTCCATCCCCTGGGGCTGCTCGTCCCCCTGGATCCAGGGTCACAGTGTCAGGCTGGGAATCGGCTGTCACCCCCAGCTCCTCCCCACCTCCATCTGCAAGGTCTGGCATTTGCCCCTCTGTTTCCTCCCAGCTAAGTGCTTCTGCTGTCAGTGTCCTTACTTTGTCCTCACCGGGCCCAGATCCGACCTCCAGGCTGGGCTCCCACAGTCCACTCTGCACTGGGAGTGACCACATCACCCCCTGCCCCATCCGCTGCAGTCTGTGAGCCAAGCCCAGCCTCCGGAGCCCGTTCAGGAGGCCCTGCCAAACTCCCCAGGCTCCTCCCTGCCTGGAAGGTTCCGCCCAAGCAGTATTGAGTGGCCTTCTCTTGTCTGCACCCTTCGGTGCCTTTCTGCCCTCCTAGCCGTCCGGGCGCTGTCCCCTCGGGGATTTGTCTCACACCTCCCGTGTCAGTCCCGGGACCCCACCTCTGCCCTCCAGGCCCTCCTCTCCCCCAGGCAGGTTCTCGGGGTCCCTCGCTCTCTCCTCGCCCGCACACGTGGCCACTTGCCCTCTGTCGCTCCCGCGGCCGCGGCCCCGCAGGTCCCGCCGCGGCCCCGGAGCCCCCCTTCCCGGACATCTACGGCGGGGACGCGCAGCTCTGGGCAGCACACTTCCGCGGCATCGGGCGCGCCTACCGTGCGCTGGGCAAGGAGGACGACTTCGCCATCCGTGTGCTCACCGAGGACTTCACGCTGCCCTTCCCGTTCGCCTGGCCTCCCGGGCCCGACCCGGCCCGCGGGCCGCTCTTCTACGACCCGCACGACCGCGCGGGCTTCGACTTCCTGCTGCGAGGCCCGGGCGCGCCGCCCCCTGCGCTGCTGCGGCCCCTGCACGCCACGGCCCAGGCTGCGGTGCGCAAGCGGCGCCTGGAGCGCCTGGCCCTGAGCTACGCCAGCGCGGGCGCGCCCCGGCCGGGCCTGATGCTGCTCCCGCCTGGGCCCGGCGCCACCTTCCCGGGGCCCGCGGGGCTCGAGCCCGGCACCCCTGGCACCCCTGGCGGCGCCCCCAGGCTGGGCTAGGCCGTGCCCCCAGGCCAATAAAGAGTTTCTCTGCTTCACCAGCCCACGCTCTTTGCTGGACACACAGTCTGGACCCCCGGAGCAGGACGAGGGGCTGGGCCCTGCCCCCAGGCCAGGCTTGGTTAGCCATGTTGCTGGGGAGCCACATGGGTCTCCAGGGGAGTGAGTGAAGGAGTGAGATCGAGATGGCATCCGGGCAGGCTAAGTGACAGGACCTGGGATGGCGATGTTGGCGGCCGGCCCTCCACTCACAGTGCCTACACTCTGGGATCCTAGCCCTGGCCCCGTGGTGGGGAGTAGCGTGCCCATCCCACAGATCAGGACACCGAGGTCCTGGCTGTCCCAAGTAGCATCTGGGATCTGGTTCCCCATATATCCGACGTTCAGTTCAGCCGTGTTTCCGTTTTCCAAGACAGAGCGGCTTCTGGGGAGCTGGGAGAGGGGAAGGGCAGCAGGTTAGCAGGGCAGAGAGAAAGCCCCACCCCCCCAGCAGTGGAGAGAGTACAGAGCGGGTGGGGGAGAGGCCCGAGGGAAGCCAAAACAAGAAGGTTGGGGGCATAGTCCCCACTGCTGCACCCCTGTTGTCCTCCCCTGTTGGCTCTGGGCAGAGGGGGTGCCTCTTACTATGCCCCCCAGTGCCTCTTGGGAGCCAGAGCAACCACTGGTGAGCCGGCCTCCATCCCAGGGGCATGTCCCTGTGTGGGTGACAAGCCCTGGCAGAGGCCTGTCTACTGCGGGCCGGCTGTTAGCTGGGCGCAGCCACAGCACGGGGGCCCAGACGGACGGTCGGCCTGGGTCTCTTCCTGTGGGGGTTGGCATAGTCCAGGTGTGCTGGGAGGGTGCGTTCTTACTCTAGTGCCATGGAATCAGAGTTCTTTTCTCCTTTCTTCTGATCTGGGAGTTATTTTTAGCTTCCCAGTCGTGGGCAGGAATGGTTTTTCCAGAGCCTCACTCGGTTTGCTGGAGAACCGGTGGCAGGAAATTCTCACCTCTGGAGGAGAAAGAGGTCTCTGGGCTCTGGAAGAGGGGCGTCCAGCTTCACTCTCCTCCACTGGTGGTTCTGTTAGATCCCTGCACCCCCTGTCCCCCCAGCCTCCTTCCGCCTGTGGATTTTGTCTTTTCCATTTCATTGAGATGCACAACCCTTACTTTGTAATATTTATGCATTTGGCTCACAATAGGGCGACAGCAATTATGACATTAGGTATTGGATCTCCCATGTTATGTATTGATTGTTTAGGTTCACCCAGAAGCTGTCCCGAATCATGGGGTCGTGTGCAGTTTACTTGAGAGGTAACACACAGGGAGGGGAGCGAGGAGGTGACAGAGAAGGGAAAGAAGCGGTTAAGAGGCGTGATACCCAGCAAGTTAACACTCTGGGCGACTGGGGATCCCGCTGGGGCATCAGCACTGTCCCGCCCCAGGGGCAAGAAAGCCAGGGATGTGTCACTGCCTCCTGGGGCGGTAACTCTGGGGGTTCAGCCTGCCCTGGGGGGGTGGGGTGTGAGCTTGCCCCTCTCCCTAAACCGCAGAGATGGAGTTACCATTTAAAAACTCTTGAAACAAGTCGACAGAGAAATTTTATGACGGTAGAGTGTAGTAACAAGAAAGCGAGGTTTCTATCTAGTGTTTCAAGTAGAAAATCTCCTAGAAGTGTACTTTCCATATAGTTTATGAAAGTTCTAGTCAAGGACAGATTGGGAATAAAAACGCTGGTCCTTTACCACCACTAATGTGAGGGGCATTGCCCTAGAGGACAACGACCCCCAAATGAGTCCCCTGTGAAGAAACAAACATGTTGAAAAAGAAAAAAAGTAAAACGTTCAAGAAGTACTAGGATGAAAATGAATAGGACACATGGTATTTAAACCAGGGTGGTCAGGAAGGGCCTCTTGGAGGAGGTGGCATTTAAGGGAGATGGGAGATTGGAAGAATGGGGAGGAGCCAGGCATGCTCATGCACACTCTGGGGGAGGAGCCAGGCATGCGCACTCTGGGGGAGGAGCCAGGCCTGTGCAGTCTGGGGAAGGGCCATCCAGGAAGAGGGGACAGCGTGGGCGAAGGCTGGGCAAGAAAAAAGAGCTTCAAGGGTCTAAGGGCTGCAGGAAGGGGCTGCCAGACCAGAACCGCGTGCGCTGGAAGGGAGCCACAGGGACGGACGAAGAGCCATCGTCTCTACATGGCCACAGGGTTCTCGGGTCCCTTTTACAGGCACAGGGTCACCTCATCCTCTCTGCGCTTCCTTGAGGTCAGCAGACAGATGAGGACACTGAGGTCTAGAGAGGGGACAGGGCTTGTCCAAGGACACAAGCCCATGTGTTATTAGAGCTCTGTGTTAAAACCATGGCCTGGCTCCAACAGGCTTAAAAACTACAAAAGGTTCAAAACTGGCTTATGTATCTGGAGGGCCCAGAAATAAACTGAGCTTCAGGTAAGGTTGGATCAAGGTCTCAAGGTTTGATTCATGCATTAAGTGGCTCAGACCTGCATTACCTGAACCAATCCCCGTGGCCAGCACGTGGGGTTACCCTGGCTGGATTGTAAGAATTAAGGCCCGGAACACTGTGGTGGCCTAGGTAGGGGGAGGATGTCAGGGAAGATGGGGAATGACCATCGTGTCCACTCAGTCAGGAGGTGTGAGCACCAGGGCTGACATTTTCTGCCAAATCACACCTTTTCTCTTCCGGTTAGAAATGCTACCCCCATGGAGAAGCACGGCCAGAAAAATGAATGTTTGCCCATTAGTGTAAAGCAGGGTTGAAAATCTAATTTGTTTTTTGAGCACCTGCTCAGTGCTGGGTCCAGTTCTGGGGCTGAGTGTTCAGGGAGGGAAGACACTGCCTGCATCAAGGAGCTCAGGGATTGGGGGTTGGGAGGACAGCAGGACAACGCCCCCGCCTATTGTCCCTTAGATGAGAGCTGCTCTGGGGACTCAGCTTCTCCTGCTTCTTTTCATTGCACAGGGAAAGCCATGGAGCCCTCAATTTGCCCTTTTTGCTCTGGCTGCTGGGATGCTCAGAGCACATTTGTGGCCTGATTGCTCTAACTGTCCTTAGGCACGATCCTTTGGGTCAGTGTGCCTCTCCTGTATGACTTTATTGTCCTCCTCAGTTGGCTGGCTTTCAAGTCTTAGGAGCTGGGGCTAGAATTCTAAGAATGACACTCATAGTCATTTTTGTCAATTGGAAGGAAACGCCTTTTTGGTTCCAGATCCTGGATCCGGGTGGCAACACGTCACCCCACCTTCCTCCCACTGATTTGCCAGAAGACACTGCCCCCTTCTGAGAATCAGGCCGGGTGGTCTGTGCTGGGATGTTGTGGCTGTTGTGTCAGCGGCCTACTGCTGTGACACGGGGCATGGTGTTCGCTGGGGTGGCAGCGGCTACAGGCAGGCTTTGGGGACGACAGACCTTGCTGGGATACTGAGTCACCTCCTCACTCGCGACCCGTGGCCAGCATTTCCCCCGGGGCCTTGGGTCCTCAGCTGGGTGGGGGAGCACGGTCATGGGGTCTCCTTGCGGGCTGTGGGGGGGTGTGGATCTCCTCCGCCGGGTCCCTGGGCTCTGCCTGGCCCAGTGGGAGCCCGACAGAGAGAGGACAGCTGTGTCCACTGGGAGAGTGGACAGTCACTCGTGCCCTGTCTTAACCCAGCGTGGTCACCCCTCCTCTGTCCAGGGTCCTGCTGATGCCCTTGGGGCTGAGATGGCCCGCTCTTTCTCCCACAGAGCCCGGGGACACACCTTCCTCCCACTGCCTTGCTCGGGGTGACTTCCAGCAGCCTTGCGGTTGGTGAGCATCACCTTTGGGGTGACAGCCCCTGGAGGGCAGGGATGTGACCTGTCAGGTTCACCGGGGAAGCCCCTGCTTCTGGGGCCCTGTTGGCAATAACGGGTGCCCAACTGGTAATCTCCGAATGTGTGAATACGGCCTTGCTGAGCAAAGGGCCGGGGTGCCCCCTCCCGCTCTGGGTGCAGGTGGGGCCTGTGGGGGAGGGTGGGGCTCAGAGCCCCCAGGCTGGGTCTTCTACCTCAGAGTCACCTCGGGCTTCCCCAGGGAAACAGGGGCGTCACACCCTTTGATATTTAAGGGAGGCAGCTCCCCGCTTGATTCCTGGGCTGCTGAGAACAGGGGTCGGGGCACCCCCACCCCCCGCCTCTGCTCTAGTTTCCTCTGGAACAGACTCTGAGGAGCAGCGAAGATGTTTAATTAATTGCAATTACAATCTTCAAAGGAAGCCGAGAGTTGAAAGTTGTTCCTAATTACTGTGTTATGATGTCGGCCGGCTCCCCAAATTGATTGTGTTAGAATTTCCGATGGAGGATTAATTGAGTCGCCGTGAGGACCCACTTGTGTCCCTCCCCCATTAGATAACGCCCTGTTCGGCCTCAGGAAAGGCGCTGGCCTGGAATGACAATGAGCCCTGGGCTGGTGGAGGCTGGAGGCAGCTGCCTGGATGAAGGGCTTACCGTCAAGGTCAAGGCGCCGGGGTGTTGGGTGTGGGCCGGCTAGAGCAACTCCCTGTGGTCGTTCACATAGTTCACCAAAGGCTTCCGGTTCCTGCCTTCCGGAACTCCCCAGGGTGGGCCCGGTCCCCTCCCCCCACCCCCTCTGCATGGCGGGGTGACTGTTGCTGGCTCTTGAGTCCTGGTGCCATGACATCCGTCCCCTCCGGGCTCGAGCGTTTCCTGCCAGTGTGAGTCCCTCTGCCCTGGGGACTGGTGGTCCTGGGGATGGTGGCCTCCCCCACCGTCCCGAAGCCCCAGCGGCTTGTCCCCTGGTGGGTTTGGAGCAGAGGGACCACTCAAGAGCCCCAGAACATGCCTTCTTGTGGGGGTGGCGCCAGTCTGCCTCTTGGGGACGAAGAAGGCTTCCTCCTCGTGTGTGCAGCACAGGCGTGCACACAGGACAGACAGGTGCATGCGTCATCTGTGGGTGAAAATTTCTTGCGGCAAATCAGGAAAGTGTCTGGAAGGGCCCCTTGGGTGTGTGGACTCACAATGCAGGAAAGGTTGGGAAGAAAGGTCTGGAAGGCTTAGAAAGATTGTTTGTCTGCTGTGAGTTGAAATAGATTTGGGGGCGGGCACTAGCGGAGGCCGAGCTGCCAGGAGAATCCGGGTGAACCGGCTGGAGATTGGAGCGGAGTGGGTGGGCGCAGGGTTTCCTGAAGGTTGGACGGGAAGCGGAGGAGGAGAGCAGTCCGGGACACCCGAGTTTGGGCTGGGGGGGGGGGAGGCATGGGATTCCACGTGCCCAGATGGGAGCCCCCTGACGACGTGCTCTCTGCATGGCAAAGGCCTCCAGGCTAACAGGCAGGCTGAGTGGCTCAATGACCCTGGAGAGGGGTGCGTGGAGCCCTTCGGGTTGGGGGGCCCTCAGGCTTCTCGTCTGAGAAGTGGGCCCCCTGACACCTGTCCCGGAGCCCGGTTCTTCTCTGCAGGGTGGGGACTGTCCCTGGCGGACCCGCTGAGGTCTGTTTCAGTCCCCGGGGCTGGGCCGTTGCCGGAGTGGCGAGTTCTTGTGTGGCCCTTTAATTACCAAGCACCACTGAGCCCCGAAATGACGTTAAGAAGAGGAGCTTCCGGCCCCAGCATCCCTTCTTTCCCCAACACGGGAGACTTGACAGGAGTCTTGGGGACAGATGGGGGCCAGGGGGGCCAGAGAGCATCCTGCACCAGGCCAGGTGGGGCCCCATCGTTCTGTTGGGGAAACTGAGGAATGCCACGGTGACCGGGAGGAGAGAGACCCAGCGGGTTCCTGGCTCCCGGGGCCGGCCCTGCGCGGTGGCCAAGCCCCCTGACCTTCTGAGCTCTGGCGTCCTCGGCTGTGAAGCTGGGGGATGGTGCGGTGTTACGCCGCCGTGGGGGCCGAAGGGGTGGGTGTGTGTCCATGCTCAGCCCAGGTCTGGCTCATCCGGGTCTTGGCCACAGGGCTCTGGGCAGCTGTGTCCGACGACGGGGAGTCCCCCGTGTGGACGGGCGAGCTGCAGTCCGCTGACCCCGGTCCGGTCGGTTGTCAGGGCCACGCCCACGTCTCAGATGGTTCCCAGGCCGAGCTAGGGCTGGAAAAAGTCCCAAGGAGCCTCCCCCACTCCCCTTGAACGTACATTTGTTCCAGATCCATGAATATGCGATTGTCGCCCACCTCCTCCCGGGAACTGTGAACTTCCTCCACTTCTGCAGTGAAGCTCTACATTAATCACGGCTAATTGCTAGCGGGAGTCGTTTATGTCAAGAGCCTTATTCCTGGGAATAAAGGGGAATAAAGGATGGCTCCTTTCAGGAAGCTCGGCGTTGCCCGGGAAGGAGCAATGCCAGACCCGGACAAGGCCCGGCCCCGGCCCCCTGCCAGGGGCTCCAACTGCATGTGACAAACGTGGGGCCTCTGGCCTTTGCCGAATCTTCAGGGAAATGAGCACATTCATCATGTTCACGCGTTTTTCTGAAGTTGTTGTGAGTTTCCTTGAAACCAAGGAGGGTTTTTTTCTTTCTTTCTTTCTTTCTTTTTTTTTTTTTTTTCCTTTTTTTGGCAACAACAGCTGGGAATAAGTTGACACTTTCTAAAAACTGCCACTTATTGCTTGGGAATGGGGCAGGGGAGGCGTGTGCTTGCCAAGCCCCAGGCCCAGATCTGAGCTCGCACACCAGGGTCGGGTCTCCCCTGGCTTTTCTGGAGGCCCGTGCCGGAGGGCCGGTGGCGGAGCAAGTCCCGGGCAGGTGCGGGCTGGGCTCCAGGGCAGGCTCACCCACCAGAATCCAGAGGACAGATCAAAGGGACAGTGGAGAGGAGTTTCTGCATGTGTCTTGTTTTTCTTGGAGCCTGTCCTCCATCAGTTAAGTGCAGCACCGGGTCGCTATCTTAGAATCGGGGTGTGTGTGTCACGTCTGTTAATCCTGATGGAGGCCACACCTGCGGAGACTGGGGCGTGAGAAAGATGAGCGTGCAACGCTCCGAGTGCCGTGTGCAATAACTCGCTTGTGTCGGTGCACCTGCCTGTGTATGCTGGTGGGCTTGCTAGTGTGGATGCATGTGTCTGTACGGGCACACAGGTGTGCACAGGCATGCATGTGTATGCATATGTGTGTGTGTGTGTGTGTCGGGGCACCTGTGCTAGCCGTGTGTTCTGTATGCAAACAAACTTTGCAATTCTGGAAGCCCCGCCCCCTCAGCCCGTCTTTGTTGCTGCTCTGTGATTTGAGGACCCTCTTACTGATGAGGAGACTGAGGCCGAGCGGGATTTGGGGAGACTTGCCTGGGGCTCCTGACGGGGAACGGCCTCCTCTGGGACAGCTGTGTCTGCAAGGCCACAGGAAGGGGCAGAAGTGGCAGAGGGGTGGGTGCGTGGGCGGAGCCATCACAGTGTGCTCGGGCCCCTCGTGCCTCCCTCTGTCTCTCCCTCCCTGTGGCACACTGGTGCCACCAGCTCTGCCCTGGCTTCGAGCCTTGTCGAGGCCGCCTCCCCCCGCCACCCCTCCGCCCCCTACCTCAGCCCCCGGGGCTGTGATGCTGGGCGTACAGCTGCAAGCCCCACGCGTGGCCCAAAAGCGAGGTGTGGTGGCTGTCCTCCCTGGACCCGCTTCCCCGCGGGGGCCCATCTCCTCGTGGACGTGGGGAGTCTCTGGCTCCACCGCACCCCCATACCCTGGGCACACCCTGCTGCCGTAGTGTCCTGATCGCACCTGCTCTAGACCACCTCCCTGGGTCCTCCCACACCCCAGGTTGGGATCCCCCAAGGCTCACTCTCCAGGGACATTCCCACTCTGAGTGACTGTCACTCTGTCATGTGCCGTCTGCTGTTGGCAGGGCTGAGGCTGTGTGCGCGTGCACAGAAGCAAATGCTCTGTGGGCCCGTGTGTTGGGGAGGGAAGCCGCCTTCCAGAACCCCAGGCTGGGGTAGGAGCCCCATTTCCTGCCCTCCACGTCACTGGGGGATGGCAGACAGTTTCCCACTGTGACCAATGCTGGCTGGGGGTTCAGTGAAGTGCGGAGAAGGGCTGGGATGCCACCTGTCCGTGCAAGGGACCTGTGCCCTGGAGATGTCTGCCGTGAGTGCGGGCCTGTAAACCCCCTGAGGGCCGGGTGGGCAGTCCTCTCTGTGTGTCCGTCCCGAAGCAGGGGCAGGGGGGTGGAGCTTGCCCAGCGAATGGAGGGGCTGGAGGAACAGTGGAGGACTGGCCTGCATTCCAGGAGGTGCTGGTGTATCCCCTGGGCCTTCATGGGGCGGGTTTAGCCTGGCTCCCCGCTCCTCTGGGGCAGGAGACGCACCCCCAGCAGTTCTGGAGCCTGAGTGCCCGCAGTTTGGGCAGGAGTGGAGGACCTCCCGTCCAGGCACTCGGCCCCGGCCCCCTGGACACGGCCCAGCCCCCAGGGGCATCTCGGGAGGCCTGGCAGCCCTTTCTCATCCTAGGGGACAGTTTGTAGAACCTTTTCCATACATCCCCATGGCCGTGACCTGGTGAGAGAGAGCAGACTCCCGCCCCATCCACAGAGCCGGGCCCCTGCATCCAGACAGTGCCGGCCAAGCTTCTTCCATCCCGTCCCCTGTCCTCCGTTCCAGCTCCGTTGGTCAGAGAGGCTGCCCTGGATCCTTGCCTCTCATCGAACCCTGTCCTCCCAGGACACAGCCTGGGCCTCCAAGGCAGGAAGACGCAGGCTCACAGCCAGGCGTCTTCTCTTATTAGCCGTGCCGATCCGGGCACGTGTCTCCCTGCCCCGGCCTCTGTCTCCTCATCTGTGCGATGGGATTACACAAAGCCCGGGTGCAGACAGGACCCCCAGAGGACTCGGGGGCCCGGGTGGGGACCCCAGTCCTGCCGCTCTGCCGGGAATCTCCGAGTCCCCAGGCAGGCTGGGCCACCTCCGCGACGCCTCAGAGTCTCAGCGAAGGACCAGATGGCGTTTTGAGCATTTTAATAAGAGCTATTTGCAGTGTTGCTGCCGTAAAAAAATTCCTGCTTAATGAGCAAACGCACGTCGGGAGCGAGTTAAAGGCGCTTGGATGTTTTAAATATTATGTACGTCGTGCTCGTGTTAACAAACCTGATTTTTAATTACACCTTCCCCTGCTGCCTGGCTGGGCTGGGGGTAGGGGAAGGGAGAAAAAAATCAGGCAACACAAGTGTGGTTTTCTGTCAGAAGCGACAGCCAGTTTCTCGAGTTCTCCCCTTTATAGACATTCCACGGATGGCCACATAGACACCGAGCCTGGCAGGGATTTGGCATGGCTCCACTGAGCTCATTCCCGTTCTCAGTAAGGCCCGAGCCCCGACCCCAGTGACACGTTGACCTCTGACCCCAGTCACACTCTGAGGCCTGACCTGGCTCACATGCTGAACCCTGCTCCTGGATGGAGAATGCACCCTGATCCCTGGTTGAACACTGAGTCTAATCCTGGTCATGTACTGAGCCCTGGTCCCAGTCAAACACTGAACTCTGACCGAGGTCATAGACTGAGCCCTGACCGTGGGGACTAATTGAGCCTTGACCACAGTTACACACTCTGCCCTGTTCCTGGCCATGTTCTGATCCATGATCCCAGCTGTGGACTGAGCCTTGATCATGTTCATAGACTAAGCTCTTCCTCGTGCACTGCTGACCTCAGCTCCCAGGGTAGGTAAGTGTGGTGGGTCAGAGCACGCAGGGAAGTCCTGTGGGCCCAGGGAGGTGATCTGGGCCTCCGGGAAGGTGTGCTGGGATGGGCTCCTTTGCTGATGGCTGACATGACCCCTGGCTTTCCAGACACGAGAATGTCTCCCCACACTCTGCCCGTGACACTCCCTCCTGCTTCCCCGAAAGGAACCTGCGGTCTCATCGCTGGGGGCAGACGGCACTGTCACTGTTGTGGTGTGTGTGTTTAGTTGACCCGTGCGGGAATGCGTGGCTGATTCCTCCAACCTCCCTTCCCCCCCGCCCCCCCAAGGGATTATCCTCTGTCCTTTCACAGATGATGAGACGGTAGCTCTGGGAGGTGAGCTCCTGGTCAGCATGGCCACCCTCAACTTCACCGAGACCTGCACAGGGTCCTTCCAAGATGGGGCCCCAAGGGGAGTGGCTCCCAGGAGGCCAGGCCGGTCAGTCTTGGGACGGAGCTGGGCAGGGATGAGGGGTTGACACAGGGAGGAGTCCCTGGGTGAGACAGGGACAGCCCCATGGCCACCAAGCTTCCCCACCCCCATGTTCCTGGGGGAGTTCTGCTGAGTGTGCGGCCGGGGGCAGGGGCCTGGGGCTCTGTTCCCACACTGCCTGTGTGTTCTAAGATAGTGGGCTTTGGGTAGAGAGGCTTCCGCATGCTTCCTCTTGCTGGCCGTGTGAGCTTGGGGAGGATACAGAACCTCTCTGTGCCAAGGATTCCTCTGTTTGAGGGTTAACAACCACGCCCCTCCCTCATGTGGTGGTTGTAAGTGACAGGGAAAGCACACGGGTGACCCGTAAACAGAGCCCAGCCCTGTAGGGGTTCAGTTCCTCAGCGAGCCTGTGTCCCGGGCTGGGAACGCATGCATGCTTCTTAGTGTCCCCAGGCCCCCAAGTGTGACAGAAAGGCTGCAGGGGGCTGCAGGTGGGTGTTTCCCTTCTGGTAAAATGGCTTCTCCTGAGGGTGGGCTTGTTAGGGAGAACTGAGGGGTTGGCGGAATTTCAAAATGGGTCATACCTTTTTCATACCTCCCCAGGCCTTTCCTCCGACATCTACTGTGAGCATCTACCTGGCGGGGCTCCTTGGGGGCAGCAGTTCCTGGGAGTTTTGCCCCTGGTTCCTGCAGCAAGCAGAGCCAGGCACGCAGTGGGTCCCCAAGAAGGAACAGGTGCGTCCTGTCTTCCCCCCCTTCCCGGTCCTCCGTCCCCACATGCTCATGCGGGCAGTGCTCCGTGGGGTCAGCAGTGACCGCAGGTGAATTTAGAACAGGGTGTTGGGTGCATCTGCCCGGGACCAGCCCCCCGGGGCCCTCAGGCTCAGCTCTTCGCGACGGTGGACTCGGTCTTTCCGTGGGCATTTTCTGAACACCTACTGTGAGCTGGCACGCTTTAGGTCCTGGTGACATACCGTGGATGCAATGCAGCCCCTACACGCCACAGTCCCCCCCCCCCCCCCCCCAGTGCCCGCCTCTGCCGATGCTCCTGGGCCATGGTGATGGCCGGGAGGACGGATGGAGGCTGCAGGGGGTACCTGATGATGTCACCTTGCAGCTGAGCCTCAGTGGGCAGAAGGAGGCACTGGGGACCCAGCATCCGGGCACAGGAAGAACGGGGCGAATGCCCGAGGGGAGCCC
This sequence comes from Leopardus geoffroyi, assembly GCF_018350155.1. NCBI lineage: Eukaryota > Metazoa > Chordata > Mammalia > Carnivora > Felidae > Leopardus > Leopardus geoffroyi. The sequence continues at coordinate 72,885,735 of NC_059338.1, read as the reverse complement.
GGAGGACTGGGTCCAGGCTGGTGTGTGGCTCTGGGCCCCACATCGCCAGGCTCTGGGCTTGGATTCCACACGTGTGAGCGGGGGTGATAACTCACTCAGCCAGCCCCTTCCGCATGGCAGGAGGGACCAGAACAAAGATCCCTGCCCTCCCGGAGCATCCCTTAATCCCTCGGTTCTCAAAGTATGGCCTGTGGAACCCCAAGCGGGTCCCCAAGATGCTTTCAGGGCACGCACGGGGTCAGAACCCGCTTCACGTGGAGACGTTGGCCTCTTTTGAGTTGACATTTGTGCAGAGAGTGGCCGGTGATGTGAACTGACGCGGGGGCACAGGTCAAAGCCCTGGAACCGACCTTGGCTCACAGACACCAGGTTCCCAGGCGTGCACACCCACGCACAGCCCCAAACCAGAGTCCCTTTGCTTCAGATTGCCCGTGCCAGTGCAGGAGTCTGGGCCCTGAGCGCCCGTGTGTGTAAGCGTCCTGGGTGAGGCTCTGGGTCGGGTCCCGGCTGCTGAGTGGCCTTTCTCCTTCCGGACAAACCGTGCCCTGCTGGCTGTGCGGTGTGGCCTCGGCAACCGGGTCGTCAGCCCGGCCTCTGTGGCCTGGGTCCAGGGGCCACGGAAGGCAGGCCAGCGGGCAACGGGAGGGCGCCAGGGACAAGCCCGCCATCAAAGGGACCTGCACTTAGACCGACCGCCCAGCAGTCCAGTGGCCCTGGTGGGCTCTTCCCGGGGGACCCTCTCTGTGTCTGGAACATGGGCTAACTCTACCTTCCACCCGGCATTCGTAGAGGCTCTAACAATGGCCCCGATCGCACTGGGAATGACACCTTGCTGTGAACATTATGGAACAGGCCCTGGTGTCTGTTTTCGAGAAACTGAGGCTCAGAGTGGCCAGCTGTCCTGCCCAGGGCCCTGCGGGGAGTGAGGACTGCGGCCAGGCCCACCCGATGCCCAGGCCTGTGACCCCTTTCTGAAGGGTGCCCGGTGACCCTCCCTGCCGGCTCTCTTCAGTGGGGTCCCCCCCAACCCCACTCCGGTCGGCGGCTCAGGCCTCCGCAGAATTGTCTCTCTCCAGTGACTCCCCCTCAGTGCTGGCTCCCCAGCCGTTGCCATGGGAACTGCTTTCTCATCCCCACACGCTCGCTCCGGCTGCTGACGGAGGCCAGGTCTGACGGGCAGAGGGAAGACGGAAGATGGGCCGAATGAGCAGGGCTGAGGGGCCGGGAGGGAGGCGGCTTCCGGGTGGGCCGGGAGGGGCTGGTGGTCTCTGTGTCAGGGACAGGCTGGGACAGGCTCTCGGGGGCACGTTCCCGTCATCGTGCCAGGAGTAAGGAGCCGCGCAGGCTGACCTCAGGGGGAGTGGCCGGGATGAGCAGTTGGCGTGGGACATCTGGGTCGTCACGGTGCTGTGTGATTTCAGCCGGGGGCCCGGGAACCCCCAAAGTTCACCCGCCAATTACTGCCCCCCTACCCCCACGGGGATCACATAGGCTGGACACGGATGGAGGTAGGGTGAGGACAGTGGGGCCACTCGGTGGCAGCTACCCAAGATCTCTGTGATCGGCAGGCTCTGGGCCAGGCCACGTAGGGCAGGCGGCTGGGACGTGAGCCCACGTGGTGGGGAGGCTTGTGTGGGTCAGGGAGCCAGGAGCCGAGGCCACTGAGATGGGAGCTGTAGGACAGGTGGCCATAGGACAGAGCCCACGAGGGGCAGCCTGTGTGGACATGGGCATGAACTCAGGGGACAGTGAGCAGTCCCGTGCACAGGCACTGAGGGGCCAGGCTGTGGGAGGCCTCGTTGGCCATGGGGAGCTCTGGATGGACGTTTTTAAAGGGTCACCTGGCTGCTAGGTATGGGCACAGGGCAGGGTGAGAGCAGGAGTGGGGCAGGGAGCCCCGGCCTGGGGTGAGGCTCTGCGGAGAGGGAAGGAGGCAGAGGGCCTGGGACAGCCGGGGCGGTAACAACAGTGGGGGGCTCCCTACGACCATGTCATGGAGGTCTCTCCCAGTAGCCCTGAAGGTGGCCTGGAACCAGGCGGGGGCCGCTGGAATGGACAGACCAGGGACAGGATGGATTCAGGATACCAATCCAAGATGTCAGAACCCTCGCACAGACAGACGGTTGATGAGAGGGAGGTGCTGGAGGAAAAGGGACAGTCCTCTGGGCGGGCTTCCCACCAGGCATGGCGGGGCCGTAGGTGGGAAATGCACCTGTTACCTCTGGGGGAAGCCCTGGATCCCAGATTCCCCATCAAGTCCCAGGGGTGTTCCCCTGCCCCTCTGCCCAACCCCTCGGGAGACATTTCCAGCTCCTTCTGAGCCCCAGGCACCTTTGACCAAAACAGGGGGCCGGCCAGCTCTCCACGGTGGTTGGCCAGTCAGCGGGTCTGGCCCTAGAATTGCTGGAGGATGGGGCTCCTCTCCCTCCTGCCTCTGGACCCAGCACGTGTATGGCTGTGCGTTGCCGTGGAGTTGAGGCCATTGGCTCAGGACGTGGTCCAGAAGGCGGCCTGTGTGTGGAGAGGTCCTGTGTCGGCTCTGCTGGTGACCTTGGGAGTGACCGCGAACCTTCGCTGCCTAGCAGGTGGGAACCTGCCAGTGAAGGGCAAGAGAACAGCCCTTCCAGCCTTGTCTCCTGGGGTTTCAGGACATTTGTGGGGCCTGAGGTCCAACTGCCCCTCCTTCCGGCCATGATGGGGCAGGGCTGGCTCATCCCTGGGCGCCAGAGCTGCTGGAAGATTCTCTCTCAGAAGAAACAGACTGAACAAAAATAGCAGCCTGGAGGCAATGAACATATGCTGCCTCTAGGGGGGTGGCGGGAGGGACCGAGGCCTGTTGACGGGCTCAGAGCTGGAGGCCTTGAAGCTCGGGGGGAGGGCGTCTGTATTGCTGGCATTGACGTGGGGATGGCAGACGGGAACTGGTGCTTATGAGGCACCTACTGTGTGCCAGATGCTGCCGTATGCTGTGAGTCACTTCCCAAGGACCTGCCAGGCAGGTGCTGTTGTCCTCTCCCCCAGGCAGGGAAACTTAGTGGAGGGAGGCCAAGTACTGCTGGGTCACAAAGAGGAAGGGGCAGAGGTGGGCTTGTCCACCTGGCCCCAAGGAGGATGGTGTGCTGTTGGCATGGGTGAGACAGGCTCACTCATTTACCTACCCACCCACCCACCACCCATCTGTCCAACTATCACCCACCCATCCATCCATCCATCCATCCATCCACCCATCCACCTACCCACTACTCATCCATCTATCCATCCACAACCTATCCATCCATCCATCCATCCCCCACCCATCCATCATCAACCTATCACCCCTCTGTCCATCCATCACCAACCCACCCACCATTCATCCATCCATCCATCCATCCATCCATCCACCTACCCACTACTCATCCATCTATCCATCCACAACCTATCCATCCATCCATCCATCCCCCACCCATCCATCATCAACCTATCACCCCTCTGTCCATCCATCACCAACCCACCCACCATTCATCCATCCATCCATCCATCCATCCACCTACCCACTACTCATCCATCTATCCATCCACAACCTATCCATCCATCCATCCATCCCCCACCCATCCATCATCAACCTATCACCCCTCTGTCCATCCATCACCAACCCACCCACCATTCATCCATCCATCCATCCACCCATCCATCCATCCATCCATCCACCTACCCACTACTCATCCATCTATCCATCCACAACCTATCCATCCATCCATCCATCCATCCCCCACCCATCCATCATCAACCTATCACCCCTCTGTCCATCCATCACCAACCCACCCACCATTCATCTATCTATCCATCTATCCACCCATCCATCCATCCATCCATCCACATACCCACTACTCATCCATCTATCCATCCACAACCTATCCATCCATCCATCCATCCATCCATCCATCCCCCACCCATCCATCATCAACCTATCACCCCTCTGTCCATCCATCACCAACCCACCCACCATTCATCCATCCATCCATCCATCCACCCATCTATCCATCCATCCATCCACCTACCCACTACTCATCCATCTATCCATCCACAACCTATCCATCCATCCATCCATCCATCCATCCATCCCCCACCCATCCATCATCAACCTATCACCCCTCTGTCCATCCATCACCAACCCACCCACCATTCATCTATCTATCCATCCACCCATCCATCCATCCATCCATCCATCCATCCACATACCCACTACTCATCCATCTATCCATCCACAACCTATCCATCCATCCATCCATCCATCCATCCCCCACCCATCCATCATCAACCTATCACCCCTCTGTCCATCCATCACCAACCCACCCACCATTCATCTATCTATCCATCCACCCATCCATCCATCCATCCATCCACATACCCACTACTCATCCATTTATCCATCCACAACCTATCTGTCTATCCACCCATCCCCCACCCATCCATCATCAATCTACCACCACCTCTGTCAATCCGTCACCAATCCACCTACCATCCATCCATCCATCCATCCATCCATCACTGGCCTAGATGCTGAATTCTCACCTCAAATGGGCCTGGCTTACTGTGTACCCTAGGCCCTGCCAGGGGGCTTTCTGGGCCTCAACTTCCCCATCCATGAAATGGAAGAGGTTGAAGGCAACAGGCAACTCACCAGAGCCCTGCAGAATTCTGCACACTCAGGCGCAGAGAGTGAAAGTCACCGCACGCACCCTGCCCCCTACACGGGGTGGTCCGGCTCCTTAGCTTAGATCCAGAGCCCTGTGGCCTGGTTCAGCCCGTTTCTCCTCTCCTTCCCTGCCTGCCTTTCTCTCCATCAGTCCCCAGTCAGGCTTCTGCTCTCTCTAACTGCAGGGTGTGCTTTCACCTTGGGGGGGAGGCCCTGGAGTGCCCGCCAATGAGGTTTTTCCTCCACCCCTCCCTCCATCTTCCTAGCACAACGGTTCATGGCTGGCCTTGGAGCCAAGCTGCTTGACTTGCCTTCTGGCTCCGTTCATTGATCTCTCCGTGCCTCATTTTACCCGTCTATGAAATGGGGAGTTCCCACCATAGCAGGTGTTGGGAAGATTCAGCCCATGGACCTGACATCCTCACAGCAAACCTGGTTCACACTGGTGCCCACATGTTGGCTGTTGTTATTAAGATCCAGCATCTCCTGGGCACCCAGCAAGGGCTGGGCCCAGTTCTGGGGTCCAGGGATTCAGAGGTGAGTGACCCTCATTACACCCCACCTTCGGGATTTCAGGTCCAGCCAGGAGCCTGACAAGCTGGGGGACTTCAGCCGTGCAGTGTGGTCAGTGAGTGGAGGCCAGGGGGGCAGCCCCACAGAGGGGCACCCGGCAGGCTGCCTGCAGGGCTCAGCATTTAGAAACGGGAGTTTGTGTTGCTGAAACCTGGGCAGGGCTGGGGGGCTGCTCCGGGCTGGGGCTCCCCCGGAACGGCCCCCCGACTCTGCAACACCCCTGGAGGTATGGGAAGTCCGTCCGTCTGTCTATCCCGGGTTCTACCTGCTGCCTCCTCTCGGAAGCCCATTACGAGTTGGGGAGGGTGGGGCATGTTCTGGGGCCTCCTTTCAAAGGCTCTTCCGGGGGCCCCTGCGGCCTGAGCTGCTAATGAGAAGCCAGAAGCCACATCACAGGGAGGGAGGCACGAGAGGGGGCCCCTCTGTGGCCTCCTCATCCAGAGTGGGGTTAGGAGGGTGGCGGAGGGCGGTGTCATCTGTTGCTCCCATCAGAGGAGGCTCGCAGCGGCAGGGACTCTGAAGGAGCACCCTCGGCGTCTTCACAGCCTGTCACCACCTAACCCCCGCGAAACCTCCCGCCTTTACCCTAGGGGATGTGGTGGCCCGGGTCCTGACTCACGGGGTGAGGAGCTCGGAGGCACCAGAACACCTCCTTCGCCCAAGCAGCCCCAGACTGGTCTTCTAGGACCTCAGAAGCCATCTGGAAAGATGATTTCCACACAGGAGGTCAAGCCGTGGGGAACTTTGGCGACGTCCCCAGTGCGTTAGGCCAGAAAGGTCCCAGAAATCACCGGGCGCCAGGCCTGCGAGCTCCGGGCAGGGGCGGGGATGGGGCCAGCATTCAGTGGGCTGACCAGCTGTGGGGCTGTGTGTCAGATGGGGAAACTGAGGCTTAGAGGGCAGAGGCCGCTGGAGGGGACCGTCCCCTTGTCTGGGGGAGCAGTGTGTGTGTGAGCTGAGCAGGGGCTGGGGACCTCCTCCCACGTGTCAGGAGCTCATGGCCCGCATCTCGGTTCCTTGGCGACAGTCTGGTGAGACAGGTGCCCTTGCATCCACCTTCTGGGCGAAGAGACCGAGGGCCGGGGGCTGTGATGTCCACCCAGGGTCACCCAGCTGTGCGTGAGGGACGGAGGGAATGTGAACCTACGGTGGCCGGGCCCCGAGCTTATGCCCCTTACACACACAGGCCCACAAACACACGTGGACACACACACGGATGTGCACTCACAGCCTCGCACATGCTGACACACGTGTGCGAAATTAACACCGACCATGCACATGCCCACACTCCTCACACACACGAACACGGGCACACACACGTACAAGCCAACTCCACGTCTACTGCGCGTTCCCAGCACAACGTGCACACTCACATCCCTCGTGGCACATGCACCACACACACACACGCACGCACACCTCATTCAGAATGTGCGCTTTGCCTGTCACACATGCCCAGAACACACGCGTGGACAGACAGACCACACGCGTCCGCTGAGATGGCAGAGACCCGAGTCTGGCTCACCTGGCTGGCCTGCAGGTGCATGTCAGTGAGCAGAGGGTGTCACCTTGCTTCCTTTTTCCCAGTGGGGTTTTTGGACACAAGTGGGGGAGGGGCGCTGGGAGGGGGGCAGCCTCAGGTGGCCCACAGCTGCTGCCTCTTCCCTGAGGGCTTCACCTTTGTCCTCCTGTCCCTCCCGCGACAGCTCAGACCCCAGTGGCCTCCTGTCTGCTAGAGGCAGCAGGTGGGTGGGCAGGCCCGGAGGGAACCAGCCTCACGCTGGACGTTTGTCACCCTGCCACTAGGTTTTTAATCAGCCAGCTCTGTGCGGTCTGGGGTGCTGAACAGGGAGTCCGTTTGGGGGGCACATGCCCCCCAGTACCCTTTCGGAAGCCAACACTCTTGGAAAGAACCGGCATCCGTTGCTGGGCACTGACATTGTTTACTGCTGGAGGCCAAGCTGCCGAAAATGTGAATTTCTAATTAAAATAGGAATTAATCCTCTCCCCCAACTACCTGCTATCTCCAGCCAGATGAGCAAAAGTTTTATGCTGCTAATTAATGTAATCGCCCGTTAGCTTTATTTACATAAGCAGATATAATTCACACGGCTTTGTGGGAGCTGATGGAGAAACGGAACACAGTTTTTTTAAGTTAAAGAAAATTAATTACCTTGATCCTCCCTCTTGTATTCTAATCACAGGCTTGCAGGGGTCCCTCTTTGGCGCTTCCTGAAGCCCCGGGTTGGCACCTTCTTTGATGAACGGGGAGCTTGTTCCAAAGGCAGGGGGGAGCGGTGAATTGCCGCGGCACAGCTTGGAGGGGACACCGCGTCCACACACGAGAGGCCCGATGTGTGTGATGATTATTTACGGTTTCTGGTGCTGGGGGTTTTGTTACCCTGTTAAATAGACTCTAAATACCACATTAAAATCTTGAAAAGTTCCTGGCAGATTCATAAATCACATCAGCCGCTCTGGCATTCGGCACGTGTTCGGGGAGGCTCGATTGTGTTTGGAGACGGTGCCTCCAGTGGCTTCCCTGGAGGGTCCGTGCCAGGGAGCCTCCTGGGAGAACAAGTGACAGCCGAGGTCTCCTCCCCGCAGGGCTGTGGGTGGGGATCCCTCTCTGCCTGGAGACTCAGCTGTTCAAACAAGCTGCCAGTTGCTGGTGGAGGTCTTGCCTCAAGAGTGCACAGGAGTTGTGTCCCTGGGCTGAGATCAGTAGAGCTGGTCTATTAGTCAGTCACCAAACACCAGGGGGACAGTGCTCCACGGGACCCGGTGGGCACCACCAAGTGACGTGCACCGGCTCCCTGACCATCGTGGTTTGAACTGTGCCCCTCCCCAAACCTGCATCCAAGCACTAGCCCCAGTACCTGTGAATGTGACCTTATTTGGAAATAGAGTCATTGCAGATAGAATCGAGCTGAGTGGGTCACACCCATCAGTGTGACTGGTGTCCTCGTAAGAAGAGAAAAACTTGGACTCACACAGGGGGTGGGGGGTGCCAGTGAAGTCACAGGGACCCAGGGAGAACGCCTCGTGGGGACAGAGGCCGAGCCTGGAATGACGCGTCCACGGCCCGGGAACGGCAGCACCGGAAGCTGCCAGAGGCAAGCGTGTCTGGAAGGAGCTGCCTTTCCGGCACCTGGATTTCAGACTTCAGCCTCCAGACCCGTGAGAGAACCAGTTTCTGCCTCGTAAGGCCGCCCCAGGAAACCACCGCAAGGCCTGGTGACGGAGACAGACAGCACGGACGCGCAAGTGAGGAGCCTCCTGGGCAGAGCTCGGGGTGCCTGGCCTAGCCCAAGGGTCAGGGAGGGCTTCCCGGAAGAGGGAGACTGGGCCCCAGGCAGACGCGTTCTGCCCCATGTGGCCCCGAATCCCGTCCTACTCCTTCCCAGCCCCACACCTTTCCCTCGGCCACACCTTCCAGCTGGCCGCCCAGGACTGAACCCCTTACTGTGATCTGAGCCCAGCTGAGGCCGGCCTGATGCACCTTCTCCGAGAAGCTTCCCCGAGCAAAGGGCCTGGTGAGCGGGGGGCGGGGGGGCTCTGCTCTGGCCTCCGGTGCCCACGCTGTGATTTCCAACTGCCGTCTTCCCTGCCGCCTCCCGCCGCGACCCAGTCTGTCCCCCGCGGCACGGCGGTGTGGCCTGCCCCACGGCCCAGCAGGTGCAGAAGCGGAGCTCTCCGAGGTGCTGGCCTGCTCTGCCCAGCACTGGGCACCAGGCTTCACGGAGGCCTCTCGCCTTCTGAGCCTCAGTTTCCACACCTGTGATGCGGAGGAGGTGCCCTCGTCCTGTGTGCCTCGAGGCGGGGTGATCGGTGCAGGCCGAGGCCCCCGCCGAGTGCCCCCTCCCTGACGGTCTTTTCACCCCTGCCTGGGAGGTCACTGCCCCGGCTCCTGCCCACCCACTGGCTTGTGTCTGGGACCGAAGTTCGCTGTGTGCCCTGAGGCCCCGCTTCCAGAGCGTCCCATGGGGTGAGGAAGGACGAGGCTGCTCTCAGGGGACGAAAGTCGGAGTAACTTTGAAGAAGCCTGGCCCCCCTTGTGGAGAACAGCTGCAGAGTCTCAAAGAATTTCCTCCCCCCACAGAGATTCTGGGGTGTTTTTTTCCCCTCCTTGAATGAGGGAAAGAAATGATGCTGAGTGGCAAGTAATTACCCAAATTGAGGCGGAAATCAGTCATGAAAGGGGACAAATGAAGAGGAAACGTCCCCCCTCGGCCCTTCCTCTCTGCGCCCCACCTGCCGCTCTGCCTGCTGCCCCAGGCGACAAGGACGCCGTCCTTCATCCTTCGGAGGCCCCCGCCCACCTCTGGCAAGCCCCCGGTTCTCACCGCCCCACAGCCAGAGGCGCAGCCCCCTGGCATCCCAGTCCTACGTGGTCTTAATTAAACGGTGGCACCCGTTCTTCTGTTTCCTGTCACGCTGGTTCCAAAGGACACCGAACGTGAGGGCCCCCCAGCCCCCAGCGCACGTCCCTAGAGGCCTCCCCGGTGTGGAACCCGAGGCGCGTCCACAGGGGTGCGGGCACAGGCTCTGGAGAAAGCTGGTGTGCTCACGTGTGCGAGGGCTCACTCGGCAGGCCCCTTGGAGTCAGACTGCTTAACTTCGAAGAAAACAGCTTAAATTTGTCTGAAGAAAGCTGTTTAACATTTTTAAAAATAGCTTTATTGAGATACGCTTCACGGACACCAGACGGTCCACCCATTTAGAGGGTGCGGTGGAGGGGATCTTAGTACATTTCCGGGGCCGTGCAGCCCTCGCCTTGGCAACTGGAGAACGTTTTCATCACCCCAAAAAGGAGCTCCGTTCCCTGAGCCTCACCCCCTCGTGCCGTTCCCGGCCCCCACCCGCTTTGCAACCTCGAGTCGGCTGACTGCCTCCGTAACAACGGCCCGTTGGGGACATTTCGTGCGAACGTGGCCTTTTGTGGCCGGTCTGTGCCGCTCGGCGTGATGCTGCCCAGGCTCACCTCTCTGCAGCCGGTGCCAGGGCTGCGTTCCTCATGGTCAAACAACCTCCAGGCCCCTGGATGCAACCGGGGTTTTCCTCGCGTGGGGCAGTTGACGGACTCTGCCCCCGAGGGGCTGGGCCTGCCAGGAGCGCTGAGACACCTGTGCCTTTGGGTCTCGGTGCACACGAGTGGTGGCGCTGCTGGGCCACGCGGCAGTTCCGTGTCTCTCCACGTCCTCCCAGCACTCGGCTGTAGCCACCCTGGAGGAAGCGGGATGCAGGACAGATGCAGCGGCCCCCTTCCCGGGATGCGCCGGGGGGACTGGGGCACCGGCACGGCTTCCTGAGGGGAGTCGTGCCCAGGCCCTCACGGGGCGGCCCTCAGCGGGTCAGGTGGATGCAGGACTGGAGGAGGGTGTGTGACAGTCAGGGGACTGCCCTGAGGCTGGAGAGGAAGACGGTGCTGGAGTGACGAGGAGGCTCCACGGCTGTTGTCCCCGGAGCAGCGGCCGGCCCAGCGTCCACTGCGTCCTGGCTGTGATCTTTGTGACTCTGACAGGCCCAGCCTCCGTTTCTCCACCTGGAAAACAGAGGCCTCACAGGCTCGTTCTCTTAGGTGGGGCTCCCCTAAAAGCACGTTCTACGCAAGGAATCGAGCGCACGGTGCTTATTTTGGGGTGTGCAGGATCCCAGGAAGCAGCAGTAGGGGGGCCCTCCCGCTCAGCGGTGTCTCGGGGGCTGGTCGCTGAGGGGTGAGCTCTCCGTGCGGCTGACGGTAGTGTCCAATCCCAGGGAGGCGGGATGCCGAGGTGGGGCATCCAAGAGGCCTTCACGTTCTGTTTTGTTCCCGGGCAGAGGCTCTGGGGCGGGGGAGAGCCGAGCCTGCTGGAAACCCAGGGGCCCGATGTGGAGGCCGAGGGTGGTGGGGAAGAGGGCGTCAGCATGGGGACCTCCTGTAGGGCCACTGGCAGAAGGACTGGCTTTGAAGGTCGTGCTCAGGGAGCCCACGCCTCCTGGATCACTGGCCAACCTCAGTGATGGAGAGAGCAAGGTGTCTTTCTCGCTCAAGCAAGCTGGGCTGCGGGCCTGCAGGGGTGCGGCGAGGTCCCACTGGAAGGAACTGCAGGTTGCCTCGGGCTTCGGCCCCAGGAGTGACATGGCATCTCGCTGGTGGCCCGTGGGGAGAAAGGGGAGCAGACAACATTTGGGGAGCTCCCCTGCCCGAGTCACACGCGGCGGCCCGAGCCAAGGCCTGCCTCTGGAGCCTGCTTCCTTAGGTGCACGGTGGGCACACGGTCTCCTGCTGAGGCTGTGTGGGACCGAACACAATCGTGGTGCATTCAGCGGGTGCCTGATAAATGCTCAGTGCCCAGCACTGCGGTTGGATGTGGATGGGGGAAGCCCTGGAGCCCGGTTCTGCCCCTGAGTGAGGAAGGGGCTTGGCACCCGGAAGGCCCCTGTTACTGGCGGTGGGAGGGGTTCGGGCTCCTCTCCTCTCCAGAAAGTGACATTTGGAAGGAGGCGGGCCGGGGCTCACTTAACATTTGAGTGCCACCGGTGAGTGCTCCCCGGGGCCAGCCAGGCGCGTTCGCGGGGACATTAGCTAGGCTGCAGGAGCCAGCACAGAATGCACGGGCGGGACTTCGGGGCTCCAGAGGTGTGCTTAACGCTGGCACTCCGCTTCATCCTCCTGCCAAGCTCGGAGGCGGGGAGGGGTGGGGGGACAGGGGGCCGAGGAAAACGGCCTCCGAACCCGGCCCTCTCTCCCGTCTGCAGCCCTGGACCCCTGGACCTAACTCTCCAGGGCCGCACGTTGGGCGAGGGCCGACGCCCCAGCCCCACACCCGGCCGGCTGTCACCCCAGCCTTCCACGTGGCACCTGGCCTCCTCCCTCCAAACCCGGCCTCTCCCCTGTGGCTGCGGGCAGCTGTTCTTCTCCCTTCTCCTACCCTTTGGATTCTCAGGGGCCCTCTAAGCTTTGGGGTCCCAGGGAGTGTCTGCACTGCGGTTCCACAGGACTGCAAGGAGACGGAGCCAGTGGGAGGCCTGAGTCGCAGGGTGGCTCCCCCCTCTGTGCTTGACTCCTCAGGGGCATCATGGTCCTGCCCTCCCTACAGCCCCCCCTCCAGGGCGGCCCGAGGTGTTCTTCCGGGGGGCCTGGAGGTCCCACGGCTGTGCACTGTGCTGGCACCTGGCAGGTGCTGGTGAGAGAGACAGGGTGGGGGGCCCTCAGGGGAGGCCGGGGGGCACTGCTTCCCCAGCCGGTGTGGCCCGTGCTGTGCCGGGTGCCTGTGAGACCAGGCCCTTCTAAGTGGTCTCTGTCAGCCCCACGTAGAGCCTGGGAGCTTCCTCAAGGACACAGAGGCTGATCAGTGGCCTGAGAGCAAAGGGCTTGGTGGCTCTGCTGGGGGAAGAGCCCTGTGGGCACCAGCCTCCTGTTCCTGCCTCGGAGAAGGCGGGGCTGACATCGCACCAGGCCTCACCTGCCAGCCCGGTTTCTTGTCACTGGCCAGAGGCACCTACGGTTGCAGGTAGGGGTGAAGCGGGGGGCCTCTGCTGCCTCTGCGTCGCTTCTGCCGGGGCACATTCCCCTCCCAGCTGGCAAGCAGGGCCAGGCATGCCTTGTCTGTCCCCGGCTGAGCCCCTGGGGACTGGGGACAGGTCCTGGCCTGTTGGTTCCGCCTCACGAAGGTCTGGTGGGGTGTGCATCACCCTGGAAAGCCTCTTCCTCTGTGTTTCCCAGGCTGACTGCCTGTCACTGCTGGTCACTGCTGGTCACTGTGGCCTCACCCGTAACTCCAGAACCAGGACCTCCAGGAGAGAAGGCAGCATTTTGCATAGACACTCTGTGGGGTCCCCATAGTGGATTCAGAGGCCTGTCCATTCCTGTCCACAGCAACTCTGACCCTCTGCTCAGGCCCTGGTGTGGTCTCAAAGTGCCAAGCGGGTGCCCCCCTCCTGTGACTCAGTGGGCCTGCCCAGCCCCTGCTACCTCCGCAGGAGGCCCGGCCCCCTCCTCTGCAGGCCCACGAGGAGGGCCAGCTGCCCTAGGCCTCCAGGCCTTCTTCCAAGCTGATCTCTCTGCCCCCAGCACTGTCCCTCGTCCTCTGCCCACACAGACCAGCACCAGGTCGCTTCCTTCGGAGGCCTCGTCCCGGCACCTGTGTGGGTGAACAGGTCCCTCTGCATCCCGCACGTCCACAGCAGGGAGCATGGAACACCGAGTGTCCCTTGTCCGCTGATGGCACCGCCTTGCCCACCGGCTGCCTGCGTCTGGGGCCTGGTCTGGATGCACGTGATCCTGTGGGTCAGGCCCTGGCCCGGGAGCCGGCAGGGCAGAGCAGCGAGCAGGAGAAGCAGGTAAATGGAGTCACGTGCAGGGCCCAGCGAGCAAACGAGCAAGGATTCCCCAGCCAGCGGTCAGTGCAAGCAGGGAGAGAGGCAGGGCGGGCGAAGGAGTCGGGGGAGGGCCTCTCACCTCTGCCCACCGCCGAGCACAGCCTGCATGCAGTAGGCACACAGGGCAAGCTGGGGAGTATAAGCTGTGCCCCGCCAGAAGGGCCCGTTTGTCCGCCTGGCACCGGCCAGGGCCCCTGTGCCCCGGGAGACACCAGCTCCCTGCCTGCCTCCCTCTTGCAGCCTCTTGTTTCCTGGGGCCCGGGCTGCACCCTGTCCACCTTGGTCCTGGGGCCCGGGCCGTGCACTGTCCGCCTTGGTTCTGAGGCCCGGGCTGCAACCTGTCTGCCTCGGTCCTGGAATGTGGGCCGTGTCCTGTCCGCCTCGGCTGCACCCACGTGGGATTCCACGAGAGCCCAGTTGACCCCTTCTGGACTTGTGGGGTACGGCTCGGACCAGCTCCTGCTTGCTCTGCTGCGGGGTCCCTGCTTCTGCACCTGCTCTCCGTCTCTCCTCTCTGGATGGCCTCTCTGCCTCTCCTGGGACCCTCTGGCCCCAGGTCTCCCACGGGCTCCCTGGGGCCCCCCAGCCGCAGTTCCTGGCTCTGCCAGGCCCTCCTCCTGCTCCCCTTCTGGAGAACAGCGGAGCCCCCCACCTGCCTCCTGGGTCCTTCTCAACATGTTGCCACATCGAAGTGGGTTGCCGTGTCAAGCTGTCTGCTGACTCATCCTCCAATTTAACCCCATCGCATCTCGAGGTGAGTCACGGAGTTGCTCTGTGCGGTTTCTTTGCTCGGGTGACCTGAGCGCGTTGCTCCACGCGAGTGGATGGCTGGTGGAGAAGGGCTTGTCCGGCTCCGAATCCGGGACGGCGCCCCTCCTGCTCATCTCCCTCGGAGCCCCGCTCCTTCATCCCTGGGCCCCCCACTTCCACCGCTTCCTCACCTGGCTCCCCCGGCCAGCTCCCTAGGAGCTGCTACCGGACCCTGCCACAGGACCGTCGCTCCAGCCGCCCCACCCGCACCGGGACCGTGTGGCCCTGGCTGACCCATTAGATGCTCTCCGGGACTCCGTGTGGAGCAGGGGGTGAAGACGCCGGATGGGCTGGCAGCCCGGGGCACTCAACGGACGATCACCTGGTTCTCGCTAAGAGCCCCCGCCTCCCTTCTTTTGCTCTGGGCAAAGGTGTCTGGTCTCTTTTGATTAGTATTTGAACTTGCAGAATGAATTTGCTGCCCTAACTCGAGCCAAATGTAAGTAGCAGTGGCTCTAGACGATTCCGTTTCGTATCCTACTCTCTGCTGGGGGCTGACTTTCATCTCATTGTGTGACACCCTCACCCCCCAGGGAGCAAATGCTGCGTGGGCGTGTGCATTTGAGTGTGAGCCTGCCTGCCGTGCACACGCACGTGCCAAGGGGGAATAGTGTGCGTCTGAGTGTGCGTGTGTGAGTGTGCACACGTGTGCAAGCGTACAAGCAAGGACTGGTGCGTGCCTGGGCTGGAACGTGTGGGCATGTACGTGTGGGGGTGTGTGGGGGCACACGCCCTTGTGAGCACTTTCCGCGGGCCAGAAAGCAGTAGGGGGTGCTCCATGGAAGGGGCAGCACCCCCAGCAGGACTGGCAGACATGAGGGGAGGCATCCCGGGGGTCAGGAGCCGTGGGAACCGAGGGGTGGGGTCAGCACCTTTTGACGAGTTGTAGCGTGACAGAGACCCCATCTGTCCCCCAGGTGGACAGGGGACTCCGCTTATCTACTGGAGCCACCTTCCTCACTGTCCTCACCGTCACTGTACCCGTCACCCACGGGCGGCCCTTCCCGGTTCACAAAGGGGATTTGCATCTGCTGTCCAGTTTGCGTGTGCTCCTTTTGGGCAACGGAGCCCGCGGGGAGGGCGCCACACTCACTGTCCAGATACAGACCCTGATACCACAGAGTGGTGATGCTCTGTCCAGAGGTGGAGGCCCCCCGGGCGCTGTGCTGGACTGCCTCACAGGTGGGCACTGAGAATGGATGGATGGACAGGGGAGAGCTTCCTGGAGGTGGTGGCTCTGGAGTTAGGCAGCTGAGTGCCGAGGCTTTCGAACCCTGGCTCTAGCCACCCTGCTCTGGGGCTTTGAGCAGTGCTCTCCGCTCTCTGGCCTCAGTTTTGCCACCTGTAATGTGGGTATGACTTGCGCTTTGCCAAGGTTCTTCCTGCTCTGGGGTTTTGTGACCCGACCCTGGGGTGATGAGATGACCCAGGGCCAGCGGGGAGAGCGGGGGACCAGCCGCGGGCAGTGGGGCCGTGGCACCTGGGAAGGGCCAGTGCGGTTGTTCTCAGGAGGCTGCTGTCCTGAGTGAGCTGGGCTGGGCTGGTCCCCCGCCTGGTGTCTGCAGGCCGTGCTGAGGACGGGGAGGAAGGACGCCCCGGAGAGGCGCCGTGAGGGAATTCTGTCGGCTCTTTGTGGTTGGCAGCTGATTGCCTGGGGACGCAGGTGGCCGGGTGGCTGACCCGTTCAGCTCCCCAAGGGATCTTTCCACAGCTGTAGACAAGATTAAGTGCAGGAGCTGGGGCCACCTGTGTGGATCTTAATGGCTAACTTCAATTTGTGGAGCGTGAGCAGACCCAGCAGGGTTCAAAGAACAATCCATCTCAGGGGAGAAAGGTCTGACAACCATGTAGGCAGAAAGGCTTCTGTTTGGTCTCAGGGCTGTCGGTGACAATGGGGAGGGATCTGATTTCTCTCTCAGGGCGAGATAGTGGATTAGCACACAGAGCAAATGTTCAGGCCATCGACAGAGTCTTGGAGACACTGTGTAGGACTACCATGTACAGTTGCTCAGGTTGTATACCTCACCATCCTAATGTGAATAACAACCCCCGTGCCATGTGAATTTGTTTTGTATGAAGTTTGAAACCACAGGCTGACACATATTCTGCTGTGTCAGTAACTGCTGATGCTATGCTTCCTTTGGGCCTACTTTAGGCCCACCCAGTTCAAATGTCCCCACGTTCTGGGAAGCTTTCCCTGAGTCCTCTGGGTAAGGCTATGCTTTTAAAAGTTTATTTATTTTGAGAGTGAGAGTGAGCGAGCACAGGAGTGGGGGCAGGAGCAGAGAGAGAGGGAGAAAGAATCCCAAGCAGGCTCTGCACTGTCAGTGCAGAGCCTGATGCAGGGGGCTCGATCCCACGAAACGTGAGATCACGACCCGAGCCCAAATCAAAAGTCGGACTCTTAACAGACTGGACCGCCCAGGGGCCCCAAGGCTAATTTTTGCCTTCTCTACTGTGATAGATCAAAAACGGCCACAGATTTCCTTTCCTCCTGTACCCTTACCCTTTCAGCATGACCTTGTGGCTCTGCACATCAAGAGACAGCCAACGTCTTACCACTTGAATCTGGCCTTGGCTCTTTGGTTGATGGGACAGTAGCAAATGTGACATAAAAGAAGCTTGAAAACTGCTTGAGTATTGGGACTGTCCCGTCTTTGTACCCTTGGGGACCCAGGAACCACCACTATGTGAATGAGCCTGGGCTAGCCTGCTGGGTGACAAGCGACATATGGCCCCAGTTCCCTCCATCACCCTGGCTGGCTGCCAGCCAGATGTCACACATGGGAATGAGGCCAGCAGACCTGTGTGCAGGTGAGCCCATGGAGCATCTGTGGCACAGACATGAGCCATCCCCCTGAGTCCTGTTCACATTACCAACTCCAGGGGTGTGCACACATGAATGATTATTATTTTAAGCCACTTAGTTTGGGGTTGGTTGTTACACAGCAGTAGCTAACTGGTACATCTGTGTGCCCATAGCACTTTGTTCATCGCTGTTCCTGCTTGGACAATCCCGTGGCGGCCACACTGTGCTCCTGTGGGGAGCCAGTTAAGAGAACAAAGTCAGAGTCAGAGGGACCTGGAATCACAGCCTTGCTCTGGGAGTCCTGGCCTGCGTGTGTCACTCAGTGTCTCTGAGGCTCAGATTCCTCATCTGAAAAATGATGAAAAAGATTACATTCCAAGCTCATTAGGTTGTCGTGATTTAACGTATACACAGAATTATGGTTTAGCACAAAGTCGGTACTCCGTGGACGGTGGCTGGCATCCCTCCTTACCACCATCACTGCCTGCCTTCACGTGATCCCTCATGGCTCGTCCTGGGGCCCCACGATGGGATGGGGGAAGGGACATGTCTGGCCACGGGGTGCCCATGGCTCAATTCTGCTCCTCCGAGGCCCCTTCCTCTGCATCCCTGGGGGATTCATGTGTCTGGGGAGCACAGATTTCCCGTGATTTCTGGGAATATTTATATCCATCTTTCATCCTGGCATTTATTGTTGACATTCCAAGAACAGTCAAGCAAGATGAATGTCCCATCTCCAGGACCACAGTCCGCCTGCTTCCCTTCGCTGTAAATTCAATTCTACCCATGGCACAGTGCCAAGGGACCCGTGCTGGGGGGGGGGGGGCGACAGAGCCCAGCCGTGAGCGGGAGCCACCAGCTGCTGGCGGGAGATAAAGCCCTGTGAACAGACGTGATTACACCCGTCGCCGCGGAGCCCGCGGCCCCGGCACTGCCTGTCCACACGTGTCTGTGACAGCCTGGGCCACACTGAGCCTGGGGCCTCAGTCAGCCTGTGCCGCCTGGCTCGTGGTCAAACACCTGGCCCCGCCGCTGCCCCCTCTAACCTCAGTTTCCCTTCCTGTCCTCTGCTGCGTGTGCTTAGCGGTTGCTCCCGGAATGTGTCTTCCTGTCCCCGTCTCGGGTTAGCCCCGCCCCCTGCACATTCCCTCCCTCCCGCTCACCTGCAGTGATGTTCGGTGATGCTGGGTGATGCTGGGTGATGCTGGGTGATGCTCGCCGTGTGATGTCCTGTGGCTGGTGCTGGGACCAGGGTGGGGCTGGGCCCCTCCTATGGCCCCGGTCTGGCCCGGGCCCAGAGAGAGGCTTGGCGGCTGATGTTGGCCTAGCCATCAGACCTCGAGGGACTCCTTTGTCTGTCATCCCCACATGGCTCTCCTCACTGCCCTGTGGTGCCCACAGCAAGCACTCGGACAGGGGCTGTGGGGTGGAGCCCGGCCACTCCTCCACTGGCTGCGTGGGCTCAGGCAGGTGGCTTGGCCTTTCTGGGCTCTGGTGTCCCCATCTGTAAGCCGTGGTGATAACACTGGGGTGTGAGGCTGAAGGGAGCGCGTGCCATGGGCTGCATGGAGCCTGCTATGCTTGGTCAGAACCAGCTCTCTGCATCGCTGTCCCTATTTTCTAGACGAGGACACTGAGGCTCAGGAGATGAGAGGCTTTGTCCATGGCCCTGGCCCATGTAGGTGGGGAGAGGGTGTGCTAGGCAGAGGACAGATGGCCACAGCTGGGGCAGTCAGGGAAGGCTTCCTGGGGTGGCCGCACTTGGGTGGAGCCTTGAGGGCCGGTCAGGACTTGGCTGGACTGGGAGGTGGGAAAAGGGCACTCCTGTCCGGGGGAGGGGACGACCTATGTGCTTGGGAGCCCAGCCTGAACACAGATGTTGCTCTGGTCCATCCCCCACCAGAGAGGAGCCTTCTGTGGCCTAAGTGACAGGCTTCCCAAGAGGAGTAGGCAAACTACTTGCTTACCTGCAGGGCCATGAGGTTCACTACCTGGCAGACAACCTTTGTCAGTGTACTTTGTACATTGTTGGACTGTGAACGGGCCTCTCCTGGGACTGAGTCAAACTCCACTCCTCTCCATGCCCCCGGCTCTGCTCATGGGAGCCCCCTAGAGGGTACCCCTGCCCCGGACCCTCCTCTGGTGGGTCTCCCAGTCTCCTGGTCTGGTCCTGGCCACCTTCCTCCGGGTGTGACCAGATGAACCGCTAGCCCTGCCCTCAAGGAAGCCCTGATTTCCCGAGCACCTTCCTTGATGCACTCACGCACTCCTTTCTGGGCTGGTGGTGCAGAAAAAGTGCTTGTACACACACACGTGCACACACCTGCACACACACATACACAGGGGCACAGACACACATGCACACGCACACACGCCTCCGTGTGGGGCGCAGCTGGTGGCCCTGAAGGCCGAGTCACGTGGGCACAGCTCAGTGAACCCATCTCCCAGCTTCAGTGGGGGCGGCCTTTCAACGGGGGTCTTGCGGGGAGGAGCCTGTACTCTTGCCTCTGGCCTTTCCCCCGTGTCTTTCTTAGACATTTCCCTGGGCAAAGACGCCAGCTCCGGGACCAGCCAGCTGTCCGTCTGCTGCCGAGGGCTCACGGGGACAGGAGTGGCCTCCCGCACGCTCGGACGTGGCTTTCCCAGCCCCCTCCCACCTGCGCCGCTGGCCCCCGGGCCCTCGCCAAACCTGGGCTGGTGCAGGCTGGCAGCTGATGTGTTTATTTGCCCAGTGGTGGGGGCGGGCAGGCGGGCGCGGTGGTAATTGGTACATTTTGTAAGCAATCATCTTCTGGCACCTTCTGCTGCAGCATGTGGGCTGCTCGATCCTGCTAATCATGGCCCGCAGCCCGGGGCCCCCCTTGCCTGACAGCCTCATTTCTCTCCGCTGGAAGCTTGGAGCCGCTCTGGCCCCTGATGGCGTTATCTGTTATTCCTGGACACACTGCTCCCTCCTGGCACATGGACAGCGCTGGGGCCTCTGCCCAAGGCCTAGAGGGTGGGTGAGGGGTGGCACTGATCCCAGGCCTGTGTCCGGCCAGGCCCGGGCAGGGTGTCAGGGACCTCATCTCGGCCGCTCCTCTGCACAGCACCGCATTTGATTTACCAGCAAAGAGACAGGCAGGGAGGCTGATGCCCCGTGCTGGGCCACACTGCCGGGGGTGGGTGGGATTGATCCCAGGTCTCCCCGGGTATAGCCATGCACAGTCAGAGGAATCCATGGAGTTTCAGCCCTCCCTGCCCTCAGTTTTCTCGCTTCTGAGAGGGATCCAGGGCAGAGCACAGTGCCAGGGATCCAATGCGGTGCGACACAGGGAGTGGCCCCAAGTAGGGCTCCTGCTGGGAAGGATGTCTGCTGTCATTATTAATGTTTTTAATGACAGAAATGATGGCCATGTATGGGAAGGACAGCAGCAAATTGCTCCTATATGGTTAATGAGCAGCCCAGAGTGCCCATGTGATTAGTTCCTGCATCGACCCTGCCACACGCTCACACACAGGTACCCACAGCAACCACTGGGTGCCAGGTCTTTGCAAGATGCTGACTCTACCTGCCTAGCATTCCACTGAGGCTCGCTCAGACTTCTGTGTTCTAAACACTCATCCATTCACCCACCCATCCATCCATCCATCATTTATCCATCTATCCATCCATCCACCTAGGCACCCATCAACCCACCCATCCACACAACTATCTACCTATCCACATACCTACCTACCCATCCACCTACCCATTCATCCATCCACCTACCACCCGTCCATCCATTATCCATCTACCATCCATCCATCCATCATTTATCCATCTATCTATCCATCCACCTAGTTACCCATCCACCTACCCATTCTTCCATTCATCCATCCATCCATCACTCGTCCACCATCCAGCCGTCTATCCATCCATCCATCATCTATCTATCCATCCATCAATCTACTCACCACCCCTCTATCTTTCTTTCGTTCCTTTCTTCCTTCCTTCCTTCCTTCCATGCACCCACCCATCAATCCATCCTGCCAGCCAGCCAGCCAACACTCATTCCTTCAGCAAGTATTCACCAAGCTCCTACTTTGTGCTAGCACCTGGGATCCGAAAGTGAACAGTCTACATGAGCTCTGCCCTGGAGGCCATCCCAGTTGGATGGTGGGGTCAGTAGAGTGAAACATCCCTCCCACCCCTTAACTCTGTGTTGCAGCCAGTGAGGTGTGTTTGGTGGGCTATGGATATGGGGGCTGGATTGATGAAGCAACTAGTGGTTGAGGAGGGGGAAGGGCTCACTGAGGGGCATTTACCTGAGCCTTGAAAGGTAAAGAGGGGTTTTCCAGCCTGGAAACAGCAGTGTGGGCACAGGGACAGAGGTAGGAAAGGACCTAGGGTGGGCAGGGTGGGGACTTCAGCTCACCTGTGCACATAACCTGACACCCAGTGTGTGGTTGGGCTCAAATCCTGGCTCAGCTGCTCGTAGCTCTGCCACCTTGGGCAGGTCACATGAGCTCTGTGACTCAGTTTCCTCATCTGTAAGATGGGGATGGTTGTAACACCTTCCCTCCCAGGACTCTTTGTTCAGGATCAAAGGTGTTAATTCAAGTCAAGCACTTAAAATTCTGGGTACATTGTTAGTACCATGTCGGCATTAGAGATACATAAAACTTCTAAATAGATCTTTTTTTAACTCAAAAAAATTTTAATTTTAATTCCAGTATAATTAACATATAAATTGATCTTTTGCATTTAAAAATATTACAGCTTGATAGGATGATCTGTCTGGGCCCAGCCCAAGTTCTAGTTAAGAAAGTGAGGTGGGGGAGGATATTCAAGATGAAGTAGACACACAGGAAACCCTCCCAAGACAGGCATTGAGCTGGGGTGCCGGGGGGGGCTTGGTTGGTCAAGCGTCCAACTCTTGGCTTCGGCTCAGGTCATGAGCTCGTGGTTGGGGAGATCGAGCTCCCTGTCAGGCTGTGTGCTAACAGCAAGAAGACTGCTTGGGATTCTCTCTCCTTCTCTCTCTGCCCCTCCCCTGCTCACACTGTCCCCGTCTCTCTCAAAATAATAAATAAACTTAAAACAAAAAAAAGATAGGCCATGAGCCACACTTCCTTAGCCACTGATCCCCAGGGTGGCGTGGCCGTGTTTCTAGAAGGTTCTATTGCATGCTGTGGCTGGAACATGTCTTTTACTTGTTCACGAACTAACCAAGCAGATTGTAAATGCCTGAAACCTGCTGAGGTTGGGTGGTGATAGGGGGTGATGGGGACACAGCACCCAGGGGGCTTGGAGGAGTAGAAGCTGTTCCCGTGTGGGGGTCAGGGAGAGCCTCAAAGATTTGCCCAAGCTGTCCAGGCAAACGAGGAGAGGGGGGCACTCCTGCAGGAGGGCATGTGCACAGCTGGGAGGTGGAGAAGCCTGGCAGCGAGGTCGTGCACTTTCCAGCAGAGAAGACAGTCGGAGGTCTGGAGCCAGATGTGCACGCAGCTGGGTAGAACGAGGGGTGGGCGGGAGGTCGTCATGTGTGCGGCATCCACCACCGTGATTCGCAAACGCTCCGAGGCGGCCGTGCTTCCCTACGTCTGAGAACGGCAAGCTGCGGTTGGGAAAGGTCGGGTGGTCAGGGAGGGGCCAGAGCTCGGGGCTCTCTTCCTGGGCCACAGATGGGCTGGTGATGGGAGCAGAGGGGTTTGTGTTTCTGGGTGACAGGGTTCCCAACTTCCAGCCTGCTGTGTGGGTGGCAGCCAGACCCCTTGGGAGCCAGGGTGGCCAGGTTGGTGTCCCCCCAGGAGCCTTGGCCGAGTGGCAGGCCAGCAGGTGGACAGTTGGGGCTCCCCAGGCCTCACTGGACAGGCAGCGCTGGCATCTCCTGATGACTTTCTGGTCTGGGGCCATGCCTCCTGAGGTCCAGTCCAGGGAGCCAGCTCGCAGGACAGCTTTGCTCCACGGGGTCTGTGGGAGGCTGGGGCCGTGATGCAGGCACCTCTCCCCTCCATGGTGCTGCCCAGGGCCCGCCACTGTGTCTTTTTCCAGGACAGCCCTGCAGTGTCCTTACCGGTCACTCTGCTTCCAGTCTCACCTGTCCCTTCTACCCCCTTCACAGTCAGTTTCACCTGCTCAGACCACTGTGATGCTATCTCTCTGCTCTAAGATCACCAGTGGCTCCCCACCTGCACCCGCCTGGCACCAGCCCAGGGCCTGGACCTCGGTAACTTCTCTCTTCTACCCCGTTCTGGCACCCCTGAGCCTGACTCGCTCACCCAGCCCTGCAGTGCCTGTCTCTGTTTCCTGGAAGGCAGACAAGTGTTCTCTTCTCCCTAGTGTCATCTGTAGCACCTAGTGACCTGGTCCTCAGACTGGGCCTGGAGGAACTTGGGGGACAGGTCCCCCAGCGCTTCAGCTCCATCCTCCACCAGCACCCTCGAATCCCAACTCAGGCTGCTCATACCACGCTCTGGTTGGGGGAGGGGGACAGACACTCCCCCGGTGGGGGAATCACTGTCCACCCCACGCCCTCTTGGAGTTTCCGCCTGGAGCAGGCTCTGTGCACCCGCACTGAGAGTCCCACCCGACTCGGGACATCCCCCAAGCTTGGGGCTCTCCAGCCATGTGAGGTGACGTGTGGTTGCTGGACCTCTGTGTTTCTTGGCGTGCCCCCTCTCCCCCACCGGCTGCCTGGGTTAGAGGCCCCCAGAGATCTCTTTGTCTGAAGCTGAGTCAGCTTAGGAACCAAGAGCCCTGAAAATTCCCACCATAAACTAAGGGGCCCACTGGCCTCAGGCAAGGGATGCTCCCAGCCCTCTAATGTGAGTGAAGGCACCTTTTAGCTTGGGGACAACCCACTGTGCACCAAGATGCCTTGAGTCCCAAGCTATGAGGTGTGTCTTTGGGGTCCCTTCGGCTCTGGTTCTGTCAGGGGTGCTGGGTGGCAGCTGGCTGACCAGGTCCCAGATGTGCTGGGTCATCGGTGTGATGAGAACATGTGCCCTCAAGCCTGGCTGCCTGGGTTCAAGCCCTGGCTCCTCCACTCACCACTGTGTGGCCTCGGGCAAGTTCCTTAACCTCTATGAGCCTCAGTTTCCCCACCTGTAAATTGGGCCATTTCTATCATTGTGAGTTTACAATTAGTTCATGAACGTAAGGTGCTCAATATATAAAAGGCTCCTGGCATTTAATTGGCTCTGCACCTGATGTTTGTGTTACCCTTCTTCTAAAAGCTGTGGTCACAGCCTCCCCTTTGGGGCTTTGAAAAGGAAATGACCTCTGCATCCTTTTGTAAAAGCCTAATATCAATAGAGGCTCTGCTACAGTCTCAAAGAGATATTGATCTGTCACTGACACGCATGCTCTGCACAGCACGTGCCCCTGGAGACGGAGATGAAAGCCAGGCCGGGCAGCCATCCTGTGCTCTGACTCGTTTTTTTGACCCTATAGAAAGGACCACTCCAGGATGTGAGGTCCAGGGGCTTTGAGGATGGCTGCTGCCAAGTCCTGTTTCTAGAATGCCCAGCGCTGATTACGGAGGCCACCGCCCCTCACTCCTGGGGCCAGGAGAGGGACGGACCCAGTGGTCTACATGGAAGGCGAGGGGCTCCGCCGGTCAGCACCACGGACAGCACCACGAGAAGCCGGGAATGTGCTGTGGGCCAGAAAGGGAACGCGATGCCAGGGGAAACAGTGAGGGGTAAGGGGCCAGGTGGGCAGGCAGTTCACGGGGACTTTGCAGGTGTAGAGATGCCGGACAGCCAGCTGCTTGCCAGAGGACCACTGGGAGGGACGGAGCACCCACATCCAGCAAGGCTCCCTTGAGCAGTGATGCTGGGTGGGCGGGCCCACGTGCAGGGCTGAGGGAGGAAGGTGGGTGAAGGAGCCCAGCTCAGGGGTCTCCATAAGCCGTGTCTGTGTGAGGACAAGCAAAGGAAGAACCCTCTTGGCCAGGGCACGACCAAGGCTCCCGTGGTGTCTCAGTTTCTCTGCCTGGCTCTCCTGGAGGCCACAGGACAGTCAGCCATGCATATGGGCAACCAGGAAGTGGGGTCATTCACACTGCGGAGCAAGACCCCGCCTGTGGGGGCTGGAGTGGGCCGGCAGATGCCCAGCCTTCCATTTCTAGGTGGGCACTTTGCTGTGCTCTACTCCTGAGTTATGGCCTTTGAGACACCAAGGTCTTGTGTGTCCAAGGCGACCCCTCCCCTTAACTTGGCCAACCCCTTGCTCATGGCAGCGGTGAGGGGCAGATCAGTCCAACTGACGGTGTAGGTGTGAATGTGCCGGCTGGGCGGCTGGGCCTGCCCTCAGTCTCTCTTAGCCTTGTCTGCTGCGTCGGTAAAGTGGGGCCTTATGCTCGGGCTCCCCCAAGTGTCCCAGCAACCCCACAACGTGGAGAACATCCCTCCAGCGGTCCTGGCTGTGTGCCCTGTGGTCTCAGAGCCTCAGTGTCCTCCTCTGTGAATCGGGCACTGAGACCTCCCCCCGAGTGAGATTTCACCTTGCAAACAACCTGCCTGCTGCCTGCTGTGAAAGTCCTCAAGGGCTGCTGGTTGGCGGTGGTGGTCGGAGCAGGGAAGCTTCCAGAGCACAGGGCCTGCATTTCCTCCTCCTCCTCCTCCCGGCCCCTGTGGTCTGGGCGCAGGGAGGGAGGTTGGCTGCAAGGCCAGGTTGGGCTCTGGGCAGCAGCTTTGGAGGAATGGGTTTCGGAAGGCAGCCCTGCTTAGACGGATGACCCGGCCATGCCAAGCATGGAGTGGGTCCCATGGGGAGACGGAGAGAAATATGGCCTTTCCTCTTAACGACAGCGTGACGGTAGCAGGGAGCATCAAACACGCAGGGCGTTTATGTGTCCTCATAAAACAGGGGCTGTAATTCTCCCTCTGTCCTGGGCAGAGCCTTGGGGACCATGTGCTCTCTGAGTCACCTCTGGGAGGGATGATTCCTCTTTGGAGATCCTTGGAGCCTGTGTGGCCTGGGGGCCTGGGGACTCCAGCTGAGGCAGAGTTCTTCATGTCCCAGAGGACGGCAGGGTCAGCAAGGGGGCAGGAGGCCAGAGGGGAACTGTCTGGGGAGGTCATGGGAATCTTCCAGAAAGCTGATTTGAGGAGGGGCCAGCGGGCATGGGTGAGAGAGGAAGCAGAGGTCGCAGGGAGACTGTGGCCCTCTCAGTGCAGTGGCTGGTGCTGGGACAGACCTGAGGGAGGACAGCAGGGTCTCGGGCCAGTCCCTTCCCTGAAAAGTGTCGGGTCTTCTTGCTACCCCACTGCTGAGCCCCAGGTGAGACCCGGGGTGTGAAGGGCTCTCTCTGAGGTTTGCAACCCACTCAGGGATCCAGGGGCTCCATCCAGTGCCAGGTCAGGGATGGTGGAGGGAGGAGTTGTCTACACTGGTGCCCTGGGAGGCTCCTGGGTACTTGCGGTCTCAGGGGGACATCTGGGCATCATTGGATTAGATATGTTTGAACAGGTGTCTCTCCTGCTGTTCTTACGCTTATGTCCCTTGTGTCTCTCCAAGAGAGGAAATTGCAGGCAGTGTTTTCTAACATCTATTTGACCTAGAATCTTCCTCAGTAACATCCCCTGGGGTTTGTGCTGTGAAGCAGGAGTCTGAGGCTGCTGCCGGGGGAAGGTGGTGCTGTCCCTCCATCATTTTATGCAGCTATTGCTCAGAGAGACTGTCTACCTGTCCCAAAGCCACATTCCCCGTCCTGCACTGACAGCCATGTTGTCACCATCGTGGGGCTGGGAGACCCTCAGAAAGAGGCAGTGCAGGTGTGGGCTGGGACACAGAGGTCTCAAGCCACGGGAAATACTCAGGTGGGACCAACACAAGGTGACGGGAAGGCTTTCCAGGCCCCGAGTCCTGGAGGACGGTGGAGGGGCCCAGCCTGGGTGGGGCAGCCTGAAGCCTGCTGGCGAGGCAGCGCTGGGGGAGGAGACCTGGTGTCCAAGGGAGAGGCCCCTGCCTAGGACCCAGGTGCTGACCTGGGTGTGGCTGTGGGGTCAGAGACCCCAGGAGGGATGGGGCTCACCCACGGAAGCTTCCCCCAATACCTCGAATGGCCCCTTCTTAGCCCATTCTTCCAGAAGAGATGGCTGGGGCTCAGAAGCTGGACATCTTCCCTGGGTCACACAGCCAAGGGCAGAGCGGGACCACAGCCCAGCTCCAGGGAAGGACG
Source organism: Leopardus geoffroyi (assembly GCF_018350155.1). Taxonomy (NCBI): domain Eukaryota; kingdom Metazoa; phylum Chordata; class Mammalia; order Carnivora; family Felidae; genus Leopardus; species Leopardus geoffroyi. Next base: position 72,858,356 of record NC_059338.1, on the reverse strand, counting down.
CACCCCACGGGCCTGACCCTCTCAGCCTCAGCTCTCCCTGAAATTCTCACCTTGTCCAGGCTGGCTCGTGTGGTCCCTCTTGTGTGTTTATAGCGAAGCTTCTCAAAGGTAAAGGGGACCGTGAGTCCTGTGAGGAGGTCCCTGTACAGAGGCCGGTTGGGTTCAGTGGGTGATGAGTCACGGGAGCTGGACGATCCACGAAGCTCTTAGGGGGTCATGAGGGACGACTGGGGTTTCCGGGGAAAACGGAGCCCCCAAGAGACATGAGTCCCTGTGGCAGCCAGTATTTATCTGCACCACGGACGGGCTTGGGCTGGGGGGCGAGGTTGGTGGCCCGGCAGCAAAGCACAGCCCTGTCCTCAGCATGCGGGGGCTGGGAGGGGGGATTTGTGGGGGAAGGCCTTGTTCAACGGCAAGTTTGTTTCTCAGTCTGCTGAGGTCTAAACCGGGAGCCCTGGCGACGCCCTGGTTACCAGCACCACCCTCTGCCGGCCGCGCTCTTGCAAACCCACCTGCACGCGGACACAGGCGCCGAGGCGCAGGCTTTCCGGCTGAGCACATCCTGTGCACCTGCCCAAGTCGCCCGGGGGCCTGGCCTGGGGTGGGGGGTGAGACAGGTGCCTCTGTGGGCAGCGTCTCAGGGTTTCCGGACCCTCCCTCCTTCGGTGTCCCTGGTGCGCTCCAGAGTTTCCTCGGCTCCGTGGCCACTGCTCCCCTCTTGTGTTCCAGCCTCCTCTTCCGCTGCTGGTCCTAACTGGGGCTGGTCTTGGGACTCCGCCCTCCATCCGGTCTCCTCTCCTGAACTGGGAGTTCAACCACAGAGCCCGGAGGGGACCCCCAAATCCTTGCTCTGCGGGAGCTCCCCCATGTCTGTGACTTCACGGCCCACTGTCCTGCCCGAGCCCCTGACACCAGCCTGGGCGCCCCCGCTCCAGACACCTCCACCTGGAAGCCCCCTGGCACCTCATGCTCCCTCCCCCTCCCCTCTGCCTTCCCCATGCTGCTGACTCCACTCTGTGTAGCTCCGGTCCCCTGCCTCCGGAGTCCTCAGTGGGGCCCATGGCTCCCCTGCTCGGGGTCTCCCAGCCTGGTCTGGAAGCTTCTGTCCTCCTCACCCTCCCCTGCCTTCAGCTGCAGCCTTGGCCTTCTGGGAAGAACTTACCTGACCTTCGTTCCCTCTTCCCTGCTAGGAGCACATTGCTGCCCAGCTGCTTCCCCGGGGGCTAGGACGTCCAGGCTCCTGATCCGCACACAGTCCCCTGCCAGGGGGCCCTGCCTGGCACCAACAGCTCCCAGGACCTAGCCTAATGGCAGCCTCTGGGTCCTAACCTTCCTTTCCGGGAGATAGGTGTGGTCCGGGTCCGAGTCCACAGCTGGGGTCAGTTTGCCGGAGATGCGTTGGAGGAAGGTCAGAGCCGCTCAGGGCTCCTTCCAGGAAATGCCCAGCCTGTGCTCGGACCCGCGCAGATGGGATCTTCATGTTTCTTCCAACAGCGGGTCAGGTGGAGTCCCTACAGTCCCTCGGGGAGGCAATGACCTGCTGTCTGCGGGTACACTGACTCTTGACCTTGCTTTTACAGACTCCAGGGACACTCTGGTGATGGGGTCTGTGCCGCAGCCCGAGAGAAATGCCGGCATGGTGGGGAGGGGGAGGCAGGGCAGGGAGGGAAGCAGTGGTGGGATCATTATGGAGCCAGCACTGGCCATAAACTTTAATCAATTTAAAACCTATTTTCTGGGTATTAAACTTCACTAGCCATTTAACAGCCCTAGCAGGTAGGTGTTTCTGCCTGAGCCACCCCCTCAGATGGACCTGGCCTAAGGCTGGCCAGGGTGTCCACAGTGGTGGGGACTAGGGTGATCCAGCTCGAGCCCGAAACTGTGACTGGGGGAGTGGATTCCAGGACCCCTGCTGACCCATAAGGTTGTCAGCAGGGCTGGGAGCCTGTGTGGCCTGGAGAGGCTGGGTGGGCAGAGCTGGGAGAGGCTGGGAGGCCAGGGCCGGGAGAGGCTGGGAGGCCAGAGCTGGGAGAGGCTGGGTGGGCAGGGCTGGGAGAGGCTGGGAGGCCAGGGCTGGGAGAGGGAGGCCAGGGCTGGGAGAGGCTGGGAGGGCAGGGCCGAGAGAGGCTGGAAGGGCAGGGCTGGGAGAGGCTGGGAGGCCAGGGCCGGGAGAGGCTGGGAGGCCAGGGCTGGGAGAGGCTGGGTGGGCAGGACTGGGAGAGGCTGGGAGGCCAGGGCCAGGAGAGGTTGGGAGGCCAGAGCTGAGAGAGGCTGGGTGGGCAGGACTGGGAGAGGCTGGGAGGCCAGGGCTGGGAGAGGGAGGCCAGGGCTGGGAGAGGCTGGGAGGGCAGGGCTGAGAGAGGCTCAGAGGGCAGGGCTGGGAGAGGCTGGGAGGCCAGAGCTGGGAGAGGGAGGCCAGGGCCGGGAGAGGCTGGGAGGCCAAGGCTGGGAGAGGCTGGGAGGCCAGGGCTGGGAGAGGCTGGGTGGGCAGGGCCAGGAGAGGCTGGGAGGCCAGGGCCAGGAGAGGTTGGGAGGCCAGGGCTGAGAGAGGCTGGGTGGGCAGGACTGGGAGAGGCTGGGAGGCCAGGGCCGGGAGAGGCTGGGAGGGCAGGGCTGGGAGAGGCTGGGAGGGTAGAGCTGGGAAAGGCTGGGAGGCCAGGGCCGGGAGAGGCTGGGAGGGCAGGGCCCACCAGCTTGTGCCGGGAGCTCTCGCTGCTCCTCAGGGGCTCTTCCCACCCTTGCAGGAGCAGGGGAAGGTGTCTCTTCCCCTTTACAGATGGAGAAACTGAGGCCCTGAGCTGCTACGGGGGTCACAGTTCCCACAGTGGTAAGAAGCAGATTCCAGGCACTCTGTGGACTCACAGCTGGGACACAAAGTGGGTGGTCCAGGTGGGAGTCCTCCCCTACCCCCTACCCTCTACCTCCGGGCACAGCTGAGCTCTCTGTTTGACGGGAAACCGCGTGGCAGATTGCTGTTTTAGTCCCCTGCCCTGAGCACAGGGGCCCTCTGAGTGGGGGGCTTCTAGAGAAAACCCCCAGGCTCCTCATACCAGAAGGTGCTTTGTGGATACGGAGACGGATGGCTGCAGACCCCGGGGGTACCTGCTGCTTCCGGAGCCCGGTGCCCTGCCCCAGCCCTGTTATGGTGACCTTGCTTATTTCCGTCTGGGTGTCACAAGCTGGAAATAACTTTGGGGTCTGAACGTGACTCAGCCCCAGGGGTTGTGCTGACGGCTGCTCTCCGTGATGAGGGTCACCGTGCTCCACATGTTGGGGAGGCCCAAGATGCTCTGTGGGCCCCAGTCCTTCCTTCCTTCAAGCAGCAAGCATTTATTAGGCACCTCCGTGTGCCTGGCCCTGTGGCAGGAGGTAGTGAGTAGGGGACACAGCAGTCCTGGAAGGAGACAAGAGCCTCAGTGAGCAGTTCTAGCAGGTGCTCATGGGGGCCCAGAGAGGTGCGCTTCCCTGTGGAGGTGACCCCGGACTTGCAGAATGAGGGTTAGTACAAGCTCGTCGGGAAGAGAAATGGGGCGACGTTCAGGGCATAGTGACTAGTCTGTGCGATGGCACAGAGGCAAAACAGCTCTGTGAGCCTTGCCATAACCCCAGAAGAGGAACTGAGAGAGGGCGGGTGTGCTGAGAGAGTCCCGGGGCGGTGGGGGGGGGGGGGCAGATGCACATTGGAAGTGAACGTGCATTAGGGAAGGCTTCCCGGAGGCGGCAGCTCTAGTGTGAGGCCCTGAGGGTTGGGGGGGGATTAGAGGTGGACATTCCAGCCGAGGGACCGCGTGGCCTTTCCCAGCTCCCCACAGGTCCCGCAGCCTTTGTCTCCCTGAAGGACCACGGGGCCCCCCTCTGTTGTCTTTTCGTCAAAGCATAAATACACGCTGGTGGGGCTGCATTAGGGTCTCCGGACTCACAGACGTCCTGCCCTGGGGACAGGTGGGACTTCCCTCCCCAGCCCGAGGTGCTAAGATCCCAAGGCTCAGTCCACGGGGGCCCAGGCCTGGGGACAGACGTCCCTTAGAAGGCTCAGGGCCCAGACCTGGTTCTGTCTGCAAACGTTTGATCGAATGACAGTCATTGCCAATGAGGCTCCGTGTTTCTGGGGCACCTGCCATGCCCAGGGCCTGGGTGTCTGCTCCCCTCACTGCACTTCACAAATAAAGACGCACTTCACAAATAAAGACGCACAAAGTGACCAGGTGGCTGCTGAAGGGGCCAGCCCTCTGAACAGTGTCCTTGGGACTTGGAGTCAGGTCTCTGGGGGCAAATGCCACGTGGCCTCCAGAGGAGGACCTCACTCCTGGGCAGAGCTGCTCTTGGCACTAGAACTCTTGTCCCCAGGCCTCAGTCTCTCCATTTGTTGGGGGGAGGGGCTGACCTGCCTGCTCTCCGGGCACCCAGTGCCCATCTGCCCCTCACGCGCCAGGCGGTCCCTGCCTGGCCCGCGTCGTCCCCTGCCCCCTTCCCCCCCCCTCCCCCCAGCAGCCTCCCCTTGGAGGAGAACAATCCAGCAGCTTCCCTTTGGAGGAGAACAATTATGTTGGGCTCCCTCCAGGAAACAGCCCTGGGGCGAGGAGGCTCGGGGCTCCCCTCCAAAAACCCCAACACTCTTGCTCAGAGCTCTGGGTGGCAGATGGAAGCTGACAAGTTGAATAAATTAGGGCGCGATTACTTTTTAGCAGACGTCGTATCAAACAGCTCGAGGCCCCGTTAGGAAGGCACGCCAGGCTGCGTGTCGGGGAGGGAGCGGCTTTTCCAGGACCCTCGGACGGCTTGCGAGGCCAGGCCCCGTGCAGGCTGCTTGCAGGGGTCGTAGCCTGCTGCTCCCTGAGGGTCTGGGTCCCATGAGTGATGAGGGTCAGCTCAGAGGGCCCCAGGACACCGAGCCCCTCCCCCTCCCCCACATGCAGGCTGGCACGCCGGAGCCTTTCTTGGTGTGGGGACACCTTGCCGTCTCGGGATTCCAAGAGTGGGACTTTGTCCATTCCCGGGGACTTCCGTGGGCCGGTGACGGCTGTGGTGCTGGGATTCTGCAGGGGACCGCAGAAAGCCCCTGCTCCGGACAGCTGTGACTGTAGGACAGAGGACTGTGTTCTCGTTTCGTAAGGCTCTCACCATGTGCCCGGCCTGGTGTCAGCGCTTTGTGAACGTAGTCACATTCGGTCCCTGGGGTCCCTCCCTTGGTGAGGCCACACACGCCACCCCGTGGATGGGGAAGCCGGGCACGGCGAGGACAGGTTATTGGCTCAGGGTCCGGGTGGAGCTGGCGTGGGAACCGCTGCTCCCATGCCCCGTGGGATGCAGGCCAGAAGTAAGTAGGAACCTAGCGCCCCCTGTGCCTGGCACCCAGAATAGGGAGCAGGTCCCGCTCGGCTCTCTCGGTGGGCGGTCAGGGCGGGCCTCTCGGAGAAGGTGGCTTTTCAGCAGAGGTGGTGAAGGGGGGGCGGGGTGGCATGTGGAAGGCGGCTGGGGGACGGTTGAGCCATGAAGGGACAGGCGGGTCATGGTCAAGAGCCCGTTCACCTTGCAGGCAGACAGGGGTGGCTCCCGACCCCATATCTGGTGACACATCCCGCCTGTGGCCCCACGTCCCCTACTGGATGATGCCCGACCTCCTGATGGGGTATTCTGCGAGCTGTCCTCTGCAAAGCCCCAGCCTCGTGACCCCACATTATGACCCCATAACCCTGACTTTGCAGCTCTACCAGCCGAGGCCTGGCTTCTCCCTCTCTCCAGGGTCCCCACATTGAGAAAACTCACACTCACCTGACTTCTCCCCCCACCCGTCGTCCCTCTCCACCCATCCCGAGGCCACCTCCTCCAGGGAGCCTGCCGGGACCTCCAGGGAGAGGTGATTTCTGCCTTCTGTGGGTTCCCATAACATTTGCACTGGGATTATCGTCCTCTATTGTCAAGTGTCCCTTTCTGGGACAGTGATTCTCCTTCGCTTCCAAAATATTTCTTTGGGGTCTCCGAGGCAGCCAGCAGCCATTCTGCTGACCCCACACCTGGACCCATGTTGGATGCAGCTGAAGAGACGTGGCCAGATTATACGGGGAAGGAGGTGCCCGGCTGCCTGGCGGATGGCTGAAGGGCAGGTGAGGGCTGGCACAGACCCCGGGCAGCCGGGCAGGGACCGGGCAGGAGGCCTCAACGGGCAATGCTGTGGTTTCATGCAGATTCACACCGGAGGCAGAGAGATGAGAGCCGGGACCCGTGGGCTAGAAGTCAGGGAGGTGCTGATCTTCTGGCCTAGGGTGCAGGGGCCACGGGTGGCTGTCAATGCCACTGCTGTTCCTCAAGAGGCTTCTGTGTGCCCAGTGTCTGCCCGGACGCTCGTCACTGTTAGTGGAGGATGCTCCCACAGCCCCAAACAAGCTCTTGTCGAGTCACCCAGGAGGAGGGAGAACCGTGTTTGGAGCCGGGTCCTCCTGGCTCCGAGCTGGAGCTCTTTGCACCCCACTCCCGGGAGACCCCGCAAAGCCTGGAGAGATTGGCTTTGGCCAGGCTGAATCTGGGGAGCACCCAACCGGGAGCTGGGATGTGTGGGTCTGGGGCCCTGCAGGGAGGGCTGGGCTGGAGACGGGAGCCCCCGGATGGGCTGGGTCAGAAGCCCCTCTCCTCCAAGGAGAGGGACCGGCTCACGCCACCTCGGAGCCCTTGGCCAGCCCCCTTCTGAAGATGGTGCACCGAGGCACCAGGCGTCGGGTCGGCGAGGGAGCTGGATCCTGGGGCCAGTGCCCGGGCACCTGCTCGCGGGAGCCTTGGTTCTCCCGGTGTGGACCCGCTGCAGAGATGGCTCCGGGTTCTGTGAGGGTCATGGCCAACTGTTTGAGGTTCTCACAGGTTATCTGGAACTCAGTTCCCAGAGGGAGAGAAAATGGGTTGGAGCTTGCAGTGTGCCGTGTCTGGGGCGATGTGTCGGGAGTGGTGGCAGAGCCTGCTTCTCCTCCCTTCTCGGGGTCCCAGGGGGCGCCTCAGCTGGGCGGGGGGGGGGGGACCAGGAAGCCGAGGCAGGGCTGAGCAGGCCTCAGGCCCTCGAGCAGACGCAGAATGAGATTTTCTTCTAGTCTGGTAAAATTTCTCCCGCCAGGAAGGTGCTGTGGACACTGAGCCCCGATCCCCCTCACATCCTGAGCCCTGAGCCTGGCCACAGGTGGAATCTTGATCTTTCCTTCCCATACTCGACCAAGAGATCACGGTCTGGCCACAGGGATGAGGTGACATTTAACAACGTAAGCTGGATCAGTCGGTGCTTAGGAGGTCCCGGAAGTCTGTGTTTGCCATCCACTCAGGACAATCCAGGAGGGCTGCCTGGAGGAGGATCAGCGGTATGGCAGCTGAGGCCTGTGGGATACAGGGAACACTGGCTTGGTGACGAGGAGCAGTGTGTGCATGTGGTGGGGGGAACAGGCGGGGCCCTGGGAAGTCTTAGGGAGACCCTCTGTGTGGCGCCTCCCCTCGCGCGAGGCCCCTCTCCTCTCCCAGGCTCTGTCGGTGTCTTGAGCTCCTAGAGAGGTTTCTGGTCTCTGGGCGGCTACAGCTCCCTGCTCCTGCCCTGCTGCCCCAGCCACCCCGGGCACCCCGCACATAGATTCTTAGAGTGCGCTCTGACTGCACCAGGGCCGAAAGGGCCTCACGGCAGGACGGCCGAGCGCACGGTGGACCCGGATACAGAACCTACCCAACATGGGGTCCTGGTGCCTAGAGAAAGACGGAGGAGGATGAGGCTTCAGTTCTAGCTTGATCCAGGTGCACAAACAGAAGCTTCAGTGTGCCATCTCTGCTTCTCTAATCTTCTCTGGGTTAGGTTCATCCTTGGGCTCCCAAGGAAGCAGGGTGAGAGCCAGTACGGCCCAGCCTCACTCCTCCCAGATTGCTGTTCATGGCAAATAGAGAGTATCTTCAAGATAGCTCTCCTTAGTTCCAGGATTCAACTGGGGACAGGGGCACGGGCCCACCCCTGAACCAGCCACTCTGGTGAGGAGGATTTGGTGCCCCTATTGGCTCAAGTCAGGGGGCCCCAGGGAAGGAGGGAGGGTCCCCAAAGAAATGCTGGTGATCTTTTTCTGGACAGTGCTCCTTTTTTTTTCAAATTTCTTTTAACATGTTATTTATTTTTGAGAGACAAGAAAACAGAGCATGAGCATGGGAGGGACAGAGAGAAAGAGAGGGAGACGCAGAATCCAAAGCAGGCTCCAGACTCCGAGCTGTCGGCACAGAGCCCGACGTGGGGCTTGAACCCACGAGCTGCGAGATCGTGACCTGAGCCGAAGTCGGACGCGTAACTGACTGAGCCGCCCGGGCACCCCATCTGGGTGGTGCTTCTTGATCTGCCTACACAATGCTGTGGAATGTTCCAGGCCTGACTCAGTTTCCCCTCCCCTGGGAGCCCCCCAGGCTACAGCAGCTCTGCTCCTTATGAGCTAGAGGCTCCCAGGGTCCGAGGGCCCAGCCTGGCCAGAGGACCCAGGGTTTGTCAGGGCCCATCGGGCCGAGGACGTGCTTAGCTAAGGAGGGATTTTGTGTTGCCGGGGGAGGGAGGGCAAGGAGCGGTGCCACTCCGAGGGACAAGACCTGAAATGGGGAATGGCCTGGAAGAGGAGACGGGCCCCAGGACGCAGGGCTTGAGGGCCCTCCGCCCAGAGCCAAGTGTGGGGCTGGGATCGCCACGGCCTGAGACGGAGGTGGGCCATGGCCTCAGCTTCCGGTCCCTCTGGGCTGAGCTTTCTGCCCTCGTCACACGTGGCAACATGGAGGCACAGGCCGGGGCAGTGACGGTGATGCTGTGGCACAGCCGGGCTCCGGACATGTGACTTCAGGCCTGGCAGGGCCACTTACACATCAGGCACGGTGCCTGGGCCCACATGCCTTTGAGGGGCCCATAGACAGGCTTTAATTTCCTTTAAAACAGGAAGAGAAAAGAATACAATTTAGGTCCGAGAACACATTTATTTTGTAATGTGAGTATCTTTGCCTTTATACCGACGCGGTCCTAAAGTATTTTTAATTTATTTTTTGTGGAGCAGGGGCCCATAAGCACTAATGTTCCTAAGCCACAGATATCAGGTGGCCTTCAGCACAGAACCCCTGGCGTGGGGCCAGGAACAGGTACACCCGGTCCCGGGTCTGGGGAGCAGGTGGTGAGGAGGTCCCAGGCCCCTGGGAGCCACTGTGGTGCGGACATTTTGGGTAGGGTCTGGACCAGCCTGAGACCCGGCTTTTTGGGCGGTCCTAGGAGAGGCACCCACAACCCCTTCTCAGGCCTTGGTTTCTCCTTTGTCAAGTGCAGGGGTCAGGCCTAGTGCTCCCCATAGACCCAGAAACCACGTGGGGTCCAGGAAGTCCCTAGGGCTTGCCTTCCCCCCTCAGGGAGGGGCCGCGTCTCCAGGCAGAGGCTGCCCAAGGGTCCATGAGGCCCGTGTGCACCGAGACTGCCTTTGTGGGGAGCTCTGGGTCTGGCCCCGGGCTGGTGCCCATCCTCACGGCCGCCTCGGGGCTGCTGTGTCCCACAGCTGGGAGGAGGGTACAGACTGGTCCTGTCCAGAAGCGCAGAGCTGAGGAGGCCACTCATGGGGAGAGGGGGCGGGGGGGGGGTGGGAGTGTGCGTGGGAGCTGGGGTGGCCTGTGTCCTCGGGAACTGGTGGTCGGGGCCTGAGCCACAGTGGGGGTGGGGAAAGGGGTTGAGACAGAGACACAGAGACAGAGAGGCAGGGGACATGGGGACAGGTGCAGGATACAGGTGCAGTAGAGGTGAGGCTGGGGTTGGGGGACAGGAGGAGGCGGGAGCCTGGCTGCTCTGGGGACCAGGGAGAGAGCGCTGGCCTGCCTGGGGCTGCACCCCCAGCAGCCCTAATTACAAAGATGTCCCAGAGCGGGCTCATGGCTGAGCCCTTTAGTGTAGAATCTGTCAGGGAAGAAAAGTGTTGTGTTTTATTTCTAAGACCTTTCTTTGATCTTATCTTGCAAGGAAGAGAGAGAGAGAGAGAGAGAGAGAGAAGGAAACAACAAAGGCAACCCAGAGACTGGGAGATTTGGGAGGGATTTTCTATGGGAGCAGCAGCAGGCAGGGCCGTATGGGCCCCAGCTCACCCTGACGCCTTTTCTGGAAGGTTCCTGCTTGGAAGGGGCAGGCCGGTGGGGGAAGGCAGGCTGGTGGTGGCCAGGGGCTGGCATGAGGCAGCGGGGAGGGACCATGCAGTGGTCTGGGTCTCCTTCTGGGGTGATGGGAATGTTCCAGAAGTACGTAGCGTTGGAAGCCGCATGGCACCGTGAGCGTAGAAAGTGCTGCTGAACCATTCACTTTCTCAGGGTTAATTTTATGGTCTGTGAGTTTCACCTCAATACACAGTGTTTGCTGTTGTCTTTCCTCACCAGCCGTCCCTCAGGTGCCGGTCTGTGCTGGGGACACGGGTGGACGGGGCAGAGGCCTCTCGTGCTCTCAGTGAGCCGGTGCTCTGGCCGTCCCTTTATTTGCCCCACAAATCCTACACGTTTAGAGAGGCTCCGGGGTGCGCCCGATTGGCCTGGGTGCAGCTGGTTGCAGGCTGGGCCATCCCTCTGAGAACCCCAGCCCCAGCCCTGGGACCCCCTCCACGCCTCCTCGTGCAAGTTTGAGGGGTTTGGACCAGCTCTGCCAGGGTCCCCTTGAGCTCTGGGCCTGTTCTGTGGCTCCGTGGCTCATCGCCGTGGCCATGCTTAATGTGCGTGGTGACTCCATTGTGGGACGCTGGGGAGGCAGGGAAAGGGGGGGAAGGTGTTGCGGTCAGACCGGTGGCCTCGTCCAGGAACCTCCGGCCTCGTCGGGCAGGCCAGGGCCCCTCCAGGCCGTCAGGTGGTCCCGCCATTGCACCTGCCCCTGGAGTGCAGCGGCCTGGGTTGGGAGGCAGGAGGGGGACTCTCGGGTAGGAGTGGGGGTCTGCATCCGTGTGGTGCATGTCCGCGTGCACTTGGCGGCCCCCCCGCCCCATGCCTCCCGTTCTGCCACCTCGCGGCATGCCCTGCCCTCTGGGCCTGGGGACTTGCGAGCTTGTCCCACTCGGAAGGGCTAAAAATCTGAAGGCACTGAGCTGAGGGAGGGGCCGGGTGGCCCCAGGACTCCCACAGAGAACTGGGGAGACAGCTGGTGCAGGGGGGCTGGCTGCTGGGGTGCAGAGATGCCCACGCCCCTCCTGGGAGGCTCCCAGGTGCAGCTGGGCGTCTCGCCTCGTGGACCGCCACGGGCCCGCTGGGGCTGGTCCTCCGTCCTCCGTCCTCCCTCCTCCACCCGGCTGGGCTCCTCCCTTCTTCCTGTCCACCGAGGCAGCCTCCCGGCCGACCCCCAGCTCGTGGTTCCAGCCCGGAGCCATGGGCTGATGTTCCCCAAGGGATTTGTCCAGAAACTTTTCTTAGTGTTGCAAGCGTCTCTCCACAAACCTTAGGGTTTGTCTCCACCTTTGGCCGACCCCCAGTGTCGAGGAAGGAACCGGACAAGGAGCTTTACGAGATGGTTTGACCCAATTGCTCTGGGGCTGAAGTGCCGTGACTTCCCTCGGAAGTCTCGGCCTGTCCCCTCATCGTGGTGGGGGCCCCTCTCTGCACTGGGGACCCTGCCCGGCGGTGACTGCTGCTGCCAACGACCCCCTGCTGTCCCGTTCAGGGGGTGCCCACACCCCCCCTTGCATGGGGATGTCCCCCCCGGACTGATGGCCACCAGTGGACAGAGGGCCAGCCTCTGTGTCAAGAGGGGACCCACGCGGGAGCTCCCATGGGACCTGGCTGCCGTTGTGCTCTGTCTCCCAGGAGAGAACACCGCACGGGAACCCCCCGCCAGGGAACCAGATGTACGATGTGGGAGCAGGGGTGGCCCGAGGGTCACAGGGCCTCCTTAGAAGCATGTGAGGAGAAACCCACTTCCTGCCGTGGGGGCACAGCCAGCTTGGCGATGAGGCACGGGACTTAACGGAAAGCCAGCGGAAGGAATTTTCAGGCTATGGGTCCCCACGTCCTGGGAGGGAACGGCTCTGGGGTTGGGGGATTTCTGGGAGATCCACGGGGGACCCTGAGCCCCGAGGTCCCACCGGAATACTCCGCAGAGGCACCAAACGGGGCAGGCGCCTTAGAGACGGTGTAGGTCCTTCTCAGATCTGCCCACAAGCCCGTCATCGGGTCAGACCCCCGGGAAGCTGGTCGGGGTTCCTGCAGGGGCTCCTGTAGTGCAGAGTGGGGACGGTTGGCATAGAGCTGGGTAGTGGGGCTTCCCAGGCCGGGGACACGCTCCTGTGACACCGGGTCTCAAGCCCTGCCCAGAGGGCCCCCTGTGTTCCCAGATGGCTCTGGGGAGGGGAAAAGGGTCAGAGAAGCGGGCACAGTTTCGGGGTGTAGGGCACCTCAGCTCCACCCGTTCTGCTGTGGGGCACGGGGGCCACCCAGCTGTCTGCCCACGGGTCGTTTCTTTACTTTGCGGGTGTGGATGCGGAGAGGCAGACTCGGCCGTCGGCAGGCACCGATGTGGGGACCGAGCGCCCGCCTCCGCTGCTCCCGTCCTCGGAGACCCTGGCTTGGTGGCCCTTCCCCGAGCCCTCGCAGGCCCTCCGCGCTGCACCCCAACGGCTCCTGTGCCCACCTCACCGCGCTACCCTGCGCTCAGGTCCGCCGTGGCACCAGGGGGCCGTCTTCCGACCGCGCTCCGCTCCGATGCATCCCCGCCAAGTCTGCATGACCTTGGGGGATGACCTCTGCCTCTTGGACGTTGGTGTCCAGGTGGGGACACAGAACCTTCTGACCGGAACAGGGCAGCGGCACCATCCTGGGCGGCACACTCCTGGCAGCTGGGGCCGCCGTCCGGCCCTACTGACTCCAGAGCTGCTGGCGAACTGAAATCCTTAACGTTTCCCCTCCCGGAGATGAGCGTCGCTGGATCACCTTGCCGTGATGTGGCTTTGACTCCCATGTTAGTGGTTGGTGCTCTGGGGTGCACGCGTGGCTGTGTGCACGGGCGCCTGTCGGGGTGGGGGTCTCCACCGTCAGATGGTAAGCTCCCGAGAGCAGGATGTGTGTTGGGTATCATCAGCCCAGCCCGGCCCGCAGCTGGCCCGCAGCGGGCCCTCCAGGTCCTTCCGTGGGAACACGCACGCGTGCCTGGCAGGGCTCTGCTCCCTCGGTTTCCTCGTCTGCAAAGTGGGCACGCCAGTTCGCGGCCCCTCGCCTGCAACGCGAAGCCGAACCACGCCGCAGACAAACCCGCGCATGGCTGGCTTGGTAGTGTGCTCGACCTGGGCCGCCGTGCTGGGTGCTTCTGTCTCGCCCAGTACGGACACTGTCAGGATTTACTGCGGAGCTCCAGTGTGCATGCCCGCCAGGCTGCCGTGTGACACAAGGTACCCGCCCCGTGGCTCTCTTCCAAAGTTGGAAACCTTCCTGATTCAGGTTCCCTCTGGCCCCAGGGTTCCGAGCAGGGATCTCAGATGTAACGTAACGGTGGTGCCCACAGGTAATGGGGCTGCGAGGGGGCTGGCCATCGCTGTGACCGCCTTCTTTCCTGTGTCCCCATGTCAGAGCCTGTCCCGGAAGCTGTCCCCCTCTGTCTGCATCCCCACGCCCCTCCCTCAGGGGCGGGTGCCCACATCCAGGTCCCCGCAGACCCGCAGGATCAGGCGTCCACAGCCCGGGACTCGGTGCTGTTTCTGGCTGGTGGCTCCTGGCCCCTCCTCTGGGGGTACCCCAGCCCCCTTCCAGCCCCGGTGAGGGTGTGGGTGGCCTCATTCCCTCTCCGGCTGTTCTCGGCTGCAGCGGGTCCCCCCCACTCTCCATCATGCCGTCTGCCCACACTGGAGCCCTCACAGGATCCCATGTAGGGGGCACTTTACTCTTCGTGGCACCGCCCCAGAGATGACTTTGGCCTTTCGGGAGGTTGGGGTGAGTATCGCACCCACGGGCAGACCCTCGAGCCAACTGCAATGCCAGCGGATGTGGGCTTGCGTCCTGCTCTGCCGTGTTGTACTCCCGCCGTGACCTCTCCGAGCCTCAGTTTCCCCGTCTGTACAACGGGGCCACAGCTGTCTGTCCCTGGGAGATCGTGGGGCTTGAATGCACATCTCGCAGTGGCCCCGTGTTGCACCCCAGGCGCACACGGTTCTTGTTCTCAGCTTTCTCTCTCCTCCAGCCTCCAGCCTCCTGCCCGGGGCCCAGTTACACATTCCTGGCCCAACTTCCTGTGTGGTGACTGAGTCAGCAGAGCGTGTGCTTCTGTCTGGGGCCCGTGCTGAACTCCAGGCGTGTGCTCGCGTTGCAGGGATCTTGTCTCCGCGCCTTCACCTGCCAGCCTCCCGGGGACCGCCTACCCGTGGGGACTGGCTTTGTTCCCCCTTCACGCCAGCCTCTCTGGCTCAGTCTGCTGGGCTCGCGTCTCCCGGTGCTCTCCCGCCCCGGTGTCTCCTCACCGGACCATAAATCCGAGTCCTTTCTTTTCCACCAGGAAGCCTGGCCGCTCCCTGGTGACTTTCCCTCTCGGGAACACTGGGGATCTGGCAAATCATTGATCATCAGGACCAGGGAGGCGCCAGCTGTTCTCCCACTGGGAGTGGGCCAGTCCCGCAGTGGCCACACTGGCCAGCCACTCCCGTGGATGGATGGGACGGCGGAGGGGGCATGAACATCCCGGCCTGTGCCGGTGGCCACATGGGCATTGCTGCTTCCAGGAGCTGGGGGCCCCCTGCGGGCCAGGCTGGGCCTCAAGGAGACTGCCGGTCACCCCCAGATGGCCCCTATGTAGGGGAGCTGCTGAGGGGTCTGGTGAGGGGCCCCGGACTGTGGGAATATGCTGAGGGCAGCACCTGGTCCCAGGCACCTGCAGGAGTTTGCTGTTAGGTGAGAAAGGGCGCTGTAGGTGGAGGGACCGGGGTGAGTGAAGGCAAGGATGTGGGTCCCCCAGGCCCAGTGTGTGTCCCCCGGCAGACAAAGATCCGTGGCCACCGCAGGACGGGCTCCAAAGATGACAGTGACAGAACAGAAGGAAGGTCTGCCCGGTGGGTGGGCCCGAGGGGGAGAGCCACGTTGGGACCGCAGGATGGGACTGAATTTAGCAGGAGGTGAGGGTGGGGGGAGGCAGAGCCCGGCTTGTGGCCCCCCGTCCGGGTCTTGGCCTGGCCTTGGTCTCTGTCCCTAGAAGGGCCAGGTGGAGGACGGGGAAAGAGGTGCCTCGGACACAGATCTGGCAGCTTTTGGGGGCCTGGCTTTCTCACCCACAGGAGGGCTGATGGCCGCACAGGGTTACCGCCTGAGGGGCTCTTTCCTGTCACCAATGTCCAGGTCCGGGCCTTACGGAGTGCTCACGCTCGCCTCTGCTCTGCCCGTTTTACAGACGGGAAGCCTGAGGCCCGGTGGACCCACCGTGGAAGAGCCGGGACGGGGCCTTGCCTCGTCTGACTCCGAGTCCTGCCGTCGGCCTCCCGTCCTGGGAACTGACAGAGGCCGATGTCAGGCCCCTGCACGCCTTCCCGTGGGGCCCGGGCTCCACCTCGGCCCTGCTTGTGCTCTCCGTGAGACCTTCATGTTCCGGAGCCTCACTTTCCTCATCTGAGCAAGGGGCCTGCCGATCTGTTTGCTGCGGGGAAGAGACCCGCCCCCCCCCCCGCCCCCAGCAACAGAGCCCCCAGCCCAGGAGCCACCCAAACCAGGGCCGGGCAGGGGCGCCCCGCCTCTCTTGTGCCCCAGGAAGAGACTCATTATGCCTCTGCTTCTTGGCAGTGACATTGAATCTACGCAGGGGCTGGCGGATGCTTCATTTTTGGAGCTCGCTTTGATTTGGGAAGGGTATTGTCAGTGTCCGGGAGCAGATTTAAGAGCAAATGTTACCGCTTCTTATCCGCACGCGGCACCTGGGAGCCTCTGCAAAGTCACCTTCCACCTGCCGGCAGGTCTAGACCTGCCTGTGGCGGTGGCCAGAGGAGAGCCTCGTTCACTCTCTAAGAGGAAGGAGGGAGCCCTGGCCCGGGGGTTTCCCCGCCAACTCCCCCTGGACACGCTGGGTGGCTTCGGGCACATAGGAGCCTCCCCTGGCCTTGGTTTCCCCATCTGCCATGGGTGAGGGTGGATGATGTGGTCTCTCCTGGCCGTGCGTCTTTGCTGCTCCTGCCCCAGAGGGAAGAAGGACGGGGAAGGGCTCTTCCTCATCTGATGGCTGGCGGTGGGGGGGGGGGGGGGGGTGATTTGCATGCGATTTGCATGAATCTGCATATGCATGCAGATTTCATAAGGTACTAGGTCCAGGCATCTAGGAAAATTCCAGCTAACAGACCCAGGCGAAAAGCCTGTGGTTGTCCTGGTGGCTTCGCGGAGACCATCCCTCTGGAGTGTCCTGCAGGCTGTGTACCTGCATTTTGTCACCTGGATCTCTCATCTGGGCACCAGGATGGGTCTGGATGGCACGTTAGTGTCCCCCTAGTCTGGCCAAGGCTGCTGTGCCCCTGACCAGCCTCCGGGCTCCCTAAGGGTTTCCTGGCAAGTCAGGACGGAGGGAGGTTCGTGGGTCCTGAGGTCGGGACACTAAGGGGCCTCTAAGGCACCCTTACCCCTGCAGAACTCATCAGTCGGGAGGTGACAGGAGTGGGGGGTGGGGGAGGGGGCTGAGGGAGGGGTGGGAGCAGGGGGGAGTCAAAGCTGCCCTCTGGGTCCTTTGCCACCCACTCCCACCCCTGCCTTGTCAATGCTCTCCCCAAACAGTTCTCCTGTTTCTCATTGTGAAGTGGACTGTACCCCCCCTTCCCCCCAAACACCACAAACTGTAAACAGCAAAGCCCAGATCGTCCAGCGGCCCCTCTTTGTTCTAGGAATAAAGAGGACACTCTTCGGCTTCTCCCGCCTCCTCGGGCAGCCTGTGCTCCCAGACTGACCCCTCTTTGCTCCCCAGCTTACCCGCTTCCTTGCCTCATGGGGCATTTGCACATGCTGTTCCCACTGGCTGCCATGCTGTTCCCCCTGCTACTCCCCTTGCAGCGCTCTGCTCACACCCCTGCTCAGCTGGGTCAGATTCCCCCCCCCCCGGCCCCTCCCAGAGCTGCTCACAGGCGCTCCCCCTCCACCGGGATCTTGAAGCCCTGGCCGTGGTGTGGCGTTGGTCGGCATGTTTTTCGGTCCCTGTCTCGCCTGGGGACGGTGAGCTCCACCGGGACAGGGACCAGGCCTGCCCTCTGCTCCCTGCTGGTGCCAGCACACAGTAGGTGCGCAACGAGCGAACGAATGAGTGACTATGTGGCATTTGCTACCTTTGAGTCCGACAAGCACACAGAGGCAGACTCCCTTAGGCCGGGGCCGTGTCCCCCTCCCGTGGTGGCCCCGCAGGGCAGAGGGCACGGGAGGGCCGGCGCAGTGCGCAGGGAGCCTCTCCGGACACTGTGCACCCGCGGACAGGAAATAAGCCGTGCCAGGAGCTTCCGCCTCGGCCGGCGTGGGGGCACATGCGTTTAGAGGCTTTTGTTCCTACGGCTATATTTGGCTGCATGCAGGGTTCTGTTCCGTCTTCCGGCAACGCGGCCGTGCCACCAGTCGACGCTGCTCTGAAAGGGACCCCACCCCCTCCGGATGGGGGTCCTGGCGGGCACGGGCTGTGGCGGCCACCCCTCGGGGCCTCACGGCGCCCTGGGCTGCAGCTGGTGCTGGTGCTGGTGTCCGGGAGGATGGAGAGCCAGGGCAGGAGCACCCCTCTGGGGAGGACCGCTGAGTAGCCACATGCCCAGGGCACGTCGAGTGTGGGGGCAGGGAGGACCGCTCTCAGGGGAGGTGTTTTGGCAAACCAGGGGGTGGGACGAACATGTCTGGATGGAGCGTCCCCGGTGGCGGTAACCATGGTTCAGGGTCCCCACAGTGGGCAAGGGGGGGCAGGCGCGGACCAGGCGGAGCCGGCAGGGTGTGGGTTGGGCAAGGTCGGGCCGAGGGGCTCCTAGCCGTCTCGGCCCCTGGGAGGCCCCGGCAGGACCCCCGCCCATGCAGGCTGCCGTTGGGCAGTGAGTGGGCTCTTCCCAGAGGCCCCACCCCTGCCGGGAGCCCCTCTCTTGGCTCCTTGCGTGTCAGCCACTGGTGTCTCTCCCGCCCCTGCACGGGGTGGTCTCTGGGGACTGAACCTCCTTAGCTGGGATCCTTCACGCTTCCCACTCCTCTGGAGACAGCCTCTCCGTCAAAGTCTCAGCAGTGACCTTTGGGTGTCCTCCCTTTCCTGCCGGACGCTGGGCCACATGCCCCGTGCATCCCTGCCTGTCCCGGGCTTCCCCCTCCTCTGAGCCTGAGCCGGGTCCCATGCCTGGGGCATATCCAGAACCCTCCTCCCACCCCTCCTCCTCAGGGCTTTGTGGGGAGGCCTGGCGGCCAGCAAGGGAAGCGTCACTTTGCCACGGTGGCTGCTCAGGGCCGAGAAAGCTTTTCCCTGGAGGAATTGGGGACTCAGGAAATGAATGGGCAGGCCACGTAGTGAGGCCGCTGTGAGCTGAGGCCCCCGGGTCTGAGACAGAAGAGAGAGCTAGGAGGCCGGCTCCGCTCGGCTGGCCTGGTGAGCTGTGAGGGAACCAGGCCAGAATGGTCACGCTGCTGCCACGAGGCATTTGGTCTCGGGCGGCCTTTCTTTGTGTGAGGTCAGCCTTCCAGGTCAGATGCACAGACCCTACGAGGGAGCAAAGCCCCTCGTTCCAGCCTCCTGCACTAGGACTAGCTGCCGTGTGGCGTGGGGAGAGCCCACGGCCGTCTCTGAACCTTATCGCGCACCAGCAAGTGGGAAGAGTGATCATTCGTGGGGTGGCATTCAAGGTCAAAGTCAAGGTCAGGGTTGGAGAACCTTTCCTGTAAAGGCACAGATAGTCCATATCTTTGGCTTTGTGGCATGTATAAATCAATGGGCATACCAGTTTCCATCATGCTTTAGGTATAAACACAGACAGTGGGCCCGATTCGAATTGTAGACCCACAGCACAAAGGGGTCATATGTGCTCAACCCCTGGAGAAATAAATACCACCCTTAGGCTGTCCTGCCTTGACCTTGTCAACGGCACCTGCCAATTTCTCTCTCACGAACAAACTCATCTTGGGGCGTGCGTCAGGGAGGGCTTCCTGGAGGAGGTGATG
Source organism: Leopardus geoffroyi (assembly GCF_018350155.1). Taxonomy (NCBI): domain Eukaryota; kingdom Metazoa; phylum Chordata; class Mammalia; order Carnivora; family Felidae; genus Leopardus; species Leopardus geoffroyi. The sequence goes on along the minus strand of NC_059338.1, from coordinate 72,839,261 downwards.
TCTGAGCTGCTTTCGAGATCTGAGAGGCACGCCGCGAGCTGGAGAGGAGAAGTCTGGGCTGAAGAGAGGGTGGTGGCAGGGGGAGGGGCTGCAACCTGCAAACTTAAACAGGAGCCAGCTGTCGAAGCCCCTGAAACCGTGATGAATGCGCCTGGGCTGCTAGTGGTGGCCCACATGCTCCCGAACCGCGGTGATTTATGACGGCTGAGATTTTTCTTAAGCAAGTGCTTTTCGGAGAAAAAAGAAAGGTCACCGCGAGTTAGGCCTTACATATCTTATCTTGTTGTCCGCCAGCTGGCAATTCCCTGCGAACGTGGCAAAGCCCAGGGAGCGTCGGCTGCCGGGAATGGGCATTAATATCCAATAAACAAACACAGGAGTAACCCCAATAACATGCCTGGCCGAGCAGTGGGGGTGGCTCTGAGCAGGGCCCAAGGTCTCAGAGGAGGCCCCCAAGCTGAGCTGGAGGAAGGGTGGCCATGCTGGGGGTCCCGGCGGTGGGCATGGGGGGCGGCAGGAGCGGGGGAGGGCAGCCTGGAACAACAGACACTGATCCAGGCCAATCTCGTCTTGAGGCCCTTACCTTGGTTACAACTGCAAACACCCTTATTCCAAACAAAGATCACAGGCTGAGGTTCCAGGTGGACAAGTCTGTTTTGAGGGGCCACTACTTGGGGACAAGGCTGGGCGGGGCAGGCAGGCAGGGCAGAGAGGACACCGGGGGGTAGCAGCTAATCTGGGGGAGACCCTTCCTGCCTCTTCCAGCATCGGGGGTCTCCAGGTGCTCCGTGGCACGTGGCTCCACCCCCTCCCCCCCAGTCTCTGCCTCAGCCTCCACGTGGCCTCTCCCTGCGTCTGTGTGTCTCAAATGTCCCCTCACCTTTTCCTTGTAAGGACGTTTGTCGTTGGGTGTAGGGCCACCTGGAAAATCCAGGATGATCTCGTCGCCTCAAGATCTTTGATTTAAGGACATCCACGGGCCTCCCGATGCTGAACAGGGGTAGGGCCCTGATGGGGGGACACGTATGAAGTCGGCTTGAGGATCAGAAGAGGCGTGGGCCGCGCCTTGGTGAGCCAGGCCGGAAGGGGCGGAAAGAGAGAACCCCGTGTTCGGATCCCAGCGTGGCCTGGCCTTGGGAAGACCGTGCATTGTTTTATCTCCCTTATTTTGTGCTGTGTTCTTTTCCGTGATGTCTGTCTCGTTCCCAAGAAGGTGGATGACGCGTGGGGAGCGCCCAGGGCCTGTGGTGGCCATTAATACCCAGCTGGTCCACCTGTGCCTTGCGGGGGCCCCACTTTGTCTCTCCCAAGACCCTGGGAGGAAAGTGGGGGTAGTGGCCATGACCTGGCTGCTGCGTGTGTGGGGGAGGGCTTGCCATGCCCATCGGATGAGTGACAGTCCTGCGGGTCCGTGGCTGTGAGTGTGGGGTGGTCTTCCCGAGTGGCCTCCGTCTCCAGGAGAGGCGGGAAATGGGCTCAGAAAAGGGGCTGGGTGCTGCCTGGACCTTGCCCTCCCAGTCCTGACCTCAGTGAGCGCCCTGGTGGCGGGCACGAGATGGTGTCACCTGTTCAGGCAGGTGGGGAGGGAGAGAGACCTCGCAATTGCCCAGAAAGCGTGCCGGGAGGGGCTGGGGAGACGACGAGGGTGGGCGGTGTGTGGGCCTCGGCTGTGTGCTCCCCGGGGTGCCTGTGGGACATGGCAAAGGAACACTGGCTGGCAGGGTGGCTGGCAGCACCCAGGCGGGGGAGGGACCCGATTTCTGAGGAAGTGAGACAGGCAGCCGGCCTGGGATCCAGAGCTTCTGTGGGCTCCGCCCTGAGCAGCCCTGACCTGAATGCAGGGGTGTTGGGTGACGGTGACCAGGGCAGGTGGCAGCGCACGGGGAGAGCTTGCCTGAGGTGGGGACAATGGGGTTAGGCGAGGCTGAGAAGAAGGAGATGTGGTATCGGGCCACATCAACAGAGATAAGGCAACAGGAGGTGAGAGCCTGCTTTACTGTCTTTCCTCAATCACTATGTGACTATTGAACGGGGTTTTGGTGATTCTCTCTCCAAAGGGACATGGTCACACATCCATCCATCAGCCCACCTGTTTGTTTCCAGAAGAAGATCAAGCAGGAAGCGAGGGGAACAGGTACTGGTCCTAAGAAGGGCTTAGAGGACTTTCTGCAGAAGAGGGGGTCCAGGGCTGTGTGGCCAGTGGCAATGGCTGGGCGCTTTGGAGAGAGACCCTCCTCTGGGCCTGACCACGTGCTTTGCTGTGGCCGCAGTGGCTCCAGGGTCCCAGCCCCGTGCCCACGGCCTTCTCGCTGACATCATCCTCACTGCCACACAGACGCCACGCCCTGGCTCAGCAGCGAAGGGGCTTCCCGCGGTGGCGCCACCGCATGTGGCCCGGAGCCTATGTCTGCCCTGCATAGTCAGTGTCGGTACGGGCGATGGCTCCTGGGCCAGGGACGGCAGAGGTGTCCCGCCCACACAGTGACATGCTCTCCCACCAGAACAGGAGCGTCCTCAGCAACGCAGGGTCACTTCTTTTCTGAAAGTTGAAGGGGACACAGACAGTGTCGTGGGCTCAACCGTGTCCCCAGAGCCACACGCTGAGTCCCGCCCCCGGGGCCGCAGGGTGACCGTGCCGGGAGGGGGGTCTTTGCGGAAGTGACCGAGGTAAAGGAGGGCAGCGGGGGCCCCGATCCAGGCTGACTGGTGTCCCCACAAGAAGGGGAGAGGCCAGGACGCAGACACGCACTGGAGGGCGACCACGTGAGGACACGGAGAGGGGACGCCGTCCACACGCCAGGGGCAGGCCTCAGGAGGACCGGCCCCGCCCGCTCCTGGGTCTGGGACCCACAGCCGCCGGACCCGTTTCTGTTGTCTCAGGCTCCGGCCTGTGCTGTTCGTTCGGGCACCGAGGTGAGGGCACACGGGCGGGAAGCAGCGTCTACACAGCATTTTCCCGTCCTCGGGCGGCGACTCCTCCCTGTGCGGGGATGTGGAAGTTGTCCTGGGTGCACAGTCGGGGTGAGCCCGTGGACAGAGGGTCGGTCACCACCGGGGCCCCCAGCACACCCACCGTGGTCTGGGCTGAACGAGGTCTCAGCTGAGCCTCAGACGCAGTATCTGTGCACAGTGGTGGAGGGGGACCCCCGCGAGATCCACGGGAGGAACCGACGCGGCGGGTGGAGGGCAGGGGGCCAGGACCCCAGCACAGGCGGCCAGTGGAGGAGAGCTGAGGCGGGAGTTTGCAGGACAGCTGAAGGCCGCATCGGGGCGGGGCTGGGGCCGGGCCTGGGGAGACAAGTGGGTGGGCCAAGTTGAGGTTTAGGCAGAATCAGGTGGACAGGCAGGATGCCAGGGGTTGGGACAGTCTTGGTTGAGGGGGAGACTGGCTTGGCTGTGGGTTTAGAATAAGGATGAAGATCTGACCAGGTTAATGGGGAGGCAGAGGTTGGGTCAAGGCAGAGCCTGAGAGAAGGAGAGAAGGGCCAGAGCCTCATGGACTCTGGTTCAGTCTGTCCGCGCTGGGCTGGCCCTGGTGTGACGATCAGCCACCACGGGAAACCCTCCTCTCTGCACCGAACACTGGCCTGCAAGGTTTCTTGGACATACTGAACTTGCTTCTGCCACAGGGCCTTTGCACTTGCTGTTTCCTACCTGGAGCCCCTTCCCCAGTTCCTCAACTGGCTCACTCCTCCAATGTGCAATGTTCCAGTGGCTCTGAGGGATTTCCTGACCTCCCTGTCCTTATGGCATCTATCTCCATGTGACCACATGACTCTCCACATCCCTCACCTCACTATCTCCGCCTCGTATCTTGTGTGTGCTTGTGTGTCTCCCTGACTGGCATGTGAGCGGTTGCGGGCAGGGGCTTTGCTCAGCTCGCTGCTGCTGTATCCCCAGGGCTAGCGTAGCTCCGGGCGCCTGAGGGCACTCGGTCTCCACTGGCGAACTAATGACGGAAAGAGCGGGGTGGCTGCACCGGCAGGATGACGCTCCGGTGGGGAGAGCCGGATGGGAAAGGAGCGGCATGGACGTCTGCCAAGGTCAGGCGGCCAAAGTGCGGCCGAGAAAATGTAACTAGGAGTTGGGGGGAGGGGCGCAGCGGGTGCTGGGTGGTCTGCAAAGGCCTCCCTGATGTGGGGACCCTAGAGCATGGCGGGTGGGGCTGAGGGTCCCGGGAGCAGAGGCGACCCGGAGGTGAGCAGGAGACTGGGCCAAACACGGAGGCTGCGTGTGTTGGGTTCCAATCCGGCTCATCCACACCCTGACTTCCGAGTTGTCATCTGTGAAATGGGTCCACCGAGGCAGGCCTTCCTGGAGCTGATGCCCAAGCAGGGAGCGGTCCTCTGGCACCCTGAGCCCCTGCCCCCCCACCCCCAAAGACTTGCTTCATTTTGTTCTTTTGTTGTGATAATTACCACGCCGGCAGCCTCCTCCTTGCAGCCTGGAGGTAGACATCTGAGATGTTATTTCTGCTGCTGCTCACGACCCTGTTTCTTGGCACCACGAGGCGGGAGCTCATGCTGTTTCCTGCCTGGCGGAGTGCCAGCTCCGACAGGACGCCCCCCACCCCCGCCGCTTCCCGGCGCTCAGCCTTCTCCCCACCTGCCCTGCCGGGTGATGGCGGGTCGCTGCAAAGGCACACTTGATAGTTTTCTGGATGCTTCTGAATGTTGACTTTCATCCCCTTCCTGCCAAAGGGTTTTTAGCATCAGGGCAGGAGCTCCGCGGGGAACCTGAGCAGAGGCTCTGAAGCTTCTAGAAGGGCGGCGCCTGGCTTCTCTTTTCGAGGAGCAGGCAGGCCTGGGCCCTCCCTCTCCTTAGGCACAGGTATATTTTAGGTCTGAGAGGGCCCTCGGGCCCGGGACTCCTGGGGAGGCGGAGGCACAGAGAGGCAGGGGGGCCGACAGCACGTGCCCCCCGTCTCCAGCCCCCCACGCGTGATGAGGTCCCACAGAATAGGAGGGGTGTGTGAGCTGGTCTGGCCTAACCTCCATTTTTGCAAAGGAGACTGTGGCTTGGAGACGGGGGGCGTCCAGTGCTGAACCCCCGGCTCGGAGTCTGCCAGCCCCACCCTGCAAGGGCTGTGCTCCCTTCCGGGCCGGCTGCGGATCCTGCACCGAGACTGTCCGGGGATCCTGTCTGCCCGTCTTCTGCACTGTCCCTGTGCTGACACTGGGGGAGGGACACTGAGGCTTTTAGGGGAACCTTCTGAAGCCCCCAGGGCCATGAGGAAGACACAGGAGAAATTCCAAAATGGAGTCAGGAGAGCATCCAGCCCTGGGGTAGGAAGGGGGTGCACCTTCTTGCCCTCCTGGGGGCCAGCTGCGCTCAGGCCGGGGCCCCTGGGTCCCCAGGGCTCTGCTGGGTCCCTCCCTTCCCTCGCCCTTCTCTCTCCCGTGGCTCCCGTGGGCCTGCATCAGAGGCACCAGAGCTGTGGATGGCTCTTTTCCCCAAGGTTTGGTTGTGACCCAGCCGTGGCAAGCGAGGCTTGGCCGTTCCCCTCCCTAAGCCTCACGCAGCTTCCTGGCGGACTCCACGGGCCCCGACCTGCAAGGTGCAGCCTTGGGGGTCCCCCACCCCGCCTGGCTGGGATACGAGGGTGGGTGCTGCACATAAAAATATCCAAGTGGGCTGACTGTGGACTGCAGAATCAAGTTAAAAGCTGCGGCTTATTGATGTTAAAAAAAATAGCATTTAGTGCGAGGCAGGGAGATGTTTTGCTCAGCGGGCTCCTTCTCCGTTTTTTGGGTGCATTTTATTGATTTCTGCGCTGAAATAGTCTTTCAGCGTTTTAAAATAGAATCTGAGGCGAAGGGATCCCAGACTCAGGAATTAAGTGGAAATTGACCTGGCTCTTCATAAAATCACCTTAAAAACAAGACGGTCGGCCCAGGGCCTTGGAGCCTCTCCACTTCTTGGTGGCCTCCCCCCACCCTCCTTCCTGGCTTCCCGTCTGAAAAAGACCTCCGGACAGCTGCCCGTGTGGTTCCCTCCTTGTAGTGTAGACGATTTTCTCTTCTTCCCGCCTCTAGGTGTGCAGGAGGGGCACAGACCAGAGCTGCCTATGGGACGGGGGTGGGGGGGTGGGGGGGGACGGGGAACCCCTCCTCTTGCCTGGAGGCTCCTCAGTCCCCAAGTGGTCTTGTGCCAGCCTCCATCCAGGCTCCCTCCCCGCACCCCACGGCCCCTGCTCCCCCGGGAGACCCTGGGGCTGTAGGGTAGCTTTTGAAGCCCCCCACTCTGGGGAAGGCAACCAGGACTGGAGAATTAGGGTCCTGATCACTTCCTGTGGCCCGTCACTGTCGGCTGCAAACATGCTGTCGTGCTGGCCCGGGCCAACTGCTGCTGCTGGAGGTCTGGTCAGCGTCCTGGGAGCCCTCTGCCTCCCCTTCTCGGCCTGTGGCGGTGTCCGGGCCTTGGCCACGAGAGACCATGGAGGGCTGGGGGGACTCGTGGTATCTGACGGTGTGCACTGATCTTTCACAAAGACCTGCTGTTTGCGAGGTCCCGCGCAGAGCGGCTGCTGCTTGGACCCTCCTTCCCTCCGCCGTTGTCCTGGGCTGGGGTGTCAGTTCAGCCAGCTGCAGAGGGAGAACCCCTGCTTCCTGGTCCCCGGCCAAGGCTGAAGCCCCCTGCCCTGCTCCTGCTGCGGGAGCAGATCCTGGCCCACCTCTGGTCACGCTGGCCCGAGTCTGCTGACCTGGTGAGTCTCTGGGCCCCCAGGAGGCCCCTGGGCCGCTGGGCCGTGGAGGGAAGAGCTCGGCCCTTTCGTGTGACCCCTGAACAGATGCCCCGGGTGGGCATCTACACAATTGCTAGCACCCACCCCTCGTCCTCCTCACTCCTCCCTCTCCTCCCTTGACTTTTTCCTGCTCCCAAACCCTCGCTGGCTCCCTAGGGCTTCAGAGTCCAGAGTCAGCCTTGCTGGCTTGACATGGCCTGACATGGCCTGACATGGGTACCTCGGCCTGCAGTGCCCCCAGCACGGCCACCGTCCCTCCATTAGGTCAGTGTCCCGAGTCCACTGGCTTCCTCCATTGAGACCACATGGCCGGTTGGCTTTGCCCCTGGGGAGCGGGCTCTGCGTGAGGGGCTTATCCCCCCGTCGTGTGCTGCCCCGTCGAGCTGTGGCCAGCTCAGCCCCCTCCCGGCCAGGTATGGGCAGGACAGACTGAGTTCGAGAGGGCAGGGAGTGTCCCTGCAGGTCTCTGCAGGCCCGGAGGGTGGGTGGTCCCACGTGTCCCTGGACCTAATGGATTGTCTTCCTGCTGCCTGGGAACTGCCCCTGCCTGGAGACCCCCAACGTGAGCCCTCCCCATGTGCCTGAAGACCCCTGTCTTAGAGCCCGCCGCAGCCTCCCCCTGTGCCCCCAGCCCTGGGGCATGCTCCCTGCCCCCAGCCCTCCGGCCTCCACCAGACCCTCCAGCCTTGACCTTTGTCTTGACCTTCCATTATGGCCCTTCTCCTTGAGGGTGCCCTTTCTGGGGCCCCATGCAGGTTCTGCCCATCTGCCCAAGGCCCCCGTAACCAACCCTTCCCCACCCCCACCCCCCGCCCCCCTGTAGCCGTCTCCTCATGGTTCAGGGCATCTGCCCCCAGATTCCAGAATATGCATGAAGGTCCCAGGAGAGGGGAGGGGTCTGGGGAGCTGGGAGGTGAGGGGGCAGGAGGGGGTGCGAGAGGCGTGGGCAGAGCTGGGGACTGAGAACTGCAGAGGTGGTGGCCCAGAGCGCAGGCATCAGGGGAGGGGAGAGAAGGTGCTAAGGTGGCTGCTGGCCCACTGAGCCACTTGTGTGGAGCGTGCTGCCCTCCTTGTAAGGGAGCCTCTGCTCAGGCCAGGCTGGGGGATAGGGACGTGCGAGCCTCTTGAGAAGCTGGGGCCGAGCTGGGGTGCGGGGCCTGGGGAGGAAGTCCCAGCCTCCTTGGGGGACCCTCCTGGGTCCCTTCAGGGCACGCATGGCCCCGGGCCCCCCAGCCTGGGGCCACTCGTCACCGCCCCTCCGTCAGCGGCCCTGTTTCTCAGCCTGCATTGCCGTGAGCAGGTGATTAGCGCCGTCAGCCGGGACCACATTTTCTGAGCAGATGCCAGCAAGAAGTGAGTTGTTCTGGAGTTGGAGTTGAAATACGTAGACTCTTATTTATTTTTTTTAATTCACAGTGTCCCTGCTTTCTTGTCTCCTTCCAGCTGGTGAGGTGTAGAGAAGGTGATCTCAAGGCCAGGCCGTGGTGGCTGTGGCTGCGAGGCCCAGGGCCGGAGGGGGTGGGGCTGGAGGCAGGGCCGGCTCAGTGAAGGGGCTGAGCAGCGTCCCGTGGTCCCACGAGGAGTGACAAGGACACCCCGTGTGACGTGCAGCTGGGCCCGCGGGAGACTGTGAGGTTTCCAGGGAGCCGATGGGCCTGTTTGCTCAATCACCTCCCGAGTGACTAAGTTTTGTGACGATTAGGATTTTCCAACGTGGACGTTCTTGTGACTTGTCCCAGGTCGCGGTGTGACTGGAGCCCTCCTGGGGTCCCTGACCCTCCCCCTGGGCTCCTCCCAGAGCCTGCAGGTTAGAGCCTCCGGGTAGGAGCCTGGCCTGGCTCCGGGGCCCCCACCTTCAGCCTGAGAGTTGGGTCGCTTGATACAGAATGACAGAAACCAACACAGAAGCCGTGGACAGTGACGAGGGGCTGGGACGTGCCCGGCTTCCGGTGTTTGTGGGCCATTCGGGGAGGAGTGTCCGGGAGGGAGTCTGGACTCAGAGGCTCCCAGAGGGGCCGAGAGGGTGGTGCTGGGAAAAACACCTTACTGTTGGAATCCCCTCACCCCTGCATGAGGACATGAGGTCAGGAAGCAGTGGGCCCCTTTCCAGCCTGGTGCGCATTGGTGTGTGCGAGCTGGAGGTCGGCTTCACTTCTGGCTGCCTCTGAGGCACAGTCACGCTCTGGGGAGGGGGTCCCCTGCTCCCTGTGGCATGGGGTGGGGGCGGGGGCGGGGGCGGGCCCGCAGAAGAGAGCCACACTGTCCAGCAGGGGTGGGGTGGAGCTGGTCCGCAGGAGGGAGCCACACTCTGCCCAGCAGGGGTGGGGTGGAGCGGGCCTGCAGGAGGGAGCCACACTCTGTCCGGCAGGGGTGGGGTGGAGCGGGCCTACAGTAAGGAGCCACACTGTCCAGCAGGGGTGGAGTACAGGCCCGCAGGAGGGAACCTCATGCAGTCCAGCAGGGGTGGGGTGGAGCGGGCCCGCAGGAGGGAGCCACACGGGGTCCAGGCCCAGGCCCTGCGCTGGCTGCTGCAGCCTGTGGGCCGTCTGTCCTCCCGACAGAGAGGCGGGTTCACCTGGGCCCGGGTTGCGGGTCGTCCGAGCCCCTGCTTTGAGCCCACGAGGCAGTTTCTCCCAGCGGGAGCCTGCGTCTTGCCTGCCCCTGGCCCAGTTCCCAAACTCCAGTGGTTTCTCCCGGCTCTGCCTTCCCACTCTTTCAACCCCCGTTGCTTCTGCTTCCTTGCATTCGACTGTGTCGCCGCCATAAAATAGACCAGGGCGGCTGGATCCCTGCGGCTCAGAACATGAGATTTCCTCCCCGGCGGCGGGAGGCCTGACGTCTGATTAGGAACGGAGCACAGGGCGTCAGCGCACCTGCAGCCTCGAGGTACCAGGAAGGACTGTGCTTCTGAGCCGGTGGGGCACTTCCGCCCTGGGAGGCGGACTCTGCAGTCCTGTGGGCGGGGTCCCGTTGCGGGAGGGGGGAGGGCTCATGGTCGTGGAGGGCTGAGCAGGGGAGTCCTGTCAGGGGGCACTTTAGGACGACCCTCTGCCAGAGGCTGGTGCTGGAAGGAGCTGCCGTCCTGTCCTCTGGCCCTGATGGGGGAGAGGTCGGGACTGGCCTAGACGTTGCCCCCCAGCCAGTGTTGGGGTGTTAAGGCCTCCTGGCCCCCCCCCGCCACTGGCCAGTGGAGATGCTGGCCAGGCCACAGGCAGCTCTCGCCAGGCCTTGGAGCCAGAAGACAGTGGTACGTTCAGGTGGGGAGGGCAGGGTGGCTGGGGGAGATGGGGAGAGAGGGGGGACCCCCAGGCTAGCCCCCGGGATGGGGTGCCTGAACCCCACCGGCCCGTCTCACTCCTTTCCTGGTGGGCTCCTCACGGCGGCTTCCACAGGGAACAGGGAGCAAGGAGACGGGGCGGGGTGGGGAACAGGCTGACAGCTGCGTGACTGTCCTGCACCCCCCCCCCTGCCCCCGCCCCGGCCAGGTGCCCACCCCCATGTCTGTCGGCCGCTGGTGTCTGGCTCTTCATCCCTTCAACCTGAGGGCTGGCGATGCCCGCTGCGGGCCCGGTGAGAGCCAGGAAGGGAAGCTGGGGAGGCCGCGAGCGACAAAAGCGTCTGCAGGCAGAGGACAGGGCCGGGGCCCGTTTCCCACCAGCGCCGAGGCCAAGGACGCAGGAGCTGCAGGCGGGGTCGCTTCCGGGCGGGCCCTGGGTGCCCACACCTGCTCCAGCTAGGGCCACCGCGTAAAATACAGATGCCGTGTTGGACTGCACACGATCAGCGAACTGTCCTTCTACTGTTTGATTTTTGGGACATGCTTACACTGAACAGATTCCTTGGTTACCTGAAATCCCAAATGTGAAATTCTTGTCATTTTACTTAAATCTGCGAGCCTGGCTCCTCCTCCTTTGGGATGCCTGGAGGAGGTTGGGGAGAGGGGCTGTGTCTCCCCTCGCCCACACGGGGAGTGGGCAGGGCCTGGGTTTCACGCATATTCCCCCGTAGCAATGGTTCACAGTAGGACCTCGAAATCTTTGTGGCCCAACAGCAACGGAATTTTCCATCTGCTTTGGCTGAGCCACTTCTCTCAGGTGCTTCCAGGAACCCAGTAGCTCTGGGTGTGTTTGTCTCTGCTTTTGGTCACTTGGCTTAACCACACGGTACGCTGGCTCCTTTGAATCCCCTGGAACAGAGATGTCTTGCTACCTTGGGGTCGCAGGCCTAGGTGACCCCGACTCCTGGCACGCCTCTCTGTCCCCCTGCCCTGCCCCGCAGCCAGCCTGGGTGGGAGCCGCGTGCTGGCTCCACGGTGGAGGTGTGTCATCCGCTGTGCGCCTGCGGGGATGTGGCTGCCCTCTCTGATCTCGTTCCTGAATCTGAGGGTTGGATTGGGCGATCACGGGGATTTGCCCCTTCCTGGTGCGTGGCGACATAGCAGTCACCAGCCATGCTCCGCGTTTGACCATGGCTCGGACCCAAGGCCAGCAAAGGTTTGCTTTGAGGAGCCAGATACTTCAGCCTTCGCCCTCGGAGGGTGGACATACTTGAGTCAGACCACGTAGAGGCCTCAGAGTCTGCGTTAAGGTCTAAAAGTGTGTGGGGCTGTAGGTGGGGGAGGCCGATGGGGCGGAACGTCTGGCAGGAGAAGGGCCTCGCCCCTCCCCACACGCCCCACAGGTCAGCGAGGACCACAGAGCAGGACGGAATCTGGAGGACAGTAAGAGGAGCCCCTGGGGTTCAAACCCAGTCCTCACGGGTTTCAACCGTCCCGTCGTGACGAGGGGTAAAGATTCTCCATCCCTTTTGGTGGCCAATCTTCTCTAAGCATGGTTAAAGACCGCGTACGATTGCAACACTAACGCGTGCCTCGGTGGATGAGCGATTCCTCGGTGAGTCCGTTTCTTCTGTGGTCATGCCCTGAGTGATAAGAACTCTTCACATGGCTAGAAATACACATTTGAAACAAGGATCCTAAATGGTTTCCCACTCACAGCGGAGCCCTGCGTAGACAGGGTGGGGCAGCTCCCGTGGAAGGGAATGCCGCCAGCCTGGGGGGGGACCCAGGGCACAGAGGGACTCTGGGAAGAACCCCTCGCCCTCCAAAGGCAAAGACTGCCCTTCCACTTGCAGGAGACTGGCCCTGTCTCCAGGGGTCCCCTCGGGGCCCCCGGGTCGAGCAAACAGCCACCATGTCCCAGAGAAGGGAACAAAGCCACTGGCCCCAGGCTGGGTCTCTCCTGGCTGTCTTTACTGGCCAGGGCCCTTGTGACACCTGCAGCCTGTGTCCCCCAAAGCAGCAGACAGAGATGAGAGGTCAGTGTCTGGGGCATCACAACATGTCTTCAAGTCCCCGGGGTGCTTGGTGGTCATGCTGAGGTCCTTTCTACCCCCTGGGTCCCGAGCCCCTGGCTAATCGGAGTGAGTGGTGTTGGCCAGACAGGCGGAAGGGGCTGGTGGGGGGCCCCCGGCACAGCCCTCAGGGCCCCCAGCTCACGCCCCCCCTGCAGAGGCCCCGGGGAGGTGTAGGACTCTCTTTGGAAGCAAGAAGCAGATGTCAGAGCTTCTGTTAATAACGGAAACCAGAGTTAACGACATCGAGGCAGAGATGCTTGGTCTCTGGATTGGCTTTGTCTCTGCATCGCGTGGCCGTGTGCGGGGACCCCGTGTATCGCGGGGAGCGGCCAGCAGTAGCTCCAATCCCTGCACCCCCCGCCTCAGGGATCAGGTGTGGATTTTCCCGCCATGCTCCCTGGCTGGTTGTCAGCCCTCCCTGGACCCTGCGGGGCGTCCTTCACGGCGGCCAGAAGTGCTCAGCGAGCCTCTCTGTGGCCCCTCTCCAAGGCCCAGGGATCCCACACTCTCCCTCTCCCTCCTCTGTGGCAGCCCCCACCAGCGGCACGGGTCCCTGGGTGACCACAGGGAGGGGGACCCACCCCCGCCAGACCCCGGCGGGTGCACAGAGGTCTGGAGTGACCGGTGGGATGTGCTTGATTCCCTGCTGTTCGCCATTTGTCAGGCGTCACCACCTCGGCTCTCGGCCTCCTGTTGCTTGGAGCCATGGCCTTGTCCTGCCTCCTCGGGCTGAGCCCCAGCCTAGGACGGAGGTCTCCCTGCTGCGCGGCCCCCTCGCCCCCTCCCTGGTCCCCCCGCCGGACGGATGGATTCCTTGCCCCTGGGGTTTTGCTCCTCCGAACACGGTTTCTGAACACCTGCCGGGGGTGCAGCGAGGACGGAGACAGAGGAGTCCGGCAAAGTGGCCGCCCCAGAGCCCCTCCCGCCGACAGAGCCACGAGACAGAGCAGAGCCTCGCAGCCACCCGCCGAGTCTCTGTCTCCATCTGCCTTGTCACACTTAGCCGCGTGCGCGTGCTGCCGCGTGGCTTCCCGTCTATAAAGCACCGAATGGAATGTCTTTTTATGGAACAGAATCTTGCATGGGACCCAACATACGGGAGATGTAAGCGAAGCTGCTCAGGGAAGTGGCACGGACAGGACTGGGCGCGGGCCGGCCTCTGTGCCTCAGTCTGCCCCCCGGGATCCCCGAGGCAAACCCACAGGCTGAGACCCCGGGGAGTCTCCTGAGGCCAGAGGCCCTGTGATCCACCCTTGTCCCCGCTGTCCCGCGTGCAGCGGGCACCGAGTAGGTGCTCAGGGCGGTGGGTGCCCTGCAAATACAATTGGACGGAACGGGGTGGGGGGGGGCTTCCCGAGGGGCTGGCACTGTTGCTGCCCTCGATCCGGGAAGGGGGCCCCAACCGAGAAGTCTGTGGGACATGAACCTCATGGTTTCAGACCACGCTCCTTCCCTGCCAATGGCCTCCAGCCTGGCCTGGGGCTCAGGTGGGTTTACTTGAGTCTCTACTGGGGGGCAGACCAGAGCCCTGAAGTGTGTGTCGGGGGACAGACCAGGGATGAGTGTGCCCCCCCCCACCCTGGCCAAGGGCGGCTGTTTGTGGGGAGGGGGACCGAGCTTGGACGCGCAGGTTGGGGCCCGTGCACCGGCCTGCGCAAAGCCCCTCACGGCGAGGATGGGTGTATGTCGGGGGGAAAGACAGGGCGGGAAGCTGCAGGCGAGGTCCCCTCCTCCCGTCCCCACGCCCCGTGTTCTTTGTTGGACTTCTGAAGAGCCTGGGCGTCGGGGGCCTTGAACTCAAGGGAAGCGTGCTCCTCTACTGCGTTCTGAGGTGTCCTTGTTGAGGCTGGAGAATAAAGAGGAGCTTCACTTAGTGGCTTGTTGGAAAGTTGTGTCCCCACCCGCAGTGCTCCCTACTTGGGGACTTGGAGGGTGGGGCTTATCCTGGCCCCACAGCGGGGAGGGCGGGCCTGACTCTGCCTCTGGGCTTCTTCCTCCAGACTGGGGACAGGATGACCCCCCCAGACCCCAAGGTGCCTTCGCTCACAGCTGGACCTCCCCCACTGTTCCCGGAAGCTCGCCCAGGTGAGGGGTCCACCCTGACTCGTGGGTGTAGACGGGTGAGCATGCTGGGCTGCCCTGGGAGGACTCTGGTGGGGAGGGGGCCGCACGGGGCCTGGACAGGGGTCACGGCGGCCACTAGTCACGCTGTATCAGCCCCCGCACTGGTCAGCTCGGGTCCCCACAATGGATTCCACAGACTGAGGGCTCACACGGTGGGCATTTATCTCTCGAGGCTCTGGAGGTGGGGGCGGGGGAGGGCCCGTGATCAGGTGCATCCGGTTCCTGGTGATGTCCCTTCCTGGTGTGCAGACGGCCACCTTCTTGCCGCGTGCTCACGTGGTGGGGACAGAGGAAGCCAGCTGCCTGGTGGTCCCATCCCAAGGGCCCCACCCTCACGACCTCATGTGACCCTGATGACCTCCTTCTCCAAACACCACCCCTTTGGGGGTCAGTGCGTCAACGTGGATTTGGAGGGACACCATTTGGTCATGGCCGCCTCCTGCCCTCCCGCTTATCTTCCAGAGCATCTTTGGGCCACGGGAACCTGACCGGCCAGTGAAACCTCCCCGAGGTTCCAAGCTTGAACTCGCGACACGGCCCTCCGGACTGTCTCGGCCAGCCCGGCTGCCCAGTGCAGGATGTGGTGAGTGCGGCGGGAGACGAGGTCCCGGCTCGCCCTGGGAAGCCTCTCCCGGGGTCAGGCTACAAAGACGGTCGCTTCCACCTGGCTGACCCCTCCCCGCCCTCCAGCGCCCTCCCCTGCAACAGAGCGTTGCTGGTTTCTTGTCTGGTTCCTCTTTCTCCTTCTGTGTAAGAAAGGACCCAGGGTTTTCCTTGAGGAGCCCTCCTAGCCGCTGCTAGCCTTGTGTTTAGGGGGACCTGACCCCGAGGCAGGGCTGGAGGGTAGAGCCAATGCCCCGTGCCCCGTGATCGGGGCAGGTGTGGACGCGTGACCTGCGTGGATAGTTAGAGAGGCTCCCGGCTGCCCCTGGAGGGAGTCTGGGAAGCCACGTGCTGAGCTGATGGGGGTCACATTGCCGCCACGTGGAGCCCGAGGAAGCAGCAGGTGAGCCGCCGAGAGAGAGGGCATGGAGGCACCATTGGATCCCTGGATCCAGCTGTATCTGCCTCCGGCCACCAGACCCACGGCACCTGGGTCTTCTTTATGTTTAAAAAAGTAGACTAATTTTTAGAGCATTTTCGGCTCACCGCAAGATTGGGGGGCAGGCACAGAGAGTTCCTGTGGGCCCCTGTCCCAGCAAGCACAGCCCCCCGCTTTCAGCATCCCCACCAGAGTGCACTTGACACATCGCTGTCCCCAAAGCCCACGGTTTATGTTCCATGTCATCTTGCTGTCGTGCACCATTGCGGGTTTGGACAGATGTGCAATGACGTGTGTCCATTCTCGAGAGTCACACGGAGTAGCTTCACTGCCCTGAACCCTCTGTCCCTCCCGTCCCCCCGGGCCCTGGCCCCCACTCGTCTTTTACCGTCTCCACAGTTTTGCCTTTTCCAGAATGTCACAGACTAGGAATAATACTGTGTGTAGCCTTTTCAGACTGGCTTCTTTTACCTCATAATATACATTTAGGGTCCCTCCAGGTCTTTTCACGGCTCGACGGCCCGTTCCTACTTAGTGCCGACCCACATCCCGTTGTCTGGATGGACCACAGGTTGTCCATTCACCTGCTGACAGACACCTCGGCTGTTCCAGGGTTTGGGGGCTCTGAATGAAGCCGCTGTAAACACCCGTGTGCAGGTTCTCGTGTGGACATCATTTTTTTTTTTAACGTTTATTTATTTTTGAGACAGAGAGAGACAGAGCATGAACAGGGGAGGGGCAGAGAGAGAGGGAGACACAGAATCGGAAGCAGGCTCCAGGCTCCGAGCCGTCAGCCCAGAGCCCGACGTGGGGCTTGAACTCACGGACCGCGAGATCATGACCTGAGCCAAAGTCGGACGCTCAACCGACTGACCCACCCAGGCGCCCCTGGACATCATTTTCAACTCCTTGGAGAAAATATCAGGCAACATGACCGCCGGATCGGATGGAAAGAGAGCGTTTACTGTGTGAGAAGCTTCCAAGCCGCTTCCCAGAGCGTGTGCCGCTCTGTGTCCCCACGGGCCGGGCGTGAGCGGGCGGCTCCGTGTCCTCGCCAGCACGTGGCCTTGTCGGCACCCGGGAGCCCGGTCCTTCCCACAGGTGTGCGGCGGGTCCCTGTGACTGTTCTAATGTGCGCGTCCCTGACCCGTGCTGTCGGTGGCGTTCACTGAGAACCTTCCAGGTTCAAGGTGCTTTACCGCGCTGACGTGGGTCCTTGAGGAAGCGCTCTGCCCGCGGCCTGCGTCAGCAGTGCCATTAGGTCTTGGGCTGCCGAGGTCCAGGGAGGGGAAGTGACTGGCCCAAGTTCAGGCAGCCAGTGAGCAGAGTGGGACCCACAGGTTCTGCGACCTGATTCTTCGAGAACTGCTGAGCCTGACGTCCTGGCCTCTCCAAGCAAGGACGGGTTCCTGGAGCCTTCAGAATGTGGAGAGCTCGCTGCCCCTCTCTCTCTCTAAGGGCCTCCGCGGCGAGGCTCCTGGCGGCGGCTGTCACTCGGGAGCTGGGGTCCGATGTCAGGAGCACGTGCCGATTGAAGGGTCGTCCCCAGGTAACAAGGGGTGGCCCCTCGCCGGTCCAGCAGCCCCTCGCTGTCGGCTTGGCAAAGTGGAGTGTGTGGGGGGCCTTCTGGTTCAGGCGTGACGGACAGGAGGACAGGATTTGAGAGACCCTGCATGCCCCAAAGAAAGCTAAGTCAAAGCAGCCAGCTCACTGCCCCTTCCAGGTCCTAGCAGAGCGCGAGGATGAAAAGTGCCAGAACGCTATTATATGCTAACAAGTGATGCTCTTCGGACAGTGTTCCCAGCTGGCCCGCTTGGGGCACAGCCGCGGCACCGTGGCTGGTGTGACTGTTCTGTGGTCCCCAGTCCTGTCTCCCGGGGAGAGGGTCAGAGCTGCCCTGGGCCTTGGTGTGATGCTGTGGAGGGGGCATCCAAGGGGCAGTTGGAGGCAAACCGGCTGGGGCAGGGCTGGTGCAGATGAGGCGTGGGAACATGCGGCCAGAGGCACCCAGATTAAGTGGTTTGGGGCAGCAAACTTCCCAGGTGACATTTCTCTCCTAAACTCCCACCGAAAAACCCCCGGTCCTGAGCAAAAGCATTAGGACGGCCGTGGAAGGGGGCCAGGACATTCAGGGGCCGTGGGTGCCATTCATCCTTGCTGCCGGGAGATCGTGTCCACCGGAGACACTGGGGGCGCGAGCCCTGCCGCTCCCTCCTGCCTGTGACACCAGCGTAGGTCCAAGGGCCCTCTCTGGGGAGCGTCTTACTGCCGTGCAGTGAGGGGCTCTTAAGGAGCCTTTGCACCTCATGTCCCCAGCAGCCTTTGGAGAAAACAGGTGCCCCCAGCAACCCCTGCCTGGCTCTGCAGGGGCCAGGCCATTGTCTCCACCTGGAGGAACCCGGAAGGGCCAGGGTCCTTGTAGCCCCGGCCTCTCTTCTGCAGGAGCCGCTTCCCCGGGAAGAGCTAGAGGACGTGCGGGGACAGCCGACGACCGACGACCGACGACCCCCGCTCAGGCCCGGCCCTGCCTTTCTCTGCATCACCTTGAGTCACTGACTCATTCTTTGAGCCCGAGATGTCCTCCTCTGCAAAGTGGGAGTGCAGGTGGCCTGGAGGGGGAGGGCCTGGGCAGACTCAGGCCGCGTGAGGCTCCATTCATGGTTGGGGGTGGCAGGCGGGTGCAGGTGGCCCACGGCTGGTCTGGGAGAAGCTCCCAAGGCCTGAGAAGAATCCCCAGCGCTCCTTGTGGTGAAGGTCTCGGTGGACTTGGCTTCTCCCTGAGTCGCTCTGATAAAGGCGGGTCAGAGGGGACCAAGGGTCTGGGCTCGGCACCCAGAAGTCTGACCGTCCCCACACCAATGATGTCCCACCAGTGGCCAGAAAGGCTGGTTTGGGGGTCCCTGGATGGCCCTCCAGACGCGGTGTTCCTCCCCGCCAGACCCCTGCAGGGATGGGGCAAAGTGAGTCCTGCTGGTGGCCCTGGGACCCACCCGGGTGGAGATTTGGGGCTGCCCTCTGGGGCCCTTGTAGTCCAGCCGGGCTAGCGGGGGGCTCCCCGCGTACCCCCTGTGCCCCAGAGTGTCTCCGGTCTCCTCACCTTCCTTCTTCGTCCTTCAAAACCCTGCACCTCAAAAACCTGCGGCCTGATCAAACCAAACTGGAAGACACAGGCTCCAGGCTCAGCGCTGACCTTGGGCAGGACAGTGGACCCACCGTGTGTACAGAGTCTTTCTGAGCAATGGGCCAGGCGGGGGCCGCAGGCACGTGGGGTCCCCGACGGGGAGGAAGGGCTCTCAGTGGGGCCACGGATATGGGGGGGAGGGGGGTCCTGGGGGAGGGGCTGAGGTCTTTCCACCTGGGACTTTGCAGCTTGAGCACTGCCTGGCCCAGCCCTCCACTGGCTGCTGAAGAGCACTAGAACGTTCCACCCCAGCCAAGGCCGAACGCTCCACCCCTCCTGGCTGGGCCCCTGGATGGGGTCCCTGTTGGCCATTCGCCCCTCTGTGACCTTGGGCGTGGCCTCTGGTTTTCTCCACGTGTGACACAGCCACCTCCACCTGCAATCGGAGATTGTCAGGGGCGTTAGGCTAGATGTGGATGCAACTATCTGGCTCAGACCTGTGCCTGGTGACCCCTCAAAGCCTGTCTGTGGCACCCAAAGATCAGCCCTGTGTCCACAGCAGTGACTTGGCCGGCCCACCCGGCAAAGGGCCCCCAGGCCGCCCTGTCTGGTGTCCACAACCGCCTGGATGCCTGTGGTCAGCCTGTTTCACTCCCTCTTCCAGCTTTGGCCACACTGCCCTTGAGTGCCTCAGTTTCCCTTCTGTCTCCTGCTCTCCCTGTCTCCCAGAGCCCACGGTGGGCCGGTCCAGGTGCCGCCCTCCAGAAAGGGTGTGTCTGCTGCCCACGGCCACACGAGTGCCCACCCCTTCTGGAAAGCAAGTTCTCGGGTGAGAAGAGGAGAGATCAGATATTAATTCAATTTAGTTCAGGTTCTAATTGTCTGGAGAAACTTCTGATGCACTAACATGAATTTATTTCCACTTAGGGCCAGTTACGCTAATTCGAATCTGTTTTAAGTATTAAAATCCTGATATTGTGATTCAGATAATAAAGCCGATTGAGGGAGCCAGGGGAGGCCAGAACAGGGTGTATGCTCCACCCTCCCTGCCCCTGCCCTGTGCCCTTGACCTTGGCCGGGGGAGGTCACAGTCTCACCTCCCTCCTCCCTGCACGTGAGCATCGCAAGCCACCACATGACAGGCAGCCGGGACCACGCTGTCTCCACTGCCGGCCGGGTTGACTTCTGGGGTGCCCACCCCTCGTCGCTGTGTGGCCTCAGTGCTCTTGTCCTGGCCCCAGGTGGGCTCATAAGGGGTCCTGCGAAGGTCTGTTTGGACGGCCACTGGTGAGGGACTGGTGTGGGCCCCCTGATCACATCTGGGCCCTGGGCGCGGCCTGGGGGAGGACGGGGTGCTGGTGCCCGCCCAGAGGATGTCTTCCCATGGGAGGGGTCTACAAAGGGGCTGCGAGGGCTCCCCCAGCAAGGACGCTGCCTCTCGGTCCGTCGCTGCCGGGTCCCACCAGCCAGCATGTGGGGACCCCCTGCCAGAGGGCTTCGCGCACAGCTGTTCCCTGGACCTCTGTCTGGTGCATTGCCACACTTCCCCAGCCTGAACTGGATCCAGTCCCCCGGCTGGGGCTGCTCCCCTGGGCACCTGATGCTGTTGGCCCTCCAGGCAGGCCACTGCTTCCTCCTCCCTTTGACCTGCTGTCTCCTTCCCCTGAGCCGGCTGCCGTGTCCTCCAGGAGCTTTGGTGCCTGGGGTCACCTCCCAGTCCGCATGGCAGCCTTAGGGATATTGCTTCCCAGCTGGGGGACTCAGGAGCTTCCCAGCACGAGCTGGGCACTGGCCCTGCTCAGGGATGGGCCTGCTGACTTCCTTGATCCCAAAGGCTTTCTCGGGGGCCTCTTACTTGCCAGACGCGTCTCCACCTGGCTCCAGCTGCCTGTCCCAGAGTCCACGCGGTTGTAAGAGCCTTGGTGACACCTCCCAGGGTCAGGGCCTGATCCTTTGGTGTTCCTGAGACCGGGAGCAGATCCTGATGAAGGACGCTCTTTCTGCCCGTGGTGGGGCGAGCCACTGTGATGTCCTTCATGTATCCAGGGGGCCTGGCACCCCTTCTGTGCCTTTATGGCACCGTGCCTCCCATGAGGTCCTGGGTCTTGATCTCAGTGCCTGGACCCCACAGAGGGCTGACTTGGGTCCCTGGTGCCCCAGCACCTGCAGGCTCATGGCCCTGACCTTCCGTGCAGCACGGTCTCCCAGTGTCAGTCTCCCAGTGACACCTCCCAGGAGGTGTCAAGCAGGCTCTGGTTCCAAGGGCCGGGGCCAGCCTGTTGTCCCTCCGTCCACCTCCTTCATCCGGGCCCAGAGTGCCGGCCCGGGGCTGTTGGGGGCCTGAGTCTCATGTGGGCTGAGCCTCTTCCCTCTGGTTGGGTGAGGCTGATGGTGGGAGCCAGCACCCGCAGGCGGGGGCATGGGTGTGGCAGGAGGTAAGTCCTACCCAGCCCTGGGGGGCCCATCGGAGGCATAAACCGATGCTGGTGGAGACCGAAGAGTGGCCGGCAGGCAGACGAGTCCGGCTGGAGGCACTGGCCCCTGTGAGCTGTGTGGCTCTGGGTGAGCCGGCCATCTCTCTGGGCCTTGGGGCCTCATTTGTCAAGGTGGGCTGAGGGAGGGGCTGCTCCTCGAGTGGGCAGGGCTCCAGGGCCCTTGACACTGAACCGCGCCCACCAGCAGGAGGATGCTCCTCCGGGGTGCGGCCGGGCTGGATCCTCTTGCTCAGGCTGTATCCTGGGCAGGCTGAGTTGTCAGTGTGGGGGCGGCGGGAGCAGCGCCCCCCATTTGCCAGGGCAGTGACTCATCAGGTGTTGCCAGCATGAGTCATCGGGGGAGGCGAGGAGTGGGTTCCAGGCTCCAGGACGTGGGCCCAGAGCAAGGCTGACTGATAGCACATCCTGCAGGCCCCAGTTTCCCGCGCTGCAGGGGCGATGCGTGGACTCTGTCCCCACCTCCTCTCGTCACTGACCCCCTCCCCTCGTCAGTGCCTTCCCCTCCCCTCCCCTCACCATTGCTCTCACCCCAGGCTGCTCTGGGCAATCCTGGGCTGGGGACACCATCTGGTCTTAGCAGCCCATTGCACAGATGGACAGACTGAGGTCCAGGGACGGGAGCAGTGCACACAGAATGAGGACCCAGGGCACCACACATAGGTCACCCACATGCACCACACTGGGAGGATCACACAGGTTGGCCTGTCTGCTCCTTACCATCCTGTTGGGTGAGAGCAGAGTCCAAACTCTCTTATTTTTACCTACAACCTGGGGTGTGGGGAGAAGAAGAAGCCCAGGGCTTGTGCCACCACCTTGGCAGGTGAAATCCTGGTGTGGTACTTGAAAAGTGCTGATCATGGGCTCTGGACAGAGAGACATGAGAGGGGATGGGGTGGGGCGGTGAGAGCGTCACCACATTTAAGAACCACTTGGCTCCCTCTTACTATCTCCTTCCTCCCAACCCTGCTTTCCTACGTGTGTAATGGACAGAGTCAAACAAGTTGTGGGGTCTTTTCCAGTTAGAAGCGTGTAACAGTCTAGGTGAGTCCGAACCAGGAACCCATAGGTGCATATTCAGCCAGTGTTCTTGGATAGATGGGCCTAAGAGAGGATGGGCAGGTGGATGGATGGACAGGTGGATGGATGGACAGACAGGTGGATGGATGGATGGACAGGTGGATGGATGGATAGACAGGTGGATGGATGGATGGATGGATGGATGGTGGACAGACAGGTGAATGGATGGATGGTTGGATGGATGGATGGACAGGTGGATGGATGGATGGATGGATGGATGGATGGACAGGTGGATGGATGGATGGATAGGTGGATGGATGGACAGGTGGATGGATGGATAGACAGGTGGATGGTTGGATGGATAGGTGGATGGATGGACTGACGGGTGGATGGATGGATGGATGGATGGTGGACAGACCGGTGAATGGATGGATGGTTGGATGGATGGATGGACAGGTGGATGGATGGATGGCCAGGTGGATGGATGGATGGATAGGTGGATGGATGGACTGACGGGTGGATGGATGGATGGATGGATGGATGGACAGGTGGATGGATGGATAGACAGGTGGATGGACGGACAGGTGGATGGATGGATGGATGGATGGCCAGGTGGATGGATGGATGGATAGGTGGATGGATGGACTGACGGGTGGATGGATGGATGGATGGATGGATGGTGGACAGACCGGTGAATGGATGGATGGTTGGATGGATGGATGGACAGGTGGATGGATGGATGGATGGATAGGTGGATGGATGGACGGACAGGTGTATGAATGGAGAGACAACTATGTGTTTGGGTGTGAGTGGGTGGAAGATGGGTGGGTGGGTATATGGGTGGATGAAAAGGTATATGGATAGATAGATGGGTAGAAGTTTGGGAGGATGAATGGATGGATGGACAGATGAATGGATAGGAGGATGGATGGATTTGTGAGTGGGCAGGTGGATGGATACATGGACGGGTTGAAGGATAGCTGGATGGACAAGTTGGTGGGGGACTAGATGGGTGGTCTTGTGGGAGGATGGGTGCGTGGGTGGGTTAATGGACAGATTGTAGGTGGATAGATGAGTGGGTGGGAGGTTGGATGGAGGGAGGGAGGGAGGAATGCATACGTGTGTGGGTGCATGGAGGGGAGGATGACTGGATGAACGGATTTTGGGTGAATGGACAGATGATGTCTGTGGCTTTTGCAGTGCTGAAACTTTAGCCTTCCTCTCCTACTAATAGCTAAATATTTGGTGGGTCAAATGCATGGCAAAACTGCAGACTGGCAGGTAGAAGCCTTGGGCTTAATTTTCACCCTGTCACTGTGTGACCTTGGGCAAGTCACCCACCCTGTCTGATCTTCAGTTCCCTGTCTGCAAAATGAAGGGGTTGGGGTCATCAGCCCCTAGGGTTCCTTGCGTTGGCGGAATTCTAGGCATGTTCCTGCCCCCTCCGCCCCTCCTCCCACCTTCCCTCCGGGGCAGACGCCCATTTCCTTCTCCCTCCTGCACATCCCAGACTCAGGGCCTTCTCCAGGGCGGTGGCTCAGCAGGCCTGTGGTGAAGGCCTGCCAGGTGGCCCTGCTGTGAAGCCTTCTGGAGTGGGGCTGTCCGTGCCAGCTCCCCGGCCAGGTTTGGACAGGTGCCCGGCCCCGTTTTGAGGTTGTCACTTAAGTGCTGCAGGAGGCTGTCTGTCGGCATGACCTTTTTGGCTGAGGACACAGCCCCCTCCGGGGCCCCGGACAGCCACCATCTGGCCGTGGTGGTCAGTCATGGCTAATACGAATGTTATTATTCTGATTTTGGTAAAATTGAAGTGTCAACACTCCCCCGGAGGCACGACAGGAGGCTTCTCTCGCCCTGGCACCTGCCTTTTCTCCCCACCGCCCGCCGTCATTCTATCAATCACAAGGAGGCTGCCCAAACCGCACGGTGTCAGCGGGACACGTTAGGGGAAACGCTGACATCGCCTCCGTGATCTGTGCCGTGGCCGCGGGGCTCCGGGCACCTGCACTGGTGTGCTTGGAGCAGACCTGAGTCCTCAGTGTTAATGGCTTGGGTTTAGGGGGCTGCTGGCTGGGACCTCCTCCCCAGCTCTGCTTCTTGTAGGTTGGGCCACTTTGGGCCTCAGTGTTCCCCTGTGTAAAATGGGGACAGTATTGCTCCTTCCAAGGTGGTCGTGAGGGTAAAAAGAAAGGAAGTCGGGTAAGGGCAAGAATTGCACCTGCTGTGGTCCTATCCATGATGAGGCCCATGTCACCTCCTCCCAGCCTGTATGGATCTGCTGGGCAGTGCATGCGGATCCCACCAGCCGGGTCCCTGTGCCCCTGGCCCTCTAGCCTGCTTGGAGCCCAGGGCACAGTGTGGACAGTCACAGGCTGGGAGACCCGCGTGTCTGTTGGGAGAGGTTGTGGGCCAGGAGACCAAGGCTCACCCTGGCTGAGTCCCAGGGACCCGGGGCCTTAATTTCCTGTTTGATAAGCAGGCGTGGGAGGGCTTGTGTTACCAAGGTTTCTCAGGTCCTTTGAGCCCCAGGGCTCCTGGGTCTCCGACAGTGGGGAGGCGGCTCGTCAGCACCTGCCCGGTGCCTGACTTTGCACCAGTCACAGTGTTGTCTGAGCAGCCACAGCCCTGCTGTGGTCCCCCTGGAGGTGTGCGGGCGGGGGGCCCTGTGGACTCCCGGCACCGATGCCTTTCATCACTTTACACTTAGGACAAGGTGCTGGGGGACGATGGGTCGGCTGAGACCCGCAGTGAGAAGTGAGGACTCCTGGGTGCTGTTCCCTGCTGGTGAGCCGGGAAACAGGGGTGCAGGAGAGGGGGACTCTCGAGTCCTGAAGGGGGCCCGGCAGTGGTGGCGGCTACAGGGAGACATCCCTCACTGTCTCTCCTCCCGGGGAAGGCTGGACGTGAGTCTCCTCCGAAGGGCCATAGCTGAGCTTTGTCGGAGGCCCCAGGACACCCCACCCCTGTGCCCCTTCCTCCCTGTGGGATGCTGGCCTGAGGGAGGCCTGGATCTGGCCCGACCACCCTTCCTGGGCCTCCACTGGGTCTATAATAAATGGGGAGTGGTCCAGGCCACTGGAGGCTGCCAGGCCCTGGGGAGCAGACCCCCGGCCTGGTGTTGGGACGAGTCTGGTTCCCAAGCAGCAGACTCGACTGCGACGTGCAGGTTTAGAGGTTTGTGGGGATCAGAGAGCCGGCCGGGGCAGGGTGGGGTGCTTGGAGGGAGCCAGGAGTCCCCCAGGGGCCCGGCTGCTGTGGAAGACGTGTCCACTCCTTCTTGCCTTCCTGTCCCTGGAAAAGCAGCCCCACCAGCCTGTGCGTCAGGGATGGATTCATGCTTTTGCTTTTATCACTTTTTTCCCCCCTGGAGAAATGTGATAAACAGGCCGGGACTTGCAACAGTTCAAGGAGGGAACTGCCATTGCCCGGGTGGGTGTTCACGTGCCAGCATGCAGCCCAGGTGGGCTGCATGGAGGAGGGAACAAGGACAGGAAGCACAATGGCGAGGAGACGCAGGTCTTGGCACAACCTTCAGAGCGTCCGAGGCTTGGTCTCTTTCCAGGTGATGCTGCTGAGGCCCGGGGAGGAGCAGGCCTTGCCCCTGGAGAACCCCTACCCCAGCCCAGGTGTCTCTTGTGGTGTGTGGACAGATGATCTTGCCACTGTGGCCTCTCTTAACTGGCTCACGGGGTCCTAGGGGGACTCTGCACCCTCTCTGGGCCTTGGGCCTGACCTGAAGTGCCCCCAGCCTGTGAAGGGAACTGCTGGGCCTCGCCAGGCACCCCCTCTCCAGCTGTGGGCCTGGCTGGCGCGGTTGTAGGGTTGACCCCGTGCCTGCGGCCTGGCTCCCGGACAGCCTCTGGGTGGCAGTGGTGGTCTGGCTAGCTCCCTGTGGTGGCTCTGCCTCGGGCCGTGGGGCGGGGGCTGTTTCTGGAGGTGGCTGCCTGCCGACCAGGGGGTGGCCGGGGGAAGGGGGGGCAAAGGGAGGCGTCTCTGTGTCTGCCCCAGGTCCTCGCACCAAGGGCCCCACACGCCCCATCCCGTGACCTGCTCTGTCCACGGTGACTCTGCGCTTGGCCCTCTGCCCCCCACCGAGCTGGGCGGGCACCCACGCCCTTGTCCTCACGTGCTTCCTCCTGTCCCCGGCACCGAGCGTGGCCACTGGTATACATAAGCGGTCCTTCAAGAGCCAGGGAATCTTGGAGACTATTCCTTGACATCTGTGTTGTGTGTGCCTGCAGCCTTGGCTTGAATGCCTGCCACAACGGGGGGCTCACCACCTTTTGCTCCACGGAGCCCACTCCACACAGGGGCAGTCCTGCCCCATTTACTGAACAAAGTGGCTACAGGCGATCATGCCCACCCCCTCCCCGGAGGACTGGGTGAGGCGGCCTGTGATGGTGAAGGCACACACCTTCCCCTTTTTCCTTGCTCTCCATTGTGAGAATTCCCCCAAAGACCAAACCAAAAACTCCCCAGCAGGCCTTGTCTCTCTCTTCTGGCACCAGCCTTGTGTGGACAGTGACCCCCCCTGGCTCGCGGGGCTTACAGTCTGGCAAAGGGAGACACCTGCTCACGCGCGCACATTGTGGGGACACTGTAGCTGTCGAGTGGGCCCCGCCGGGGAGCCCAGGGTGTGGGGGCGGGAAGGGCGGACTTTCCATGGGGAGGCCAGGGCAGGCCTCATGGAGAGAGATGGGAAGGGGTCCTTGGGAGACATGAGGGCAGAATGTCACAGGTGCCTGGAACAGCATGGGCGAAGGCCCCGGGCACGAAGGAGGTGAGAGGCTTAAGAACCAGAAGCTGTCCTTCATGGCTGGAACTCCGAGCATGTGAGCTGACAGCACGGGGCCCAAGGGCACATTCAGGACGTTGGGCTTTGGGCTGAGCGCACGGGAAGCCACTGTGGGGGTCAGGCGTTGCTGGGTCTGCCCAGAGTCCCCCTTTCTCTTGGGGATCTGCCCCACGCTGGACTGTGGCTCTGCTGGATGTTTTCATTCGCGACAGTGCTGCGGCTTTGGCCACTGGGGACCTTCAGGGACACTGGCCGGTAGAGGGAGGGAAATGCCTGGTATTTCTCGCTGTGGGTTTGCTGCCCTGGTGGGGTCTCCGCTGACTCCAGTGCCTGCCCGATGCCCCCACCAAGGCCCGGTGCCTGTGGGCAGCCCCACCGTTTGGTGTGGTCTGCACCCGTGGTCTGAGAGCCCCACCTACCCGATCCTGCTTCACGAGGTGGCCTTTCCCGCTGTTGCTGATTTCGGGGAAGTCGCCAGGCCCCCCAGCTGGTGGTCAGCTTCTGGGCTCTTCCAGCCCCCGTGTGAACACTTCTCGGCATTAGGGTCCTTCCATTGGAAAAGGCCTGATGTGTTTTCTGTGTCCCGACTGGGCCCCGTCTGGTGCCCCCTTTTGTCTTAGGCGGGTTTGGGTTAGGTTCATATCACCTGCAGCCAGAGGCACCCTGACTTCTGTGCCTGCAGGGGGGTTATGATGAGGGTGGACAGAGGTCAGCCACCTGGAGTGAGGTTTCTGGGGGAAAGGCGGCATGGTTGGGATGCCGGGAGACAAGGCACTTCCTGCCTCCCAGGCCTTGTCATGGAAACCTAAAACTAAGGGTCCAGTACAGGGGCTCACAGGGCAGCATGCGGCACATGCGTGCACAGCTTGTCCTGGGCACGTGGTAAGCCCACAGCCAGCTGGGGGGGTTGCTGCGGTGGGCCCTTAGCTGCCGTGCACGGCAGGCTCCACATTTGTCCCTTTATGTGCCTTTTAGGTTACGCGCAAACCCCAGCCTCCTGTCCTCTGCCGCCCGTCACTGTGGCTCTTGGGGCGGGGCGTGCAGGTTTAAGTAGGAGAGCCTCGAGGCTCATCTGGGGATCCGGAAATGGGCTGTGGGAGGGACGGGAGGTGTCTTCCTGTCTCTCTCCTGCCACGGGCCGAAACATGCTGAAACTGGGCAGCTTGAATGGCAGGGACTTATTATTTCTCAGGCTTCTTGTCTCAGCTGGGTTTTCTTCTGCTCCCCATGGGGTGGGCTTTGGTCAGCTGGGAGCTCGGCTTGGGCCAGGATGCCCAGATGGCCTCACCCATGAGTGTGGGGCCTTGGTGGTGACAATCAGGCCGGCAGCTCGGGTGACCTCTCTCCATGTGGCTGTCCTTGGACAATGGTCGTGGCACTTCCCTGCCTGGTACTGGCTGCCGGGAGGATGGCGGTGGGCATCACCATCCCCCTGAAGCCTGGGCTCTGGGACTCACACAGCATCACCCCTGCCACGTTCTGTGGGTCAGAGTGAGTCTCAGTCAACCCAGACTCGAGGGGTGGGGAAGCAGACCCCTCCTCTTAATGGAAGTGGCTGCAAAGTACTGTGGCCATGATTCCCCAGCCTCCCATGGGGCTGGAGAGACAAATACTGGCAGTGACCAGGGGGAGGAGGCCCCACAACCTGCCATCTCCTGGCATGGCTTTGGCATGGCACGAAGGTGTCTGTGAGGTGCTTACAGCCAGTGGGGGTGCTGTTAGGGGCAGGGGACAGTGGCACAGGGATTTCACTGGCATTTTCATGCATTTACTCATTGGATACATATTTTTGAGGCCCCTACCGTGGGCCAGAGCCTAAGGAATAAGAGACACAGCCCCTGCCTTTGTATAGCCAGTGTCTGGTTGATGGGAAGGAGCAGACAGACCCACATGTGCCATCCTGAGTGTTCAAGGAAGCAGCAGGGTCTGAGACAGGAGCACCAGACAGGGTGGTTTTGGAGGGCTGCCTGGAAGAGGAGGTAAGGACACAGAGACTTAAAAGAGGGTACAGGGCCAGTGCCCTATGAAGCATGCAGGGAAAATTATTCTGGGCAGGGGAACAGCATGTGGGGAGGCTCTGAGGTGCCAGACGCAGGGGAGTTTGCTGGAGAGAGATAGTGAGAACAGGGGTCGGGTGCTGCTCAGAGGTCATCACAGCTCCCTGGTCACGTTTGGAAACGTTTCCAGAAACGAGTTCGTGTCCATTGGAGTTGTTTCTGTGGAGCTGAGTCCAGGCAATCAGCTTGTTTCTCTGGGGACAGGGCGTTGTCTGGCCTCCAGCTGAGGTGGGCAGAGCTTGCCCCCACCTGTGTAGGGAGGTGGTGGTGATGCTCTGTTGGAGCTCAGGGCCAGGGTCCCTTGGCAGCCGCCAGGAATGCTGTGGGGGTGGGGGAGCTGGGGGGACATGTCTCTACACCCTGCCTGGGCTCCAGCAGGGAGTCAGGTGGGGGTTGCTCTGTGGCTGCAGGCTGGGAGGGCCTGGAAGAATGGCCGGGCAGCCCCGTGTCTGGGTGAGGGCGCACAGTCAGCAGGCCCCCGTTTCCCCGGTGTGTGGGCCACATGTCCAGCAGCACATTGGAGTTTCCCGGGCACCGTGTCACCAGGGCGGGGCCGCGTGGCCGCAGCAGACTGGAACCTCCCCAGGTGTGTCTGTCTTTGCCGTGGGACCGGGTTTCTCCTGAGGGCGGCTCCTGTCCTCGCCACACATCAGAGGTGTCTGAAGGGAAGGCCGCACCTCTACTCTAAAGTTTTGGCCATGTTGGGGGCTGGGACCGACTCATCTCTATCCAACCCGGAGGTTTGATGCTGTGTCTGGAATAAGCCCCCCACACCCACTGCCTCGCCCCCCCCCCTTTTTTTAACTTTTCCATTTTCTGTGAGCAAATCTGCCTCCTGCTGCTGGTCTCTTGGTTCGATTAGAGCAGTCACTTCTAAGCTTGAAAAATCCAAGTTGAGGGAGGAAGAAAAAAAAGAGAGAGAGAGAGATGAAAACTCCCTGGCACGGCCGTCCTGATGGAAGATTCCCTTATCTCCTGGCAGCAGTCTCTGCGTCTGTGTGTGCTTAATAACCCAGCAGATCTTGTCTTTGCGGAAGAACACACAGCCTTTCAGGCCGGCAAAGCCCTTGGCGGTGGGACTTTTCTGCCGCACGGCCACCCCCTTCCTCCTCAGGCTGCAGCCCCAGAGCCATGTGGCTGGTGTGGGCAGAGGCAGGACCTCGTTCACCGATGGCCCACTCGTGGCCAGGCACTGTTCTAGACACTGAGCATGCCCGACGCATGCAGGGCTCCCGGCAGCTCTGCGGGGCTGGCCTAAGAGACCCATTTTACAGATGGGGAAGCAGGCCAGACAGAGGGTGGGAAGCAGTGTCCAAGATGGCCTCTTTCAAAGGATGGGGACCCAGAGTCAGAGGGCCTGGGTTAGGTCTCCACTTTTCTCTGGACATAGTTTCTCCACCTATAGGGTGATGAGCAGGTAGGATTAGATCATCTCCACGATTCAGGGGGTCCGGTCTGAGCACGCAGAGAGGAGCCAGGGTGCCAGGTCCTGCATTTCATGGCAGTGGCTTTGGAAGGAGTGGCTCCAGATGAAAGTGTCAGGGTGGAGCGTGCATCTGGCACCTGCTGCCAGAGTGGGCTGTGTTGGTGTCCTGCTCACTTAGGCAAGGTGCTGAGTCTCTCTGAGGCTCACCTTCCTCGTCTGTATAGTGGGGACGAGAAGACAGTCGTGTGACTTTGCCAGGGCCAGCAGAGATGGGGTGTCAGTGCCTGGGAATGGGACTCCTACCTCTCACTCTGCTGTAGCTAGGGCTCAACCAAGAATGACATCCTTGCAACTTTGACTCACTTTCTCTTTGGGAGACTGCTTTGTGTGCTGTAACACAGAGCACGCAATGGTCCTCTGTGCACCCATCCCCTCGCCTGGCCATCACCTGAGCCTGGGGACCTGGACCTGAAGTATGGCGGGTGAGAGATGGCCTGGAGGAGTCTTGCAGGGGTGAAGCCCAGACTGGAAGGCAGCCCAGGAAGGTGGGCCGGCAAGGTGCGGTTTCTAGCACAAAACTGAGAGCAAGGAAGGGGACTTCATTTGGCCTGAGCCTCTGGAGAGCTGTGGGGACGGGGGTGGGCATGGCTCTTCTGTCCTCAGGGGCCACAGGACCTGGTAACATGCACGTTGTGCAGACGCAGAGTTGAGGAAGGGGAAGATGCCCCGTCTGAGGTCCGAGGGGCAGCATGTCCTGGGAGGGCTGGGAGAGCAGATGCCAGTCAGCACCAAGGACAGCGGCACCTCCAGGATGCTCTCTCTGTTGCAGGGCAGTAAGTCACCATAAATTCACCAGTGCTGACTTCTGGAACGTTCAGCCCAGCTCCCAGGACCCTCCAGGCCAGTGCAGGAGGGACACAGCTGGAGAAGAACAACTGGTGGTGACAGGGTTGTGGCGGGCGGGAAGCGCAGGATCCCACGGGAGACGAGACAGGAAAGGGACTGTCCCCAGAGACCTGAGGTCTCTCCCATCGAGGGTTAACCCCCGCAGCAAGAGTGTGTCTCATCCTCCTCCTTTGGAGCAGCTGGATGGCCACCTACCAGGTGATTCACTCTGGGTGGCTACTGGGCCAGGAGGCCACCAGAACTGCGTCAAGCACGTCCGCCAGCGTAGATAACTAAGTCGCTCGTGGTAGAGACGGGGCAACGGTGCCAGCCTTCCTGGAGGTGGAGAACGTCTGCATTTCTGTATAATTTGTAATAAGAGGAGAAAAGATGAAAAGTCCTGTGGTCTCAAGCCTCAGCCTCAGTGGAGGCCCAAGGGCTTCCCTCTTTCTGTGGGCCACCTCTGGTCTGCGGACAGGGTGCCAGTGAGGTGACACTCTTGGGCCCACGGGCAAGGACTTTGTTCATTCCCATTGAACTGATGCTGACAGCACGTGGTGTGGGAGCCCACAGGCTGGGATGCCCAAACTGCCCAGGCTTCCTCAGGCTGCAACCCCAGGCCACCCAGAGTGAGAGGAAGGGGAGGCGAGGAGGGTGAGCAGGGAAGCTGCGGGTCCCCCACAAAAGTCACCTCCAGGAAGAGGCCTCAACACGTATCAGAGCCAGTGCTGCAGGAGGAAGGTGCACGAAGACATCCACCAGCTCCCTCCTACCCTACCTCTCACTGGCCTAATGCCCCCAAGATGCCACCCTACCCTTCAGGGCAGCTTCTGGGGAAGATTCCAGAGCCCCCAGTGAGGCTTTGTGGATGAAGGATGGGGGAGCTGATGACGGAGTGGGGTGGGTTCCACTGTGATACGTGATGGTGGCTGTGCCACAGCCTGGACCTTGCCCAGGCCAAGCAAAGATGGGCTTAGGGGGTGGGGGTGGGGGAGTGCGCTGGGCAGGGGCTCAGAGCCCAGGGCAGGTGGGGTGCATGAATCAGGGAGCCAAAGAGGCTGGGTCCAGCCTAACCCCAACAGCAGGAAGCCTGTGTGAGCAGTGGGGCTTGGCAGAGGAGGGGACCCTCGGGCCATCTGGAGGGAGGAACAAGGGAGCTTCCTGGAGGTGGTGGTGTCTTCTAGCTTTGGCCCCAGACTCACTTTCTGTCTGATGCAGGGAGGTTAGTGGGCCCAGGGCTGCAGGTCTCACTAGGAGTGCCAGGAAAGCCTCAAGTGCAGCCTGCCCTTCGTGGCCCAGACGTGGGAGAGCAGGGAGTCTGGGAAGGTGCCAGGCAATATGCCCCACAGGTGGAGGACACATTAGGACAGGAGGCTGGCTTCTGAGCTTGCAGGACTAGCCCGGTGCCCAGGGGGTGGAAATCTTCTAGCTGTCTACTGACTTGTGGCTCTGTGTGAGGTCCCGAGCATTTCACATCCTGTGCCTCACCCCCTCACCCTCACAGATGCCCCCCAAGCTGGGTTGTCT
This sequence comes from Leopardus geoffroyi, assembly GCF_018350155.1. Taxonomy (NCBI): domain Eukaryota; kingdom Metazoa; phylum Chordata; class Mammalia; order Carnivora; family Felidae; genus Leopardus; species Leopardus geoffroyi. The sequence goes on along the minus strand of NC_059338.1, from coordinate 72,806,675 downwards.
CCTTCACTGTCAGAACGGGGAGCAGGACGCTGAGAGAGTAGGGTGTCTGGCTGGCCAGCTAATCCCACTGCTGGTGTCACTCTGGCACCTCCCCTCGACCCAGACAATCCCACTGGATGTCCCTCCAATGCCTCCCCGTGATCCCTCCTTTAAAAATAATTATGAATTAGTGTAGATAGTGTTATAATAGCACATCATGAAAAATGCTCCTAGACTACGGTCGAGAACGCTGTGTGATAAACCGTGCCCGCAGCCACCAGATCCTGGATCGCCTGGGCCGGGACCCCCCACCATGCTGCTTGACTATTTAGAGGCAAATCCCAGACTTCATCTTGTTTTATCCCTGCCTGGTTCAATATGTGCCTGTAAAACCAAAGATTCTTCAAAAAAAAGCAAGCACACAACTGTGACATCATTATCACCCCTAAATAGCAACAACTACTTAATATTAGATATCCAATAGGGTCCGCATGTCCTTGTCTCAGGGCTCTCTCTCTCTCTCTCTCTCTCTTTTTTTTTGTAATTTTTTTAAATGTTTATTTATTTTTGACAGAGAGAGAGATAAGCATGAGCGGGGGAGGGGCAGAGAGAGAGGGAGACACAGAATCAGAAACAGGCTCCAGGCTCCGAGCTGTCAGCACAGAGCCCGACGCGGGGCTCGAACCCACGAACCTTGAGATCATGACCTGAGCCGAAGTCGGATGCTCAACCGACTGAGCCACCCAGGTGCCCCATCTTCTCTCTCTTTTCTGAAGGAACTTTCTGGCTGTGGTGTGTCCGCATCCTGCAGGGTCTGGGAGGGGGACCACTGCGCAGGGACCCCGGGACCTGGTGGCTGGGGTGACCAATACCCACGTCTGTTGATTCACTGGGCTTGGCAAGATGGCAGCACATTTCATTCCTTCCCACAAAGAATAGTTTTACTGAAAGTAACAAGTAAGAGGCTCACCTCCCCCTCCTCATTTAGGTTCTCCGAGGTGCTCAGTGCCAGCATCCTGCACGGTCCTTCCGGATCTCTCCCTAGGCATACACAGGCATGATCCACGTAGACACCCAAGTCTGCTCTTTCCTTACAGAACAAATTGGATCATATTCGATGCATTGATCTGTAGTGTGCTACAGTCACTCAAAGCTATAAATTATGGACATTTTCCATGTCACTACACAGAGAGTACTCATTTTTTATCTACAAACATTTCAGAGTGTGTCTCTGAAAGATGCCGGCTTTTAAACACGTCCAACCATGACGTCATTCTCCCACCTGAAGGAAAGAACCATAATTTCTTAATGTGATTCAATGTCCAGAGTTCAAATTTCCCTGATTACACCATAAAGGTTTGTTAATGATTTTTTATTAAAATTATTTCAAGATAAGGTCCACACACAGAAGCAATGGTTCTCCTGGATCTCTCAGTTTATAGATGACCCTCCCTCCCTCCTTCTCTCTCTCTCCCTCTCTCTTTTCTTGGTATTTTGTTTGTTGAAACCAGATCTTCTGTCCTTCGGAGCCTCCCCGCCTGGCCTCTGCTGCCATCCGTGGTGAAATTGTTCCCGTTCTGCTGACCTGACCCGCGTCCTGCAAACCATGGCCAGCTCCCGGGCGTCCGTCTGTCCATCAGGAGGAACGCAGCACCCGCCTGTCTCCTCTGCGGTGTTCTCTGTCAAGGTCATTTATTGCCCATATCCCGGCAGTTCATTAGGGAATGACAGAACGTGGTGACAGATTCCTGTCATCCCGTCTGCACTTCTTGGCCGGAACGCTCCCCCCGCCCCGCCCAAAGAAGCATCTACTCGTCAACTGTTGGGCCCTGGGACGTGCAGTTTGAGCGGAGGGACAGTCAGGGGACACGCTCGAGTCTGTGCCTTTATTTACTAGTTTTCAAAATAATGACCTGGTTTTCCCGCTTCCTCCAGTGACTGCCAGAGAGCTTCCCCAGCCGTTGTGAACTCAGGAATTTGGATGCATTTGATATGTTTCCATTGGCCGCAGGTATAATCTGTATTAACACTTAAATTGCCCTGTCTTTGGCTTGTGGGAACCTCTTCAACCAGCTCGCCAAGTCTTTCCGCGTGACGGGGAATCTCTGGCCTCTTCCTTGCCGTCCAGTCTACAGTTGTCCAGCCTCCCTGCCCGGCCCTGGCAGCGGCCTGCCCTCTGAGGGGCCCTGTGTCCTTGGGATGGGAAATGGCACTGGCGCTGGGGGGTGGAAAGCTCTCTGCACTTGGACTGGCCTTTGTCTCGGGGGCTTTCGTTAGACAGGCTGGGAAGTTCTCTTTTTAAAGATACAAACAAGTTGTCAAATGTGGGCTTACACGGCTTTATTTAATTTCCTGACTTTGCATATGTGTCTCCTTTTTCTCACACTGACAACTTGGTTCCTAAGCACAAAATAATTATGTGTTTATTTTGTCTTTATATAAATGTGGCTTTAGAATAACACTGCCAATATTATTAGTAACAGTGTGATCGCCGAGAGTCATTAGAGACCTCTCTTTCTGCGATCTGTTCCGTCCTTAGGGTACAGCCCTCGGGAGAGTACAATAAAGTCACTGTTTGAAACTCACTTCAGATGACTCTTTTCCATATTGTTATGCTACCGATTCGATATACGGTGAGGTTCATTGGTTTTGTTTTGCTTTTAATTTTTAGAGATTGTTTTTTGGGAAATTTAATTTTGTTGTATAATTACCCAGAACGTAGGCGGGATGTATTTAGGACAATTTCAGTCTTCAACCCAGCCCCTCCCCGGTTTCTATTTCCTTCTTTAGGTACAGATTTCTTCTCCTAGGGCTTTTGCTCCAAACTTCCACTGTTTCCCAAATATATGTAAATGAGTGTGCATTCACACCCCCCCCCCCCCGGTAAAGGCAGACCCCCCTCTCCGCCTGCCTCCGCACACTTTCTCACCCCGGTTCCCCTCTGACAGCACGTGCTGGTGCTCAGTCCACATCCTGAGGGCGGGCGTGGCCACACCCTCTGCCCCCACCCCCCATCGCCAGGTAGTGGGTTTGGGGGATCAACAGGGGGATGGATGGAGGCTGTTATAGAGGCACAGTGGAGCACTGGGGAGGGAGTCCTGAGCATCCTCGCGAGAGGCAAGGAAGGTGCCAGAGGCAGGAAGGCTTGAGAGGTGGTGAAGGATGCACAGGGGTCCTCGTGGAGGCGGGGAGGGAGGAAGGGGCAGGTCTCAGGCCGGGGCGGGGTCCACGGCACAGCAGGAGAGCTGGGGACCTGCAGATACAGCTCTTCGACTGTCTCCTGGCAAGGCTGGGAAGGCAGAGCAGCCAGGGTGCTGGACTCGAGTGCCACTGAGAACCCAGGTTCTGCTGGGGACCGGCTCACCCACGTGGCTGGAGGTGGCAGACCGTCCCCTCCTCTGTGTTTCCACAGCCTGCTACCTCCATCCCGAAAATACAGCTAGAAATAGAGTCTGTGCTTTTCTTTTCTTTGGGATGTAGTCAGTGGGGGCCTCTGTCTCCCTGCTCAGATTGCAGCCCCGCAAAGGTCCAGGCGCCTCATGGCACCCGGCCTCACGGAGCGGGGGGAGGGCACGCTTCTCAGCGCCTGCGACCCAGGTTCAAATTTGGATTCTGCCACTTTCTCCGTCTGTCGAGTGAGCGTGGTGGGTGGCGAGCTCCTGGGGCCGAGATGGGAGAGAGATGGGCGGCGCACATGGTGGCCGCAGCGGGGGGCCGTGGGGGGCCAGGAGGCAGTGGGGAGCCAAGACAAACTCACTGCAGGAGTTTGTATCAGTCGCCACGCCAAGTACCACACACCAGGTGGTTTTCACCACAGAAATGTATTGCCACGCGGTCTGGAGGCTGGAGTCCGAAATCAAGGTGGGGGCAGGGCTGTGCTCCCTCCAGAGGCTCCCTCCTGCCTCCTCCAACTTCTGGTGTCTCCCAGTGTCCTTGGTGTTCTTGGCTTGTGGGTGCAGCTCTCTGTCCCTGCCTCTGTTGTCACTTTGTCACCTGGCTGTCTTCTCCCTGTGCTTCTGTCTCTGGGTCTGTTCTGCTGGCTTTATAAGTGTGCCAGTCCCACTGGATTAAGGACCACCCCAATTCAGAAGGAACTAATCCCAACTAATTAGATCTGCAATGACCCTATTTCCAAAGTGTCACGTAAGCAAGTCGGTCTCTCATACCTCCTCTGGAAGGCACGGTTCAGTCCCTGGCAGAAGTGACGGGGGAGGGGGACGAGGCCAGGCGGTGCCTGGGCTCTGGCTGGGTGGCTCGGTCTGTGGCTGGGACACCCCCAGGGAGGAGGAGAGACAGGCAGGGAGAGGGACACGTTCCTCCTCCCGGACGCTCCTGCAAGGACCCCTGAAGCTGGGCTTGCTCCTCTGAGCGCTGCTTAATAGAACGAGGGCCAGGAGGAGCGAACCAGGTGATATCGCCAGGGGGGATCAATCCTGCCATCGGCACCACCCGCAGGAGCTTGGCTTCGTGACTCAGTGGAGTTCTGATGATGTTTGGGATGAAACCCCAAAGGCTTTCCCTTCCCCACCGGAGACGTGGACCCCAAAAACCAGGACGGATCCCTGAAGTGTAAGGTCAGCAAATGGGCTGCCTTGTGCCCTGCCCTCTAGCTGTTCTCCAAGGCTTGGGGGTCCAGCCGGGACAACACGTGTTATGCCTGTCCCTACACCAGACGCTGCCCTAGCTGCTTCAAGGGTCTTACCGTTAAGCCTCCCATCAACCCTGTGACTGGCTCAGGAAGGGTAAGAACACTGCTCAGGGTCACCCAGCCTGTTAGTGGCAGAGCCGGGCTTCGAACCTGTCTCTTCCGTCTGCTCCCCTGAGTCAGATACGTCTGGCGTTTTGCATCCAGCCTTCCCAGTGAGTGATCTTTCTCACCCAAGCCTTGAGCGCTATCTCTCCCTAACAGGAAGTTGCTACTAATTGTCACGGCTCCCCAGCCTGGCCCCTGACTTATCTTTCTAGCCTCTTCTGTCAAGCTTTCCCTTCCTTGCTATTTAGAACTCAGTATTCATCCCCGGCCCTGCGAGATACAAGGCCCATCTCATGCCTTATAAAGGCAATATCTTCTCTATCATCAGCTTGGCAACTCCTACACATCCTGCAGAGCCCCGACCAATCAAAAGCTCCTCTTCAAGCCTCTTTGGACCCTCACCGGCCTCAGCAAAACTAGTCACGGTCCCCAAAGCACAGTCTGTGCGTCAGACTGCAGCTTGTACGTAGTAGCTGTGTGGCCACAGGAACCTTCCCGAGCTGTAAAAGGGGGATCCACATGGGGCTGCCGTGGATATTAAGTGATGGCATAGTGTCTGGAACGGTGACTGCTTAGTAAGGGCTGGTGACAGCACCAACGATAATGACCATGACGTTGTCTGGTGGTCCCAGAGCCCCGCGTCCCCCAGACCGTGAGCATCTTGGGGACAGGGACGCCCCCAGGCCCTCACTGTGTTCATAGGAGCTGGTGACGGGGTGGCAGGGCCCAGGTCTGCAGGCTCTAGCATACTTTGCTTTTTCCGAGGCACCAACCCGAGGGCCTGGGAGTCAATGGCAGACAGGGCTGGGCGAACCGAGGAATCCTGGAGTCTGCTGTAGTGCTCTGTGGACACCTGGCCTTCTCGTGCAGTGTGGAAGGCCCAAGGGAGGTTTGAACCGTTTACGGGGGCAGCGTTGCTTGGGGGGGACCCCCGGCCTCTCAGCTGGCAGGCAAGATGAGCCTCTGGGAGCCCCATGGGGATTGCCTTCCACACCTGCAACTCAGCTCACTCGTGTGTACAAACACCCCATTACGTCTGATTACAAACCATTAGTGCAATTAGGTTAGCCCCTCTCTGCGTTCCGGGGCCTGGAGCCAGCTGTGTTGGGGGCCAGGGATAGAATAGCAAACAGCTTCTTGCAGAGGCAGCACGGGCTCCGCCGGCTCTCTGGGGTTCTGGAACCGTCCTCCTGGGCCACGGAGCCTGGGCTCTGGGCTGCCCTGGCGGGAGGGGGCCGTTCTGCACCTCCCGGAACTGAGAGTGGAGATGGGGTGGGGCCAGCGCACAGGCGAGGCCACCTGAGGGGTGTGAGCCTTCCCCGTGCAGGGCCTGCACACTCTCTCTCCCCACGCCTGCAGTGCTGTCCCCCCTCGGGGTTCTCACCCTCTGCACCACGGACGATGCTTGGGGAGGGCAATCCTCTGCTGTGGGGGTCGTCCTGGTCCCCTGCTCTGTAGGACATTCAGCAGCATCCCTGGCCTCCACCCATGGGATGCCAATGGCACTCTCCTTCTCCAAAATGTCCCCCACCGTTGCCAAGCGTCCCAGGGGGGCGGAATAGCCCTGGTTGAGAGCGCAGCCTGGACCTTGATTTGTCATTCATCTGGACCGTCGCATTCCACTGGAACACTGCCTTCTGGGCGGCGCAAGTTGCCCTGCTGTTTGCCTCGCGGCCTCCTCAGCTGCGGCCCCTCCCTCCACCTGCCTCAGCCCTCCTCACTCTTTTATCCCAGCCTGCAGCCCACAGCAGCCTTTTAAGCCCCAATACTTAGTCACCTCTGGCCCTGTTACCCCCAGGGGTGCCCGAGTCCGAGAGGCCCCACATATTGCTACCCTGACCCCCCACGCTGAGCACAGCCCCAGCCCGCTGGACTTAAAAGGGCCGCTTCAGCTGTGTACTTGGCCCCGGGAGGGAAAAGAGGCCGCGGCTGTTTGTTCTGGGAGTCAGAGTGAGTGTGCGGATCCTCAGAGCGCGGCTGGAGGTGTCCTCCGGAAGCCGTCCTGCCCCGCCCAGCGGATTGATGGCTTCCTGCTCCCCGCTTACACCCCATCCTAGGCTCGTTGCCCAGCACTTCAGTGACCATATTTCACCTGTTCTAAGACGCTTTTCCAAAGTTCAAATCCCCTGAAGTTGGGACACATCTTTCGGGTGCTGGGGTCTTACCCTGGCTCTCGTCTGGGTGGTACTGAGGTTGTGGCTGTCCCAGCCCGCGCACTTGCGAACTTGGCTGTGACTCAGGGGGGTTGATCGCAAAGACACACACACCTCTTCCTTGCTCTGTCTTCTTGCACTTGGCTGCTTCTCCCACCAAGAGGTGGGGTGTGTTCGGAGGGTGAGCAACCCTCGAGGTTTGCCTGGGACTGAGGGTGCTGGGGACGTGGACTTTCAGTGCTAGAACTGGGGAAATCCCAGGAAAACTGAGGAAAGCTGGTCATTCGGTTGTTCTTCATCCTTTGAATTGGGCTTGGCTTTGTAACTTGGTGTGGCCAATAGGACATGGCCAGTGGGTGCTGATAAACTGAGACCCCCCTTGAAAAATGCCCCAAACCCCTGATTTGTAACATCTGCCAATTGCTTTGATGTTACCTCTTTCAACAGGCCAATTTCAAGCTACCAGCATACCTCTCTGAGTGTGAGATTAGGAAGCAGTGCACAGACGCTCTCTGGCTCACACACAGGAAAGGCCCATGTGTGCTCTGGTGCTTGGCCGTGAGAAGCTCTGTGAGTTTCCATTCTCTCCCTGTAACTGCCGTGTGGACCATCCTGAGCTAGCCTGCTGGAAGGTGAGACCACGTGTGTGTGGGGGGGGGGCAATTGACTCAGCCAAAACCAGCCACAGCCAGTCTGCTCCCAGTCACATGGGTTCAGCCAGGACCAGTGGAGCTGCCCACTCAGCTCTTGGCTGACCTCAGACACAAGAGTGAGCCCTGCTGGGACCAGAGGAACCACGTGCTGACCTGCAGACTCATGAACTTGTTGATAAAGTCTACTGCTTTAGGCAATGGCATCGCTTTAATTGTGTTGCTTCAAGCAATGCTTAATTCGGGGGATGGTTTGTTATATGGCAATAGCTAACTGATACACAGTTGTTCATGTTGTTCTTCCCTTTATCTGAGCCATGTGTGTTGTTGAGATATTAGATGTGTTGAGTCTAATTATCACTTTAAATTACCTTAAGAAGTTTATACCAGGAGTCTGCACAGAACAGGAGCTGTCACTTACACAGAGGGGAGTACACATTGTAGCTGTTACCCTTTATATCAGTAAAGCGAATGTTCGTCTTTAAAGAAATGACCGTATTTTCCTACAAAGCAGCAGCCAGGTGCTTTATGTGCCTGGAGAGAGGAAACTGCTCTGTTTTCTACTAAGATGTGTGACAAAGGACCGCCCAGTGCAGGCTAAGCAGAAGCTGAAGGCAGGAGAAACCGCCAGCTGCCTCAGAAGAGATCAAAGGAGCTGCCAGCCGGGAGAGGCTGGCATGGCCAGTTCTGGTGCCATGGGGGACTGCCACCAGGCACTGTGTCGGAATTTAGTTGGCAATGTTTTCTCTTAGTGCCACACAAAATCACGGTGTCCTAGAATCAACAGTGTCCTCAGTTTGACGAAACAGAGCATCCTTTACATACATATCTTCCCCTCCAGACCACAGCCCTGGGCAGGCAGGGCCCGGGTGCGTGACTGAGCAGACACAGTGCATCCCAGCAGAAGGGGTGCGTGCTCACAACCTTAATGCCCATTCTTGGTGCTGCTGGGGACCTGGGGCAAGCGGCTGCATGCCTCCATTCCTTTGTTTCCCACACAGCTCACCCTCAGAGCAGGTGTCGCAGGTACTCCTTGTACAGATGAGGAAACTGAGGGCTTGGAGAATTTGTGTGACCAGCAAGGCCATCCTCATGGTGGTGGGGGTTGGGGGAGGGTTCCTGGGCAGCCACGCAGGGCTCCCTGCTCGGAAGGGCCCTGCACTGGGTTTAATGCTCTGCTGTTGCCATGTTGAAATCCTTTATTTGTAAGGAAGGGCCCCGTATTTTTATTTTGCTCTGGGCCCTGCAAGTTGTGAGGCTGGTCCTCATCCCAGGAACCAGCAGGACCAGGGCTAGATTCAAGCTCTGGTCCAGACGTGCTGCCAGTTGTGTGAACCCAAACACATTCTCAGAGGACTAAGTACAGTGTCAGTTTCAGGGCTGGCTGCCTCGGTGACCTGCACAGGTGGGTACTCCCTGCCCGGGCTCGACAGATCGTGCGTTCTTGGCTTGAGGTCCCATTTCCCTCTGGCTGGGGCCTCGCTGTTAGCAGAATCCAACGAGCCTGTCTGTGACAGTGCTTTGTAAACAGTTCAGCACTGGGCTGATGTTTGTGCAGTCATCATTACTGCCATCTGTATTACTGTGAGCCGCAGTGGGACACCCAGAGAAGTGCACTTGACCACAAGTCCTGCCAGTGCTGTTTGTTTCCCTCTTGCCCCCAGATGGGCCCCCGTGGCTGCTGACCTGCCTAAGACCCCCGGGGCTCTTTCATCTGGGCCCCCGCCAGACACCAAGCCTTCCGAGGAGCAGAGGCAAGGGGCTGACCTTGAGTCATGTTAGAAGGTGAACAGCATTAACAGACACTCATTTCTAAAATAGAACTGACTATCTAGACAACTGGTTATTAACTTGGGGAAAGAGAGTGCTATTTCAGGCCCAACATCAGAAGAGCACTTTCCTTTGAGTGCTTTTCCTGAACTTTTCACACCTGCTTGGCTGTGAGAGGCCGGGGCTGAGACAGCAGCCCCCGTTCAGAGTCCCGGGAGAGCAGTGGCCAGCCGAGCCATAAACACACATACACCAGAAGCCATGATGGACGACATGAGCCCGATGAGACACAGTGGCCAGATGAGCCATAAGCCACAGCTGGTGACACAGTGTCCTGTCAGAAGTGATTCTGGGCCCTGTCGTGTGGATGCAGCGTCCCATGCCAACAGGGAAAGAGCTGTGCCTACCATCTATGGCCTGCCACTCTGCCCTGGGAACAGGTTCTTCAGATAGCTGGGGTTGGAGCTCAGCCTATGATAAAGATCAAGGCCCAGTGTGACCAGGGTCAGGGATCAGCCTGTGACCAAGATGAGGGCTCAGAGTGGGACCAGCATCAAGGCTCAGCGTGCGACCAGAGTCAGGGTTCAGTGTTTGTCTAGAGTCAAGACTTAGCATATGGCCAAGATCAAGGATTAGTAGCTAACCAGGATTAGGGCTCAGTATGTATCTAGAGTAAGGGCTCAGACTGGGACCAGGATCAGGGCTCTTTACGGAGGACAGGACCAGCATCAATGAGGCTGGGAAGCAGAATGTACATCCACCCTGGGGTCCTTCTCGCCTCTGTGCTGAGCCTGTCCCTGGGGTGCTGTGTACTCTCAGCTTCCAACACCCCAGGCAGCTCTGGGGGAACAGCTTGTGGGGGTTCCTGAGCATGGACTGACTGAGTGACTGTGTCTGCAGAGCAATTCACTCTCTAGCTAATCCCCCTCTCTCCACTCCCCAGATAATGGTCTGTGGATGGAGCTGGGCAGGTGGGAGAAGGGATGCAGTTTTTATTTTTCACTTGAGAGAGAGGGAGCAAGAGAGAGAGAGCGCACCAGCAAGGGAGGGGCAGAGGGAGAGAGAGAAAGAATCTTAAGCAGGTTCCACACTCAGCACAGAGCCTGACGCAGGGCTTGATCCCATGACCCTGAGATCATGATCTGAGCCAAAATCAAGAATTGAGCACTCAACTGACTGAGCCACCCAGGCTCCCCTGGAAGGCTGCACTTTAAGTAGGATCCAGAGCAACGATTTTCTCCCAGACTCGGGGAAGCACATGGGCGTTCACCTTCTGCATCGTGGCCTTGCTGTAGGATCTGAAGCCTCCTCAGGGGGCATCTAGGGGCTCCGGGGGAAGGAATGGGGGAACAGCAGATGCCATTGCCTTAGCAAGTTCCTCCAACAGATTTTGTTTGCATATTCTGCCCCGCCCTTCTTAGGGTGTTTGCTGTGAAGCACACATTATGCCTCTTTATTAAAGCAGTTAATCAAAAGGAAATGCACAAGCTGGGAGGAACTGGAGAGAAGACAAGTGAGTGGAGATAGAGTTGTCCTAGTGTTGGGTCAGAACGTTCCCTTCAGACTAAACCTAGGCAGAACTGAAAGGGCTTTAGCTCATACATAGTGGCTTTCTGCCTCCGTTTCCCCATGGTGCTCAGTGTGTGAAAAACCTAGGGCCAGATGTTTCTGAATAATGGCAACAGTGAACGTGTTCATAGAAGTTACCTTGACTCAGACGCCACTTTAAGGCATTATGTATATTCACCCTATTAACTCTCACAACAACCTCTGAGGCAGGAATTTTTATTGTTCCCATTTTACAGACAAGGACAGTAAAGTACAGAGTGGCTAAATGGTTTGTCCAGGGTCACACAGCAAGTAAAGTCAAAATTGCTTTGATCCAGACATCCTGGGTTCATACTACCTGCCAGTCCCATTGGTGAGTAGCTCCCTGGTCCTGTGTAAGTTCACAGGCCCTCATCCTAATTCTGTGAGGCAACTACCATGATTTCTATATTACAGATGAAGAAACTGAGGCCCAAGGCCACACAACTAATAAGTGATCACTGTCATTCATTCCAGTCATCACTGGAATGAATCCCAGTCTGGTGCAATTTCTTCTGTATCATTGTTACTTCTAACAGAGAATTCTGGTTCTCCTCTCTGTATTACTTTGGTCAATCCCTTCCCCTTATCCACTCAGCTGCCTCCTCCTTCAGCCTCACAGTTACAGATTCCATCATCAAGGATTCCCTCAGGATCTACAGCACAAGGAACACAGTGCGTGGAGCCCCAGCACCCAGTGCTCACAGAGCTCAGGCTCGTTAATGCAGGAAACACAACCTGACAAACTTGATGTGCTCACATCATTGGTGCTTCAAACAGGCCTATGGAAAGTGCTTCAGGATCCTGGAGGCAGGGGGACCTGGCCTGGGCTGGGCTGGGAGGAGGTCTGGGAAGTCTTCCCAGAGGCAGTGACCATCGTATGGGCTTGAAGATCACCAGACGGCTGCTCAGGAGTGAGGTAGCATCAAACTCCATGCAAATGCATGGGAGTACAAGAACGACATCAACAATATAATCATAAACATCAGTATCACCATCACCATCACCATCATGATCAACATCACCACCACCATCATCATCACCACCACCATCATCATCAACATGGTCATCAGCATTATCAACATCACCACCACCATCAACATCACCACCACCATCATCATCACCACCACCATCATTATCGACATCGTCATCAGCATTATCAGCATCACCACCATCATCTGCATCAGTGCGATCATCATCAATCTTCATCATCACCATTATGGCCAATATCATCGGTAACAATTTTAACATCAGCAGCATCGGCGGCAGCAGCATCAAAAACAACATTAAAACAGCAGCAGCAGTAACACAGACACTTAATGGGTATTGTAGTGCCTGCCAGGTGGTGGGCTAAAAACGGTGTCCAGATTATCTCACGTTATCCTCATCACAGGCTTGTGAGGTAGAGCTTGTCATGATTCTTGATGTGCAGACGAGGATTTGGGGGTTCAGTGAGGTCAAGTTGTCTTACATAAGATCATGCAGTTAGGACAGCACTGGGATTCAACTCAAGTAGCGGCCATGCCTACGAGGATTGTCACACGTGCACAGGTCCTCCAGAACCTCCCATCTCTTTGGAGATCAGCCAGTGTGTCATGAGTAGACAAAGGTGAGTGAAACATTTGATTATCATCCTCAAAGCTACCTTTGTCAAACTCGGGGGCTCTGCCCAGTTTCAAGTCCTGTCCCTGCTATAGCCTGAGCAGAGGAAGAAGCTCCTCTGTGGAAGGAACACATACCCCAGACACGTGAGTATCTGTGGAAAGCGTGCAAGGGTGAAGGATCAACCAGCCGTGTTCTGAGCACAGCCTAGTCCTTACCACTGGGCAATCTTGAGCAAAGCATACTCCTCTCTGCCCTTCAACTTCCTCAGCACTAAAATGTGACTCAATCTCTTGTCAATGGTCAAGAGTTTTCCTGATGGTCCAATGAGGTAATGAACTCAGCGGTGCTCTCAAGACTGTGAAGGGCCACCCAGGGACCAGCTTACCCTTGAAGGGGTGGGAGGGGAGAAAGGAGGAGGCAGATCTTCATTGAGCATTTTAGAGGTTTGTCAATTTCATTGATCATTTCAAAGAACTGGCTTTTTGTTTCATTGATTTTCTCTGTTGTTTTCTGCTTCTAGTTTCATTGACTTTAGCTCTTATTTTTATGATGTCGTCCCTTCTGCTTGCTTTCTTTTTATTTACTCTTCTTTTCCTAGGTTCTTGAGGTGGGAGCTTGATTATTGATTTGAGACCTTTCCTCTTTTCTAATGTATGCATTTAGTGCTATAAAATTCCCTTTCAGAACTGCTTTAGCTGTGTCCCACAGATTTTTATATGTTGTGTTTTCATTTTTATTTGGTTTAATGTCTGTTTTATTTCCCTTGAGACCTCCTCTTTGATGCATGGATTAAGCAGTTTCCAGGTGTTTGGAGGTTTTCCGTCGTCTTGCTGCTATATTGACTTCCAGTTGGATTCCATTGTGCTGGCGAACACACTATGATTTCAATTATTTTTATTTGTTGAGGTTTGTTTTATTGCCCAGAATATGTCTATCTTTTATATGGCCTGTGGGCACTTGAAAATACTTTGTAGTGTACATAATGTTGTGATTGGGTGAAGCATTCTGTTGATTAGATTCTGTCGTTTGAGAGTGCTGTTAAGTTCCTCCGTATCCTTGTTTACTTTTCTGTCTAGTTGTTGTATTGTTGGGACAGGAGCATTGAGGTCTCCAACCATAATTGTGGATTTCTATTTTGTCTATTTATCTTTTTAGCTCTCTCACTTTTTTCTTCATGTATTTTGCAGCTACGTTGGTTCATATACATTTAGGATTACTATGTGTTCTTGACAGATTGACACTAATATAAGTACCCCTCTTTCTTTTGATTAATGTTTGCACATTGTATCTTTTCTCATTATTTTACTTTCAATCTGCTTATAATGTCATATTTGAAATGAGTCTCTTGTAGGCCTGATAGAGTTCAGTTATGTTTAATCTACTTTGTCAATCTTTGTATTTTAATTGGTGTAAATTTAGGCCATTTATATATAATATAATTATTGACTTGTTAGGGCTTAAAGTGGGCTGCCATTTTATTTTTTGTTTTCTGTTTGTATTTTTTCCTGCTTTTTGCTTCTCTCTTTCATTTTTCCTGACTACCTGTGGGTTACTCGAAGAGTATTTTTTTTTTTTTGACTTCTGTTTTGACTAAACACTATAGTGTTTTAGAGTATGTCTTTTTGTATAGCTATTTTAGTGGCTGCTCTAGGTATTATGTTATACATACATAACTTATCAGAGTCTACTGGTGTCATCATTTACCAGTTCAAGTAGAGTGTAGAAAATGTACTTCCCTTTATGTTCTTATTTATAATATAGTAGTTTAAAGTATTTTTTGTACATGAAGTTAGAACCTCAGACAGTGTTATAATATTTGCTTCAATCTCAATTCACTTCAGGCTTAGGAAACTGAGAAGGGAGGAAAGTGTATTGCATTCAGATTATTTTTATTCTCTGTGTTCTTCTTCCTACCTTCCTGAAGCTCCACAATTTCTTCTTTTTATTGTTCCCTTTCTGTCTGGAGAACCACCATTGGCCATCTCTAAGGATAGGTCCACTCACAAGACAAATTCTTAGTTTTCCTTCCCCTGAGACTATTTTGATTTCCCTTTAATTCCTGAAGGATGTTCTTGCTGGATATATAATTCTAGGTTGACAGTTCTTCCATTTAACTACTAGATAAATGTTTTGTCACTTCTTTCCAGCCTCCATGATTTCTGATGAGAAATTCACTGTCATTCTAATTGTTTTCCCTCCATGGGTGATGTACTATTATTTGCTGGCAGCTTTCAAGATTGTATTTATTAAATGCATTACATTTTTTTTTTAGTTTTCAGAAATTTGACTATGATGTGTCTTTGTGTGGATTTTCTTGGGTTTTTCCTATGTGGGTCTCACTGACCTTCTTGAATTTATATGTTTAGGTCTTGTCTAATTTTGGAATTTTCAGTTGTTATTTCTTTAAGTACATTATTCAGCTGCTCCCTCTTTCTCTCTTCTTCTGGGAGTTTGATGACAGAAATCTTCTGTTATAGTCTTACAAGTACCTGGGTTCCATTAGTTTTTTAGTATATTTTCTCTATGTTGTTCAGATTCAGTAACTTCTACTGTTGTATCTTTAAGTTCATGGACATTTCCTCTGTCTCTTTCATTCTTCTGTTGAGCTCATCTACAGAGTGTTTAGAAACTTCAGTTATTGTATTTTTCAGTTCTAAAATTTCAACTTCATTTCATTGTATCTTCTATTTCTTTGCTGACACTTATTTTTTCATTTGCTACCAGTTGTTTATAAGCGGTCATTGGCGTACTTATGATGGCCACTTTAAACACTGTGTCAGGCGATTCTAACATTGCTGTTGCCTGGGTGTTGGCATCTACTGATTTTCTTTTATCATCACTTTGAGATCTTCCTGGTTCTTGGTATGATGAGTTCTTTTTAGTTGAAACTGAACGTGTTTGGGTATTATGTTGTAGACTCTGGGTCTTATTTAAATCTGTTTTAGTTGACTTCTTTAAAATTTTTTTTATGTTTTAGTTTGTATTTGAGAGACAGAGAGAGAGAGAGAGCAGAGAAGGGGCAGAGAGAGAGAGGGAGACAGAATCTGAAGAGGGATCCAGGCTCTGAGCTGTCAGCACAGAGCCTGATGTGGGGCTCGAACTCATGAACTGTGAGATCATGAGCTGAGCTAAAGTCAGATGCTTAACCACCTGAGCCACCCAGGTGCCCCGGTTTTAGTTGGCTTCTGATACTTCTATGGTATGGGATGGGGGTACCACCTCCTTATTGTCAATGAGGTTCCCCTCTTGGCCTCTGTTGGCATCTAATGGGGGAACTTTCTCTGGGTGACAATTTAGGCTTCTCCCTGCTGACAACATGTGGGTCTTGTTACTGCCCTATGTGGATGAAAACCCTGACTGACAGTTTGGTCTTCTCTGACACTTCAGTCACAGGAAAGGGAAGGGGAAAAGAGAGGTGTGACAAGGACACTCAGGGTAGGGGGCCAATCACAGAAGATCAAGAAGAGGGGGGCACTCAGTTGGTTAAGCATCTGACTCTTGGTTTCAGCTCAGGTCATGATTTCATGGTCATGGAATCAAGCCCCATGTCTGGCTCTGTGCTGAGCCCAGAGTCTGCTTGGGATTCCCTCTCTCTCTCTGCCCATCCCCTGCTTGCACTTTCTCTCTCAAAATAAACAAATACACATTTTTTTAAAAAAGAAAAGCAAGAATAAAGTGGAGGCAACAAATAATGAATTGAGGAAGCAGAATCCCCCTTTTGGATTCTGAGGGAGGTTTCTAGAGAGAGAGTAAAGTCAAGACACAGAGCACAGAGAGGAGACTTTGTGAGACAGAGGCAGCCCACACCCCTGGCAGGGACAGGACAGCTACATGCACTCCTGGAAATGAGGGTGATCTGGGGACTTTGTTCCAACTCAAAGAAAACAGGGTACTCTTCTCACACAAAGGTCCCAAAGACCTGGCTGGTGAGGGCAAGTCCTCAGATAACCCACAGTCCTTCTCCAAGACGGTGAGGGTCTTCCTGATTTACCAGTCCTTCCACACTCACTCATCATTTTGTTCATCTACAGACCTTAGCTGGGCCTCTCTTCTATGTTTGTCTCAGGGGGTCAGGGTGGCAGTAGAAGGCTCCGTCATCTCAGGAGAGTAGGTTAGCCCAGGAGGTGAGGGTTATGAGCTCTGGTGACTCCAGCAGTGGCTTCATGCTTCTCCCCTACTCTAGGCACCAGAGGCCTTTAATGGTGGACACAGCTACTAGCTCCCACTTTCCTGGCACGCCCTGAAGCTTACTGCATTGCTAAGGAATTTGACTGGACTCAGCCCAGCGTGGCCTAACTCAAATCACTCATCTTCAGAACCCTCCCAGACAGCTCTCCTTCTCATACAAATGAGTTGCAGGGTCACAGGAGAGAGAACAGTATTACCTTGAGAGATGTTACCCAAGAGTAGAATGATAAGAGCAACCCACTGCTTGCTTCTTCTTCCTAACCTCCAAACTGGGCTCCATACCCAGAAAGTCTTAGACAGACAGTGGGATTTGCATCATTATCGGCACCATCATTAACATCAACGCTATCAACATCATCATCATAACCCACACCATCATTGTCAAAATCAGCACAATCTTCACCACCATCACCATCATCACTACCCTCACCATCATCACCATCACCATCACCATCACCATCACCATCACCATCATCTTCACCATCACCACCACCATAATCATTGCTGTCATCACCACTGCCATCACAACAATACAACAACAATGATGACAAATGTTTGTTGAGCATTTACATTATTTCATTTCCTTTTTACCACAACACGATGAGGGAGGAGATATTGTCTTAATTTTTCCAGATGAGAAAAACTCAAGCTCAGAGAGGTTAATTAAGTTTCTTGACCTCCTACAGCTAACTAGTGGTAGAGCCAGGTTTTAAGCTCTAGTCTATCTGATGCCAAAGACTTGGACCAGTAGGAGCTGATAATTGAGGCCTTGAGTGGGCTGGAAGGAGATGGCTTTATCCTTTTTGTGTGCTGTCCACAGTGGGACCTCACTTACCCTCGGCCCTGTGTCTTGTCCTGGCCCCCACCCTATATCCGCATGCACTGGCAGAGAGAGAGGGGAGCTGGTAGTTGTTCAAAGTAAGGCTGACCAGAGCTCATCATTGGACGTCCCTGCCCACCTGCTATCCTGTGTTCCAGTCCCCATCACTGCCCCGACCACGTGAATTTTCCTTCATTCTTTGTGCAGCCACAGTGCGTGGAGCTCGTTTCCCTTCCCTCAGCCCCTTCTCCTTCATTCCATTTATTTTACCCTGTTGAATGCTCCACACGTTTAGCGTCATGAGCCCCAAAGTGCTCCCCTCACAGACATTCAGGACGAAGCTGTTCCAAGGAGCGGGTCGCGCTGTCTGATGAGAGGGCGAGTCTGTAGCTCCACGTCATGCTTTGAGGAGATAAGCCCCTTTCTTCGGTCCATGTGTGAGATCTTGGGGAAGATGTCTGGCTTCTGCTTGGGCCATGTGATGTCCTTGTCGTGCCAGGGGTGGGATTGCCAGCTGAATGTCCTGGGTCCTGTGTAATGATGGGAGTGGGCACGTGGCCAGCCACCACCCCCGCCCCAGACCAGATGGGGAAAGGACGTGCAGGGTGGGCGGACTTGGATCACTCACGCCCTGGCCCCACGATTTACGAGAATGGGTGAGTGTCCACATCCTGGGGCACCGTGGGGACACAGTAACTGGCACATGTCAAGTGCTCCATGTAGGACCTGGCACACAGTAGGTGCCTGCTGGCTGCGCATCACCCCTCTTCTGGGCCCTGCTGAGTCTTTGTGGATACACAAGGCTGCCATGAAGCTGTCCCTTACACGGGAGCCCCTCGCAAAGGGCAGGGGGAGAGTCCCTCTTGTCCCGCAGTTGAGGGCCACCCCATTGCACCTGTGGCTCCCGGAAACCACAAACCTCCAGAGAGGCCGGGCAGAGGGGCCCATGAATATTTCATCGTGAGACTCTTGAGGAGAGCTGCTTCACAGGCAGCTTTGCACCGAATCCTTCCGTCTCGGTGACTTATGTCTTCACCCTCTCTCTCCCCTCTTGTCAACAGCGGATGCTCCAAGGAGCCCTTCATTGCTAAGTAGCTCACGGTGGCAGAAAGGGAGACTAACAGCGGCTGACATTTGTCCCAACATGTCCCCTCACAGAATCTGTTCTCGGCCATTAACCTCGTGGAGTCTCCCCAGGAGACAGAGGTGTGGGGATGATGACAACGGGCCTTGGGGACATCCCACAGCGCCTCGGCCCCAACCTGAACACGGAGAGCCCCTCTCTCTGAGCTCTGTCCCCACCTCAGACTGCCCGACCCAGACTCAGATTCCGGACCCAGACCCAGACTGCCCGGACCCCGACCCAGATTCCCGCTCATACCCCACTGCTCGGCGTCACTGTCTGTCCTCAGCCGTGCTGACGGGGAGATTACACTCTCTGCCTCAGTCTCCCTGCTTTGCACACAGGGCGGCAGATTCCCTGGTGAGGTGCTCGTGGGGTGATAGATGCACACGGGCACCGTGAATAGAATCCCAACCATCTCCTGTGCCGAGTGCTGGTAGCTCAGTGGACTGTCCCCCGCCCCCACGATGAAGGGTCGTTTCTCATTTTCAGAGAGGAAAGCTGGCCCTCAGGAGGTCTTGGCAGCTTCCCGACATCTCAGAGCTGAGCTCCAGAGGTCGGCAGGTGTGCTGTGTTGACGCAGAACTTCTTACCAGCTGTGTCTGCCCGTGCCGGGGCCAGGCCGAGCGTCTGAGCAGGACATGGTGTCGTGGGGGGGGGGGGTTGCGAGGTGCCCTGGGGTCAGCTAGGAGACCTGGGGGTACATGAGCTACAACTAGCTTTCACTGGCTGTGTCTGCAAGTGGACCCAGTGCCCAGGATGGAGTGGCCCTGTCATCTGTCCCCGAACCTTCCACTCCTGTGAATGTCTCCTGAGCCGGTGGTGGATTCTTTTGGTGGCTTCGTGCCCAGGGTAATCACACCTGTCCCCGTCTGCAGTCTGCTCACACATTTTGACTCTCCGTTTGCTCCCTCGTGGCTCTGTGCAGCCTCTCCAGTTACTCAGGTTGCCCGTCTGTGTGCCCCTGTGTGCCCGTGCATGTGCATACGTGTGTGCACGTGCCTGTGCTTCCATGCGAGCATGTGTGGGTGTGTGCACGTGCCTGTGTGTCCACGTAAGTGTGCACGTGTATGTGCACGTATTGTCTGCTTCTCTCTGAGAGCGAGCTCCAGGGTGGTTCCAACTCGGGACTGCTTTTCTTTTCTTTTTAAACCATTTTTTAAAAAAGTTTATTGATTTTGAGAGGGGCAGAGAGAGAGGGACAGAGAGAGAGAGAGAGAGAGAGAATCCCAAGCAGGCTCCGTGCTGACAGCACAGAGCCCAACGCAGGGCTTGAACCCACGAACCATGAGATCATGACCTGAGTCGAAATCCAGAGTCAGATGCTCAGCTGACCGAGACACCCAGGCGCCCCTCAGGATTGCTTTCCTTTGTGCCTGTGCCTCTGACTGTCACAAAATAAGAGAGCCCCAAATATCTGTTAAATAAACAAAAAGAAATGGACAAAGGTAGGAGCCAGTCGACTCACCACGAAGGACCTAAAACAGCCAGTAGACATACAGGCCTGTCTCCGATTCGACCCTCAAGCAACCAGGAGGGAGATGCTTTTGCTTTAAGCATCTCTCCCGCCTGGCGGAGGTGCAGGGGCTGAGGAGGGCGGGGGCCAAGGCCCCACATTCTGGGGGGCAGGGGTGTCCCTTGACAGGAGCCTCCTAGAAGACGATTCCGCCCTGCACCGGAGACTCTGATGTGCTCACAGCCTCTGGGGATGTATCTCAACAAAATAAGCGGTCTCACACCTGCAGAGGTGACCACTGGGCGGCCGCCAGCCGTGGGCCATGTGAATTATTAGCCGCCGTTTGGCACAAACTGGACATGGGCGGAAGGGAGGAGAACGGAGGCCCGTGCGTCCACGGAACGGATTTCGGCAGCTCTGAGATGTCGCAGCGTTGAGGGTATTTATTGATGTGGAAGGGGCCCGTGGTGGGCACTATTGCACGAAAAGGCAGACCGTGTCCCAAATGGGGCCACTTTGTAAAATTCTCTTTCTCCAGCTCTCTCGCTCTGAATGAGAATAATACAGAACACGAAGTTTAAAACCCATTTACCAACATTTTAATAGCTCCGGGGGGTGAGAGTGCCCACAATTTCCTCTCCCTTCATTCCCTCAAGTATTGTCTTACTTTTTTATTGTATGTTGTTTGCAGTCAATGCTTATTACTTTAATAACTGTAAAAATGTTATTTTTACATTTTAAGTGATTCTTCTGTGCTCGAGGCTGAATGCAGGGGCTTTGTTTCCAGAAGGCCCCCTGGACTCACCATCAAAGAGGCTAAATTATGCTAAGGACTTACCCACTTACGTTCTCTCAGGCGAGGTGCGGGTTGGACGTGTTCGGGCAGGGCAGACCTCGTGGACGGAGTGGGGGCGGCCTCTCCGGAAGTCCTGATGTCATCTGCATCTCAAAGAAGAAAGATGTGGCTGGGAGAGGTCCGCGGCCCCCCAAGGCCACACAGCCCGGGGCGGCGGGAAAGAGGGGTTCGCCTGCACGGTGGCATGTGCGATGGGGTGTTGTCTTCCCGGGGAGGCTGCTCGCTGTGGGATCATCTCTGCCTGGAGGCTTCTGATTGGCCCCAGACATGCGGAGGAGGAGGGGGTCACGGCTGCGTGTGAGGGGGTCCGTGGGAAGAAGGGGTGAACTGCCAAGCCTGGGGGCCCAGGGTGGGGGATGGAGTGTGGGCCAGTGGGGACCAGCTCAGGGTCCTGAAGATCAGTCACCCACTTCCTGGGACGTAGTTTCTCCAGCAGGAAAAGGGGGGGGGACAGCCCAGAGCCCTCCTGGGGCTGCAGGCAGGATAGAGGGGCTGCCCAGTGCACCCGAATCCGCCAAGTGGATCAGCGTGTTACTAACCGCTCATCTCCAAGAACTCTACGAAGCAGAAGGTGCAGTCCGTGCTTGTGGTACAAATGCTGAAATGGCCCAGAGAGGCTGAGAGACTGTCCTGAAGCCACACAGCACTCAGGAAGCCGCTATGCACTGGGTGCTTGGGTGTCCTGCCCCCTCTGCCATTAGGAAACTCTGACTCCCAGTGAGATGGCACCTGGGGAGGTGATCAGGCCAGATGAGGTCATGGGGTGGGGCCCCCACCGCAGACCAGTGTCCTCATAAGAAGAGGAAGAGACCAAGACCCCCCCCCCCCACCCTGCCAAATGTGAGGCTACAGCAAGACGTCTGCAAACCAGCAAGGGGGGGGGTCTCACCGGGACCCGACCATGCTCCCACCTTGACCCTGGACCTCTAGCCTCCAGAGCTGCGAGGAATAAATTTGTTGGTTAAGCCGCCTGGTTGTGGCAGCCCCAGCAGACAAGGGCAGTGGCTGGGCTGGGCTCGCATCTGGCACAGAGACTCAGCCCTGCGTGGTGTGGCCCTAGGAACACCACCTCCCTGAGACTTGAGCTTAGACCAGAGTCACTGCCGTCCTGGGTCAGCCAGACGAGGAGGTGAGCTGAGCGCTGTTGAGCACGCGTCTTAACCTCTCTGGGCTGCAGGTGCTTTAGCTGTGAGCGAGGAACATAGCTGCATCACCTTCCCTGGTTTCTCCGAGCCTCGAATGGCGAGATCGTTAGAACACTGAGTGGGTCTCCTGGGGCTGGCATGACAAACTCCACACACCGGTGGCTTATGGCGGCAGGGACTTAGTGTCTCATGTTCTGGAGGCTTCTAGCTTCCAAGATCAAGGTGTGGGCAAGAGCCACGCTCCCTCTGGAGGCTCTGGGGGGGACCCTTCCGGGCTCCTCCAGCTCAAGGGGGCTCAGGCGTCCCTTGCTGTTTCCTAGCTCATGGCTCCTGCCTCTGTGGTCACGTGTGCGTCCCCCTCCCCCTCTCTTATACGGACACTAGCACTTTCTCTGCTTTGCTTTGTTGGTGTAACTCACTGTTGTTTTTTTTTTTTAAGTTTGTTTTGAGAGAGAGGAAGAGAGAGAGAGAGAGAGAGAGCAAGCAGGGGAGGGGCAGAGAAAGAGAGGGAGAGAGCGAATCCCAAGCAGGCTCTGCACCATCAGCACAGAGCCCCATGCAGGGCTCGATCCCACAAACCGTGAGATCCTGATGGGAGACAAAGCCTCTGACGCTCAACCGACTGAGCCACCCAGGCGCCCCTGGGGTTGTTTTTTAAAATAAACTTTTCAGGGGCGCCTGGGTGGCTCAGTCGGTTGAGCGTCCAACCTCGGCTCAGGTCATGATCTCGCGGTTCATGGGTTTGAGCCCCGCGTCAGGCTCTGTGTGGACGGCTCAGAGCCTGGAGCTGCTTTGGATTCCGTGTCTCCCTCTCTCTCTGCCCCTCCCCTGCTCCTGCTCTGTCTCTATCAGAACTAAATAAACATTAAAAAAAAATACACTTTTCATTGTAGAATAGTGTTAGATTTACAGAAAATTTTCAAAGGCAGCAGCGTTCCCTCCTCACACCTATTTTCCGCTGTCGTTAATCTTGAACGATTGTGGTACATTTGTTACAGTTAACGAGTCCGTCTGGATACATTACTATTAACTAAATTCTGTACCTTTTCCTCATTTGCTCAGTTTTACCTGATACATGTTTCCTGCTCCATGATTAGGCTTCTCTCTCGGTTGCCACAGTTTCTCCGACTTTCCCTGTTTTTGCTGACTTTGACGGTTTTGAGGAAGTCAGGTATTTTGTGGAATTTGTCTGATGGTTTTCTCATGATTGCGCGCGGGTTGTGTGTTTCCGGGAGGGAGACCCCGCAGGTGGAGTGCCGGCTCGTCACACGGTACGCCCCGACACGACTCACGACTGCCCGGCCTGACCTCGGTGGCGTGCGGGAGACAGCGTTTGTCCGGTTCCCCCAGTGAAAGTCACCTCCCGCCCTTCGCAGACCGTCCGCTTGCCCAGACTTGTCCACCTGTCCTCCGTGTGCAGCCCACACCTCCCTGTTGTTTGGGACTTTCCGTCACGGGAGCTTTGTGCATTCTTATTTACGTATTATCTGGCTGATCATGTATTTCTGTCCATATGGACTCAGATATTTAATTGATTCTTTGGCTTTAATCCATAACCACATGGCTAATTTTTTGTGGCCGAAGTCCTTCCAGCCTGGCCACGGGCGCTCTTCCAGCGGGCTTTCGCCCCGTCCGAATGTTCCCGCATGGACGGCTCCTACTTGCCGACACAGCGGGAGGCCCCGCGCTCACTTCGTGCGCCCGGGGCTAGTCCTGGTCCCTGAACCGGCCATTTCTCCAAGGCGCCCGCCTCTCTGGGCACTGGGAGTGCCTGGTGCCTCCGGACGTCACCTCCCCTGGGCCCTCAGCCGGCAGGGCAGGGACACACACCGTGGGTGGGCACACAGACCTGGGGACGTTTCTGTGTGTGTCCACCCATGTCTGGGTGACCCAGAGGCACCTCACCTGCGTTCGGGCTCCGCACCGTCCCTGGCACCCCAGGGCCTGCTCTGGCCCATCCTGCTCACCTGTCACCTCCACTCACGGTGAGAGGCCCAGCTCCCGCCTCCGTGTCCACCACGGAGGGTCCCGGCCTCTGCACAGCAGCGTCGCCGGTCAGCCCGGCCCCGGGGACCAGGTTCCCGCCTCTGCGGGAGTACCCATACCTTCCAGTAGTCTGTCAGCGAGCGCCGTGCCCGCCACACTCCAAACGCGGCGTGAGGGGCTAGAAATTCCACTGACGACCACAGGAGAGGGTGTGGAAACACGTGCAGAAGTCACAGGAATGATCGCAAAACTGTGACTGTGGCCGCTCCCGGGAGGCACGGCCCACGGAGCGCTGAGGCTCTGGCAGGGTGCCCGATCTGATTAGGAAAGCCAGGGGGGCTTCCTGGAGGAAGGGTCCTTGGGTGACGATTTGAAGCATGAGAGAGACTGATGAAGAGGGGAGGGCTTGTGGACGGGGCAGAGGCACGTCTGTGGGTGGCCAGTGTGTCCCAAATGCACAGGAGTGGGGAGAGGGATCTGGGAAACTGGGGGTGGCCGCAGGGCCCGAAGCACGTAGCTCGCTCTGTGAGGGCACGGGGGCCCCAGGAGGCTGGCGTCTGGAGGCTGGGTCAGGCCAGCAGGGAGGACGGGCCTAGTGTGGTGCCCGCCTGGTCAGAAGGCCTCCACCAGGCTCTTCTCTGCCTCAGGGCCTTTGCACTTGTTGTCTCTCTCTGTGTCTCCCCACGCTGCTCTCTCCCTTCTTCAGGTCTCAGCTTAAGTGCCTGTGTGTCCCTCATGCCAGCCTCCTGCCCTTCTTGACCTCAGCACTTGTCCTGGACCCTGGCAGCTCTGCCCCCGCTGCCCTGGTTGGCCCCCCGTGACTGCTCCCTGGTGACAGGGCGCTCCGTGGCTGCCCCGGCGCTGGTGGGGACCATCTATGGCTGCTGGTTGCACAAAACGACCCGAGCGCGAGGACGAAATGCACACGTGTTCACTCGTAGGGGCGAGAGACCCTTGGTTTTGATTCCAGGTTCAGAGAAGCCAGCGCTTCAGTCTGGCGGGAGCAAGGGGGTGCGGCTTCATCATTCAGGGGGATCTGCTGAGGCTGCAGTGGGAGCTCGGGGGTGGGGGGACAGGCGAAGCTTTGCTTTTGTCGCATCTCCCGCCCCCCACAGTCCCCCCCCCCCCCGTGCACAGTACCTCCCCACGCACAGTACCCCCGTGCACAGTACTCGCCAACAGTGCTCCCCCGCGCATAGTATCCCCCCACAGTGCCTCCCCACACACAGTAACCCCCATGAACGGTACCCCCAAGTACCCCCCGTGCACAGTACCCCATGCACAGTACCCCACAGTACCCCCCGTGCACAGTACTCCCTTACAGTGCCCCCCGTGCATAGTACCCCCCACATTACCCCCCGTGCACAGTACTCCCCCACAGTGCCCCCTGTGCACAGTACCCCCACAGTACCCCCCGTGCACAGTACTCCCCAACAGTGCTCTCCCACGCATAGTATTCCCCCACAGTGCCTCCCCACACACAGTAACCCCCATGAACAGTACCCCCAAGTACCCCCCGTGTACAGTACCCCCACAGTACCCCCTGTGCACAGTACTCCCCTACAGTGCCCCCCCCCCGTGCATAGTACGCCCCCACATTACCCCCCCATGCACAGTACTCCCCTACAGTGCCCCCCCCGTGCATAGTATGCCCCCACATTACCCCCTGTGCACAGTACTCACCCACAGTGCCCCCTGTGCACAGTACCCCCACAGTACCCCCATGCACGCTACCCCCACAGTACCCTTGTGCACAGTACCCCCACAGTACCCCGTGCACAGTACCCCCATACACAGTAACCCCACAGTACCCTCCGTGCACGCTACCCCCACAGTACCCCTGTGCACAGTACCCCCACAGTACCCCCCATGCACAGTACTCCCCAACAGTGCCCCCCGTGGATAGTACCCCCCACAGTACCTCCGTGAACAGTACTCCCCCACAGTGCCTCCGTGTGCACAGTACCCCCCACAGGACCCTCCGTGCACGCTACCCCCACAGTACCCCCGTGCACAGTACCCCCAAAGTACCCCCGTGCACACTACCCACACAGTACCCCTGTGCACAGTACCCCACAGTACCCCTGTGCACAGTACCCCACAGTTCCCCCCCCTGTGCACAGTACCCCCACAGTACCCCCATACACAGTACCCCCAACAGTACCTCCCATGCACAGTACCTCCCAACAGTGCCCCCCACACATAGTACCCCCCACCCCCCACACAGTGCCCCACACTAGCAGCCCCCCCCCACTAGCAGCCGCCCCCCCGCCCCCCAGCAGCAGCTCTTGCTCCTTACTGTTCTTCGTCCACGTTCCTGGCTCAGCCTCCCTTCAGGGGATGCCTGCTGCTCTGCTTGGACGCAGGCCTCCAGGCCTCGGGGGCTGAAGTTCATGAAACTACAGAACTTAAGCTCTGGGAGGCCACACACATGGGGTAAGCCACGCTCCTCCCAGTCCACAGGTGGAAAACTGAGTCCCGAGGGCTTACAGATCACGGGCACCGACCTGGGCCCTGCGTCTGCCTCTCCGAGCCCAGGCTGGGTGCCTTGGTGGGGAGCGAGGGGAGAGGCCTGCCGGGCCTGGGCCTGGCGGCAGGGGGGCAGCCGGGGACTTGGGGGGGGGGCTTTGTTACTGTTACGACTGCTGCTCTCGGCAACAGGCAACCTGCCCCAGAAAATGCACGGCGGCCCAGCAGGTGTCGCAGGAGGCTCCCCAGACTGAGCCCCGAGCCTCCCTGAGCACCTTCTCTGGGTCTCCCTCTGGCTCTTTCTCCTGCACAAAGATGGGGACAAGGGGACGGCAGGAGAGAACTCAGGCAGGTGGGAAGGGAGGAGGGGCATTTTAGCAAATTTTGCTGTGATCCTTCTCGCGTGTTACCCCATTTAATCCCTCAACAACCCTGGGCAGTAACCTCCTGTCTATTCATTCCGTCGATAGTGCTTATGAGTGCCTACTGTGTGCCAGGCCCTGTTCTGGGTGCTGGGAACATAGCAGTGAAGACAAGTCTGTCCTCAGACCCTGTAGCCTGCTGAGGGCCCTGGACATCCACCCAGCAAGCAAACCAAGCCCTGTGGTGGACAAGTCAGGGAAGGCGCCTGGCGGCTCTCTCGAGGGGGCGATGTTTGAGGGAGGACTGGCCGGGGAGGCCGTGCGAGTTCTGTGGGTCTCCCGGGCACCCCCTCGTGGACAGCGTACCCTGGGCAAACTTCCCAGCCACCCTGAGCCTCTGAGCTTCCCATCCTCTAACTCAGGCGAGGTGGGCGACCCTGGGGCACAGGGGCCAGGCACAAATGGGTCCGTGGGAGAGCCCGGCCAAGCCCGCTGCTCCCCCACCTCTGCCCCACTGCCCCCCTATCACTGCTCCCCGCGATCGCCCCACTGCCCCCCATCATTGATCCCCGCGATCGTCCCACTGCCCCCCATCACTGCTCCCCGCGATCCGGGAGGCTCACATGGGGGCACTTAGCCCAGACACCCCCAGCGGGCGCCCAGGCTGCGGCCCGACCTGCACCGCAGGCGGCAGGCGCCTGGTGAGCTGTAAGCGCGCGCCAGCGGTGGTGGGTGGCACGTGCCAGGGCTCAGAGTCATCTTCCTTCCTGGAACTGCCGGCAGCACTGACAGTAAGGCCCTAATGAAGCCTGTCTCCCTCCTCCCCGCAGCCTCCCGGCGTCACAAGAGGACTGAGCTGGCGGGGGTCCCGCAGAGAGCGGCACTGCTGTCACTTTCAAGCCTCCGGGCTGGACGGCCAAGGGCTGGACGGGCCGAGGGCAGGGGGCCCCCGAGGGCGGGGGGCCCCGAGGGCGGGGGGAGGGCACCGAGCCACAACCCCCCCCCCCTCCTGGCCACAGGCCCTTGGGCTCCCGCACAGCGTGCCGGGGGTGGGGGTGGGGGGCTCGCTGGGGAAGGAGCTGCCCCTCCTGCAGCCAGCCCTGCAGGCCGAGCCTCCTGGCACCTGTCTGCACCGCGGTGAGTGAATTATCGCCCAGCCCGGGGCTGGGTTCCTGCGAGTGGGGAGGCACGTGCTCTAATTACCAAATGTCCTGCGTGATTAACTAGGAAATTAATAGGCTGAGAACTCCGTCTCCACCTGGCGAGCGTCTCCAAAGCCCATAAACATGCCGGAATCCAAATGCCGCTGGGCGGTGTGGCTCCGCCCCCCTCCATCCGTCAGCTCCCTGCGATTTACGGGCCTTTCCCGCAGGTTGTCTCTGTGCCCAGACCTCAGTCGGGAAGCCGGGAGCCGGGCCTCAGGGCTGGGCCCGCCGCGGCCTCTGCCCTCCCGCAGCCTCCCCTGCCCTGGCTGGCTGCCCCTGCCCCTGACTCTGTTTCCCCGTTTGCACAGCGTGGGCCTGTCCTGAGGTTCAGATGACAGGGCTGTGATGCGAGCGCTCCTTCCTCTCCTGGCCCCTCTGTCTTCCCACCGGAGGGCCTCTGGCTGCTGACTGTGCAGGTGACCGGAGTCTGAGGCTTCGGCCGCGTCCTGTAGGGTGGCACTGCCGATGTCCCCATGCCACGGGTGGGCACGCTTTCTGGCCGCATCTCCTCATCCTGAGTGCTCCCCGAGGTGCTCCCAGCAGGCAGGGCGGCCCTCCGCCCTCACTCCCCTTCTTCTCCCGGGGTGCGGCCCCCTGCGTTCACCCACTCGGCTGTGCCCATCTTTCTATCCACCATCAAAGTGCCGTCTTTGATCCTTCTGGCTTTTATGCCCGTGTGGGAAGAGGCGATGAGGGGGAGGGGGAGGGGGAGGACACAGGAAGCCGAGCCCACCACACTCCGGGAAACTTTAGGGCCCGAGAAGCGTGGCTGGGTGGTCTGCAGGGTCGTAGAAGATCGGGCACCCAGTCCTGGCCCTGCTTCTTACAGGAAGGTAAACTGAGGCTGACAGGGCACAGGCCAGTCCTCTGGGCCCCATATCCCCTCTGCACCCCCTCCCCACAAGATGGATGGTGGGCGGTGGCCGCAGCACCTCCAGGCTCACTGCCCGCCCAGCACGCTCCTCCCCCTCCCCCCTCCCCCCTCCCCCACTCCGCCAGCAAAGGCGCTCTCGCTTAGGGCTGGCCAGCGCGGTGGACGTGATGGAGTGGCGGGTAGCCCGGGCCACCACTCGCTCCGAGGTGGCTGTGGGCCTCGTTTGATTCGTCTGCAGGGTGGGC
This sequence comes from Leopardus geoffroyi, assembly GCF_018350155.1. Lineage (NCBI taxonomy): Eukaryota > Metazoa > Chordata > Mammalia > Carnivora > Felidae > Leopardus > Leopardus geoffroyi. The sequence continues at coordinate 72,777,449 of NC_059338.1, read as the reverse complement.
GATGGTGAACGGTGAACAGGAAGCCTGTGTTAAAGCCCCAGGAGCTGCGCCCGGCAGGTCCCTGTTTGGACAGCTCGGCAGGTCCCTGTTTGGACAGCTCGTGGGGAGGACGGCGGGGTGGGCGGGGGCTGGGAGCCCGCGGGGGAGGGGCGGCCGGATGGTGAGGCGCAGAGAAATGCTGGAGGCACAAGGCAAATGGAGTCGCCTGGTGGGGGGGGGGGGCGTTACGTGCCGCACGTGCCACATTAGCAGCATTTTGGACCATTTTCGAGGTCATCTTCTCTTGGGCCGGCTTTGGAGCATTTCAAGGATTTTAGCCCATTTCTTCTCTGGCAGCTCACCCAGCCCCTGGCCGGGGAGGCGCTGGTGGGGAGGGCAGCGCTGGCGGAGGCGGGGGTCTGGGCACCTCAGCCCACCCCTCCACCTTCTTCCAGAACTGAATTCCACTGGGATTAACGTTAAGTGTATTTAAAAAAAAAAAAGTCAGGGCCCCGAAAAGCGAGAACTAAGTAGATTTTAATATTCATCAGGCCTCAGGAGAGGGAAGATTTCCTAAGTTTAGAACTAATACAAGGAATCAGGAGAGAAAATATGGACAGATTTGACTGCATGAAAATGAAAATCTTCTGCATGTCAAAATTAAACCACCAAATAAAAAGGCAAAAAAAAAAATATGGCCTGGGAAATATATTTGCAGTAAATATGACAGACAAAGGCTTAATTTCTTTATTAAGTAAAGAGCTTATGAGAGTATCTGCAAAGACTTAGAGATACATACAATTTAAAGTGTAGTGGGGTTTTTTTTTTGTTCTTGTTTTTTGTTTGTTTTGTTTTTTTCAGGCTATTGAAGGGATGAGGGAAACAGGCTGGAAGCTCACGTGTGGACGCGGCGTGTGCGACCGCCATCACTTGGCAGTGATTTGTAGGGAGTGATACGATTTGCACACCTGCTTTGTCTTTCTATTTTCCTAGAGTTTTTTCAGGTTTTCTTTAAGGAATATGTTTTACCTTAAAAAATGTGTGATATGAGTCCATGGATATTTGGACTCGTTATTATCATCATTATTGTTAGGACTGGCACACCTGCTGAGCTCAAGGCGCGCAAAGTGCCACTGTGTAAAGTGCCATTCACCCGCCATCTTATCTTAGCCGCCCGGCGCCCGCGGGAGGCACTTACCATCATCCCCGTTTTAAAGGTACGGAAACAGGCTCGGAGCGGTTCAGTGGGAGACCGGGGTTTGAACACGAGGCCCTGACCCCTCAGCTGGGACACCAGCTGAGGACACGGACGGATACAGTCCCTCAGCGGCACTTCTGGCGTCTCCTGTGCGTATGGATTGGGCCCTGCGCGCAGGGGGCCAAGTGCGTCCCATCCTCAGACCGCCCCCTCCCCTTGGCAGCAAAGTGGAAACAGAAAGGCAGCACCAGGAGCTGAGACAACGTGGCGGGAATCGGCAGGAGGCGAGCAAATGCCGTCACACACGTGCACTAAATGCTTATTAGAAATATGGAAACAAGGCTGAGGTATACTTAGACTAATTGACTAAAAATCCTTGAACTTGACACAAGCTGGAGAAAAATAACAGAGAAAACATGAGGAAATGCTCAGAAGCAGCTTCACTCCTATTCCTGGGGTGGCGTGTGCTCCCCGTGGCGATTCCCATTCCGACCGTGCTGTGGAGGAGGGGCCATCCCAAGATGGATTGTCTAAAAAAGTCTTTGCAAGCCTGCACATGCAAACAAGCTACAGGAGGAAGGGCCCCAGGCAGAAAGCCCAATATGGACTCAGGGGGGCCGTGTTACCCACAGTACGAGCCCTGTGTGCTGCCCTGGGCTCAGGGATGAAAATGACCTGGCTCTAAGGTGGCGTGAGCCCTGGCTCGGCACATTGGAGGCCTTCTTGGAGGAGGCATTTGTGTGGTTGCCTGGAGGGTGGGGATGATTCCAGGATGGTGCAAAGCTGGGACACAGGGAGGACTGAGAAGACATGGCTGGTGGTCTGTTGGGTGGCACTCAGGATGCCCTGGGGGAAACTGGGAGGCTGGACAGGCAGGCAGACCCCGAGGGTCAGAAATGATCATTCTGCCTCTCACTTTAGCCTCTAGGAGATGAAAAGGTGGCCAAAGGCCTCTGAAGGTTGCTTTGAAAATCCCAGTGTTTTGGGGGAACTAAAAGGAGCGATCCAGCAACAAGGTGGGGGGGGGTTGGTGAGGTGGCTATTCATGGAAAAAAATCCTGACTTCCCCATCTTCTTGCACCCCTTCCCCAAGGAAGCTACTGTCCCCATTTTACAGATGAGAAAATTGAGCATCAGAGAGGACACAGAGCCAAAGCCCACGGCCTTCTCAGCTCTCACCCCTGTGGCATGAGGCGTGGCTCCTTGCCTGGCCCCAGACCACGTTCCACCATTCCCTTTTGGGGCTCCCTCCTTCTCCTTCAAGACTCAGGCCTCCTGAGGGCCCCTCCTGGCCTGGCCTCTTTGCTCCTTCCCAGGCCAGGCTATCTCCAATGTACCATCATGTCACCTGGGAGCTGGGCCAGGTCTGATTCAGCCTCGTGTCCGAGGCCCTAGCCCCACTCCATACGTGCTCTCAAAACAACTGGATCCAGAGAACAAGTGGCTTTCAACTGGGGGGGATCTTTGGTGAGGGGGGTCCCTCATTGCAGGTAAAATTAATGCCAGCTGCAGGCACGTGTCCAAAAATGTCATTCAACTCAATTCACATAACTTGTCTCCACTTCTTCCAGTCCCCTGCTCTCCGCTCAGCCCCAGGCCTCTGACTCAACTCCTCAGTGCAAACCAAATTGGGCCACCTTACCTTCAATTCCATTCTATTGGCTTCCCTGCGCCCAATCCGATTTTCTTTTTGCAATCCAGTGAAATTCAATTCCTTCAATTCATTTCGATTGTCCTCAGTCCAGTTATGGACTTTAACCCAATCCTGGCCAATAATTCAACTTCAATCAACTCTCCAGTTCTTCCTACAATGACTCAACTCGTCTTGGCTACAGTGGGTCCCTGGGTGTCCTCCCTGACCTGGATGACCTCAGTTCCACCTTCCTGCATTCTGACCACCTGAGCCCTGCAGGGCACTGTTCTCCCCACAGTGGGATGAGAGGCTCCCCTCTGGAGAATGATCTGGGAAAGAGGTGACACCTCCTGACTCTGAGTGGAGCAATTGAAAGCCTGTCACTTCCCAGTCTTGTGACAACCCTGGGAGAAAATCCTCATCTTCATCAGAGGGCTGGGGTGGAGGCACAGACCTTACATCACAGTTCCATGTCTATGGCCTTCTGGACCTGGGAGTTCAGACCTTGCACCTGGCTGTTCGATGGCGAAGCTCTTGGTTGACATTTACATGAGAAATTAATGCCAATTTAGTCAATGAATTTGTTCAGCAATGTCAAGTGATTACCGTGTGCTGATCGTTGTTCCAGGCAGTGGGGACATGATGGTGAGGGCTGGAGCCACAGTCCCAACCTTCTGCACCTCTGGCTCAAGGGGTGTGAGATGAAAGCCACATAAGCAATGTGTGGTGGGTGTGGGTGGGTCAGGAATCGGTGGCACCATGAGTGCACACAGTAAGTGAACAATAGATAGTGCCAAATACGGAAATAAAGGGCTCATGACCCTCCTTGAGTATCAGGGGATGATGCTCACCTGGAACCAGGCCCTTGTTTGAGCCTGGAGTTCCACACTCCTGCCTACAGGTCACCAAGGTGACCGGTGCCATCATGACTTCCAACAGACTTTGCTCTTCTATTTACACCATACACCACCCCCCTGCTTCTTGTTATCTCTGAGTCACTGTTGTTCTTGGAACCTAATGTCAGCCTGGCTCACATGGCTTCAGCCACCATAGGGATACCTTTGTAGTCCTTCTGGACTCACTGGCTTCAGCTGCTCTGGGTAAGCCCCTTACCCAGTGTGGCGGTCATCTCATGCTTCTGCCTTCCTGGGTGACTTTGGTACTCCAAAAGCAGTAGGACTTTGGCCGTTAAGCATATGTGCATAGAGGATTATTGAAAAGACAGAAACAAAGGCTTGGGGGTCAATGAAGTATACACAGAAATGAAATTAGGGCAGTGGGAAGAAGGGGATTGAAGGGGTCTGAGCAAGTGTGGGACATCCACCTTTCCTGTGGGAAGTGTGTACCTTTGGGCCAGAATCAAATGTGATGAGTCTGATTTCTACATTCATTTTCCATCCAGCAGGTTGTTGGGGTTCCTTTCTGCTCCGAAAGCCTCTCCTCCTGATGTGGAAGAATTGGTGCTTCAGTACCTTCTCTCTGTGGACAGCACCCCAACCACCTGACATGGAAGAATTGGTGCTTCAGTACCTGTCTCTGTGGACAGCGCCCTGACCACCATGCTGTCCCTTCCACCTTCTCCCTCCACATCACCAACTCTGGCTTCATCCTCCACATGATCCCTTTGTCTGATGGTGAATCTGACCAAAGGTACTGCTGAGAGACCAACGGCTTGTCCCCCCAGAAAGGCTAGTCTTCTTCAGAGGCAGGAAGAACTGGATTCAAATCCAACTCTCAGCATTACCATGACTTTGACCTGTAGCTCCCTACCTGTCACACATGGTGGCTATGAGGAGTTAATGAGGTAACATTTGTCAGGTGCTTGACAAAGATCAGGGCTTCAACAGCTGTTTGTTTCTTCCTTCTAAGTAGCATATTTTCGTTTTCCCAGGGATTCCTAATGCCTGGGCCAGATGGCTGAGGGGCAGGCACCATGGCAAACCAGTGGGGAAGGTTGTCTTTAGTCAGTTCCGTGCCAAGGCTCACCTTAGTGTAAGGCTGAGAAGGGGCTCTGTTGTGACATTTCCTCAGGCCTTTTCTGGGAACAAAGGGATCCCAAGGGTATTTATGTGTTTAATGGTGGGTTCTGTAAGGGCAATGCTTGACTCAAGGGATGAAGAAGTAAAGTTAGAGTTCAGCAGGGTGGGAGGACACTGGGGACATCAGATGGCAGCTTGCCTTTCCATCACCTTGTTCTGCGGCTGCCTGCCCACTCTTGGCTGAAACTGGGCCCTTCTGAGAGCAAGCCCCCATGCCTTATGAGAGGCTAGGACAGAATCACAGGTGGAGAGACATACTGCCCGCCTGGAACGCACTAGAACACCCTTAGAGTCTGGAGCAGAAAGGCTTCTGCTGGATTATGGTGTCGATGGTGCCCCAGTGATGTCGTGTGAGACTCAGAATTCGATCTCATCCCTTGCTCCAGCCTCCCGGGTCGGGGGCTTTCCGTCTTGTTCACTGCTTTTTGCCTCTTGGGCCAAAGATCCTCAGTGTGTGTCTGCCCGCCCCCCCCCCCCCCATGCTAGCTGACGACACCCAGCACTTGTGGCCTGGCCTCTGCTCACAGCTCACCGGTTTGCTGTGCCCTCACCCTTGCAGCCTCTGAGTCCCTCCCACCCACTCTCCCACTGTGACCAAGAGGCTCTTTCCCCAGCATGGAGGACCTGGGACTTCAGAATGGGAGCTCCATGGACAGCACCCCTAATGCAGGGGTGGGACAATGCCTTCTGCTGATGCCCACAGCCACCACACCTGGCACTTCACGCCTGCCTGCCACACAACAACCCGAGAGGCAGGCATTGTGGTTCCCACTTTTCACTGGCCCTTAGAAAGCAGGAAAAGTGGTTGAGGCCATTCTGCAGGAAAATGGTAGATTTTCCAGTGCTCTGACCAGAGCAAACCACAGCTGCTTGTTATGAAGCCAGGTCCCCAGAGGTTCAAAGAGAGGTTGGGGTGAGGGGTGGAGAGCTCAGCATCATGGCAGGCACCTGGCAAAACCAGAGATGGGCTCTGAAGAAGGTAGGCAGAGGAGGCAGGGAGCAGGAAGATAATGATTTACCTGCAAGCCTGGTGTTGCACGGGAGGGGAGGGGAGAGTGCAGGGGTCTCTGAGGGGCAGTTCCTGGATGAGAGGGAAGGTCGTGAGCTCTGTGCTGGAATCTGGCTGTGACGCTGCAGAGAACTGCCTTGACCTGCTGGCCCAGCCCCTTTCTCCTCCCTTTCCCCCTCCCTGACCATGTGGATGCTGAGGAGCTGCCAGTCCCCACTTGGCCCTGCCCACTGCCCACTGCCCACAGCTGATTGGTGCAGAGATAGCCACATGACCCTACCTGGGCCAATCAAAGTGCTTCCCTAGGATTTCCTATTAATAAAGGCCAGTCTCTGGACCCCGTCTGGACTTGAAAGTGTGCATCTTGGGAGCGGTCAGCCCTACATTTCCTAGCAGGTGGGGGCTGCTCTGTGGCGAGAGAGCGAGGCTGACAGTGGGAGGAGAGGAGAGATGGGGTGGAGGGGGAGAGTGATAGTCATGAGGCCCAGCTGCTTCTTGGAGCCTAAATGCCCCTCCTTGGAGAGGTGTCCCCTGCCAGCTGGTCCCCGGCACCCCCTGCCACACTCCACCCCCACTTCTGGTGGACTGGGTGTCTCACTCTCCTGGGATTCCAGTGCCGGTGACTCCTCCCCACTGTCTGAGTGTTCCTGCCATTCACAGCTGGGGTCCCTGAGTAGCCGAGACCTTGGGGCCCCGGACAATCCCTCTCTGCTCTGAGCCTCGGTTTTGCCACCTGCAGATTGGAGAGGAGGGGGTAGCGTCGCTCAGGTGCCAGCTCCCTCGTGGCCATGGGGACCCGCGGCCACGCCCCCTTGCAGCCGGCATGGTGGGAGCCGAGATCGGCCTGCTTTAGCTGCCGCCTCTCTGGCGAGTGCAGGATTCGAAGAGGTCAGCCCTCCACTCGCCCGGTGGGATTTCTCTAGTAACATAAACCAGTGTTCGTTCTGCTCCAAGTACAGAGTGCGTGCAGCTCTCCCGTTTGCAGAGCTTATAGATCCCCTAGAGAACCGGCCGGAATGAGCTGTGCCAGACATCGCACCTTTCACGTGCCCGGGATAACTCTGGGAGGCAAGCCCTTTGGCAGGCGAGGGAACTGAAGGTCAGGGAGGTTCCCCGGCTTCCCCACGTCACACAGCACGTTTGTGGTTTGTGTGCAGTAAAACCATGATCAGCCTAATTCCTTAGCTTGTGCTTGGGTCCTTGCAGGGCCTGCCCCGCTCCTCTCCTGGATCCCCATGATGTCACGCCGTGTTCCCAACGATGCCACCTGGGTGCCAGAGCACCAGCCCCAGGCCAGAGAGGTGAGTTCACAAGCTGGATGTCACACAGCAAGCTGGGCAGGGGAAGGTGAGGCGAGCTCTCCCGTCTGTCCTCACCGTGCTCTCCGGAGTCACCAGATGCGGCCCCCAGCCCGCGGGGAGGCCCAGTGCCACGTCACGTGGCAGGTGCAGGGGGACAAGGAGTGTCCGGGGTGGGGAGCCTGTCCCTGCTGCGGGCCCACGTGCCGGTGTGTGAGAGTGACAGAGATAATTTGCCAAACACCATCTGAGCTGAGTGCATTTTGATGAGGATGAGGATTTTTTAAATTTTAAATTAGAAATTACATTTTTTCCCCTGCCAAAATAAAGATGAGAAATCAGATGAATCTGGTTCAAAAAGGGGCTGGAACCAGGGAAAATGTGTCTGACAGACTCTCTGTTGAGCAAACAGACCTGGATGCCAAGAGTGTGCCTGGAGGTCGGTCCCCGGGACCCTTGGCTCTCGGACCCTGCGCGGCCGTGTCGGGAGCCGTGGGGACCCGCACACGGGGCTGGAGCCCTGGCCTCTTGCTGGCAGGTGTGAAGGCCTGGCTGGGGCAGAAGGCTCGTGTCTTCTCTTTTTTAGGAATTGCCACAGGATGGGCGAGTGGGACAGACGTGGCCGGCCTGCTTCTCTGCTGTCCGTTTCTCTTCCCGAGCACCTGCACCTATACAGCACCCCCCACCAGGGGTGCTGGGGGCAACCAGCTGTGTCCCAAGGGGAAAGGTGGCATCTGGAGGTACAGAGGCAGGAAGGGGCCATCGAGGGGCAGCCGCCCCACCAGGTGGAGGGAGGGACGGTGGCCCGGACATGCCCAGGGACCTGCTTTCTCCTGCTCTGGGGGCTCCATGTCTCACGCTGTCTGCAGGGCTGAGTGTGTATCCAGGGTGGGGCTCGGCCCCGTCTGTTTCCTATGGCATCTTCGAGAGACCCTCTTGATGCTCTCTCTCCCATTCTACAGGTAGGGAAACTGAGGCCCAGAAGCCCGATTGGGGGTGCTGCGCCAGAGCAGAGGACTGGCCAGCAAAGGGCTCCCTTCCTGTGCAGGGTCAGTTAAGGGGGGGCCTGGGGGCAGCAGTGGAGGCAGGTGGCCATTGTCAGGCTCCCGCCCTGGGCGCTGGCTCTGGTTCTTTGAGACAGAGCTTGTGAGTCTCCCCCCTCCCAGCCGGTCAGCCTGGACGCTGCTTCCCCATCGAAGGACCTCTTCAGACACAGAGCCCCCTTGAATCGGAGCCCGCGTCAGCCAGGCCTCCTGGGAGGCGTCACCCACCCTCCCCCTGTCGTGTCCCTGAACACACTTCAGTCTGCATCATCTCCCGTGGCCAGCCACCTGGTCACACCAGGTCCACGGCAGTCATATGACAGGACACCACGAAGACCACCATGCCAACCCAAGGAAGTCGTCCCTCAGCCCACCCGCCCCCCTCCCCTGGGGAGGCCTGTCAGCGGGACCTTGGGACCCTCAGCAGCTCACCTCCCCCTGCTGTGTGGCTGTCTGTCCTCTGGGCTCTCCCCCCACCCCGGCACCTCTCAGCCCCAGGGAGCCCCCAGCCTGCCTGTCCTTCGTCACTCACCTGTGACTCCTCCTCCAAGTGCCCACCTTTCCCCTGAGCTCCCGCCAGCCATGCGTAGCAGGACCTTCTCCCGGCTCACGTGAAAGTCCCTCGTTCGTGGTCCAGAGTCCAGGGAGCAAGTATCAGCAGAGGTGTTCAGTCTTCCTGGAAACAGGTGATGCCGGTTCCGAGTCCCCTCGGCTGGTCTCCTGTGCTCTCCCCCCCAGGGGCCCCTTACCCGGAGCGCTTGGGGCCCCACCGCCCAGTGTGCAGGGCCGCCCAGCCTCCCTCCACTCACCCCCAGCAAGGTGGCCCTTCCTGGAGTGTCCATGGCCTTCCCTCCAGTGCCCTGGACACTTGGTCTGCCTTCAAGGTTACTGCCACGGGATTTTTAAAAGCGAGATGTTAAAAAAACATCCTACATCCGGGCCACGGACTGGTGTGCAAAAGGGAAGGCATCACAGCTTCACGGGGCACCTTGGACGGAGGCTGAGTGACCCAAGACATCACCTCAAAGCTACAAACCCTGTGATTCGGTTTATGTACCTTCCCCGAAAAGACATGGTGATGGATTTGGAGAACAGATAGGCGGGTGCCCGGGCTCAGGGACGGGGCGGGGGTGGGCGCACTCCGAGGGGGCAGCATGCGGGCACCTCGTGGGCACGGCAGCTCCGCCCCCCGGCTGTGGCGGCGGCTGCACAGGGGCGTACGTGTGCACGCACACGCACACGCATGCACGCAGACACACACGTACGTGCACACACACTCACGTCTACACATAAGCCCATACTCAGGCCTGGAGACACACGCACCTGCTGTCACGCACACGTGAGCACGTGTCAACAGCAGTGACACGGGACGAGGTCTGCAGGTGTTCCCCGGTCAGTGTCCTGGTCTCCCCCGTGCTCTGTGGTGCGATGCGACCCTTGTGCCCACGGTGAAGGGGACATAGGACTATTGCTGCAACTTCCTAACTTTACTTCCAAAGGGATGTCTTGTTTGTGGGCAAGGCGGAGAGAGGGTAAGAGAGGAGGAAGGGGCGTGCTGCAGGGGGAGGGGAGAGGAAATGGGGGGCCAGGACGAGGGCCAGCGGCCACACCCGGAGACAAGAATGGACGGGGGTTGGGGGGCAAAGCCAGGGTGGAGCTCTGCCCTTCGAGGGGTGCCCTTGGGGGCCTTCTCCAGCCTGGCAGCGGGCCCCCGTGGGGAGGACTGGCTCTGGGACCTGGGGCAGCCCAGGGGGCCCTGGGCCGTGCGTTCTTGCAGGCTCTGGGTCTCTGCCCGTCTGGGTGTGGCCCTGGGTTTGTGTGGCCCAGATGCTGTCCTCCTCTTGCCGGGGCTCAGTACCCTGACAGCCACCTGCTCTGTATCTGCCCCAGACCCCCGCTGAGCCTGCTTGTCAGAGGGCAGAGGCACGTTGCCTGGACTGTGGGCAGCCCTCCCTGCTTCCTGTCCGAGGGAGGTCCTGTGTGGGTCTTGACTGCGTCGCTCACAGTGGGGGCAGTGACGCGACTCCCCATGGCGCCCAAGGTGTGGTGGGGCGCTCCTTGCAGAACGAGTGGAAATGAGCAGGAGGGGGCACACTGGAGGCGGGTGGCCCAGCCCGGCCGGCCCAGACCCCGGAGCCAGGCCCACGGCGCTCTGGGGCTGCGTTCAGCTGGCCTGCTCTGTGTGCGGGGACAGACCCAGGTGATCTGAGCACCTGTGCGGGGGGTTTCCCCTTCACTGATGGCTGGGGTGTGGGTCTTCTCCTCCGCTGCCTCGACCACCACGACGTGGACGGCTCTCCACGCTCACTCTCTCGGCCTGGAGGCCGGAATCTGGTCTCACGCTGTGGTGGTGCTGTGCCCTCGGCGTCTCTGGGGGAAGGTCCTTCCCCGGCAGGCTCTGCGTTGCCCTCGCACGGCCCCCTTCTCCTCTGGGCCCCTCACGTGGCCCCACTCCTGTGAGTGTCTGTAAGTCCCCCTCTTCTTCCAAGGACACCAGTCCCTGGGCTGAGGGCCCATTCTGCTCCGACTCGACCTCATCGTAACTATTGATCTCGGCAGTGACCCTGTTCTCAAATATGCTCCCGTTCTGAGGCTCTGGGGCGAGACCCTGACGCATCTTCTTAGGGTTCACTTCAGCCCACAACAAGGGTCCTGCCCAAGGCCCAGCTGGAGCACAGTGGTCCCAGGCGAGGGCCCACCGTGTCCTGCATCTCAGCAGGATGACTGTCCCCCACCTGAGACCCACAAGCCAGCAACAGGTGCGACCCTGTCTGGACACGGCTTTCAACCCCAGGCCCCCCGTCGCTTGGGGCTCAGCCTGATGCTCCTCGGGGGTCCCTTCCCGCCACTCAGCCCTGAGTCTGCGGTGTCCCCTCCCCGTGCCCCTTGTCCCTCCCCCTGCACACGCTGTCTTTCATGAAGCCCCAGCCTGCCCAGTCTCTCCAGGTGAGCCCATTGGGATCCCTTCCTGAGTGTGGCTGGTCTGTTTTTCTGGGGGAAGAAAAGGAAAAGCATCCTTCGATTTTAGATACGCGAGCCCCGGGGGCCAGGTGAGTGGTGACTCTGGCTACAGACACAGCCTCACTCCCCACGAGCAGCCTGTGACCCAGGCGGGGCTCCCAGAGCGGCTCAGTGTCCTCGGACCTAGCGTCACAGATGCTGAGGGGGACAGCAAGAAGCCTGAGATGGAAAGGCTCAGACGTGAAGCTACGGGAGAGCCCCCTCCCCAAAGAAGCTCTTCCCTGTTGGAGTCCTTTCGGTCCGGGCACCCCCGCGTCCCCTGTGCAAGCCCAGCCCCCAACGCCATTTCCCTGCCTGCCACCGTCTGTCTTTCCAACCAGACTCGGCTCCATGAGGCACCCCTCTGCCACCTCCGCCCGAAGCTGGCCCTCGGGAAACGTCTGTGAATGTCGCCGTCACCGACGGGAACTGCGGGCAGATGAGGTGGTGACAAGCTCAGGCTTGGAGAAGCGAAGTGCCGCGAGGCGCTCGTTGGGGACGGCTGTGCCGTGGAGGGGAGGGGACGGCACCAGCAGTGAGGCCCGGTGGTGGGGCGGGCGGGGGGCCGCTGGGTTTCAGGTGGTGTCAGGTCAGGGAGGTGGGGGTGCGGGAACCCGTGATCGGGGTCTGGAGCCGGGGAGCTGCCCTGCAGCTGACCGGCCACGGCCACAAGACCGGCAGGGCAGTGGCTGCAGCCGCCAGGCCGGCACAGGCCGGGCCAATGCAATAGCGGAGGGGGCCACGGGCCGGCGCTGCAATCTGTGGGGCAGGGGCTCTGAGGGAGGCCCCGCGGCCCCCCTCCCCCTCCCTCTCCCCTGCTTCCCTTACCCACAGGTCCCCGACAGAGGAGAAGGGCCCCTCCTCTGTCCAGCCCGGAGGCACAGGATGAAAGGGTCTGCTCATTTGTGACTTTAATCCTTCGCTGTGATCTTATCTCTGGAAGCTTCATGTCTATCGATCCTGCGCAGGCATTAGCAGGGGGGCCTCAGCTATTAGCTCCCGTCGGCTCCGCAAGATGCCCATCGACTGACAACAGGCAGCAGTTCCCCGCTGGCCGCTGGCCCTGCAGCTCGAGTGGGATGCGGTGTAGCCGGCCCGCTGGGACCCCTCTTTCCCTGCCCCCCACCCCCCGACCCCAGCCAGTGCCCGGCCGGCTCCCGCCTCACCGTTGGGCCCTCCCCACTCGCCACGGGGCTTTCTTCCCAGGCTGGGCCCCCGGGGACCTCCGCTCTGGGTTGGACGACCATGTCCTCTCTGTCTCTGGGCGGTGTGTTCGCGTGGGCTTCGTAAAGGCCACAGCCGCTTGCTGAACGGTGGACAGTTGATCAGTGACGGCATCCTTACGGCACAGACCGCGGCCAACCACACATCCCCAGACATCAGTTCGCCAGCGCGGCCGGGTGCTCACCCCCCGTTGCCAGGGCCCCTCCCTCCATCTGTTCCTTTTCCCAAGACCCCAAACGGAAGTTGCTCCACTCTGGGCCCCTGAGGCTTCTCTCTGGGGGGCTCAGGAGCATCGCCCTCTGACCAAGCGGCCGCTGCTTGCAACCTTCAGAGGCTCCACTGCCTCAGGGTCAAGTCCAGACCAGGTGGCCTGACCTGACACCCTTACCTGGCAGGGTGCCTCTCTCTCCAACCTGCCCAGCTCCACTTCCCATGCCGCTATCCCTAAGGCCTCATGGGAGGTCCACCTCCTCCAGGAAGTCTTCCTGGTGCCCCGGTGGGACAGCTGCTTCCTCCCCAGGTGGCCGAGGGCTCGGCTGCTCTCATCCGACTGTAGGTCCTGACAGAGGGTCTACGTCCTTCCTGGGCCACACTTCCCACTTGGTGGTGACCCGGCCACCCTTGTGTTCAGAACACTGCCTTCATTGAGGCTGGCTTCATGTGGAGGGGACACAGCTTGGGGCCAATGATGAACTGAACTAGTGGCATTAATTCAGAAGACGCAATATCTCTTGCCACTTGTTATGCCCAAGGACACCCCAGGAGGGGGCCCCAGGAGCCAACGGAATCCCTCCTCAAGGCAGGGGTCCAGGGAAAGAGCTGCTTGGCCCCCACTGGTGGGACATACGGCCTCCAGAATGAGTGGGAGGGGTGGCCGCGCCCAGCACGGTGGGCACCAGGAAGGGATGCCCGCTGCAGCCAGGGTAGGATTAGACTGGTCAGACCTGGCCTGAACTCCAGCCCTCTGCTGGTGCTGTCCTCGGGGACCTCAGGCCTGGCAGAGAGAGCCATGGTCCAGCCTCACCAGACTTCTGCCCAGACCCCAGGGACAGAAAGGAGGCCCTGGGAGAGACGGGCGCTGGCGTCAGGGACCCAGCTCCGACTCACACGGTCTGCGTGACACTGGTAAGAGCCTGCCTCCTTCCCTCACGTGTGGGGACGTGACACCCCCCCTTGGGGAGCTCTGGATGAATGAGATGGGACCTGCAGGCCTGGGGACAAGGCACCTGCTCACCAAAGGCTGGAGCCCCGGGCCCTGGGCATCTGGGGACTGTCACCCTGAGCAGGACCCCCCTCCCTTCCAGCCTCCAGCCTGCCTGCAAGGGATGGGGGGGCGGGGGGACAAGGTATGTATTTATGTTAAGTGTGAGGGAGCTGGCCCGGCGCGAATGCCTTGTCCCGTCTGGGCTGGGAGCTGCTCAGCCCAGCACTGGTTACAAGGGAGGGGGGAGGTTCGCCTGCAGGCTCCTTCCTGGCCGGCAAATCTCCTGCGAGCGACAGAGGCTCAGAGAAGGCTTAGGAGAGTTTGCCAAGGCTTAGAGGAAAGCCAGGCTCAGGAGCAGACGGTGGAGGCCATAACTGTCCTCGTGGCCCTGCCCTGGACACAGCCCCGCGGGCCTGGCTGAGGCGCAGCTGCTCTGGAGGGGAGGGGGCCCTACCTCTGGTGACCCTGGACCTGGAAAGGACCCGAGGGAAGCAAAGGAACCGATGGAAGAAAGTGAATCCTGACATGATTATGGGCTGAAGCCTGACCCAGGTCACATGTTGGGCTCTGAACCTAGTCACATGCTGAGCCCCAATCTTGGTCACATGTTGAGCCCTAACCCTGGTCGTATGCTGACCCCTGACCCTGGTCACACGGAGCCCTGACCCTGGTCCCTGAGCAGCCATGGTCTGCCCCAGTGGAGACCCGGAGGCCTGTGCCTAGGGCAGCTTGTCCACACTCTGAGATTCTGGGAGAACGGACTTGTCCCAGTGCAGGAGCTTGTGTCCCTTGCACATGGGGTCTGTGGGGCCTCTTCTCAGCCATAGCAGTAGACGTTGAAGGAGACAGGACTGAGAAGGAGACAGCCTTGCCTCAGACTGGGGACTTGACCAGGTTCACTGTAGAACCTGTTACCCGATGCCTTGAGCAGTGGGCAGAATGAGTCTGACCCTGTTACGGATGGGGAAACTGAGGCTCAGTCACTCAGAGTCACTGGTCCCGTTGGATGCAGTCTGGCTCCTGAGCCACACTCAGGGCTCCACTCTCACCCTCGGGGCCTCCCCACCTCTGGCCAGGGTGCTCCTGGGCCCAGGACAGATGCTTCCTGATGAGCACCCACGGGTGGTGCCAGGCCCTGGGGTGTCTCACGTGCCGGAGAGAGAGCCCTGCTGTTTCCGGCGGCCTGGGTGTCAGCCTCCCCGACGCCCACGTGGCCTTGCTGGGTCCCCATCCTGGACGGGGCTCTGCAGGTGCAGGGATGGTGCCCACCGGGCCCGGCCCTCTGCCTGCAGGACAGACCAGCCCCCTTCCTTTGCTTCTGTCTGAACCTCATGGCTTCATGCCCCAGGACGCTGAAGGACGGTCACCTGGGAGAGGACCTTCTCCTCCCTGGGCCTCTAAGGTCCAGGGGCCCGGCCCTCAGAGACACACTTCACGGCCCCGGGTCCCAGGCCCCGGACAGCAGGAGCCCAGGCCAGGCCATCCTGGCACAGACGTGCCATCTGAATGTGCTCAGGCGTCCCGCTCACATAAACATGCAGCCTTTAAAATTTAATAAAAAACATACCAATTATAAAAGCTATTTACCCAGTCAAATCAATCATGGGCCTTGGCGTGTTTATGCCCGAACACCTGATTTCAGCTCGTAAGTCACTTTTACACCCTCTTTAGCTCCTAACTACCCACACGAGCTAGCAGCACGTCAGGAGTGATGGGGCCCACCTTGCTCGGCACGCGCCCCCGGCGCCCAGAGCCGGGGAGTCAGACTGCCTCTGCGGGAGCCAGGACTTAGACCGTCTCGGCTTCCTGTCCGGAGTCCCTCCCAGCCCCCCACCCCGTGCGGATCGTAGAGCCCAGCCTCACCTCCTCCAGGAAGCCTTCCGTGCCCTTCTCAACTGAACGCGTTCCCTCTCTTCCCGAAGGGCACACGTGCCTGCCATCTCCACGTCCCCGAGGACCGTGCTCACTTTCTCGTCACCCACCGCCGTGGCCGAGGGCCTGCTCCTCCAGGAGGCTGCTTTCATTGCAGGGAGCATTCCAAAGAGGGTCGGCTGTGCTGTCCTGCTCACGGCACTTGCACACCTGCAGGCGCTCCAGGGACATTCTCGGGGAAGGGACATTCCCGGGGAAGGGACCTGTGGGCGAGGGGAGGACACGCCTGTGCTGAGGCCCCACCAGCCAGACTCTGGAGTGTCGTGTTGATCGGAGGAGGGGGGCGTGGGCTGAAGAAACGTCCAGGCCGAAGTGGGGACGGGGAGACACAGGTGACCGCAGATCTGCTATTCCCTCTGAGCGGACATGGCCTCGCCGAGTGACCTTCGGCAGACCCCTGACCCCTCTGAGCCGCAGTCGCCTTACCTGCTGAGCAGGAGTGAGTCAGAGCACGGCGGGTGGCTGATCCTGCTACCCAGTGACGTGCACCAGGCCGGTGTCTCCTGCTTTCATCCCTGGCGTTTTTCAGGAGGCAGCTGGGCCTGGTGGCTGAGTGCACAGACTTTGATATTAAATCCACTTGGACTGGAGCCCCAGCTCTGCTACACGCTTTGCCACAGGCTCCCTATGGGAACCCAAGTGTCGAAAGCAAATGCCTCTCGGGGTTGGAGACGCGCAGTGGGATTTACAGGCGATGGACGGAGCCGATGCAGCCTCGATGGGTTAGAACAAAAAGCTCCCAGGCTTGGGATGAAGTGAGACCATCGGGGGACTTTGTCCGTAGCAGCCGGCTGTGAAATGCTTCCAAAATTTGGAGCCCCTGTGCCTACCGAGGTGGAGTGGACACGGGCAGGGACAGGGGCCCTGCTCTGCCCTGAGCCTGGGACCTCAGCTCACCGTGGGTCACCTCCACACTTCCGTCGCTTCATCTCTAACAGGGACCCTGACACGCCTCCTTCGTGGTTGCTGCAAGGATTAAGACACGGGATGAGCGGGTGGCGTGGTGCCCGCCACACGATAACGCTCACGGCAGCGCCGCCGGTGACATTTAACTATTAGGCGCTTGCTGTGCGCCGGGTGATAAGCTAGGTGGTGTGCACATCCCCTCGTGTTTAATCTTTCCGACTGTACATTGGAATGTTATAAGAAAGCCTCATGCGCACTTCCCATTTCCCCATTTGTAGCTGGACTCGGCGCTGTCACCGGGACTCAAAATAGCAGCGGCATCAGGAAGTGGCTTATTCGTCTTGGTGACCCACCGAGCACGGCCTCCCTTCCCAAAGCCCCTTCGTGGCGCCACAGGGGCGTCGCACGTCTGGGACCCAGGCAGGGAGAGGCAAGCTGTGCGTGGCGGCTGGCTTTTACCGCGGCCCCCGAAGCTGCCCGCGGACGCTTGTGTTCACAGCCCCCGCCCAGAGCTGTGGGCACTGGGCCACATCGGGCTGCAAGGGAGGGGGCACCGTGTGTGCCCGGCTACAGGTTCTATTCAGGAGCGGGGAGAAGGGGCGTCACAGGACGGCCAGCGGCTCTGACACACCCCTGCTGGATCCTGATTTTAGCTGGTGTATCTAAGGAAGCTAACCCTTGATGTCAAGCAGGACTTCTTGGGGGCCCGGGGGGCTCCGTTGGTTGAGTGTCAGACTCTTGATTTCGGCTCAGGGTTGTGATCCCGGGGTTGTGGGATCGAGCCCTGCGTCGGGGCTCTGTGCTGAGTGTGGAGCCCACTTGGGACTCTCTGTCTCCTTCTCTCTCTCTCCCTGCCCCTCCCCCACTCGTGTTGCCCACGTGCTTTCTCTCGCTGTCTCTCAAAAAAGCAGGATTTCTTAACCGTGACACTATTAATATTTTGGGCTGGACGATTCTTTGTTGTTGGGGGCGGGGCACAGGACCTTTGCTGCGCACGCAGGGTGTTTAGCCGTAACCTCAGCCCCTGTCCACCCGACGCCCGTAGTGTCCCCTCTTCTAGTTGTGACAACCCAAAGTTGCCAGACGCTCCCTGCGGTGGGGCGGTGCCCTTGGTTGAGAACCAACAATGATGGCTTGAGAAGAAAGTCCGTTCGGGGGGGGAAAACAAGTCGAACAAGCAGCAGAGACACGGCGGCGGTCCATGCGTCCACGGACAGATGGCTGGATGAGCAAATGTGGTCCATCCACACAATGGAAAATGACTCAGCCTTTAAAAGGAAGGAAATTCTGATGCCCGCTACAACATGGATGGACCTGGGGGGGCATCTGCTCAGTGAGATGAGCCCGTCCCAGAGGGCCCACTGCACGGTCCCACTGCTGTCGCCCAGCGTCGTGGAGTTCATGCAGGCAGGGAGTGGAACGGGGTGGGGCCACGAGGGGCCGCAGGGCGCCGGCCCCTAATGGCGTGCAGGGGTTTAATGGGCGTGGGGCTTCTGGTTCACGAGACGAGAAGCATTCTGCAGGCGGAGGGCGGTGATGGAGGTGATGGGATATTAGGGACCTATTGGACACCACTCGACCGTACCTTTAAAAATGGTTACGAAGGTACATTTTATGCTGTGTATATGTTACCACAGTCAAGCACCCTGGGAACGTGCGATGGGGCCACGAACAATTCCCGGAGGCCCAGCCCCAGTGCCTCACTGCCCCCATCGCCTCACCGCCAGCCCGGGCTGGAGGGGGGCCGAGGGGAGAGGAAGGGCCTGGGGCCCGGGCACGTCTCTTCCCAGTGAGTCACAAGTGGGCATTCTGCTCGCCCCCTGGGTCCGGGTTCCCACATAACCCCCAGATCTGAGATCACAGTATTCAAACACACATCCCAAATCAGTAAATCTAGAGCCAGATGGAACGGAACGTTCCCTGAAACGTGAAAGGGGAGGGCAATTTAAGATTAGAAATGATTGACAAATTCACCAAGAAAAAGGACAGGTTGAGTCACGTAAAAATGGGGAAGTTCTGCACCCAGCAAACACGCACACACAAAATCAACTGAAACGTGGAAAAGTACCCTCGGCAAACACAGCATCCTAATTGTTAATATCTTTCCTGCGTAAAGAGTCTATAAAACGTGGTAAGTATCCTCATACAGATTATTGGGCAAAATACACGGGTACCCAATTCACAGGGAACCTGAATATAATTAGGAAAACAAACATGGGGGAAAAAAACCCTCCCTCACTAGTAATAAAGGAAACATGCATTGGCACAAAGTACTCCTTCTTGTTAGTAAGGGGACAGACATTAGAACACAGTAATGTCCGAGGTTTGCCGTGGAATTGACAGACAGCTGGGGAGCGGGGACCGCAGCCCGGCAGGCCCTGGGGACAGACGACTGGTGATGCACACCACATGCCTACAAATGCTCCCTTCGACCCACAATTTAATTTCTAGGAGGCTATCCTGAGGAAGTCATCCCAGGTACAAAAATATGTATTTTTAGCAAAATAATTTTGAACAGCCTAAGTGTCTGAACATGGGGAATGGTTAAGTAAAGAGTGGTTTATCCAGTTGAAAGAATATTACAGCCATTAAAAATAATGTACGTACAGAGGACGCTTGCGGGGAGCAAAACACAGAATCCCAACAGGCAATATGACATGGTATGATGCCAACCATGTGAGAAGACTTCACGTTCATATTTAAGAAGTCTCTGGAAAAAAAGCGCGTCTAAAAATAATGCCCCCGAGGCCAGCAGTGGTGAGGCTTGTGTGCTGAGGCTCTGGGCAAAGCCTTGTTTATTTTAGTCTTTGTTATTTTCCAAAGCTTCCCGTACTTGATGGTAGAACTTTTTTCTTTTTAAGTTTATTTAGTTATTTCGAGAGAGAGCGCGAGTGGGGTAGATGCAGAGAGAGAGAGGGGAGAGAGAGAGAGAGAGTCCCAAGCAGGCTCCCACCGCCACCGCAGAGCCCGACGCAGGGCTCGAACCCACGAACCGTGAGATCGTGACCTGAGCTGAAATCGAGAGTCGGGCGCTCAACCAACTGAGCCACCCAGGCGCCCCGATGGTGGTACTTTTCACAGGCAAATGTTTTGCAAGCACCTGGCGAGCCCCGGGAGAAATGGTTTGTGGTCAAATATTAGTGCACACCGCATGGTTACTCCAGGATCTTTGACCGTGAACAGTAAGTGACAACAGAGGGAGAGACAGTCTTGCTGGCAGCTGGCCGTCTGGGTCCCCGCCAGCCCAGGGGTGCTCTCTGCGGAGGGTGTGCCCGGCTGCTAGGTGTGAATGGGCCTCATAAACCCATACGCACTTGGGACCACGGGGAGAAGACTCACCAGGCATGGGCAAAGGGCACGCACACTGGGATACGTGCCTGTCGTAAATGTGATAAATATTTGTGCCCAGGCCGTGTCCGGGGCACCAGCCTGGGAGCACAGTCGGGCTTCACGTTAATGACGCAGCAGCTGGCCCCGGGCTTCAGCCTCTCTTGTCCTCCATCTGGAATTTCATCCGAAGATCCCCTGTCTACCTCTGGTTCCAGCTCAATTATCAATCATGTCCCCGTTTGGATGAGAAGTGACAGGGTCACCCTCGCCTTCGTGCTCTCTGGGTGGGTGTTTGGGGCTGAGTGGCGGTCGCCTTTGATTTGCCCACAGGTTTTCACCTGCTGCTCAGAATCCGGGGACCGCCGAGCAGGTCTGCAAGCTGTCTGACAAGTGCAAGGACTCTACGGATCGACAGAAGGGCCCGGGGCCACCCCAAGAGTCCCGGGGATGCCCCATATGTGGCAGCTTCCGGAGGAGTCTGAGTCACCTGGGGGCCATAGCTCACTGGAACGCTGTGCACATGCACGGCCTGTGGCCTTGGGGAAGCTGGGCTCCTGAGCCACAGGGACCTGGCTCAGTAGGGACAGAGCCCGGATATCCCTTCCTTCAGTTGTGACCAAGCCTTCCCCAGGGGGCCACATACTTCCTGCCATCACCAAACCCCCACCTCTCAGGGACATTGCTGGCTGGGACGGGCTCTGTCCTGTCTCCCCCAGCTCTGTGCCTGTTCTGCTCTGTGCGGACACCTTGTCTCTTAGAGGACACCTGTAACCTCTAGAGAAACCCTCTCCGATGGGCAGATCTACTTTGAGCGGTGGGCTTGGCTTGAATGGGATCTTTTGAGAACTGAGGACATAAGCCGGTGCTCTCAGATGTGTACTTTTGATATTCACAAAGTAGGCAGATAATAAAAAGGCGATGTGCTTCACGGAGGGTTTGCGATGTGGGGACCCGAGCTTCTGGGCGCCTGGTGCGGGAACTAGAGGGAACGTCTGCTCTGGGCACCTCGAATCCCCTTGGTGGGGTGGCCTTGTCAAGCCAAACAGGGACATGGCTGAGATTAATCCTTTCAGGCCTCACGGCCACCTGCCGGGGAGCGTGTCTCATCCCTGGTTTGCTGATGGGAATGTCCCGGCACGAGAAGGGGGAATGCTCGAGGCGAGTTCACAGCAAGATTTGAACCCAGGGCAGGAGAACCTCCCATTTCATTACACGCCCCCTCCCCTCAACGGTGCACGTACTAGAACGTGGTGGTTTCTCTCCTCATGGGGCCCCTGGACCCCGGACCATCCCCGTCTCGGCATCTGGAATCAGGGTGAGAAGCAAGCCTGGTGGCCACCTGAGCCCCTCAGAAGCCTCCCTTTGTTGTTTGCGGACTTTAAGGTAAACATTTTTCTGGGCTTCAGGTTCCAAGGTGCTCCCGTGTTTCTGCTGGTAGGAGGCTGGCCGTGCGTGGGCTCAGGGAGGCGGGGTCCGCGGGGCTTCCATGGAGTCTAACTCGTCCCCGAGCGCCCTCCCTGCCCTCCGCTCCTCCCCGTGACAGCAGGTGCCGCTCTCATTTACTTGTACACTAAATACGCGCTCACTGGGCACCAGTATGTCAGCGTCATGCCAGGTGCTGGGTGGAGGGAACGAGGAGTCCAGGCTGGACGGGGAGGACTAGCCTCCCTGAGCCTCAGTGTCCCCAGCTGTGACGTGGCTGATGACGTAGGCCCCTACTGCAGGGCTTGGGCCGACGGCGCAGGGGGCCCAGGTGAGGGCATGCTAAGGACCTGCTACCGTCACCAAGAAGGGTGAGGGAAGTTGTAGGCTCTCCAGGGCCCAGCAGCGAGGCCTAGGGTGTTCTGGAAGGATCCGGAAGTCATCCTGAGGGGCCGGTAGAAGATAGGGCATCAGACTGAGGTGGGAGTGGGGGTGGGGGGGGAAGGGACGGGGCTCGGGAAGGGGGCAAAGCTAAGACAATCGGCCAAAGGCCTGGCAAGTGCATGGAGGTTCCACGTGGTCGTGCGTGAATGTGGCGGCAGGGCCGAGGCGGGGAGAGAGGTGGGGTCGGGCTGGAACGTCTGGGGGTTTGAGGGGCTGGGCCTGGCAGGGGCCACATGCCCTTCCTGCACAGTCCACCGGGCTGCCTCAGCCATGTGGCCGCAGCCAAGTGCACGGGGGCCGCGAGATGTACTCTAGCCACGTGTCCAGGAGGGAGAGGGGTCACTGCTGTGCTGTGTGACAAAACGTTGTGCACGGGGGCACTCGCTCTCTCAGCATTTCTTGGGGCAGGAGTCTGGGCACAGCTTCCCGGCTCCTCTGTTCGGGGCCTTCCCAGGCTGCAGGCCCTGTGTTGGCCAGACCGTGTCTCTCCTGGGGCTTGGGGTCCTCTCCCAGGCCACCTGACTGTTGGAGAAGTCACTCCCTCGAAGCTGTGGGACTCAGGGTCAGCAGAAGCGTCTCTGTTGCTTGAAGGCTCTGAGCTCAGTGAGTGTCTAAGCCCTTTTAAGGGACTCTTCTGATTAGGTCTGGCCCACCCAGGGGATAATCTCCCTTGGGCTCAACTTAAAGTCAAACTGCAAAATCCCTTCTTCACCAGCTCCAAGTCACGTGACCAAACGCGGCAAGCGCCCTCGATCCTGGCCGTAGGATATGGTGCGGACCGAAGGGTGGGGGGTGGCAGTAAAGAGCCCGTGCGTCAGGCAGGGACCCGGGAGGTTGGTCTGACATTCTGCAAGACCCCCAGGGGAAGGAGAACTTGGGACACGGGACAGCCCCCCATCTTAGCAGGCCCCTCCCCTGCCTGGGAAAACGCTGGAGGCATCTGCCTGGTTTCGGGGAAGTGTCAGCGCTCACAGGGGAGGAGAGAGGGGGAGGAGGGACACCTGGGCTGACGGAGAAGCCTCTCTGCCCGCGCTGGGAGTAAAGTCACACACTGTAAAACAGCATCATGACCCCGTCTTCTGCAGCACAATCCACGCTTCCCCTCAAGTGCGGCCTCTGTGGTGGCCTCGGATTTACGCCCCCCCCACCCCCACCCCAGCCCGCTGACGGGGTGGGGGCTGAGGGACCCTGGGCTGAATGGGAGCACCTGGTCCAGCGGGGTTCCCTCCGGGGCCAGCGCCCCCTTCCTGCCTTCCTGCTCCGCCTGAGGGGCTGACAGGTGCTGGGGAGCCAGCAGCAGCCCCATCTGTCTCCCCACAGAACCTGGAGAAGGGAGCCGGTGACGGGCCTGCCTCCACCCCCGACACGAGGACACGAGGGGCTCCGCATCTGCTCTCTCCCCTCCCCCCAGAAGATGCACCGACCATTCCGCCAGCCCCTTGCGGGGGAAAGCGTGTACTTCTCACCCGGCCGCGGGGACACTGCACGTTACCACCGCCGCCCGCTCACCTGGATTCCATTTCCTGGCCCAGGAGGGGGACCCGTGGCCGTTGCCGCTGTGTCACAGCTGGGGGTTCATTCTTCGACGGAACCCCCTTTCCAGGGCAGAGGGAGGAAGGGGCTCCGTCAGCGGCCATCGCTGGCGCAGACCGGGGAGGGGGTGTCTGTTGGTGGTGATGCCAGGCGGGCGTCGGGGGCCGGGGGGGTGGGGAACAGCTTTCAGGGCAAGAGCAGCCTCGCTGGAGAGACAAGGGCCAGACGCTCATGAAGGAGAGGCCAGTGCAGGACAGGACACGTGGCTGCTGAGTCATGTGGCTGGGTCTAGTCCCCTGCGGGAGCTGGGGATCGGAGAGACTGCCCTTGATGGAGGAGGCTGCTGAACTTAAGGTAGTGACCTGCCCGAGGTCGTGAGCAGAGCCAGAGTCACAGCAAGGCCTCCGGGCCCCCAGCACGGTGCTCATTGCCCACAGGTAGGGCTGTCGGTCACCTCTGGGGGCAGGGCGGGGGGCTGGAAAACTAAAGAAATATCGCCCAGAGGAGCCCGGCCCCCGAGAGCAGCGGCTCGGACCCGGCCCCAGACCTCAGCTGCAGGGCGTCCCCGGTGTGCGCGTCCTCTCCGAGCCTCGGCCGAGGGGGGCTGGAGTCACTGCACAGATGAACACAGAAATAAAATGACTGCCTCCGAAGTGTTTCGCAGAAAGTAAATTTCCAACAAAACACGGGCCGTTTCTGATTTTATTGCCCTAACAGCTGGAGTTTGAGGCTGTTTCTGAATTACCCTGACGTCTCCGCCCATCCAACGGCCCACTGGTTAAAAATAATTTATTGGCAATAGAAGAATATGGTGCATGTGTGCTGTGGGGGGGGGGTCCTGAGCCCACTCAGTCACAGCCAGGTCTTGGGTGGGGTCAGGTGGAAAATGAGAGGAACCTGCAGAAAGCCTGGGGATGCAGTGGGGTCTGGCTGGATCCCAGGGCGGAGCCTTCCGGGGCCCCAGGGGGCATGGCTCACACACCCGTGGGGGCCCAGCTCTGGCCCATCAGTCCCTCCTGTCCGTCCTCCCCTGGCACCTTGGGCCGTCCTCTCAAATGCCCACCTCCTCCCTCCTCTGCCTGACTCGTACCCCTTCCCTGGTGCTCCTGGCAGGATGACAGGGTCCCTCCATGACCCCTCTTGCTCTCCCGACAAGGACCTGCCCTTCACTGCCTAGAACCCCTGCTTGACGTCCCTCGGTCCTCCAGGTCCGGCTCCTGTGGGAGAGGCTTCCCCCTGCACCGCTGGAAGATCCGGGCGCTCCTTTCCCCAAGCTCCGTGCCTCTGTGCCACCCCCCTCACGTGACACCCAGGACAGGCTGGCGTGCCATTTTCTTCTTCTGCAGAGAGCTCCTGAGGCCAGGACAGGCTTCTCTCGATCTCTCCCCCTCTCTCCCTGCCTCCCTCTCTCTCACTGCCTGGCAGGGCCTAGAGACTCAGTAATGTTTGAGGAAGGAGGGAGGCAGAGGGGAGGGGAGGGGGGCTTTTGCGCAATGGTGTTCTGCAGTGGTGGGCAGGCAGCACCCCCAGCGGGCACGGAGCTGCTGGTCTTAGGGGCACGGCACTTCTGCCCTGCCTCCCTCTGAAGCCCCTCGGGCAACAGAGGAGAAAATGCTGGCATTTCCCACCCGCAAAATGAGGGGGCGGCGAGGCAGTCCCCAGGCCTCCCAGCCCTGGAATCTCTTCTATTTATACCACGAGCCCTGCATCGGCAATTCAACTCAGGGGAGGCTGTGAAATAAAATTGTGTAATAGAATTTATTCTTCCCAGTCCTCTCATTAAATCTCACCTTAGAACACGCTCTTGCCAAGTCCGGGGACTTCTCGGCGGCTCCCGGGGCAGGCTCGCCAGGCACCCCCCCCCACTCAGTAACCTCCAGCTGCCCCAGGTGGAAACCTCTCCTGCATCTTGGAATTCTCTCAGGCATTTGGGATCGCTCCGCCCAAGCAGGGGGCCAGGGACTCACTGGTTCCTGCCCCCCCCTCCCCCCTTCATGGTGGGGAAGGGATGGGCTGTCAGTGGGCAATGGCTAGAAACTGGCTTTTCGGTCACCAGACCAGATCGGCCAGCTGGCGTTTCCGCAGTCAGCCCCACACCCTCCCTCACTCCCCCCATCCCCACCCCCACCATGTGCGGGAGCCGTGCCTCACCCACCACCACCCCTGCCACCGTGTGTAAGAGCTCTTCTCTCTCAGGAGCTCCCTTCCCCCTGGCCCTCCAACCTTTAACTCCCAGTCTCTTGGAGACTCAAGCCAAGCCTGCCTTGCTCTAGGAAGCCCTCCCCAATCCCTATCCCACCCATACTCCCAGGCTTGCCCAGGATCGGGAACACTCATGATCCTTCAGGGGCTTTGTGGGCTTTGTCTCTGGGGGCGCGCAGTAGGTGCTCAGCCCATGTCTGTCAGGAGACCGGAAGGAACAAGTAGGCCTCTGAAGGCCGGGAGCCAGACCAGGGAGGCGGATCCAGGCCTTCGTACCGGTCCCTCATGCCAGATGGTCCCTCACCTAGCCCTCTCTGGCTCCACCATCCCCTCGGTTGATGGTGAGCCCCCACAAAGCAGCCCCATCACTCAACGCCTCCTCCCTCTGCCCCTCCCCAAGCCCCAGTCTCTAGGGAATCTCTCTCTGGTGGAGCCGTAGACCTGCCAAGGCATTAACTGGTAATTTCTCCAATCAGACCCCTGTGTCAAATCAATACAGAGTGGGGCTGTCATCAGGCTGGGGGCTGTGGTTTCTGGCCTTGGGGTCCAGGTGCCATCAGCCTCTCCTGTCGGCCCCTGGCTGTGCTCTAATAGGGTCTGAGCTCCCGGCCAAGGTGGTGGTGGTGGGGGGGGGGGTGTATGTCTCATGACAATCATTCTTCTCAACTCCACTTCCCAGACAGTTCATCTGGGCCCTTGGAGCAGTGCCAGCCTTAAATGCCGATGAAGGAGGCAGCCAGCCACCCACACAGCCCGCTACTTAGTAAGTATTTTTAGAACCACTTCTCCAATATTTCTCTTGATAGAAAAGGGGGTTGGGGGGCTCAAGACGGGAACTGGGGTTTGAGGAGGACTAGGCTCTGTGTCAGCCTTTTCAGACACAGAGCCCTCCTGATGCCTTCCACAGGGTGTGGAGAATTCACCCCATTCTACAGATGGGGACACTGAGGTTCAGAGACATTCTCTACCTTGCCAGTGGGGGAGTCAAGGTTGGAACCCAGCAGCTCCTGGCTCCAGAGCCCCTGCCCTGGGGCCCACCTGTCTCTAGAGAGTTGGAAAGCCCCAGGCTTCTGGTACTTCCTGCAGGATTAGAATAATCCAACATGTCCAATGTCCCTGTGGAAACTGTCCCTTCCTGCTCTGGGATAGGAGGCCAGCCTTTGGGGACTGAGGCAGAGCCCCAGCCTTTCAGGACCCTGGACAGGGCGCGCACGGCCTCCTCCCTAGCCCCTCACTTTGGATCATGAGGACAAAGTTTAGAAACTTCGTTTCTACCTATCTCAGACCAAGTAAATCAGAATCCCCAAAGAGGGACCAATGCTTTGGTCCTTTTACTTTATTTTTTTAGTTTTTATTTTTATTTTACTTTATTTTATTTCTATTTTTACTTTATCTACTTTATTTGTACTTTGTTTTATTTTTAGCTCACATAATTCTCATCTGCACATCTCTGAGGTACAGAACTTGGTAATAATGGTAATGGGAGTAGTAATAGTTGTTCAGCACAAGGGTTGAGTACGACCACTCTGGTCCCTCCTGTCCCTACACTGCCCAGCATGTCCCAGAAGCCCTGAGAGCTCTACTCCCCACAGTAAGCGGGCCAGTGTCGCCTGCCCTTTCCTGGGAGAGAAAGGCGGGGGCTGTAAGCCACCCGGGCGTCAGTGCTGGGCAGGCAGCCAGACAGGTGGGAGGGGCCCTTATCCCTGCCCTCACTACCCCGCTGCACTCTGGGCAGGTCACTGCACCTTCCAGACCTCGATTTCCCTGTCTGTATCCACTTGGTCAGACTCAGTGACTGTGGAGATGCTACCCGTTCTACGATTAAATAGGGGGTGATTTGTAAATGAGCCCTGTAAACTGTAGAGTGCCTAGTAGGGTGGGTTAGGGAGCCCATGGGTTTGAGAAACCCAGTGCTTTACGAGGAGCATGCCCCTGAAGGCCGAGGAGATGGCGGGGGTGGGGGGTGCAGGGCACATTCTGCCGCGGAGAGTGTTGGGGATCCGTCTGCAGTCAGGATCTCCAGAGTGACACATTTGTCAAAATTATGACCCAATTAGGCAGCGATAACTCGCGTGCATGACTGCAATCCGTGTAATTGCTGGTAATATCACTTAGCGATGAGCAGCTGAGTGATAGTCCGGCCTCCCAGCTCCGTGCACACACCCCGCTTAACACTCGGTGTTTCTGCTGGAAGCCTCCCGCTCCCCCTGTAGGCCGGGACCCAGCCCAGTCCCCCTTCACAGTCCACATTATCGCAGGGTCCTTTCTTCTTGGCTTTACTCGAAGAGTGTCCCCCGCCGACCTGAGGCTGAGTCTGGGTTGTGCTCCTGGGAGAGCAGGGGACAGGAGGGCTGCTGGGAGGGGGATGCCTGAAGACTCACGGTGGGTCCCCCGGCCTCTGACAAATTGCCCTCAGAAGCAGGGATAAGTCTGCAGACACTCTGGAACTGACCCAATCGTGAGTATCTCTGGTCTGCGGGCCATACGGTGTCTGTCCCAGCTCTTCAGCTCTGCTCTTGTGTGGAGAAGGCCGCCATGGACACGACGTAAGAGAACCCACAAGATTGCGTTCCAATAGGAGGTATTTGCAAAAACAGGCATTTGGCTGAAGTTGGGCCCCGGCCACTTGCCAACATTTGTTCTAAGGAATAAACCCCTCTCGGGGTCGGGGTCAAGAACACCTTCATCAGCCTCTCTCGTGCTGTTTCATCCACGAGCGTGTTTCTGACTCAGAGCCTGCTGCGCCCAGGCCTCTCCTCCCAGACAAAGCGACTTGGCTGTACAAGCCACATTCCCATGGCCTCCCTACCTTTTCGAGGATTTTGAGCAACATCACCCCACCGGACAGCCAAGTAACTTTGAGGAGGTGTCAGCCGAAGTCTCTTTTCCCCTTTTCCA
The DNA here is from genome assembly GCF_018350155.1 of Leopardus geoffroyi. NCBI lineage: Eukaryota > Metazoa > Chordata > Mammalia > Carnivora > Felidae > Leopardus > Leopardus geoffroyi. The sequence goes on along the minus strand of NC_059338.1, from coordinate 72,749,155 downwards.
GATGAAGGTACGTCAGTGGGGTCTGCCCAGGGCAGAGCCCAAGCCTGCAGAGGCCCAGGTGGCGATGGGGTCTCGGCCCCTCAGCCCGTTGCCCCACTCTGGGCCTGGAGGTTTCCCTTCTAATTGGGCCCTTCTTGACCCAGACTTGCCCTCATCCCCAAAGACAGAATCAGGGAGGGACGGATCCCTCTGCTGTAGGCCAGGTAGCAGAGGGAGGAGGCCAGACTAATTAGTCCTCCTTTTAGCCTTTGGCCTGATGCCTGACACTGCCCTGGCCCCACTGAACACGTGAACACGAGGCCCCTGGTCACTGAATTTGACTAAGGGCACAGAGGGCGGGGAGGGTGTCACTGGGACCTACCTGGGACCTACCTGCTCTGCCTTGGCTGCCCCGTGCGGGGCCCAGGCTCCTTGTGCAGTGTCCCGCCAGGGAGCAGGGCTGTGGAGATCACTGGGTCCTGGCGGGAAGTCCAGTCGGCCTGGCCTCTGCCACCGATGGCCCCGTGCTCCGGATAAGCCCCACTCAGTTTGCTCAGCGTGCAGCACACATTCGAGGTACAGCTGGCAGTCAACAAATCCGAGGGCCTCTGCCCCGTGTCCTCAGTTCTTGGCTCTGGGAGTGGGCAAAAGAGCACTTCCCCCCTCCTAGGCCATTTATGCAGCTCAGATGGCCCATGCGGTACAAAACAGCTCTGCCCGGCCCCTCCAAGAGCTGAAGGCAGTGGAGAGGCCTGGCTGGGCCTTGAGCTGGGCTTTGCAGGGCGGATAGGAGTTTCCCAGAGGGGAAGGCACCGGGCAGCGTTCAGACAAGAGTGGGGTGGGCCTGGATGACAGCCGTGGGGTGCTCGGGGTGCTTGGTTGTAGCCGGCGGCAGGGTCAACATAGAGGGGGTACCCAGGCACCTCGGCGGGACCCCGGAGGCCTTCCCTCCCATCGGTGCGAGCCGCCACTGAGAGCCCGGGCCTCCCGGGACCTGCCGCCTCCCCGGGGCCTGCGGCCGGCCGAGCTGTCTGGCCCAGTATGAAAATGAAGATTGATCAGCCCAGAAAGGCAGCCCCGCTCCTCCGAGCCAGCCGGGAGTTGCAGAAACACAGAGCTTCATTATTATTTTAAGCGTTACTCAGCTGCTTTATTGAATTCTCCAAGTCAGGAAAAATTCTGGCGAGATAAGAAGTTGACATTTTCAGAAGCAGCAGCGAGAACTGCGCGGGTGGCGAGGACGGAGCAGTGCCGGCCCCTGCGAGCGGCTCCGCCCACGGCCACCGCCCACGGTCACAGAGCTGCCTGGGGGGGGGGGTGGCCTGGGGTTTGAGCCCAGACCCGAGAGCAACTGCCCAGAGAGAAGGCCAGGCCGACTCCTGTCCTCCCTCCTGCCCTCCCTCCTGCCCCTCCTCCTCCCTGCCCCTCCTCCTTGTACCTCCCCTCTCTGTCCTCCCCATCACTCCCCACCCCCTCTCTTCTCCCTCCTCCCTCCTCCCTCCCTTCTCTTCCCTCCTCCCTGCCCCTCCCCCTCCCTGTCCTCCCCCTCACTCCCCACCCCCTCTCTTCTCCCTCCTCCCTCTACCCTCCTCCCTCCCCCTCTTCCCTCCTCCCTGCCCCTCCCCTCCTTGTCCTCCCCCTCCCTGTCCTCCCCCTCCCCCTCCCTCTGCCCTGCCCCTCCCCCTCCTTGTCCTCCTCTTCCTTGTCCTCCCCTCCCTCCCCTTCCCCCTCTCCTCCCTCCACCCTCCTCCCTTCTCCCTCCCCTCCCTCCTCCCTTTCCTCCCCCTCCCTGTCCTCCCCCTCCCCTCTCTCTCCCTCTTCCCTGCCCCTCCTCCTTGCACCTCCCCTGTCTGTCCTCCCCCTCCCTCCCCACCCCCTCTATTCTCCCTCCTCCCTCCTCCCTCCTCTCTGCCCCTCCCTCCTCCTTGCCCCTCCCTCCTCCCTGCCCCTCGCCCTCCCTGTCCTCCTCCTCCCTCCCTTCCCCCTTCTTCCTCCCTCCCCCCTCCTCTCTCCCTCCCTCCCCTCCCCCTCTCTCCTCCCTGTACCCTCCCTTCCCTCTCCCTCCTCTCTACCTCTCCTCTCCTTGTCCTCCCCCTCCCTATCTTCCCCCTCTTTCCTCCCTCCTCCTTACCCCTCTCCCTTCCCCCTTCCCTCCCTCCTCTCCCTTCTCCTTGCCTCTGCCCCCTTACCCCTCCCTGCCCTCCTGCTCTCCCTCCCTTCCCTTCCCCTTGCCCCTCACCTCCCTCTTCCCTCTCCTTCCTCCCTGCTCCCTCCACCTTCCTCTCCCCTTTCTTTTCCTCTCCTCCCCCCTCCCTCCTCCCTGCCCCTTCCCTTCCTATCCTCCTCTTCCTTCTCCTCCCCCTCCTCCCTTCCCTTGCCCCCCCTTCCCCCTTTCCCTCCCTTCCTTGATCACCTACTGTGTGCCAGGCCTGGGTAACACACTGGCCGAGATAGGATTCTCTCTTGGGGTTACTTCAGTCCCACAGTGGACGGCAAGGCCTGTGTCACTCAGTGCAGTGGCACAGGTGGACGTGCAGGGGGCACCGGGGAGGGGCCGTCGCCAGCCTGTGGCTGCCTTGCTTTCCTCTGACCTGGATCCAAGCCTGGTGTAGAGCAGATGTTGAACACATATTTGTTAAAAGCAGGCTAAAGGAATGTGTAGATGGGAGAGAATAATAATTCTTTCCGGGGAGCTCCAAGAGCGAGCCCAAGAGGGTGGAGGAAGGCAGGGCCAGGAGGTGGAGGGTGGAGGCTGGCAGGTGCGGGCTGGAGTTCAGTCATCTCATCGGACCACAGCTGCTGCCTGGCCCAGGGTCCGGGACAGGGTAGGTCCTTAACTCCTACTTTGTATGAGGGAATGAATGGAATGAATGAACGAATGAGCGGCATGGTCCTGAGACTGCCAGGACAATAGCAGGGGCTGGGACCCCGGCCCTGGGCTGTGAGGAAAGGGGGAGCCCGGGGAAGCCAAGTTCCAGCTGGGCAGCAGAGAGGAGCACGCCTGGGTGGGCGGCAGACCCCCAGAAGCACAGGGCACAGCGACAGAGTGATGTGGATTCCTCCTCTACAGGGGGAAATAATGCGCACGTCTGTTTAGTGACAATGGCTGTCACTGCTGTCACGCCTTTTTCTAAGGGGAGCTAACGGATTCCCTCAGTACGTATGTATGGAGTCTCAGCAGCGGGGCTGGGCTTTGGCAGGACGGTCTGGACAAGCTGCCCCCAGGCCTCAGGCAGGCACACTCCCTGCCCCGGCCCAGCTCCGGTCTGGGCCACCCCCACCCCTTCCCTGGAGGGCCCCACGACTCCAGAACGGGCTCCCGGACCCTACTGCCCCCTCCAGCCAGCTCAGCCGCAACTTCAGGTTGGGGCTTGTCCTCGAGTTCTGTCCCCCACCCCTGTCCCGAAGGCCAGTCGGCCTGCCTGGCTTCCTGGGATCTTGATTCCTTCTGCGGAATCTGCCTGGCTCCTCCTTCCTCCCTGGGGCCCTCTCCACCTACAGGTCTCCATCGTCCAGCCACTGGGCCCTTCCGGGGTCCTCCTGACCTGGGGCAGTTCCATGGGTTCTTGTCCACCCCAAAAACCCATCCTTTGGTTACTGGTTTGATAACCAATATTGCCTCACTCGGTGAGGGCAGGCCTTTGGTTGCCTTGGCCACTGGCCCAGTGGCAAATGTATTATTTCTTTTTTTTTAATCTTTTAATGTTTATTCAGTTTTGAGAGAGAGAGAGAGAGAGAGAGACAGAGCACGAGCAGGGAGGGGCAGAGAGAGAGGGAGACACAGAATCTGAAGCAGGCTCTGGGCTCCGAGCTGTCCACACAGAGCCTGATGTGGGGCTCGCACTCATGAACCGTGAGAACTCATGAACCTGAGCCGAAGTCAGACACCCAACCGACTGAGCCACCCAGGTGCCCAGCAAATGGATTATTTCTAATGGTCACTACGGTCCCATCAGGGACATGCTGTTATTCCCATGTGACAGATATGAACAATGAGGTCACACGACCCAGGACTGCCTGTGCCCAGAGCAGGGGTCTTCATTACTGTGCCCACAATAAGAAGCTGGTGCATGTAACAGTCCTTCCCCTTTTGGGTTCTGAGGTGACAAAGACAAGCACAAGGATTGGGGGCAGTATGGTGGGGTGGGAAGGAAGGAGGGGACATTAGAAGTGCGTGTTGGGATCCAGGAGGCATCCAGGCAAGTGTGGAAGGAGGAGGGAAGGAGGCAACCTAGGAAGCCTGCACGGAGAAAGAGTGAGCTTCTCCCGGAGTGGAGAACTGGAGAAGGGGGGGGGGAGGCGTGGTCACCGGTGCCACCCACATACCATTTTCTCAGTCCCTCCCGTAGGTCACATGTGATGCTGAGCAGACCATATGCGTTATTTTATTTAGTCTTCACAAACCCCGAGGGAACACCTGTTTTCACTTCACAGACGAGGGACAGGCTCAGTGGAGGTAAAGACCTTAGAGGGACCCAGCAAGTGAGGCTTGGACCCTGGGTTGTCGGACCCCCTCCTGCCTTGGGGGGTCACGGTGGGCAGATTTCCTGGTGACTATTAAGCAGGAAAGCCACGAGATCAGATTTTCCTAAGACAGTGGTTCTCAGAGTGTGGTCAGGGCATGTGGGGATCCCCAAGTCCTCTCCAGGGGACCCCAAGATCCTGGGTTTATCTTCATCAATTTCAGGGGAAGCAGCCTGTCCCTGCAGGGTGAAGGCAGGAGTGGAAACGAGACTGGTGGCTTCTACTGAGCCAGACACAAGAGATGTGTGACAATGTTAGCACCATATGCCACGCCTTTCACTTTTTTTTTTTTTACCTGTTTGAGAAAATAAAGTATTTTTTCATAAAAACCTGTGAGTTATGTTAATGTGTAATGGGTTTATTTTATAATAAATTAATATTTTTAAATGTCTCCTGTTTCATTTTTAATACTGTCAGCATCGATAAATATAACCTCCACAAGCAAATGCTTTCTGAGCTCCTAAGGTTTAAGAGTGTGAAGGGACCCGGGACCTCAAAGTCCGAGAAGTGCTACACGAAACACTGAGCTGGCTCTGGAGGTTTGGAAAGCCCCATGGGGGATAACAGTCCCTGAAGTCCAGGCTCTTCCCTGAGGGTGTCTCTCCCCATCCCTCAGGTTGCCCTGACAGCTTGTGAGCCCAGAGGAGACAGTGCTCTGTCACTTTGAGCAGGACAGTGCTCCCTCTGGTCTTTGGAGGTGCTTCTTCCCACGTGGAGTGTGATGGCTATGGAGCTGGGGGGCAGGAGGTGGGACTCAAGTCCTGGTCATGCCCCCCTTCCCTTAAGCATGACTACTGAGCCACCCAGCCTTTGGCTGCAGTGAACACGATGATTGAGAGTCTGCTTGTGCCAGGGACTCAGCACACAGGGCTCAAGGGTGAGTGACGCTGACCCCTGTGGAGCTCAGTGTCTGGGAGCAAAGGGTGCAGAGGACAGTTGTGCTGAAGTCACATGGGGAGGGCAAGGGCAGTGGGGCCATGAGGGGTAAGGCTGGGAGGCAAGGCTGATGCTCCCAGCCCAGGTTCTGGCCCCCAGGGTGCCCCCCGAGACCCCCTGGGGACTGAGGGCTGGAAAGGGAGCTGTCCAGCCCAGGGAATTGGAATGTGCAGCATACCTCTGAAGGTTTAGGAATGGTGGTGTCATTGTCCCAGCAGGGATGACCACCCTGGGGACTTGGGGGTGGCTCGTTCCCACTGCTGATGGCTCTAGAGATTGTCTCCCCCCGGATACTGACAACATAGCCTTCACGGATCTTAATATCATGGCTCTGTGGGGACACTGTGACGTCTGCCGTTACTAAGCGGTTCAGCATCTGCAGAGGCCAGCGTGGGAGGAATCCCCTCAGCTGTTCATCTGCTCTTTCTTATAGCAGCTCCCTCACTCATTCACTGACTCATTCATCCATCCCACTCCTCTTTAAAAAATTTTTTTTTTAATGTTTATTTATTTTTGAGACAGAGACAGAGCGTGAACGGGGAAGGTCGGAGAGAGCGAGACACAGAATCCGAAGCAGGTTCCAGGCTCTGAGCTGTCAGCACAGAGCCCAACATGGGGCTCGAATTCACGAATCGTGAAGTCATGACCTGAGCCGAAGTCGGACGCTCCACCGACTGAGCCACCCAGGTGCCCCCATCGCACTCCTCTTCATCCACATACCCATTCACTTGTTTATACAGCCATCTCCCTGTCCCTTCATCCGCTCATTCACCCATGTGCCTACCTGCCCATCCACTTTATCATCCAACAAGATTTAACAGCATCTATGTGTATCAGGCTATGTGTTCAGGGAGATAATAATGACTCCTGCTTGTTCTCTACCTATAATGAGCTTGAAAGTCCACTAGGGAGAGTGAGGATGATGGTGGTGATGGTGATGATGGTGATGGGGGGGATGGGGGATGATGACGATGGTCGTGGTGATGGTGATGATGGTGATGATGGTACTGATATGGCTGCTGTTGGTGACGATGATGATGGCATCGGTAGCGATGACGTTGTGATGTCGATAGTTGTGATAATGAGGACAGTGGTGATAACGATGCTGCTGCTGGTAGTCATGATAATTGACATCTCTTGAGCACACAATACCTGCCAGGTAACGTTCTGAGCCCTCTGCGTACATTAGCTCACTTAATTCTCACAACAGATCCGTAATGTGGGCAGTATTAAAAGTCACATTTTATAGGTACGGCAACCGAGGCAGAGAGGTGGAGCAACGTCCCAAAGGTCACAGACACTGACTGAGGGACAGACACGTTTTGCCTGCAGGCCGCCGAGGAACGCCTGGCTATTCCTTACAACGCAGTGCAGCCGTGCTCAGGGCGGGGTTCTGGGCAACCTGCTGGCTCTCAAGGCGGGAGGAATCAGCTCTGTCTGGGAATAGGGAAAGGAAGGGAAGGCTCGCAGACGAGGCAGCATTTAGCTGCGTCTTAAGGATCGAATAGGAAACCGGCAGGAAGAGAAGGAGAACATTCTACCAGAGAGAAGGTAGATGGTGCAGAGCAAGGCACCAGGTGGGAAAACAGGGATGTCAAGGGGACAGCAGCTGGTGGGTGCTGAGCCACAGACAGTTGGGGGGAACGTCAAAGACAGGGTGTTGTGATCCTGGAAGGCTGCGAATGTTCTGCCGGAGTCTTGTGAGCAGAGAATATGGGGTGGGCTGGCACTGGTGGGGCCACATCAAGAGAAACCCATGTTTCCAAGCCACTAGCCCAGAGATGGGGCAAACCCTCTCTTGACCTGGGCTGCCTAGCTCTTTGAAGGGTTGGCGGGGAGGGCCTTACGCAGGGGCACTTACAGTGTCTAAGAGGTGCTGGTGTCCGTCTGATCACGCATCAGGGAGGCCGGAGGAGCTGCCTGGAGCACGGCCAGGGGTGGGGCCAGCTCACTGGCAAGATGAGGAGGGCCTCAGTGAGAGTCCTGACCGTGACCAGCTGGGATCAGAGGGGGCAGAGCCATGCCCCAGGGTCGAACGAGGGCCAACCAGAAGCTACAGAGGGCATCTATGAGCTGGGGTCAACGTGCAGACCCTCCGGGAACAGTGCTGAGAGAAAAGCAGGTGGGGGAGAAGATGGGGACCCAGTCAGGCATGGACCTCAGTCCCACACGGTGGACCAGTTGGGCACTGATGCCTCGGTGGGCCAAGGGCACCATCCATTCAGAAAAGCTCGTTGGGAATTGGGGATGATGGGTGTTGTCCCATGGACCTGGAACCAGCGGCACCTGGGCCTTGGCTTTGTCATTCTAACACAGGGGTCGCCCGGATCCAGAATCGAGCCACCTCGGGGATGGGGACGGGTCAGTGCTGTTGGTCACACCGCGTGAGTAGCTGCTTCCTATAACGGGGGATGCCGCCTCGATTCTCCTGAGGTGTAGACACACCAGCTTCTGCCCGAGCTCACACAGTTCCTGGCCCTCTCCAGGCCTGAACTTGCCCACCCGTTAGATGAGAGGGGTACCCCGAGTCTGGGATTCTCTGGGGGCAGGCAGAGGACGAGATGCTGTCTGCCCGTAGAGACGAGTGTACCGAGCTTCCCCGGAGAAGCCCTTTGCCCCGGATCCCACAAGTGGCCCTGGAGAGCCTGGTCTGGGGGGAGGGGGGCGGGAAGCCCGGATCCACTTCAGCCAAGGAGAGGAGGGCTGAGAAGGCGCGTTAGAAAATGATCCGCGGCTCCCAAACAGAAGGGAATATTGACACGGTTATTTTTAGCATTATTGAAATAAGTCTGTTTTGCTCCTTTTCTGCACTCCCTCCCCGGCTCAGTCTTTGCTTCCAGATTGAATGTGTGCGCGTGTGTCCAGGCCGAGGCGCCCGGGGAGCCCACGCTGCAATCAAAATGCTAATGAGATCCTGATTGTGTCTCTTGACGCCTGGCCTGGGCGCTCCTCTGCCTGCCCCCAGTGTCCCCGGGTCTCCGCGGAGCCCTGGGAGCGCACCCGCGTTCTCTAAATGAGACCCCAGCTCAACGCTCCATGGAAACAGCCCCGGGAAGCTTGGAGAAGGTGGAAGCAGAGATACAGGTCCCACCTGGTGCTCCCTCCAGGTCACATTCAGGCCTGTCCACCGGCTGGGGAGGGACCCGAGAAATCGCCGCCCAGAGTGCCCACTTCACCTCACTTCCCAGACACATGTGGCGAGAGTGGACGAGGGCGGACAGGACCTTCTGTCTCAGAGGGAGGGCGCGGGCCCTGGCAGGGGGGGCAGCGTGATGGGGGGGGAAGGGGGGAACCGTGCACCCAGGAAGACGCTGGGTCTAGCAGCCTCTGACACTTCGAGCTGTGTCCTCTGGGGCAAGTTACACAGGCTCTGGGGTCCTTTCCTTCCCCTGTGAAAGTGAAATGAAGGGGTCGTCCCTCTCAGATATTTCAAGTTCAAGACTGTGTGTGATGGATGGCCAACCGTGGTCGCTGGTGTTTTGTTAAAACCAAACGGTAGCCCCCACAGACTCGGTCTCTATTGCCTGGAGGCCTGGGTGACTATTGTCCCCTCCGTGCTCTCAGCCTCCTTCCCCTAGACTGCCTGGATCGCCCCACACCCAGCAGCTTCAAGAGGACCCCCGGGACCCTGTCCCAGCTGGGCTGGTGCCTTGCTGGTTGCCAGCCCTGTGAGTGTCTTGTCCTGGGATGGGCCCAGAGCCAGCCTGGCTTCTAGCAGCTCCTGAAGCCTCCCCTCTGTGCAGGGGAGGTCAGTCCTGCTCCGGATCCGTATATGCAGGGCAGGGACATCGGCTGGCAGGAGCGGGGGGGGGGGGGGGATGCCCGACATTCTTGTCCGTGTTCCTCAGGCCGGGGTTCACCCCCCCACCATGTCCTGACTCCCCTCTTGATTCACCCCCTAGAGCAGGTAAGTTGTCCTGGCCATCGATGCATCCACCCACACATCTCCGTCCCATCAAGTCCAAAATCCAACCTGCCCAAGTCCTGTTCCCGCTGATGGCCTCCTGGGCACCCACAGGTCAATGCCTCCCGTCCTTGTTCACACCAGCCACACCGAGGCCCTCCTCTCCAGGCCGTCCTGGGCCCCTGCCCCACCGTGCCTCCCTCTGGGCCCTTTGTCCCTTCGCTCCCTGGAACAGGCCCCGTTTGCTTTAGAAGGTCCCCCCCCCCCCCCAGGAGGCATCACCCCTGCCACCCGGCCGGGTGTCTTCCTGCCCTCTGGGCCTGCACATGGCCCTTCCTTCATCCATCCACCTGTCTGCCCCCTGTTGGCCAGAGACCTGCTGGGTGCCTATGCCTGCCTCAGGGCCACACAGGGGGGCGGTAGGCCCTGCCCGTGGGTGAGCGGGTGGTGGGTGGGCAGGATGAACACCGATCTCACTGCAGCTTCTTCACGGCACGGCTCTGAACATTCCACGCTGTGGGCCTCAGGCTCCTCCTTGGCATTAGAGTCCTCCATTGTTCCGTCCTCCCTTCCCTTTCCAGGGCTGCCCCGTCCTCCTGTCTGTGTGTAGGCCCCAGAGACGCCCCCTGAGCCCCCATGCATGCCCACACCCACCCACCACTCTGGCTCGATTCCCCAGGGCACTGCGGGCTCCTGGGTCTGGCACCTGCTTGCCCTGTACTCTCACCCAGGAGCAGGGCTGGATCGAACCAGTTAACTAATGTCCCAGCTGCTGTTGGACATGCTGTTGGGACACGCAGGGGGCTGCCATAGACACGGCATCTCAGGGAGAGACACAGGCAATCAAGAGCCACACAAACTTGTGAAGTCACGTGTGGGACACGCGTGCCCAGGGAGAGACGTGTGCCACCGTGCGAACATGCAGAGGGGGTCACCGGGCTCCAAGAGCGCTCTATGGAGGCCTCGAACAGGCTGAGGTCGGGTCCCACGGTCCTGCAGTCAGGAAACACAGTGGGGATCACATTTGGGCCCTGGCCCTGCAAACCGTGTGCCAGCCATCCTCATACGTACTGCGGGCCAGCACCTTTGTGGAAAGAGCATAGGACACGCGGCCCCGGGTTCTCTGTGGCCTCCCACACGTCCCCGCCCTGAGGGGGCACATCCTGGTCCTGGAAGCAAGGGCCAGAGGGCGGTCCTCACGGGCTCCCCCCTCCCTCTGGCTCTGACTCCCACCCGTGGCTAAGGTGACCTGCCTGCGCGTCACCGGGTGTCACTTCACTGAGTGACAAGAGTGTGCACTCCTCCTCCTGGCTCCGAGGTAGGCGACACCTGCTGCTCCCTGGCCAGGTGACTCTGAGCGGGAAAGCCAGCTTCCGGGGCTCTGGTTCATCACCTGCGAGACGGGCTCCCGGCTGCTCTGTCTCAGAGGCAGAGGGAAGGTGCTGTGGAGACAGGTGAGGGTCCTGGCCGTGACGAGGAAGGTGCCCGGCCTGCACTGGGCGGGGACTGTGTGGCCCAGAGCGGCTGACTCCAGGGTGTCTGCAGCCATGGGGCCCGGAAATGAAGGAGGGAGCCGTACGTGGGCTCAGCCACCCCTGGGGGGTCCCAGGCCCGGGAACAGGCTGGAACAGGGCTACGCCCCTCCCCCGTCCCTGGCGCTCACTCATCCCCAGAGAGGGCTGACTTGTCCATCCCAGAACACACAGGGGATCCAGCCTTCTGTGGCTCCTTCTCAGTGTTCAGGCCTGAGTGGTTCTCACGAGCGCGGGCTTGGCCAGAGAAGGTTGGCCGTGACACATGCTGTGTCCTGCTGCGACTGCTCTATTTCTGCAGGGGCTCAGGGCGGGGGCTCAGGACTCGGGGACACCTGGCCAGCCAGATTCCTCACAGTCTGACCCCCCCGGGGAGCCGGGAGAGCTGTCCCTGCCCTGGGGGACCAGGCACATAGCAGGCCCGTGGGGACCGCTCACTGCCCACCCAGCTGTCCTCCAGGTGACAAGTTCTCCCTGTCCTCTATCATCCTCTGTCCTCCGGGCAGGTGCGCTGACGACCCCGAGTGACCGCGTTCCCACGCCCGTCCTCAGGTCACCGGCTATGCTTTCCCACGTGTGACCCTCGACCACCTGGAGGAGGTCTGCCTCTGTGCCCGGAGGGGCTGGTCTCAAGTGGGAGCTGCACTCCGATAAGGCCTGGGAGGTCCCTCTGCCTCTGTGTTGGTGACCCCACATGACAGCTCCCGAAGTCCCCATGAGCCTCACGCATAATAGACACGGTTCAAATTCATGGTGTTTGGAAGTGGACCCTGGCCTTTTCCTGGCCCCCACCCTGCTCGGTGTTTGCTCTGGAGTCCTCAGCACTGGTGGCATGTGACCCAGGGGCAGACACGTCCCCGGGTGAGGAGGTGCCTGGGGGCCAGGTGGCCCACGAGGTAACGTAGGAGTGGAAGGTGCTCTGTGTGTGGTCACTGATGCGCTCACGCGCCCCTTTTCTTTCATTCAGTGAGCATCTATGGAACGCCTACTGTATGCAGGGCTCCATGGCCAGGCCTGCTGTGCGTGAGGCATATGTGATGCTTTACAGACAGGGAGGCTTTCAGGGTGGGGGACAGATCTCGTCTCCTCCCAACCCACCCCTGTTCTGAGTACCCTTGGCCTAGGCCTTGACACACAGTAGGGACCCTGGGAATCGCCCTTTAATTGGGGAGGGGGGAAGACATGCCCTCGTTTCTCTACGGCGTTGCCATGGTGACTCTTCTCTCACTGTCCTCTCTCTCCCAGTCTCCAGGGAGCAGGGTCCCCCTGAATCAGCTCTCCAGGAGGCCCAAAGGTCCCTGTTATCATTGGGAAGATGCCCCTCATCCTTTGGGACCCCAATCCATCGAAGGAGTTTCTGACTCCGGGCGAACAGGGCAGAACGTCCAGCAGGACGGAGGGACAGAGGGACAGATGGACAGGGTGACCCCTGGAAAGCAGAGCCTTCCAGCTCCCTTCATCTCACAAAGGGGCCTGGGAGGCTGGGAGCAGCTGACGGCGCCCCCAGAGCCACAGACAGGAATGGGGTGTCCCCAGGAAAGCCAGGAGAGCTTGTGGCCTGGGGGGGGGCGACGGTGGGCAGGTCCCCGCTCCCAAAACAGCACACTTCCGAGGGGGGACGGGCTGGCCTGGCCACGGATGCACGTGTCCAAACGTGCCTCGCACTGACCCTGTGACATGTCCCCATAACCAGGAGGTCAGTCCAGGGCCCCCGGCATCACATCATGGCCCGCAGCTGTGTGCAGGTGCATGTGTGAGCACACGCGTGTTGTGTCGCATATGTGCACGTGCCTATGGGTACAGGTGGGGGCGCAGCTATGACCCTGTTGCTTGGAAACGCTGCTCTGAGAAGCGCTGTTCTTTTTCGGGGTTGGCGAGGGGGGGAGCCACATCTTGTGTGTCTGGAGCCCGTGGCAGGGTCCGTAAAGACTGGCGGAGCACCAGGTGAAGGAGGGAGCGAGGTGGGGCCTCACGTGCTCCCTGGGAGTCCTCCTGGCCAGGTGCGTGCTGAGCACGTGGCTACATCAGTGAGCCCGGCAGTCAGGGCCTCCCGCACGGCAGTCCAGGTCTGGGGGGAGGGGAGTGGGATGCTGAGCCACTAACGTCACACAAGCCACCATCAAGGTCCCATCGCCATGTGGAGGTCCCCTGCGTGTGGGTGTCAGCAGGTGGGCTGGAGGGGGTGGTGGGTGGGTGGGTGGAGCCCCGGTGAACGGCCCTGGCCTGCACTGCTCTCCTGCCGTCTGCGTTTCCTTCGCTCCCCTCATTGACCCCAGGAAGCCAGCGGTCTTGTTCACGGCCATTAACGCCCCTCGCCGGGCTCCCGCTTTGAGATCTTGGAGAAACACCTGGCTCCAGGGGTCCCGGCTGCTCGTTGTCCCGGTGTCCCCTCAAAGGCTCCTGCGGCGTGCAGGGAGGCTTCAGGGACTCTCCCGGCTCGACACTGCTGGCCTCCAGCCCCGCCTGGGCCTCGGCCCGGCCCTCACCCGGCTTCTCTTGAGATCCTGCCCGGTGCCCCTCTGCCCCTCTGGAGGGGGCTGTCTTCTCTCCTGCGGAGCAGAATGGAGACCGAGCTGGGGGGTTGCTAGGTGTCCGCAGGGCGGGGCTCCCTCCAGACCTGTCTCGGGTCTGAGGTCTGCAAGGTGAGGGAGGGCAGGCAGTGTGGATGCCCCCAGGCCCTCCGACTCCCACCCCTGCAGTCCCGCAGTCGTGGGCCAGCCTGGCGCTCCGTCTCACTCCGCGTCACAAACAGTTTAATGTTTGGATGAAGGACCCAGGCTGCCGGCCCTTCGCCCAGCCGCAGAGGTCTTAGCTCCACCGCACGATCCAGGTGGCTCCCAGCACAAGGAAGAGGGAGGCTCCTGTGTGTCCCCAGCCTGGTCCTGAGCGGGACCTCTGGTCAAGAAGAAGCCCTTCCCTCTCCCCCACCCTTGCGGAGGCAGAGGGCAGAGTTGCTACCTTAACTTCGCCAAGCCTGGCACATTCTGCACGAGACGTGCCCTAACTCATCCCAGAACGCAGATGGATGGTTTTCAATAAAACAGCCTTTTCGGGCCCGAATCCCTGCGACTGCAGAGACGTGAAGGCGGCTTTGCTCCCCATCTCCCTCCCCAGCACCTCCCGGGGCCCCAGACTCTCCTTCAGAAGACAATTTGTCGCTTTGTTGTTGCTGTTTGTTTGTGGCGGGGGGGGGGGGGGGGGGAGGGAGTCCTGGGCCACGCCAGCCTTCCCCACCCTTGGCTGGACTCCCAGAGGGGCCGAGCCCCTGGCCAGTCACTGCTCCTGTGATGGGCAGTGGGAGGTTGTGCTCGGGCCGCGGGGTCTCCACTTGGGGTTCCAAGCACAAGAAGGTGAGTGCTTCCCAAGCAGCCGTGCCTGGAAAGTGATGCGAGTAGCTTCCTCCCAGACCGACCCTTCCCACCCCCCGGGGTCTCCGCCAATGAGATGGTCATCTCCGAGGCCCTCAGGACACAGCCGTTCCTTCCAGATACGTCCAGGCCAGGGCCAGGCCATCTGCTCGGCAAACCGCGATGCCCTGGAACGTCCCTCCGGGCCACGGAGATGGCGCCCCAGCAACGGTAGCCTCGCCTGTGCGGTGTGGGTTTCCGCCTTCTCCCTCCTGGGCGGGGTCCCCGGCTCTGAGCCCGCCTCACTCCCTCCTCCGGGCTGAGGCCTGCACCCTGCCCTGCTTACCCAGCGTGCGGACACGGTTGCCCTTCGGTTGTGGGTGCTACTGAGAGGCCATCTTAGGAGGACAGAAGGAGCTCATACGGTTGGACCATCTCAAGCTCCTGTGAGATGGGCAGAAAAACATCACCAGCCGTGGTGAGAAGAGTGGTCCGTCAGATCTTGTTTCAGACTCTGTCACTCTGCGGCGTGGCTGCCCTCGCGGGAACACCGGGGCGGTGCGGGAAGTGAGCTCGAGGACGCCACGGTGGCGACAGGGTGAGGTGTGGCCCTACCTGATGGTGGAGCCGGGCAGATGCTGGTGACCCCACCACCATTACGGAAAACACATCGCTGGCCCCATTCCGAGTTCTTAAGACCGAGGCCCTAAAAGGGAGCAGTGAGCTTGTCCAAAGCCCCTGGGTGATTCGGGGGCCCAAGGGCCCCGTGGCCGGGGATGTTCTTTCCGCAGCACCCAGTGCTGTGGTTCTGGTCACTGAAGGGATGGACGATGGATGTGGGGGAGGGGCGGGCACTGACCCTCTGAGAAGGCAGGGGTGGCCCCCAGGGAGGCCCTTCTGTCTCCTCTCTCGCTCTCTTCTGCTCCACCTGTCCAGTCCTTCCCATCCACCCACCCCCCCCTCTGTAAACCAGTCTCAGAACAAGCCCCAGCCCTGCAGTTCCGGGCCCCTCCGCCAGGGTGGGCCAGTCTGGGGACTCCCCCTCCCCCCCACCCCGTGAGCATGCTCCCTCAGAGTAAGGGAAGAGCTCCAGCCGCTGGCGGTGCACGTGCCACCCAGTGTCTCCTCTCCTGGCCCTTGACGACTCCCCCACCCCACCCACGTGGACCGACCGTGGGGAGAGGGCATCCGGGTCAGGTGGTGGGCAAGCTGCCCTGGCACTGGGGACGCTGGTCCAGGGGAAGGTCAGGGGCTCACACCTGGGACCAGGGTTCCCGCAGCTCAGGCCGGATGTCCCGGGAGGCAGCAGCGGCAGGGTTTTCTCCTGCCAGTGACACCCTTCCTGCCCTTGATGCCCAGGCTCTAAGCCGTGCCTCTGGTCCTTGATCCTGTGTCTTCCTACCTGCTCGCCACGCCTGGAGGAACCCGAGGCTGGCTGCGTCCGTCGATGGGCACGAGGACAGCTGTGCTCTGCAGTCATCTGTCCACCATCTGATCGCTTCCTCAGAGCAGCTCTGTGTGGGAGTCGCTCTACCCGCCGAGAATACACTGACAGGTCTCCTGGCTTTCTGAAGGTCACATAGCTAATTCGAAGGGTCCCTGGGGTGCCCCTGGGCGTCACCCCAATTTTACAGGTGGGGAAGCTGGACAGCAGAGGCGAAGTGATTTGCCCAGAGCCACCGGGGATGGACCGGCAGGGCCAGGTGCGGCATGGCCTCCTTCACGTGGTCTCCTCGGCCCGTAGGTGTCCCCCTGGGGGGGGGCCTCCCCATCATCACCCTTGAGCTCACAGCCCAGCTGCCTCCTTCCAGGGGCCGGCGCAGTACCGTCTCCAGCTCCCAGGGGGCGCTGAGGCCCCGCGGCTGCTTCCTGCCACCCAGCCTCCGAGCCCCCCTCTGATGTGCAAAGTCGCTGGTGCTGTGTGTTTTCCAATCAATAGAAGATGCTCAGTCCCCGAGATGTCGCTACCAGAGTCTTCACACATCTGCATCGGAAGGATTCCAAATGAAAAGTCTTTTCCTGTTGGGGGAAAAAAATGTAAAAGGAGAAAGGGAGACTTTGCTTGACAGATTAGAAAATTTTCCACTTCCCGGCATCTGAACGGACTATTTGTGCTTCTTGTGCCCAATTACCCAGGCTGTAAAAGGAGAGCGGGGTGAGTTTCCGCGGCCCCCAGCGTATTGATCCCGGCCGAGGAACCTGCAGGCGTTTATGAGCAAGACAGCAGGTGCCAACCCCCAGCCTGGGAGACGGGGGGGGGGGGGGGGGGGGGTCCCGTTCAGCCCTGCCTCCCGCTCGGTCTTGACCTTGGAGAAGCTGCCTGGTTACCACGTGCCCTTGCTAAGGCTACATCACACGGATGCGGAGCCGGCCAAAGCATTTCATCCGAAGCACGGAGCACTTACAAATAAGATTGATGACTATTTTTACACTAATTGGGAGTTTCCAGAGTGCTTTGGAAGTCGGATTTCCTAATCACCTGGGGGAAGTGGGGGGTGAGCTGTACCTGGGGGAGGGGAACGGGAGATCACAGAAGTGGGGTGGAGGAAGGGCCATCCCGTTGCCAGCACAGGAAAGGTCTTCCCAAGGACCCACCCCGTCCTCGAGTGCCCAGACACGTGGCCCCGGGTCTGGGGAAGTCTCTTCTGGGAGCCCGGGAGGCTGGACCTCGCTCAGGGGCCTCAGGTCCAGCTGCACGCGTTTTCGTGGATGAGACTCGGGCAGGGCCCAAGTCGGTGCCCAGCTTGGAGGAAATCCTAGCAACGCTCGTCTGCCGAGTTGCTGAACTGAATCCAAGGAAACGAGCAGGGATCACCATGGGAGACACAGGCTTCCAGGGCTGGGGGTGCGGGGCGGGATCTCCTTCCGCCTGGCAATCCTGGCGGGCTGAAGAGACGCCGGCGTCTGGAGAAGCCCTCCTCCATCTTCTCATGCTCCGAGTGGGGCTCCCGGGGCTCTTGCCACTGTTGCAAGCCCGTCCCCATCCCCAGGGCTCAGCTCCCTGGCCCCACACTCAGGCCAGCAAGCGGCTGTCCTTCCTGGCACCTTCTCCCCGGCTCTCCCCATCCGCTCCGGCCACCGCCGAGTCCTGCCAATTCTATGCTATGAATCTCTCCCTTGTGCCCCTATCTCTGCCTCCTAGCTGCTGCCACCCCAGGCCCGGCCGCCATCGTCCCTCGCTGGGGGCTCGGCGCCGCCCTCCCCGTCGGCCCCTGCTTCCATATCCTCCGCCCCTCCGGTCCCTTGGCTGTGCCATCGGCAGGGTCATCTTTTGAAAACACAAAGCAGATTGAGTCACTCCCTCATGAGACGGCAAGGCCCACGATGTGCCTCTGAGCTGGCACGATGCGGCCACTGCCCACCTCCTACCCCATCTGTGCTGTGCTCGCTCTGGCCACACTGTGTGCGGCTGGGACACTCTCTACTCCTCGCTTTATTTCGCTTCTGTGCCCCGGAGGTGTGACCGTTCCTGGCATGGATGTGCCAGGTGCTCATGAATACTTGCTGCCTGATGAACGTGTGGGCATTTGGGTGGGGTCTTCGGCCAGGAGTTGCTGAACGGGTGAAAGCGTGTTCCAAGTCGAGGAAGCACCAAGGACAGAGGCTGGAGGACGAAAGTGCCGATGCGCACAGCGGGCCACGGGGCAGGAGAGAGGGTACGGTGCTGGGCCCCGAGCCCCGAGGGTCCAGGTTGGGCGTCGGAGCCCAGAAGCAGGCCCTGGGCATGGCTTGCACAGTTTAATCCCAGAGCGGGCTGACCAGCTTGGCCTCCAAGCACTGGACGGCCCGGGTCCAAGCCCTGCCCTGTCTCTCCAAGCAGGGGGACTGCGGGCAGTCCCTTGGTGTCTCAATGCTCCGGCCCTCATTGGTAAATGGTCATGACACCCCCTGGCTGGAGCAGAGCCTGGCACAGAGTGAGCGCTCCTGGTCCGTCTCAGAGAACCCCAGGGAGGAGGAGGGCTGGGGGCACAGAGACCGGGGGAAGTGAGAGCTCCACACAGTGACTAGGGGGACGGAAGGGAGGGGAGGAGGCTCCAGACGTCTCCCAGCTCAGGCCCTGGCTCTGCCCCCAGGGTCACGATTCACCCAGTGGCCGCCTCCGCCCCCCAACCCCAGGCCCGTCGTTCCTGCCCACACCCTTTCCGCCCAGCAGGGCCCAGGCATTTTCAGGCAGCCACCTCTGCTTTGCACGGGCTCCAGATCCTGCAGAGCCTGCATTCCAAGGGTGAGGACCCCACCCCCATGGGGAGCCGGCTGTGTGTTCCCCGCCTCCCCAACAAGGCTGTGCCTCTCTAGCGGTGTGGGGGTCCCCCCCCACACACACACACTCTGTCTCCCCCGGGAGCCCCCAGGCTGAGACAGAGCCACCTATCAAACCCACCCAGGACAGGGAGGAGTTCCAGAAGTGACTCATCGTGTGGAAGGACCCGGTGAATTTCCAAAGGTCCTCAAAAGAGGCTACAGAGATGAGTCTCATTTCCGGGCATCGCAATCAAGAGTCGGGAAGCCCCAGTCTGTCCACCTGCAGCAAGGGAAGAACAACGCTGCTGGGCATGTCGTGCACCTCGTCTTCTGACCCCTGCCCAGTGTGGGACCAGAGCCGAGCTCCCCGAAGGCCCTTCCGAGCTCTGCCTTCCCTCTCCTCTTCGGTCTTTTATTCACCTAGGAGCACAGGCCAGCTAGCTCCCCCTTCCTGGTCCAAATCAGCCAGCCCAGGCCCCGGCTTTGGGGCCCTAGAGCGCGACCTTGAAGCAGCCTGCTCCTCCCCAGCCTCCAGGCCACCTGGCTGCCACGCTGAGCTGAGACCAGTCAAGCTGGAATTCTCTCCCTCTCCTCCGCAACCCCCCTTCCTTCCTCTTCCCCTCTCCCTCTGCTTCCTCCTCCAGCTGAGCGCCCGGCTCTGTGTGTTTCCAGGGAATGACTCACACATTTGCCTCCCACCTGCACTGCCAGCTTCCCAAACCTTCATTCAAAAGGGTCCCAGTGTGAGCACATTTCCACGTTCAGAGGTGTCTGGGGAAGTGAGGGCGGCTGCCAGGCATGCCCCCTGCAGGCAGGGGTGCTCTCCCCGCAGCCTGCGGTCTGGCAGCCTGGCAGCCGGGCTTGCTTTGCGGATTTCTGACTCCCCCCAGGCCAGTGGAGAGAATCCAATCCCACCTTCTGATTCTAAAGAACCGTTTGACTCCGGGCTGGCTCCTTTGCCTTTCTGGGCTCCCTGCCCCCACGCACAAGAGGCACCCGAGGCTGAGCTAGGAGATCTCTGGCCCTTTGGCATCACACCCAGAGTATCCTGCTTTCTGCTGCACCCTCTTTCGAACTAGATGCCTCCCTTTTCGCTCTAAGAAAGGCCTAGGGCAGACAGAACCAGGAGGGGGCGGAGCTCTACTGGACAGGGAAAGCGGGGTGTGGAGAGTCAGGTGGACCACGCAGGTGCGGACCTAGTCAGGGGCTCTGGTCAATGTGGGACATCACGTTCCTGTGCCCACCTGCTCCTGGTTTTCTTCCTCCCAACCCCCCCCCCCCCCCCCCCCCCCCCCCCCCCGCCTCTGCCACCCTTCTTGGCCCACGTGATCCAAGGGAGATTCACAGCCCCTCCTGGGACATGTGATCCCCGCCCCAGCCAATTAACGGTAGCACATTCCCATAGCCGAAGCGATTGGTTGAGGGATGGGCATGTGACCCGGTGAGAGCCAATGAGAGGCCAGGAGCTTAGGGAGCTCGGTTGGGCCTGGGGGAACTCGAAATGCTGCCCCTGTGCGGAGCGGGGGCCAAGTGTCCTCCGACCGCCCGGGAACCAGTTGTGGCCGTTAGTTCAGCGCCTCTTGCGGGGCAGCTGCCGTGGCTCAGCACGTGTGGTGTCACTTCTCCAGTGCAGAGAAGGTGCTGTTACCGTGTCGTGCAGGATGAGAAGGCATCCGGGAGGTGGTGTCATTTGCCCCCGAGGGTGTCCACGGGCCAGGAAGCTGATCTCGGGTTCTCGAGCCCCACTGCTTGGGGCTGGCACCACCCCCCAGATGGGGCCGGGTTTCCGGAGCTTGGGGGGGCTTCCTCCCCTCTGTGGGCCGCCCCCCGCGGCCGAGATGAGCCGAGTCCTGTCCTCGGGCCACCCCTCCAAGTGCCACCAGAATGCCTGTCTGTGCCTCGTGGCGCCTCTGTGGCAGCGCTTGCCTTTGGTGACTCGCCCGTCTCCCACTGCTTCCGGCTTCGTGGGTCTGGGATGCGCGGCCTTACCACCTGCTGTGCCGATTCCACCTCCCCGAGGTGAGGGCAGGTCACCCTCCAGCCCGCCCCGCCCCATCCCTGCCCGTGGGCTCCCTGCCCGTCTGCCCCGCAGCTGGCTGACCTGCACTTGGGCTTATGGGTTCCTTTACTCGTTGGGGCCCCTCCTGCAGACTGGAAGCTTCTCAGGGGCACTGGTCGGATCTGTCCTGTTCACCTTCAGCTTCCCAGCAGCTCCCACACGGCAGGTGCTCAGTGAATACGTGTTGAATGAACGCGTGACACCAATGAGGTGGGCCCAGGCTGCGAGATCTCCAGCCTCTTGCGGTCCTGGCAGGGCTGTCCTCCGCTCCACTTCTTACAGCGGCAGCAGGCCTGGGGGGCTCCCCGGAGGAGGCTGCTTCTCTGCACCCAGGGCTCACACAGCTTCCTGAGGCGGGGTCCCGGGACCCGTGGCACTCCTTCCTCCCTCACAAGGGCTCTGCTGTGCCTTCCGGCACCCACCCTTGTGAGGAATGCTGAGCCCTGTCTGCAATCCACGACCGCATGCCCGAGCCCGCTGGCTGGCAGAAAAGGCTCGTCACTGTCGGTCCTTCCTTCCCTGT
This sequence comes from Leopardus geoffroyi, assembly GCF_018350155.1. NCBI lineage: Eukaryota > Metazoa > Chordata > Mammalia > Carnivora > Felidae > Leopardus > Leopardus geoffroyi. The sequence goes on along the minus strand of NC_059338.1, from coordinate 72,728,109 downwards.
CCCCACTCTGCTCACAGTCTGTGGGGGACAGGCAGCCGGTCAGCTAAGTAAGGCAGGACAAGGGCTGGAGCATAGGTTGGCTCATGGCCTGACTGCAGAGGGCTGGGGAGGGGCAGTGGACAGTGACCACCTGGGTCAGTGAGGCTGTGGGAGGAAGGGGACCTTTGCATCGGCACTGGTCACATGGCCAAGGACGTTGATGTGCTGAAAAGCTGTGTGGGCCTCCCTGGGGGCAGGGGTGGGAGGAGCAGATGTGGCTTAGACCCCGGGGACGGATGGAGGTGCATGGGCGTTGGAGGAGGGGCTTTGAGGTGGGGGGTGGGGCAGAAAAGAGGATGCATTCAGGGTCCGAGAGAGGCTTTGGCTTCTCTGCAGAGCACATGTTCCCGTGTTGTCTGGGCATCTCTGGTGTTTGCCCTGCATGGTGGTGCCCTGGGCACTCGGCCAGCGTCACCTCTGCACCCTCGCTGGTCACACAGAGGCGACCCTTCTCTCTTCCCATCCTGCATGGACGCAGCAGGGTGGGCGGGGCACTGGGAATGGCGGTGCGGTGTGAGGGCCTGTGGTCGCTATGGATAGAGCTTTCCAGAGACAGACGCACTTCCACTGAGCTAGGACATCTCCTTAGCGGCAGCAGCGAGGATGGGGGCCCGGAGATGTGGCTCTAGATCTCGCTCTGCCGCGAAGCTGCTGACCTTTGCTATGTCGTGGCGCCTCCCTGGGCCCCGGCCTCCTCATCTGTCAGCTCGGGAGGCCAGGCTGTGGCCTCCCAAGGCCTCCTGGCCGGGACAGGGTGCACAGGGCTAAGGCGCGTCCGCCCCAGGGCAGTGAGTGGACCCCCAGGGGCCCAGAGCCCTCACCCCACTGGCGCGATCCCCCTCCACTGAGGAGGGCTGGTGACGGGAAGGGTAGGAACAGCCACCCCCTCCCGGATGGGCTCTGCTCCTGCTTACTCGCGCTTCATGAAAAAGGCTTTGCTGATCCCCTTACGGCGTGGGCTTGTCAGGCGAGGTGGGAGGAGGCGGGGCTGAGCTGCCCTCCTTGGGGAAGCGGGACACGGCCATTTACATATTTATGAAATCTTTTCCGTTTCGCCCAGGGCCCCGCGTGCACTAAGAGATGTCACAACTCATTTTAAGCTGGGAATCTGTGCTCCAGGAGTGACAGCTCAGGCCGCCACCAGGGCCTGGCAGATATCTGGAGGTGACGCAGAGCCTTGGCTTGGGTTCCTTTCCCAGGCCCGCGGTGACCGGCTCTGCAGCCACGGCCAGGGCACTTGACCTCTCTGGGCCTCGTTTCCCCGAGTGTAAAAGGAGAATAGACGACGTCTACGGCAGGCAGCTTCTGGCACGGCCCTGAAGGTCCCCCAGCCCTGGTGTTCATGTTCTCGTGTCCTCCCTGGTCCTCTGCTCTTGAGTGTGGACCGGCCCCGTGACTCATTTCTAACAGGAAACATAGGGCCAGCACTTCCGGTGTTGGGCACCAAGACGAGGACTTCATCTGTTCATGCCTTGTCTTGCTCTCTTGATCACTCTCTGTGATGAAGTCACCCGTCATGTGTCAGCTGCCCAATGGGGGAGCCCACGTCCAAGTTCATGAGCAATTGCACCCTGCCAACACCACGCGAGAGTCTGAGGCCCCATGGCCGCAGCCGCAGCGGACACCTGGGTTGCAGCCCACGAGAGACCCAGAGCCAACCACCGGCCGAGGCACACCTATTCCTGATCACAGAAACTGCGAGAGAATCAGGTGTCGAAATTTCGTGTCATTTTGTGTTAAGTTACACAGCGGTTGGTAACTGATCCGCTGCCCCGGCCCTTGACGGAGAGGCTGCCTGTGAGTCTACCACGAACAGCATTCTCACATCGGAGGCGCTCGGGGAGATGTGGGATCGGTCTGTGAGCTGTGCGAGGTGTCTCAGAGGCCTGGGGCCCAGCACCAGCAGGAGCTTGCTCAGTCACAGCGATGACGGGCCAAGGGCCGGGCACAGATCGCCTCGGCACAGGCCTGGCAGCACCCTGGCTTCCTGGTCCGGTCCCACTGCCAAGCTGGCTGCCCCCCCCCGGACCAAAGCCCTCGTCGCAGCCGATGACAGCTGCCCTGTGTGTGTCTCATCTGCCCACCTGCCAGGGTCTGTCACTTTTCACTTTTGAAACAGGAGGGGAGCCAACCGCCCCTAAGCTTTTTTGAGTTTGCACGTGCCCAGTGTCACTCTGCTGTACCCTGGCATTCGGTACGGAGTCTGGAACGCAGCGGTGGTGGGGGCCGGTTCGGCCTGGGACATGGTGGCGGTGGGGACGTATTGGGTCTGGGACACAACAGCTATGGGGGACGTATTGGGTCTGCGACACAGCAGCTATGGGGGACGTGTTTGACCTGGGACACAGTGGCGGTGGGGACGTATTGGGTCTGGGACACAGTGGCTGTGGGGACGTGTTTGGCTTGGGACACAGCGGCGGTGGGGGACATATTGGGTCTGGGACACAGCAGCTATGGGGGATGGGTTCAGCCTGGGACACAATGGCGGTGGGGGACATATTGGGTCTGGGACACAGAAGCTATGGGGGACATGTTTGGCCTGGGACACAGTAGTGGTAGGGATGTATTGGGTCTGGGACACAGCAGTTATGGGGGACATACTGGGTCTGGGACACAGCAGCTATGGGGGATGTATTGGGTCTGGGACACAGTGGCGGTGGGGACGTATTGGGTCTGGGACACAGTGGCTGTGGGGGACATGTTCGGCCTGGGACACAGTAGTGGTGGGGATGTATTGGGTCTGGGACACAGCAGCTATGGGGGATGTATTGGATCTGGGACACAGTGGCGGTGGGGACGTATTGGGTCTGGGACACAGTGGCTGTGGGGGACATGTTCGGCCTGGGACACAGTAGTGGTGGGGATGTATTGGGTCTGGGACACAGCAGCTATGGGGGATGTATTGGATCTGGGACACAGTGGCGGTGGGGACGTATTGGGTCTGGGACACAGTGGCGGTGGGGGACGTGTTTGGCCTGGGACACGGCGGCGGTGGGGGACGTGTTTGGGGTAATAACACCCGAGCAACTGCTCTAGAATTAGTCAAACCCAGATGCTTTGCTCTGAAGGTGGGCAAAAGTTCGCCCAAGATATTCCCTCTTCCCTGTTGGTGCTTGACGTGACCTCCCTTACAATGTCTGCTGGGGTGAAGACAAAAGGGGTAATTGACTTGGCTGCCACGCCCGTCCCTCTGGCCGTCAGGCCTCGGTGGACCCTGGCTTCTTGTCGGGGGGCCCGGTGGAGAAGAGGCTTAGCCACCGGGGTGCGGGCCCAGGGAGGCTGGCGAGACTGTCTTCCCTCCGGCCTGCCTGGCAGGACTGAGACCGCAGACGGGTGTGGACGACTTGGACCCACGGCAGGGCGCGTGCTGGGCCTGGAGGAGGCTGAGGCGGGCCATCTGCCGCGGCGAGGTCCCTGGGACTTTCTGAGTTTCCGAGATGGGGGGAATGTCCTCTCTCGGTGCCGTCCGACCCGGCAGCCACTGGCCACACGTGCCCGCTGGTCTCTTGAACTGTGGCTCGTGTGGCGGAGGAACCAATTTTAGTTTTGTTCATTTCTCCCTACTTTAAATTTAACTTTGAGTAACCACGTGGGGCCAGTGCTTCCGTGTGGAACATGGCGGGTCTAGAACTAAGACAGTAAAGTGGGGGCCACTCGGTCTTTATGTCTGGAATCGGATCTTTCCAAGAACGCTAAAAATAACCCGTACAAAAGAAGGAATGTTGAGAGAGATCTCGCTGGGCTGTGAGGGGTGGGGAGGAGCCGAGGGCCTCCAATCCATCAGAGAGATTTCGCCATCTGTCCAGGAGACTGCTTGAGGGGAAAGAAAATTCTTGACTCATTCCTATTTTTAACAGTGTTTATCTTCAGATCCAGGAGACGCCAGGGGATAAGTCTGGGATGAACGCGCCCTGTGCCCTGTCGTTCTCGTTTATGGTGACCGGGCTCTGCCCCGGACCCAACAGACCAGGCGTGTTCTACGTGGTCATGGCCACGACCAGCTCCTTTGTCACCACGGCCCGTGGTTGTAGGCCACTATGACCCCAGCCAGAATATCATCCCCCGCCCGTTAACACCATCAGGGCTCCCACCACCACCTCCAGCCTTAAATACTGCAGCAATGCCACGGCCAACTCCCTTTATCAACCCGGACCAGCCCTAGGGCCACACAGAGAAAACCCCAGTACCCGCCTTGGGAACCCTGCAGAGCGAGGCATGTCCCTGGTCCTGGTTCCCACAGTCCAACCAAGCACCCGGGGGGCGGTGGCGCATCTAGGCTGGGCTGGCCGGAGGAGTGGATGGCAGGCAAGGAGACGGCCGGGAGGCCTGCCCTCGGTGGCACCACAAACGCTGTCCCTCGCCCACTGCCACGGGCCCACTCTCCCGTCTGGCCTCGGCAGGGCCCCAGGGAGACCCGCAGGGATTGGATCCGAATCCCCCTTGCATTGGAGGTGGGGGCAGTGCCCCCAGAGAGCCAGGGGATCATCCACATCCACTGCCCGGCTATTTCTCATCACGCAAAGTGCAAGCTGTCCCGGTGTGACCTTCTAGTGCCCCGGTCCCCTGAGACTGCCCCCGCCCACAGCTGCTCTCGGTACCCCCCACCCCGACTCCCCCTCTCCCAGCTCAGGCAGTATTCCAGAATCTCGTTACTAACAAAGTTCTAATCCAAGCAATGCTCTTCCTGGGGGTGGGGTCGGGCCGTGCAGGGTGGGGTGTTTATGACCCCAGTGTCTGAGAGATGCATGCTGATGCACACCTCTGGGCTTTGACACGCAGATGTCAGCAAGGGGGCAGGCTTTTCCCCTGGGCAGTCCAGGACTTGTGGGTCAATCTAGTGCTAAGATGAAAGTCGGGGGGAGTGGAGACCCCCGGTGGCCTTGGGACCCCACAGGGGCTTTTTTGGGGTGAAGAATAGAGTGTGCTCTGTGCTGTGTGTCCCCCACCCCGCTCTTGGTCAGCACCTGCTGGGTCCCGGGCAACAGGCAGGGCTGACGGTAACATGCGTCTGTGTGCCGGCCGGCAGACAGATGAATGGCTGAATACCAGGCCTTGAGTTCCGGAGCCACACAGAACCAATCTGGAACCCCAACTCTGCTTTTCCCTGCTGTGTAACTCTGGGCAGCTTGCTTAACCTCTCTGAGGCTCGGTCTCCATACGTGTAGATGTGGGTAATTACGGGTGTCCTGATAGGAGTCTCGGGCTGAGCACGCAGCACTTAACCCAGCACCTGGGACCTCGGTAGTCGTAGCAAGGGGGCAGTGGTCGTCATTTATATTATTATTAGGTGCTTTACACATTCAATACCTCATGTAATTTTCAAAATAGCCCCGTGGGGGGGGGGGGGTTCTAACAATCCCCGCTTTACGATGAGAAAGGCTTGCAGAGGTTGGACTGAAGGAAGGCTCAGGGCCCCTCAGCTCCCGTGCACAGCGCTGAGCGCATGTGAGAACATGATAGGGTGTCATGATAGAATGCACTCAAAGGCAAGCCCAGGGCCCGGGCGCTCTGCCTTGAGCCCCAGGGGATGCCTGGGGCGGCCTAGCGGCTCCACAAGCTGTGTCGGTGAACCTGAACAGCGTCACGTCAACGGCTGCAGCCTGACTCCACACCCGCCCGGCTCTGTGGACGAGATGCTCCTATACTCATGCCCCACCTGTGACGCGGGGCATAGAAGTGGCTTCGCGGGTGGGGGCGAGGCACCCATCTCAGGAGACTGTGGTAAGGGGCCAGCGTGGTGCTCAGCGAGGACGAGGGTCATGTAAGAGGAGCCCGCACGTGGTAGCGGTGAGGTGACTTCACAGAAGCTGGCTGGCACCCGGCTGGTCCGACTCGGGCAGGCCAGGCCAACAGCTAGCAGGCAGCAGGGGTGCTGGGGGCCTGGAGTCGACGGACAGGTTCCCTCCAGGGCAAGTGCATGTGACGCCAGTTGTGGGGGACAGGCTCCGGTGTGCAGGCCGGGGACAGGAAGAAGACCAGCACAGAGCCCAGTGCCCAGGCTCCCTGCTGGGCAGTGCTCAGGGCCGAGCACTCCCTGCAGGCGGCTGGGTGTCCTCCCCACCCCAACATCCCAGGGTCACGAGTGAATGACTTCAGGGCCACCCGTTGAGTAGTATGTGACAGACAGGAGCTCCAGGATCTAAGGAGGTGTCTCTGCGGGCTTAAGGGGGTCAGGGGGCTGCTGGGGTCAGCAGGGGTCCTCTTTCTGTCTGCCAAGCCTCTTCTGAGGTGCTCCCTCCAGACCGCCATCCCCTACAGGCAGCCCTCTGGATTTTACCTCGCATGGGCGCTGGGCTGGGCCCTGGCTCTAAGAACTGCTCCTGCTGACCCCCGCCCCCCAACACGCACCAGGAGACAGGTGCTTTCAATGGCTCTCATCCACAAATGGGCAAACTGAGGCACAGAGAGGCCGAATGGCTGGGCTGGGCCCTGTAGCTGGTGTGGGGCCCAGACCTGCTTCTCTACTCCTGCCCCAGTTTCTGCAGCTTGCGTGGGTCTGCGTTTCCCTGGAGCAGCTCATCTCACCCCACCCCTGCAAGGGGGATGCTTTGTTGTCCTACAGGTGGCCCTGCACACAGTGGACCGGGCGTTCACTGGCTGCAGAGCTAGGAAGCGGGGACCCGGGATTCTCACTGGGCAGTCTGGCCCCAGAGTTGGCCTCAAGGCCCACATGCACTGGCCCACTCAGACCCTGCCAGGCTGAAGACAGGAGGGAGCCCAGAGGACCCGGAAGGCACGGGACAACCATCTACAAGGACTGAAGACCTGCGAGGTCCTGGGCAGAGCACCCGGGATCTGGTCCTGCCTTGGGGTTGGGGTCAGGGCTGAGATTAGGGTCCGACAGGGAGGCAAGCCCTTTACCAAATTGCTTTTGCAAGAGCTGAATCCCTGCCTGAGGGGCAGAGAAAGCTGGGGGGCCCGAGGAGAGTGTGGGCCTGCTGCCTGGGGTCCCCGGCCCCCGCTCAGCCCCAGTCCAGCAGCTCCGACGGCGTGAGGAGGCAGCCCCGAGCTGGCCCTAGTGTCCAGGGCAGGAGTCAGGAGGCTCCCGGGCACCAGGCTCCTCTTTGGGGTCTGCTGCCTCCTGGGGCTGCTCCCCGTGTTGGGGCGGCTGTTTAGGAATACGCGTCAGCCCTCCTCCAGGGGCCCTGGGTCCTGCCATCTGGGTCTGGCCTCCCCGAGGCTCCCGGGCACCGTCTCTCTACCCTCCCAGGGTCTCTCGAGCCGCCTCCCCTCGCCTCAGGGCCGCCCGTCCCTGGATCCAGCCCAGGACCCAGAGCCACAGCCCCTGCGTGCTCTGTGGTGGGGGGCGGCCGGCTGCTGGGCTCACTCAGATGCGGGGGAGCGGGAGCTGACTGAGGACCCTTGCCTCCAGCAGCGATGTGGAGACTGCGCGAGGGAGTGAGTTCTCCAGCGTGGCAGCCGCGGGACGCTGCGCTTTGATGCGTAATTGCTGCTTTCCTGCCTGCTGGCCATTCAGAGGAGGAGAGAGAAAGCTTCCTTCATTTTATCTCGGGAAGGTGGCAGCCTTTTCTGAGATCACAGCGAGGGCAGCAATTAGACCGCAGCCTGGGGTCCGCGGCAGTGCCGAGGGACACGCGGCTAAACGGCGCAGGACGGCCTTCCTGCCTGAGCGCTCCAGCCCTGTCCTCAGGCCAAGTCTGCATTTCAGGAAGCGGGCGAGGGGCTGGCCTGGGCGGGAAGGGTCTTCGGGCGCCGGGGTCCTTGCCTAGGAGGGTCTCTACTCCCTGTCTACCCGGGGCCTCCCGTGGCTTCAATGTGGCCCCTGTGCCCAGGCTCCGGATTCACGTCCGTGGCCCTCTGCGCCTGCTGCGGCCTCCGGGCCTGCTCACATTTTGGACCTCACGGTGTCCAGAACAGAGTTCCTGGCTCCCCCGTTCTGCTCTGGGGACATCACGGCCTCGGTGCCGGTCTCTGTGCCCCCTCGCTCCACCAGTGCCCTCGTATACCAGTGTGACAACACTGACCGTGGGTCACAGGCCCCCACGGGTTCTTTTCACACCCAGACTCCTGCATGTGTCCTCGACCTGCCTCTGTGCTCCAGCTGCTAAGCCTGTTCCTTGGACCCCTGGGCTTTGGGGGCTCTTCCTCTGGGTCTCAGCACCAAGGCCACCTCCTTGGCTGCCTCCCATCTTGGCTACCTTCTCCTCCCTGTCACTGTCACTCCCTGAAGGTCACTGTCCCCTTTTTACTTACTTCACTTCATGAGGGTCTGGAGGACCCTCCAGGGGACTGTCACCCTGTTCCTGGCAGGAGAGTGCCCCTGGTGTGTGTAAATGTTCGCCCAGGCATGTGTGCTGATACAACAAGGGGGGGAAGGACACGCGAGTGTGCTATGCCCACCTTACTGTCTTGGCTTCTGGCTCTCCATCAGCCAACCCCGCCCCTTCCCGCTCCCAGGGTGACATCTCCCTCTCTGTGGTGAGCTGAGTCCCCGCTCTGCCCAGGACTCTGCCCAGGAGCCTGCTGGGCCATCCGGGCAGGAGGGCAGAGGGCACCATGGAACGATCCCTCCCAGGAGAAAAGACAAGCACACACAGGAAGGGAAGCATGCTGGGATGGCATGGCGAGGGGTGCATGCAGTCTGCGGTGGTGAGGAGCGTGTGCAGGTGGCCTGGAGTCTGACAATGAGGCTGCATTGGGAAGGGTCTTGGGGACCTCCCCAAAGCCCCTGCAACGCGGATGGGCGTGCATTTGTTCACCAATGTCACTTACGAATCATCTACTCTGTGCCAGGGCCAGGGACCCAGCCGTGAAGAAGGCACAGCCCCCGCAAGGGAGGCAGAAAACCAGCACACGGTGGCCCAAGTGTACTCAGGACCTGCTGAGGTGAAACATCGGCCCGGGCTTCCTGGAGGAGGTGACACCCACTGGAGTTGTAAAACATGGGCTGAAGAGGGGTTCTGGCAGGAGCAAAGCATGAGGAGTGATGGTACAGTGCTGTTGGCGGGGAGGGGGTTCTTGGAAGCAGGGAGGGTGGGGTTTGCAAGCAGGCAGGGGCTGGTCATGGCGGGCCTCATGTGCTGGCTTCCAGGCAGTGGCTAGAGAAGTAAGTTAAATCCCTTTTAGGAAAAGAAACAGAACAGTGAACAGAGCTGAAGCCACGGGGGCACGGGGCTCAGGGTTCAGAAATGGGCATCGGGGGCTGGATGCTTGGCTCCCACAGGTAAATGGCACTAAAGATCTCCATGGGACAGCAGAACCAGCCAGCTTCTCGGCTTGAAGCCAGGGCTGCCTCTCCCTGCGCCTGCAAACAAACAAAACACGACCAGGGGTGGCCACCTGGGGCCACAGACGGGCCAAGGGAGGCAAGTTCGATGCGGAGAAAGACTGTGCCAGGAGCCCAGCCCCAGCATCTGCAAGGGGACCTGAGGGACAGGTGCCCCTGCTGTCAGGACCCCGGCTCTGTGGTCCTGCACGGAGCTGTCCAGAAGTCCAAATAATGAGAGAAGAAGAACGAGAGTAAGAGGGAAATAAAACGAACAAGACCCTGTTCCTCTCTATGAGCTGCGAAGCAAATCCCAAAGTGTGCAAAGAATGAGATGTTCGTGAAGGCAGCTGGAGACCCAGAGTGAGTGGCTCTGGACAGGACAGATGGGGTGCCATCCCTGCCTGGCAGTCAGAGGGAGTGAGGTGGGGGGACATTGAGGATTGGGGTGGGGGGTGCTCAGTGACTGAGGAGAAGTGGGAAGGAGGCTTATGGATATGCTCTCGGTGTCAGGCTTGTGAGAGAGGGCAGCGATGGAGGGCCAGGTGTGAGCAGGAGGCCATGGGTTTGGTTTGCACTTTGGGGCTGCCTTTCTGCCCCACTCCTGGTATTTCCTTCAGATACGGAGACCCGAATGGCCCTGGGAAATCAGGAAAAATAACGGAGTATGCCCTTTTCCTTTCCCTTTCCCTTAGGGGCATTCTCTTCCACCCTCCTTATGGTGTGTCTTCCCCGGCGGCCTTGCAGTTGCGGGGGGGGGGTCTGTCCCCCTGGGGCAGCGCTTCCTGCAACAGGGGCTCAAGTCTGCCTCCCGCTGGGCAGCCCCATGGCTGTTGCAGCAAGCTTCACCCTCCAACTCAACCTTTCTCAGCAATAAAGGCGATAGTCTGGCTTCCATAAGAAAAAAAAAAAAAAGTAAGTGAAAATATCAACAATGGGAACGTGAATTCGCTCCAGATAAAATTAATTTCATAGAACAGTTTGAGGAGGACTTTAAAATAAACTGGTTCAGGTTACAAGAGATTAATGAAGGTGTAATTCTTACTAAGAAAGAATAAGAAAGTATGGGGGGAAAGGCAGGAAAGAAACCAGATCAAATGGATGTGTATAACCAAATAAAAATCCTGGATATAAAAACAGAGCCATAGGAAATGATGCCATAAACCTCGGAAGGGACATAGCACAGAGAAGAGTAATGAGTTGGATGCACTGTGCTGGAGCTCACCGATAGCACAACACAGACAGAGACAGAAATGAATAAGCGGTCAATGGGGTTGGGGAAGAAATGGAGGCCCTGCCACTGGATGCCATAGTAGAGAAGCGTGGCTTGAAGAGATAATGGCTGAGAATTTTCCAGAAATAAAGAGCCACACTAGTCCTCAGATTAGAATTGCCCTCAGAGAAACGGAGCCAGACAAATAAAGATGCCCCGTGCATGGCACATTGTCACGATTAAAAATACAGAGGATTAGTCACCAGTCTTCAAAGCTACCGGAAGACTTCTGCTTCCAACAAAGACAGAATAACAGGAACTGAATTTACTCCCATGGGAAACAAGCTCTGAATTAGAAATAATAGGAGACAGTGGCTTTCATTACACTGGGCCTCAGGCAATGAAGCACACTGGCCTCTGAGATGTGAGATACTAACGAGGAGAGCCCTAGAGTTGTCCCTGCTTACAGCCCTGAGTCTCTGGGCCACATCAAGAAGATGGGCACTCAGGCAGACCCTGGAAGTCTTCCTGAGCTTATTAAGGGGGCAGGGAGCCTGGGGAGAGTTCCCAGGAGGAGGGTCAGCGAGGAGAAGCTGCATGGGGGGGAAGGCTGGGGGCGGCGGAAGGTCCCCTTGGGCAGTCAACCAGGTACTGATAAGCACACACATGTGAGGAAAGTCACTGAGGCTGGATGGGATGAAATAGTGCCTGACACTCGCACCAGCCAGGCTGGAAGTCCGTGTGACTCATGGGATGTTTGTTGGGCAGAGCACACAGAAGGGCTTTACCTCAAGTGTGGGGATGATTGGGCATACACTGAGCATGTCTCTCATCCTGTCCAACAGTTTTAAAAGCAAGACCTGAAAATATCTAACTGTTTCTAGGTACCTGAACTGCATCCCAGAGAAAAAAAAGAGGAAACATACTTATAAGTATCTAAAAATAGCACCTAAAAAATAAAACGTTCTGTGTCTGACTTCCAATAAAAAGCCACCAAGCATGAAGAAAAGTGGGAAAATATAACCTATATGAGGAGGAAAAAATCAATTGAAGTCTATCTAGAACACAGATGTTAGAATTCGTAGATATGATATGAATATATATGTGTTAAAAAAATTTAACGAGAAAGGATTAATAAATATAAATCTTAATAAAGGGAACAAAAAACCTCAGTAGAAACATGGAAGGTGTAAGAACAGGACTCAAATCAAACTTGTAAATATGAAAATGTCAGTGTGTGGGATAATATGCATTGTATGAGATTAACACAGACTTGAACAGCAGCAGAAAAGGTGAGTGAGCTTGAAGACATAGCAAGAGAAACCATCTGCAATGAAAGTGAGAGGGAAGAGATCATGTTTTTAAATATGAAAAAACCTTCACTGAGCTGTGGAACAACTTCAGATGGCCTAACAGGCATGCAGTTGGTGTCTCCCAAGGGAGAAAAGAGCACAGAAATTGGGAGACATAATAATAAAAAAAAATGTGTTTTTTTTTTTTTTCTAATGGATGTGATACAAAATACAAGCTAGAATATATTCTGGGCCATTAAAACATTTACAAGGATTTAAGTCATATGAAATACATTTTCTGACCACATGGAATTAAACCTCAAAAAAATAATGGGAAGATATCTGAAATACCTCAAAATATTGGAAAATTAGTCATTTATAAAGTATGCATAGGTGAAAAAATTGGAAAAGGGAACTTAGAAAGCATTTGGAACCAAATTGACATGACTATGTAACATGTCAGAATGTTAGCAGTGTCATCACAGCAGTACTTAGAGGAAATTTGTAGCAATAGTTGTCTATACCAGAACATAAGAAAGGTCTGAACTTAGTGACTCAGTGCCTCGGGCTTTTGCCCTAAGAGAAGGGTGGATTAAACGCAAAGTTAGCAGGAGAAATGAAATGATAAAACATCAGATGAAAAGCAATGAAATAGAAAATGTGAAAACAATATAGAAAATCACTAAAATCGAAAGCTAGCTCTTGGAGAAGGCAAATCATTTATAAATCTCTAAGCAGACTTATTAGGAAAAAATGACATAAGACACAAATTACACCAGAATCCTTTTTTTTAATGTTTTTTTTTTTTAATTTATTGTTGAGAGAGTGCGGTGTAAGTGAGGGAAGGACAGAGAAAGAGGGAGAGAGAGAGAGAATCCCAAGCAGGCTCTGCACTGTTAGTGCAGAGCCTGACTTGGGGCTTGAACCCACGAACCGTGAGCCAAAATCATGAGTCAGACACTCAACTGACTGAGTCACCCAGGCACCCACATATTACACGAGGATTCTAAAAGGCGAATCACTACAGATCCTACAGACATGAAATAGATTGTGAAAGGAATATCACAAACCAGTTTTTACCAAAAAAGTTGACAACTTAGATGAAATGGATAGATTCCTGGAAAGACACACTCAAGAAGAAAGAGATAACCCAAAGAGGTCCATATCTGTTATTGAACTTTTGGTTAAGCACTTTCTCACAAAGAAACTATAGCCCCAGATGGCTGTACTGGTGAATTCTACCAAGCCCTTAGGGAAGAGATAATGTCAATTCCATAGAAACTCTTTCAGAAAATTGAACAGGAGGGAATACTTTCTGCTATGGACTGAATATTTGTGTCCCCTCCAAATTCATATATTAAGGCATAATGCCCATCACCCTGATGGCCTTTGGAGGTGAAGTCTTTAGGAAGTGGTTAGAACCTGAGTGTGAATCCCTCATTAATGAGGCTAGTGCCCTTGTAAGAGAGACCCCACCCAGCTCTTTTACAGAGAGCCTTTCTGCTACCTGAGGACACACTGAGAGGGCAACAACTACTCACCAGGAAGTGGGTCCTCACCAGATACTAAATTGGTTGGTGCCTTGATCCTGTATGTCCAGCCTCCAGAACTGTGTGAAATAAGCCCCCCAGTGTGTGGTATTTTGTTACAGCAACCCAAGCGGACTAAGTCACCTCCCAACTCATTCTGTGAGGCCAGCATTACCCTGATGTCAAAACCAGACAAAGATGTTGCATAAAAAAAATAAACAAAACCACAGGCCAATATCTCTTATGTATATAGATGTGTAAGTTCTAAACATAATTGTATCAAATCAAATCCAACGATGTATAAAAAGGATCATACACCATGGCCACGTGGAATGCAAGGTTGATTTAACCTTTGCAAGTCAGTTAATTTAATTTATTACATTAACAAATGAAAAAAGAAAAATTACAATGGTATTTAACTGAAAAGAAGTATTTGACAAAATCCAACACATTTTATGGTTAGAAATTGTCAGCAAATAAGGGATAGAAGTAGACTCGGGGTGCCTGGGTGGCTCAGTCGGTTAAGTGTCCAACTTCAGGTCAGGTCATGATCTCACGGTTCGTGGGTTCGAGCCCCATGTCGGGCTCTGTGCTGACAGTTCAGAGCCTGAAGCCTGGTTTGGATTCTGTGTCTCCCTCTCTCTCTGCCCCTCCTCTGCTTGCTCTCTGTCTCTCTCTCTCTCTGTCTTTCAAAAATAAATAAACATTAAAAGTTTAAAAAAAAGAAGTAGACTCCTCAACCTGATAAAAGGTATCTAGTGAAAACTTGCACATAACATTTTTCTTAGTGATGAAAGGCAGCATTTTCTTTTTGCTAACATTAAGAGCAGTACCATATTTATTCTCCTCACTTCTATTTAACATTATAGTGGAAGTTCCCATCAGTTCAACAATGCATGGTAAAGAAATAAGAGTCATGGAGCCTGGAAAGGAGGAAGAAAAACTCTTTATTCACAGAAAACATGTTTTTTTTTTTTGGGGGGGGGGGAGTCTAATAGTATCTACAAAACACAACAACACAAAACCGTGCTAAGACCGATAACTGAGTTCAGCAATGCTGCAGGGCACAAGATCAGTCTACAAAAACAGTCGTATTTCCATGTATGAGTAAGGATCAGTAGGAAATGGAATTTAAAGGTACCACTGGGAATAGCATCAAAGTTATGAAACACATAGGAACATATCTGTGAAAAACATGAAATACCTGTACATTGGAAAACTAGAAAACATTGCTGGAGGAAATGAAAGAACTGAATAAATGAGGTGACCTACCCTGTCCCCATGTCAGAAGATTCAGTGCTGTTAAGATATTAATTCTCTCAGATTTGGTCTGTAGATGCAATGCAATCCCAATCAAAACCTAAGCAGTTAGAAAAAAAAAAGCGGACTGATTCTAAGATTCCTATGAAAATGTAAAGACCTAAAGAGAATCCAGAACTATTCACAAAAAGCAAGACTGATTATGGACACTATCTGATTTCAAGGCTTATCATAAAAGCCCAGGGGTTGAGAGTGTGCATGGGCATGGAGCTAGACAAACACACCCATGGAGCAGAACATACACACACACACACACACACACACACACACGTGGACTAATGACTTCAACAAGGGTGCACAAGCAAGTTCGTGCAGAAGGGATGGTCTTGCCAACAAATGGCGCTGGGACAATTAGACACCCATATGCCAAAAAGAAAAAAGAAACCTCAATCTATTCTTTGTATAAAAAGATTAGGGGCTCCTGGGTGGCGCAGTCGGTTAAGCGTCCGACTTCAGCCAGGTCACGATCTCGCGGTCCGTGAGTTCGAGCCCCGCGTCAGGCTCTGGGTTGATGGCTCAGAGCCTGGAGCCTGTTTTCGATTCTGTGTCTCCCTCTCTCTCTGCCCCTCCCCCGTTCATGCTCTGTCTCTCTCTGTCCCAAAAATAAATAAACGTTGAAAAAAAAAATTAAAAAAAAAAAAAGATTAATTTCAGAATAGATCATGGGCCTAAATATGAAGGAAAAACATCAACTCCTAAGAGAAAACATGGAAACAACCTTTGTGACCTCACAGTGAGCAAAGATTTCTCAGCCTGAACACCACAAAATAAATGAACAAACTCGACTCCATCGAGACTGCACACATCTCACTGAGAGACACTGTGGAGCGCCTGACAATAGAGCCATGGGCTGAAAGAAATGACCTGCACGTCATGTACCCGATGAAGGACTTTTATCCAGAACAGGTACAGGATTCTCCATGCTCAACAGTGAGAAAACGACCCAATAAAGCATGGCTGCAGACTTGAATAGACACTTAAACATACATGGAGGCAAGGGAGCGCATGGGAAGATGCTCGATAGCACTTGTCTTTAGGAACCGTCCCCACGCGCACTCACTGAACGTAACAATGGAAAAAACGATCGCATCAGGTGTTGGCGAGGATGTGGGCGACAATGCTCATGTGCGGCAGACGGGGACGTACAGCGATAGGGCCACCGTGGAAGCGCAGTGTGACGGTTTCCTAAAAGTTAGACATACGCCCACCGTATGATCCGGCCATTCTCCCCAGGAGAAGAGAGGCATGTGTCTAAGCCAAAACTTGCACATGAATGCTCACAGCAACTAAGTTCATAAAAGCCCAAACCAGGGGACAGCCCCTCTGTCCACGGATGCCTGCATGGGAGATCACGTCGTGGCACGTGGTACCCGTGTCACGGGATGCGGTCCAGCGGTACGGGAGAGAGGGCAGCTCGAGCGACGTCATGGGTAAATCTCAACACGATGGTACCGCGTGGGGGGCGCCAGACGTGAAAGGACCCTGAAAGTCTCCTGCGCTGCTCGCTGCAGCAGACGTGGCTTCAGTGTGTATAACCCACAGGGTATCAGTGTCTAGGACAGAGAGAGCACCTCCACGAAAAAGACAGAGAAACCTTACGGAAAAATGGGTAGTTTTTGCATAGCTCGCTAGCGAGGAAACGAAATGGCAAATACATAAAGGAACCTCATTGTCACTATCGCGGGAACGGCGGTTACTCTGCAGGCACGCCATTCCACCCGCGTGGGCTGGCAGAGGCTGGGAGCCGGCCCACAGCCGTTCGAGGGTACGGAACAAGGGGTCTCTGAGCCGTCACCGTGGGAGCGCCCCAGCACCACTGTGCGGAGAGCAGGGCGGCCGGTGAAGCCGCCCGTGGCCTGTGCGCAGCAGTGCTGCTTCCAGAAAATCCCTCACGACAGGTGCAGACAGACACGTCCGCCCGTCCACGGGAGGACGGTGCGCGATTGCTCCCTGGTCAGGAAAGGCCTGGTGTGGGGGAGGGCAGTGAGGATTTGAGCTAGAACCACCCTTCCCCACGCGGCTAAGTCTCGCGAACGAACGCTAGCTGCAATGCGTTGCACGGCGTAACCCACTATTTATGTAAAGTTTAAAACCCTACAAAAGAACATTACATATTGTTTATGGGAACATAAAAATGCAGTAAAAGTAGGCAATGCTAGCACATGAGGAACATCTCATTCCAGCTGCGGGTGTTGTCTCTGGGAGGGGATGCGGGGAGGTGGGAATGGGGAGAGTGACAGAGGCCAGGCGAGGGCCGCCTCCGCTGTGACAGGCCAGCACCAGGCATCCCTGGGAGGCCGGACCTCTAGCCAGCGGCCCAGGGTGCCTCCTGGAGAAGGTGACAGTTGCCTGGGGCCCGGCATAGAAGTGGATGGAACAGAGCCGGGCAGGGTGTTTCCTGGATGGAGAGACCCCCGGTGCGATTCTCTGGCGGAGGGGACACTGGACACCTTGGGGCCAGCAAGGCCGGCTCAGGTGACATGCAGGGGGCACTGAGGGCCTTGGATTTTGTCCTGGAGGCCGAAGGAGCCAATATCAGGGGTGTGGAGGAAGCAGGGGTGAGGGGAGCTGCCCTGGCCTGGCTGCTGGCATCCCCGCCTGGAGGGTCCCTCACTCTTGTCACTGCAGCTGGCTGCATAGGCTGGGCCTCATGGCTCTGCCACACACACGAAACCCGCTGGTTCCCACTCCGCGTCTTTACCTGGGTACCACCTCTGATGCTCTTGTCAGGCCCTCGAGTCCCCACAAATATGTCCCACTGTTCAGGCGGCTTCTGTCTTCAGGTCTTCCTGCTGTCTGACTTGTCCCAGTCGATGCTGCTTTCTAAGACCCTCCCGTGCTGCAGATAGACACCTGCTGGCAGCTTTTCCGGGTGCATCCCCTACCTGCACCCCGCATTGTACCAGCACATCCCCTCCGGCACTCCCCGGAGCCACTGCCTTAGCCGGATGACCTCGGACTGCCTTCCCCTCTGGCTCTGGGCTGCGCTGGCCATGAGCGGTGGGCAGTCAGCAGAGGAGGGACACAGGCTGGCACGTTGGGACTCACTTCTTGCCCTGCCCACCAGGGTCAGGGGGAGAGGCCGGGGGCGGCGGGGGTGGGGAGCGGCGGAGGCCAGCGGGAGAATGGGGGACACGTGGGCCAGAGCCGCTCGTCCCGTCACCCAGTCCAGGCGGAGCCCCCGCGGGCCCCAGAGTGAGTTGGTTGGCTCCCTGAGTGTGGCCCGTTCCAGCTGACCTCCCGCCGCCCCACGTAGCCTGCCGTCAGGTGCTCTGAGGTCTGGGGGCTCCTGGTGATGTGGAGAGGAAGAGATGGCTGATCAGACCCCAGGCCATTTGAAGGGTCTCCTCCTCCGTGTCCCACTCCCCGGCCCCGCCAGGGTCTCCACAGGGCTGGAGCTGGGGCGTGGGCCCCAGCTGACACCAGCACACAGGAGTCCTGCCCCAGCGCCCTGGCCAGCGCTCCTCCACGGGCTTCTGCTCTGATGGGGACACATGGCCTATCTGGCCCCTGCTCCTCAGGTGCTGACAAACCTGGTCACGGGTCTTCATTGGCCGTTCAGGGACCTCCTGCTGCAAATGCCAACTTCAGCCTTTGCTCATTCCTCACCTGTCTTAACCCCTGTGTTTTCCAGAAAGGGCAGCTCGGGCTCCTGGGGGCCAGGGTGTGCCGGGATCCCCACCGTCAAATGCAGGGCACGTTCAGAGCCCCGGGATCTGGACGCCTGGCCCCTCTCCTGCCCTCCCCTCTCCATGGTGTATGTGAGACAGGGCCCTGCTGGAAGAATTTCCACAAGCCAGCAGCACGGAGATGCGCCCCCACCCCCAGCCAGCCGAGGTGCCCACGGGGCACATCGAGTCCCCTGTGTGTGCTTTTCTGCTGAGCTGTCACACGGGGTATTATCTGTTGTTGCAATGTATTATTGCCACAGACACCGCACGTTAGATCTCAGTGTCAGCAAAAAGATCAAGGAAATTCATTTATTATTAACTTATGATAGATGTAAGACTGATTGCTTTGTGGGCTCTGGGCTTCAGGGGAAAGTGGGGAAAACGTGGCCACTATTCAAGGCCACTTGTCCCACCCCAGCCACTGAGGGTGGGGTCAGCTTGCAGATTTGGAAATGAGGAACTGAGAAAATAGCATTCGTATGGCGTCCTCCGTCCAGCCCAGCACACGTTTGCCTACGACGGCCTCTCGTGTCTAGGGCGAGGCTGCGGGACGATGAGACAGTGCATAGACAGGAGCCCTCAGACCGCCCCGTTCATGGCCACTCGCCATGTGCCGGGCACTCTTCGTTTAATCTTTGCGACAACCCTGGGAAGCAAGTGCTGTCCTTGCCCCTTTTTGTGGACGAGGGGAGTGGAGGCCGCCAGCAACTTGTCCGGCGTCTCGCCATCCAAACCCTGCACAGCTGACCCGCTGTGCACAAGGTCAGTGCCCACGGAACGGGTCTCCTTTGCCTCACTGGTACCCGAGGCCCAGGCGAGGAGACTGAGGGTCAGAGCAGGGCAGTGACCGTTCAAGGTCACCTGAGGAGGGGCTGAGAACACGTCCCTCTCTGCTCTATCTCATCCACCCCGAACCCCACACACACACCTTCGGGACAGGTAGGCCTTCCGCCTGGCCTCCCGAGCCAGCCCCGCACCCTGTCCCACTGCATTTGACAGGCCACTGTCCCCTCCAAGGCCTGAGAAGTCAGCCAGGCCGGAGCCTGTGTGTCTGGGCCCAGTGCCTGCTGCAGCCTGCCCAAGGGGCCTCGGCCGTAACAGGTCAGCAGGGGTGTTAGGAAAACCCAAGGCTTTGGGCTTCATCTGCCCAAGGCCACCTTGGTCCCTCCAAGATGGCACCTCCAGGCGCGCTTCGGTCCTGGGGGCTCTGGGAGGTGGGCGGGGGTGGTGGGGGCGGGTGCAGGGTTCCTGGAAGGGGGAGGGGCCTCAGGCCGTCTGGGCACCTAGAGGATCACTGTCCCTGGGTCCCCACTCCGGGTCCCGGTCTCTGGGCTGGGCTGTGGGGAAAGAGCGGGAGTGGGTGCAGGGCTGGAGCTAATGTGAGGACCGCAACACTCGGTGACCGACACAAATGACCTTTTAATGCTACGTTTAAAACAGAATGAAAATAAATGCATATATATCCACGCGGAGCAAACTAATATTTTAAATCAATACAGCATCGGCCGGGGCCGGGGTTAGCGTGAAGGGTGCACGTGCCTGCGTGGTGGACCCTGTGTCCATTTAACAATGTAGATGTTTATCCCCCAGGGGTTCCTTAGGCGGAGCTTTTGTTTTTAAAATGTTGCATCGAAAGACTGTTTATCTGGATTGCCGAGCCTCTTGCACTGATTCTCCCTGGTCCCAGCTCCATGGGATCCAATCTTTATTTATTTAAACTTCTGATATTCTGTTCACCTTGGACCGTTGTGTGTGCAGTATTTTTCACATACTGCATGAAAATAGTATTTATCTTGATTGCGGAGTTTCCTGGCACCCCCTCGGGTTCTGCGTCCAGGGCCAGTGCCTCGCTTCCCACTCCTGGGAGAGGAGGGCATGTCAGCTCTGGGCTGTGGAGGCTGGAGCAGCCCTGGGGCATCGCCCTCCAGCGAGGCCGGAGCCCTGGCCCGCACCCCGCCGCCACCCCCCCCCCCAACACCCCAGCAGCGTGGGCTGCTCCCCTGGCCTCAGTTTTGTCACTGGGAGAGGGGGGGTCTCTTAGCATCCTTGCTAAGCCTAGTTCCTGGTGATGGTCAAAGGACAGCACAGTTATCTTAGAAAACATCGAGAGCGTTCCAGCTCCTGGGCAAGCTCTGTGTGACTTGGGGCAAATGGGCAATTGTAGGGCAAACGCAAAGCAAGGGACGAGCAGCGCTGGGATGACACGGTGAGAAAGGCACCGCGTGCCCCACCGTTGGGCATTGCACGAGCCGGCGTAGCTGCAAATCCCAGTTTCTTAAAACTGCTGCTGCCTTCTCTGTCCTGGGTGTGCCTGGCACCCCACGCAGGGCCGGGAGACTCTGTCGGACCCCGCAGGCTCAGAGCGGTCCCGGCACAGAGTGAGCGTCAAAGGGCGGCCTGTCCTTGGTAACCTGGGGTGCTGCGGCTGCTATCCCTTTCCCTCAGGGCCCCGAGAACCCCTGCCCCCCCAGCCCCCCAAGCCAGGCCATGCCCTTCCCCCCACCCTCGCCCCCTGCCCTGTACTTCCGTCCTGATTTCTTCATTTCTCCGGCAGGCCTGCCGTGGCCTGACTAGCGTGACAGATACGCTCGAATGTGTCTAATCCTTGTCAAGAGATTTGGAGTTGCTTTAAGCAGAGCAGATGAATTAACCATTTTGGCAGGGAGGGGCTTTTCTCTGCTTTTGAGAAGTGGGGCCAACTGAGGTTGGCAGCTAGGGGCCGGGGCCGGGCCTCGAGCCTCAGGTCCCGACCCCCGCCGGGGCGCAAGCAGAGGCCGTGAGGCCACCCGCCACCTGATTTTGGTCGGAGACACAGAAGGGAAGGAGTTAAGCCGTGAGCTGCCTTCCCCAAAGCAATTAATTACAGAATTGGAGAGGTAGGCCCAGACAATTACGTCCTAGACAAAGGAGACGGAGGGAGGCGAGGGTAATAACTTCAGAGGGCCTCGCGCTGTGAGATTAATAAGCGTTTGGCATTTGGGCGGCCGGCGGGGACTTGGGCAGCTCTGCCCCAGGGCCTGCTGCGTGCTGCCCCCTGGGAAACCCCCCGGGCTCAGGTCACTGTTACTGTGGCGGCTGCCCCTGTTGGCTTCTTCCAGAGGGTGGGGGCGGGGCAGGCGGAAGGGGGGGCTGGGGGAGGGGGTCCTGGGGCTTTGGGATGGAGATCCAGGCTTGACCTCAGCCCCAGCCAGGACGCCTCGCGAAGAAGGCCACTGGGCTCGAGACCCCGTTTTGCCACTTACGAAGTGCTGACCTGTGACAAACGGGGTTCCTGTCTCCTCCTCCAAGTGACAATGATCACAGTGGGCCGGCTGGCCACGCAGGGTCAAAAGAGACTGTGGGACAAGCCTTTGGTGATGTTCCTGGCGTGGGGCAAAGGCTCGAGGCCGTGCCTTTCTTGCCCCTGCAGCCCCCCCAACCGCCTGGCACACGGCAGGGCCCGCCCTCCGCCGCCCACTCCAGCGCTGGCCATCAAGCCCCCGGCCCGTCCCTCCTAAGCAACCTGACCCCCGCACTGCAGCACAGGGTGGCTTTCCCCTTCCCCACCATCTCCTCTTCCCTTGAAACGCCCCTGCCAGGGGAAAGGGAAGTCCTAAGGAGAGGGAGGTCTGGGGCTGGGAGAGCGGAGTTCATTCACTGATTAATTCACTCATTCATTCATCCCTCAGACAGCTGTTTCCTGGAGCCGGCCTGTTTGCTGCCAGGGGACCCGATGGGCCAGCCCAGCCTGGTGCCCCGTCCGTGCGGAACACGCCTGCAGGACCAGGGACACACGGCTGGGAGACTGGCAAATGTATTCAGCAGCCTTTCAGGGGAGGCATGCTTCTGCGACAAGACTCAGCAGGGGCAGGGAGAGAGTGAGGGCCGAGAGGGCGGGGTGGGCCCTGCATTCTGGTGCAGGGAGGGTGTGTGCTGGGGGCCAGCAGCCCAGGGCGGGGTGAGGCTGTGCGGTGTGGCCACTCTGGCCAGCGGGGTCCAGCCTAGGGACCCAAAGACCCCGCTCAACCCCAGGCCCGCAGGGGGACAAGGAGGCGGGCCAGCTCCTGGCCGGATCTGTTTCTCTAGCCGTGACACGGGGGAACAGGAACCAGTCCCAGGGCTGCAGGAGACCCCACATGCGGAGCCACGGCCCCCAGGAGGCCCCCTCCAAGGGGCTCTGCTTGGCGGGAAGGGCCCTCCCTGGTCGCCCAGCCTCACTGTGCCCCGTTCACGCCGGCCGGAGGGGCCGATCAGCCGCGTTAAGCCAAGGGCTTCGGGGCTTTGAGGAGCCCCCTCCCCCACACGCGTGCACGGGTGAAATCGCGTTCCCTCCTCCACTCCTATCTCTGTGCAGCAGACGCGCGGGGAGGCTTTTAAATACTAACTGGAAAGCCCCGAACCGCCGGACTTGGGCAGGCAGGTGCCTTTAATTCTTCATTTTCTCGCCCCCGGCGCCACCCCTCGCGGGCCGCGCTTTCTGTTTAATTAGGGGAGAGAGAAAATTGTGACATCAACTCAAGGGCATCCCCTCCCCGATGCGGAGAAAGCAGGGAATTAATCGCAGGCCCAGCCAGCACGGCCCCCTGAGCAAATCCACTTACTGATTTAAACAGTTGTAGATAAGGTGGGGGGAGGGGCGGCCTCTGGGGGCTGCGGTGCAGGGAGCCCCGCCCCTCCGAGAGGCTGGGCCTCGGGAAGGAGCAGAGGGTCACGTGGCCCCCCGCCCCCGCGGAGCCCCGCACAAAGCCGGGGGCAGAGGCAGGTTTGTGTTCTCTGTTCTGGAAATCTGAGCGCTGGGAACAGGCTGGGGGCAGGGACAGCTGGGCAGCCGAGGGGGCGGACTTTGAAATCTGTTCGATCACTCATTCATCCACCCACCCACCCACCCAGCCGTCCTTTCATTCATTCGTGCTACGCGCACTTTTCCAAGGCGGGACGGGTTTCAGGCTCTGTCCTGGGCACGAGGCTCAAGGCTAAGCAAGAGGGACCCTGTCCGCTCCCGCGGCCCAGGCCAGTCTCCTGAAGACGGCATGGACCCGATGACCGTACCCCTGTGGGTGTGCTCGTCTCCGGTCCCCTGGACTGCCCCGTGGTTTGGCCAATGACCTAGCATCCCGGCACCTCCCTGGTCTGGTCACTGCAGTGGGGGCCTGGGGGCGGGGCGGGCGGATGACCAGTTGGTACAGGTGCCACGAGGGAGCACTCCCTCTCTGTGCCTCATCCAGAGTCCCCAGAGCCCCCGTGACCTCACCCCTTCTCCCAGGGGGGCCTCCAGGATGCAGCCCTGGCAGGAAACTCCTCTGAGCACCATTTCCTCCCCCCGCCAGGAGGACACGCATAGAGGGCATGTCCCCAGCACGGGCTACATCCCCTCTTGTGCCCCATGTCCTAGTGGCAGGCCCAGCTCTTGGGGCACGGTCCCTGCCCATGTGGGAGGTGGGTGGCTCTTCTTCTGACGTGGGGTGAAGCCTCACCTTGGGGCCTCTCCTCCTCCCCGCTGCCCGCACTGGATTTATCCACTCACCAAACCAGCTCCCCGGTCCAGGCTGTTGGCTTCCTAATCTACCGCTGGGATCGCTCAGGAGTCCCTGACTCATCGAGGGTTCTTCCCGCCCCAAAGCCTTGTCAGGGCTGAGGATGGGGACAGGCGTGGGGTTTCCGTCTTACCCCCGCTCTGCCGCGCCAGGGCTGCGGCCTGAGTGAGTCGGCCCCTGGCCCCCAGTCTCCCTGTGTGTGAAAAAGTGTCAGGCTGGACGGTCCATCCCTGCTTGGACAGTGTGGGACTTTGCAGGGCTCCTGGAACCGCGGGCCTGACCCTGGAGTCCCCAAGGTGTCCACCTCTCTCTCTGCCTCAGGATCACTGCCGTAGCGTTTGGTTCCGGGACGATTCCTGATTCAGAGGTTATTTCGCTGCTGACATACCTGTGGTCAGCCGGCCAGGGCCCCTGCCATCCAAGGGCTTGTCCGGGGCCAGGACCTGCCCCACACAGCTGCAGCTGGAGGCCTCTCCCTACAGCTGCTTGAGCGTCCTCACGAGGTGGTGGGCAGTGATGGGCAGGTGGCAGGAGAGTGACGGAGAGACAGGAGGACCCTAGAGGCCAGTCACCAAATACCCAGGTGTGGGGGGGGGTGCGGACGACTCAGCTCTGCCTCCCAGCCCATGGCCAGCCCGAGCTTCCTCCCTTCCCCGATGGCCCACCCCTCCCCGCCTCTCCCCATGCTGTTCCCAGGCCTCTTCCGGCCTGGCTGTCTCCTTCTCTGTCTGTGGGCGCTGTTGAGTCTGTCTGTCCGTCTGGTGAGCGTGTTTCTCCCTGGTCACCTTCCCCGTGTCCCACCTCTGCACCCAGGGAGACCCCGTCTTCCTGCACAGCTTCGGGGGCCCTGCTGGACACCCACCGCTGGGAGCATGGGCCTCCTCTTCCTCATTCAGAACCAGCCTCTTCAACTGCTGATCGTTGAAAGGAAGAAAAACGAAGAGAAAAGAAATTCAGCCTGTGGAGAGCCACCCGTCAGGCACACTGTGCTGTGTAGTGAGGACTGAGAATTTCAGAGCCTCTCAGCCCGGAGCCTGGCTGCCTCCTGACCGTGAGCCACACTCCCCTCCCGGCCAGTCCTCCTGTTCTGTGTCCCCTCCCTGGGCCCCCACGCTGGCAATGGGAGGTGGCCACCCACCCCAACAGGGGATGGTGGAGACTCACCTGTTCGGTGGGGTGTTGACTCTCCGTGGCCCCACCCTCACCTCGTCTGGGCCCAGACTCCTGCCCCTTCCCAGCGATGGGTGGGCGAAGTCCCCCGAGTGACCTCAGAGGACTCTTGTGTCACCTGCCACGGCTGTTACTCTCGGGGCCGTCCTGGGAGTAGCCGGGTCCTCATCTCCGAGAAGACCTCAGATGCGCAGGGGCCCCTGAGAGCGAGTCAGGCTTCTCCAAGACGCCCTCCTCCCCACCATGTCTGCCCCAAACGCCTTTTCTGCTGGGAGTCCCCCACACCACGCAGTCCCGGGCACCCCTAGGCCGTGACCCTCTTGGGGCCTGGATGACAGAGTCCTGGACTGCGGGGTGGGGACAGTGAACCAGCAAAGACCATCGACCCGTCTTCTTCATTCCCTCACGTCCGGAGGCACGTGTCGTCAGGACTCGCGGCACATACACTCACTGAAAGTGTTTGAAAACCAGAAGTGTAGGAAGAAACGCCGCTGGCTGGATACACGCTCTGTTGTAATTTTAGGGAACCTCCTTCCAGCCTTCTCCTTCTGTCAGCTCCTGTTTCTGGAACGACTGGAATCAGTGTGTCCAGCCTGGGTCTTCAGTCCGTGCTCCCTGCGTATTTTCTGTGCTCTTACGTATTCTTTTTATTGACCTCTTTTTTACTGTAAGAATTAGTCTTGCTTATGGAATTGTCCCTGGGTGAGCATTCATATTATTTCCGGTATTTTCATATATTTTCACATAAGGCCATAATGAGCATGGTTGTGTCAAAAGCTTATTTTTTTCCCCTCGATTCAGGGAACTATTGTCTCAGACGGATAAATGACAAGGAAATATTGGGCTGAACCTAAATTTGTCTAAAGGTTTTAAAAAAATATTTCTTTATTTTGACAGAGAGCGAGGGAGCACAAGTGGGACAGGGGCAGAGGGAGAGAGAGGGAGAGAGAGAGAGAGAGAGAGAATATCCCAAGCAGGTTCCACACTCAGAGCACAGAGCCCATCTTGGGGCTCAGTCCCATGACCCTGGGATCATGACCTGAGCTGAAATCAAAAGTCAGATGCTTAATGGACTACTGAGTCCCCCAGGCGCCCCCATCTAAAGCTTTTGATACGTATTTCTTAATTTCTTGGAAGGGAACATTGATTTTCATCTTAGGGTTTATTTTTGACCCACATTTTCACTTTCATAAATCCCAAAGAATCCATTTTTCCTTTGTCCTGTCTTCTGTTATTTCTAACCATACAGGCCCCCTTCCTCACTAGAAGTGGGGTGCTCGGTCGATTCCTTGCTGACTGTCCTCTAGTCTCACTGGGCATGGCTCACCGATGCCACGGGGGCGTGTGGCTGAGTCCGGGTCGAGCTGAGTGCCCCACCACCCAGTCTCTGTCACCAGCACCGAGGATCCAAACCCTGCACCTGCTGAGGTTCCCCAATCTGCTGTTCCTCCCACCTCAAAGGACTGGTTCCCCCCCTCCCTGCCCTCTGACTCTGGCCTCCTCGCTATGCCTTGCCCTGAGCTCCGGGGACCTGCCTGCCAGTGACACGGCTGGTGGAGGCATGCAGCCCCTTCCTGCTTTTCTCCACGGAGAATGACATTTAATTTTAATTCATTCAGATTTGAGGGTGAAGAGCCACCCGTGGCTGGAGGCTGCCGTGTGGGTGGTGCAGGGCGGGCGGGGCTCTGTGGCCTCGCCCCTGGCACCTCTCCTCCCCGGCAGAGTCCTCTTTCCCACTTAGCCACAGGAGCCCCGCCCCAAGCTGCCCACATGGCTGCCTCCAGCCGTCCCTGGGTGCCTGGGTGGTTCAGCGAGCTGAGCATCCGACTTCGGCTCAGGTCATGATCTCACAGTTTGGGAGTTCAAGCCCTGAGTCGGGTTGTCCGCTGTCAGCACAGAGCCCGGTTCAAATCCTCTGTCTTTCCCCCCCTCTCCCTGCCCCTCCCCTGCTCACACCCCCCCTCTCTCAAAAACAAACATTAAAAAAAAATTAAAAATAAGTAAATAAAAACCTTAAAATAATTCACTTCTTCTGTGCCAGTGCTCACTAGCCCCATGTGGCTGGCAGCTGCCCCACTGGGCAGGCGGGACACAGAACATTCCAGCACCACTGGTGGTCCTGTGGATGTCACGGCTCGTGACCTCGGAAGAGGGGTGGGAGGGGAGGGGTAGGGCTGAGTCAGGCTTACTGAGGGAGGTCTGGGTGCCGCAGGAAGGACACAGGGCAGAGGACGAGGACGGTCCACGGGTCAGCGGGTGGGAGGGAGCAGGGAGGGGAGAGGGAAGCGGGGGCGCGGGTGCCCAGGCAGGTGGGCTGTGTGGGGAAGGGGGAGGGGTTGTCTGATGGCCCGAAAGCCAGCTGGGGAGGAGGCTGTGGCCCAAGCCCTGAGTGGGGGTGAGTGGGGTGTGTCAGAGGCGCTCCCGGGCAGAAGGAAGCCGTGTGGGGGTCCTCCCCAGGTGCTCCCGGTCCCCTCACACCCTGGGGGCCCCCACGCGGCTTCCGTCAGCCCTGGGCTCCTCTGGGTCCGCCGCCACGAGCTGCAGATGTGATTGTCCAGCCGGCTCCCGCTGGTTCCCAGAGACACCCGGTGAACTCGACTCCCCACAGGGCCCCCCAGACGCCCCGGCCCAGCGAGTGCACCATCCAGCCTCCACACCCTGAGAGGAGGCTCTATCCACTCCGCCCTGAGGCACTTTGGGCTGGTTTCACCCCCACATCACTCAGCCCTGCGAGTTTTCCCCCATCAGGTGGCTATTCCAAAGTTCACTGTCCTGCCCTCACTTACAAACACACAGGGCCCGTCACAGTCTGGGCTCCCCACACAGCCATTGGGACAGCCGGTGAGTGCTGGGGCCAGGATGTGGGGACGGGAGGCCTGGGGGCAGAGCTGTGTGGCCTCCCACCCGTGTCTCCACCGCTGGCCACTGGTCTCTCTGCCCCCCACTCTTCATCCCTCCCAGCGCCGTCTCCAAGCAGCCACGGCGTCCAGGGGGCCTTCTAGCATCAGTCTGACCTCGTCAGCGTCTGCCGTCTCCTGCACAGGTAGATGCTGGGTAGACGCTTGTTGGACGAATGTCGGATGAAGGGTGGGCAGGTGACAGGCCCTAGCAGCCTGCTGTGCCCCACGGACGGGCCCACACCGCCTCCAAGCCTACTGCGCCCAGCTCTTCCCCCAGCATTGGGGCAGGAAGAGGGATCTGCGGTGGGGGTCCTCCATCAAGGGGGTCCTCCTTGCTGCCCTGTACTGGTGTGCCTGATGGTCCCCAGATGCCCTCTCTGTGAGAGCAGCTTCTGGTTTGCATGGTTGTTCGAAATTTAAGCAGAAATGCTTTCGAGTGAATGACTCAGGGCGTGGGCACTGCTGTGTGAGGCTCGTGGAGGAGGGTGGACGGCTCCCGGGGCCGGACTGCCCTCCCGCAGACATCCCAGCGCTGGATGCGTATGAAGTGAGGTGAAGGGGCCCTGTGGTGACGGAAGAGGAGGGGGACGGGTGCGTCCCCGTGAGCAGGTGCTGGGACCCGTGGGATGCGCAGCGAGTGCTGGCGGGGTGAGCAGCCGGTGGGCGTGTGGGACCGTGGTGCCACGGAGACAGGGAGACGGGCCGCTGCCCCAGGCTGCCGGGGGAGCAAGAGACCGGTCCCCGGGTCAATGCCGCGGTGTCTGCCGTGTGACCCTGTGAACAGCAACTGCGACCTGGGCCTGAGCTTCGCCATCGGAAGTTCAGGGTTCAGGGGCATGCCTCACCAGATATGCACGGAGCATCGATGCCCAGCCAGGCCGTGTGCCTAGGGCAGGGGAGCCAGGGCTCCATGTGGGTCAGGGGCGGGTCGGGGCGGCCCTGGAGCTGGCAGGCCGAGGCGTCAGGGAGGCAGCTGTAGCCCATCATGAAGACAGGCTTGCAGCCAAGCTGTCTAGTGATGGAATGCAGTGAGCCCCCCGTCTCCAGAGGCATTCAAGCAGGAGGAATGGATACTATGCAGGGAATCTGAGCGAGATGTCTTGATTTTTTTAAATCAAGACTATTACAGGGGAATAAATGTTGTCCTTCCAGCGATGTTTGCACCTGACCCCCCGAACCAGCGAACGTGAACTTGTTTGGGGAAAAAAGTCTTTGCAGATGTAATTGGGTTAAGGGTCTTGAGATGAGAATATCTTGACAGTCCCTGAATCCAATGACAAGTGTCCTTACGAGAGGCACACAGGGGAGAGACACATTGACATGAGAGCCCAGGTGGAGATCGAGGCAGAGACAGAGCAACGAAGTCACAAGCCAGGGAGGTCTCGGCTCCCAAAGCTGGAAGAGGCCGGAAGCTCACTCCCCAGAGGCTCTGGGGGAGCCCCGCCCTCCAATGTCTTGATTTGGGACTTCCGGCCTCCAGAACCAGGAGAGGGTAGATCGTGCGTGATCCCTTGGTATGGCAGCTCCAGGACGCAAGCTAGGCCATCAGACGTCCCCAGACAGCAGGCTGTGCCAGACCAGCCCGAGACCCCTGCCCGGCGCTGCTCCTCCCCACCGCCCGCCCCCAGAGGCCAATACTCCCACGCCCTCCCGGATGACCTGGCCTTCTCTCTCCTTATCTCCAACTGGCCACACAAGGTGCTTCTCGATTTTCCTGTCATCTGGGGCTCTGTCGGCCACTCACCCATGTGCCTGCCGGACCCCGCCCTCCGGGGGCCAGGATGTCCACATTTCAGCAAACGCCAACCGACCGCGGACCCGCCTGCGCACTGAGCCCCCTGCCGCCACCTCGTTTCTCTTCTGTGAAACGCTGTGCTGTCACGGGAGTGGATAAGGGTCTTACTTTGTCATTTGCTTAGCTTTCTGTACACTTAGCGCTAATCCCACCTCCAATCCCCAGCAGTTGGGTAAATACTTCCCGTACCCTGGTGTTTCCCTCTCCGCGGGGTCTGCTCTCCTCTGCCCGGTCCTGCTGCTGGTCCTGGGAGCCCTGGGGCCTTGCCTGCTGCTCCGCGTGGCTCAGAGGGATCCCCCGGGGAAGGGTGTGGGGGTGTCTGGGCCGTCGGAGGGTGAGCGCTGAGGGCACCCTCTCGCTAAGTCCGTGACTTGGCTGGCCGGGCTCCCAGGGTGCGGACCGAGCTCCCTGAGCAGCCAGGCCTCCCATGCTTGGCTTCTGGCCCCCAGCCCCCCGCTCAGAACACCGATGGCCTTTTGATTCCCTGTCTTCTGGGCGAAGCCTGTTTGTTGGCTGGTTGTTTCTTGCTCCGTCTGGGAGCTGGGTGGGTTTTCTCTTTCTCTTTCTCTCTCCGTGTACGTGCCCTGCTGTGGGTGGACTTTCTTCCAGGTGCCGACTTCCCAGAGGGCCCAGTGAACTTGGAAACCTGTGGGGGTCAGCTGGGGCCACCCTAACAAAGCACACAGGCCCCCATCTTTAACCACAGGATTTACTTCTCCGACCTCAGCGGCTGAGGGTCCGAGACCCAGGAGTGGGCAGGGCGGGTCCTCCTGAGACCTCTCCCCGGCGTGTGGATGGTGTCCTCCCCCCCACCCCCGCCCCATGTCCTCATGTGGTCGCCCTCCAGCACGTGTCTGCATCCTGGTCTCCCCTTCTTGTGGGGACACCAGTCAGCCTGGATCGGGGCCCCCAGGGCCCTCCTTTACCTCAGCCACCTCGGCAAAGACCCACCTCCAAGCACAGTCACCCTGCAGCCCTGGGGGTGGGACTCAGCGTGTGGCTCTGGGGACCCGGTTCAGCCCACCCAGGGCCCCTCCACTGGGGACAATTTATTGAGTCATTTCTGGGGTGGATCCCCCCTCTGCTGTCTCGATTCTCTCTGCTTCCTGTTACTAAGACAGTCGTCCTCCAGGATGGGCCCTTTATTTCCTTTGAATCTGCTCTGCTGGAGAAGGTCCCTCCCTCCCCCCCCCCCCCCCCCGCTCGGCCTGTACACGTGGCTTCACCTCCGCTGTCGTGCCTTCTGTCTCCCCGAGAGCCTTTTCGCCTGGTTGGCTCCTCTTGTCACTTCCTGCTCGTGTTTCTTCTGTGCCTCTGAGGGCCCCAACCCTCGCTCTGGGAGACCCTCATCTACCTGCATGGTCCATTTCTTCCAAGCTGCTTTCATCTGCGGGAGTCGGGCTCTGCTTCCCACAGCAGATGCTCCCGTCAGTGTCGGGGGACCCCGGGCTGGGTGCTGTATGAGGAAGGGACGCTCAGAGCCCGAGTGGGGGACGTGCGTGGTATGAGGCTGGCCTGCCTGCAGGCTGCACGTGGGCTGGTCCAGTCTGGCCACCTCCTGGGGGGCCCTGAGGCCATGACTTCAGGTCTTTGCTCCAGGCTGGTCGGGCTCCCGGGGAGGCCTCCCCAGTGCCCGCCCGGGCTCGGATCTCGGGAGGCTCCGTGCAAACTCCAGCTCGAGCCCTGGCTCTTGGCTGGCGCTGCTCCTGGCCGGGCCTCATGGGGCCAGGACAGACACGATTACTTCCACCTTCCCTAGAGGATAAACCTCCATCCTTCCGTTGGGTGCCCAAGGGCGGTCACCCGGCTTCTCACAGGTGGACAGGGTTCTGCAGCCCAACGGCCCCGAGAGCAAACTTGTAGCAGACGTTGCCATTTTCTGCCCATCGCGGCTCCTTGGGGACACTGGGGACTCTGGGTGGAGGGTGGAGCCTCAGTGAGACGCAGGCCGTTTTCCAAATTTTGTACTTTACACACCTGTCCCATAAACCAGAAACTGCTGTAAAAAATAAAGCCGATTCAAAATATATGGCTTTCTTACCATGGCACCTAGAAATAATTAGGGTGTTCACTCAGTGCTTTCGCAAATGTTGTTCCTCTCTTTCCACGGTCCCCTGGGGTAGCGGTGTCCCTCCTTAACGCCCAAAGGGGCGGAGGGAGGTGGCAGCGGCCCGGGGATCAGCCTCAGCTGGTGTCCCAGACACCTGGCAGGTGTGGGGCTGTTCCTCCAGGGCCCGGCCCAGCCGGGTTCCGACGGCATGAGGTCCACAGGGCCCTGGGCTGGCCGCACGTCACAGCCTCCGTGTCCCCCAAAGTGTTCTTTAGGTTTCTTTCCCTGGTGTTCTTCTGTTGGGTCGGCTGCTTGGAAGCTGTGGCCGCTGCAGCCCTAAGCATCACACCTTTCATTTCTGCAGGGAGAGGGGGAAGTGAGCCCGCTCAACTTACAGAGAAGGCGGGTCTCCACCAAACCCCCAGGGCTCAGAGCGGAGGGGCTGGGAGACGGTGCGCCGGGGACCCTGGCTGCCACACGGGGGTGCCCGGCGATCCCTGCCTCGGGATGAGCCCCCGTCCACCCCCCTGACGCTCTGCTCCTGCCTCCTCCTCTCCCAACCCGTGGCCCGAAGCGCTAATTCCTCACGGGTGTCCCAGTTCCCACTGATTGTCCGCGGCTGCAGCAGGACGTGAAATCCCTGTGACTCACTCTCCCCAGTGCGAGCTCCCTGCAAGCCGGGGGCGGGCGCCGTTTGCTGAGCTCCCCTCCTTACTTCTACTGAGACGCCAATTCTGACGCTCAGGAAGGGTCCCAAGAATCCCCGTCCTCCCAAGGCCTCCCACTCCCTCCGTCGCGGGCGGGCCCCAGGAGACGTCACGGTCCGCTTGCCTGTTTGTTTCCCGTTACGCGGAAAGACCTTTCCGTTCCCAAATTCCTGACGCAGTCAGCGCACGGCACGGGACAGACGCTTGTCATCGGTCACTGCAGGCATCAGGGGCTGGGAGGGACACAGAGTCTGTGGTCTGGAGCCCAGGAGAGCCGGGCCGGGCTGTGTTCTCATCTGAGGCTGGGCCGGGGTGAGGGGGTTTGCTTCCCAGCTCACCCAGCTGTTGGCAAGACTCAGCTCCTTGTGGCCAGAGGCCACCCTCCATCCCTTGCCACGTGGGCCTCCCCAACATGGCCACTCACTTCTTCAGAGCAGGGGAGCCTGCTGGCGGGGCCCCCTCACAGTCTGATGCAGCACAATCTCAGAAATGGCACGCTGGCTGCCGTGCCGCCTCCTACCGCCTCAAGCGAGTCCTGCCTGCACCCAAGGGGCGGGGAGTGCCCAGGGCTGAGTACCAGGAAACAGGGATCGGCGGCCCCTAGGGTCTGTCACTAGTGCTCTCTGGATGCCCACTGTGAGAATAAAGAAGCAGGTGAGGGAGGCTGCTGGGGAGGTGGGCGGGGCTCACAGGTGCCGTCCGGGTTCGGGGGAGGCTCCTGGAGGTGGGTGGAGCCAGCAGGTACCATCCAGGCCCTGGGGAAGCTCTCCAGTCAGCCCCTAGGGAGGACAAGAGGGCACTGCTGTGGGTCAGTGTGAGGGCCCTGGGGGCTGTACTGCCAGGATGGATCGGGCACAGATCCTTCCGGGAGCTGGTTCGGCTGTTGGAAGGTGTGCCTCCTGGGGCTCGACGCCGCAGACATCACAGGCCATATTGAAGACTGAGCCCAGAGAAGAAGGGGCAGAATTGGAATTTCGTTTTATAAAGCTGCTTCCGGCTCCGTGTGAACACATGGAAGAAGGGGCCAGACGTATGCCGGCGAGAGGCTGTGCGACCGTCCGGTGAGTGTGCGTGGGCATCTGACCAGGCCCCTGCCAGTGGACGCGGAGGGAGGTCAGGAGGGCTGGCCAGCTGCACACCACCGAGTGAAGGGGCGCTGGGGACTGAGATCAGGCTGGGCTCCGGGAGGCGTGATTCGAGTTGCAACCACCTTCTTTTAGCTTGATCCAAGCGGAAAGATTGCTGGGGCCTCTGTGCGGTGCAGCTGCCAGATTAGGATTTCCACATAAGGTTCTGAAGCCAGAAACTTGTAGGCTCAAATACTGTGTTTCCGCCCCCAGGATCCCTTCTGTGGCATCCTGAGCACAGGCGGGGTGGCTGTCTCCAGAGGGGGCTGGAGGGGTGAGGACCCAGGCAAATGCCCATGTGGCTGAGGGCAGAACCCCATGGGGGAAACGGGGTGATGGAAATCAGTGAGAGGCAGTAGCCGGGACCCTGGCCCCCATCCCTGGAGAGAAGAAATGCTGAGAGGCCCGTGTGGTGGAGGGAACCTCAGGGCATCAGGGGTCCCTTCCAGGACATTTGCTGCAAGAAGCCACAGGTGGTTAGACAGAGGGTGGTGGCACTTAGCTGTGCAAGGAAGGTTCATTTCTCTGCCAAGGGAAACCATGATTCTCTTGTCCAGACCATCCTACTTCTTGGCCTTCAATGGCATTTATTTTTCCTTCCTGGCCAAATGCTGACATATAAAACTCAATTTCATTTGGAAGAAGTCAAGCAACTGTGTGTTTGTTTAGACCCCCTCCCAAAGGCGCAGGGGGGGCATCTCCTGCTCTGGCCCTTCCTCAGCTGGGTGGGAAGTTCAGCAGGGCCAGGTCTGCAGGAAGTTGCTGGAAGGCATCACCACGGAGCCTGACTTGATGGGGAGGGGTATCTGCTCAAGATTCAGCCCTTTTTGTCCCTGGTGAAGATCCTGACGATCATACTGAGCTAGACCGAGCGTTTCCCCCACTGGGGAGATTTTGATGGGCCTTTGGATTCCCTCTTTCCAGGTTTTTGTTTTGTTTTGTTTTGTTTTGTTTTTTTTGTTTTTTCAGAACCACGAGATGGTGATAAGGGGATTAGGGAGCTGATAATAATTGATCCAGTCCTTGGAAGAGGAATAAAATTAGAGATATTTACCCATTTCCTGCCCTGGTAGGCAGACTTGTTGCTTTCAGCTGGTGGCTGCACTTTTGGGATTTGGGAGCCCCCGATTCCATTATGACATTGGAAGTGGCCATCTCTACTCATGAACATCCATTTCTGATGGAGGCTTGGGAAAAACGAAATCTGTTCTGGATGTTTAAAGAAGAGCTTTATCTGACATAAT
Source organism: Leopardus geoffroyi (assembly GCF_018350155.1). Taxonomy (NCBI): domain Eukaryota; kingdom Metazoa; phylum Chordata; class Mammalia; order Carnivora; family Felidae; genus Leopardus; species Leopardus geoffroyi. Next base: position 72,693,313 of record NC_059338.1, on the reverse strand, counting down.
GCTGGTTTCTGATTCAAATTTTACTTAGTGATGAATTTTTAGGCACTTTCAGTGAAGAAGGAATGAATTTGCCTGGAAAGACGTCAAACCCATACCCTGCAACCGGCCTGCTCATCTGGCAACGTGAGGAGATGGTGCTTGTGATGGTGGTGACGATCATGTCTGTGACGACAATGGTGGTGGTGATGATGAGGGCGATGATGACGGTGTTGGTGAGGATGATGGTGGTGATGATGGGGATGATAATGGTGGAAGTGATGGTGATGGAGATGATGGTGGTGATGGCAATGGCGATGGTAATGGTGGTGATGATGTTGATGATGGTGATGGTGACAATGGTGATGATGGTGATGGCAATGGCGATGGTGTTGGTGGTGATGATGAAGGAAGATGGCTGGAGGAGGAGGAGGGTGGAGGTTGCCCACAGCAATGCCAGTCTACACCTTTGCTCATTCTGTTCACTTTGTGGGAGACCTCCTTGCCTCCCACCACAGATGCAGACTCTCCCTCAGTCTCGGCAGAGGTGTTCCCTCCACCAGGCAGTCTGCCGTGACTTCCTCGGGCAGTGCCTCTACCCTCTCTTGTTCTCGTGCGTTTGAAGGACTCCACCTGGGAAGCAGTAGGTCATCGTGTAGACGGACATCCCCGCGTGGCCCGGGCACGACTGGGCTCCTGTAACTCTTAGCTCTGTAACCTTGGCCTTGTTACCTAAACTCTCTGTGCCTCGGGCTCCTTGTGTGTAAAGTGGGGACAGTGATACGTGGTCTATCACTTAGGATTATGAGTATGAAGGCGTTAATTATTTAAAGCACTTAATGAAGCTCTTGTCACTGAAAAAAACCCACTGAGTAGGTGAGTGGTGGCGGCGTTGGGCTGCGGGAGCTGCTGGTATCACTGTGCTCCTGTTACACATCACTGCCGGTGCTGGCGGGGGGCCAGGCATCAGTGTCACTGGTGCTGGTGTCCGTGCCTGTGTCCAGAGATGTCCACGGTGTCGAGGGGACTCCCCCTGGATGGCTTTACCCGCCCAACGCCCAGCGTCCTGGCTTAAGCCCATCTCGCATTCTCTTTGGACAGGTGAGGAAACAAAACCAGAGCGGGGCCGCATGGCTTGTCCAAGGTCACTCAGCGCATGGGTGCGGCGCTGGGAGCACGGCCCGGGCACCTGCTTCCCAGCTTGCCCTCCATCCGCTTTCCACAGGGAGATGGTTGACTCCCCGCCTGTCCAGCTGGTATCTTAATGAAACATATTTCATGGAAAATTGTGGATGGATGACTTGGGCATTCTTTCCAGAAAAGCTGTCAGTTCAGATTAGGCTCGGAGGGGTGACCGCACAGTTGGTGGGTGTCACTTAGAAATGATAATAATGTTGGCATTTCCGAAGGCATTCTTTATGTGCAGAGACACAGAGGACGGGCCCTTCACAGCTGGGATGGTGATGGTGGGGACGGTGTCTGTCACACGTCTCCTGCTCCGTCCGACCACGGAGAGAGCCCCGGGACCACAGAGTCACACAGCAGTGCTGACCAGAGCCGTGGATCCTGCTGTTTGTGGCCCCTTCGCCTCTCAAGGCTGACAGGGTAAGGAGGAGCTGAAAGGTGCTTTCCAGGACCTCTCTCCGTCGCGGCAGCCTGAGGCGGCTGCGCTGGGCTTATGGGAGAAAAACGAGCAAAGAAGACGGACTTTCCTGGGGCTGAGGCCTCGGCTTCTCCACCTTAGGGACGCCTGGTCCCATCAGCCCCTTCTGGCATCCCCAGTCATTTCTGATGTCTGGTCGGTTCCACCCACATGGGTTGACTCTCTCTTCTGTTCGGCAAAACTTAAAAGTGAAGCTCTACTGTCTTTTGTTTTTAAGGCGATCTTTACAATTGTACAGAAGAAGTCGTTACACTCACGCAGTCACTCAACAAACAGTAGTTGGCTCTTTGAATGGCAGGTGGGACGTGTTTATGGAACACAAAGCAGCGACGCCTAGACTCATATGAAGCATCAGTGAAGGCTGCGTGAGCAAGTGCCCTTTAGGGAGGGAGAGAGGTGAGGGAAGAGTGTTCCAGACAGAGGAACGCACTGTGGGGGCCCTGAGGCTGGACGGGCCTGGATTTTGCCGGGAACTGAGAGGTAGAGGTGGTCGGGATGTGGCCTCCAAGGGGAAAAGGTGGGAAGAAGAGAACGCGGGGCAAATTCTCGGCTTCCCCAGGGCCCGTGTCTTCATGGCCTGACGGCTGAGGCAAGGCGATTCTCCTTGAGGTCTGGCCACCTGGACTTACCTCCCCAGATGCTCCCTTTGCTGTACTGTTGACAACAGGATCATGTCTTAGATGTAGGCTTGTGCCGTCCGCTGCCCCACCACAGACAGCGGAGGCAGCTGATTGCTCACTGCTGGGCTCTCGATGGGTCCTGCCTTCCAGCAGAGGGGGCTGGCTCACCCTGCCCACCCTCTCCCTGGGGCAGGCCTCCTCCAACGTCTGGTCCGGGTGCGACAGCCTTGACCCAGTCTGGGCCAACTCTGCAGGTCCCTCTCAGCCCCAGAGCTCCCCGTGGGATGAGCTGAGCATCCATGGAAGATGCCAGCATTCAGCCTCTCCTCTGCCGTGTCCCGTGTCTCTTATTCTCTTACAGGCATTGTCTGGAGTGCCTCAACCTACACACACGCCTCTCTGTCTCACACTGCTTCTGGGGAGCCAGTGTGAGCGTTCATTCATGGGCACAGCAGGGGTCTCAGAGGCCGGCCAGTAGGAGGATGGGAATCCTTATTGATTGATTGGTTTTCAGCCTCCCCAACTTCCGGTGGTGACCCCTGCCATCTCTGCTGTGTCTCGGGGCATTTCACGTTCTGCTAAGTGTCCCTTACGGGGACCATGAGCCCAGGTGCGAGGCGGAGCCCCTCTGGATGCGTGTGGGAGCTTGGGAGGCTCTCAGCAGAAGGCAGCGGAGGGAGGACTGAGCCGCTTGGGCCCAAGTAGGACCCGAAGGTGGATGTTCAGCCAGGTGCACACGGGATGCCGTTCTCTGGCAGGACCGGGGTCCAGGGCTCAGGCCAGGGGCGCAGATGCACACGGTCATGGGTGACCGTGAGTCCCCGTCGCACGTTTTGTTCCCACGCGCAGGGTCAGGGGCAGGGGAGGGGCGGGGAGGTCGGCCTCACAGGGCTGGGAAACCGATGGGCAGCCGACCGGATGCCTGGGCGGCTGGTCTCCCCGGCTGCATCTGATTTCACGGTGGTCACTTTTCTCTCACGCGAGCCGGTGCAGCCCCCTGTCGGGAGAGGCCCCTTCCCTAGGCAGGCCATGTGGACAGAAGGGGGGTCGAGGGCGTGTGTGGCTGGTCCGGCCCTGCTGGGGACCTGCCATCCCCCCTCTCTGACACGTCTGCAGGGCCGCTCGACTGGTGCTGCTCACAGTCCAGATAATCACACACGGTCCAGTCCGCTGAGGTTTGGAGCCGATCTCTGGTTTTTAATAGCGAGCGCATTCACCTGGGTAGACTAGGGTGGGGCCGGTGCCCGGTTGAGGGAACGGGGTCGGCACAGGGTGAGACCCATTCCCTCCCTCATTAATTAGAGAATCGTCCCAACCAAGCCCAGTTTGAGGTCTCTTGCCGCGGTCGGTACCATTGTAGATGCTGCTTACGCTGTGAGCCACGCAGGGTGTGAGTCCGGGGTGGGGGCTCGACAGAGCGGTGACAAGGAGGCTCGATGGCGGTAAGTGCCCCCACCACGCGATGCCCAGAGTGTGCAAGCTCACAGGTGGCGTGGGGGCCCAGTGGCGTCCCCTCAGAATTCTAACCTCCAGGAGCTCCGAATGTGTCCTGGAAGGGGGTCTTTACTGTCATGATTAGGGTAAAGGAGGTCACTGGGGCCCTGATCCAGTGTGACTGCTGTCCTCACAAGAAGGGGACACCAGCACACAGACAGGCACAGAGATGCCTCCTGAGGTCACGGGGAGGGAACGGCCATCCACACACCAGGACAGAGGCCTCAGGATGGCCAGCCCTGTCCTCGCCAGGGTCTCAGGCTTCCGGCTTCCAAGGCTGGGAGATAATAAATACCGTGGTTTGGGCGGCTGGTGTGGTGCTTAGTGAGGGCGGCCCGAGCCAGCCGAGACAGCAGGCTTCGAGTTGACATCTGACTGGTAATGGGTGTTTGGGGGTGAGCCCCCCAGGGAGAGGGCACAACAGATAGGGAGACCCCGAGGGGGCACAGCAGGGCAGCTGTGGGCAGTGCAGGAGCCGGGGTGGTGGTGGGGGGGGCCGGGGGTAGGGGTACTGGGAGCATCCGAGCGTGATGGAACACCGCGAGGGGCTTTTCTGGAAAAGAAAAATGTTGAGAACGAACCCCAGAGAACCAGAAAGGATTTAGTCACCAGCTGCCACGTCCCCATCGCCCCAAGTGAAAAAAAAGTCCCTTCCTGGGAGCAACTGACGGTCATAAATTGGGGAGAAATCAGTCCACGTTTTATACCTCTCTCCATGCAAGGACCATAAACAGTATGTTCTATTGTGTTCTGTGTTTAAACATTCACATAACTGGGATGATGGTGTAATGTTCCGGAATTTCTTTGTCCTCAATATTTTATCTTTAAGATTCATCCCTGTTGTGAATACAGGTTTATTGCATACGTTTAAAAAAATTCTTTTTCTACGTTTATTTATTTTTGAGAGACAAAGAGAGACAGGGCACAAGCAGGGGAGGGGCAGAGAGAGAGGGAGACCCAGAATCCGAAGCAGGTTCCAGGCTCTGAGCTGTCGGCACAGAGCCCAACGTGGGGCTGAATCCCACGAACCGCGAGATCCTGACCTGAGCCGAAGTCGGACGCTCAACCGACTGAGCCACCCAGGCGCCCTATTTCTTACGTTTTTAAGGGCTGCTGTGCACTTCATCATGTGAAGATCTTCAAACGCACACATTCCTTCCTGCACCGATGGGCATTTGGCGCACATCTAGCGTTTGCTGCTACGACGTCACAGCGAAAGTAACTGTCCTTCGTCAGGCTTGTTGTGCGGTGCGTGCTGTTCTGGTACTTTTACATACATCTTCCCGTGGAGCCTGCACAGTGAAGTCCAGAGGGGAAGCGTCCACTTCGCAGCTAAGAAAACCGAGAGGCAGAGAAGGTGCGTGGCTTGCTTAGAGCTAAATGGCCGGGAGACACCCCAGGGAGCCTGCCCAGGGTTTGGGCCCTTCGCCACACTGTCGTGCTGTCCCCCACCCCTGACTTCTGTAGGGCGCACGCGTGGGTGAGAACTTGCAGGGTCTCACGCCTCTGGCTGACTCCAGCACCGTGCTACACTCACGCCGACACAGGCAGGCCTTCCTGGACCTTACGCGCTCCTTCCCCCTGGAATCGTCAGACTTCTGGGGTTTCGCCGTCCTGATAGGTGTGCAAATGCTGTTTCAACTAATGCTGAGTTAACCATCACATGCGAGTGAACAAGTATTTATATGTATATGTGATTGTGATTTCCTCTTTTGTGAACCCTTTATAGGTTTGGTCTGTATTTCCATTGGGTTGTCTCCTTACTGACTTGTAGGTGTTCTTTATGTATTCTGGCTACTGATCTGTTATCTGCTACACGCTGTGGAAGTCTTTTGTCAGGAAATCACTTATCTTTCAACTGTGTGTTTATGGTCCCTTTTCAGAGGAGAGTTTTATATGTGGATACGTCCATATTGATCATCTTTCCCCTCTATGTCTCCGTTTTTGTTTTATTTCAGAAGTTGTTCTTTATCATGAAGTCATAGAATACTTTTCTATGCTTTAATCTTTTCCAAGTTTTGTTTATCACACTTGGATCTTTACTTCTCCTGGATTTTCACTTTCCTCAACATGTCTAGTCAGTCATCCAGGCATATTTACAGTTTGACGTCAGACTGAACATCAGATGGCTGCTCTCGGGCCCGCTTTCTCGGCCGTCACCCTAGTGGGACTGCTTGTCAGGTTTCGTCAGGAAGGACCAGCTTCTCATGGGTTCAAGCGGAAAGTCTCAGCACCATCACCGCCACACCAATGTCACCAAATGCTTCTGTGAAGGCATGAGGGGTCCACGTGGCCTGGACTTCTGGAGCCCCGAACAGCCAGGCTGAGGGGCCAATCCGGAAGGGATGGGCGAGGTGGTCAAAAGGTGGGGCCGAGCCTCCGGGAAGGGCTCAGCCCAGTTCCAGGCCCACAGTCCTGGACAGAGAGCATGAATTTCGGAGGTGTTTGGGCTGGATGTGTACCCTGCCCCTGCCACTTACAGACAGTGGAGCCGCCCACGAGGTTCCCAGCCCGCATAGGCGTCAGTGTCCTCCCCTGAGCAGTGGGGCCACAGTAACTCCCTCACAGCATCCTTGGGGGCATCCTCAGTGTCCGGCTCTGGGTGCAAAGTGCTTCTTCCCTGACTGCCCCGTCTGATCTACGAACAGGTTGGTTTCCCCTGCAGCAAAGGGCCTTCTTAAAAGCTGGTAAGAAAGGCAAAAGAAGAGAATGAGAAGGAAAATTCCAGAACCCAAGCCTCCCTCTCCTGGACCTGCTTGCCCTCGGCAGAGCTGGTGGGGCGAGGGCTGGTGTCGCCACAGCTGCTGGGGGTGGGGGCGGCCTTGGAGCTGGGGGCAGAGCAGGGGGACCCCGACCTTCCGGACTGACTTCCAGGCAGCCTGTGCATCAGGTGGGTGGGCAGCATGCAGAGGGCTGAGGGGAGGGCCTGGCAGCTTCTGGGCCCCTCTCCTCTGCTCTTTCTGCTGGTGGGATCCGACAGGCAGGGGCCAGATGCTTGCCCGAGGTGGCGGGCTGGCAGGGGCAGCATGGAGATCAGCCTAGGGCTGGGCAAGGAGGTACAGAGCGAGCCGGGGCGCCGGGACCTGGAGAGAGGCAAGGCCGTGGGCCCACCTGTCCTCTGCCCAGTCCTGACATCCTGCAGCTCCAGCCCGCGTGGTCTGCTGAGCCGGTGTTCAAGGCCATGCTTCCCCTCACCTGCCTCCATCCTTGACTCTGTAGGTAAACGAAGACCCCGCTTTGGGACACCCCTGCCCTCCACGAGCCCAGCTCCTCGGGGCCGGATTAATGGCCCGTCCTGGCTTGCTGTCATCTTGCAGCGTGAACTCATTGGGACACCAGGAGACCCCTGGACGGCGTCAGTGCGAATTTCTCAGGAAGACCCCCTTCCAACACTGACCACGGGCCTCGGAATGGTGTGTCCCCCCCGGCCCCATGCGGGCTGTGATCCGTCCCCGCCCGGCTCAGCGCTGGCCCGGAAGAGCTCCGCAGCTGGCTCAGCCCCCTGTCCCCAGGGCGCTTCCTCGGCAGGAGAGGCTCATCTCAGGACAGCCCCCACCCCCCGACCCCTGGCGCCCGACTGCCGGTGACACTCCGCTCACCAGTACTGGCTTTATGCCGGGTGGCAGGCGCTGGCAGGGAATAGGCTCGCAGGCCTCCCCGAGCTCGAGGGCAGGTGCTACCCGCCCAAGGAGCAGCTGTTTGTCATTAGCACCGAGCGGGGCTGCTGGCTGCCCACCTGCACAGCCGGATACATCTGTGGCCCAGCGACCATGCTGCGACGCCAGGTGCCAGCCACTGGCCGGGGCATGGACCTCTCAGAGGGTCTCGGGGATCAAGGACCGGCCCACACTCCCCGGAAGGCAGGGCAGCCGCGGCCGTGGGCTCCCGGGCCCCTTGTCTCGTAACCCTGCCTTCCTGCCTCTAAATCCGCCCTTGCTAGGGTCCCAGCCTCCTCGGAGGGCCTGACCTCCCTCTCCAGAGCCAGCAAGAAGGAAACACGGGGTTTGGAGCATCTGGTCTCAGGACACAGTAACCCGTTTCACTGGCTCGGGCCTAAGAGGGAGGCCCGGGCACCCCAGGACATTATCATCTCTCTTTCAGCTCGTCTGTCATCCACGCTCTGAGAGCAGGCTGGGCGGCTCCAGGAGAAGGGGTTCCCGGTCGCCCGGTGCTTCTAGGACCTGTCCCGGGACGGAAACCTACTGTCATCCCCAGTCCGGGAAAGATGACGCTGGTCCTGGGCGGGCTCCTGGAGCTGGGGGTGGGCGCGGCCTGTCCCACACCCCCATGTGGACCAAGGGTTGGGAAGGGCTGCTTCCCCAGGGTAGCGCCAGCTGTCACCATCGGGAGGGGAATGGATGCCCTCCTCCACCGCCAGGGCCCCTGCCCTGAGCCGCGCTCCTGAGGACGACGACCTCCCGTGGGTGTCCGTGCTCCCCTGCAAAGATCGAGCCCCCGACTGTTCCCCTCACGAGGCTCTTGTGAAGAACACAAACGCACATATTTGCAGGGCGCGAACGGAGCAGGGAGATCCCGGGAAACAATGACAGGAATGACAGGAGTCCCCGCTGTATCTGCAGTGATCTTGAAACGTAACATTGTGCTAATTTGGCAAAGATGGCTGACACCTGGTAGACAGAAAAGCCGCCTCCGTTATGTGCGGAGACTGGGAGGGCAGAGGGGCAAAGTTACCAGCCTCCCTTCTCCCGAAGTAGAAGAAGAAACAGAGGTTCAGAGAAGCCCTGAGCGCTGGGTCTCGGGAGGCCCCCTGCTCCTCCTCCGGCCCGTGTGCCCCAGGAGCGCTCTGTTTGCTGCGTGCCTGTGCCGTGTCAGCTGCCATGATAAGAGGTTTCCAGAACGTGCTTCCGTCAGCCCCATCCAGTAGAGAGAACGTCAGCCCACTCTATAGATGGGGAAACTGAGGGCCGTACTTTGTGTGTTTCCCACCTCTAGAGGATGCCTTCTTCAGCAGGACCCACTGAGGTCACCGGCCACGAGGCCTTCTTTAGGCAGAGACTTAAACGGCTCCTCGAATAGGCAGAGCTGAATTTTTGCCTAGAGGCTGTGTGACCTTGCCTCAGTTACCCCACCTCTCTGAACATGAGTGTGTCCTCATCAGCACAGGGCGAGCTGATCATTCAGGATCCTCGGGATTGTTGCTGGGGAACAGGGGCCAGGGAGAGTGCCGGCAGACGGGAAACTCCTGACTGAGTGAGAGGGAGAAACTCGGTTGTGATGCTCTGGGTGGAGGTACAGAGGGTGGAGAGAGCACAAGAGGGGACCGTGTGGCTGTGGGGGGTCACGCTTCATACGGTGTGTGAGGGGGAGGCTACCAGGTGGAGAAGGACATTCCAGGGAGCAGAAGCCACCGTGCAAAGGCCCGGAGGCCAGGAAACTCGCTGGGTGGGGGAGGTCCAGAGCTGCCTGGCTGCCGGGGACATGAGGCACCCAAGAGGGTGCAGGAGACGGACAGGCAGGTTCCAGTCATGAGGTGGGGAGCCTTGAATGCCAAGACTAGTAGTGGAGATGTGGCATGTGAGGACCTGGGGCCACAAGGGCATGAGGGAGGGTGGGGTGCAGGGGCGTGCCAGGCAGGGCAGCCGAGGGGCTGCTCCAGTGGTCCAGAACCAGACAGGCCAGAGCACAGGTGGAGGGAATGAGCTGCCTCATGGGGAAGGGCCCCCTGCCCTCTCCTCTGGCCACAGCAACTACTTCCCAAAGCCCATCCTGTTGTTTTGTTTCAGTGACTGAGAAGGGCCCCAGCGAGTCACATCTGATTGGGGGTGGGATACGGGCCACAGGTGGGTGTGGGGCATCTCAAGACATCACCTGGAGGGAAAGAGAGGGTTCTGCTGGTACTGGGGGGTGGGGGCCGAGGATAGGGTGTGAACATGCATGGGCTGGGTAAGGAAGCTGGAGTATGAGCATGAATGGTGTAGGACACGAGGCTGGGGTGTGAATACACACAGGGGGGCAGGAGGCTGGGGTGTGAACATGCACTGGTGGGGGCAAAAGGCTGGGATGTGATCATTCACTGGTGGGGGCAGGAGGCTGGGGTGTGAACATGCACTGAAGGGGCAGAAGGCTGGGGTGTGAACACGCACAAGGGAGCAGGAGGCTGGGGTGTGAACATTCACTGGTGAGGGTGGGAGGCTGGGGTGTGAACATTCACTGGTGGGAATAGGAGGCTGTGGTGTGAACACACACGATGGGGCAGGAGGCTGGGGTGTGAACATTCACTGGTGAGGGCAAAAGGCGGGTGTGAACATTCACTGGTGGGGGTAGGAGGCTGGGGTGTGAACAGGCACTGAGGGGGCAGAAGGCTGGGGTGTGAACATGCATTGGTGAGGGCAGGAGGCTGGGGTGTGAACAGGCACTGAGGGGGCAGAAGGCTGGGGTGTGAACATTCACTGGTGGGGCGGGAGGCTGGGGTGTGAACATTCACTGGTGGGGGCAGGAGGCTGGGGTGTGAACACGCAGGGAACTCTGGTGGAGCCTGGGGTCATCAGTCACAGTGGATGGGGAGCGTCTCCCCCAGCTGTCCCTGGGTAATGAGGGGGCAGACTGGGCAGCGACAGTGAGCCCTGCTCCCACAGTGAGCGGCAGGGGAGGGCAGGCCTGCGGGGAGCTCGGAGAGGGGGTGCTTCAGAGCCTTTTCTCCCCCCCCCCGCCCCGTCCCCAGATTGCATGATTTCTGTGGCCCACAGATGTCGCGTTTCTGGGCTTCTAATAACCAGGATGCTGGGCTGCATAGACGGTGTCAGATTAGATGTATTTATTTTACCCCAAACTTAATGGGAATAAAATTCGAGGTGACTTCTAAGAGTCTGAGCTTCTGAAAGGATGCATCCTTAAAATTCTAACACCCTAAGCTGATTTGGGGGGAAGATTTGATGATTCCGTGCTTCTGAAAGCCTGTGCTTCCAAGAGCCCCGCACTCTCTAATTCCGTGTCTTCCGCGAGGCCGCAGTGGCCAAGCGCGGCTGGCGCGCTGAATGGCGACAATGCCGTGCCTGATGGGATGCTGCCGCTAATCTCCCCTTTGAGGGGCTTTGATGAGCTCCGAAGGCGGACGCGCGGCTCCGAGCACAGCTGCCTCAATCAGAGGGGAATTTTGCTGAGCTCCGGGGATTTGGAGGCTCAGGGGAGAAGCTAATAGCAGCTGTTTTCTGGAAGGCGATTAGAATCTGGAGGAGAGCGAGGCGTTAATAAAGAGAGGGGCGTAAAACCCGCAAGCAGTCCCACCCCCCCGAAAAACCGGTGCGCGGAGAACCTGGGCTTTGCCCTCCCCTCGGCACGTGGGCAGGACACGCCCCCTCCCACCGGGCCCCCGAGTCCCTCTCCCGGGACCCCTCCCGAGACCTCCACGGTGGTGGTCCTTTAGGCTGACAAAGCCATCCGTGTGGGCCTGCCCTTGGCTACCGCTCTGCTGGGGGAGCACCCCACCCCGCCGGCACCCCCTCCCCCTCCAGCCTCGCCCTGGGACGGGGCTTCCTGCAGATGGCCCTCCACGTTGCCCGGTAAGGCGTAGGCCCGTGTGGTGGGGGCCGGGGGGAGAAAAATTAGGCAACTACCCCAACTGTGGATGAAGTGATTCTCCAGGCTTGGACTTGAGTGGGAAGGGTCAGCTAGAGAGGTTGCCCTGCACTGAACCTCTGGGCTTTCCAGGCACGCGTTCATGCACGCCTGCGTTCGCTCACGTGTACATTTGTTCCCTCACGCACTCTGGGCCTGGGACTGTGCCGGGATAGTGAGATAAAGACCTCAGTGCTAGACCTCACTGTACCCAGACTTGTCACGTATGGCTGCTGGAGAGGACGGGGTGACTCCATCGTGCAGGCAGGACCCAAGCTCCATGGAGCCCTGCCCTGGACAGAGCTGAGAGGAGAAGGTCGGGGCCTTCCCGCCAAGGGTCTCACAGAGAGAAGGAAGCAGTCGCTGCGGTGTTCCAAATTCACCTGCCGAGCCCGGGCCCCAGCCCTGTGCTCCCATCCCATCCCAGCTGGAGCCTCTTGACCTGGGCCTGCCTTGAGACAGGGGGATTCAAGGACTTCAGAAGTATCTTGTGAACTCCCCGAGGTCAAGGATTTGTCTCGGTCTTGAGTTGTGATCATCCTGTGTCTTTCCTGGCCTCGGTGAACGACGGATGGTACATTATACCTCCTTCCGGCCCAGCGTCCCCAGCTTCCCTGCCTGGCTTCCCCTGAGGTGTAACCCTCAGCCTCCTTTCTGTCAGCTCGGCCCTGGCCTCATAACCCTGAGGGGTTCCCGTCTCCTGTTGGCACCTAGTGAGTAAGAATGTCCACCCCACAGGCTCTGGGTCCTTGGGCCCGTGGACGTGCCCCCCGGAGCAGGGCACTGGCCACGTATTCTGCACGCTTGCCCAAACCCACGCTCGCGTGGGCCCAGCCTGCCGTGGACCTCCTCCCTCGGATACGATGTCCCCTCTTTCCTAATGGGTGTCTCCCAGCATCCTGGGCTCAGTCCACTCATTTTCCAGAGTTGGATGGATTGGCAGCCTGTCTGGGCTCACGGTGGCACCGAGACCCCCCCCCCATCCCGGGCACGTAGCCATCTGGAATAGGGAGGTTTGCGGAGACCAGCTGGCCGGACCGTTCACCCCACGGAAGAAGTTGGTCGTCCGCCACCTCGCTTTGACCTCAGGTGGGGGCCAGGGTCTCAGCCTACAGGACGGTCCTTTCTCCGGGGGACGCTCTGTCTGCAGGAGTCTGTGGGGTGAGCCACTGACCTCCACCACCAGCCCGGGTGCTGGCGAGCGAGAGGATAAGTACCGTGAGCCCCTCAGGGGGTTACGGTGCCACACTGCAGGAGCACACCCAACCGAGGCCACGGCTCTGCCCTCGCGCGGTGCATCCACACCAGGAAGGTCACATCCCGTCTTCTGAGCACCAAACTGTCAGAGGAAAGGTGAAGCATGTTCCCCGTCCCTGATCCCAGCAGGGAGGGTCTGGGCTGGGAGCATCCGGCTTAGCTTTGTGACTTCGAGCCTGAGAAGGGCTGAGCCCTGGCCCTCAATCCACCTCCCATCCAGGGCAGGACGGAGAAACCCGAGTCCACGGTGAAGCCGGAGCTCTGTGTCTCTGCACGCCCCGGGATCGGGGCCCGAAGCCCCATCTTCTGTCTGGGCAGAAACAGAGCAGGGGACTCACGGCCCCGCGGCCGGGTGGGGCCCCGCACATCACCTGGACCGCGTCCAGCAGGGGCGCTGCCCCTTCATGAACAGAAGAGCCCTTCGGAGCCTGAGAGGCCCTCAGACACCGTCGCTTCCCGACCTACTCCTGTCCTCCGCGGGGACCCATTTCTGGAGCACCGAGAGCTGGGGCTCCGAGAAGTGGCTGCTTGAGATGCACCGAGCATCCGGCTCCCCGTCCCTCTCCTGCACGGGCTGAGATGGCAGAGCAGGTGCTTCCAATTAAATGGGGCCTCTCGATCTCCCGGGGCCGTGGATCGGCGTGTGCGTTCATTGGCCCCGGAGCCCGCTCCCAGCAGCGGTTCCCTGGGCTGCCTTGCCGAGGCTGCGGAATCCTGTGTTTCAAAGGCAACCCCTCCCTCCTCAGCCCCCCCCCCATGTTTCCAGGGGTCCCCGGTGTGCAGGGAGAGCACCCACACCAGGGTTGTGGGGCAGTGCTGCGTGTGGGTCACTCTGACAGGGCTGGGACACAGAGCAGTCCTTTGGTGACAGCTGATTATCCTGCCACATGGCTCTCAGGGGCTGGTGCTTAATGGCTGCACCTGTGCCTCTGTCCCTGGGAAGGTGGGCTCTGGGGGAGGGGGGTCCCTGGGAAGGTGAGCTCTGGGGGAGGGGGTCCCTGGGAAGGCGGGCTCTGGGGGAGGGGGGCCCTGGGAATGTGGGCTCTGGGGGAGGGGGGCCCTGGGAAGGTGAGCTCTGGGGGAGGGGGGCCCTGGGAAGGCGGGCTCTGGGGGAGGGGGGCCCTGGGAAGGGGAGCTCTGGGGGAGGGGTTCCCTGAGAATGTGGGCTCTGGGGGAGGGGGTCCCTGGGAAGGTGGGCTCTGGGGGAGGGGTGAGCGGCCTCACTCAGCCACGCGGCAGATTACGCTGTGCGGGCTTGGCTCCCTGGCTCGGCTGTCAGGACCTGTCAGAAGTGGCACCTTCCAGGATGGAGGAGGAGGGGAGGGCGCAGAGCACAGGGCTCCGGCCGGCCCACCTCGGGACTCTGCAGCAGCTGCAACAGAGGCTGGAGGCACCCCACTTTTCCAGAGCCCCTCAGGAAGGTCCTCAGAAGGCTTCTGTAGTTTTGAGTTTACCCAGCATCCGTGTGCTGATCCCAGAATGGGATCGTGCTGTGGAAAGGGTACAGCAGAGGGCTGGACCGGACCAGGAACTCTGACGACATGGCGTTCGCCATTGGCAAGAGTCCTGGCGTCCACGTCGGGCTGCGTTTCGGGCAGCTGGGCGATGCTTCCATTTTACAGCAGAGATCCTGAGGCCCGGCGGGCCCCACCTCCCCGGCTTGTGCGTCACAGGCGAGGTCACACCTGTCTACCGTGGGCGTGGCTCCTGCCCCACAGTGACTCCGCTCCGATCCCTCACCCTGCAGACCCCTGGGCCTTTGCACCGCTCATGTCCATGCCTCCGTTCAGTCGGCTGACCTTTCAATTGTAAAGGATTTCTGATCCTGACGATGCCGCGGGCACTGTGGTGGCAGAGGCAATGGGCGAGCTTGCCCTTTCCTCCTCCTTGTCCCCTAGTGGAGGTGCTATGGAGCGGCTGTGACCTCCTGTGGGGAACGGCCTACAGCTGGACAAGTTCAGACTACAGCTGAACGGCCTACAGCTGGATGACGGAGTGAGGGCGGGCTTCCCTGGGAAGGCCGTCCTGGGGAACGTGTAGGGTCCCAACAGCAGTACAAGGAAGGGAAGGGCAGTGCTGACAGAGGACAGGCATGTGCAAGGGCCCGGGGCCGAGGAGCACCCCGGAGGAGCACTTCGCTCTCAAAATCCTGAAGGCTGGAGGGCGAGCTGGGTCATGTCCTCACGCACGGCTCAGCAGCTGGGCAGTGAGGCTCTCCGCAGGCCCCGAGGTGGGACAGACGGACAAGGGTCAGAAGGTCAGGTCGGCCCTAGCACTGTGTCTCTGGGCAGCCCCGGAGGACGGGGGCAGGGAGGGGCTGGGGCAGTAGTTGGGATGACAAACCAGGGTCCTGGACAGCAGGGTGGGAAGTGGGGGGCGGGCCCGAAAGGCAACTGGAAGCCGGAACTTCCTTCTACTAAACAGAGACCCACGTCAGAGCCCTGGGCACGATCCCGGGGTGCTCCTGCCAGGCTGCCGAGGGGCTGGAGCCGTGTCCAGATGGGAGGCGGTGATGGGAAGCGGGGGAGGGCAGGGTGTGTTCTAGGGAAGGAGCAAGAACACGCTTGACCACTGCCAGCATGGAAGCTTCTGGCCCCAAGTGCTGGGGAGCACAGGAGAGGGGCAGGGTGGATGGCAGGGGACCGGTGCCAAGCCTGGGGGACTGAGCACGTGGGGGGCTTGCTGCAGCAGGAGAAGGGAGGACCCAGGGCCAAGGGACCCTTGGGAAGGGTCCACAGCCGGCCACCACTTCAAATGCTCCTCTGGGGACACGGTGTGGGGAAGGAGTAGGATCCCAGGACGGGACTTCTGGAGGGTGATGGAAGGTGATGGAGTGGGGCTACAGGTTAGACTTGAGCGCTGAGCATGGCCACCGGGGCTGGGTGACGGTGGCTTCTGTGTGGTCAGTGCCGGCCGTGCTGGCAGTCTGCACGCATTGGGCCCCCCTCCCCCCGCCTCCTGACTCCCAGATGCTGCTGTGGACAGTAGGGCACTCAGACTCAGGCCATCAGGCCACTTGTCCCACTTCATGCAGCACGGCAGGGGGGCACTGGAGGTCAAAACTACCTTGTGTAATGGTCCCTGAAACGACCCATTCATACAGTGGCCAGGGTCAACTTTCCAGAGCACACGGTCCATCCTGTCCAGCCCGTCATCTGCGACCCTCTGCTCTCCAGGGCCCCCGGGAGGCTCTCTGTGCTCAGCGTCACTCCCCAGCTGTCACCTCGATCCCTCCCTCCCTCCCTGCCCTCTGACGCCCGCGGAGATGAAGTGACCCCTCTCCTGCCACGCATGCTGGGCTCTGCCTTCCTCCTGCACAGGGCAAGGTCTGTGGGGCCAGGGCTCCCTCCCTTTCATCCGCCTGGAACAGTGCTAGGTGGGCGCGAGGGGGTGCTCACAGTGTTTGCCCAGTGGGCAGGTGCATGGGCGAGTGGAAAGAAAGAAAGGTAGGAAATGGAGAGCTATATACACAGGGGGACACAGAGAGCTAGAGAAACGAAGAGAGATGCACACACAGAGGCACAGGGAGATGGGACCCCGCGACCCCTTCAGGCCCTGAGTCTGGACAACTGTCGCCGCGTGGCGGTGAGGTGCAGGACACAGCCACCTGCTGGCCTCTTGTCGTCTGGCCACAGGCCGAGCATGTGGATGCTCAGGGTCAGGAGACTGTAGAATCCATCCCGGGCCGAGCGGGCAGTGGGATGGGCTTGGATCCAGTGGCGTGGGGAGGGGGGCAGAGCCAGGGAGGGAGAGGGCAGCTCAGACATCCTGCCCTGCTGGTTTTCTGGGTTGTTCCTGGACACTCCTGCCCCGTCTGTCCCTCACAGTCATGTCTCGCTGCTAGGGACAGGTAGGACAGGTGTCTTAATTTGCCACAGCCCCGCTTCCCTGTCCCCATCTGCACCATCAGGGACATCGAACGTCAACAGCATGGCAAGATGTCGCCATGGCCCCGTCACCTGACTGCTCGGCACCTGTCCTCCCCGGGCGGACAAACTGTGAGTGCTGGGGCTCCAGGCGAAGGCTCTGGGGACCACTTCTGCCCTGGGCCGTCAGGTCCCCAGCAAACACAGGATGTGAAGTCCTCGGCCGGCTACCTGCGGAGCGCCCCTCCCACCAGCGGGCGCCCCTGGGGAGCGTGTTCGGAAGCAGGAGACTCTCTGGGTGCTCAAGGGGGCCTGAGAAGTGGGCCCATCCACCCTGCCAGTTAGCACTGAAGATGGTCAGAGCATATGCTGTGCTATTTTTGCCTTTCAATAAAATCAACAGTAAATTTTTTTTTAACAAAGCACCAGGCACCACTGAGAGCAATTAGCATCGCATCACGGACCACATGGTGGCTTTGCAGAGGCACACAGACGCAGCTGCCTCGTGCTGCGTGCCCTGACGTGTCCTCCGTGATTCACGTACCTGCTCGGAAGGGAAGCGTGCAGGCCGGGCCAGGGACCGTCCCTGCCCAGCGCCCGGGGGATTTCCTGCTGCAGAGCCCGGCCACCGCCATCTTCCCATCTTCCCCCAAGAAGCAGCATTTGGTAACCAGGGAAACGCAGGGCTGAGAACACGGAGGGCTCAGGGCTCAGCCCACGGCCGGGAATCAGGAGTGAATCTGTGACCAGAGATGGGGGCTCAGTCTGTGACCAGGGATCAAGCCTCAGCCCACGACAGGGGATGGGGGGCATGTTGGGCCAGAGGTCAGGGCTCTCTCTATGACCAGGAATCAGTTTGCTTTGTTATGACGATCAAGGCTCAGTCTGTGAGCAGGGTGGGGGCTCAGGGTGTAACCAGGGCTCAGTGTATGAAGGATTCAGGCCCAGTCAGGGCTCAGTGTCAGGGCTCAGTCTGTCTCCTCCTCTCCTTCATCTCTAAACCCTCTTGCCCTATTATGCTCTAGCCACACTAGCCTTCCTTGTCATCAATCTCTTCCGATTCCCAGACTTTTGTAATTTTGGTTCTTTCTGCCAAAAAAATTTTACTTTCCCAAGTGACTGGGTCCTTTTCTTCTACAGTTCTCAGCTCACTGTCGGGTCCTCAGAGAGACCCCCCCCTGCCCACCCCACAGCACCTTCTTGTGGGTGCCCTGTCCCACAGTAACCGGGGGGGGGGGTGGTTCTGTCCCCTAGGAAATGGGTGCTGTCTCCCATAGGAAGTAGGCTTGCTGGGCCAGCCCTGTTCTGGTCCAGGAGAGGGATGCAGCACGTGGGGATGGGGACCGGGCCCCATCAGGAGGTCCCTAACCGGCAGTGAGAAGCCCCGTGCTCCTGGGGCCTCCCCTCAGGACCACCCCCTCCTACTGCATCCACCCTGCAGACCTGGCCCCAGCCCGGGGAGCCTGCCGCGTGCCGCTGTGTCCCAGCCCAACCGGAGGGTGCGGCGGGAACAGGGCGCAACGCCGCCCGGCCACGGCAGGGCTCGTTTACTGTCGCTTAAAATAAAACAACCGTGAGACATTGTCTTTAGAAAAATGAAAGTGTGAGCGACCTCCCGTATGTAGCCAAGTACCTGCGACAAGATAGCGGGCACTTAGGCGGCCCCCCGGGGGGACCTGGTGTTAACAGTTCAGCCCGCTTGCTTGCGGTGTTTCTGAAGGACCAGAGGAGAGGCCACCCGACCCACGGAGGGGAGCCTTCCTCTCTCCTGGAGCTGCTGTCCGGGAGCCAGTGTGCTCGTCCACGAAACAGAATATGGCTGCGTGCGCCAGAAACCCGCGTGCGGGGGCCGTCCCGCACCTTCCCTTTCATGACTTGTGTTTCCCTTTTCACTCAATAGCGCATCTGGGAGTTCGATCCGTGCTGATGGGGCCGGGTCTAGTTCACTCGTAACCACCGTTGGGCCTCTTGTCGTGCGAACAACCAGTATGGACACGTTTCCCCGGGCAGAGACCTTCTTTCCACGTGCCACTTTTGCTCTGACGAATAAGCCTCTGGGAACAAGCATCGTCGTGAGCGAGCGCATGCCATCGCTGGCAGGGAGCCACCCAGAGCGGAACCGTGCGGTCCTCGCGGGAGCTCGCGCCACCTCAGCCTCTGCAGGAGCTGCCAAATTGCTCTCCAAAGTGGCTCCGACAATTTACCGCCCGCTAGCGATGGTGAGAGTTCCCGTCTCTCCACATTCTCGCCAACGTTTCGTGTTATCAGACGCATCAGCATTTGCCAGGTGATGGGTGTGAAATGGTGCATCGTTAAGGCTTTATTTTGCTTTTCCCCAATTCTGGGTGTGGATGAGCACCCCCCCCCAGCCCCCGCCGTGCCTTACTGACCTCTTGGGTCTCCTCGCCCGAGAGCTGCCTGGTTGCGCGCTGGCGTTCTCGTCCTCTGTCCATTTTCCTCTTGGGTCGTTTGGTTTCTTCTGATTTGTGTGTTTATTGTATTGTCACCACCGAGATGCGATACAAACATTCTCTTGTGCTTTTTAAAAACGTTTTACAGTTTTGCATTTCACATATAGGTCTTTACTCCATCTGGAACTTATTTTTGTGTTTGCGATGAGGTAGACATCTAATTTTATCTCCTTAGTCATTTACCCTGTACTGATTGTGGCACGCACGGGGACTGGGGTTTTTAACATGGCTTCACGGGCTCCGTGAACCCCGAAGATCGTGACAGTCATAAGCAAGGTTGTGTGCCCGTGTCTGCACATTTTTCTGAGGAGGGTGCATAGACCTCACCTGATTCTCTAAGCCGTCAGGGACCCCAGATAATTCGAACAGCCCTGCTCGCTGCCCAGAGCCACTCTGTGAGGGGGTGAAGGCAGGGGCAAGGTTGTGGATCTTTCTTCTCTGAGGATCCTTCTTCTGACACTGTCCTTCTTGGGTTTGTTCACTTTTGGCATTCACCTGGAGCCGTTTGGCATGCCTGGGCCTCTCCCGTTAGGGAGGATGACACCCCCCCCCCCAAGAACCAGGAGGGACGTGGGTACGAGACAATGGTCCGGGAGAAGCCGGCCCAGCCAAGTCCAGGGCTCTTTCCTATCAGACTCGGATTCCCTGGGCCGCCGTGTCCTGGTGGGGGCGGGAATGAGCGCACGGGGAGGGAGCCGGGGTGAGAGGCCTACCCACCCCCCCACCAGGGAGGTTGGGGCCCCTGTGCTGGTTGAGAGCAGAGCTGATTGGAAGACTGTGTCCACGGTCCCCTCTCCTCTGGCCAACACTGGCCACGTGGTGGCCGTCGGCTCGTCCATAACGGGCCTGGAGTTTGGGGGAAGTCACGCAGATACGGAGCCTGACCCCAGAGAGGCCCTGTACCAATTTAACAACCAGATGAATTTTAAAGAAGTCCAACTTAACAATACTTTCCTTGTGAGTTAGTGAGTTTAATATCTTGTGTAAGAAACTTCTGTCGGGTTTTCAACCCCAGCTCCAGCTCCGCTGGCCTGTGTGAGTGCGAGGAAGTCACCTGGGCTCTCTGAAGTGCAGTCCCCGGGCTGCTGGTGTTGACGAGGTCACGCGTACGCACTGCCTGTCCCACACACGAGGGGTCACGGGGGCAGAAGTGACACCATCATCCTACGAGCCACATGTTTGTGACCACCTTGTGCCGGATGGTCCCACACACCCTATCCTTCTGTCCCGGTGACGGCCTCGGGAGGCAAGTGTCCAGGGGCCCTCTGTCGGGTCGGGAGAGGCCTGGGTGTGCCCCTAGCAGGGAGCTCCGGCAGGAATGGATTCCTACTCCTGGAATGAACTCTGCACTGAGCCAACTGGGGGAGACCAACTGGGAACTTTGCTTAATGTTTATTTATTTATTTCTGAAAGAGACAGAGGGCGAGTGGGGAGGGGCAGAGAGAGAGAGGGAGAGAGAGAATCTCAAGCAGGCTCCGGGCTCAGCCCAGAGCCCGATGTGGGGGTCGAACTCACCAACTGGGAGATCATGACCTGAGCCGCGATCAAGAGGCAGATGCTCAATGGACTGAGCCGCCCAGGCGCCCCACCTTCTGGGAGCTTTTCAACCCAAACGTGCCAGCTTTCCCCAGACGGCAGGTCCCAGGCCTGACGGTGCTGACACGGAGCAGACGGTGGAGCCTCCGGCGTCCCTGTGGCGCATGGTTCCAGGGATTCTCCCACGGGAGGCAGGACGTCACCAACTGAGGAAATGCCACCTCGATGCGTGTGTGTCCGTGTGTTTACCTAAAGCATGAAACTTACAATATGGACAGATTTACAGAACAGGGGTGATGCCAGCACTGAGCTCCCACACACCCGACGCCCGCTTTACCCCGTTGTTAACATATTAGTATCGCATTGTCACAATAGGGAACTGATATGGAGACATTATCATCAACAAAAGTCCAGAGTAAGAATTCCTCGGTCTTTGTCTTCTGTCCTGTCCTGCCCCAGGAGTCCCCCACCCCCTGCCCCCGGGACACCACACTGCATTTCGTCTCCTGTCTCCTGTGGGTGCTACAGCTCCCCAGACGGGCCCTGTTGTCAGTGACCTTGGCAGCTGTGAGGAGCGCTGCTCGGGGATTTTGTAGACGGTCCCCTCTCCCGATGTGCCTGATGCTTTCCTCTTTTTTTGACTGAGGTTACGCATCTGGGGAGGAAGGCCGCCGAGGTGAGTTCCATTTTCGTCACACGCATCGAGGGCACCTGCCATCAACGTGACTTACACGACGATGCTGGCCTTGGCCATCTGGCTCAGTCGTGTTGGCCACAGCGTTTCTGCACGGTCAGGGTGCTCTTTCCCCATTTCCAGACTGTCCTCTTGGGAAGGACGTCACGGCATGCTGCCCACACCTACAGAGCGGGGCCCACGCGCCCTCCTGAGGGCAGAGTATCCACATTATCTGGGATTTTCGGGGCCAGAGCTTTGTGTACTCTCCCCAGTTTCTTGCGTATGCCATAACTTATTTCTATCCATACGGCCTCATGGATATTAATTTTGCACTTTGCTTTATAATCCAATACAATATTATTTATTTTGTGGCCGAAGTCCTTCCAGCCTGGCCACGGGCGCTCTTCCAGCGGGCTTTCGCCCCGTCCGAATGTTCCCGCGTGGACGTCTCCTACTTGCCGACACAGCGGGAGGCCCCGGGCTCACTTCGCATGCCCGGGGCTAGTCCTGGTCCCGGAACCGGCCGTTTCTCCAAGGCGCCTGCCTCTCTGGGCGCTGGGAGTGCCTGGTGCCTCCGGACGTCACCTCCTCTGGGCCCTCAGCCGGCAGGGCAGGGACACACACTGTGGGTGGGCACACAGACCTGGGGACATTTCTGTGTGCGTCCGCCCGTGTCTGGGTGACCCAGAGGCACCTCACCTGCGCTCGGGCTCCGCGCCGTCCCTGGCACCCCACGGCCCGCTCTGGCCCGTCCTGCTCACCTGTCACCTCCACTCACGGTGAGAGGCCCAGCTCCTGCCTCCGTGTCCACCACGGAGGGTCCCAGCCTCCGCACAGCAGCAGTGACTTGTCAGCCCGGCCTCGGGGACCCCGTTCCCACTGGAGCAGACATGTGGCAGCGCCCCTGCCTCTGGTCGCAGACTCGCTCCCTTCAAAGTGGCTCAGGACAGCACCTCTCCCCACCCCCTGCGGTGAGCACGGTTCACGTATCTGTAATACAGTCGGATTGTTGGGACGCATTTTCTCACTCCATCCTGAGATCCCCTGAACCTCAAAATGTCTTTAAAATTTCCGTATATTAAGGTTCACTCTCAGGGCTCCCAGTTTAGACAAATGCATGATGTCATGTACCCACGTCACAGCCTCACGCACGATACTCCGCCACCTGGGGGGCCCTCTGTGCTCACCCGCCCCACCCCTCGCGAGCCCCTGGCAGCAGCCGACCTGCTTACCATCTCCCTAGTTTTGCCTTTTCCAGAATGTCCCATAAATGGGACTGTATGGCGTGCAGCCTTTCCGACTGGCGCCTTTCGCCCAGCCGTGTGCGGTCAGGGTTCCCCATGTCTGCCGTCCCCGACGGCCCCCTCTTTTTGTCACGGAGGAGCATTTCGCCGTGTGCGAGCTACAGTGTGCTTATCTGTTCACCCGCTGAAGCACATCCTAGTTCCTTCCTATTTTTGGCAACTCTAAGTAAAGACACTATAAACATCTGCATGCAGGTTTTTATGTGAATATACGTTTTTAAATTAGTTGGGTAAATACCTATGGGCATGATTCCTGGATTATATGCTAAGACTATGTTTAACTTTACAAGAAGTGGGCAAACGGTCTTTGAAAGAGGCTGTGCCAAGCAGGGAGGTCTTTTCTCACAAATTCCTTTGCTGTCCCCGCCTGTGGTGGGAGGGGAGACCCTCAGGGGTCAGGCCGTCAGTCTGTGCCTCTGTGGCCACAATGTCCGTCCGTGGTCCCGGATGGAGGTCTTTGTTTAAGATGATAGAAGCCAGGGGCGCCTGGGGGGCTCAGTCGATTCAGCATCCGACTCTTGGTTTCGGCTCAGGTCATGATCTCAATGTTTTTGGGTTTGAGCCTTGTGTTGGGCTCTGTGTTGACAGCGCAGAGCCTGCTTGGGATTCTTTCTCCCTCCCTCTCTGCTCCTCGCCTGCTCTCTCCCTCTCTCTCAAAATGATTCTAGAGGCCATCCCCTCTCTGTCTCCGATGTCCTGCCTTCAGAGGATGCTGGCCAATGACTGTCCTGTAAGGCAGGGCCACAGAGGGGCAGCATGTAAGCCAAGAGGAAGTAGAATAGGCTGGGAACCTTGACCCTCACCAGGCCACTCTGTGCCTGGGCCACCTGTTTGCAGATAGTAGACATGTCCCCTGTAGACCCTCCCAGGCTGTGTCCCACTCCGGAGAGCCTGGAGGGAGGGGAGGGAGCACGGCTGGCAGGATTCCCAGCTTTCCCACCTGTGTTCTCGCCCTGCATAATTATAATCTTCTCCCCTGTGTATGACTGGGGATTTACACAGGAACAGGTGATCATGCCTCCGATCTGGCCGTGTCAGATGGTGAGGACATCAGTCCCATGCTACCTAAGTCTCGACTGTAGGCACAGAGGGAGCCTGTCCTGCCAGCCCAGAGGAAGGCAGACAGCCCCAAGGGGCCGCAGGAGCCCCACCCCACAAGGAACGGGATTGTGCCAACAATGCACATGAACTTGAAAGAGGCCCGAGCTCCAGATGAGACACAGCCTGGCTGACTCCCTGGAGGGGCCGGCAAGGCCCTGGGCAGACCAGTGGCCAGCCTTCCCGGGTCTGAGATGACGGATCGTGTGTCGTTTGTAAAACTGTGTTCTGCTGAGATAGATAATCAGCACAGGGGTCCCCAGCCCTCCGTCTGCCTCTGCCCCAGGGGCTGCCCCTTGGCCGCTGTGCATTCATGTGAGCACTTCTTTTTCAGCAGAAGAGAAAAAGGACTTCAGTTTAACCAAATATGGGATTTAGGAGAAGCCCTCGTAACCTTCCGCGCACAGGCGCCCCTCGCTGAGCTGTGCTTCCCAGATAGCGCACCTTTTACAGATTGAAGGTCCAGGACGGCAGCGGAGGACGGCCCCGCGGAGGCGGTGGGGACCAGAGGGCCGGGATCAGAAGCGGAGCCTGAAGACGGGACCGAACTGCTGTCATCTCAGGATAAAGCTGACGGGCGAGGAGGTGCTGCTCGGGGAGGAGCAGAGAACGTGCTTTCTGGGGATGGAAGCTCCTCCTGGAGAGGATGCCGTGGAGACTGTTGGAAGGACAACAGAGGATTTAGAATAGTCCGGAACCCTAGTTGGTAAGGCGGCAGCAGGGCTTGGAGGACGGTCCCCACTTGGGAAGGAAGTTCTGTGGGTAAAATGCTGTCAAACAGCATCACCTGCTCCAGAGAAATCATTCGTGAAAGGAAGTGTCCGTTGTCGTTGCAAACTTCACGCTGCCGTCTTGTTTTGAAACTGGCCACCGCCGCCCTGGCTTCAGCGGCTGCCACGCGGACCAGCCAGCAGCCGTCGGCCTCGGGCAGACCCGCAGCCAGCAGAGAGAAGCACTGGCTGAAAGCTCAGATGAGGGCTAGCGATTTTTAGCAAGAGAGTATTTTTTTTTAATGTTAATTTATTTATCTGGGGGGGGGGAGCTTGAGTAGGGGAGGGGAAGAAAGAGGGAGAGGGAGAGGGGGAGAAAGACAGAGAGAGAGAGAGAGAGGGAGAGAGAGAGAAACCCAAGCAGGCTCTTGGATCCGATGCAGGGCTGGATCTCACGAACCATGAGGTCATGATCTGAGCCGAAATCCAGAGTTGGACCCTTAACTGGCTGAGCCACCCAGGCGCCCCTAGCAAGAGGGTATTTAAAAAAATTTTTTTTAATGTTTATTTATTTTTGAGAGAGAGAGAGAGAGAGAGAGCACAAGCAGGGGAGGGGCAGAGAGAGAGGGAGACACAGAACCCGAAGCAGGCTCCAGGCTCTGAGCTGTCAGCACAGAGCCCGACATGGGGCTCGAACTCATGGACCGTGAGATCATGATCCGAGCTGAAGTGTAGCAAGGGAGTATTTTTTTTTAAATTTTTTTTAACGTTTATTTATTTTTGAGACAGAGAGACAGAGCATGAACGGGGGAGGGGCAGAGAGAGAGGGAGACACAGAATCGGAAGCAGGCTCCAGGCTCTGAGCCATCAGCCCAGAGCCCGATGCGGGGCTCGAACTCACGGACCGCGAGATCGTGACCTGGCTGAAGTCGGATGCTTAACCGACTGAGCCACCCAGGCGCCCCCCAAGGGAGTATTTTTAATGAAGGTACGTGCATTGTTTTTCGGACCCAAAGCTGTTGCACGCTTAATAGACAACAGTGTAGCGTGAACATGACTTTCATAAGCCACCGGGAGACCACAAATTCATTTGACTTGCTTCGCCGTGACGTTTGCTTCGCCGTGTGGTCTGGAGCCCAGCCCGCCCTCCGGGGTGCACCCGGGTGCCGATTACACCATCATGTCCAAAGGGGCCCTGATGTCAAGCGTACAGAAAAGCTGCCTGGCACCTCGTGCCGGGCGTCACTGCCGTCGGCCAGGGGACCCTGAGATTCTGTGCGGAGATGCCAACATCCAGGGTTGCCGTTCGAAACAAGCAATAGGGCCACCACATGGGCTCTCGTCAGTGAGACGTGTTATGTGGGGATTAAACCTGACATTCCTCCCTTGCCCCCGACAGGCTGCTATTAAATCAATGGCATAGCAGAATCTGGCAAATATAAGAGTCAAAATAATATCCTTCTTGGAGTAAAACAATAGACCAAATCTGCCTACAGAACGTGATAAGGCAAACCCTGTCCCCCCACATCTAAGTGACCCCAAACGGATGAAAGCCCCCTCTTCTGGCCTCCTGCCTCCCGGCCTGCACCCGGGAGCTCTGGCCAGCATCCACTGGACCCGCGGGAACTCTCTTCCACGTCCTCAGCACAGAGACTGAGCCCCGGAGCTGCGGCCGAGCTCCATCCAGGACCACAAATCCTGGGTCCCCACTTGGCACCTATTTCCTGAGCACCTTGCGGCCATCAGGACACGAGGGAACATGTCATGTCCCGCCACACACTCCCCGTGACAAATGTGATTCCATAGCAGCTTCGGCCTAAATCCCGTCCCCTTATCTCAGCAGACTTGAAAATCCCGAGGTGGGGCTGCTGCCTTCTGTGACTGTCTGCACATCCCGGCCGGAACCGCCCGGGAATATCAGGCCCAAGACTGTGGCGTGGAGGCAGAGGGGTTCAGGAGATATTATTCTGGGGGACGAGAAGGGGTGGCTGGGGAGTGAGGGACACTGATCACCCACACAAGGGTGCACGGTTCAGCTGGTCCCCACCGCAGCCCAACCGGGACCCTGTGAGAGTCCCGCAAAATGCGTCCCAGAAGTGTCCTCTGAGGGACGGAAGAGACGACTCCCCTTCCCCCACGGGACATGGGCTGTCCCCTGGGCTGTGGGTGCCCTCCCCTCCAGGTCACGCACACCTGTGTGCTTGGCGGGATTCTGGGCCTCCCCATGGCCAGGTGTGTCAGCATCCGGGGCGGCTGACCCAGACACCTGCAGTCCTGGAGGCCAAGGCTGGCTGCGTCTGAGGCTGTGAGGGAGGGTGTGTTCCCAGCCTCTCTGTTTGGCTGCTGGACGGCTGTCCTCACCTTCACACACATTCTCCTTCTTTGTCTGCCTTTAAATTTCCTCTTCTATAAGGACACCAGTCAAATTGGATCCGGGCCATAGGAAGCACAGGAGACAAGGGACCTTGCCTGTATCTCCTCCAAGCTCGGGACTGTGAGCCACGCTGCCCACTCCCGGGTGCCCTCAGGGGGACCCACTGCCCGGTGCCCTCGGGGGGCCTCTGCCAGGCGTGCCCAGGGACCGTGGGGATCACTCGTCTTTTCCTAGAAGGAAATCCCTCTTCTTCTGTCCTCTTCGGCCTCAGAAAGCAGAGAGTCTGCCGCAGCCCCCAGACGTGGGGAGCGGCCCCTGGGCCCTGGGCTCACTTCCCTTAATTCCTGGAGCATTGCCTTAAATGCTCGGTGATCTCCGGGTCTTTATCCTTTGCCTGTGGTCGGAGGGGGTGGCAGGTGGGGCGTGTGTGTGTGTTGTGTGTGTGTCTGTGTGTGCACGTGGTGTGCGTGTGTGCATGTGTGTGTGTCCCTGTTGGGGAGGGGAGAGAATGGAAAATTGGTTCACAATGAGTCAACTCTCCACCCCAGTCCCTCCCCGACGAGACGATTAGACACTGTGTGAGGAGGACAGGTTAGCTTATTTGTGACTATTAATCCCTGATGTGCTTCTTGCTCCTTCTGGAAGGCTCCCAGACGTTCACATATGGGCTTTCCAGATGGGCGGGCAAGGCCAGAACTTCAGACACAGCAGCCGCTGCCCGTTGTCACGACCCCCATCAGCACCACCTCCATCGGCCCCACCATCAGCCCCGACAGTATCTCAAGCGCTGTGACAACACAGGGGTGCATAAATGTGCCGGGCCTGGGGAATTCTGGGAGATCGCGGGAGGCCACAGGAGGTATGTCTGCCCAGAAGGCCTCAGGCTTCTGGCAGCTGTTCAAAGGCTAACATCCTCCGGGGGCCGGGAGGAGGGCAGGAGCCCCACAAGCAGGGGTGCAGCAGGACCACCCGAGGCTCATGAGAGAGCAGTGAGTCCCACCTTTGGGGAGCCGGAAGGCTGGGGGGGGGTGCTGCAGAATGGAAGATTCTGGAAAAGCAGGGAGGGCTGGGGCCATGTCGCCGGCCCCGAGTGGGGAGTAGAGTCTCAAAGCCCGTGAAGCCCGAGGGCAGATCCGGGGTGCTGACTCCTTGGTTGTCTCTCCTGGACTTGTTTCCAGCACAGCGGCCAGGGACACTGGGGGCTGCGGGAGAGGGCAGGTGGCCAGGACAGCCGGGCTCCAGAAGAGACTCGGGTGTGACCTGGGGGAGCTCCAGGGAAAGGCAGGCACAGCTCAGACTTTCGTGTTCACCGCTCTGTCCTTCAGATGACACCGGTTCCTCTCGGGCAGGGCTTCCCGCCCTTTCTCCTGAGGGGACACACGAGGACTTGTGACAGTTTGTCTAGCACCTAGTGGACACCGGCAGAGTCAGTCTGCCCCAGTGGGGGGCAGAGACCTCATCCACGGGGGCCCCAGCTTGCCCACTAGGGCGAGAACAGTGTCTCCAGCTCTGTCCCCAGAGTCTGGCACTGTAGCAGGTGCAGAACCAGGACCCAATCAGAGCTGCTCGAGGGAAGGAGGGGCTCATGTGTCCTCAGCGGGTCTTGCGGAGCAGGAGAAGGAGGCAGAGGTGATTCCAAGCTGGGAGGCAGGCCGCTGGAAACCGACGGATGCCGTTCTCAGAGAGATCCGAAGCAGAGTTAGTGGAGGAGAAAATATGATGACTGCTACCTTAGTCATTCTGAGCGGCCCCTGCACGGCGTCACGTGTTGGAGAGGCAGATGGGAACACCAAGCAAAGGAGGGTCTGACGCCCTGGGCACACAGGTGGTGGGTGACAGGCAGGAATGGACGAGATCCCGGGGAAGCAGGGCAGGGAGAGGGATCCTGGAGGACAAGGGAGGGAGGGAGCCACCCACGCGTGGGTGAGGCATGATGACAAAGCACAGAGGGGGGGATCAGATGGAGGCCTACGGCCCGAAGCAGCATCAGGGGAGGGATGGGGACGGGGAGCCCGGGGCCCCTCCTGAAATCAGGTGCGAAATGTATTCCTGTAAATTGATTCAACCCATAAATGTTGTAAGGGGAATTGGGTCTTTAAGGGAAGCATATGGAAACGTCTTTTGTGAATAATGCCTCCCAACCTCCTCGGAACTTTGCAGATGTATTTCCCTGCCCTTTATCAGGGAGAGTGTCCGTAATAGTTCTGCCAGAAGGCAAGGCAGGCATTATGATTTCCATTTTGGAAATGAGAAAAGTGGCTTCGGTGACTGTAAGAGCTGGCCGTCCAGGGAAGCTCCCCCCTTCTACTACCGGATTGTCCTGCTTCTCGGGTCGTCCGCAGGCTGGGGGTGCGTCGCTCACCGGGTCCACTCTCTCCTTCCTCTAGTCCTGCTTGGGGCCCTCATCTCTGCTGGTCTCCAGAGTTCTGTACCCGTCCTTGACCCCAGCCTCTCTCACAGATGCTTGCATCAGCCTCGGTGTATCCTCAATAGCATAACCCTCGGGCTTCCTAACTTAGTTCATATTTAATGTATTTCATGCAGAACAGACCCCCTACTTCATAAATGGTACAATGCAAGCTTCCTCCCAGGCTGGCCTCCCAGCCTCCTGCCGTCGCCATCCACAGGCACTGGGTGCTCTGTTCCTCCAGGTCCGGCTCGTCAAAACCACCCACGCGAGTGCCCTCCACTCTCTGCGGGCAGAGGCCGGCCTCCTTCAGTGGGCGCCCTGACCGCGTGGAGAGCAGACACGGTGAGGCACGAGGTCAAGGGTGTCGCTGGCTAGGAGGTGGAAAAGCCCCAGAGGTGGGGGGGCAGGACCAACAGGGAGGATAAAGCCAGACATAGGCATGAGCCGAGCATGTGACAGAGCGGAGAGCAAATCAGACTACCCGTCCCCGGACGCAGAGAGGGACAGACCCAGGAGAGGGAAGGTTTTGAAGGGCGGAGGAAGCCAGCGGATTTAATACATAAATCACAAAGCCCCCTTTTCTCTTCATCTTAACTAGACAGGCTGGTGATGAACCGAGTCTCTGTTCTCCCGCCAGTCACGCTCGATTTCGGCCAAAGGAGTTCTGAGCAAGTGTGGTGGCAGAGCCAGGGGTGGAGAGGTTGACCCAACGAGTGGGGCTGGCCGCCCTCGGCGCCTCCGAGGCTGTGGACAGGGGGTTGTATACATCGCTTCTGCGATATTAGCTGGTAAATAATGCATGAGTCTGGATGGCGTTCGGCAGAAAGAGCTCTTTCAGTGCAAAATGTTACAGCCAACAAAGTTTAATAAGACAAGGAAGCGCGTCTCGGAGAACAGAGACCCAGTCTCTGTGGCAATGTCCACGCTGCCCAGCCGGACGGCTCTAGAAAGCTGGCATCTTAAGGGCGAGGGAAAGTAAAATGAGAACAAAGCTCCCGTCACAGCCTTGAGCAAACCGTGGGCGGTGTTTGCTAAGCCTCCTTGAGCCTCAGTGTCCTCCCCTGCGAGCATCTGTCCCCAGGGCGACTGTGAAGGTCCGACGAAGGCCAGATGCTGTCCCAGACTGTTGGGGCTGCTGTAGCAGAGCCCCGCGGTAGAAACTTACTCCTCACATGCCGAGGGCTTGATGTCCGAGGTCAAGGTGCCGGCATACTGGGCGCCGAGCGAGGTCCCTCTTTCTTTTCCATACACGTGGTCTTCTCCTGCTACGTCCTCACGTGGAAGGGGGGACAAGGGAGCCTTCCAGGGCCTCTTTTACAAGGACACCGACCTCATTCAGGGTCCTCTGCCCTCGAGACCGCATCACCTCCCAAAGGCCCCCCATCCCAATACTGTCACATGGAAGGGGGGTAGAATATCAAGCTACGAATTTGGGGGAGACACAGACATTCAGTCCAGAGTGACTGTGTTCTTTGAACTATGTGCTAAAGATGCAGCAGCGTCAGGGCGCCTGGGTGGCCCAGTCGGTTAAGAGTCCAACTCTTGATTTTAGCTCAGATCATGATCTCACGGTTCCTGAGTTCGAGCCCCGCACCAGGCTCTGCACTGATGGCACGGAGCCTGCTTGGAATTCTGCCCCTCCCCCCACATGCGCTCTCTCTCTCTCTCTCTCTCTCTCAAAATAAATAAAAATAAACTTAAAAAAGCACAGCAATGTTGGTGAAGGGGGCGGTGCAACCCTTGTGTTTGAGACTTTCTGTTTCACCTTTTCTGCGGGTTATCAGTTTTCCTAAGTCCGTAGCTGCTTCCTGGCCACCTGGGGGTGATGCCCAAAAGGACCCATTCTCTCTCTCTCCGTGGAGCCCCGCGCGTCACCCCATCGTGGGCCCGCAGACGCTGCTTTCGATGAAGCCTAAGCATTGCCTTTCCCTGCTCGCCCGGTGAGGAACAGTGGCCTTGGGTGCCCACAGTGCGGGAGCAGGAGAGACGTCTTCCCCCGTGGCCACAGCCTGTGAGCTGCAGGGTGAGCTGAGGGCTGTGTGGGGCGTTTGGCTGTCAGCAGCTGTGGCAGCAGTGGCCCCCCTGCACTGGAGGGATGGTTTGGACAGCATCTCTGGCTGCATGGTTCATTTTTTTTTAAGTTTATTTATTTTTGAGAGAGAGAGAGACAGAGCATGAACAGGGGAGGGTCAGAGAGAGGGAGACACAGAATCCAAAACGGGCTCCAGGCTCCGAGCTGTCAGCGCAGAGCCCGACATGGGGCTCAAGCTCACAGACCGCGAGATCATGACCTGAGCCGAAGTCGGACGCTCAACCGACTGAGCCCCCAGGCACCCCCTGCGCAGCTCCCTTTATTCCTGTCTACTCCCTGGCCTCCTGGGGATTCTTGAGCTGCCAAAACTCTGCCCAGTGAACGCCGTTGGTGCAGGACTCAGCCACCCCTGCAGGCCAAGCTCTCAACGCACAGAGTTTCTGCTGCGGCCACCGGGCATCCCAGCCGATGGGATGGGGCCCGAGGCCCTCCTCCAGCGCTATGGAGTCCGGGGTCGGCGGTTCAGGTGAAAGCATCCAAGCAGCCTGCGAGTCTTGGCCATGAAGGGCCGTGCAGGTCAAGGGCGGCACCAATGCTGGACGTCGGTCTGGACCCCACCCCACCCCCCCCCCCCGCCTGCTGTTCTCTGGGCTCCCGTCCATGGTGACTTCACCCCCCCTTCTTTCTCTGGTGTTTCCAACTACACGACTGTTATGCCTTTTGATACCACGGCTCTTGGAGATTTTGTTTCCATTTTGTTGTTTTTGTCCTTATTTTCCTCCGTGACTTCAGTTTTAAAAGTTTCTGCCGACCCCTCCTCAAGCTCGGGGAGCTTTTCTCTGCGGTGCCTGGCCGGCGCGTGAGCCCGTGGAGACACCCTTCCCTTCTGTTCCACAGTTGACTTCTAGCACCTTCTTTGGATGCTCCCTTCACATCTCCGTCTCGTGGCTGACGATACCTGTTGGCCTGGCAGGTTGCCTGCTTTTTCCATATTAATTGCAGTCATTTTCAATGCCCTATCTGATCGTTCTAACAGCTCTGTCACATCCGCGCCCGGTGCTGATTCTTTCTCTGTCTGTTCGGATGTGATTTTTCTGGCATGCCTTCTCAAGTCTTGCTGAGAGCCTGGCGTGTGGGATCGGGTACAGGAGCCGAGGCCGAGAGGCCTTTACCGTGAGGACTCGAGGCAGTCTGGCTGAGAGCCACACGTTCACAGTAACTGAAGGAGCCAGAGGCTGGTGGACACTGATGGGTTTTCTCAGCCCTTTCTTCCGTCAGACCTCGGGAGAAAAAATATTCATTCACGAACGCTGCCCAAGGCCAAGATGTCCTCTAGGCCTGGGGTTCGGTGACGATGAGGAAGCCGTGTCCCTGCTGCATCCGAAGGGCTCACAGGAACATGGAAAATATGAAGCCTGCTTGCCACCCGAGCTGTGCGCCAGATGAGGGAATGACAGTGGATGGCGGCAGACGGGCAGCTACAAGGATTACGGCAGAGGCGACGCTGGAACGAGGCATTGAAGGTTGTCCAGGAGTTGTTCAGGAAGCAAAAGGAAGGGAAGGGCCTTTTACGCGTTATGTTTAAAGCAGGTAAACTGCAGGGAAACGATGATGCGGATCGTGAGGACCTCACTGGGATAAAGGGAGGCCCCCTTCGTGTGGGACCCACCGCACATGTGCCCGCAGAGTTTAGGGGAGCACAGCCTCCCGCACCCCCGGAGCCTGACACAGGGCGGGCGAGAAGGAAGTGTCCGTGACATCACAGAGTGGATTTGAACTTGGTTGAACTGAAACTAACCCCAGTTAAAGAAGCAGGAGAGGGCACGGGTCACCCCGCGGCACGTCCCACGGCGGCTTCCAGAGCCTCCGCGGTGCAGCCATTTGTGCCCACCCGCACGTGCCCGCCTGCAAAGTACACCTCTGGGGAGACAGACACGTCCACTCGTGTGGACCTGACCCCAAGGCTCCTGTTCTACAGCTGTGCACGCTGGGCACAGAGAGGGGGCACGCAAGGCCTGTCTGCGGTGTGCCTGGGGTCTGGTTAGCCTCTGTCCCGCCCACGGGTGGTCTTGGCTTCTCAGGGGTCTACGCGCAGGGGTGCCCTCCATGCCGTCAGGAGGCCTCTTTCCTGCTCTGCCCCCATCCTAGAAAGACTTCTTCACCTCTTCGGGGATGGAGACAGCAATTCACACCCAGAGGCCTCACTTGTCAGTGGAAAATTAACCACGTGGGGATATTCCTGCCCCGATTCCTCCCTCCGGGACTGTCCTCGCAGGGGAAACAGGAACACGGGCCCTCAGACCGGACGCTTCTCCCAACCGTCACTGCCCTCAGCTGCTGTATCAATATTCATCGAGTTCACGGGGCTGCAAACACGCGTGAGGCATTAAACCCATTTAGCTGGGACCTGGGTGCGGGCCGCGTTGCGAGCGGCTTCAACATGTCCGCCTGCGTTCGGGCGCTCACTCCCATTATCAATTCATGATGTGTCTGCCGGAATTAGTAAATCCCTTTCATTTACTTACGTAGGAGAAAACGTTTAATAGCTGCCACATGAAATTTGCAAACTGCACTCCATCTGAGGCTGATTAATAAAACACCATGGAAAATACGTCAGTCATCCTGGGACTTAAATTAGTGCCGCATTCCACTTGAAGCGTCCTCTTTGGCATCACTGATACGGCTGCACCTCCCTCCCTGCCCTTTCCCCTTCTTCCCTGTTTCTCTCTTTCCAATCTCTGCAGTTCAGTCGCCCCACTGGGGAAGCCACACAGGAGAGTGATGAGGTTATGGATGCTGCTCCAGGCGGGTGGGGGACTCCTCTGTCCCCCGGCCCCCAGCGCCAGCACGAGTGGGGGCAGAGCGCCGAAAGGAGCCATCATGACCCGGAGGGACTCCTCTAAAAGTAGCTGCAGCCTGGCAAACAAGGCTTGTTGGGATCTGGGCGGAGTGATTTGCATATGTTGTTTTATGTGATTATCAGGACCCCTCAATGGGGTCTTCTGTTCCCTCTGTTATTCAGATGAGGCTGAGGGGTATTAAATGGCCCCACCAAGGCTACCCAGAAATAAGAGAGGGAGCAGGAGTCTGAACTTTCTAACACGGCAGGCACTTCTTGGGGTCTTCTAATCCCACCCTATGTTATGGACGGAGGAATCGAAACGAGGACGCTGCTGTCCGAGCTGTGCGCTGGCGGGGGGCTCCGGGGCTGGGCCTGGATCTCCCACTCCTTAGAATTCGTCACCTGCAGAGACTCATGGAGACTCTCTGTGCTCCAAGCTGTGTTCTGGGTGTGCAGAAATAAATATGGTCCAGCATCCAACAGAGTCATTAAATAAGCAGTTCTGTGAAGGTGCTCCATCGGGAGAAGGTTGAGTTGTTCCCGAGCATTGATATAGAGAGCAGTGACCTGAATGTCAGCTGGGAGAAAATAAACCTTGTCCAGACCCCCTCATTCTGGCCAAATTACTTCTCAGGTGTATTGTCCATGAAGTGGAAATAATAACGCATGGCCTACCTACCTAACAGGATTTTGTGAAGATCAGATCTGGGACATTTTCACACGAAGGACTTCTGGAAGAATTCAACCCCACATGTGCCCAACGGGGCCATCTAGCCAACCTTGCAGATGCTAGTGGTTGTCATAGCCTTTGGGGACATAAGTGTTGCAGATCAGCAGGGCATCATGGGATCCCCAGTTGCAACCCACCCATTCAGCTAGTAACACACCCGGAGCCCTAATTGTTAACAGATTTTGCATTACCCCTCAAATTACACACCCATTAGTGGCAGAGTCTGGTCATGATGGAGGCATTAAGGCGTGACACCCTCAAGTGATGGGAGTCACAACTGGGTCCCAGAGAAAGTGAAGGCTGGTTTCAGGAGCTCGTGGAAATTCAACAGCCTCCCCCCGCCCCTTATCCTCACTTCCAGCCAAGTTTTCTCTTTAGCACCTCCTCAGAATGAGTGAAAGTGACTTTGACTGTCTGGCAGTCTGCTTATAACCACAGGTTATGACGGTGAGTCAAAGGGGAGCCTGACAGCCGTCAGACAATGGGACACATCTGAATACGCAAGGGCTGTGTGTTACACCCCCTCCTGTGCATAACATCCTTCCCCACAGAGGCTCTCCCTGACCCCCTAAACTAGACTGTACCTTCCCTGTGTGAAGTGTCGGCCATGTCCTACCTCTTTCATGTGGGTTATGCCTATCCACAGTCCTTGCCTTGGGGTATTCTCTAGGAAGGGACAGCAGTGGCTTGTTTGTCTCACTGTTTCCCACACTTAGCACCGGGTTCAGATCATAGTAAGTGCTTAGTAAAGGTTTGTTGAATTATGGGATGAGCTTTAGCTATGTAGGATCTAAACTCACCACCAACATTGACTGTGTTTATGGCAAGACAAGGCAGTAGGATGAATCATTCAGTGAGCCCCACCCTTACTGATGGAAACACCAGAGAGGACTGGATAACTGGATTCTGCCCTAGAAGCAATAGCCTCCAGTCTACAAAGAACGCCCAACCCCAGGGGCCAGAACACCGCAATGGGCTAAATGATGCTGGTTGCTAACGGCTCCTACTGGCACTTGGATATTCTCTTATTGACCCCACAGATTCCAGATCCCTCCAACCATTCCAGAGGCACTCTGCTAAAGACCAAGGTCCTCTGTCATAATTGTATTTTTGTAAACTAGTTTTCTGATCCCAGGCTCTCATTGCGCAAACATTTCCTGTGAACGTCTGCAACTCAGTACAGGCAGGGTAAACCGAGATGAATCAGCTGGAGTCCCTGCCCTGGAGGTGTTCACAGTTTAGTTTGGAAGAAAGTAGTGTGCCCAAATAATTAGAGTACAGTGTGATAAATGTGATAATTGAGGTAAGAACAAAGCTGTGTGGAAGCACAGAGAATAAAGTGAAACTCAGCCTGTTGAACTGGCTTGAACTTCAGAGGCGATGGAACATTGAGTGAGTTTTGGTTGTGAGCCCAAGTTCACCCATCATCTGCCCAAGGCAGGGGAGGGAAGGGAGAGCATCCGAGGCAGAAAGGACAATGTATGCAGAGGCTCAGAGCCACAGAAGAGATTTCTGTGGAACAATAACTAATTTCCTGGGACTGGATACTAAGCTGCTTGAGATGGAGTGTCAGGTGCTGTAGCCAGAGAGGTGGGTTGGGGTCAGACTTTGAAGGGCTTTGAATGTCTTACTAAGATTATTTGACTTTATCCTGTGGGCCACAGGGAGCCCTTAAAGGGCTTTAAACCGGAGGAGCGACATGATGAAATTTGTGTTTTAGAGAGATACCTCTGGCAGCAGCTTTCCATTATTAATGCAAAACTCCCCACCGTGAAAGCTTAGAAGGCAAGGACGTCTTAAACCAGCTTCTCTACCAGCCCACCTCCGTCCTGTCATCATGTTGTGAGAGGAAGCATAGCGTTCAAGACTGGAATCTGATTCTTGTCTCTGGTTCCCTGAGTGATGTTGGACATGAATGTGAATCTCGGGATCCTCAGCTCTAAAATCAGTACTTACCCAAACCATCTCATGGCACGTGGTTAGGGTCTGATGACAAAAAGGATGTGAAGAGTATTTCTGATTGTAATTGGCTTTATAGATGTAAGAGGCTGTTACTTTTATTTTATGAAAATGAAGCTTCCTACCAAGACAAAGGCAGATAGATATGCTAATAGGGAATAACATTTTGGACAGGAATGGAGTTTGACAATCATCCTCTCCAACCCCCCTCAGCCTACAGAGCAGAGAACCAAAGTGCAGAGACCAAGCTCCTCCTCCGGCCCCGCGCCTCCCCCTCTCCCCCCGCCCCCCCCCCCCACTCCTACCACCACACAAGTCTGCTGTTGTAGGAGATTGCCCAAGCTAACAAGAGTCCTGAAGTCTCTCCACACCCAGTGTAGACGCTGGTCTGGGGTCAGGGGCTCTGTCCGCGGTGCTGACACAGAAGCCATCTCAGAGCAGCTCCCTGGTCGACCAGGGGCTCTGTCCACGGTGCTGACACAAGACCCATCTCAGAGCAGCTCCCCCGTCGGCAAGGGGCTCTGTCCACGGTTCTGACCTCCTTATTGTATTCTTCACACATATTCAAGGAGAAATTGCGATGAGCCCAAATGGCAGGAATACTCCATTTCCGAGCACATTAACTAGAGAAAG
Source organism: Leopardus geoffroyi (assembly GCF_018350155.1). Taxonomy (NCBI): domain Eukaryota; kingdom Metazoa; phylum Chordata; class Mammalia; order Carnivora; family Felidae; genus Leopardus; species Leopardus geoffroyi. Next base: position 72,656,087 of record NC_059338.1, on the reverse strand, counting down.
TATTACAACCGTCTGTCGCTCTGAACTCACTCTTCCCCAGTAGATTTACAACTCATAAACGCAGCCGTCACAGCCAAGTGTATAAAGCGGAGGACTCAGTGCACTCCAACATTAACCATGAACAAGTAGGAGGGCTTCAAGCATCTTGTATCCTAATGCCAACCCATTTATGAACTTGCCTTTCTCAGTGAGTCATTTCTCAGACCACCCCCACTCTCCCTCATTCTTCACTTGCAATGCAGCTCTCACAAAGGAAGGAAATGAACACCATTTCAATGGCTGCAGCTGCTGCTCAGAATCTCAAGAGCCTGTGCACAAGGAGGAGGGAGGAACACTGGTTTGGACTGTGTCACAGTTTTAGATTTTTAGGGAGCAAGGACTAGGTGGTCACCATAATCCCCTTTAATCACTAAGATTCTCTGATTCTGTGTTCCCCATCCCTTTGCAGAACTGCTTCCTCTCCCCAAGCTGCTCCTGAACCCCAGTTACAGCATGAAACATTTTTGTGATTCTGGAAGTCTCTCCTGTTCCACCTTTCTCTCACTAGGACATTGCTTCACTGCGTTCTGATCTTTAGGGCATATCCTTTTCTGAGATTTCTGTCCCCAAACCGTATCTGGGGTAAATTCCAAATTTGCAGATCAGTAGTTTTGAAATTGAGCAAGGCACTTAAACTTTCTGTCTGTATCTCAATTTCCTCTTTGGTAAAATGAGGACACTGATAGCCACCTCCTTGGATAGATGAGATATTATGCAGGCATATTCTCCTGTGCCTGGCTTATAGTGGGTGCTCAAGAAATACTTTCCTTTGTCTTCCTCTTCCAAATCAATGAGTTCATTTCACAAACTCTGCTAATGCATTAATTTAGTAACACATATGTGCATGTTCCCTTTGGGTTTTTTCTGTTCTTTTTTTCCTCTTAGATACATTGATCTATTTGAAGTGAATGTGTGGTCATTGATGCCTTTTTTCAAATCCCAGGAATAACACAATGTGAAGAGCTAATTGTTTTGCCTAAGTACAGAACCATGACAGGACACATAGAACCTTGAAAATAGTTCATTTTCTTCTGGATAGTGGTTTCCTCTAGGCTGAGAGGGTGTTTCTTCTTACTTTTCCAATTTTAGAGAGGATGTGAAGTTGAGAAAAGCCACCTTCTCCAGCTGGAATGGAACTAAATTGACTAATTTATAAGCCTGGGCTGTTGTCTGGGCTGGAGTTTCTGTCCTTTGAAGATGTCAAACAGTAATGAAATAAGGCTTCTAGGACCCAACCAACACTAATCATTCCCGGGCTGCTGGGACACAATGAAACAGATAGTTGGTTCTTTGCCTAGCAATGCAAAAATAAAAACCTCTCTTGATCCAGGAGTCAGATGACAAGGACTCCTAAATTAAGGCTTGCAGTAGTTCTAGGTTTGACCTTGAGCAAGTCACTTCTCTTTTTTTGGACCACATGCTGTATCCCCACTTCCAAATACCCCAATAATCCTCACTTACATTCCAGAATTTTTCCCAATCAAGTCCTATTTCTGCCTGGTATTTGTCTCTCTATCTCTCCTGCCAAGCTTCATCTCTCACAGCATGGCTACCGCTTAAATTCAGACCTGGATCATCACTTACCTGGACTGCTGAACGTCTCCCAGGTGGTTCCCATCTGTCCCAGATCTCTCACCTCCAACTCCACTCTACTTCTTGGACAATAATTTATAAAACCCAGATCTGGCCATATCCCTTCCCTGCTTCAAATCTTTCAATGACTCCTCATTACCCAAGAATGAACCCATGGCTCTTTATTCTGACATCCAAGGTCCTTCACAACTCGTCTCAGACCTCCTTACATACAGCTTATTTCCACACGATTTCTTGTGTTCTGTATTCTAAGGGGCTTGCTACTTGTCTTTGTCACACTGACTTTCCAACCCCTGCCTTAACTTACTCCACCCCTTCTTTACCCAGTGCTGCTCCAAGCTTGCCCTCCAAAATTGAGTTAAAGTGCCACCTTCCCTTCAAAACTGTTCTGGATATTCTTAAACCAGTCTTCACACTCTCTCTAGAGAACTTTTTTCCAGCAATGAATGTCCCCAGGTAGTCCCCAAAAGTCTGGCCCAAGCAACAAACCTGTAAGAATGGTCAGCTGGTGCCCTGCCACGCCACAGTTACCTGACATGCCCAGTACTCCTGGGTCTTCTTACGTCTAGAACTGCCATGAGTTTACTGACCAGGTGTAAAGTCACGCCCTGTTACTGCACTGCAAGGAGAAATCCACTCCTTGGCACCAAGGTGCTCTTAGTGTATGCTACTTAGGATGGTCAGCCACATTCTGAAGTTATTGGACGCTGTTAACAACCGGGATCGTTGATAAACCTGTTGTTGCTACTGCGAACAAATTATTCTCTCTCACCTGGGTGATTACCAACTTCCTCATCTGTCCTCCTGCCTTCTACCTGTGGACCTTTGATCCCCTGGAATGCTTGAAAACTACACTTTCTAAAATCCAGATCTGACTATGCCCCTTACCCATACCCCTCCACACACACATTATGGACAGGATGGAATCCAAGATCCTCAGCTTGTCCTGCAAACATGGCCCTTCCTCAAGTGCTTCCAGCACCCACCAGCCCCATCTCAAGAATCTCCCCTCTCTCCCTGAACCAATAGTTCGGTCACACTATCCCTCCTGGGGTACTGTCACTGGTAGACCATACAGTTTTATAACTCTGTGCCTTGACACGGGTTCTTCAGAGAGCCTACATCTCAGTCTGAAAAATTCCTGCTTATTCCTGAACTGACTGAAATTGTACTCCATTTTTTAAAAATGCTTTTCTCCAAACCAATCTTCAGCATTTAATTTTATTCTTATCAAAGTTTATTGGTTTTTTTTTTTTTTTTTGGTACTTGCATACAGTTTTACAAAGCTTATAGTGAAAACAGAAGCCATTTACTCTAATCCTGCCTGCTCCCAGATCTTGATAGAGGAGACACCTGCTCCCCACTTCTCTGGTTTCTAGGAGAAAGATCACTGCTCCAAATACTCCTGGCTCTTATTGCACTTCAAGAAGATGAAATGAGGTACCTGATTGGTGACAACAGCCATTGGTCTGTCCTGTTAAATGTATTTAATCACTCCATGAGAGGTCTCAAGTAGGCAGGATTTGGTCTTATGCCCTCCCTTCTCACCTGGGACCAGTGGGAGAGAGTGACCGGAGGGTCTTTCTCTGCAGACTCGAACTCACCCTCTGACACACTGTTTGAGTCTAGATTGGTGGGGTAGATCCGTGGAAAGGAAGTTAGCAGAGTCATTTGAAATCTCTCACTGAATGACCCCCTCCAACTTAGCCTTGTTAGTAATGTCTGCCCACTCCTTTGCCATATTCCTCAATTAGTTTAGGACTCTACTGAGGAATAGGATAATGGGTTACTGGCCTCCTTCAAGTTTTCACTATTTCTATTTTCCCAAAGAATCCACTGTCCTCACTTACATCTGTTTCTTTTGGCACTTAACTCCCTATTTCTGAATTGCATGCTTATACTGCTACTTCTTGACTTTCCAATTTAAGGTAAAGTTTATTGACTTCTAACACTTGGCAGTGAGGATGGAACTCTCTTGACTCATAAACTTGCATGCATACTTCCCCTTCCCCATCCTCTTGTGTGGTTAGTCAACATTCACTGCTTGGGCTGCTGTGATTGTGCAGGAGCTGAGTCATGTCTATTCTTCTGCATTTTTATTTTTCCTGGAGTTCATAATCACCAAACTATTTAATCTACCCATATGCAAAGCCTAACTTGGCTAGACATTCTAGCAGAAGTGAATTCCTCCTGACCTGTTTGAGCCATGTTTGATAATCCATCAGTTTCTCTGCTTTCTTGGAGGCTTTCCTCCTTGGCCCTTATATCCACCTGTTTGCCCATGAAGGGACTGCTCCCCAGACTGCTGCCCTGAGCCTCCCCTCCGCCATCATCTTGGACAATCCTCTTGGACAATTTGGTTTCCACATAGGATCCTTTGCCAAGATTTCACAACTCTCCTTTCATGTTTGTGTTTTGTTCACACAGAACACATTGACCAGGAGCTGCCGAGAACTTATACAGAGAGAAACTACTTGAGAGCTTGAAGAAAGTCCTCACTCCATCATCAAAATGCTTTAGAATATTCATAAATTCTGTCTTCTAGCTTCTTGTGCTGCTTTTCACAAGATTGATGCCATTATGATGGCTGATCATTTGCTTTCCACCTTTTTTCTTCCCCAAGAGTCTTCAGGGTTTTCTCTTCATTCCTGGTAGTCTGAAATATCGCTGTGATGTGCACTCATTCAACTGGCCAGCTTTCTGGAATTATTTCTTGGATAACCTTCTCTCCATTTTTGGTTCTTTTCCTGGAAGAGTCATTATTTGGACATTAGACCTACTGAGCTTGTCACTCACGTGCTTATCTTTTCTTTATTATTTTCTACCCGTTCCTTATTTTGTTTTACTTTCTGGAGAATTCCTTTAATTTTATCTTTGAAATATTTTGAATTAAAAAATTTTCTATTCTCTGATTTTTAATTTATACGAGATGTCTGTGTGTTCTGAATTTTGCTTTGTCATGACATCCTAGTGCTGAAACGAGGCAACACCTTACGTTATTTCGCTGAAGATATGAACTTAGTGTAATTCTGTTGTCACTGTCCCCCTCTATTACTATCTCTGGTTCATTTAGCTTGTTTCAGTTCACTCTTTTTGACGGGTTTTGATTTCTCTCACATTTTAAGTTCTCTCCAAGATTAAGTAGCCACGGAAGTCTGCTCACTTTTGTGAGTAGATCATGAAAAGTTAACTGGATACACACTGTGTTTGGGCTGGAGGGGGTCTGATGTGTGGTGACAAGAAAGCACAGTGCCTTTGTTGTTGGGGAGCCCTCAACTGCCAGCACCTGTGGGTGTCTCCCCTTCAGCCAGTGGGCATACCTAGAGAAGACGCTCTAATCTGCTTGGGAGCAGGAACCAGCTTTCCGGAGTCTAAGACTTGAGTGTGGAAGGGGAGATGAGTTTAAATAATGAGTATAAATCTCTTCAGCTAACTGCCCCCCAACCCCCGTTTTCAGTGAGACACCTAAAGTAAAACTCAACCTTTCAGCTGGAGATGGGCAGGTGTTGTTGCCTGGTGCTTAGGGTGAGCAGAGGGAGGAGAGTGGTCCGTCTTCTTTTACAAAGACTTCAAAACAACTTTCCTTTTTCTCAACCTCACCTACACACTCACTGCTCCTCTAGAGATATCTGGAGCCTCTGATTCTTGAGGCCTCCTAGGGTTCTACAGAATGGGTCAGCCTATCCTTCCCACTCCCCACTGGCAGGCTCTTGAGTTCACCTGACTCCACTGGCTTAATTCAGTTGCCCCATCCTTCGCTTTTCCACCTTTGGCAACTGTGTTGACATTTTGTAAGTTTTGTCCCTGACATTCTCTTCGTGCTTGTGGTTTTGTGCCCACTCACCCCCTTCCCTGATATTTTAGCAGAGCTGTCTGAGGGCCAAAGTAGAGTCATGGGTTCAAACTACCATGTTTACTCAGTCCTATAAGACACTCTATGGCTCTATCCATATTGGACATCCTATGATTGTTTACCAAGCACCGTCTGCCCCATACCTTGCACAATTAAATCAAGAGCTCCTGAAGGCCAAGTTCACACCTTTCAGGCATCCCCTCTTTCCCTTAGCACTTAGCAATGTGTCGTTAACATTTGTTAAATTGGAGTCTAACTACCCTTCACAAGCTCTTCTGCCATAGAGCCACAAGCCATGTAAGACAGACAAATACCTGGGCCTATGTCATAGTGCCATTTTCTGCCTTTGGGAGACAACAAGGTATATTACAATGGTCACGACCTTGGGGACTCATCCTGGCCTGGTTTGCAATACCAGCTCCGCAAATCACCTAAATCTTGGTTTGCGTGCCTGAAAAATGGGTATGATGCCTACCTTGTGAATTATTTTAATAGCTAAATAAGATAATATATGTAAGAGGGCTCGGTGCGTCCAAGGAACATAATAAACATCACTGCTCATCCTGTTACACCCATCCTACAAGAGGTGAGAGGCCTGGGAATCCCAGGTGTCTCCCCAGAAGCAGCAGTTGGAGCAAGGACAGGAAGGGCTGGAGCCCAGGATCCCTGATACCTCCTGCAGGCCCTCACATGATGCCAGATTCCCACAAGGCAGCTCTTTCTAAATGAAAGCTGAGCTACACACCTTTCCTTCCGAGTAATTTCCTTGGAAATATTTAATAGCCACTGGAGAGAGGGGAAAAGTTCATTTCTAAAGACAATCCCAGTTTATAGCTTCACGGCTTTGGTGACGGCTGTGTGCCCAGGACAGCATGGCGTCCTTTCCATCTTCCCTATTAAAGACCCGTCTTCACCACACTCCACGCAGACCACGCTGGTGTCTTGCTCCCAGAAATGGCCCTGGTGCCCATTTGCAAGCTCATTAACTTATATTTTCCTCATTAAGGAGGAAGGGAGGGAAGTATCTGTTCAGGCTGAGTGAGCCAAACAGAAACTCAAGAACTATGCTGGGGCCAGAGAAGGGCACGACCTTCCTACGGGAGGATGCCCAGCGAAGCAATGATGGCAACGACAACAATAATAGTAACAAAAGCAACGGCCTCGAAGCGTTAAAATGTCATCCCGCTGTGATCTCATTCAGGCCTCATCGAGGCCCCCTAAAGATGGCAGGGTGAGCAGTTCCCTCATACGAGAGGAAAGGGGAGAAACGGGGGGACAGAGAATGAGCCAGACTGGGGGCTGGGTTGTGGCCACTGCCCAGGAATTTGGACTCGAGTCTCAGAAAGCTGAACAAGAAGCAGAAGCTTTCCAATCCTGTACCCGCAGTGACTCCCACCCCGGCGGTGCTGGTGGCTGCTGATGGCCGGCACGGTCTGAGCATGGTGGATGACAAAGCCTGTGTCCTTGAAAACGCAAAGGTCATCTAATTGTTTTCTTGAAAACCAGCCCTCATGGCCAGCCTTCTGGAGAGGCAGGGAGAGTGGCTGTAACAGGGGTGTGCTGTATAGGGTTTACTGTTGACATGGGTTTAGGAAGACACGGGCACCACTACCCCCAGGGCTAAGTGGAATGAAGGTAAGAATTTGCCCAGTGACCCATGGCCTGTGGGTTTGCAACATCCCTGCTGTGTGTTCATCACCCCCTCTCCTCTCATGGTGTGTGGGAGGACTACGTTTCCCATTCTGTCTGGGGGTTAGGTGGTCACCGTGCAGAGGAGGCAGAAGTGACCCCGGCCACTCGTGGGCCTGGCCACAAAGAGCTTTCACTATGACTCAGCCCATAGTGATGGGGAAGACAGCCCACCGGGTATGAGGTGGAGGAAGCCGCGGCAGAAGGAGGAAACGTTTGTGTGTGAGGCCTTGTTACGGAAGCATGGTCTAGCATTTCCTGATTAACACACAAGGGCACAGATAAAGCAATGGAGAGATTGCCCAGGCAGAGGGTCCCCTATAACTGCTTTGCCAGGTTCTCCTCCTGGCCCCGTCAGCATGTGGCACCCTCTGCCTCCTTCAGGTTGTTCTGTAAATGCTACATCTCCCACGAACCCCTCCCTGAGGCCGCCTGCCCCCTGCACACAGACTCTGCGTGTTACATGATTTGGTAGCAGCCCTTTAACTCTGGAGGCTCTTTTCAAATGCAACAGTGCAACTCTTTTTTTTTTTTAATTTTTTTTTCAACGTTTATTTATTTTTGGGACAGAGAGAGACAGAGCATGAACGGGGGAGGGGCAGAGAGAGAGGGAGACACAGAATCGGAAACAGGCTCCAGGCTCTGAGCCATCAGCCCAGAGCCTGACGCGGGGCTCGAACTCACAGACCGCGAGATCGTGACCTGGCTGAAGTCGGACGCTCAACCGACTGCGCCACCCAGGCGCCCCAACAGTGCAACTCTTTACGTAAACGTCGTTCGCACATCTGGCTCCATGATGAGAATGTAAACTTGAGGTGTCGGGACTCTGTCTTACTTCCCCCTTTATTCCTAGTGCCCCGTGCAGAGCCAGGTACTGAATGAGCATTACAATTTCCCTCCAAGAGTGGAAGTGGGTTGCAACAAAAACCACGCAGAACAGTATTTGTAGTAAATATTTTAGGGGAGCCAGGGTGGCTCCATTGGTTGAGTGTCCGACTCTTGATTTTGGCTCAGGTCATCATTCCAGGGTCGTGGTCAGGTTCTGTGCTGAGTGTGGAACCTGCTTAAGATTCTCTCTCTCTTTCCCTCTCTCTCTCTCTCTCTCTCCCCCTCTGCCCCTCTCCCCTGCTCATGCTATCTCTAATGTAAATTTTTAAAAAAGTAATTAAAAACATAAATATTTTAGATACACATGGACATCGTAGACTAATTGTAAATAAACTGCATGTATTTATTCACATTTGAGGAGGTTTTAACTGTTTCCAGAAGTCGATGGGACTGGGGTATAGAAGACACGTGATGGCACACCCCCTGTAAGCGTGTATTTGGATGGATTCCGATAGCTTTACATACCTGCGTGTCTGCCACCTTAACAATGATAGAGAACCTTTCATTGGCCCCAGAAGTCCCCCTGCGCTCTATCCCAGTCAACCCCCACCTGCCCCAGCACACCCTGCAGCTGTGACTAGAGATGAGACTTGCTTTTTAGGGTCTCGTATAAATGGAACACTGAAGGGTGCACACTGTTGTGTCTGGACCGTTACCTCAGTGTGCTCCTGACATTCACGTATATATTTATATATTTCAGTATGTTTTCTGTCTTTATTGACAAGTAATAGTTCCATAGTATGAATATGCTATCCTTTCTTTATCTATTCATGCCTTTTCCATTTTCTTAAAAATGTTTTCATCTTACTTATTAGAGAGAGAGAGAGAGAGATCGAGAATCCCAAGCAGGCTCCACACTCAGCACGGAGCCCAACACAGGACTCGATCCCGCAACCCTGGCATCATGACCTGAGCCAAAATCTAGAGTTGGGCTCTCAACCAACAGAGCCACCCAGGCACCACTTTTTCCATTTTAAAAACAGCTTTGTTGGGGCGCCTGGGTGGCTCGGTCGGTTAAGCATCCGACTTCGGCTCAGGTCATGATCTCACAGTTGGTGAGTTTGAGCCCCACGTCAGGCTCTGTGCTGACAGCTCAGAGCCTGGAGCCTGCTTCACATTCTGTGTCTCCCTCTCTCTCTGCCCCTTCCCTGTTCATGCTGTGTCTCTCTCTGTCTCAAAAATAGATAAACATTAAAAAAATTTTTTTTAAATAAATAAAAACAGCTTTGTTGAGATATGGATCACATACCACAAGACTCGCTCTTTTAAAACGTGTATTTAAGCAGTTTTTAGTATACTTACAGAACTGTGCGATCAACGCCACCATCTAATTTTAGAAAATGCTTATGACCCCCAGAGAAAACCTGTACCCATTAGCAGTCAACCCTTCATTCTTATATCCCCCAAACCCCTGTCTCTTGTGGATTGGCTGACTCTGGAGACTTTATATAAATGAAATCCTACAATGTTCAGTGTTTTACGCCTGGCTTATTTCGCTTAGCATGGTGTTTGCAAGGCTTACCTTTGTGGTAGCAGGGGTCCGTATGTCATTCTTTTTGTGGCTGAGTAATATTCCATTGTCTGGTTAGACCACTTTCTCCTTGTCCATTCACCAGTGGCTGGACATGGGGTTTTTACATTTTTGGCTTTTATGAATAATGCTGCTGTGAACATTTTGTACAAGTGTTTGGATGAACATGTTTTTTTCAGTTTGCTTGCGTGTGTGTCTAGAATTAGAAGTGTTGAGTCGGATGGTGACTCTATATTTAACTTTTTGAAGAGCTGCCAGTTTTCCAAAGTGCCTCCATCACCGAGCATCCCTGACAGCAGTATATGAAGCCTGGATCGAATCGCTCTACACCCAACACTGGCGATTGTCCGTTTTGTAGATCATGACCATCCTAGTGGGTGCAAAGTGAATTAGATTTACATCTCCCGGCGACTATGACATGAAACGAATTTTTGTGTGCTTACTGGCCACTTGTAGATTATCTTTGGAGGCATGTCAATTCATATCCTTTGCCCATTTTTAAATTGTGCTGTTTGTCTTTTCATTGCTGACTTGTAAGAGTTCCGTGTATATTCTGATGTCAGACCTATCAGATACATGACCGGAAAAAAGATGTCTCCTATTCCCAGGGTTTTTTTCACTCTTGATAATGACCTTTGAAACACAAAAGCTTAAAATTTTGATGAGCCCAATTTAGCTATTGTTTTCTTCAGCTGTGTGGTCTTATCCATTCACCTCTTGATGGATAGCAGGGTCGTTTCCAGTTCAGGGCTATTGTGAATACTGCTGCTGTGAATATGTGAGCTCTCACATGGGTATATGTATTCATTTATGTTTGGCAAATATCTAGGAGTACAATTTCTGAGTTGCTTGATAAGCATAAGTTTAACTTGTAAGAAAGTGCCAAACTGCTTTCCAAATCAATGGAACATTGTGGATTCTCCTGAGTGATGTATGAGCGAGCCCTACCTGCTCCCCTCCTCATCAGTACCTCATCCTGTCAGTCTGTTTACATCTAACCGTTGTGCTGGGTGTGCGGAGGTATCCCACTGTGGTTTCACATGCACTTTCTTGCTGTCTAGTTACGTTGAGTATTTTCTCACATGTTTATTGGCTGTTTGGATATCTTATCTTGCAATGTGTCTTTTCGAATCTTTTCCCCATTTGTTTGTTTCCCATTGGGTTTCTTATCCTCTTATGCCGAGCTAAAAAAGCTTTGTATATCTTGATTATGAGACCTTTGTCGGATTTACGTGCTGTGAATATTTTCTCCTATCATGTTTCTTGCCTTTTTATTTTCTTAACAATGTCTTTGAAAAAGTAGGAGGTTTTAGTTTTGATTAACTCCAATTTATCATTGTTTTTTATGGTTTGTGCTTATTTAGACCCTAGTCACCTACTTAAGAAATCTTTGTTTACCCAAGATGGTAAATATTTTATACTATGACTTTGTCTAGACTTTTTGCATCAGATATAAACCCTAAAGCTGCAATGTGGTGTAAACCCTAAACAGTTGATGATCCATTTCAGGTAAATTTTTTGTGGAGGGCCTGAAGTTGGGGGTCAAAGCTCATTTTCTTCCACATGTGTAACCAATTTTTCAACACCATTTGTTGAAAAGACTACTCTTTCTTCCATTAAATTACCTTACCATCTTTGTAAAAAACCGACAGGATATATACGTATGGCTCTATTTTTGGATTCCCTGTCCTTCTCAATCTAAATACCTGTTGTTATACCAACACCACCGTCTTCTGATTAGTTTCGATCAGAAATTAAGGTGGCGTAGATCACCAACTTTATTCTTTATTTTCAAAATTGTTTTGGGCAATGTAAATTCATTAAATTTCTGTGTTAATTTTAATGTTTGTTTTTAATTTTATTTTTGAGAGAGAGAGAGAAACAGAGCATGAGCAAGGGAGGGGCAGAGAGAGGGAGACACAGAATCTGAAGCAGGCTCCAAGCTCCAAGCCATCAGCACAGAGCCCGATGTAGGGCTCGAACCTGTGAACCACGAGATCATGACCTGAGCTAAAGTATATACCAACTTTGGGATAATTGATGACTTCATACTGAGTCTCTCATTTCTTGAACATCCCTAAATTGTGTATGTCTCCTTTTATCTGGGTTTTCCTTCATTTACTTCAGATGGACATTGTTGACTTTATCCATAGATATGTGATGGTTTTGATGCTATTTTAACCAACATTGCTTTTTTAAGAATTCAGGGTCCACTTATTTATTGTTAATATGTAGAAATACAATAGATTTTTGTGTACTGGCCTTCTATTCTTTGATTTTGTTAAAGTCACTAACTCTTCTTAGATGACTTTTAGTGAATTATTTTGGATTTTCCCTGTTCACAGTCATGCCATTTGCAAATAAAGACAGTTTTATTTCTTCCTTCCCAATCTGTATGCTTTCATTTTTGTGTTGTGCCTTCTTATGCTTGCTGGGATTTCCCGTACGTTACTGAATAGAAATGATGGAGGTGTCCATCACCAATCCCCAGGTGGTGCTAGCTGTAGACTTTTCATACATACACTTTGTCAGGGTGGGGAATTTTATTTATATATCTAATGTGTTGAGAATTTTTATTATGAATTGCTATTAAATTTCATCAAATGCTTTTTCTGAATTTAGTAAGAAAATCATAATTTTCTCATTTATTCTCATAATACAGTAAATTAATGGATTTTCATGTGTTAACCTTTTTTTTTTTTTTATTAACTTGACCTTAGATTCCTGGAATAAACCCCATTCAATCATGTTATATTACCCTTTCTATGCATCGTGATTTGATTTACTAGTATTTTCTTCAAGATTAGCACTATAATTTGGCACGTAAACACTTAAGGTTACTATGCCTTCCTGATTAATCTAGCCCTAGATTATTATGATATGTATTATTTTCCCTGATAATATATCTTTTTTCCTGATGTCTACTTTTTTTTTTTGATATTAACATAGTGACTGCAGCTTTCTTTAGAATAGAGTTTAGATGGCATAGATATTTCTACTTTTAAATTATATGTGTCTTTATATTTAAAGTTGGTTTCTTGTAAGCAACAGAAAGTCAAATCTTTCTTTTTGGTCCAGTTTAACAATTTCTGTCTTTTAATTGGAGTGTTTATATCCTTTACATTTAATGTAATGATCCATGTGGTTAGATTTAAATCTATTCTCCTGCTTTTTGTTTTATGTATGTGCCATCTGTTCTTTGTTTCTCTTTCTTCTTCCCTGCCTTCTTTTATATTGGGTATTTTTTAGGATTCTATTTTTGTCTCTACTGTTGGCCTGTTAGCTCTACCTCTCCATGTTTCTTCCTGTGGTTGGGCAGGTGTTTACAATATATGTGCTTAGTTCATCACAACCTACCTTCAAATAGTACTATCTCCATTCACATATAATATAAGAACCTTACCATTTTTATTCCTGACCCCATCCTTTGAGCCGTTATTTTTGTACAATCTACATCTACATATTTTATGACCCCACCATGCATTGTTATTACTTTCCCTTTAAGTTATCTTTTAAATAAAATTTAAAATTAGAAAAAAAAACACTTTTTTTTTTTTTACACATCTATTTACAATTTCCAGCACTCCTCATGTCTGTGCAGATTGAAGTTTCCATCTGGCATCGTTTTCTTCTACCTGAAGAATTTCCTTTAGCAATTTTTGTAGGGCTGTTCTGGCAATGCATTTTCTCAGCTTTTGTTTGTCTAAAGAGTTTTATGTTGGCTTTATTTTTGAAGGATATTTTTACTACATATAGAATTCTAAATTGATAGGAGTTCTTCCCCAGCACTTGGAGGATGCTCTATTGTCTTCTAGATTGTATAAATTATGGCAAGAAGTGGGTGGTATTCTTATCTGTGTCCCTTGTTACATTCTGTCTTTTTCTCTAGCTGATTTTTTTTCCTTTTTTTTTTTTTTTTTTTTTTTTTTTGGTGTCTTGGGGTAGTGGTGGTGATTGTGTATTTATCTTGCGTGGGGTTTAATAATATTCTTGGATTTGTAAGAATTTTTAAAAAATAAAATCTGGAGGGGTGCCTGGGTGGTTCAGTCGGTTAAGTGTCCGACTTCAGCTCAGGTCATGATCTCACAGTTCATGGGTTCGAGCCCCACATTGGGGCTCTGTACTGACAGCTCAGAGCCTGGAACCTGCTTCAGCTTCTGTGTTTCCCTCTCTTTCTGCCCCTCTCCCACTCGAACTCTGTGTCTCTCTCAAAAATAAAGAAACATTAAAATTTTTAAAAATAAAATTTAGAAAGAAAAAGAAAAATTTGCATATTTCTGCAAATATGTTTTCTATGCGCCCCCCCCCCATTCCATGTTCCAGAATTGCAGTTGCCAGATATTAGACCTCTTGATATTAACCTACAGCCGCTGAGGCTCTGGTTATTACTTAGTTCTTTTATTCTCTGCTTCACTCCAAATTGGATGTACTGCCATGTATTCAAGTTTACTGGTATTCTTGATTTGGTGCCTAACCTGCTTATTAATTCCATGTGTTCATGTTACTGCTCTAGATGGTGGGTGTACCGCTTATCTCTAGGGGTCCCATTTGATTCCTTTTACGTCTTCATTTCTTTCCTCATTATTCCCATACTTTACTTTATATCCTTGAGCATGTAGATCATGTTTTATAAACCTTTTAATGACCTCCCTGGAAAATCTATCATGGCTGCTATTTTCAGGCCCATGTCACTGAACTGGTTTTCCTTCTGGATATGGATCAATTTTCCTATGTCTATGAAAGCTTACTTAAAACGTTGGTTTACAGCACTGTGGATTTGACTTCTTGAGTGCTAGATTGCGTTGTATTCCTTTAAAGATTTTTGGACTTTCTTGGCAGTCAGTTCTGTTACCTGTGGATTGTTTTGATGATTTTAGTTTTGGGTTTTTTTTTTTTTTTTTTTTTTTACTCTTTTTGGACGGAGCTAGAATAGGCTTTAATTAAGAGTTAGTTTCACCACCACAGATCCTTCTGGGCACTGTACTAAACATGCTGTGCATCGAGTGGAGTCTCTCCATTCTGGTGGAAGTAATTCCAAGTCTCTGTGAGCCCTGGGCCTTGTCTCACTTTACCTTCTTGTCCCACACGTTTGCTTATTGGTATTTAGCCAGACTCTAGGGGACCTCACACCATTTCTAGAATTGTTTCTCTGCATAGGCCCTTTCTATCTGTAACTCTGTCCTATAAACTCCGGCTACCATGGCCTTCTTGGACTGTGATCTCTGTCCATTCACCTTTGCTCTGCGCGGACGCCCCTCTGGAGTTGCAGTCCAAACATTGTCTGCAGGCAAAAGTCTTGTGCGATGGCCGGCTTCGTTTGTCTGTTTCCCTTCCTTCGAGGCTCACAGTCGTGCGCTGCCCAAGGCTCGATATCTGCACACAGCTGTTCCATGCATTAGTGCCATTTCCGGTTTAAACTTGTAGTGACAGGAGGGTAGTTCCAGACCTTACGGCTCCCTCGTGACTGGAGGTGTAAAGACGAGGTTGTCTTTCATCACTCGTCTTCTCCACCATCCTCTGAAGACTGGAATGACCACTACACTCTGAGCTCCCGTCTGTAAGAGGCACCTGTACTAGGTGGGCCAGTTAGTGCCTGTCAACTTGGGTGTGGGGACTTCCAGATCCCATGCCCACAACAGCCATTGTTCTCTTAAGATCAACATGGTTCAATCCTGGTGCCCGAGAAGGGCTTATTCCCTGTATGGTGCCGAATGTTAGAAAAAAAGCGTGTGGTTCAAGATGAGGTTTACCACGCCGCCTGTGGTCACTAGAAAATCGCCTGAGTTATAAGCAACTGGAGACTAGAAATAAGTCAGTTCCAGGGTATATGTGTGAGCCCAGCCAGAATGCAACCCCAGGGCCATCCCGGCTTCAAAGTCCCTTTCAGTTTCCTTGGCCTGTGAGCACCATGGTGTGGTGTTCAGGGTGTTCTCTGCAGGCTCCACCTCCGTCTCCCCCACACTCTCTGGGTCAGAGAGCCTCTCATGCTCCAAGCCACGGTGCTTTCATGCCCACAAGTCTGCCTGGATCCCACACCTCTTTCAGAAACTTCTTATTTTATTTTTATTTTTAACATTTATTTATTATTGAGAGACAGAGCATGAGCAGGGGACGGACAGAGAGACGGGGAGACACAGAATCTGAAGCAGGCTCCAGGCTCCGAGCTGTCCGCACAGAACCTGACACGGGACTTGAACTCACAAACTGCGAGATCATGACCTGAGCCGAAGACGGATGCTTTACTGACTGAGCCACCCAGGCGCCCCTCTTTCAGAAACTTCTATCAATCCCTGATCCCTGCTCCTTAGTCAAAATCATCATATTCTTCTTTCACAGTCTCAAAAAAATTTCTAATCTTCCTTCATTAAGATAATGATTCACAAACATTTGCTAAGTACCTACTATGTGCCCTTAAGCATGCTAGATACACTCCCATTTGATGGATCATCGGATTTTCACAAAAGCTCTGAGAATTAGGTTTTTTTCTCAAGGCATTTAGCCAATAAAGATAAAAGACTCAGAGGCCAAGTGACTTGTCTTATTTAAATAGCTTTGATAATTATCATTTTCTCCCTGATTTATGGTTATTTGAATGCAGTCTATGGGGAGACAATTCTTTTCTGTGTGACCTTGAGCAAATTCCTTAAGTTCATTGAACTTCAATTTCTTCTTCTACAAAACACAGCCAGTTTTACACATGTCAACGCGTTACTGCAAAGACCAAAACGGCTACACTGAGGGTCAGTGCTCACCCTCCCTGGCCCTTCCTCCGTTGTGCCCTGAGCTCTCCCAGGATGGGACCGTGGGTGATGCCCACATTGTCTGCTTTCCTTGCAAACACGGATGCTGGCCTGAAACATACAAGAGCACAGAAAACTCTGGTGGCATGAGTTTCCCAGACAACTCGATGTCAGAGAATAGGAAGGCGATGCCACTCAGGGTCACAGAGGCCCATTTCCCTTCCCAGGACACAGTGGCCTGAGAATGGCCTTTCCCTGGCCCAGGTCTTGCTCTGAGTGACCCAGAAAAAGTCTTCCATGAATGGTCTTAGCAACCACATCCAGGACGTTACAGCATTTCCACGGTAGGGAGGAATCAACAGAAGGTCAGCATCTAAGTGACTTTCCCAAGGTCATGGTGCCATTGGGCGTAAAACTGATCTGTGTAGCTGTGCCCTAGCTGTTTGTCTTTCCTGTGCGTCTACACTTACGCTCCTACTGGGGGAGGCAGCTGTCTGCCATCCCGGTGGACAGGAGCACCCAGGACAGCTCCTCCTGCTGGGTCTCTGCCAGGGTGCTGGGACGAGTTCACACTGACTGGACACCAGCAGGTACCATGTTTGGCTTCATAACAGGAATGAGGACAGATATTAGTACAGCACTCACTTTTTTTTAAGTTTATGTATTTATTTTGAGAGAGAGAGAGAGAGAGAGAGAGAAAGCAGGGGAGGAGCTGAGAGAGAGGGAGACAGAGAATCTCAAGCAGGCTCTGCACTGTCAGCACAGAACCTGACACAGGTCTCGAACCCACAAGCCGTGAGATCATGACCTGAGCTGAAATCAAGAGTCGGACACTCAACCAACTGAGCCCCCCAGGCGCCCCTAGCACTCATTTCTTGAATTAGGAGACTGAGGCTCAGAGTGGTTAGGAACTTGCCCAGAGTCACACGGCTGGTGTGGGCCCAGGTCTGGGTGACTCCCCCTCCCCCATGAGAGGAGGACAGGGAAGGCGCTAAGCCTCCAGGCTCCCAATCCTGGCTCCCCGTCACAGCTGTGCAACCTCGAGCCAGTGAGCAAACTTCTCCACACTTTTGTTTTGCCATCAGCTCCTACTTCATAAGGTTATTGTGAACTCTGACAGGTTCATCATACACGTGGTTTTCAGTGACCAGCACATGGCCCGGGGCTGGGCAGCGAGCCCAGTGGGAAGGACAGCCTGCCACGTGGGCCACGAGATGGGACCAGTGGGACATGGTCACCCATCTCTGAGCTCAGCTGTATGAGCCCCAGTGGCCCTGTGTGCAGAGAAGGAGCGCAGTCCCCTATCGGCTCAGGCAGGGCCAGCGGGCGCTGTTCCAAAGGACAGAGTGAGTGGGGCCATCCCCCCTCCCTCGGCCTCCTGCCCGGACCACTGCAAGTGTGATGCAATGATTCCCCATGGGAGAGCAGGGCCAGCGGGTCAGCCTGGAGGGACCTCTGCACCTTGTGGGTGGACACAGCCCAGGACCCAGGCTGGCCCCTGTACCCCTGTCCGGTGCGCCCACCTGTCCTGCTTCATGCTCTTTTCTCCGGGTCCCTCAGTGGACACTGCAGAAGCCCATGTTACCAGCGCATTGCAAGATGCAGAGTGTATTAGCTGTCTATTGCTGTGTAACGAATGACCATGAATTTAACAGCTTAACACAACACACACGTATTATCACAGTTTCTGGCGGGGGGGCAGGAAGGAGCCCAGGCACAGCCTAGCTGGTCGCTCTGCCCCGGGCGTCACAGGCTGCAGTCGGGGTGTTGACTGAGCTGTGTTCTCATCTGGAGGCTCGACCTGGGAAGAGTGCTCCCCCATGCTCCCTCAGGACGTTGATAGATCCCTTCTCTTATGGTCATATGACCCTGGTTTTTGCTGGCTATTGGCTGGAGACCACCCCCAGTTCCTAAAGGTCGCCCCGCGGTTTCTAGAAGATGCTGACAGTTTCTTGTCAGGTGGGCTCTCCCCAAATGGTTGCTTCCTTCACCAGGCTATCGAAGAGCTGCTGAGACCCTTACATTGTGTAACACAATCACGGGAACGGATTCCCAGCACTTTGGCTCTATTGTATCAGTTAGAAGCAAGTCATGTTTCTGCCCACAAAGGCACGAGTATCATGATGCAGGGGCCGTGGCATCCTCTTCGACTCTGCCACACCCTCTGAATGCAGCAAGAGCCCCCAGACTCTGAGGCCCCCAACGACAGCCTTGGCCGAGGGGCCTGCAGAGGGTGTCTGTGCCCCACACGTCTTGCCTGTCGAAAGCCCTTCTTCCTTAATTACACCACCTCTTGGAATCTGTCTGTGAGCCTCCTAAGCTGAAATAATCCTTCTCCCACGCCTCCCGCGGAGGCCAAGGTGTGTCTTTCCTTTGACCCCATCTGGAAGCAAGGTCGGGTCTGTGGCCCCAGGAGCGGGCAGAAAGGTGAGATTACGTTCCCTGCTTTCCTGGTGGTTGTAAGGAATGACCAAGCCACAGGCAAACATATGGGTGCCGGGTGGGGGGCTCATTATTGGTGGTGCCTGGGTCTTTGTCTAAACCGTGGCCTCCTTGAAGGGAGAGTCTCACCATCCTGGGGAAATCACTTAACCAACTGCGATAATAATTGCTAACATTTATCCAGCCTCCTTATGTGCCAGGTACGTGAGATGTGCTTTGCATACATAATTGCATTTTAGTCCTCACAACAATGACTAAGAGATTTTAATAAATTCCAGGAGACAGAGAGCAGGGGGATGCGAGCTGACCTATAAAACAGGAGGAACAAGAGGAAGCTGGCATCCACATCCTAGCAGCCGCCCGCAGCCAGGATTCTGCCCACGGGAACTCCAGGGGCCTGGGGCCCGGAAGCAGCGGGTGTGGGTGGTCTGGGGCAAGGAGCCAGGCTGAAAACAGAGGTTATGGGGAGTGCTGGCTGGGGGGTATCCCACTAGGAATTTCCTCGCCTTCCCGCCAACGGGATCAGAGCACGGGCAGGGATGCAACCTGGCAGAGTGTCACTGGAGCCACGGGGTCAGCCCTGCAGGGAGAGCGAGAGCCAGTCAGACCCAGGATAAAACCCTTCCCGTCCTGCACAGAGGGTCCCAGCCCCCTCACACCGCCGAGAATCTCCTGCCTGCCATGTTTCTCCCTGCTCCACACAGAGCCCAAGGTCAGAAGTATGACCCAGCGGAGGGTGAGCAGAAAAGCAAGCCCCGTTGACCGACATCTGAGGAAGGCACTGTAGCACCCTGATCTGTGCCCCCGTCACACGAGTGGACGGCCAGGGCCTGCCAGGCCTGGGAAGGAAGCCTTTTTCACCAAAGGGGGAAGAAAAACGCCAGAGGAGATAGCAAATTAAGTGAAAAGCACTCTAAAAATACTCCAATTCACAAACTCAGAGATGTCAGAGAGGATATTATATCCATAAAATAAAAACCCAGCACGCTCTCAATGGTCAGAAACCCAAACGAGCAGTTAGAGTCTAAAATACGACGCACCCCCCAGGAAAACAGTGGAAGAGGAGTTAGTAAATCTCCAAGAACATGGAGCAGGAGACAAAGAGATTGGAGTCGGAAGCAGACAGATAAGGGATGGAACAGACCGTCCGCAGGAGGCCGAGAGCCAGAAGCAAACCAGAGGACGTGGACGGGGGAGCGTGAGCAGACCCACAGCTCAGGAGAGCCTGCGAGCTGGGGGGAGACACAGCCCTTAACACGGGCCGGGCTCCTTGCAAGTTCCTGGCTGGACGGGTTCAAAGATTCACAGAAGGCAAATCACCATAAAGATGCCCAATACCTAAGATAGAGAAAAGTCCTAAAAACTTTCAGAGAGAAGGAAAACAGTCGTCCCCGCGCAAGGGAAAATAAACTGGCATCTGCCCTCTTGCCAGCAGTCGCTTACGAAAAGCGTGGCCATGCCCCTCACGGCCTTGGTCACAGACTGGCGACCAAGCTGGAAACTCATCTGCGCAAAGTTAATCATCCGTGTGACCTGTCGCAGGGGGTGACATGAGGACAGACTCCAGGAAACCGAGGGAGTGAACCACCCACCAAAAAGAAAAAGAAAAAACGGGGGTGCCTGAAGGGCTCAGTCGGTTGGGCGTCCGACTTCGGCTCATCATGGTCTCATGGTTGGAGAGTTCGAGCCCCATGCTGGGCTCTGTGCCGACAGTTCCACTGTGAGAGGGAGACGCGGTGTGTCGGCCCGTGTGCGACGGGTCGTCTGTTACGTGTCATTGGCACGCGCATTCTGAAGCCTCTCTTTCTCGCAAGCGGCACAAACTGTTTTGCAAACATAGGAAGAGACGAACACGAGTCACGGGAAGACAGGAAGCCACACGGCAGAATGTGCCGGGACGTGGCGCCCAGCGTATCGGTCAGGGTCAGTCAAGACAACACCGACAGCACCCAGGTTTTTCTCACTGACAGGACTTGTTCCGCGTGGGGGGCCCGGCTCTTTCCCACCTTGAGCCCCCTCCCTCCCCAGGGGCCCCAGTCCCCACTGTTCAGCCAGAGGACAGAGGTCATCTCCCAAGGCAGTGACAGCCTGTGGGGCGGGGAGGGGGGTGTCGATGGGCAGGGACAGGTCACATCCAGACACTGTGTCCCCTGCCCACCTGTCCCCTACCGTCTGAGTGTGTCCGAGGACCTTCTTTTGGTCTTTAATCCCTTCTGCACTGTTGTTTGTTTTTAATGAGCATGCATTTTAAAATGAAGACGTGGGGGAAAACTTAAAGCTTCTAATTCAGGAAAGGAAACAGCATCTACTGTGCTCCTGCGCGGCCGCAAACCGGAAGCTCCATGCGCTCCCCCAGCTGATTACAGGACAGCCCCCCCAACCCCACCCATGCTATCCCCATCGCCCTGCGTCACAGACATGGGCACACAGACCCTGGCGCCAAAGGGACTCTCCCCAGGAAGCCCCTCTTCCCCCAGCTGTGCCCCGGAAGTGCTCCTGTGGACCCCGGAGAGACTCGGACCGAGGCTCCTGGTTGGTTTCACAAGAAAGCAAAACACTTTACGTTTGCAGATTCACTGGGAACGTTCGTCACGAAGTTCCAGGGAGGTTTCTTCAGCCTGAAAATGTCAGTTGTGTGTTGTCACGGGCTGAGTTGTGTCCCCTGAAATTCACACGTTGCCATCCCAGCTCCCAGGGCCCCAGAGGGGACTGAGGTGGAGACGGGCCCCCAAAGGGTGGATCGAGGTCAAAAGACGACATGTGTAGGGTCCTGAGCCGGTGTGACTGCTGTCCTTATAAGAAGTGATCAAGACACAGGCACGCACCGGGGACGCCCATGAGAGGACACCGGGAGGGGACGGCGTCTACTTGCCAGCGAGAGGCCTCAGGCGGACCAGCCCAGCCCGCACCTGGGTCTCGAACTTCCAGCCACCAGGACTGTGCGAAAAGGGCTTTCCACCGCTTGAGCTGGGAGGTCTGTGACACTTTGCTACAACATCCTCAGCAAACAGATACAGGAGGCTGGGAGAATTAATTAATCCAGAAAACTCCAGGATGGAAGGACTCGGAAATCTGGGAAGCTGTAGAAAGTGGTGGACCGGAAAAGTACCTTCAAATCAGCGTGTGCGCTGATCTTGGGTGCGATCTTTTGGATTTTATCTTGAAAATGAAATTTAAAGCCTATGGAGGAGGTTTAATGAATTGGAATGTCTGCCACGTGGCTTTTCCTAAGGGGGAAAATAACCCACGTAAATCAAAGTTAGAAGGGAGAGCATTTGCGCTATTTGAGAAACGTTGTAAAGATGTATATTGAAATCAGACTTCCCAGAGGCTGGCCAAGCTGCTCCCAACATTCGCGGCCCTGGTGCTCGGTGCTGGGTGTGGCGGGGCTCGGTCCTGCCCGTTACCACCCAGGGAGGGCGTCCACCCTGCTCCGAGCTGGAGTCTGAGCTGAACCACGTGGTAAAATCCATCAAGAAAGCCATAAATTACCAGTGGATGCGACTACACTAAAATTCAAACTTCATTACTCACCTGAGAACTTAAGTACAATTAAAAGCTAACAACAAGCCGGGAGAGTATTTCACAACCTCTGTTTAGACAAAGGTCTGACACGAGCTAATGACATAAACTATTATCATGAATAATTTAAAAAGGGCCGAGCGGAGACAGACACCGGGCCTGAGCCACAAAGTCACGGATGTGTGGGCATAACCGGTCGGCGGGCAGGTGAAAGTGTTTGCATTCTTTGGTCGCAGGAGACCGAAGTCGAGCAGGGACCGGTCAGAACTATTTGCAGATGTGAAAACATGATGTGGTGTGATGTTAAATGCATGGGTCAGCTCTCCCGGTGAAAGTGCAGATGACATCAGCATTTGGGAAGGGAATTGGACACCCTGTGGCAGCCCTCCCAGGGCTGAGAGCACCGTTTACTCCCATGATTCAGCGTGCAGGGGTCAACCAACCCTCGAGATACCCAGGCAAGGCCGTGCGCGGGGCTGTGTGTTCAAAGGCGTGTGTTGTGGTGACGCGTGTGTCCCTCACTCAGGTGCTGACCCTGATCCGGGGGGAGCAAATCAGAGAGCCCTGCCCCCAGGACTGAGGCTGGTGTCGGGGACCTGGAACCAATCTACAGCTGGGCAGGAGGGTGTGGGGTATGGCGGGGGTGTGGTCTGGGCCACACGTGCCCCTCAGCAAAGTCGGGGTCTGCGGGTGGGCGAGCCCAGCGGAGGGAGGGCAGCTCAGAAGCTGCTGAAGGACGGGTTCCCTCCACAAGGAGGATGGGTTTCAGAGCCGCCAGGCGGACGCAAGGGACAGTTCAGAGTCTCTGGGGTTGAGGCCCAGGAGGGGAGGACAGCAGGTGTGAGCAGCCGACGAGGCAGAACCGCGGTGTGGCTGGAGGCGCGGGTCAGTAGGATGCCCACGGCCACCGCCCTCGGAGCCGCGAGATACAGCCACGAGCACGTGTGTGTACATGTGCGTGCGTGTGCATGCTGGTGTGTGCACGTGCGTGTGTGCAAGCACGCGCAGAAGGACCCTGCTTGGGGTACAGTGAGAGGAGAAGAAAGGGAAGCAGGAGGGAGGGGAGAGGGAAGCCCACCCTGCAGCCGGCAGGGTTCACCTCTGCGCTGTGCAATTATGGGCGATTTTTCCCTTCCATTGTCCATCATCCAGTGTTCTTTCTACGCTGAACAAATATTGACTCGGCAATTTTAAAAAATGGGTTATGAGAAAGATAAAAGCAATTCACAAA
The DNA here is from genome assembly GCF_018350155.1 of Leopardus geoffroyi. NCBI lineage: Eukaryota > Metazoa > Chordata > Mammalia > Carnivora > Felidae > Leopardus > Leopardus geoffroyi. The sequence continues at coordinate 72,632,559 of NC_059338.1, read as the reverse complement.
GGCTCCCTGTTCCCCACTTTGCTGGGTCTAAACTCCCACTGTCTCAGCCCCCCTGGGCTGGGTGGCCTTCACTCCGTCCACCAGGTGTGCCCGTCCCGGTGGACCTTACCTGGGGAGGTTGCTGACCTGATCGCTTGCAGGCGTGTAGGAGCCTGGAGGAGGTGCGCATCTGAAACGCTGAAGCTCAGGTCAGGGGGCAGGGGGTCCATCAGGTTGGGGCTGTGTGCTATGGGGGCTCCAGCCAGGGCCGCTCCCCGGGATCCCAGGTACGCGGGGGCCTGGGGGTGATGGCCAGACACGAGAGATAAGCTGCACCGTGAGGGAGAAAGGCCCTGTGGCCGCTGGGAAAGGGATCCAGGCATCCCAGCGGGGGGACGGCTTGGGCAGGGTGAGGCCTGGGAGAAAAGCCATATTTGGGGCTCCACGAGTAGGGGTGGAGGCAGGGGACCGGATAGCAAAGGCCTTAGGGTCTCAAGCATGAGGTCCTGTTGCTTTGAGGACGAGAGGTCCAGCCTCGCAGGGTGGGGGTGGGGGGTGTCTGGGATAAGGGTACCGATGTCACAGGTGCTTCCCCTCCATCCTCACAGGCCCGCGGGAAGTGTGGAGGAGGCCTGTCCTGTCCACTGGAGCAACAGCCTTCCCGCAGCAAAGCGGCAGAGAACAACCGAAGAGAAGACGCGGCTCGCACCCGCCCGCCGTGGCCGTGGCGCAACAAGCGGCTTGTGCGGTTTGATCTCAGGGGGCCAGGGGCTCTCAGGAGGGAGGGAAGGCCCGAGGCCCGGACGACACAGTGACCTTCTGCCATCCAGGCGGACAGGCCAGGGCATTTCGGCTCCTGCTGTCTGTGGGAAGGGGAGCGATCCTATTGGATGCGAGCGTCAGATGGAAGTTCCTGCAATTTTGGCGTTAGGCCAGGATTCAGAATCGCCACCGGGCAGGGGAGGGGACGGGAGACGTGTGAGGAGGGTGCGGAGCTTGGCGGGCGGGGAAGCCGGCACCACGTCGGAGCTGCCCCAGCACAGCCGTGGGCACCCTCCTGGGACGGGCAGCGAGCCAGGGGCAGGCGTGGGGAAGCAGACCCCCAGGCGGGTCTAGTTCAGGTTTCCCGGCAAGTGCAGCAGAAAGCCAGATGGAAGGCAGGTGATGACCGAAATCAGGTGGGGACCAGAGTGCGGGGAGGCCCCAAGTGTGGGAGGGGGAAGAAGCAAACCCAGGGCTGGCGGGGTGGGGGGCTCAGACATGGCTGAAAGGTCAGGAGACTGGAGGAGTCTGGAGGCCCAAGACCCAGCTGTGGAGGGACGGAGCCCGAGCCCGGGCTGGCGGTCGGGGGCCCTGAGAGGAGGGTAGCGTCCGTGGCTGAGGTTTTGGCGATGGTTCCGATGACTGCTACGGGGGAGGGAGACAAAGACCCCTCCTGTTAAATACTGAGGTTTATGCTGACTGATGGTGGGGGACAGGACCCCGCAGTCCTCAGGGAGGGGTGGAGGAACCACAGTCAGGACCGCACCTCTTGACCCTGTAGTTTGGGAGGACGTGCAAAGCCAGGGAATAGTCTAGCAGCCCGGGTTCTGGGGAGGAAGGCTGACACTTCAGCGGGACCCACAGACGATGTCTTGGGTGCCCGAGGCATCAAGGGCGAGGGTTCCAGCAGGTGAGCTGTGGCCTTGCCAGGAATGGGGCCATGTGGATGGAAACCCTGCAAGAAAGGGCTTGGGATGCCGTGCCCAGCGTGTGGCTGACCTTGTGGGGACCCCTGCGGAGAACCTGCAGGCATGCACAGGGGAGCCACGGAGCAGCCTCTGTGCAAGCCCCCTGCTGCCGGGCAGGGAGGGCGGGCTGGCACAGGGAGACTGGCATTGGGGGCCGCTGAGGACTCGGCCAGGAGCACCGAGAGGAGGGCGGCCCCGAGGCTCAGACGCTGGCTGGCGGCTGCCTGCAGACCCTGAGGCTGTGTGCAGGAGAGAACAAATCCATGAAGGAGGTGGGTTTGCAGACAATGTTTAACGGCAAACGAGACAATAAAACACAAAATTAGCAGATGGTGCAGTACTGGCTGTTAGCGACTGTGGTGAGAGGCACGGACACAACACCGAGACGATCCGGGAGCTCACAGGGGCTGCTGGGAGCCCTCGCCAAGTTGGGGGTGGGAGAGGAAGCCCTGGGAGGAGGCGGGCTCCAGAGGTATGCAGAGGGCATAAATCCTGGCTCCGGCTGGTGACCAAGGGCCATGTGACTCAGCATGTGCATTTTCTTTGTCTATAGAAAGGAGTTATGAATAGTGCACATCTCAGGGGGTGGTCGTGCGGATTCCAGGAGATGGAGACTCTTTGGCATTCCAGGCACTGCCTGGCCCAGGTGCTCCATCATTGCTCTCATCATTACCACCATCATCATCGTCATCTCCGCCATCAACCCTGTCATCCCATTGTTGTTATCACCGTTGTTTTTATGACCGGGAGCTGAGCAAGCCCCACTCCACACAGGGACACACTGCATGTTAGACCTTGGTGTCCTTCCACTCCGTAGCGAGGCCAAGGGGAGTGGAGGACCTGCACGGCGTCATGGAGCTTCAGTGTGGCTCAGCAAACACTGTCATGGTTAAGTCCACCCTCATGGTCACCACAACCGTCACCACGATCGTCACCGTGGTGCAGGATCCAGCATCATGCCGTGTCTCGCCTATCGTGCGACCTTGGAATAATTTCCCTTGTGTGTGCCTCTATTTCTGCAGAGGCAAAACCGGGAGTAACACGGACAAACACCACAAATCCTTCATCCATCCCCAGCTTAAGCATAGTCGGTGCACTGATTTCACTCCACCCTCCATAAAGTAGTAAAGGCCAAGATGTCCCTGTGATCCTGAAGACCCCAAGGGGAGCCCATGCCTTGACTCCCTGCCTGGCCTCGGCCCTGATGACCTCTACTGAGCCCTCCCGGAGCGGGGGGTCAGCAGGACTGCGAGGATGGGAGCGGCTCCATAGCAGAGCACCGTGCCCCTCCCTCCCTCCCCTCTCCTTCCTGCCTCCTGGGCAGACCCCCTCCTGGCCACCTTCCTCCCGTTCTGTCCCGCTTAATCTGTTATTAGATATACATCTTTGCTTCCTATCAGGAAGCTCGTGAATTGGGCCATTACGTGGAGGAAAAGTGTTTTTCAACGATCGTCGGGAGAGGAGACACAGGCAGCACAGACTGGAGGAGCGACCGATGCCCGGGAAGCCTCCGCCATCCGTCTCCGTTTGCCGAGTAATTTGGGCCTCGGAGCTGCCAGAGCAGATAGCAGCCCCGCGGTGGCTTTGCTGCCACAGCCGGGCTGAAGGGCGAGGTCTGCTGTCCCGGTCATTATCGCAGAGAGGCTGTGCCAGGTGGCGGGGTCAGGAAGAAAGACGGGGCCTCTGTGAAGAGCGATGGTGCACTCCAGGAGCACGCGGACAAGGCAGTGATGCGCCCGCGGTGACCTCCATGCGGGCCTCGGGTTACGGGCTCGGGTCGTGTGCAACTCGGTTTGTGTCCCTGGGCAGCTGCGGGACAGGACCTGGGGGGACACTGCCGCCCCAGGCCCCCCTTCCTGACTCCTGGCCCCGCCTGGGCTGTTCTCTGCCCAGACCCTCCTCCACTGTCAGCTGCTCAGGCTCCCAGATAGGACCCAGCTGGGACGAGGGGGCAAGCGGGAGGGGAGGGGTCTGCCGGCAGAGTCCGGGCAACAGTGCGCTGTGACGGACAGGAGTAGAGGTGTGTGACTTCCCACTAGGAATCCCAACAGAGAGAGCTAACATAGATCCAATACCCATGCTTTCCCTTCACCAGAACCCGTCAAGCCCCCGGGATCAGGAATAATCCACCACCAAAGATGAGCCAAGCAAGGGAGGCCTCGGCGGGAGGGCGTCTGCCCCTGTGAACCCTTGAGCCGGTTGGAACCCCAGGGCTCTAGTCGAGGCCTTTCTGGCTCTGTAGGATGAGATGGGCCGGAAGCAGTCACATGGGAGGCTGGCGGGGGCCTCCTGGTTAAGAAGGGGGAGAGGTGTGGGTAGAGCACAGCCCAGCTGGGGCCTCCAGAGGTGAGAATGCGCGTCCCCTGGTAGGCGGGCACCTTGCTAACCATCACAGGGGCCGTTATTCCCTGCTCACCTGCTCTGCAGCCGCTCGGCTGCCTTCAGAACCGCAGGCCTGGTTGGAAGCATCCGGCCACTGTGGAGACCGCACAGGACTCGGATGGACTACAGGCAGCCAGGCCACGATGCCCACGGGGCGGATCCAGCAGCAGCTGAGTGGGGTCAGGACTCTCCCCAGCAGGGTCAGGGCCCGCGTTCTCCCCGGTGTCCTCGTCAAGTTCCCCCCAACCCAACAAGAGCCCAGCTCTGGGTAGACTCAAGAGGTCCCATCATCAGCTGGGGCTACAGGCTCGCGCTGCCTCCTGGGCGGGTGGGAGGAGCACTGGGGAGGGTCTGAGAGGGTTGGGCTCTGGTCCAGGTCGCCGCTTGGTGACTTCCCTGCAGAAGATTGCCCCACCCCCTCACCCACTGCCGAGACCAACTTTCCTCTCCTCTTCCACAGCCTGGCCCAGCGCCTGCCCCACTGGTGGATGCCCAGCTCCGAGAGTGCAGCTTACCGCCTTTCTGATCCACAGAGACAGAGCAGGTGCCCCAGTGGCCCCTAAAGGAAATGCATGCAGTGAGTGCTCAGAAGGGAGCACTAACATAAACACACATAAAGAATGCATGTACCAAGCGTCTATGCTTTGCACAATCAGCCCCCAGCGGTTGGAGGAGGGAGAGAACACTTGTGCCTGGGGTCTTAAGGGAGAGCCCTAGGGGAGAAGAGGATGTGACCTGAGTTGGGCCCTGCAAGAGGTGGGGGGACCCGGGAGGTTGGCGGGGAGCAGCACAGCCAGGCAGCGAGGCACAGGCAAGAAAAGGACGTGCTCACACACTTATCTGGGGTGGTGAGGGGGTCCGTGTTGAAGCTTTCACTTATCTACATGATGCACGACCCCCGGGACCTGTAAGCAATCAGAGAGAAGACACTCGCTGGTGCACCCGGAGTGCATCAATCAGGAGAGGCCAGGCCATGCTGTAGTAACAAACAGCCCCAACCTCTGGGTGACTCAGACGCCCTGAACGTGCCTCTCTCTGGCCAGCAGGAACCCTGCACACGCTGACACCCAGGGACCCAGGCGGGCTCCACATCTACCATCCAGAAGGTTGCTGGTCACCATGGCAGAGGGAAAACAAAACCAGCCCAGGCTGGTGGAACTCTCTGGAAGGGAAGCCATCACTGGTGCCCACAGCGCACTGGCCGCGGCCATTGGCTGGCGGCCTGAGTTCAACAGGACACGGCGTGCGATCCTTTGGTCCCTGCCAGGAGACAGCGCCAACCGAATGGCACTAATGCACACCAAAAATAAGGGGGAAACAGTATTAAACAAGCAAAAGGACAGCAAACGTTGCTCACGCACGAAGTCGTGTAAGCTGAGCTCTACAGTGCCCCGCACGCGGCACTCGGAGTCTCCTGCCATCCGACAAGGAGCGGAACTCAAGTCAGAGTCAAGTGTTCGGGTTCCAGCTGCTCCATAAGCTGTAGTTCCCTGCTGAACAGGGTCAGTTTCCTCGCGCTCACGGGTCACAGGCTGGAGGGTCGGCACAGGGGATAGAATCCACCCGGGGGGAGAGCCAGTGTTCCCGGGATGCGGCTCCGGCCAGGATCTCAGCGTCCAGAGAATGGTGTGGAAATGAAATACGGCCCCGCAGGGTTGTGCCAAAACCCACACAAAGCCCAGGGGCTTGGCCACTGCCTGTTAGGACGCACGGGTCAAGAGGTGGGCTCTGCTGGGCTCGCCTGAGCTCCGTCGGCCCTGGCAAGTGTGCTCATACGTCCCCAGGCAGCGGGGCCCCAGGCTGAGCCTGTTGGGGGGCCTCCACCCCAAAGCTGGCTCTCTGCTTTCACGTGACCCTCCGTGACAGGTGCGGGCCTCTCCCTGATGACAGACTGTAGATACTGGTGTCTGAAGAGCAGGTCCCTCCCGGGGACACTCAGCCATCCCGCACAGGTCTCCTGCGGGCATCACTGGGTGCTGACGGGGTGCGGCGGGGGCTGGAAGGGGGAAGCACAGGCAGGACGTGGGGCGCACATGGGGCTTCCTGCCGAATCGTGGACAGGTGCCTGTCCTGCCTTCCTTACACTTGTTAGTGGGAGAGAACTTTATTTTTAACAGCCATCCATGTCTATTAATAAAAATATTAGCCAGCGCTGTGTATTTCCCAGAGGGGGAGAAAATTTCCATTTCTATGGAGAAAATTCCAGGTCTGATACGGAATACAAATGACTCCTGTCTGGGGCTACTTAAAAGTCTGGTGCACAGCCTTCCCCCAAGACTGCAGGAGCCCCGGGCCTTGGGGTCTGGGTGTCAGGCTTAATGGTGAGGCCAGGAGCGGGGAGGACCCGGTTAACTCCCCCACCCCGTCCGAGGCGCCACTCAGGAGGCCAGGGTGGCCGCGAGGGTCTCCAACCGGCAGCAAGCCTGCCCCACCCTCCGAAGCAGCAGCACTTTGCCCAGACGGCCTGCAGGGCACAGAGAAGATGCCAGAAGGGTCCTGATTCTCAAGCCCCAACCTCAAGGCCCCCACGCCCACCCCCGAGGAGGACACCCGCTGGGAGTGAAGGAAGTGTGTGGACAGGCAGCGGGGATCCTCTCGTGGCCACAGGCAGTAGTGGCTGGTCCCGGCACCCGGCCACGTTGTGCTGCCTGTTCGCCCGCTCAGGGTGCTTCCCCGGGTGCCCTGGGTGGGCCGCTGGGGTGCGCCAGGCCTGTCTCTAGTCTGTCGGGTTTTGGACACCTCTAGGGCCCCCTCCATGTCGCGAACCTCCCCAGCGGGGGTCTCCGTGCCCAAGGAGAAGTGGGTGGGGGCGGAGAGGAATAGGAGGAGTAGTCAGCGTGAGTGCCGACTCCCTGCAGGAAGCCGGCTGGCCGAGCGTTGCAGTTGTGGGGCCTTGGTGACTGCACAGCTGACCCGGCACCCTTAGTCAGGAGGACGCCCAGGGGACGGCGTGTCTAAGACATGGGCAGCTGGGGGCAGCAGAGCCAGGCTGGAAGCTAGCGGCGAGATGCTGAACTGCGGCCGAGATGTGGCAGGGGCAGGGGCACCGAGGTTGGGCTCTGGAGGGCTCGGGGCAGGCAGGGGCGCTCGTGCAGGACCTCCATGCCACCCAGACGCCTGGGGTTTCTGCCTGCAGGAGGGAGGGTTGTGGGGGTGAGGGGTGTGTGTGATTACTTTCCTCTTAAAAAAATTTTTTTCATGTTTATTTTTGAGAGAGAGAGAGACAGAGACAGAGCGTGGATAGGGGAGGGCCAGAGAGAGAGGGAGACACAGAATCCGAGGCAGGCTCCAGGTTCCGAGCTGTTAGCACAGAGCCTGACGTGGGGCTTGAACTCATGGACTGTGAGATCGCGACCTGAACCGAAGTCAGATGCTCAACTGACTGAGCCACCCAGGCGCCCCCCGCCCCTTACTTTTTAAATCAAGTTTTTATTTTACACCTGTTGTAGGTTTGCAGAATCACTTACAGAGGCTTTCTGTGAACACCGTACCCAGTGGCCCCTGTTAAGCATCTTACGTCACTGTGGGATCGACCCCAACCCAGGTGCCCCAGCACATCTTAAGTTTAAATGCACTTAGCAAACAGTAGAAAATAATAAAAGTAAGTTGAAGTTTCAGCTAAAAAAGCCAAAGGAAAGAACAATAGCAAAACCAAAAATTAAAAATAAAACAGAAGGGTGGTGCCTGTGTGGCCCAGTAGTTGAGCATTTGACTTCGGCTCAGGTCATGATATCGCGGCCTGTGGTTTCGAGCCCCGCGTCGGGCTCTGTGCTGGCAGCTCAGAGCCTGGAACCTGCTTCGGATTCTGTGTCTCCCTCTCTCTCTGCCCCTCCTCTGCTCGTGCTCTGTCTCTCTCTGTCTCTCAAAAATAAATAAATGTAAAAAATTAAATAAAAAGAAGGAAGAAAATAAAAAGGGATAAAAGCAAACACTGAAAACCAGAGAACAACAGTTGTGGTGGTTTTGTTTTCGTTTCTTTTGTAAAGAATAAGATGATGGGACAGTCTCTGACAAGCTGGTTCAAGAGGGGGGAGAATACACAGATAAACGTACTGGCAATGCAGAAGACGACACACTTTGAGCTGCTTTATGCTAATAGATTTGGAAGCTCGGAAGAAGTGAGTAATTTCACAGAAACAAAGCAGAAAAACTGTGTACACTTATAAAATGATAAGCTGTCTTCCGGGAGGAGTCACTTTTAATGCATATAATCAACGAAATATTAGTATTCATAATATACCAAGCATCCCCATGCATCAAGGAAAAGACAAAATAGCCCAAAGAAAAATATGTAAAGATGTATCGGCATGGATTGCACAGAAAACAGATACACAAATGGCCAATAAACCACATCCACTCATCAGGGACATGCAAATGGCAACAAAGAGATAACATCCTGTCCCCAGCAGACCGACAAGATGCGGCGCGTCCAACAGGAGCACCGAGGGGCGAGCGCACAGGTGGGAGGCGGCTGTCGCGAGCTGTGGTCCGAGTGCAAGTTGGTACAATTCTCGCAAAGAGCAAGTCTGTGGACTGAATGTGTCTGTCCCCAAATTCATATGTTGGAGCCCTGACCCCACTGTGAATATTAGGAGTATCAGGGGTGGGGACTTTGGGGTGATTAGGTGGTAAGGGCGGAGCCCCCGTGATGCCCTTAGAAGAAGAGACGGGAGGGGCGCCCGGGTGGCTCAGTGGGTTAAGTGTCCGAATTTGGCTCAGGTCATGATCTCGCGGTTTGTGGGTTCAAGCCCCACATTGGGCTCTGTGCTGGCAGCTCGGAGCCTGGAGGCTGCTTCGGATTCTATGTCTCCCTCTCTTTCTGCCCCTCCCCTGCTTGCATTCTGTCTCTCTCAAAAATAAACATTAAAAAGAATCTTAAAGAAAAAAGAAGAGACAGGAGAGAATCTCTCTGCCACGTAAGGACCCAGTGAGAAGGTGGCTGTGTGTGCACCACACAGAAGCGAATCTGCCAGCACCTCGATCTATGTGAGTTTTTTTTTTTAACTCATGATATTTTCATTGAATGGTGGAAGTTTCAGTCATTATTTCTTCAGAATTTCTTTCTGCCCCTCTGCATTAGACTGCTTGGTATTATCATACATGTTCCTGAGGCTCTGTTCGGTTTTCTTCATTCTTTCCCCTCTGTTCTCCAGACTGGATAATCGGTTTTTAATATTTATTTATTTATTTATTTATCTAGAGCACGGGGGAGAGGTAGAGAGACAGAGAGAGACGGGGAGAGAGAGAATCCCAAGCAGGCTCCACGCTGTAAGTACAGAGCCCGACACGGGGCGCAATCCCACAAACCATGAGATCATGACCTGAGCCGAAATCAAGAGTCAGATGCTTAGCTGACTGAGCCCCCGGCTGCTCCCAGACTGGATGGTTTCTATTGATCTGTTCTCCAGTTCAGTGACTTTTCTGACATCTCCAAATTTCTAAAAAGCCCATTCAGTTAATTTTTGATGTCAGCCCTTGTAACTTTTCAGCTCAAGAATTGCCCTTCGTTCCTTTTCATAGTTTCGTTTCTCTACTGAAATTGCCTATCTGCTCACCCATAAACTCCCATTTCCTTTAATTCCTCGAAGACACCCTCTGCATAGATTTATATACTAATGACTTTAAAGTCTCTATCTGTTGCTCCTGGTGCCTGGGCCGTCTCAAGTTCAATTTCCGGTGACTGCTTCATTTTTCTTGAGCAAGAATCACGTTTTTCAACTCCTTTGTTTTGTTTAGGAATTTTTAAATGCGTTCCAGCCACCGTGGGTAGCTTGTGCTAAAGACTCTAGAATCTGTTTTCCTTCCCTGAGGACTTGGTTCTCTCTGGCAGGCAGTTCAACTGCAGGCTGATGACCTCAAGCCCTTGGGAACTTGGTCACACTCCCTGTTGGTGCAGATCCCAGGAGGCACGAGTTCGCTACCCTCTGACCTGGAGAGAGATGACACACAAACTCTGTGCCCTGCAGCTCTGGTGGGGGGTTCGTCTTAGGCTTTCAGGAGGAGTCCAGAATAGATCGTCCTCTAGGGTTTGACCCTTTCTCCAGAGTCGCAGCATTTCTAGCGTCCCTTTTTATTCACTTGCCTGTCCTCTGTGTCCCTGCCCACAGATTCTGACAGCTATGGGTGCCCCACAGGCTGACTTCTGCCTCGAGAGCTCAGGGGGACCCCCGTGTCTGTTGACATCCAGCCCTCCAGGCCATGGCTAGAGACTGTCCCCAGGCAGATCGCTGGGCAACTGTTGGCCTCACCTTAGAAGCTTTCTTTCTCTCATGGACGGCATTCTTGCCTTACCTGCCCCTGCTAAAAAGGCTTGTTTCCTTTCTTTTGGCAAGTTTTATGGTTGCTTATGATGAGAAGGATAATCTTTTTCTTTTTTTTAAATTTTTTTAACGTTTATTTATTTTTGAGACAGAGAGAGACAGAGCATGAATGGGGGAGGGGCAGAGAGAGGGAGACACAGAATCTGAAACAGGCTCCAGGCTCTGAGCTGTCAGCACAGAGCCTGACGTGGGGCTCAAACTCACGGACCTCGAGATCATGACCTGAGCTGAAGTCGGCCGCTTAACCAACTGAGCCACCCGGGAGCCCCTGAGAAGGATAATCTTTACCACCCACCCCATCCTGGTCAGATGTGCAAGTTCCTCCAACCCAGGAGGTTTTTAGGACAGCATTTATTAGTTTTCTTATTATTATCAAAGTATAAGGTCTATCAAATAAAATGCAAGAACCTTAAGAGTCCAGTTTCTGGAGGTGTGACGGTTGCATACAGAGCCTTCCTGGCACCCCGAAACCTCTGTCGTATTCCTCCTCCAGAACCATCCACTGTTGTGATTTTTCTACTGCCGTATGTTAATTGCAACTGTTCTGGAACTTCTATAAGTGGAATTCTACACAATGCGCTCTGCTGTGTCTGACCTTTTCGTTCAGCCTTTTCGGGGATTCGCTATTGTCGCTGAATATATCAATAGTTCATTTTCTTTTCTTGTTGAGTCGCATTCCACTGTAGGAAAATACCACAATTTTGATGATCTCTTCTTTAGTTAATGGACATAGCAAGATAGTAAGAGACAAAGAGGGCAGGAGATCCCAGAGCTAATTTACAAATGTAGGGGTAGAGACGGTGGTGGTTTTCCCAAAGTCACAAACATGTCCTGGTGGTGTGCACGGTGGGCAGGTGGGGGTGGTGGCGACAGTCTTGGTGCAGACAGACATGGGAGGGATGGTAACACCTCTTTGACCCCTGAACTTGAGCTGAGAGAGGAAGAGAGAGGACAGAGAACGTTGCTGAGCCCCCGCTAATCCAATACGCGTGATACTGAAGCCATGATTCAATAAAAGTGCTGTCAACTTGGACTTGGGACTGTGCCAGAGCCAACAGATCTATTTCGGGACAGACGCCTTTGTAGAGACAGGAGGGAGACATCCTCCCTGGCAGAGTAGAAGCAGGGTTCGCACTGGGTTTGGCCCAACAGCCTCACATCTGGCTGTTGTCTCTGGCTGTCGAGGGGAGGAGGTGAGGATCCTCTCCCGCACCGGCCCCTTCCCCGCCAACCACGTGGGTGGCACAGCCCGGTGCACCCACACCCCACACTTCCCTCAAGAGCAGGGGCAGGCCACGTGCTGTCTCTGCATCAGGGACACTGCCGTCCCGGTCACCACTACTCACTTTCGCGCCCCACACAGATGGGGAGCCCTGCACATCTGACCCTGGACCGTCCTTGTTCAAGGACAGTGCTGCAAGTGTCCCGGTCTGGGGCCCGATGGATTCTGCAGACAAAGGCGAAGGCCCTAGGCTGATGGTGGACTCTCTGTCCCTTCGGAAGGGCTCCTGACATGATCCCCACTCCAGGCTTCATTTCCACCCATTGGGCAGTGGGGCTTGGTGGCCTCTGAGCCCCTGAGTCTCCCCTCTAGGCCCTTGTATACAGAACTGCACTTTGCTCACCAGGCCAGGCTAGGATTGAGGGCTGCCGGCCTCCCGGAGCCTTGACCTACTGCCGGGACGGAGCGCTGTTTCCTGGTTAGGAGCCAGCCTCTGACGTTGCACAGACGCAGGTGTGAATCTAAGTTCATCCTTTTCCAGTTGGGACCCTCCACAAGCCACTCTGAGCCTCAGTTCCCTCATCTGTAAAATGGGCATTATGAGTAGAGCAGCCCTTGAGGCTGGTGTGGCTGGAGGTGTCCCGTAGGAGGGGGTGCACCTGGGCTGAGGATGGCTCAGATGGTTGTCGTGGAGGCATCTGAGTCCTGGAGCCAGCATCATGACAACGGATGTGATCCAGGAAAAGCACGCACGCTCTCTGAGCCTAGTTACAGAATCAGGAGTAAAACCTGACCGTGCGGCCGTCCCTTCATCTCAGCTGTGGTTGCCCATCATTGACGAATCCCCATCCGGGCTCTGCAGATGCTACCAAGGGGGAGTCCGCCTGGCTCCTCCAGGGGGACACACGGGTGGCACTGACGTGGGCAGAGCTGGGAAGAGCCGAGTGATGCAAGAGAATTTGGGACAAGGGGAAGCGTGTGGAGGAAAGTCACCTCTCAGAAGCTGCAGGAACCGAAGCACAATGGTGTTGGTGCAGAAACTGACAACAGATGAAGGAGAAAGTGTAACAAAAGCAGGCCCTTGTGCCCCTGGGAATTCCTTTTATAATGGAGATGGCCTCTGAAACGCACAAGGGCAGGATGAGTTCCTCAAAAATCTGTTTGGATGATTGGCAAAGCATTTGGAGAAAAACATTAAGTTAAATGTATTTCTCATGTCATGCTCAGAAATAAATTCCAGGCCAATTAAAAAAGTAAATTTATTATTTTTTTTTTGGAAAAAAAAGCAGAACATCTTAAAATATAGTATATTCTTTTTTTTAATGTTTATTTATTTCTGAGAGACAGAGACAGAGCGTGAGTGGGGGAGGAGCAGAGAGAGAGAGGAGACACAGAATTTGAAGCAGGCTCCAGGCTCTGAGCTGTCAGCACAGAGCCTGACGTGAGGCTTGAACCCATGAACCATGAGATCATGACTTAAGCCGAAGTTGGACACTTAACCAACTGAGCCACCCGGGGGCCTTTAGTGTATTCTTTAAAATTCTGGAATTCAGGAAAACCTCTAAGAAAGACATGAACCCATAAAACATAAAGGAAAAAAAAATGAAATATCTGAGGCCATAAAAAAAGAAAATTTTCTGTATGTAATAAAAAGTCACCATAAGCAAGGTTATAAAGAGAACAACTTAGGAAAAATATTTGCCAGCTCTTTAAATAGAAAGATCGATATCCGTAGTATGTAAAAAGCATCCATGCATCAACAATAAAAGGTAAATGACACAAAAGGTGTGATCAGCTCGGGGCAGAAGAACCCAAACTCTGTGATCAGAGATGCCCAACTTCACAGAAATCGGGGAAATGTAAACTAAAGCAGCACTGAGGTTTTCTTACCCAGTTGTGTGGGAAACAAAAGATTGACGATATCACCTGCCAGAAGGTGAGTGCACAGGAGGGGCACCCACGTGTTGTTGGTGAGAACATAAATTATTGGAGCCTCTTGAAAGGCAGTTGACAGAATCTGTCAAAACGGAACTGACCACCAACCCCATGTCTAGCTGCGCATCAGGAAGAAATGTTCATGTGTGCGTACAACGTAGTATGAAGGGTTGAGGGGCTGGTGCTCACTATTCATGAGAATCAGAAGCCACTTAAATGCTCATCAGTGGAGCGATGTTCTGGAATACGGGGAAACAGCCAGGGAAAAGGAAGTAGACCCATATCTGTAGGTATGGCACCAGCTCGGAGATCTCCTATCAAATGTTGGAAAATGATTCCCAAAAACATCCACAGTGTGTGTGCGTGCCTTTGCGTGGACGGGCCAGCAGAGCACAGAAGGGCTGCTGGCAGGTGCCCCTGACCTGGCAAGGGCTCTCTTCAAGGTGGGCAGGAACCAGTCAGAGAAGGGAGCTCAGAGGGAACTTCTCCTGGCTTTGCTCTCTCTCCTTCCACCCAGCCTGATATTCTGTGGCGCGAACCTGGGCGTGCACCCGTTGTCTGCAAAGACTGCAGGGGGAACACAGATCTCGGGGTGAGTGGGCGCAGCTCTCTAGCTCGGGCCTGGGGCCTCACCCCCTCCCACCCCCGGGCCAGACGCGGGCCGGTCTACACCCCGGAAGGACGGGCTGCGTGCTCTACCCCACACCTGATCTCCCCGTGCCAGGGCTGAGTCCATTCCTTCGTGGAGCCCCCAGGCCGGAGCTCAGAAAGCCCCTGGTCACAGACGGAGGCCGCTGGCCCAGGCTGAGAGGCTTCTTTGTGGGATCTGTCCTCGGAATGGCAGTGTTGTCCACAGTATGGGCACTGGTCCTGGCTGTAGTTTCCAAGGGCTGCTATGTCAAAGTGTCACGGACGCCCAAGTACAGCACAGAGACTCATTGTCTCACGGATCCAGAGGCCAGGTGCCCCAAAACAAGGTGCTGGAAGGCTGCGTTCTCTCTGGACATTGCCGGGGAGGACGCTTCCCGCCTCTTCCAGCTTTGGGGACTCCAGGCATCCCGTGGCATGTGGCCATGTCACCCAGCGTCTGCCTCCGTGGCCGCCTGGCCTCCCCGCTCTGTCTCCAATCTCCCTCTGCCTCCGTCTCAGAAAGACACTTGTCATTGGATTAGGGTCTGTCTGCATAACCAAGGATGGTCCTTGATCTCCGCATCTCAAGATCCTCAATCATATCTGCCGAGACTCCTTTTCCAAATAAGGCCACGGCCACGGGGTCCATCGATTTGAGGTGGGTATCTTTTGTAGGCCAATTTTTGGCTTCCCACGGTCTCCTTCGCTTCAAACTTCAGGCTCAGACGGCTGGAGAACATCGGAGGCACCCCTCCACTTCCCGCTCCACTGCACAAGCCCGCCCGGCGTCTCTGGCTCACCGGTCAGCTCACGGGGACCCGAGACCATCATTTTCTCCCTCAACCACTCTCTTGCACAGCAAAGCGCGGACCTCGAAGGACCGAGACTCATCAAAGAGACATAACAGTGCAGAAGAAAAGAAGAAACGCCGGGTCCAGGAGGCACTTCCCCTCCCTCACCGTGGACCAGCATCCCAAGGGCGAGTCCATTTGACCTTCAGAAGCCGACGAGTGCGGCCGGAGGTCACTGCCGTTCCCGGGAGCCAGAGAGGCTTCTCTGTGCCAGCGACAGCTGTAGCCCTTAATAAGCTGCGTGGGGCTGAGTGGGGAAGTCAGATCCAATAAGGCCCTGTCTCATCCCCACCTCGGTGACAAGAGGAATGTCATGTCGCGGTTTCAGGAGGAGACACCCGGAGGCCCTGGGAGGCTGTCCCGTATCCAGGGCGCTGGCGGAGTTCGTGCCTTCTTCCAGACGGAGCCCTCATTTTCAAATGCATCACAGGAGAGCCTCAGGCGCCTGCCCGGAGAGGAAATACCTGTGCTTTGACTCTGTGCCCAGGGCAGGAGCTGCTCAAGGCTACGGTTAGCCAGAAGGTCTGAGGCCTCCTGGACATTTTCACGGGGCGCCCTGCAACCCCGGGGCCTGACAAGCAGGAACTGTTGCAGGGCTGGGAGAAAGCAGGCAGGGGGTCGGGGACAGACAGGCTGCTAACCCAACAAGGCCCCTCGTCCTGCCTGACCTCGCTGGTCTCGGGACCCTGCCCGGGAGGGGAGGAAGGCACCTGTCATCCTCCCCACTTGATGGCCGGGAAAACAGGCTGGGCCGGCAGAGGCGCCCAGTCTGTGGACACAGGGCTCAGTCCGGCCTCGGGCTAAGCTGTGAGGTTTGCAAGGCTGAGTGTGGCGTGTGGCAGCTGGTTGGTGCCCGTGGTTCCCCTGTAGGGGACGTCCACTCCTTGAAGGCATGTAACATGGCCCCGAAGCTCACAGCCCGTGGTGGGGGAGTGGCTGTCATGCACCTGTTTGCAAATGAGGAGAGTGACCCCAGAGAGGCCAGCAAGGTGCCCACTATCACAATGCTGGGAGGAGGGGGCAGAGCTAGGATTGGAGCCCAGCTTGGATGGCATCTGGCCACGTGATCCTTGTGTGCCCGCAGCAGGGGCCAGGGGGAGGGGTGGCGGTGAGGACATGGGACGGCTTCAGGCAGAGGAGGCACTGTGTGCGGGTGGAGACCCTGGAGGCCAGGGGGACGGGGGGCCCCCCGGGCAGCACGCTATGCACCTGTGGCTGGGGCAGGGCTGAGTAGCCCTTGCAGACTCCACTCCAGGTCCCGAGCTCGCTTCCCGAGTAGAGCCACGGACCCCCCTGCAGCCAGCAGCTGCTCAGCACCATCCCCCAACCTACCCTCCCTCCAACTCTTCTAGCTGGCGCCACACGCTTCCTTGGAAGGAGATGCGTCCTGGACGCCACGCCATGGAATTTCTCAAAACGTTTGATTGTCCCCGTTTACTAATTGTGGCCACCGAGGCCCAGGAGTGGAGATTCACCCAGCCCATGAGACGGTCTGGGATGTGGCGGGCTGCGGCCGCCCGAGACTCCTGCCCGTCCCTGCCCTGTGGTTCCAGTGAGTGTCCTCCCCTCTCCAGGTTGTGTCGTGAAGCCACCTGGATCCCAGTGCCCGGCGCAGCACCTCACGCAGGGAACGGCTGTGGAGGAAGCTGTCAGAGGGAACGGCGGGTGTGAGCGCCCCAGCTCCCGCGGCCGGGCCGGGTCCCGGGGATGCACGACCGTGGCCGGGCCTGGAGGGAGGGTTGGGGATCACTCTTAGCCCAGAACAGGGAGCGGGAGGTAGAAAGCCCAGAAGAGAACGTACGCCCCGTGTTTGGCAGAGTGCCTGCTTGCTCCAAAGCTGCGCCCGGAGCCTCCTGTGCTCCCTCCCAGCCGCTCTGTTTGCGTCTTGGTTTTACCAGCCTGAGATGCACTAATTGGCCAGAAGTGAAACGAGAAAAAAGAAAAGGACACCTCAGTCCAACAAAGGAAAGCAACACCAGCTGCTGGCCCTTCCCGGCCCATCCTCGGGGGAGAGGAGCTGTGTCCCAGCCCACAGGCTGCTCCCCGCGCTCCCTCTGCGGCTGTCCACGGTGTCCCCAGTGCCCCCCCCCCAAGCGGAGTAACTCCCCACTTTGGTTGGTGCTCTTTTAAGGCTGGAGGGGGCAAGGCTTAGCGACGCGCCTTCCCAGTCACCGCTCCTCCCCGGAGACGTGCCTGTCACCGTGTCCGGCCCTGCAAAGCGCATCACTCTGCCAGCTGACCTGAGCCAAGACGCTTAGAAGCTTGTAAGCTCTCAGTGACAACAACAGAGCCATGTTACCCGCCGACCCCCGGCCAGGCCCAGGGCTGCGTGGGGCCTGCGGGGGGAGGGGAGGGCTGCACCACGGGCTCTTTCTTCCCCGTTCCTGCAACGACGCTGCAGGTGGCTTTTGGCCCCACGCGGTCTCTGGACACTGTGAGCCCTGAGGCGTCAGACAGCAGGCTGATGACGGAGCAGCCGCTAAGGCTGTGTCCGCTTCCCCCCAGACTCTGAGGCTGAAAACAACACACGTTTCTGGTCTCACATGGGTTCTGAGCTCAGGAATTCAGAACCGCCCCCAGGACGGGCCATCCAGGGGGAGGCCGCGGGGCCCCAGCTCTCACACGAGGGTCCGGGCCAAACAGAGTCGGTGGTCTGCGAGAGAGGGCGAGACGAGACAGGCAGGGACAGAGGGAGATGGGGAGGGCAGAGGAAGCCACCCTGACAAACCCTACTTGTCCATCATTCCCTTTGCTGGAAATAAGGGGTTAAGTGCAGCCCACACTCAACGGGAGGGGGTCCACTCTCTGCGAGGTGGGGGGTGGGGTATCAGGATCTGCAGCCATTGAAGCCACCCAGAGTCAGAGTCTGGATGTGACCTGATGATCCCTCTCTGCCACAGTCCCCTGACTGTCGTCAGCATTGCCGTCCCACCCCACACTGATGAGGTGCCCCCTCCCTCCATGTGGTCTCCAGCGAGCCCTGCACTGTGCCCCGCCATCCCTCTCTCTCATCCCTCAGGCAGCCCGCCTCCGCCTGAGCGTCTGGTTGTCTCACGCGGGCCCCAGTGCCACCTTTCTCTGTTCTGTCCATCAGTCCCCTGCCCATCCTCCTTGCCCCATCTCAGTGACAGCCGGGAGTTCAGGGGACAGTGACTAACTGAGGTTGGCTTAAGAGAAGAAGAAGGTGGTGCGTGTGTGTGCCTGTATGTGTGCGTGTGTGTGATTCAATGGCCACGCACAGAGAGTCCCAGGGCGGCCCCCCCAGCCACCGTGGGATTCAGGTTTCAGGGGAGGTGAGTCTCCCCATCTCTCAGTTCTGCCTCTAGCCACACCAGCTTCATCTCCAGCTTTGAGAGATACTCAGGACCTCCTGGGGGCCATGGCGATGCCTCCAGATGTGTCATGGTCACAAAATGGCTGCAGCTTCACACCCCTCAGGGAGGAGCACAGTCCGCTCCCAGAGCCCACAGCAGCCAACGTCCACACCGTTGGGCCAGCTTGGGTCGCACACCCATCCCGGAGCCGATCATGTGACTAGGGAAATGCAGACCTGACTGCTTGGGCCTGTGTCCATACTTATTTCTGGAGTCAGGGAGGGCCCCCACTGCCCCCTGCCCCAGGGCAGAGTAGGGGAGGAGTGGCCTCCCCTAGGAGGTTGGGCTGGGGGAGGAGGTACTGCAGGACGATGGCATGGAGGTGAAGGGGCAGCCACGGTGTCCCCGCGAGGAGTCCACGCCTGGGCAAGGCTCTCACATTTCTCCTACAAACCTGGGCGCCCCTCCCGGGAGATTCAGACGGGCCCACGGTCTGGCACACAGGAGGTGCCGGAAGGATGGGCTGCCCACAGGGGCAGGCTGCGCCTCTGGGAGGGTGGCTGACAGCCCCCAGGACGAGGGAGGGCCCTCATGGAGGCCAGCAGATGTTTCAGCCCCAGCCCTTGCTCTGTCTGCCATGTGTAGCCCGCGGGCGGCAGAGAAGGGCCAGGGAGGAGCCGCCAGCCCCGGGGCGCGCTCTCTGATCCCCACAGGGCAAGTGCAGCTCGGGCTGTCAGCCTGACATCTCCCATTAAGGCTGCAATACATTTTTAATACATTCCATTTTTCTTTAATTTCAGATTATATTGGGGCTGGTAGACTCTTCCTTCATTATTGAGTTGTGCATCGTTAAGCAGTTAGAATGGCCTTCCGCAAAGCGCGGTGGCCTCATTAACTCTTCCAGAGACCCCTTCCTGGGAATCCAGCCACTACGGTTTGGTTTAAAGGCACAGAGATGTGCAAGTGGCCCCTCGGAGCCCACAGTCACGGCTTCTCGCTGTCCTCACCCTCCCGTCTCCGGGGCTGGCCCAGCTTCTCCCAGCATGCCCCGCAAAGCCCCTCCGGGAGCCCCCATGTCGCAACCTGACCCGTGCCTCACCTGCTCCGGCCAGGCCTTCCCCTCGCTGGGCGAGGACCCCCACCCCGTGCTGGGACAGGTCTGACCACCTCCCCCCAGCCTGCCTCCCAGTCGGGTCAGGACTGAATTTCTGTTAAGTTCAGCCCTGGGGGAGAAACAGAAGAAGTTGTGCTCTTTGTCGGCAGGGACCCAGGACCTCAGTGGGAAACGCATGTGAGCCGTGCACACCAAGTGCAGTCACAGTGAGAGAAGGTGCGTGTTTCAGGCTAGGCGGTCAGGGCGGGCTTCCTGCAGGAGGCGGGCCTCTGTCCTATGTGCTTCCCCGAGGTGTCCACCCACACTGGATGCACAACTCCGGGACAACGCGTTTCCTTCCTGGTGTTTCCTTTGAACGAAGCAGGAATATGAACGTGAATGAACTGGAGGAAGCAGCAGAAAGAAAAAAAGAAAGACAGCACCCACTTGGCACTCATCCCTGCTCTGGGGGCTCCAGGACGCGCAGGAGAGGGGAAAATGGGTCAACCCAACTGGACCTGACGCTCCCTGCAGGCCCTGCCTCCTTCCGGCTCTCCTCCGCCCAGACAGGCTGCAGGGGCTTCCGCCTACACCGCCCCCACTGGCAGAGCCCTTCATCAGCAGCACCTGGGAACTTGTAGAAATGCAGACTCTGACATCACCCTCCCCCCTCCCATGGAATGGGGGCCTGCACAGGACTGGCTCGTGGGTTATGTTTGGAGAAGTTCTGCTCTTGGACACCAATACCTGCCTCTGAGCCTTGAGATTAAACCATCCCCACGTCCACACCACCCGTGGCTCCCTGTCCCCTCCAAAATGAAGACTGCAGACTCCATCCCTGAGGACCAGAGCCCAGCGCCACAACTGTAAGCCCTCACCTTCTGTCTCTGCTGACTCACGCTTTGGGGGCGGGGGGGGGGCACCAGTTTCGTGCCTTTTGAGACTCACTGCCTCTCCCTGGAACCCTCCTGGTGTCCCAGTAAGCAGCTCGGCAACACTTTAGACCCTCCCCAATGCCACATTGAGCTCTCATCCCGCGTCCCACCACTGTGTGTACCCATGACCGAATGCCCAAAGGCAGGGCCAAGTCACATTCAGCTCAGAATCCCCACCGCTGCCCGTGCCTCGTACCCAGCAGGCATCCAGTGGGCATCTCCAACTCAAGGAGCCCCTACTTCAGTGGCGAGGTGCAGCCCTCACCCTGGAAACTGCTGTCCTAAAGAAAGGTCACAGCCTCAGCCTTCTGCAGCCCATAATCTAGTTAAGGAGAAACAACTTTATGCATGAAAGTGACTTGAGAACATTGACTGAGAACCACGCAGGCCAGTGAAAATGAATGCGGTGCACCCAAGGTTGAAATTAGGGGAAAAAATGCATTAACCTGGTGGCTTAAATTAAATCACAGCCACATCTCTTTTCAAATTAAGTCCCTCATTCATATTGTTGCTCGTCACATTGGAGGGGCCGTGGCTACCGATGGTAACTTTTTTCCCCTCCCCATGAATTGGGATGTGGCCAAAAAATGAAAAGGGGCCTTTCCCATGTCCTCAGGGGGCGCTGTGGACAGTGCAAAGAACTCGTGCCTTGGAACCGGAACCGATGTTTTTTCCTTCAGTTCAGAGGTTTCCATGCACCAGTTACCAAAATCAGAACATTCAGATATGCAGAATGTTTGCGTGGGGTATAAATGGTCCTTTTGCAACCCAAAATCCTTGTTCTCAGGACTTTCAATGGCCCAGACATCTGCAGAAATGACTCCCCTAATTGTTAGCTAGGCATGAAGGTCTCTGGGCATTGAAACTCCCCCTCCCCTCCCCCCCCCATCTTTCCTGTGGCCCCAAGCATTCTTGATGTGGCAAGAAAAGGACCTTCCTGCCCACTCATCCAGGCTCAGCCACCGCCACCCCTCACTCCTTCCCCATCTGCAGCCCCAGCTCTCTGCAGAGGCTCACGCCCCATCCATACTGCTTCCCCACAGGCCTCCACGATGCTGGGCCTTACGCCTGGAACCCACACCTTGCTCCATCCACCTGTAATTCTTCTCACGTATCATGAGCTTCAGAAACTGCTGTTTGCTTTGATGTACCCTATTTATGTTTCCATATCCATTACCAGTCAGAAGGAGAACCTCTCGAAGGCAGGTTCCTATCCACCATGCTCTGTTATCAGCACGTGAAAAAGACACTGAATTAATATATTCATGAGTCTACATATGCCTGAAGTTCTTGCTTTCAGTCCTTTCTGGAGTCCCTCAAGTGGCACCATGGTCAAGTTCTTGAGTCATGGGGTCGGCAGTTGTGGCTTCAAATCCCAACTCCACCACTTGTGGTCACTATGACCTTGCTCACTCTCAAGGCTTCTGTGCTCAGCTTGTCATTCTTAGAAAAGGACAAACAACCATGCCATCCCATAGGTCATTGTGAGAACTAGATGAGATGATGTGTAGAAAGTGCCTTGCACAGGGACAGACAGGCGCTTGCTTCTTGAAGAATGGTGATTGAAGGCCTGTAGCATTCTAGGGCTGGCCATCCAGATCCATCACTATTTCCATTACTCTTGGTAATACTAGACAGGTACTCTCAGAATGGACTGGGATGCATAGATATCTCTCTAGAGAAAAGAAGATGGGGTTTTAATGGTTTCATGCCCTGAGTCCACAACACCACTAGCTAAAAATGATGGAGAAAACTTGGTCATGAGACTCAAAGCACAACAAAGAACCAAGATTCGATATGGTGGTCTGGACTAAGGTAGGAAAACATGCCCTCCCATTTCAAACACATAAGATGTGTGTTAAATGGAAGCTCTCCCCCCAAAAGCTTAAAATCAAGAGGCCATTTTAAAGAAACGTCTAATATATGAAAAAGAGGTCAAGCCTTGGAAGATGGATTGAGAAGGTTCAACATGATATCATACAAATTTCAGAAGAAGACAGAGTGAATTGGAGGGAGAAGATACACTTGAAGAGCATGGCTATGAATAGTCGAGAAACAAAGAAAGATGTAAGTCTTCCACTAAAAGAAGCATAATGTATTATAAGCAGGGATAAGACATATGTTAATGAAATTGGAAAATATCAAAAAGAAAACCTTAAAGCTGTGAGGAAGAAGCCATGAAGGCGTATTTATGACCAATCACAAGGCATGCTGGGTAACAATACAGAAATACATCCAAATTGCTGAGGAAAAATAATGGCTCACCTACAATTCTATACCCAACAAGACTAACATTCAAAGAGGACGAAATCAATATTTTTCAAATATACAAGGAGTGAGAGAGATACTAGTCCTGAATTCTCACTGAAAGTATTAATTACATAATTCAGCAAAGAGAAAAATCCCAGGGGGAAGAGTTAAAATTTAGGAAACAAAAATGTTGCATTGATTGATATAATATGCTTGCAAATATAATTCACTACTGACTATTCAAAA
The DNA here is from genome assembly GCF_018350155.1 of Leopardus geoffroyi. Classification (NCBI taxonomy): domain Eukaryota; kingdom Metazoa; phylum Chordata; class Mammalia; order Carnivora; family Felidae; genus Leopardus; species Leopardus geoffroyi. Next base: position 72,609,672 of record NC_059338.1, on the reverse strand, counting down.
TACCTCACTAATTTTCCATGCTTACAAAAAGAAGCTAAAATAAAACTACACATAATAATTAAAGATGAGAAAAAGTGTTTAATGCTTAAGGCATAAGAAGGTTCTGACATGCACAACATGTCAGATGGAGGTTCTGAATGTCTCTATAGTTTCTAGAATTTTTCTAATGTTTATTTATTTATTTTGAGAGGGAGAGAGAGAATGCATGAGCAGGGAAGGAGCAGGGAGAGAGAGAGAGAGAGAGAGAGAGAGAGTCCCAAGCAGGCTCCAACCACACTGCCAGTGCAGAGCCTGATGTGGCTCAAACCCAAGAACTGTGAGATCACGACCTGAGCCCAAAACCAAGAGTCAGATGCTTACCCAACCGAGCCACCCAGGTGCCCCAATTTCTGGAATTTTTAAATTAATTATCTGTGTTTTAATTTTAAGTAACCACTAAAATGTTAGGAATGTAATTCATCATTGCCAAACCTGCTGAGATATAAAAGAGAAAGGTATCAACCCAATAAAAGGCAAGAAAGGATGAAAAATATAAAGAATAGTAAAATCAAAATAAGATGATAGAAATAAGTCCAATATAACAGTGATCAATCACAATAAATGCAGACGTATTAAAAAGATTATCAACTGGAATATAAATGGAATTTATATGCATGTATATAGAAAGGTTAATAATAGAATACTAATCGTAATAAAGCTATTCTAGCAATATTGAGATCATGTGAAATTGAATTTAAGAAAATTAATGGTCAAACAGGAGAAGCATTTCCATTTAAGTTAGGAATAAGGCATGATTGACTGCAATCAGTGCTACTATTCAACTTTTCACTGGAGGCTGAAAGCTGTGCCATAAGAAAGGGAAGTAAGATAGACAATGGAAAGAACCCAAAGCATGGTTATTTGCAAATTACACAATTGTCCAGAAAAATCTGGAGAAATGATTAGAGCTGAGAGAGAAATCAGCAGAGTCCCTGGATACAGTGGTGGACACATAAAAACAGAGTAGTTGAATGTAGAATCAACATTTAAAAGACCAATAGCTTTCCTTTGTACTGTAAAATGGCAAATAAGAAATACAATAGAGAGAAAAATCCCATTCACAATAACAACAAAAACTATGTTGCTCAGGAATAAATGTAATGAATATGCACAAGAATTTATATGAAGAAAATGACAAAATTATAAAATTTACTGAAGGGCATAATAAAAACCCTGGATAAATGAAGAGATTTTCATGCATGGGTAGACTTCATATAATAAAAATCACAATTTTCTCCAAATTAATTAATAAAGTCAATGTTATCCCAGTCAAAATCCCAACAGTATTGTTATGTGAAAATTGACAAACCAATACCAGGATTAATGTGGGGGACTGAAAGTTCAAGAATAAATTTGAAGAAGATGAGTTTAAGGAGGGGGAACTTGCATACTTACAGTATAAGAAGCATTATGAAGGCATAGTAAATAAAACTGGACTGTATTGGTACAGGGAATTACAAATTGATCAAAGGAACAAAAACAGATTATGGCATAGCCCTGAAACAGAATGACATATATATGAGGATTTGATGAATTGTGGAGGTAGTATTCAAATCAGTGAATAATGGTTGGATGACTTAATATGGGAACTTTCCATCAGAAAAAAATTAATTAGATTCCTTCCCTCACCTATTCAATATAATGAATTTCACACGATTAAAGACATAAGTGAGAATCTTTAAAAGTCTTTAAAATCCCTCAAAATAATTAGAGGATATTCTCATTATAACCTAAAAGTGAGAAATAATTTCTTAAACACGACTCAAAGAGAACAGTACCCAAAACAAAAGACTGATGAATGTAACTGCAACAAATGAAGAACTTTGGCACACACACACACACACACACACACACACACACAGCCATAAGCACGATTACTGGAAATGCAACAACAAGGAAGGACCAATTTGTGGTACATATAGCAAAACACTAGTGGCCAGAATATATAAATAACTTGTACCCATCAATGAGAATACAGCAAATAATACAGCAAAAAAAAGTAGACAAAGGATGTGAACTTTAGTTCATCAAAGAGGATTCCAAAATGGCAACCACAGAGAAAGATGCTTCAGGGAAGTGCAAATGAAGCAATAGATACCACTTCACATCCAACACAAAAGCAAATCAGCATGTCTAACAAACAGCGCCGAGGCTGATGAGGACTTGGTCACTGGGAAAGATGGCTTTCCGCGCGGCAGAAAGCAGTCATTGTTTCAGCACTGTGGACAGCAGCTCGGCGCACCAGTGAGCTGAGACGAGGGCAGTCTCTGCTCCAGAAATGTCAGTTCTAGCCCCAGACCCAGCAAACCCTTGACATGAAAATCATGGGCAATACAGCCTAACTAGCACATATCTTTTAATCAATAATCAATATAATGCCCTATCTATAGGCTAGAGCAGAAATATAAGGAGAGTAATTTATAGTCAAACAATATGTAATCCAATATGTAAATGCGTAGGCACCGCTAAATGGAAGACACAAGTAAGTTGTCAGATGCTTTTATTTTCTTGATGACTTAGTTTGTGTTTGAAATATTTAGCGGAATATTGGCTTCACTTTCCTTTCCTTACCACGTTTTGAAATACGACTTTTAGAAATACTTTCGTGTGTGTATAATCACTGTTAATCATTAATGCAAGTGCAGATCAGCAGAGATGCATCGTGTGCATGCCTAGAGAGTATTATGTGCTGCACAGTTCCATGGGGGTGACATTTATGGAGAGAAGAATGAGCCCCTGGGTGGTCTGATATGGTGGTGTTGCTCAAATACCATTATTGACATGATAATCTGAAATAGTGGACGAGCCTTAGTAAAGATCTGAACAAAACACAGTTCAATCTAGCCTCTGTTTACAAGGTAGTGGCATTGCTAGAAGATTCTACATATGTGTTCAGTTTATATTAAATCCATGCAAAAATATCTTTATTTGTATATTAAATTAGGTAAACAGATTCACCAACATGAACAGTCAGATGGGACATTTGAAAGTTATGGAAGATTCGGGGTAATTCTTCATGTGCACGCTGACCCACATATTGTAGGATGCCTAACACTTGCGTGTGCCCTCTGACCACTCAACGCCAGACCCCACACACTGGGAAAGCACCAGACACTCCCACAGTAGATGGTGGCAGGGATGACAATACCCCACTAGGCGCCAGGACCCAGAGACCTCCCCCAGGATGTGCACAGGGGTCACGCGCATAGTTGCTTAGGGTTGTGTTTGTGATGGTAAACATTCGGAAAACAGTCACATGGGACAGAATACCAAACGATGGTTAAAGTAAGTAAACTAGGGTCTTCTGTTTCCAGCAATGGTGGGCTCAGTAGTTGTGACCAACTTTCCAGCTAAGATTAGATGTGATACTAAAAACAGCCTCTTAAAAGCATTGAACAGTGGAGTACAATGGAGTCCACAGATCGACCTTTCCATACAAGTACAGTCAGGTGGGGTTTACTGAAATGCAAGAACCATCGCCTTCGCCATAGAGAAAGTGTGGTCTCTTCAACAAATGGTGCTGAATCAACTGGACACCAACAATTAAATCTTGACCCATACCTCACAGGTCACAAAAATTAACCCAAAATGAATTGCACACTTGAAATGTAAAAGTTCAAAACTTCTAGAAGAAAACATAAGAAATCTTTGTGACCGTGGGTTAGACCAGGATTCAACAAACCATGACCCATGGACCAAATCCAGCCCAAAGCCTGTTTTATGTGGCCCTTGAACTAAGAATGGCTTTGCAATTTTCAAGGCTTGTGACAGAAAGAGAGAGAGGACACACACACACACCAAAACAAAACAAAAACCAAGGATATTCAAATGAGCTATAAATCATATATCCACAAAGACTTGAATTTTTATTATCTGGCCCCTTTCAGAGATGTTTGCCAATCCCAGGTTTGGCAGAGTTTTCTCTGATGTGACAGCAAAAGCATAATACATAAAGGAGAAACATTGACAGGTTTGGTTTTATCAAAATTAAAACTTTTGCTCTGTGACGGACACTGGTAAGGGAATGAAAAGACATTTGCATGAGCGATGTACTTGCATCTAGGGGAAAATATTTGCAAATGATCACATATATGACAAGTAACTTGTATCCAGAATCTATGAGGAACAATCATAATTTAATAAAAAAGAAAACTAAAAAAAAAACCATAAAAAAATAAAAAGTGGGCAAGATACCTGAACATACATTTTTACCTAAGAAAATACACTGAACATTAGTCACCGGTAGGGAAATGCAAACTAAAACCACCATGAGTTAGTAATACATACCCATTAAAATATATGTGTGTGAGCATGTGTGTGAATACATATGTATATGTATGTGTGTGTGTGTGTGTGTGTGTGTGTATGTGTGTGTGGTTGTGTATACATATATATCTGACAATACCAAGTGCTCACAAAAATGCAGGGCAGCCGAAGCTCTCATAAGATGCTGGTAGGAATGCAAAATGATACAACAGCAACTTCGGGAATGCGGTGTGGCATTTTCCCAGAAGTCAAATGTCCCCTCGTGATACGCCCCAGCGATCCCACCCTGAGGTATTTTCCCAAGAGAAGTGCAAACCTGCATTTCCACTAATGCCGTATGTGAATGTTTCCTCCTTGCAATCACCAAAATGCTGAACCCCCACATACCCTCCAGGGGGTGAAGGGATGAACATACCAGGTCCCTCCATACCCGGCTGGTGGCATGTCCCTCGGGAACATGCAGGGGCAAACTTGAAGCATGAGTCTCAGAGGTACAAGGTTGAATGAAGAAAGCCACGCCCACATGTCACATGCTCTACGATGCCATCTATGTGAAAGGGACGGAGAAGAGACTGGTGGTTGCCAGGACTCAGGGGTGAGGCAAGGTGTTGACCGCAGAGAGACAAGATGGGGAAATCGGGGGGGTCATTCTGTACCCTAACTGTGACTCTGAGAATTTGTCAAAACTTGATCAAATGCATACCATAAAGAAGGGTGTTACTGCACATCTATTAACAATGCACTTAAGCAAACAGAAATGGAGATTGTCGAATATGTGACTCTTCTACTTAGAGGAATATAGAATCTTACGGAAATCTGAAAGTGAAATGTGCAGAGAAATGTTCACAGTGCTATTGTTTGTGTCAGAATGATTGGAAATAAATCCAAATATCAGGAGTCTGTTTGAATAAATTCTGACACAGCTACAAGATAGATGTGACTGAACTATACATGTAGTGAATGATACGGCCAGACTCCAAAAGAATATTTTGACAGAAAAAAAAAAGTAAGGTGTGGAATACTCACAGTGAGGATATGTTAATTGTTATAGTTTCATACTAAGTTCTGACTTAACGATTCACTCCATCAACGTGCGTGTCATTGTGTTAGCAGAAAGCCCATCCCCCTTTTTAAAACGGGGAGGACAGTCCGTTTTCTCTGGGCCCAGGACAACCCAGCAGACTTCGAGTTTTCCATCAGAATCATTCATTTCCTTTTATTTTAAAAATCTGGGGCACAAATGACAAAGTGTTAATTTGGGGGAGCGGACGTGGGTGTTTGTTTTTAATTCACTGCAAAAAAAAAAAAAAACAAAAAAAAAAACAAAAAAACTATTAATTAGCCCAGAGCTGGTTTCCCATTGCCTCTTGGCCCCAAAGCCACCCTCCCTCCCCTGCTTGGTCCTGGGGCTGGGATTGGCCAGCCGTTGTCCCCTGCAGCCACACACAGCCACCTGACTGCTTTTAATTTCTTCCAGTGGAGACCAGAGGCAGATGGGGAGAAGGGGCTCCAGGGCTATTTCCGGGGCATGTGGGTTTCACCCCTGCACAGCTCACCACCCTGCAGAGGCACCAGCAGAGCCAGGCCCTGAGCCCCGCCTGCCCAGAGGTCCTGCACCAGGTCCGGGGGATCCGGACACCAGCCTTGGGACACACTGCTTCCCGTAGTTACTGTGGCCTGACTCACCTCCCCACCCTCTGTCAGCTGCCTCGGCTCCCAGTGCCCAGGACACCCCTCCCAGGCCAGCTCCCCTGGATCCGGCAGATGCCCAAACATCACCATCTTCTGGAGTGTTCTGGCTTTGTCATTCCCTACACCTTTCCTGACTCTGCCCCTCCTGGGCTCCAGTGAGCCCACCCACCTTCACCTCCACCGCCCCCCCTCCCCCCCCCCCCCCCCCCCCCCCGTTCAGCTTACTGTCTTCTCTCCACCTCTCCTGGGCCTGATAGTCCTCTGAACCACACTCTCACGTCCATACAATCTGGTTTGGTAAAAACACATTCCCTTGGGGCGCCTGGGTGGCTCCGTTGGTTGGGCGTCCGGCTTTAGCTCAGGTCATGAATTCGCAGTTTGTGAGTTCAAGCCCCACGTCGGGCTCTGTGCTGACAGCTCAGAGCCTGGAGCCTGCTTCGGATTCTGTGTCGCTCTCTCCCCCACTTGTGCTCTGTCTCTATCAAAAATAAATAAACATTAAAAAACATTAAAAAACAAACACATTCCCTTGGCACAGCAGAGTGGGGTCCACAGGGGCAGGAACACGAAAAGGAGCATGACAGCTCTTACCCTTCCGGGGACATCAGACCCATTCTGATGGCAAACAATGCAGGTCCCCATACAGTTGAAGCCTAGGTGGCCCATAGTTGGATGCTGGGGGGATGGGGTGGGCAGCTCAGCTAAACGAGGTCAGGCCCTGTGGCCCGTGGCAGGGAGGCCAGCTGGGGGCCACACTGCTGCCGGGGAGCCCCTGAAGACCCCAGATCAGGGGGAATGGGGACGATGGACGCACTCTGTGCTGTCTTGGCCATAAGGTGCCTGCAGGGCTGAGCACGCCGGGTACCCGGTGAGAGGAAGTCACGGGTGCCGAAAGGGGTCCTTGAGGTGATCTCTTGAGTTAATAGACAGAATCAGGGCCTCCACCAGAAAGGCCAGATTCGTGACAGCTCCCTGGCTGTCCCGACGTGGGATCTGACACCAAGCCGATGGAGTTGAGCCCCAGATTGTCCGACTCACACTCTTACCTCCACCGTCTGGCCATCTCTGCCTTTGAGCTTGGACACTGGTGCCTCCCCACCTCTGCCCACCCCCTCGACCTGTCGCCACTGGACAAAGACATCCCTTATGTGGCCTCTGATGAGGCAGAGCCCAGCCTCCCCTGCCTGCTCGGTCTCCCGCTCTGCTCCCTCCTGCACCCCTGCAACCCTCCTGCCCTTCCCTCAGGTCCACGCCTGGGTGTCCTCATCACGACCTCCCCCCTGCCCGGCAGGGCCCTTTGTTTACTTTCTCAGGGGACCCTGTGCCCCACTCGCAGCAGAAGCTGAGTTTGCCATTTGGATAAAACCCAGCGCTCATTTACGATAAAACCCTCGGGAAGCGGGGATGGGTTTGATGAAGGCACCACACAAACGTCTGGTGTCCACACCAGCTGGCCCTGTCGTTAATGGTGGGGAGTGAATGGCGGTGGGTGCTGGGCGGGAGGCCACCTTGGCCCTGCTGCTGGGCCTGGCACTGGAGGTCTGGCCGGGCAAGGAAGACAGGGAAGAGAAGGGAGGGCACAGGGGGGAGACCTGAGCCTGGGCCTGCCTGCAGGTGACCCGAGGGTGTGCACACGGCATCCCCTGAGACCTACCGGCACACTAAAGAAGGAAGAAGAAGCTCCTAGAAGCAGCGAGTGTGCTCAGCGAGGTCCCAGGCTACAAGATGGACGGCTCTCTAGCACACACAGGTGCTGTCACCGCAGCCCCGGAGGCAGAGGCTGTGCCCTCCCCCTGGGGTCCCCGGGGACACCAGTGGGCAAGTGCCTGGGGCGTAAGACAGCGAGGAGACCAGTGAGCAGTGTCGCCCCGCTCTCCACCCGCTGGAGGGGTCCCTGCAGCCAGGAGGTGCGGCGCCCCTGCCCTGCTCCCTGGGGCCCGGAAACGGCAGGGTCACGGCAGAGCGTGTGACAGCCACAGCTTTCCGGAGCCGGGAAGGGCGCACAGGACAGCTGAGGGCCTCCCGCTGAGAGGTTTCATAATTAGAAGCAAAATCAAAGAAAACCCAGCCAGTGATGGCTTCAAACAGGGCTGTTCTCGATTCAGTGGGCTTGTCAGAAGGGGTGCTGATTGGAAAGAAAGGTGTGTGTGTGTGTGTGTGTGTGTGTGTGTGTGTGTGTGTGCACGTCTGCTGTGAGCACAGATGTGTTTTAATCTTCCTCCAAAGGTCCCTGACATTGTCCCCGAGCCAAGTATCTTGGAGGAAACGGCCCGGTGTTGTTGACTTGCAGCCTGGGATCCACGGCTCTCTTCCCAGCTGGTCCAGACACGGAATCGGAGCAGAGGTTCCCTGTCACCTGGCAGGACAGACGGGTGGAGCTGCTGGCACTGAGGGGACAAGACCGGGAGAGCCACGGTCACTTCCTCCGTCCCGGCCAGGCCCCGGGGCAGAGCGGCCGTGGCTGGGCCGCAGCCTGGCGTGCTATCTGCCTGCAACGTGAGCGCCATCCATCCTTCGGGGGCGAGGCTGCCGTCAGCGGACGGGAGGCCTGAGCGGAGTCTGACGCGCTCCCTGCTGAGACCCGTCAATTGTCCCAGTGTGATTTCTTAATCATTTTGCAAGTAATTAGCTGGCATCCTCATTAGTGCGCGGGTGCTCCGTAAAAGTTTCAGGGAGCAGGCAGCTGTGCCTGGCAAAACTCAAATTGGGTGATTTTTAATTACAGACAAACCCACCAGGGACGCAAGCCTTGTCAATTCTGCCGCCTGTTTACTCATTGTTCACGTCTTCCTGGAAATGAAAATGCTTGTCACTCACCTTTGTGCTCATCCCAACAGACAGGGAAGGACAAAGGGGACAGAGACCCGAGGGTGGGAGGCGGTGAACGGGCGCCCGTGGCCGGGCCGGTGGTGGGGCCAAGAGGTGGGAGCTGTAAGGACCGTGGGGGAGAGGGGCCACGTGGAGAGGGGGGCAGCAGAGCCTGTGGATGCGCATTCTGGTCCCAGCCGTGCATGCGTGTGTGTGTGTGTGTGCGCGTGTGTGTGCATTCACAGAGCTGCACCAACAGCAGGGCTTTGTCCTTGGGTACCTGGGAAGGCTGGGAAGCACCCACTCCTTTAACTGGATGCTGAGCCCACGGGCACATCCAACACTGGCAGCCGCCTGCGCGGAGAAGACGTTAAGCTTTGCTCCCCACCCCCACCCCCACTTCTCCAGCATCGTTATCACTCTTTACCTTTACAACGACCGAAACAGGCACCTCACCAGGCTCGAATCCTGGAACTCAGCACTGGGAGCCCTGATTTACCGTAAACCTACTGTGCTCCCTGGACCCCGGATCCGACATCTTACCCAACTCTCCCCGGCACCCCGAGAGGGCGTCTGCGTCTTGTTGAGGAGGACACTGATGGTCACAGAAGTGGCCTGTGCGCGGTTACCCCGCTCGCGGGTGGTGGACAGAATTCCTTCCCAGAGTTTCAGACGAACAGCTCTCCGGCCCACGGTATCTCCTCTGCCGTCTGAAACCCCGAGGCCTGTGAGCGGAGGCCGTGCTGGCTTCCTGCCTTTTGTCTCCATCCAGGCAGCCAGGACCCCACTCCCCGCACACCTCTGGGCAGGGAGCGGACTCCCCGGGGCAGAGGAGGGGGCTGCACATCTGGAGTGGCGGGTCCACACCCTGCTTGCAGGGATCCTCCCAACCTGCAGCCACGCCTGCCGTGCCATGGCCCGGCACTCCCACAGGCCTGCCTCCAGTCTCAACTGGCCAGCGAGCTGTCCCACACGGCAGCTTCTAGCTAGATATGGGGTTTGTTTGAATTAAAACTAATTAGAATTAGATGCAATTAAAAGTTCAGTTCCTGGGGCGTCTGGGTGGCTCAGTCCGTTAAGCGTCTGACTTCGGCTCAGGTCATGATCTCGCAGTCCGTGAGTTCGAGCCCCGTGTCGGGCTCTGTGCTGACAGCTCAGAGCCTGGAGCCTGCTTCACATTCTGTGTCCCCCTCTCTCTCTGCCCCTCTCCTGCTCATTCTCATGCTCTGTCTCTGTCTCTCTCTCTCTGAAAAATAAATAAACACTAAAAAAGTCAGTTCCTCAGTTGTACTAGACACATTGCAGGCAGCCAGTAGCCAATCGTGGCCGTGGCTCCTGTTTCGGACAGCTCAGGCAAAAACATCACCAGCGTCCAGAAAGTTCTCTTGGATACTATATTTTAAGCTTTGTGGGGGTACAGACAGCCACAATGACTCAACTCCACTATTGCAGAGGAGAGCAGTCCCGGACGAGAGACTAGCCGATTGGCGTCACAGAGCAGGTGCCGCCTGGGTGTGGTCCCTGGGCCGTCAGAAGCCCTGCTCTCCAATGATGGCCAACGGCCCCCACACCTATTAATTAGCAGGTGGGCAGTGGGCATGTGCGAAACACACAGATTCTAAGTTAGCTTTCACTTTCCTGCAATATTCAAGTGATTAAAGCCCTGACCGTGTACGTCCCCCACCCTGTCTGTTGTATTTTGAGTATGTTCTCCAGGAAACAGCAGGGTCACCAGAAGGCAGACCCCAGGATGACAGCCCCACCACTGGGTGTCCAGGTGGGAGGAGGCGGCCAGAGGCCCCGGAAGGCAAGTCTCTGGGGAATAACAAGGGGGAGCTGGGGAGCTCCATGGGAAGCTTTGGGGATGGATGAATATTTGGGGAAAAATGAAGACATGTTAAAGGTAACAGCAAGGAAAAAGACAAAACTCTAGGAAGAACAGAAAAGCTCTCCGTGGGAGGAGGTACAGTTAGTGCACCCCATTTGGAGCCCTGTGGCCGGGGCCTAAATGGCCGTAACGGGGAGAACGTTGTTCACTGGTTTCCAGTTTGAGAATCGACCTGGGGATGAGGCACGGAGACTCGATTACGGTTCTGTAAGTGCGTGGACACGGCCCACCCTCAACCCCAGCAGAGGCTGGCTGTGGACAAGTGAGGGGCTCCAAACAGGAGCTAGTGTGCCAGGATCTTCATTCTCTAAAAGGGGGGCCAGTCAGCGCCTTCTGCATTTGGTGGAGAAAGGCACAAAGCCTAAGTAAATTACGTGAAGCCGCAGGAATTAAATACGGATGACCTGTTTGGAGAAGGAGGGGGCGGGGAGAGAAGTCTCATCTGTTCTCATAGAAGGTCAATTGATGATGCATAAAACTGAGAACAGAAGTTATAAATAGTGGTCAAAGAATGTTATTTGAAATATAAACCCAATTACTGGAAGATCCAGCCAACAGGGCTACGGGAGGTTGGCTGAGGTGGGCAAGGACAGGAGAGGCGGGCAGAGGGTGGCTGTCTTTATTAGATGCTGATGTTGTCTCTTCTTGCTGTTTTACAAGAGGACGTGTTGTTTGGGCTCAGTTCTAGCTCCTTAGTAGATGAAGGGCAGTTTCTCGGGCTTGCGGGAGGTGGTGGGAGGTTCAGAGACATGGTCTGTGCTGTGCACCTGCTGTTTCCTCTCTCGTAGGGCTCTCAGACCCATTGTCTAAATCTTGTAAAATCCTCCATTCATTCGTTTGTTTTGGAATGGAAGTTTCTGGGCCTCCTGCGTGTAGTCACAGTGCTGGGATCCCGGCCCCCATGGAGGGACTAGGCGAAATTCCCTGACCAGCCAGAGAGGCTCTCAGCACAGTGAGTGGCTGTGGCGGGGGCGGCGGGGGGGGGAGGGGTGCCAAGCATCAGGGAGGCCAGGGTGTGACGCTCTCTCAGACCAGCCGCCGTGGGACCACCAGGGAGCCCCTCGACCTCTCAGTCCCAGGGTTGGGACGCCTTCCTCTCAGGGTGTTAGGAGTCATTAAATACACTACTGCATGTACGGGGTCTGTGGAGATTGACTCCTAGCAGGACCTTGATAAACGACGCTGCTGGTGCTCTTTCCACAGACGTCGTGTGGATGTAAGCAGGGAGGAGGCCCAGGGAGGTGAGAGCGGGAGGTGAGTGGGGTGCTGTGCCCCCAGGTCTGGGGCAGCTCCGGCTCATTCACTCGTGCAAGTGGCAAGTGTTTATTAAGCACCTATTACGGGGCCAAGAATTGTGCTCCCTGATGGAAAAAAGGACCCGGCCCCCCTGCTGTCAGCAAAGACAAGGACACAGGCAGTCGCCACACCTGGGTTCAGGGCCATCTTTGGTGGGCGGACGTGTGGTGCAAGGGGGCCTGCGATGGTGGCCAGCGTCTATGAACAAGCAGCAAAAGGTAGGAAACAAAGGAAAAGGCTGGAGACAGCAGGTCGCCAAGGACTCGTGCATCTGCGAACCACCAAGGTGGGACGAGCTGGGACAGTGGTTCACTCCCCAGCACCTGAGCGACAGAGAAGGACACAGTCTTGGCACAACCTCAGCACAGCAGCGGCCTGTATCCCGGCACCCGTGGGCCTCTGGGATCTGTGGCCCCATGGCTGCTACATGCGGAAAGGGGGTCCGTGTGGTTGGGGAGAGTAGGAACCTCAGGAGGCTGCTGACTTTATGCCCAGCACATCCAAGGAGGGGTGGCTAGAAGTGGGGGTGGGTCACATATGACAGTGATGGAGGTACATGGGGCTCAAGAGTGGGGAAGCGCCCAGGGGCTCCTGGCATGGTCTGACTGGGGACAGAGGACCAGCTGTTGAGAAGGGGAACGTAACTGGAGGGGTAGGCAGGACAGTGGTAGCGGGCGTGTGGGGTGCCCACTATTGATTGGACAGGCTCTGTCTACAGCAGGTGACAGTCCGCAAGCCCTGGAGATTTGGCTGCACGTGAGTCATACAGCGCAGAGGTCCAGTGGGGGTACAGCCCTGAGGCAGCTGGCGGGACCCGGGGGAACGGCAGCTCTGAAGGGCCAGCAGGGGAGGGGCCCGTAGGGAGGCCTATCTGAGGGAGAGTTGGAAGGGGAGCTGCTAATGGAAAAAGCCATGGTGGGGGGAGAGAGAGAGACAGAGAGAGAGCTCAAAGGAGCCAGAGCTGCCAAGAGCTGAGGCAGACACTGGAATGAACCTTCCTGGATTCAGCATGAATTCTTGTGGGTTCTGGCTGAGAAGGTTCACAGAGTTCTGCAGGAAGTAAGATCATGGTGAATTCAGGGGTGAATGGTCAATGAAGACAGTGAAGGATAGGCGGTGTTCCCAGGAAGTCTGGCTGTGCAGGTGAGCGGGGGTTGGGGGGAAGAAGCCTGGCTGTGCAGGTGAGCAGGGGGACAGGGGAGGGGGAAGGCTGGCTGTGCAGGTGAGTCGGGGGGCAGGGGGATGCCTGGCTGTGCAGGTAAGTGGGGGGACGGGGGCGAAGCCTGGCTGTGCAGGTGAGCGGGGGATGGGCACTAGCCCTCAAGTCATGGGGGTGGAGAGCGACTTCGCCCTGCTTTGTAAGAGGGAGCAGTTCGCTTGTTAGATGCAGATATCAAGGAAAGCAAGAGACTTTAGGTACAACAGAAAAGAAGTAGACTCTTCTGGTTGGAGGCTGAGTCAAGAAGACGTAAAGTGACAACATGGAGATGCTCACGGAAAAGAAATTTAGTCACCTTGACTTTTGGTAAAATGGCAAACTGGTAAATATTTTAAACATTTAAAAATATACCAAAAAAAGAAAGAAAGGGCTTCTTGAGAACCTTGTGATCAGTGGGCACGTAGGAGCCCTCAGCTCAGACACCACATGTGGACGGGTCTGCAGAGGTGAGCAGAGGGCACAGACCCTTGTCTGATGGCATTTACCAGCCTGTGTGACCTTGTGCTTCAAGCCGCAATGTCTCCGGGAACAGGAAGCAAGGCTCAGGTCTGCCCCCAGAGGTACAGCCTGGCTGGGGCTGTCCCAACCATACCCTTAGTGTCCAAGGGAACCACACACAGACCCGTGCCCTCTGCCTGGCATATTTCAAAGTCAGCTGACTCCGACTTTGGCATAAAAAGGAAATCATTTGAACTGCGATCTTTCCTTAAGCGTGTTCCCAGCCTGAATTCATGCTGCCTCGGTGGTCTTAAAACCTCAAGGCAATATAACTTATTTAAGGACTGATAGGGTCCCCTGAATCCTGACAGTAGCAAATTCAAATGCTTTCAGAGCCCACTTTCACCATGAGAGAATCTAGGTACAGAGCATCATCAGAAGTTAGGGGGCGGGGACTAGCAAAACAAACCTGACACAGAATAATAGAACAATGAAATCAATAATAAGAACAAGAAGATAAATTAATGAAATAGGAAAGAAACATATGAGAGACAGTCAGCAACGTAAGACTTTTCTTTTGGAAAATACCAATAAAAATGACAAATCTTTGGTGGGGTTATGAAGAGAAAAGGCACAAATATGCTGCTACAGGAACAAAGAGGGAGTAGGGCTGCAGGTGTGGGATGGAGTAACGTGAACGGCCACATTTGAAAAATAACTTAAAAAGTGGACAACGTATATGGCACATGTTTTCTAAGAGACTGGACATCAGATAGGAGCAGGGACTGCTGAGAGGTGAAGAGACACAAAGCAAGCCCTCTGATCTCCCCAGCTTACTTCCTGGGGTCAGTTCCCAGGCCATGACACAGGGAAGGGACCGGGGTGGACTCTCTGGGTTGAGGAGCTGAGAGAAAGTCTCAAGTCGCTGGTGTTCACAGCACAGAATGCCAGAGAGGATAGAGCTACATGCAGGGCAAACCCCGGTGATGTACAGGGCATCCCCTTTGCATACTCAGTGGTCACTGTGTGCACGAGAGGAAACTGCCCAAGTTTGGGAAAGAACCACCAGAAAGGATCAGGGGTAGCAGCACCATATGCACCAGGACCAGGAAGAGCTGTTGCCACCAGCCAGATGGAACACCTCATGGTTTCCACCAGTTGGGTAGAGCACGAGGGCCGGTTTGAGTCAGGGGTGCAGAACGATTGGCACTAGATTAAATGCTGCTCTGCTGAGTCCTTAACCAAGTTTTAGAAGAAAGACCTGAAACTGTTTCCTTAAGAACTGAGCCCTAGGACAAACCTAAGAATATCCATAGGAATGCAAACGTATCTAACACCCAATCAGGTAAAACTCACAGGGTGTTAAATTTGACCCAAAATTACTAAGCAGACAAGGAACGCCAGTAAGGAGGAGAAAATCAACCAGCTGGCTGACCCAGAATTTACAAAAATGTTAGAAAGAGCTGCTAAGGATGTTAAAACAATTATTATAAATGTATCCAGTATATTTCAAAAGCTAGGGAAAGTACTGAGCATGCCAGTAAAGCTATGAAAGATACAAAAAAGATCCAAGGCAAACTTCTAGTGGCAAAAACTGATGTGAAAGATACACCATGTGGAATGAACAGGAGGTAAGACACTGGAGAAGCAAAGATTAGGGAACCGGAAGACAAAACAAAAGAAATGATGCAAAATAAACACAGAATTCTTTTTAAGACTGAAAAATTTCAGGGCGTCTGGGTGGCTTAGTTGGTTAGGTGTCTGACTCTTGATTTCAGCTCAGTTCATGATCTCACAGTTGTGAGACTGAGCCCAGCATTGGGCTCTGTGCTGACCATGGAGCCTGCTTGGGCTTCTTTCTCTCCCTCTCTCTCTGCCCCACTGCCCCCCACCTCTCTCAAAAGAGATAAATAAACTTTTTTTAATGTAAAAAAAAAGACTGAAAATTCTCACAAAGCCTCAGTGAGCAGTGAGACGACACTGGGCAGAATGATACAGGAATAACTAGAGTCCCTGAAGGAGAGGAGGGACCAGTGAGCATTTGTAGAACTAATGCCTGGAGGTTTCACATGTTCCATGAAAACCGTAAAACCCACAGATCCTGGAGACTCACAGAATTTCAACAAGATGCATGAAGAAAATGACATGAAGGCACATTCTAATCAAATTGCTCAAAACAAGCCATGAAGAGAAAAATCTTAAAAGCAGTCAGAGGAGAAGGATGCATCACATGCAGAAGAGCCAAGTGTGACAGGAGACTTTTTGGAAATAATGCAAACAATGGAAGAGCAAAGCTGCATTTGAACTGCTGACAAGAAAGATCAAAATTTTATACCCAGTGAGAGTATCTTTCAGAAATGAAGGCAAGACTCTAGTTTCTGCTCCGAGATGGAAGAGCCTAGAAGTCGTTGCTCCTGTTTGCATGACAAGAAAAAAGCTGAGCAAACTGAAAATCAATGACTTTTCTTAGAATCATCAGAAAACTGATGTCACAGGACGAACTGCCACCCCCAAAACTGAGGCACTGACTCAGGTGAATGTAGGGACTGGGACCAGCAACTGGTAGGGACGTGCAAATGGACCTTCAGGCAATTCAACATTAATTCATCATTAAAATTCATAGCAAACCAGCAAAAACTGCAGAAATGAATTCGATGGGTGAGTGGAGAGAGTATATTCCTCTTGAGGTCAAGAGAAAGAAATTAACACGTGGTATCACTGTTCTGCTCCAGATTACTCTGGAGGTCGAGACCAGTGCAGTAGCCAAGAATGGGAAATAAGATATAGGAAGAAGGGGAGAGTGTGCACAGGGTCCAAAAGAATCTGTAGAGATATTATCAGAATGAGGACAATTCCTTAATAGGACTGTTAGACGCAAGTCAAATATTGAAGTTGATTGTATTTCTCCATTAGCAGCCATACAACAAAAAAGATGCAAGAAATTTTTGGATAAAATCCGGAAAATTGTACATACTTTGGAGAAAATTAAATCAGTTCTCTGGGAGTCTTTAAAGAAAATCTAATCAAATAATATCCCATTCTCATGGATTGGAAGTTTGAGTATGGAAAATTCCAGTTACCGAAAACTGATTCATTGATTCGAGGTGGTAATACAAATCCTAATGATTTTTTGGGTGTGAAGCATAAAAAACGAATTCTAAACTACATGTGAAAATGTGAGGACCCAGGAACCACCCACAGGTCTGAAACCTGATAACATAGGTGGACTTGTCCTTTGGTCAACCGGTCCTTTTATAGGCTGGGTTAGGACACGTGGTTACAGTTGTGGGCTGGCCACTTCTGTGGAGGACAGAATGAGGCCAGGAACAGACCCACAAATTTATAGACATCTCTGCATATCAAAGTTTTTGATTAAAGCTCAGAGGGCAAACATTGAGCTTTCCAAGAAATCATGCTGGGAAATTGGGTGTCCAGGTAGAACTGAGCCCCTATCTTACAGCACGTGCAAAAAAATAATTCTACATGGATTTAAGACTCAGGAAATCTATAATGCTGTTGGAAAATATTAAGAGAAAGAATTTTCAAACAAGCACAAAATGTACAAACCCAAAGGAAAAGATTTATTCATCTGCTTGTATAAAATTAAAGAATTCTTATTTATTGAATCAAATCTTCAAAAATAAAATGATAAGTCGCAGATGGGAGGAGATTTGCATCATAGTTAATCCAACAAAGTCATGGTTCTAAACGTATAAGGAACTCTCAGACAGAAAAATTGGGCAAAAGATTCTAAGAGACATCTCATGCACACACACAAATCCCAAATATCTCATAAATATGAAAATATGCCCTAGTAATCAGGAAAAAAGCAAATTTAAATCACAAGATACCACTATGCATCTACTAGACTGGCAAAAATCAAAAGACAGACATCAAATGATGGCAAGGATGAGAAGCCATGAAAATTTCCTATTTTGAAAGGCAACTCTCTTGAAAGACAACCTGGCCTCCCTGAGGAATCTGAATATGTCCATACTGTATGGCTTGGCAATTCACTTCCAGGTCTCTACACTCAGAGCACGGGACACAGGCACCAGAGTGTTTAGAACACCCCAAACCTGAAAACCCCAAATGTCCATTAAAAGAAGTGAATAGGGGCGCCTGGGTGGCGCAGTCGGTTAAGCGTCCGACTTCAGCCAGGTCACGATCTCGCGGTCTGTGAGTTCGAGCCCCGCGTCGGGCTCTGGGCTGATGTCTCAGAGCCTGGAGCCTGTTTCCGATTCTGTGTCTCCCTCTCTCTCTGCCCCTCCCCCATTCGTGCTCTGTCTCTCTCTGTCCCAAAAATAAATAAACGTTGAAAAAAAAAATTAAAAAAAAAAAAAAAAGAAGCGAATAAATACAGTGTGGTACATTCGTATGAGGATCGCTCTAAGTGCGTGGGGCACGGCCATATACAGCCTGAAGTTAATCCCACAAATGTCATGTGCAGTGAAAAAGCACGTCCCCAAAGAATGTATGTTGTGCATTTCCATTCACATAAACTCCAAAGCAGGCAAGATTAAGCAACATATTGTTCAGGATGCACACGGGGACGCTAAAACTACAGAAGGCGTGAAGGAAAATGATCACAGAAACCGGGGTAGTGGCTCCCTGGGGGCGAGGGAGGATGGGGTGAAGGATGGAGCCCTGGCAGCCCCAAGGTGCTGGCGAGGTTCTAGGGTCCAAGCTCCACGGTCATTCTAGGGACCCTTGCTTTGTCGTGACTACGTGCACACGTGTGTTTCGTACATGCTCTGTGCCTATATTCCCTGGTTGTTACTTTAAATAACCAATAGTCTCCCATTGAAGATTCCAGAATTTTGGAAAAGAAGTGCCACTCAAACCAGAACATACTAGAAAACTGGCATCCTTGCTTGGATGCAAAATGCCACGTCATTCTCAAAATCAGGGCACGGAAACCCACGAGCAGACAGTAAGAGCTTCCAGGAACACCAGACACGCCGTGAGCCACACAGTCCACACAGAGATAGGGAGGGAGGTGCTGTGCCATGACATCACATCAATGACACCCCTGAGGTGCTCCCCCCAAATTTAAAGAAAAATCATAGCTATCTGAGTCTTACATGAGAAGAGCTTCTGCTGGGGAAGATGGAGAATAGAAATCCAAACTTTAAAAGTCTAGAAAGGGGGCGCCTGGGTGGCGCAGTCGGTTAAGCGTCCGACTTCAGCCAGGTCACGATCTCGCGGTCCGTGAGTTCGAGCCCCGCGTCGGGCTCTGGGCTGATGGCTCAGAGCCTGGAGCCTGTTTCCGATTCTGTGTCTCCCTCTCTCTCTGCCCCTCCCCCGTTCATGCTCTGTCTCTCTCTGTCCCAAAAATAAATAAACGTTGAAAAAAAAAAAAGTCTAGAGATGTTTCTAAGGGGGAAAAAAAAAAAAAAACCCTGGATAACTCGGAACAGGAGCAACCATCAAAAACATCGAGGAAGAAAGCTTTCCTGGATGGAAGGAGAATGAAGCAGAAAGACCAAAAGGTCACCTGTCCCCAAACAAATTCAGAGAAACGACCACAGGCCTGGCAGTTATGTTTCTGTTTATTTTGTTTCAAGACTGAATATGTCATCTCTCAGCATTCTGTCAGAAAAAAATAATCACATACCAAGGAACAAAAATAAGGCTGCCCTCCAATTTCTCATCTGCAGTAATAAATGCAGAAGACGCGGGGGGCGAGTGTACAGGTATTTGAAGGAAATCTAGGTTTGGGTTCAGGACAGATTCCCATGGCAGATGAGCGAAGGCCGATAATGCACAGACAAGTTAGGGTAGACGCTGTGTGCAGAAAGAACACGCTGGGGGTGTGCAAAGCACACAGCAGCCCAGGGATTGTAGGTATGGAGTGGACACGAGGGCTGGGGGTGTGTCCCTGAGCTCCAGGAACCCACGGGTCGGAGGGAAGAAAGCTGAGCTCGGAACTCAGGGGTCCTTGTGACCCCACGGCCACCTCTGCCCTGTCAAGCCACACAAGTGGTGTGCACAGGGGTCCCCGCAGGGACAGGTGGCTCTTATCAACCTAATGTGTTGGCCTTGAGACCCCTACTGAGTGAAAGAGTTGGAGTCATGTGGTGGTATCCCACCCCGCCAGGTCTGCATCCTGCTTTGCTGGCGGACAGACAGGCATTTCTCACCAGGTCCCACTCTGCGCCCTTCACCTGTGCACAGACGGCCATGCTCAGCTCAAGAGGGGGACACTGTCTTTCCTAGTCCTCAGCCACATCCTGCCTCGGACCCAGACCCTCTGCAGTGACTCAGGCTGCCCTGCTCCAGAATCAGGTCTGGCCCTCCTTCCCGATCTGAGGAGGAGGAGGAGGGGAGGGAGGAGACCCCACACAAAGATTTCCTCAATCCCTGGCTGTAAATTCCAGGGGAGAGCAAGGTGGCCGTGTGAACTTCAGAGAGCAGACCATAAGGACAAGAGCCCAGGACATCAGCCAGTGTCCAGGGGAACTTGCACCAGAGGGAGAGCGTGAGCTGAGCAGGTGCAGGCATGTGCAGGGCCCCCAGGGTGGGTGGGCAGGTGGGGGGCTCCAGGGAGGGGCCCTGGGCGGGGGAGAGAATGGTGTGGGACTGACAAGGGGAAGCCAGAGACAGACCATGCAGGGCCTGGGGAACAGAGCAAGGACAGGAGGGAGGAGTAGACACGCCCCCCACTCCCCTCCCCAACCCCGGCCAGGGCAGAAAGTGCCACTTTCTCACGTGCTTTGGAGGATGAGTCCACAGAATCCACTGATGGATGCTGAGGAGGGGTGTGCAGGGCCCCCGGCCCTGGCAGAGCACCAGGTGGGGGGCGGTGCCCTTGATAGAGGCAGGACTCGGGGCCCAGGCGTCATGCGGGTGGGAATCTGGAGGTGGAGGTGCTGAGTAGAGAGTGGGTACAGAGGGAAGATGCCCTCAGAGCCCCCTGTCTCCCTCACTCCGAGGAGGCCCAAGTATCACCCCACAGTCAGGACTGGGGACCAGCTGAGGGACAGGAAGACCTCTCTTCTGCCCTGAAGTCAGAGGAGCCACGTCAAAGCAGGAGGGGGCACTCGTCCTCAAGCCAAGCGCCACCTGAGAGCTGTTCACATGACCAGACCAGCACGGGTGCCACCCAGAAGTGCCTGATCCATCACGGCTGCCCGGACCCTGGGCGCCTCTGGGAGACAAGCTGGGTATCTGGGTGCCTTGTTCTGTGCCCTCCAGCTCTTGGTTTCCAATGTCCCCCTGGTCCCCACAAGCCCCCCCTGTGGCTCCCACCACTCCCCATGGCTCCCACAGCACCCCCATAGTTCCCAAAACCCCCCATGGTGCTCACATAACCCCCATGGTTCCCACAGCCCCACATAGTCCCCTCAGCCACGGTCCCCACATTTCCCATGGTCCCCATACCCTCCCAAGGTTCCCACAGCCCTTCATTGCCCCCACAACCATCCCCCATGGCTCCCAGAGTCCCTCCATGGCTCCCACAACTTCCCTATGGCTCCCACAGCCCCTGTGGTCCCCATTGCCCCCCATGGCTCCTACAACCCCCCCCCCATGGCTCTCACAGACCCTCCCATGGTCCCTACAGCTCCCTGTGGCTCCCATAGTCCCCCCTCATGGCTCCCACAACTCCTTCCTTCATAGATCCCACAAACACCCCTTGTCCCCACAGCCCCCCATGGTTCCCACAGCCTCCCATGGCTCCCATAGTCCCCCCTATGGCACCCACAGCTCCCCACGGTCCCCACAGCCCCCTATGGTCCCCACAGCGCCCCCTCATGGTTTCCACAGCTCCCCATGATCCCCATGGCCCCTCCCATGGCTCCCACAACCCACCACGGGTCCCACAGCCCCCCTTGGCTGCAGCCCCTTGGGCTGATTTCGCAGGTTCCCTCTTCAGATTGGCGGCAGCAGACAGACGTCACAGGAGGGCTCTGGGGCAGGCAGGAAAGGCCGCTGCTCCTGGACCACCCATCTGGCACTGCGTCCACCACCAATTACTGTGTCTGCTTGGCTGGGTTTTCTGTCCTGTGTAGTCAACACTCCCAACCTTTCCCGGGGACCAGAGGTCACAGCTGAACCAATTAATTTGAAGCAGCCTTTCCACGCTTCATAACTCCCGCCACCAAGCCCCTCTCGGTGTCAGCTGTCCGTCTTCATTGGGAGGCTGATTGGCGATGTTTTATTTTGTTTTATTTTATTTTTTGCCTGCCCTCTGCAGGGCTTGAGGTGGGGAGGAGAGCACCAATTTCCCCTGGGGGAATAATTAAAGCTCTTTGCTTCTGAGCCAGATTTAACGAGGCTAATGGTCCAAGTGAGCCAAGTCCCTGCGAACAAGGTTAGCAGAGACTGGGAGAAGCCCGGCTGCGCCCACCCACCTGGCTCAGCGCCCCTCATGCAGTCCGGGTCACCGACAAAGCAGTGGACGCCGGTCCCTTCTCTCGGAGAGCCATTATCTGTGTCTGCAAACGGGGACGATCACGGACGTTTCCCTGCATTCAAGGTTAGATGCAGGATGAACATCGGACACCAGCCTCTGCTGACTCACAGCAGCCCGGTGGACAGGCAGACTCGGGGAGTTTGTCCCCAAATTATTTTTTAATAATTATTTTAAGGCTTTAATACTAAGTAATAGTAATTAAAATGTTTTAATATCTTTCAGAACTATTATTTCTTTAAGTATTAACTGAGGTCCAGGTCCGTGGAAAGGTGCCAGGACTCACCCAGGGACGTGTCCTCTCCCGCAACTTGGCCACGGCTCCCTGAAACACCCAGGCTCTGTGATAAGGTGACCGTGTCCAGGTGCTCCCAGAGACAGCACAGGCCAAAAGGTGGTCCAAGGCTGGACATCCAGAGACACGTGAAGTCTGACTCTTGATGTAATGGATGCAATAAAATAAAATAACACGCACAGCACTGTGATGTCCTCGTACATAGAAACGGCTCGCGGGTCTCGTTTGTACGAGGACCTATTGCCATTTGGTGTAGAATGAAATAATTTAGAAGGCTGCTAGAAATAAAACTTTTTTTTGCTTATTTCAGCAAATGGAGCGTAGGCTCAGGGTTTGCCCCAATTTCTTCCTTCTATCAAACCTTTACGACGATTAACTTACTTATTCAAGAGCTTTATTTCGTTTCCTGACACCGGTCCACGGCTCCACACATTTGCGTTCTTGTGCTGCCTTTGTCCTTTCCCTTCCGTTCTTTGGGTGGTGTTCCCAGATGCTCCCTTCCTCCCTTAACCCATGAGGCGACGCGTTCTACCGTCACAAACCATGATTTACGCGGCGCCCGTGTGCAAAGTGCTCTCGCGCTCGCCCAGCCTTGTTCGGTGCTTCTCCGTAAGTGCTTCTCAGGCAGGACCTGAAGCACGCTCCGCGGGAGGGGAGGGGGCCCCCGAGTCCCTCCGCCCCTCCCACCCCAGCAGGTCCTGGGAACCCTGGACGGAGGGATCTGGAGCTTGAAACTCCTTCCAGCCCGCGTTTGGAATAGAGTAACCCACGAGAAGGGGTCCTCTGACCAGCCTCCAGGTGCCCAGAACCCAGCTCCTAGTGTGGTTGTGACGACAGGGAGAGATGGGGCGGGCAGCCCCGCACCCAGCACGGGACCCCACAGATCTCACCCCCTCCCTTCCACTGCTTGTCTGCACGAGGAGAGCAGGGTCTGGGCCCATTCATCCTGCTGGGCCCCAGGGCATGGGGGCCTGCACTTTCAAGGCACTGACTTAGTGTGCAATTAAAAGCTCAGGGTGAGGAACAGCTAACCAGTGGTGAGCTGACTAGTTAAGGTCCTGCCTCTGCTGTAGTTTTTTCTTTCTTTTCTTATCTTTTCTACTCAGCTCTCCCCACACGAATCCACTGGCACGTCGTTTCTTTATTAGCTCCCTCTGTCTCCCCGCAGAAAGAGGTGGCAAGAAGGCTGGGGCTCTGGGTCTGCAATGTCCACATCCTGCCCCACCACCCACCACAGCCCCCAGCTGACACGCACAGCAGAGGGTCCCTCACGGCAGGTGCCCAAAGCATGTGTGACTCAAGGTGACAGTGGAGTCTCTTCCCCCGGGGTGCTGGGAGGGCCACCCTCAAGGACCCTGTGTGACCCCTCGTCCGTCTGTGCCTGAAGGACATCTGTGACATCCCCGGTGGGGCTTTCTGGCACCTCCCCCAGTCTTGGTCCCGGCCCTTGGCCTCCAGGCTGTTCCGCTCACATGGTGGGCGGGCCACCCGAATGTGAGCCCGAGGACACTTTGTCCTCCGGGAAGTGGGGAATCTCCCTAAGGCCAGGAGGCTCCCCCGGGCCTTCCCAGCTGGTCTGGGGGCACCTCCCACAGCGGAGGCAGGGTCGTCTTACCACACGGCTCACAAGAACAGATTAATTACGAGAGACTCAACTCAGGGGGCACCGGGGTGGCTCAGTCGGTTAAGCATCCAACTCTTAATTTCGGCTCAGGTCACGATCCCAGGGTCTCAGGATTGAGCCCCTCATCGGGCTCTATGCTGAGTGTGGAGCCTGCTTGGGACTCTCTCTCCCTCTGCCCCTCCCCCAGCTCATGCTCCTCTCTCTGTCTAAAATAAAAGGAAAGAAAAGACTAGACTCACTCAGAAATTGGCAAACAAGTGCTCTGCAGATTTGATGGCTGTCCCTGTGCCATCTGTTGGGTCTACCTGCAAGGTCCCCAGGTGCACTGCGGGGGTGTGCAGGTGAAGTGAATGGCAGTGCTCCACACCTCGTTCTCCTCCTGTCCAGCATGGGCCCCCTTTCACGGTTGGGGGGGGGGGGGAGCTACTCCTAATTTGTCTTCCAGCCCCCAGAGTCCACCCTGGGGCTGGTGCGGGGTGGGCATTCCGGAAGTTTTGCTGACCAACACTGACAGCCTCACTGCAGTCCCAGGAGGGCTCCCTGGACCCCGAATCACAGGGCTCAGAGCATGCGATGTTTACTCCATGTGGCCCCACTTTCGAGATGCCCTCCTGTTGGCTCTAGAACAAGCCATCACAGCGCAGGCTACCCGAGGCGGGTGTGTCTGTAACATTCAGAGTCCCCCTTTGGAAGCTGGTGGCTTCCACAATTCAATACACATCAGAGCAAAGGTTACGTAAAACCCCACAGTTAAATCGACATGGTGATATGTAGGGCTGATGACTCCTTCTCTGCAATTACCTCCGAAGCCTTGTTTTCATTCTGGGAGACTCATTTCAGCTTCCCTGATCTTTAGAACTTACCCCGCGGACTGCATACACCTGTCCACAGTTCTTGAAGCTTCTCGAGGGTCTCCGACCTGCAGCAGCCCTTTGTGACCCGAGCTGACAAGGTGGGCGGTAGCAGGGAACATGGGCCCCGCCGTGAGCTCGCCGTGGATGACACCTGCCTCGCTCCCCCCACACGAGCCTCCCAGCCCCCTCTGCCCCCGCTCGTTCTTCCCGGGTGTTTGCAGAGCGTCCAGGCCCTAAACCTGCCGCTTGTCAGTGCGTCCCACATGTCAGATTTTCTCCCCAGAGGCAGCTCGGCAGCGGGTCGGTGCCTCAGGATCATGATGAAAACCACCCCGGGGCTTTCCGTGGCTCACGAAGGCATCGGTGGCGGAGAAGTTATAGTTGCTGTATGTGTGTGTCACCTGCAGAGGCCTCTAATTAGAGCTCCGCTGACAGCCCCAGAGGGGTGGGAGCTGAGGAGGCTGGGACGGCGGAAGAGAGAAGAGCCCAACTAGGCTCCTCTGCGCACAGGCCTGAGCGGCAGGGCAGGAAGGAGCTCAAGGGGCCCCCGGACTTGTCCCCGGGACTGCCCTACCCTCTCATCTCCAGCCCCTCCGTCCAGCACAGTCCTGGGCTCCTGGAGGGGCCCGCCCGCCCCCGTCGGCCCTGCATTGCCCAGGACAGACTGGAGCGCAGGCTCCGTGGACCCAGCCGCGGCTCTGACCCCTGATCCCGTGACCGGACCCCACGCAGGGACGGGGGTAGAGGCTGGCCCGCCTGCCGCCTCAGCCCCTGCTCACTGGTCAGGACGCACCGGCCTGCAGGCTTTCTGTGCGGCTGGGCCTCCTGGGGAACGTGAGGGAGCAACGTCCTTAGACGTCCACTGCACCAGGCCTCCCAGGCGCCGGGGTGATGGGTGCCCTGCAGAGGCGCTGAAGTGTGTGTCTTTGCTGGGAGGATGAGCCAAGCCGCACCCGGTTGGTGAAGGTTCAGTGTGTCCCAGGGCGGGGCTCCTTCTCTGGAAGCACCTGCCACCGTGCGGAAGCCTTGGCCTAGCTTCCGGCCCTTAGGATGGTCACCCACATGCACGTCCTGGAGGGGGCTGAGTGGGTGCCTGCGAGCGAGGATGGCTGCCGGGAGGAAGGCAGTGGACGAAGGCTGGACCTGGGGGTGATCTGACTGAGTCTTCAGCTTCTTGGGGCCCCCAGTGCCCGGCTGTCCTGTGAAGCCCAGATGTCAGCCTCACGTGGTTCCCATAGGAGTTAAGGAGCACAGGGGTGAAGCACCAGGCACACGGGGAGCCTCAGCTTGTGGGCCACTTGTGACCTCCGGGAAGGGACAGGAAAGGCTTTGGCAGCCCAAGCGCCTTGCATCTTTCTGGCTCTCTGGCTCCAGCATGGGCCCCACTCCTTCCTGTCCCTCCTCCCGCTGTCTCCCCTCTCCAAGGGTCTTGCCCTCACACTGCTGTCTTTCGGGGTCGTCCTGTGGACCGCAGGTGCTGAGAGGCGGTAGCCCTGACCCCCACCCACTCCCCGCGTTCCCTGGGGACGCATTGGGACCCCTGGGATCCCCTGGCTTGCCCTGCAGTCTGGGTGTTGGCAGGTGCTCCCCAGGCCCCAGGGGTGCTCTGGGATCGCAGAGTCGGGGTCAGTGTGCCCACCCACTGATGCTAGCAGTGATAGCCAACGCATGGCTCCTCACACGAACCACAACCTCCCCGCACACTTCCCCCGGTGGCCCCGTGAGCCGGCATCGCCATCATCCTGCTCTACACAACGGGGAGTCCGAGAGCAATCTGGGCGCACCCTGATTTTACCCTGAGCTCTGCCAGCCTCACCCTCGGCCGTTCTGCCTCATCGGGTCCTGGAGGGTCCAGGAGACCCCCGCCGCAGGGGTCGGAAACCGCCCTCCGAGAGCCACCATGGGCGGGGGGAGGCGCGGAGCTCGTGATAATGTCCCTGAGGAGCTGCCCCCCCGCCCCCGTGCCCCCCCTCCCGGCCTGTTCCTTTCTCTCTAGAGATGCTCACAATCTGCCATGCCTTAAATAGACGCTCCTAGCGGCTCCGTGTCCCCTTCCGCTGTTCCTCGTGGTAGTCGTAAAGGGGCGGGGCAATCTATTTCAGCTAATTGTAGGTTCGGGCAAAGCAGAGTTGCAGCGAACTACCACCGACACCAGCTCATTATCCATCAAAACCTCGACAGACCCCGGTCGGCAGCCAGACGGTGGCAGCGACATCCCTGTGCTGGTTTTCAGCTGGTGATTCCTTAAAGACTGAGACAATAGGCATTTAATATCGTTTGCTCAAATGAACCGTTCCCAGAGCAAATAATAATAATAAAAAAAAGTCCCCGAGAAGCCAATTAGATACTGCAGCTTGTACCAAACGACGGCCTCTTTAATAGACGCCCTTTTTACAAGTGCAGCTGTATCACCCAGATGAAAAACCAGGCCCCCCTTTGCCACCGATATGTAAATAAATGCAGGCGATTGCATATGTATCAGCCCTCTTCCATCAACAGGGCTTAGAGACCCGTAGAGGAACACTTCAGATAAAGTGGCAATTTGTGAAAGAGACTTCTCTGCGGAGAAGGGGCCGAGGGCGGGGGCGGGGGGAGAATCCAAGAGACCTGCTGGGGTCGAGGATCGTGGCCAAGGCCTGAGGAAGAGCTCAGCTCCACATCAGAAAGAAAAGACCGCTGATGGACCTTCCTCTGCAGGGATGAGGTGGGCGGGGACCGCGGGTGCCATCCGCCTGCGTGCCAGCCGCCGCTCTGTTGGGCGGGCACACACTCCCCTTTAAGAGGGTCTCTTAACCTCCAGTAACCTCCCCAAAAGCCGCATGTACGTGCAGTGTTCGCATACAGATCCAGGGTCCCAAGGGGCCGCAAGTCAAGGAGATGTACATTCTGGTGTGGGCTCTCTGCCCCCAGCGGGCACGAGGGATGTTTGGAAGGATCTGCGGCTGTCACCGCTAGGGGAGGGGTGCTACTGGCTTCTCGCGGGTGGAGGCCAGGAGTGCTGCTCAGCTCCCTCCAGTGAGGCACAGGTCGGCTCTCTGTGAGGTACGATCCCACCCCAGACGTCAATAGTGGAAGCTGAGGTGGAGAAAATCCACTGTGCACAGATCTGCTAGAATGGACCCCACAGATGATCCCTGTGACTACCCTGCATTTGTGGATGGAGAGGCTGAGGTCCAAAATGGGGAAGGAACTTGCCCAGACCAGTGGCAGAGACAGATTGAGCAATGCACTAGGCCCTGCCCCAGCCCCTGCCCCATCTGGCCCCCTGCCCCAGCCTCTGCCCCAGCTGGGCTCCTGCCCCAGCCCTTGTCCCAGCTGGACCCCTGCCCCTGCCCCTGCCCCAACTGGACTCCTGCCCCAGCCCATGCCCCAGTTGGACCACTGCCCCTGCCCCAGCTGGACCCCTGCCCCTGCCCCAGCTGGACTCCTGCCCCAGCCCTTGTCCCAGCTGGACCCCTGCCCCTGCCCCTGCCCCAACTGGACTCCTGCCCCAGCCCATGCCCCAGTTGGACCACTGCCCCTGCCCCAGCTGGACCCCTGCCCCTGCCCCAGCTGGACTCCTGCCCCAGCCCTTGTCCCAGCTGGACCCCTGCCCCTGCCCCTGCCCCAACTGGACTCCTGCCCCAGCCCATGCCCCAGTTGGACCACTGCCCCTGCCCCAGCTGGACCCCTGCCCCTGCCCCAGCTGGACTCCTGCTCCAGCCCATGCCCCAGTTGGACCACTTCTCCTGCCCCAGCTGGACCCCAGCCCTAGCCCCTGCCCCAGCTGGACCCCTGCCCCAGCCCCTGTCCCAGCTGGACCCCTGCCCCTGCCCCAGCTGGACTCCTGCCCCAGCCCATGCCCCAGTTGGACCACTGCCCCTGCCCCAGCTGGACCCCTGCCCCTGCCCCAGATGGACTCCTGCCCCAGCCCCTGCCCCATCTGGACCCCTGCCCCTGCCCCATCTGGACCCCTGCCCCAGCCCTTGTCCCAGCTGAACCCCTGCCCCTGCCCCAGCTGGACCCCTGCCTCTGCCCCCGCTGGACCCCTACCCGCAGCACGGACCATGGCTTCGGCTCCAATGTCCATCAGTGCTCACCAGGGCAGCTGGATCACTTCTGCAGCCACTGAAGGTGGCCAGGAGCAAGGAACAGGTTCTGTGTGCTCGGCCGTGGGAGGGGCTGGACCACAGGTCACACCTCACCGACCACCTCCAGCCATCAGGTCCAGCCGGCAGATGATAGCAGACAGCATCAGAAGGGGGAGGGGCAGAGAGATGTGACCCCAGCCCCCTGCCCCCTCCTGGGGCCCTCAGAGTCCTCACGGGTAGCTGGGCACTCCCACAATAAATTGCAGACTTCTGGAAAGCATGCGCCCCTTTCCCTGGAGCCTGGAGCCTGCCTTCCCAAAAAGACACCTGTGCTTCCAATTGGGAAACATTTGCCCCTAGAGATTCAAATAATTAAAATCATGTTGAAGAAAATGAGGTGTTGGTTGCATATCCAGCATCAGAGGCTACAGATGTGGGCACCGGGCCCAGGGGAGGCCCGTGCTGTCCCAGGCCAAGGACCCCAGCTTGCCGATGGGACGGACTCTACGGTCGGCAGTGGGCTGACCATGCTGGTGGGAAGGCTGGGTAACGGGGTCCCACTCCCAGGGAGCCTTTTCAGCCCCAAACTCCCCACTTTCTGGGTGTTTGCAAATCTACTTTGTCAATAGCAAACTCACCCCTGTCCGGAGCAGTGCAGGAAAGATCCGGAAGGTTCTGCAGTCTGGCACCTGATGCTGAGCAGGGCTGGTCGGCTCTGGGACCCCATGAGAGACACCAGTACTGGGTCAGCACACTCTGTGCCCAGGCTGCACCACTCACGGGCAGGTCGCATGGCACCCCGCCCCACCTGCTGGTACTGGGCCATTGCCAGGGTGCTGGCAGGGGGCAGAGGGATACCGTGGTACTTAGCTGGAGACCTGCTCCTCCCAGGGGCTGGGACTCACGGCAGATTGGTCAATCTAGGCCAATCCGTACTCCCTCGTGTAAGGATGGGGAAACTGAGACCAGGGAACGACGTCCTGGAGATCACAGAGCAAGTCAGGGGCCGTCTCGAAGTCCAGCCCTTCCCGCCACCGGGGACTCAGAGATGTGTGTCCAGGCTTGGGTCGGGCTTCTGGAGGCTGAAGCACGAGTGCCCATAAGCCCCTGGGGCATCCGCCTTGTTGCGGAGGTGCTGACCCCCAGCAGGGCTCCAACAGTCTGGTCGGGGGTGGGGGAGGGGGGCACAAGAGCATTGACTTCACATCCAGAAGCGGCCCCAGCCCCATGACCTTGAGTTCTGTCCTGTGCCCCGCACCAGGCCTATCAGCGGTGACCCCCTTCAGGGCGTCTCCTGCTCTGCTGGCCGCTCCGACCCCCACTGCCAGAGGGACCAGAAGCCAGAGATCACCTGCTCCTTCCACCACCAGGACACTGAGGGCCCCGGCCTCCCATATGCACGTGCACACGCGTGCCCGTAAGTGTGCCTACATAAGTGCACACGAGCACTCCCACGCGCACATGCACAAGCACGTGCACACACACACACACACACACACAAGCATGCCTGCCTGTGTGCCCCACACGTGCACATGCCTGCAGGCCCGCACACGCTCCCTCGGGTGTGCTCAGCTCCCCCCAGAGCCCAGGGTTCTCTGTACCCAGATGCCTCTGACACGAAAGCCCGGGTGCACACTCAGGGCTCCTCCCACGTCCCTCCTCTCACACCCATTTCCAACTGCTAAGACGGGGATCCTTCCGTGAGCTCCTGCCCCCTGAGGACCTGGGCCCCCGAGATGGCTACGCAGAGTAGCACCTGTGGCAGCGGGCACACAGGTGCCATGAGCATCCATCCATGGTGAATGGGGGGATCTCAGAAAGTTCTGGACCAGAGTCCTGGCTTCTCCACTGCTCTCTGTGGCGTTTATCGTCTTGGAAACAGGCAACAATATGCTTCCGCGGGAGAAGCAGACGCGCTCACTGTGAGGTGCCGTGCGCAGATCCGGGCCGGTAACTGATGTCGCCATCTCCCGCGCACGTGTCCCTGCCCCACCAGCGCCCGCGGACCCTGCCTCCGGGAGCCCTGGAATGGCCACCACAGCAGATGGCAAGAGGAGCCCCGGCCTGGCCTGGGTCCATCTGTCCTCCTCCAGGCGCCCTGCCTGCCGGCCACGCGTCCAGACGTTTGGTCACCTCAGCATTTCGCAAAATGCCAGCTCTGAGCGGGGGACCCTCGAGGGCTGTCGTTGCTGCCAGCCATCGGATTTTGACATATTTCTGCCAGTGTGAGCACACTGGAACTTCATTTGCATGTAGAGGAATCTAGAAAACACAGGAAGGACATGCGAAATGCCCCTGAGCCATGCCGCCTCTTGGAGCCACGAGTTGGGAAGGGCTCAGGGGCCACCTCAGCCCCTTTCCTGTCCCAGCAGGTGCCAGCTGGGCTCCACCACAATCCTCCCCAAGGTAGGAACTCACCTGCTTCTCAGGGCAGCACCACCTGTCTTCGATACCTTGGCCCTAAAGTCAGGCAGAGAAAGACAGATACCATAGGTTTTCACTCATTCGTGGATCTCGAGAAACTTAACAGAGGACCATGGGGGAGGGGAAGGGAAAAAAGAAAAAGTTACAGAGAGGGAGGGAGGCAAACCATAAGAGCCTCATGGATACTGAGAACAAACTGAGGGTTGATGGGGGGGGATGGGAAAGTGGGGGATGGGCGGGGAGGAGGGCACCTGTTGGGATGAGCCCTGGGTGTTGTATGGAAACCAATTTGACGATAAGTTATATTATAAACAAAACCCAAAACAAACAACCAAACAAATACCCTCCTTCCACTGGGCCAACATTCTGCTCACAATGTTGCACTTGGCACAGACCTGCCCTTTCTTCCGTGCCCACCCAGACAAAATAAGAGGGGCAAGGTGGAGGCTGTTGGAATGGAGCCCTGGACTCCCAATCATGGCTGGGAGATGCTTGGCCCAAGGAGGGAGGTCTGACTGGAGCTGCACTCAAGCCTGTGTAGGTCATGGAGACAATGGTGTGCTTACCAGATGAATAAATTAGGACTCCGTCTGCTGTGACAGGCTTTGCACACACACACACACACACACACACACACACACACGAAGGTAGGAAGGAAGGAAAGAATGGAAGGCAGGAAGGGAGGGAGGAATGCTTTGGCTCAGACGATGGCTGAAAAGTCAAGGATGTTCCTGCTTCAGGCATAGCTGGATCCAGGAGCTCAGATGATGTCATCGGAACCCAGTCTCACCCTGTCTCTCGTTTTGTCCTTCTCCGTGTTTGCTCCACTCTTGGGCTCTACATGTGCAAGGTGGCCCCAGAAGCTCCAAGCTCACACCTCTTCAGGTTCAAATGCAACATAAAAATAAGTAAGGGTCCTTAAAGTTTTGAGTTTGAGTCCTGAGCCCAACTCACCGATCCCATCCCTGAAGCAGCAGTGGGGATGCAGTCGGGGATTGCTCTTGTCCAAAGCCACGTGGACCACCCATGGCGTCCCAGTATGGGCTGCACATGAGGCAAAGTGGCAGATTCCAACCCGTGGGGCTCCCGGCAGAAGGAAGAGGAAAGGGAAAGATGCCATCGGCCCAGCCCAGCCACGTGTCAGCTCTGAGCCCAACACACACCGGAGGCAGACTGTTGATGGGGGGGACAGGATGTCAGAATCCACGCTCATGGAGGGTTCCAGTATGTGTCAGATGTCACCAACCCAGCTGTGGGGGAGAGACGGACGCCCCCAGCCCCTCTTCCCGACCTCCAGGGTGCAGGCTGGTTGGTCCAGGGAGGGCCCCTGAGACTGAGGCTGGTCCCAGCCATGCAACAGCAAGGGGCAGGGGGCACTGGACCCAGGTCTGGGCTGAAAGACCAAGGACGGGCTGTGGGCAAACCAGGGGACCACGTCCTCCCCCAGAACCGCACTAAGGAAGCTCCTTCTCCGGAGAAACCAAGTCAGTCCCTGCCCCGGGTAGTGTCTCGAGAGCAGGTTGTGTCGCCTGTACAGCCAGTCCGACCCTCTGACCACGTCCCTGCCTGCTGTCCCTGCAGCCGCTCCTCTAGAGAGGGCTCCAGCGTGCCCCCAGTCCTGGGCTGCCCCCAACAACATCCTCAGCTGTGACACCCTCTGGGGACCAGGCTGGGGCCCAGGATTTGCCGGTCCTGACACAGACAGATGGGTGATTTCACGAAGAACTTCCACGCCAGCCTACAGGCTCTGCCTCGGTGCCCCCAGCCCTGCAGAGTCTGTTGTCACAGACTCTATGACTTTGTCGCTCTGACGGCCACCCCGCGGCACCTTGTCTGATTTTTCTGATTAGCGGCATTCGCCATCCGTTGGTGCCCCGACTGGCCAGCGGGGCCTCGCTTCTGCCAACTCCCTCTCCAGGTTTGATGCTCACTTTCTACCGGGTTTCTCATCCTTCGCTTCCTGCCCATCAGGACACCGTAAAGTGCCCTTGACATCTCCCTGCACGAGGCACACGCTCCACGGCGAGGCCTCGCCGGTCGGCACCTCCTCTGTCTCTTCCACTCGGGGGAGAAGGTGGCTCTGACGTGACAGAACTCATCGGTCACTTCTCTCACAGCTTCCGCCAGTGAGGCCTCCATGAACAGAATGCTTCTGACCCCCAGGGCCACAAAGATATGCGCCTGCAGGTTTAAAATTAACTTTGTAGGGTGCCTGGGTGGCTCAGTTGGTTGAGCCTCTGACTTCGGCTCGGGTCACAATCTCACAGTTGGTGGGTTCGAGCCCCACATCAGGCTCTGTGCTGACAGCTCAGAGCTTGGAACCTGCTTCGGATT
Source organism: Leopardus geoffroyi (assembly GCF_018350155.1). Lineage (NCBI taxonomy): Eukaryota > Metazoa > Chordata > Mammalia > Carnivora > Felidae > Leopardus > Leopardus geoffroyi. The sequence continues at coordinate 72,576,012 of NC_059338.1, read as the reverse complement.
CTGTGTCTCCCTCTCTCTCTGCCCCTCCCCCGCTCATGTTCTGTCCCTCTCTTTCTCTCAAACATAAATAAACATGAAAAAAAATTAAAAATAAACTAAAAATAAAAAAATTAAATTAACTTTGCCATGTTACTTTTCCTGTTTATGTACTGAACTCATCAGGAGTTAACTTAGCTAACGTGGTGGCAAGTGGGAGACCTGATTCGTGTTTCTCCATAAAGAAATGCCTGATTTCTCGTGCTATTTAAGAACTCACCTTCCTTCCCCAAATATTCATTATTGTCCAGCAGCTTCCTCCCCTCGCAGGGGTGTCCTCCTCGGCCCCCACCCCTCACTCCTGATCTGTATCCCAAACACGCCCAAAACTTTGCTCATCTTTTCCAAAACGGGTTAGCTATTCATAGAGTTTATTTTTTTAAAATGTCATTTAGAATCCATTTTTCAAGTTCCAAAAATTCCTACTGAGTCTGACCAGATAATGTACTGAATTCATAAATAAATTAAGGAAGAGTCCACATCCGTACAATGTTTGGTTATTCTACTCACGAGAACTGCTGTATTGGTCAGCAACTGCTATGATAGTTGTGCATAACAAGCAACCCCAGTAGCTCACAATAAGGAGCATTTCAAGTCTGGCTAAGGGGGGTATCCTGTGGCTCTGCCAGGTTGATCCTGCCTGGGTGGCCTGAGCTTGGCTGCAGGTGTCCACGGGTCTGCGTGTTCCCTCTGGAGACCCGTGGACTCTCTGGGGGCTGATGGGAGGGATGGGGAAGGAACAGGAAACCCACCTTGCCCCTGGAGTCCTCAGCTCAGTACAGCAGGTGGCTGTTGCTCTGTCTGCATTGTCCCACCAGAGAAACGGTCACACCCACCGCCAGCTGGAGGCGGAATAGTGGGACGGCCGCGCCCTTGGCCGAGAGCAGTGTCTGGTCCGCTGGAGGGAGTAAGACTTGAAAACAGTCATTAATCTGTCCTTATTTATCCAGATCCGTCTGCATGTTAATTGTGGGAGCTACAGGTGACTCCCGCCCTCCAGACCCTCCCCACTGCACTAACGGCTTACCCGCTGCCCGCAGCTGGACAGGACGGTGGCTCCCTGCTCTGAATGGCTCCTGGAGGCCACTTCACCCGCACAGGAAAGTGAAACCGAGGACTCTGTGTCACTCCGTCTGCTCCAGGCCGTGTTTTTAGGACCACGATGTGAACCGATTCGAATGGAGTGTAGACCTGGGGTCAGGCCGCTTCTCTTCCAGGGCTGACTCTGTGTCTGCTGTGTTGTGTGCCCCGGCAAGTCCCACGTGACCCCTGGGCATCCGCTCTCCTGCGTGTAAGTGCCAGCACTGGCCTCGGTGACTTACAAAGGCCCTTCCCAAATCTAGGACACTCTCTGAGTCTATAATTTCTGTTTGTCAGAAGGAGAATCCAGCACAGAGAAGGGTCAGAAAAATCTGCTGTGGTGAGTGGGCGGGGGAGGGCAGAGAAGGGGGCTGGCAGCGGCCTGGTTGTACTCAGGGAGCGGTGCGCATGTGCCTGCGGGTGCTGGGCTTGGCGCTCAGGCAGGAACGCTCACGGTGTTCACGTTTGTACGAGAAGTAATGGGGCGGAAAGAGAACTGTCCTCCGGGGCTGAGATGTCAGAACGAGGAACCAGCATCTGGAAGACACGGGAGCAACCTCAGCCCCACCCAGGGAGGCATCTTCTTCCAACCAGAGCCTCCCTGGTAATAAACAGGCCCCCCGAGTGCGGCGCAGAGGGGCTCCGGGCCCGGGCAGAGACGAGGGCGCAGCCCCTCTGACCCGTAGGGCTGCTCCTGTGACAACACGCACCCTCCGGGAGCTTCCACTTTTATCTGCAGCAGCAGAACCCAGTCCAGAGCCTTCTCTTGCCTTCCTCTCCCTAAATGCATCCCCCAGCCTCCACCAGAGGGGCGTGCGGGGGCTCCTGGTCTGCGGGCTGCAGGGGAAGCCCGGGGAGGCAGGGCGGGCGGCAGGGCAGGGGAGAAGGGAGAGGAGGGATAGAGGCAAAGACCTTGCAATCATCCGAGTCCTTGCTCCGTGCGTGGACCAGGGCTTATCCTCCTGGCAGGGACTTGAGGGCAGACAGGGAGCTCAGAGGCCGCAGGCACCTGGGAGACCCCAGGCGAGCCCCCGGGGGACCTGACGGTGCAGCGGCAGGAGGCCGGAGAGACAAGCCTCCTCCCCGAGGCCCCCAGGCAGCGTGTTCTAGCTCCCACCCCGCGGCGGTTCTGTGTTCTGGATACCATCTTGGCCCGACTTTCCCAGCTCGAGTGTCTGCAGGGTGGAGGTGGGGCAGCGGGCTAGAGCCGGCGGTGGGGACTGGGGACAGCCCAGCCGTTGTCCTCCCAGCAGCCTGGTTCACAGCGGCCCCCCTCTGCTCTCCCTTGCTGCCTCCGCTCCCCTGCCCTGAGCAGGTGAGGTGCTCAGGAAGAGCGTAGCCTTCTACAGGGTAACGGAGCAGGGTGGGGGCAGGGCAAAGGTGCCACGCTCGTCCTACCAGTCCCACAGACTTCGCCATGTTTGTGCTCGCCACTGGCCCTCCAGCACCTGTTTCCTTTCCAGAGTGTCCTCTCCACATGCACAGCAGGCCAGGGGTGCTGGGGAATTAGCCCCAGGAGTGGCCCTTGACTACTGGCCAGAGGCAGCTAGCTAATAAACACCCCAATTCTCTCGCCCTTCGAATAGGATGGCCTCAGGTTGTGTGCGGGACACCGTGGCCCAGAGTCTCGCGCCTGCCACGGCCACTTGCTTAGAAATGCACCCCGGGGTGGCCACTTCCTTCCTGGTTTCACATCTCCACTCCCGGGCTGGTTCCTGAGATCACCTCCCAAGTAAGCAATGTACACTTGGGGTCCTCGCAAGGTCTGCTTCTGGGGGACCCCAAACTAAGACACAGGCTTCAAGTGTGGGGGTCCCGGAGCACCCAGTACCCCTGCCTCGGGAGCAGTGATACTGTCTCCCCGGTGTGCCTCCTACATCCTCGCGGCGGGAAGGGCCGAGCAGAGGGAGCAAGGCCAGGGAAAGCCCTTCATTCACCCCGGTCCTGGGCACAAGGAGCCCTTAAGCCTCACTCACGTGCAGAGTTTTCTGGAGGAGGAAACCACAAGGGAGTCGGAAGAAGTGTTCCCGCTCGTTCCAAATGCTCCGCCTCCAGGACCCCCTCCAGGGTGCACATGTGGGGCACAGAGTGGCAGGCGCCTCTGCCTGGGAACTGCGGGGTCTGATGTCCTATGTCACGTCGCTCCAGCCAACCCATCACCAGCCACGGCTACGGGTGTGTCAGCCCAGGAATCTGGGGAGGAGGGAGGCGGGGTTACAGCTCTCCTGGGTCACTGAGCTAAGGTGGTCCCATCAGAACACCTGCCTGAGCGACGCGGAGACTGTCCATGGCCCCTCTGGAGAGCTCCGTGCCCGCCTCTCGTCGCGGGGGCCTGAGCGCAGGTGTGGCCTTGAGGACCCCATCCTCCCCTCGAAGGATCTCAGAACTCTTCCTCCTTGGGAGTGGGAGGGGCTGGACGGCGCCACGGGCTGGGTGATGGGAGCTGTGTGGGCTGCGGATGCGCACAGAGGGGGAGCCGGGGAGCAGGGAGGGGACGGAGCTGGTAATAAGGTGCCCAGCGTTGTACTGAGACGCGTGCCTGTGAAGCAGCCCTCGACTCCCTCGGCCGTCCTCTCTTGGTGTGTGTTAGTGTCTGCCCCGTGTCCTCCTCGAAGGGACGGGAGGGCAAGAGGTGAGTCCTGAAGCTCACGTCCACGTACCCAGCATCCAGAGGCAGCGTCGTGTGGGGGACAGAAGACAGGTGAGCCTCCGGGCTCAGTGTCCACGCCTGAGGTTCTCGTGGACCCCTTGCTGTCCAAGTGCATCGCCCCTTCTCCTGATGCCCACAGAGACCCCTCTGGACGCACGAAGCAGTGCGTCCTCCTGGGCAACCAGGCTCTGAATCCTCCCCCGTGCTGTTCCTCCTCCCGGACCGCCCCCCCCCCCCCACGCGTTCCACCCTCTGCCGAGATGCGCGGTCGCTGCAGGGGGATGGCCCCTCCACAGCCCGGTGGTCAGGGCCCTCAGAGCACCATTCCCGTTTCCCGGGAACTGAATTACCCCAGGAGGACTCACGGGCCGCGTCCGTCCCCTCCTTGGGGTGCCCACATCCCCACACGGCGAAGGCGCCCACCCACTGACTTTGCACACGAGTTTGCTCGTGTTTGCTTTCACTCCGCACAGCGGTGCCGGGCAGCTGCCCTGTGCCCTGGCCTCTGCCCAAGGCTGGATTGGGCCAGGCCTGTGACGCCGCATGCCACAGGGTTCCAGTGAGGGGAGAGCAGGCCTTTCTGTGGGGTCTGGGAGGGGCACAGCTTAGGAGACAGAAGTGCTGGTCACGACCTGGGCTTTGTCACTTACCCTTCATCTTCACGACCAGTCTCTGAGGTGGGGACTGCTATTGCCTTAAAACAATGAATAAACAGGGACCTGGAGAAGTTCAGTGCCCTCGCAGAGCCCCTCAGACCAGAACGGGAATCCGCACCGGGTCTGTCTGCCCTCCAAACCAGCACCTGATGGCCAAGATGACTCTGCAAGGAGACTTCCACCCCGTGGCTTTGGGGGCACGTGGGTCCCCCACGAGCCTGCTCTCTCCCCTCTGAAGGTGATGCACCTGCCTCTCCTCTTGGAACTTCCAGCTCCGGAGGCGCCCCGGCTTAGGGAGGCCAAGGTGTCACACACGGGGGCTGGATGCAATGGGCCTCGCGTGTCGTTGGCCAGGATGGAACTCAGATAACATTTCTCCAGGGAACTCGGAATATTTGTGTGCTCTCCTCATGCCAGAACACTGCCAAATTATTCCTCCTTTTCTCCCAGCTTGGTACAGGCAGCCCGGATAAACACAACCCAGATGATTATTACCGAAATTATCCAAGTAATTGCTTTCGTTTTTGTTTCCTCCATAAAATTGTGTTTGCTGGACCCCGAGAGTGTTCTGAGGACCAAACTGGGTTGTGTGAAATTGAGAACATGGGGGAAACCAGACCATGGAAGCGTGTAGTCTGGTTATGAGGGAGACTCGATTATAGGAAACAGATGCCCTCTACTTATAGACTATGTTATGCCAGACCAACTTCCACAGATAACGGCCATCAGGGCTGGAGAAGAGCAAGATAAACCACCATCTGAAGGCACAGAAGTGTGACGAAGACGGCCAAGATCACACCCCCCAGAGGAGGAGACAGAAGAGATTAGGTAAATCTGCTCCCTCTGGGGACATGTGTGATTTGCTAGGCAGAGTGTAGAGTCCAAGCAGAGAGGGGGTTGCAAAAGGGGGTCTTGTGGGTCCGGAAAGACCAGAGAAGAGTTCAGGACTTTCCAAGCAGTGAGGTCTTGAGGGCCCATGGTCCACAAGAAAGGAGAAGCTTGGTGGAGTTCAGAGAAGTGAGCCCACCATGTTGCACAAAGGTTTCCTTTTGGGGAAATTGCCAGATCCTGGTGTCACAGGGTCGTAAGAGGCCTAGAAACCTTGCACGAAGCAGTTGCTCAGGCCAAGAAGCCAAGAGGACCTTTAGGGTATCACAGGGCATGGGAGGCAACACCGGACAGAGAGAGCCTGGTGAGCACCTCATGCTCCAGTGGAGGCGCGCATGGTGCAGACCGGGAGCAGAGAACCACTGGAATGAGGCCAGTCTTTGCAAAGACTGAGACCCAGCCTCAGTCCCCGATCGGAGGACACAGTGCCCTGCCGTCACAGCTGAGAAGGAGGGCGTGACATCCACTCGGGACCTCACCCAGGCCCTCCAACAACGTCAGCACTCAATCACAACGTGTCAGGCACACCTGTCTGAAGATGTCCTGACCAGAAAGAAACACAAGGGCGGCAGACCCTGATCTACGTGTGGTCAGGACATCGGGGCTCGCGGACGCGTGCTCAAAAAAAGCTTTAACACGCTGGAGACCGTACATAACCACACTGAGAGCTGGCGAGAGTGACAGCGACTGACAAGGACAAGAACTGCAATTAAGAACTACAGAAGTCGTGTCACAGTCAGCAGACATAAACCACACATCGAAACCGAGAAATTTTACCATAAACAATCATTAATTGTTTCCAGGGCACCGAGATGCACACGGAATTCTAAACAACAGGAAATAAGCTCCGGGAGGAGGACTCTGGGAAGAGACCTGAGCTGGTGACCCAGAGCTCTCCAGAGAGGCAGCCAGCGAGGCCCTTGCTGGGTGCAAAGGAGGAGGGGCCATGGCCACCCAGCACCTACCAAGCACCATTGAAGCCACCTGGGGAGCCTTCTGCTGGGAGTTCTGAATTCAGAAGGAAAGGGCCTGAAGTGGAAGGTAAGTAGGGAAGGGAAATAAAGAGAGATGGAAAACATACGTGGGTGATAATCATGAAAGTATATATATGAGATAAAGATACGTGAGGAACCCCTAACTTCCCCAAATAGCAGGATAGCTCATTTCAGACTAATGTCACAACAATTATAAATCTTAGAGAAAATATAGAAGCAATGTTTTTATAAAAGTAAATAAATAAAGTCGATACACAAAAACCAGCTTCATTTCTAAACACAATGAATGATGTGAAAAGGAATTTACGCAAAAAGTTCCACTTATAACAGCATCAGAAAGAATAAAACACTTAGGAATTGACTTAACCAAGGAGGCAAAAGACTTGCACAATGAAACCCACAAAACACTGTTTAAAGAGTTTAAAGACGACACAGATATATGGAAACACATCCCATGCTCATGGATCGCAAGACTTGGTATTGTTGAAATGTCAATATTACCCAAAGTGATCTGCAGACTCAGTGACAAGCCTATCGAAATCTTAATGACTTTTTCTTTTTTTGCAGAAATAGGAACGCCCATCCTTGAAGCCATACGGAATCTCAAGGGATCTCAAACAGCCAAAATAATCCTGAAAAAGAACAAGCCTGGAAAACTCACACTTCCTGATTTCAAAACTTACTGCACAGCTACAGTAATCAAAACAGAGAGGTATCAGCATAAAGACATATGCAGAGACCAATGGGATAGGTCAATAATGATGATTAAATCCAGAGAAAATACGAAAACAACTATTGGAAGGCACTGGAGACGCACCAAAAGCACAAGCCGATGGGACACAGCCCAGAAGTAGGGGAATCAGTTTGGGCAGATTCCACGTCCATCTGGCTTTGCCGCTGAGGAAATGAATCCCCAGTCCTCGGGGCACAATCGGATTACAGCTCAAGAGAAAATCCACGGTCTTACTGGGTTGGGAAGTCAGATGTCAACGTTTAGGACTGCCAAGGAGCCTGGAAACTGAAGGAGAAAAACCTGGGTTGGAGGAAATTACCCCAAATCTGTATGCAAACTCCCATCAAATCCTTGGCTCCTGCAATGCACATATGCAGGACAAGCCAAGGGCATTCTGCCCAAACGAGAGCTGAGGGGCAGAAAGGGCCGTGCGGAGAGCCCAGCGCTGGAGAAGCACCATCAGAGGGCCTTGGTGAGCCCCTGGGGCACTTGCCTGAGACCCCAGCAGGGGCTTAGGATTCAGGTCCACATCTTAAGAACGACATCTGCACCCTAAGACATAACCAGAGAACCAAAATGACATACCAGTAATCTAATTACCTTCTGGAACGGAATTTAACACTCTCAGACAAGACAACAGAATCTGGAAACTCTACAACTCATCGTCCACAGTGTCCGTTATAAAAACAAAAACTACCACGGGGCAGGGAGGTGCAGAAATTGGGGAGGTGTTATTTAAGGACACAAACCTGGATTGGGTAGATGAATAATCCTGGAGCTCTAACGCAGAGCATGGGGGTTACAGCCAACAACACTGTATCCTAAACTTCGAAGTTGCTAAGAGACTAGATCTTAATTGCTCCAGGCACAAAAAAGAGATCATAATTATGCGACACGATAGGCGTGTTCGCCACCACTATGGTGGTAATCACATTGCAATCTATAAATGCGTCAAACCAGCAAGTTGCACACCTTAAACTTCACGCAATGTTACATGTCGATTACATTTCAGTTAAAAAAAAAAAAAAAACGAAAGCAAAAATGATCAGACGTGAGATGAAGCAGGAATTTGTCCTACAAGGTCAAAAGGGGAAAAAAATAGGTCATAAAAACATAACCATACGTGCTCTACGTGTTAAAATTAGAAGGAAAGGGCTTTAAAGTATCTGTGATCACTCTGTTAAACTATCTGTAGGTAAAAGTGTATACAGTGAGTGAAGAGGTTGGGAATTTTTATGAGAGCTGTCAAAAGTCTAAATGCAAATGGAGGAATGCATCTGACTCTAAAAAAAAAAAAAAGAAAAAGAAAAAAAAAGACCATTAACTTGAAGGCAGGTTATTGTTTTGAATTTTGTTGTCGTTGTTCAGAATTGTTATGAGTCTGAATGAACTAAAGCTTGGAGCAAACAATTGAAAACAACCATCTGAGCCGCATTCGCCTTCCGAGCAGCAGTGAGTGACGTACTGTGTGTAAAACTGAGAAGGGGGAAGGAAGACTATTGAGTCTATATTATCTGAAATGTTCTAAATGTGATTAGAACATCAGTCTACCCCACCAAGAAACTCAGCAAAACCAAGCACAATAAAGACCAAGGAAAACACGTTTGGCGGTAGGAGTCAAACGGCTGAGCCTCATGGCTAAAGGAAAGATACGAAAGGCGCCTGCGGGGAAAGAGGCACTCGAGAGAGACAAAGGCTACGATAAAAATAACAGCTGATTTCTCAGCAGAAACCCTGAGGTCAGAAGACGGAGGAATGCTACCTTTAAATGTCTACCGAGAATTCTATAACCAGGAAAATGCTTGCAAAGTTGGGGGTTAGGTAAAGATATTTTCATATGGGTGAAAACCGGGGCTCCATCACGCCCCCCGTCCCCGACACTCGAACAAAGAGAAGCATTCTTCCAGCTGAAGGGAAGGAGGTACCCCAGGTAATGGTAAGCGTGTGGATAAATAAGATGTCTTTTTCCTTAAATTCTTGAAAAGTCAGTTGACAAAGAGTAACCAAAGAGATGACTGAATTCAAATATCACCCTTCGCAACTCCAAATGAGTTAGTGGGCACAGGCACAGGGCTGTTCACATGGCAAAGGGAGATACAATCAGAAATCATATACCTCGTTCTGTCTGGCCACACACCAAATAATGTCTTCAGAAAGGGATTAAGCCCGAGTCAGACCCAGTCTCTGGATCAGCAGTCAATGTGCGGCCCCTACAAAGGCCAGGGGGACGTGCTGCGGACGCTATCAGCAAAACCCAGACGGCGGGAGAGTCTAGGAGTCAAAGGGATGGGTCTGCCCTGCAGATAGTGGTAAGGAACGAGGGAAATCGGAGGGGCTTAAGGAATGAAAGAAACGTAGGGAACATGTCACATTTTAAAAACTGGGCAAGACTGAGTGGTAACATCCAGGGACTCACCTTTTAATGATAGAGCTATTTTTTATAAAAGATGTCATTACTATGAAAATCAGGGTAGTGGTTACTTGCAGGGGTGTGAGGGGAGGGAGCAGGAGACCCAGCTGAGGTAGGGCTCAGGGACAGGCTCTGGCCACCAGGGTGCTTATCTAGGAATACGTTGTATGCCACACGTCTGTTTTGTGTGATCGTCTCTATCTGCATTTCATTGACTGATAAAAATATTTTTAAAAAGTTAAGTTGACACTGTAAAGCAAAAATAATAACAATTTAGTGTGGGTTCAAACCATAGGTACAAGGGCGCCTGGGTGGCTCAGTCGGTTGAGTGTCCGACTTTGGCTCAGGTCATGATCTCACAGCTGGTGAGTTCGAACTCTGTGTCGGGCTCTGTGCTGACAGCTCGGAGCCTGGAGCCTGTTTCAGACTCTGTGTCTCCCTCTCTCTCTGCCCCTCCCCCACTCGCACTGTCTCCTTCTGTCTCAAAAATAAACAAACATTTAAAAATTATTTTTAAAAAATGGAAATGTATTTAGAAAAACACAAGTCAAACTACCTGATTCTAAAACTTCACTCCAGGGGTGCCTGGGGAGCTCAGTCAGTTAAGTGTCAGAGTTCAGCTCAGGTCATGATCTCATGGTTGGTGGGTTCGAGCCCCGCGTCAGGTTCTGGGCTGACAGCTCAGAGCCTGGCGCCTGCTTCAGATTCTGTGTCTCCCTCTCTCTCTGCTTCTTCCCTGCTCGCACTCTTTCAAAAGTAAATAAACATTAAAAAAAATTAAAGCACACGTACAAGTAAGACAGCATGCGTGCATGCAGTGAAGAAATGACCCAACTGTGGGCTGAGGGAAGACTGGCCCCCGGGCATTAGAATGACTCGGAGGGCTCACCCAGGGCAGGGAAGTTGGGTGCATTTCTTGCTGAACAGTCAGACTGCAAAAGGTTCAGAAGGCATTGGTATCCAGAAATCTGACCTCAGTCACAGCGAATAATTCTCTCCAGACCAAGGTCCAGCCTCACCAACCTGAGAAAACTCGAGAGGATGAAAATGTTTCCAAGTAACGCAACAAGATCCCAGAGCAGAGCTCAAAAATGCTCCTAGAAACACCCAAAAGATGAAATCCACAGGGTCTGAATGCAATCACATGCCATCACAACCTACCGGGCAGGTGTGCAAAGAAGCAGGGAGGTACGACCCAAGCTGAGAGAAAAAGCATCCTAGGGAATGACACAGAACGGACCCAGAGTACCATGGTGGCAGGTGCGGTGGCAGGTGATGACAGGAGAACGGCCCTGCCAGCTATGCTCCGGGGTGTTCAGAACGACAGAGGGCAGAGCAAACATAGACGACGCGGAAGGTACGAAAGGAGCAAAAGGAGCCGCTAGAGGTGTGAACTGCCATGTCGGATGAGGACAGGAGGCGGGAAACACGGAAAACAGCAAGAAAGAAGATAAAACAATGAAACAACATCCACCACAAGGTAGATTAAGCCAAATATTATCAATAATTAAAAGTTCTCAACGCCCCTATTGAAAGGCAGAGGTTTTCAGATTGGATAAGGACACAGACCCAACTTGGTGCTGCCTGCAAAAAGCCAGTCTAAACAGAAAGATGCAAATGGAACAGTAACGTTTTGGAGAACAGCATGCCTGCTAGCACCCCCCCCCCCCCCCACCTCACCGCCCCACATAAAAAGAGCTACAGCAGCGGCCACAGTGTCAGACAGAGTAGGCTTCAGGGCGAAGAACGCTACTAGGGATTTAAAAGCTCATTTCAAATGACGAAGGGGCAACTCATTACAAGGACATATCAATCCTACATGCGTATGCGCTTAATAACAGAGGTTCGGTGCTAACGAACTGTTAGTAACACAAGGAAGATAGACAATTCCACAAAAATAGCGCGGTTTCAACACCTGTCTTTCCATTTTTGGTGGGATGAAGACAGTGAACCGGTGAGGACACAGCAGACATGAACAACGCTATTCTCCGATCTGGCCTGAGTGTCATTTATAAAGCACATTCTCTTCAAGTGCACGAGGATCGTTTACCAAGGCAGACCGCATTCCGGGCCATTAACACAAGATCTCGATGCATTAAGAAGATTCAGGTCGTATAAAGTATGTGCTGTGACCACAATGGACTTAAATTAGAAATCAGTAGTAAAACGATTTCTGGGTAGTGCCCAGATATTTGAAAGCCAAATAACACACTTGCATATAACCCAGGCATCGACGGAGAAACCCAAAGAGAGATTGGAGTGTATTTGGAACTGAATGAAAACTAAAACAGAGCACATCAGAATTTGTAAAATGCTACTAAAACATCAGGTAGAGGGAAATCTATAGCTCACAGACCAGTATTAGAAGAGACGAGAGCTTTCAAATCACAGCTCTCTGCTTTCACCTCCAAGAGCCAGTAAGACAGGGCATGGGACAGAAATTAAGCAGAAGTGAGGAAACCAGGTAAGGAAAGAAATCAATGAAACAGAGAACATAAAAAGGATAGAGAAGGTCAATGAAGCCAAAGGTGAATTTCTTAAAAGATTTTTAAAATCAGTAAGCCTCTAACCAGACTGATGAGAAAGAGACAAGACAAATTATAAATATCAGAAATGAGAAAGATGGCATCACTACAGATTCCACAGATATTAACAGGATGATGAGGAAATACTGCGAATTCAATTCCAATAAACCTGACAACTTGGATAAAATTCAAAAATTCTTTAAGCACACAAATAACCAAATTCTCTGAAGAGAAACGAGCACAGCCCTTTATCTCTTTAAAGAAAATGAATTTGCAGGTGAAAACTTTTCCATAAAGAAAACGCTTATCATTTTGGACAAAGCACCGCCCCAATTCGGTGGGAAAAACGCAGCCTCTTCGTGATGCTGGGTCAACTGGATATCTATGGGGGAAGTCGGCCCTCACCTCACATCGTGGGCAAGTTGTCGAAGAGCCACGGGAGAACACCAGCTCCAGCAAGATGCCACACGTAATGTGAAGAGTAAAGCAGGAGGGCTTCCAGAAGGTAAGTAGGGCACCACCTTCATGACCCGCAGGCAACCACTAACCATGAAAGAAAAGATGAAAACATTGTATTTTGTTACAATGAAGTACGTTCGGCCATCCGGAGACTACTTTTCAGAATATATTTAAAAGAGAACTTCTCTAAATCAAGAGGAAAAACACAAGTAACCCAACTTCTTTAAATGGCACAAATACCTGGAACAGGAACGTCACAGGGATAGTATCGAACTGATTAATAAGCAAGTGTGCTCAGTCTCATTGGTCACCTGGAAAATGTGCGTTAAATCACGGAGCGGTGCCACTCCACGGAATGGCCGAAGTTTTAAATACTAAATGTTGGCTAAGATACGAAATAACTAAAAATACACAGCAAATCCGTGCAACCACTTTGGAGAAGTATTTTCCGGTACGTACGGCTGCTGAGCATGCTCTCTGCGACCAGACCTCCGCTCCGTGATGTCCACCCAACAGAAAACTGGTGAACATTTGTCAAAAGATACGCACATGAAGATTTATAGCAGTTCTAATTATAAAAACTAAAAACTAGAAATGATACTATTGTCCATCAGCACGCTGGATAACTCTCCGCGTAGTCATAGATGAGTAACACAGCGATACGAGTTAAGGTCGTGCTGCCGTTTACAGAAACATGGCGGACTCATAGACACAATGTTGGAAGAAAGAAGCCAGTACGAAAGGCGACACAGTGTAGGATTCAATTTCTATGACGTTCCGGAGCTCTAACCTAGTATACGATGCTGGCATGGTGGCTGCCTTTGGGGTGGGAATGGGCATGAAGCCTTCTGGCTGCTGGTGAAGTTCTATTTCTCTACCTGGCTGGTAGTTACGTGGGTGAGTTTACTTCATAAAGTAAAAAAAAAAAAAAAAAAAAAACCTGTTCCCTTATGATTCATGCATTTTTTTTCTGAATGCGTCTTCCACTTAAATAAAGTGCCAAATGGTTGTATGTATGAAAGAGACGACCACAGAATTCAGCCTGTGCAGTGTTGGTGCCACACAAGGAACCCTGTACTGCAGTTTGGAGCTCTGAGTTCCAATCCCAGCTCGGCAGTCCCTTGCCTCAAACCGTGGGGAAGCCATCCGCGTAGGCCTCCTCAGCTTCGGTGGTTTGAGGTTTAATAGATAACCTTCGGTGTTGCGTCTGATACGTAGCAGATGTGCGGAAATAATTGTGGTGCTGGGTGTCGGTGCAGAACGTGGGCTCTGGACTCAGACTGCGGGGGCTGGAATTCAAGTTCTGCCACTTACAGCTGTCGGACCTGGAGCTGGTTCTTTAAGGTGCTATCCCACTCCCACTCTTTCCTCATCTAGAAACTGAGGGCTGTGAGGTGAGGAATAAAGGCACGGACCATGCCATGCACATACTTACAGCCTGTCAGTGTTGGTATCCGATGCTGGACGAGGGAAGCCCTGATGAGTGGGAGGCTCGTGGAGAGATTCTCAGGAAGGTGGGCTTCGGGCGGCCTTGCAAGGGCCTCTCTTTCCCCTACTCCGTTACCTAACCAGGATGCCCTACCGAGAGAGTCAAAGGTTTACACACAGAGTCCAGCCCTAACCAACACTGTCCCCCTTTTCCAGGCAGAAAATGCCGCCCAGAGGGCTCAGGGCGGTCTTCAGGATCCCAAGCGTTGGCCTGAGACGCACCCTGGTCGGGTCACCCTTTCCTTGTTCCCCTAGAGGCACAGCCAAGCTCCCGCTCGCAGCCCTGGGCAGAGCTGTTGTCCAGAGTCCCGTTTCCTGGGTTCTGCGTAAGCGCCTCGTAGCAGACGCTGCTGTCCTTACTGGGTGAAGCACCCCACCTCGCAGGGCCCCCAGATATACTGGATGAACACATGTAGATAACAGGGTAGATCCCCACCATTTAAACCAGGAGCTGTGTCTCCTTCAGCTGAAAACACCAATCATCGCCCGTCTCCCCAGACTCCCTTCTTCCCCCCAACTTTTCAGCAGCTACCATGGGAGCTAATGGGTTTTTACAGCTTTTACATCCAACACGCTAATTATAGTTCAAAGAACCACGTGCAGATTCAAGCATTTTTTCTTTTACCACGTTTCCTGATCTTTAGGAAGAACTAATTAAAAACTTTATTTTTCTGCTGTTGCTTGTCTGACAGCTTTGCCAATTTGCAGTCTGACGGGTGGAGCTAATCAGAAGAGAAGGCCATCAGCAGATCCCCACTGCCTGAGGCTCTGGGGCCCAGGGATGCCAGGAGGAGATAAATCAGCCCCTAGGAAAAGATTCAGTAAACATCGACGAGGCCGCTCACTGCTGGGCAAGGTGCCCGCTGTAGACAGGGAATGAGACAGGCATGGTCCACCCAGTGATGCCTGGCCTACTGTCCACAGGAGCGTGTAAGTGAGACGGGCGTCACTTGGCCCCACCTCCCTGGTGGAAGTTAGAGACTCAGACTCAGTCTCACTAGAACATCACAGCACGTGGAAAACCCAAAGCTCAGAGTTCAGGTGGCACAGGGCCCTCACAGCCCCAGAGAGTAGAGGTAGGACTGAGCTCTGCTCAAACGGAGCCCAAACTCTATGATGTAACAGCCAAAGAAGGGGACACAGACCTTCATCACGGGAGCCCCAGATGTGGTTCTCTCTACTTGAGGACGCTGTCCTCTCCCTATAAATAGGGTAGGCATGCACACACCTCCCATGTGCCTCTGACTAGGATATGCACACACACACACACACACACACACACACACACACACCCCATGTCTCGATAAAAGGCTGGTTCCAACCACAATATGAGAAGAGAGGAAGCAGGAATGCAGTCCATTCTTATAGTGAGTGTTCCCACCACATAGTCGGCCCCAACCTAACCCTCAGTTATCAGAATTGCAGGCTGCAGCTGAGGCTTCAGGGCCCCTAAACATCCTTCTTCCAGCTGACGCCTGAGGCCTGACACTCTGACACCTGCCATAGGCTCCTGTGCCTTCCCCTCTCATCCATCACCCACTTCTGCATAAGAAGGGCTGTGCCAGGAAGGAGGCCCACTGGCTCTGCAGTGCAGGGGTCCATAGGCAGGGAGTGATGGTCTCAGGGATGGGGCCACAGAGACTACAGACAACATAATTTCTGAGAAAGCCCATCTGTGCATCAGCCACTGAAAGAGCTTCTGGGAGCACAAAGGTACATGAGAATGGCCCTTGCCCTCAGAGTGTTTGTTCAAGATGCGAAGCACTTACACAGACACAATGGTGATGGGTTGTGTTGAATTGGGTTCGAGACGGGAGCATAAAATGCCTATGCGAGGGAGTTCTGAAGGCTGAGTGGGAGCCAGCCAAGGAAAGCGAGGGAGTAAAAGAGTTCTTCTGGAAGAGGAATCGGTGTTCCCATGAAGGCAAAGAGGCAGGAGTGAGCTCACTGTTCCCAGGAGACAGCTGGGGTGGGTGAGACATAAGGCCGGAGAATGGAGAAAGACCTGGTCAAGATCCATGACTTGGATTTTGTTCTGGAAGCAGGAAAACCTTCAGGCATTTAGTGATGCTAGGGTACAATCAGATTTACCACTTAGATGCCACGCTGGCTTTGGTGTGGAGAGTAAACGACTCAGGAATAAAACTTGAGGCAGGGGCAGGGAGGAGACTGTCATAGGTGTGAGGATGGGGTCAGTGGTGGCCTTCCCCAGAGTGGGGGTGGCAGGTGGAGACAGGCAGACAGATTCCAAACATAGCTCAGAGGTAGATGTGATGGAATTTAGTGAGGGGCTGATGTGGTGCTGAGGGGGAAGGAAGAGCCCCAGGTTTCTGATTTGGCAATCAGGTGGGTGGGAGGGGATGAGATTGGGATTCGGGGTGAAGGACAGAGACCATGGTTGTTGGGGACTCGGTGGACAACATGAGGTGTGGCTTAGGTGAGCAATCCTGGACACCGGGGTGAGGGGCATGCTTACGCAGTCAGTCCTTCCCCCTCTAGGCCAGGCTCCTCCCTTTCGTTCCTCTGAATGGAGGCTTACTTTCGACCCTTTGGGTACTGCCTTCTGGCATAGTTAAGAAAGTCCCCGGGAGTCTCATAAATGCCCTTTTATTTTAGAAAACATCTGGTCTTTTTTGTGATTAGAATGTAAGAATACAGTTAATGTGGAGCCTTCGCCGCAGTAGGTGGGTAGGATTTCTGCAAACCTGGTTGGAAGGAGATTGATTTGGATGGTATCGGCTGCTGTCAGGGCCGGGGACCCAAGAGTGTCGGAATCTTCCTCCTCCGTTCATTCCCCCAGCAAGATTCTTGAGGAAGATACCACAGTGGACCATACGAAATCACCGACATTCGACTGTTCTTGAACCACAAAAATGACGATTTCACGGAGGGCAGCCTAATGTATGCAAGGAAACAAAGTGCTATTTTATAATTAACCGAGACCACTGCAGATTCTCTGGTAAAAGGTGGATAGAGAACATCACATAGGGTCAGAGGCTGACGCCGGGCTCCTTTTCTCCCTAAGCCCCTAGGGCCTCATCCCTCTCTGTTCAGCCACACAGTGCAGAACGCTTGCAAAGAGAGGGAACTGGTCAGGTGACATTCAACATTCAGTACATGTTAGAGCAACCCTAAGGAGTGGAGACCTACGAGTAATATTGTGTGAGAAAGAAAAGAGGGAATGATAAAGAGGCTGGAGGGGGTAGTAAGAGGCCCTGTTTCTTACAATCGCCCAATGATTGGGCCATATAATAAGGAGGTCAATTTTGGTGATTAGTGAAATGCTTGCGGCATAGATGTTGAAAGAAACTTGATCTAGAATGAGGATCCCTGATTGATCACAGCCGTGCACACACACACACACACACACACACACACACACACCTGCACACAGAGAAAATGCCATGGAGATGTTGATAACAGACACCTCTGCAGCCCCATTTATAGGTTAGCTCTATCTTGTCTGAGTTTGTTTGGATCCATTAAGAAGCAGGTGCCTAGATGTGTTTAGATGTGCAGGACATTTATTTGGGAAGCATCTGTGAAGGATCAAGGAGGGGCTAGAGAAGGTGGAGACAGGCAGAGACCTCAGTTCATTTGTAGATTTGTCACCTGTAAAGAAAAAGAGAGAAGTGGGAGAATTGGATGGTTTGGTGCAAATGCAGCGGTGGGTCCAGAAGGGAAACCGCTTCATCCATCAGTCATGCTTCCTACAGCAGGAGGTCTGAGTGGCACATTTTATGGCCACTGTCCCATATCCCCTGAAGTTCCACGGGTCACCACAGAGGATATGAAAGACTGCACTGAAGAAAGGTAATTCAGCTGGGGGAAAGCTATGGATGATACCTAATGTGGAAAGGGACTGAGCACATTTGTGCTTTATGTAAGCTTATTCATGTGAGGTGAATTAGAGACCCCAAATAACTCTCCTTCCATGACATTCATCATTAACACAAGTCGATCTTCCCCAAGTTTCTTCCAGCCAGGCAGACTGACTGCTGTCTTTGCCTTGTTCCCCACTGACCTCAGGAAAACCATTAAAGAAGGGGATGGGAGAAGTGATCTTCCTGTAGGTGGTGGTTAAGGGCATGAGGTGGAGAGTGGCATGTAGGCAGATCTGGATTCCACGACCGGCTCAGCCCCTTCCCCTCACGTGCTGTCCACACATGCACACACTGAACTTTCCTGAGCCATGTGGAAAGAATGGCCTTCCTGGTACTCACCTCCCACGGTGGCCGTGGTAGCCATATGAGACAACCTAGAAACACTTTCTAGCCGTGTGCCTGGCATGTCTTGGGCTCTGTGTAAGGAGCTAACTAACCTCTCCCTTCTTCCCATTCCCCTATATTCCCTTTCCTCCAGTATAGATGACATCCAATAAATTATGTGATGTTCATGATTTAATGGGTGATAAAATAGCAATTAAATATACAGACTGATGTAGTTAAATGCCAAGCCATAAATCGTGTGTGGAACACCTCCTCTGGGCACAGGAGGGTGGGGTATAATCGTGGCTAGAACAAAGTCACATTCAGCACCACGGACAGCACGCCTGTCCGCGGATGGGGACTGTGGTGTGGGGGCAGGGGTAAAGGCAGGGTGCTATCTTGGGGCCACTTGACAATATCTCGCCTCTCCCCGCTGCATCATCAAGTTTCTCCACTCGACTGAATCACAAGATTCTGTCAGAAATGTCTTGCATATACATGAACTGCATATGCATGTGGAATACATAGAAATATCTTCCGTGTGTGTGTGTGTGTGCACAGAGACCGGCCCTACATCCCTCCCATGTACAGTGCGCCCCTCACGGCTTGTCTCTTCTTGTTTCCACTTTTCCTCCTTCCATTATCACCTGCAACTGCTCCCATCAGAGTTTGCTCCCACCATCCGACCAAAACAGCACCTGTGGTATCTTCTCCACTCGGCTTCCAGGGCACCACACAGAGTTGCCCTCCTCCTGCTTTGTTGGTCACTCCTTCACAGTGTTCTTTGCTGCTTTTTCCTCAACTTTCCTACCTCTAGATACCAGATTTCTCCTGGGATTCACTGTCAGGATGGTTCTTTTCTCCAAACTCACTTCCTAAATGAAATCATTGTCCCAGACTGATTTTTTTTTTTTCTCTCTAAATACGGTTCATGTGTCCAAATGTCTAACACTTAAATGTCTAAGAGACACACAAACTTAACATGCTCATGACCAAACACGGCATCTCCATCCCCAAAATATCTTTTCTTTTACATTCTTCCCCATGTTAGTAAAGGACAGTGGGGAACATGCCCTTTCATGTTCAACATTCTTTCATGTTAAACACCTTAGAGATGGTTTTGATTTCTCTCTTCACATCACACCTTATATCCAGCTCAGAAGAAAATGCTTTTACCTTACTTTTAAATATATCCAAAATATCCAGTCACTACTCATGACTCGTCTGTAAGCACATATGTCCAATCTACCATCATTTACATGGATTATTACATCATCTCCCCAAGATGCCTCTCCCTCCCCCATCCCCCTCTCCTTCCTCCACCTGCCTCCCCACCTTTTCCCCTTCCTTTTCTCCTTTCGCTTCCTCCTCCTCCTCCTCCTTCCCTTCCCCCTCCCCACCTTCCCCACTCCCTCTTCTCCTCCCTCCACCAGTCTATTTTCCACGCAGAGCCCAGGATGATCCTGCTAATGTACAAGTCATGGATCATTTCACTGCATTCAAACTCTCCAGTGGCTCCCATTTCATTCAGGACAAGAGCTCAAGTCCTTACAAAAGCCTAGAAAGTTCCACATGGTCTGAAATGCCTATCCCTGTACACACAATTTCTCCAGTATCCTATCTTATGACTCTTTCTTTTGCCCTCTCCTCTCCAGCCACACTCCCAGCTTGGGCTTCCTTCCTTGCTGCTCCTCGATCTAGGATGACCTCGCCTTGATACATTCATGGCTCTCTCTTTGTCTTCAGAGACAAGTTCAGATGTCACCTCTTCAAATGCCTTGCCTGAGCACCATATTATAAAACAGCACCATCCACAATCATTCTTTTTACCTTGTACCATTTGTCACTTGGTATATTCTTTACTTATCTTTTGCTTTCCCCACTAGAAGGCAGGCTCTATGAGGGCAATGACTGTCTTCCTTGCTCACCATCCCATGGTCAGCACTTGGTCCATAACAGTTGTTGAGAGAGACAGCGAGAGAGAGGGAGAGGAGGAGGAGGAGGAGGAGGAGGAGGAGGAAGGGGAAGGGAGGGAGGGAAGAAGGGAGGAAGGAAGGAAGGAAGAAAGAGAAGAAGGAAGGAAGGAAACAGGAAGGGAGGAAGGAAGGAGGGAGGGAGGAAGGAAATAGGAAGGGAGGAAGGAGGGAGGGAGGGAGGAAGGAAGGAGGGAGGAGGGAGGGAGGGAGGAGGGAATAAATGAATTTTGGCCCCAGTCATCTCCAATATTTTGTATCAAACACCTAGAAATCAGAGACCAGTTCTGACTCATTTTCACATCCCCTAAGGGCTTGATGGTACACGGACTAATCTTGGGAAATGACTGCTCCATGAGCAGACTATTGAATAAATGAATGAATGAATGAATGATGACCCAAGTAGCCCAGGATGGGGAGGGGATCTAACTTAGGTCCCTCTCAAGATCAAACAGGAGGCCAGGGCACGTCATGGGTCCAGGTTCCAGCAGAAAAGCGTTGCCGCCTTCTGACCACAGAGCCCCACCGTGCTCCTCTTGGCTGGGAACAGCATCCGGTGGGCAGAGTCAGTGGGTCACAGGCAAGCTTCACTCAGCCTGACAGAGTCTTCTCCTCAGTGTGGAAAGAGTGTGTGGAACAAAAGTGGTCTCTGGCGCCAAAGTGGGATTTCTCTGTTTTCCAGAGCAGAATCACAGGGTGGGGATGGGGGCATGTACCCCCCCCACCACACTCAGATTCCTGAAGATGCCTGATGCAGGAGAAGCACGCTGGGGTCCTTGTTTCTGAGCTCCGAGTGCCCATTCACGGCCAATGGGGTGTCACTTATGGAAGTTATTACACAGAAACCACTGACCACAGGGAGGAGATTGCTGCCGGGGATTCCTGCTGGTCATTAAGTGCCCAGAGAGCTCTAATTTAATTATCAACTGAACAATAACTTGATGGGTGTATTAGCTTTGTCAGTGTGTGCATGCATGGAAGGCCCCCCACACACACACACACATACACACACACACACACACATACACACACACACACACACATACACACACACATATTCTCTCTGAGTGGTCATAAATAAGGAATCAACCAATACACCGACACATCGTAATTCAGACCTTGAAATGCAGTCAGACATGGGGAATTACAACTGCGTCCGAAATGCGTGAGTGGAAAACAGGGGTGTGTGGCTGCAGCATGCAGCCTCCAGCCTGGCCTTCACCCGGCCTTTCGAAGCCCCACCATGGAGACACATGCAGTCACCATTAATTGTGAGCGGGATATTTATGAGTTTGGTTGGCCGCTAACCACTTGGCCCGGTGGCGGTTAACATTTATATTTGCAACGCCCAGCACTGATAATGGACAGCTAACAGGCTCGGTTAATTGGTCTGCCACCCCCACCTCTGACTGTATATTCCTGACCAGTGGGGGCGTCCTTCCCAGGGAATCTTATAATGAGCTTTTCATGTGTTGGTGATTTTAATTACCCTTTTATTGCTATGCAAATCTCCCTTCATTTAATCTGCCAACGAGGAGGAGGGGATGTAAGCAGCGGAAGAGGAGACGAGATGGAGGCAGGTGTGTCTGCTGCTCAGGTGGGGGCGCTTAGGGGAGCAGGGAAAGGCTGGCCGGCCTAGTGGAGACGGGAGAGCTGAGCCCGCGCTGTGTCAGTGGCTTGGAACACGGGAGGCAGAGCACCAGCACCCGGGACAGCTGCCCATGACCGTCCTTCAGTTCTCTGGAAGTGGCAGCCAGAGGGGGGGATACTGAGGCTCCAAAGTGAGAGAAGGCAGCCAGCGTGGGCTCTGTGTGTGGCCTTTCTACGCACCATGCTGCCTGTCTCCCTCTCCGGAGGGGCCGCTCCTGAGGACAGCCTGTAGCTCTCCAGCAGAGCGGGAATCTGGAAGCCCCAGTAGTGTCCTGTGTTAGGCCGAGAGCTCACCAAGGCTTCTGGCCAGTGCTGCTCGGGACGTGGGGCAGGACAGAGGCAGGAGGGGACCTCTCCCGTGCCATCGCTCCTACACTGGCCATGGCCTCCAGGGTGGGGAAGCCAGGACAGGGCAACCCTAGCTCAAGCCATGGCTTGACTCGGTGGGGGCTTGCCCCTTTGAACGTACTGGGATCCAGGGGTGTAGCTGGGAAAGGCGCGTCCTGTGGGCAACGTTCCCGTATCCCAGACCACCTCCTCCAGCACAGGGGAGCCCCGGACTGCTGATGGGTTATATGTGCTCTTGGAGGCTGGCCGCCCTCAGCTGTGTGTCTTCATGCAGGAGGGCAGAGAGGGGCTCCCCAGAACTTCGGGACAGCTTCAGGTGTGGGTGGAATCGGAGATTTTAAAATGCAGAAGCTGAAGGTAAAATGGAGGAAAAGGGAGACCACGTGGCCAGACAGGAAGGACTCGGGCTCCAAGCTGGACAGAGCCGGTCCAGCCCCTGCCCCGGCGTCTCTGTCCCCCAGTCACCCTGCTTCCCGCTGGGCCTCCTGCATCACCCCACTGTCCTGTCCTGTCCTGTCCCAAACATGAAGAGGGTCGAGAGGGACAAGTTTACATGTTTCAGTGAATGGTTACGTGATCACTTTAATGTGTGTTAAGAAAATATAGCCGTTATATCCAATCTAAAGACTTCACAGACTTTTTTAGTAAATACGGCACTTTTACATACTTAATTTAAACAAAAACTATGAACAGATTTAAATAATACTAAGGGGCTGGATACAGCGATGCTCACTGAGGTGGTGTGGGAGCCAAGTCTGAGCAGCGCTGAGGTACCATGTGGGGCGGAGGTGAGGGTTTGTGGGCGAGCTCACATGCGTGCACCCCACCTGGGCTTTCCACCCGAATGCGTGAGATCCGCCGTCCATCCCTGCCCGGCCCTGCAGGCGTCCCGGCCCCAGGCCCCAGCAGCGACTCCCCCGCCCGTGCTTTCGCACAAGGGAAAAATCAACAAGGCTCATGCACACACACACATGCACGTGCACACACACCCGAAAATCAATTAACTCCCCCAACTGTGTGAACAGTGAGCACACATTCAATAACTCCCCCAACTACTCCACCCGGACCCTGGATGGCTCATTAGATCATACAAGGTGTGGGTAATCACCCGGAAAAACAACACTGCTTCCCTGTGATGCCTGATTTCCCTCCTCTGTCCTTAGCTTCCCTCTCGGCAAAGGGAGAGACTCCGGGTCCCCTGGCCAAGGAGGGCAGCGTGCTGGGGGTGGGCTGGCTCAGGGACTTGGGGTCCCTTCTCAGGCCGATGGAGGACTTTCCACCACTTGGGAAGAAAGCCACAGGAGGCAGCCGCCCTGCAGAGGCGTGGCTGGTCTTCAGGGAAACCCCCGGCCCCAGCCTGCTTCCCTCTCTCCAGCCCGAGTGCGGGGTGGCCTGTCCCCAGGGAGGAAGCACGTGGCTCTTGGTGGAAGACAGGGTTGCCCGCATGCCCAGATTTTATGAGAGTCTCCATTGTGGAGCGGTGGAGGGGAGAATGAGACAAATGGAGAGCAGGCGTAGGTTTCTGGCACGTCACAAGACTCCAGGCCGATGTTGGGGCACGCTCGGCGACTGTCATTTTCACACTAGAAAACCAGGTAGAGGGCGTGGACAGAGCTGGCCTCGGTGCCGGTGCTCACGTCCACAGTGCTCTCAAGGGCTGAGTTGGGGGGGCCACATGCGGGGGTCAGATATCTGAGTTAAAAGCCAAGAGACCACCCGGCTGGCGCGTGTGGGGTCCACACATGTGAGCACACGCACGGGCTCTTCAGGGGAGCCTCAGGTAAGGGGTTCCCCAGTGGCTGTGTGTGCCATGGGACAAGGAGGTCAGGTCACAGAGGAGGGCGCGTGTCTGTCGTGGGGGAGGAAGCCCCTCTTGGAGGCCATGTTGCCTGAGCTGCTGGGCCTCTGGGCCTCCTCAGTGGACCAGAAAGTAACTCTGGCCTGTAGGTCCCTTCTCCGAAGCAGGGACATGGGGGAGGGAATAAGCAGGGCCTGGAAGTTTCCAGACTAAGAGGTAAGAGACCCCGGGGCTGCCCTGGCTCCCCTCCGGGTGGAGAGTGTACAAGACTAAAGAATGTTCCCCAGAATTCACGTCCCCTCAGACCTCAGAACGAGACCTTATTGGCAACGGGGATTCTGCCGACGTCGTGAGTCAAGGTGAGGAGGTCCTGGACGGGGATGGGCTCCGATCCAGTGCCTGGCGTCCTCCTGAGTAGGCCATGCGAAGACACACAGGGGAAGTCGCGGGACGGGGGGCAGAGACTGGAGCGATGAGTGCGCAGGCCCAGCAGCGCCGAGGCCTGCCAGCCACCGCCGGAGCCGTGAGGGAGGCGCTGGACAGACTCCTCGGGGCCCCGCCAGTGCACTGACCCTGGCTTCTGTCTTCCTGAGCCAGGACAGAGTAAGTTTCGGCTCCTGAGAGCCACCTAACGTGTGGCAATTTGCCACGTCAGCCGCAGGAGGCCGAGGAGATGGGGTCCTGCTCTCTCCTTGGCCTCCGATGTCAGGGGAGGGCCCCACACACCTTTGCGGTGAAGGAGTGAGTTGGGCTGAAATCTGCCCCCTGCACCACAGTTTGCAGCATACCCCTGACACCTGTTCAGCGTAGCCGTGCGATGGGGCCAGTGCAATGAAGCTGGAGGGAAGCGTGGGCGAACCTGGGGCTGAGCCCCCTAAGGGCAGGTGGAGCTGGGAGGTGGGGACCAGGCAGAGTCTGATGGGGGACAGAGGCAGACAGAGCAGAAGGTCCAGCTGGCGAGGCCCCTGCCAAGACCTGCGGGGAGCGGGAGGTCGGGGGACATGCCCACCCACCTGCCTGGGAGAGGCCGCGGCAGGTGCATCGGGCCGGCCTCAAACAAGAGACTGGGCGGCAGGATTCAAGTGCTCTACACTTAAACAGGAAGATTAAGCAAGATAGGGGTTGGGACGGGGCCGTCGTCCAAGGGATGTGTCCCCAGAGGCACTCGGCAGCACCACAGTGAGCCACGGAGCACATCACCCAGCCAGGAACCCAGGCGGACCTGGGCCCTCCTGCAGGCACTGGGAGGTCCCATGGATGCGACCCAAGCCTGCTCTCTGGCCCCTCTGAGCCCCGGCTTCCTGGTTTCATAGTAAGGATTGTCATTTCCCCTCGCTGCAGTGCCATAAAGACTACGTGAGAGTATGTATTGGGTGCCTTGCGTGGAAGCCGGCCCACGGCAGGGACTCAGTGGTAGGCAGGTGGCGATGGTCTGCCACCTGTCTGAAGATCCCAGCAGAAACGGGGCCGACAGCACAGGCAGGGATCAGATCAGAGATGGGCATTCAGGGGGCCACGAGGACCAGGGGCTGGGGTCCTGGTCCAGTGTGACGGCTGAGGTCAAGT
Organism: Leopardus geoffroyi; assembly: GCF_018350155.1. Lineage (NCBI taxonomy): Eukaryota > Metazoa > Chordata > Mammalia > Carnivora > Felidae > Leopardus > Leopardus geoffroyi. Next base: position 72,550,549 of record NC_059338.1, on the reverse strand, counting down.
GCAAGCTGGGGCTGGAACCAGGCTGACGGCCAGAGGGGTTCAACAGCTCTACCGTGGCCTCGGCCGGCCTTGCGCAGACAGGGCCCCCGGGAGGGTGGTCCGGCTCCCCACTGAACATCACTCAGGTCCCCCAGAGAGCGAGGGCCTGGGCCCAGGAGGCTTCAGAGCAGGCTTCCTGCTGGAGGCCCCTCCTATGGGTCCGCTCACCTCCATCCGACCGCCTTCATGTGGCCCCTGCAGAGCGGTGGGGGGCAGCTGTCTCCTCTGCACAGACAGCAGGCTCGGAGCCCCCAAGAAAGGCCCTGTGTCTCTTCTTCGCTGACCACCATTCGCTGCATCAAAACACAAAAGCAAGAGAAACACAAACAAAGGATGCCCCAGGGTAGCTCTCTGCTCTGGGATCTACAGCTGAGAGCGACTTTGAGAGGCCATCTGGTCTACCTGCCCCCTGAGCTCAGGCAGGCGCATCTCTAGGGAACCGAGTCTGGGGGTGGAGAAGGGCATCAAAGGGCGTCTGAGCAGCATCTGTCCAGTTGTTGAGTCCTTTGGACTCCGCTGAGCCTGGACTGAACATTCCCAGGGTCTGGGGGCTCACACTTGCTGGACGCTGCTCCTCCGCACCGAGCTGCTCCGCCCCCCCGCACCCCCCACCCCCGCCCCAGAGCATGCTCGCTCTTCACCCATCGGACTCTCACGAATGTGAGAATGTGAGACGCACCGCTTTGGAAGCGAATACGTTTGTCTCTTCCCCAGTTTAATCCATCAAAGGGGCACATTTGTTCACATTTGAACGGCTCTGAAACCAGGATGCATCTTACCATCAATAGTGTCTTACAATATAATTGGCAATCTCTTCTCTTTTTAGTAATGCCAAAAATAACAGTGCATATTAAAATCGACGGTGTCTTAGATTAGATGAAATACAGCTGTGCAAGCAGCTGGCCTCCGTGATGTCACTCACAGCTGCACACAACCAGGTGGAAAAGCACTACCCCACCCCCACCAAAGTCGGAAAGGTTGAGGACGTGACCAAGGTCGCACGGCTAAGAATTCGTCGACCCAGCGTTGGACCCCAGCCCATTGGACGGCTCAGCCAGAACGGCTCACTGTGTGTGTGGCCAGGATGCCCCCGGGTTGGAATAGCAACCCTGCTCCACCCCTGCCCCCCAGCCAAGCACACCCCGGTCGGCCCCTCTGTCCTCAGCCCTCGTGGTACCGAGCCAGGCCGGCTGCAGGGCCTGCCCTCGGCGGAGGCGAGGAGAGGCCGGCTGAGGGCAAGGGGACGTATGTGAAGACTCCCGGGGCTCCTGTCTGCCTGATTTGTCCCTGTCATCTACTTCTGAGCGAGATTAAATCTGGGGGCCACCACTCCCCAAGGGTTTGTCCATCACTGGGCTGCAGGCCTCCTCGGTCATTCCCTCCCCTGGAGCCGCGGCGCCAAAGGTGGTGGCTGAGCACATGGCGACTCTCCCATCACTTTCAGATTCATGCCACCCCCCCCACCCCCCGTCCCCGGGCTGTATCATAGCACCTGTCACAATAGGATCTCGGGGCAGGACTTCCTGTGCCATCTGACAGAGGAGGGGTCCCCCCAGGAGGCCAGAGACGTGGGTGAAGGTCGAGGCGGAACCCCCGGCACAGCTCTCGGGATGTCCCCCCGACAGCGAGCCGACTACGGGTGGGCTTTTCTAGCACATTCTGCACTCCCGCCCAGAGCAAGCATCTCCTGTCCTGCCCACCTCCCCGGGGCGCTGCTGAGGCCCAAAGCCCAGGCATGTGCAAAGACCTCCAAGGCAGATGGAATGGGGCCCCCATCCGCCCCCAGGTCACAGCTCAGGGGGAGCTAAAACGCCTCATTGGTGTGCAGGTGCTGAAAGAATCGGGGTGTCTCTGGGCTTGGGGGCCGCCCTCTACTGCACGCCTGAGCCCTTTCTCCAGGCGCGTCTCACCTGATACCTGGCCTCTTCCGAAGACACGCATGGTAGGGGAGGCCGTCGTAGCCACAGCCGGCACAGCACCTGCCCTCGAGAGCTGACGATGCCCATGCCACACGCCCCACCCTCCGTGTACCACGTGTGGAGGAAACAGTGAGTGGCCTCCAGGATCCAGTTGACCTGGTCCGAACTCCCCCAGTGGGCAGGTCGCTGGAACGTTCTGCGCCAGTTCCCGCATCCAGCTCCAGCTCGAAGGGCTGGGGTGATGGTCGAATGAGATGCCCCAAGCCCTGGGGGTCCTACCCCTGCGCCTGGCACATAACTTAGCGGAAAGGCGGCTGTAGCAACAGAAACCACAGCGAAGCAGGAACACTGTCGCCGTCAGTCCCTCTGGTGATCCCACAGCCTGTGGCCGCCCCTCCCCGGCCCCTCCCCCACACTCCGCCTTCCTCTCCCGTAGCCCATGCATGTCAGGGAGCCAAGGCTGCTGGGCCCTGTTCGGATCCGACCCTCGCCCCCTCCCCAGTTTATAGCAAGACATACCCCACCCACCCGGCAGCTGCGTGGAGCAGTGAGATCTTTGATAGCTGTGCTGTGTCCCCCCATAGAAAAGGCTACAGGCAGATTGAAACGGGGTTCCCTTACAACACCGGCCTGGGGCACGGGGGAATGTTCCAGAGACCTGTTCACGCACCAAAGGAGGGAGCTCTCCTCTTGGCGGCCGCTAACCTCACACCTAGAGAAACAGGCATTTCTCTATGACCCCCAGGTGCGGCTGGCTGGGATGATGGCGTCACACACAGAGTCACGACAGGACTTGACGATTTAGGAGTCAGAACCCCTCCTGAAGCCGTGGCCGCACCCCTCCGAGGTCTCCTGGGGGGCCCACGCATGGGGACAGCGGCCAGGCGAGCAGACAGGGCACCTTCTCCAATGAGCAGGGCTCGGGCAGGCTGGGCCAGAACAGGATTCTGGGGCGGAGGAGTGCAGACCTTCCCCTACCCGAGTCCAAACCCGGATGCGAGCCACCGTCACGGGCCGGCCAGAGCTCTCCAGGAGCCCCGCCCAGCAGGGAGCCCTGGCCCTGGGGTTCCATCAGTGACTGGGTCACTCCTCCCTGCGGCGGGGAGTCGGGGGCTCTTCTCCTCTCCGCCCGCGTGCCCGCCTTACACACTGCCCCAGGCTCCCTCGTTTCCACCTGCTCTCACGCCCAGACCCCTTCTCTCATCTGAGCCACAGCCACAGCCGACCCTGACACTTGCAGAATGAGGGGAGATGTCACAGCGTGGGGACAGACAGGACACTGCGCCTGGACACGAGGGGAGATGATTCCCCAGGTGTGCACCAACCAGCGAGAGGCAGGACACGAGACAGAGAGAGAGAGAGAGAGATGGGCAGGAAACCCTCTCTGCCCTCCTGCCAAGTGTCCCAGGCTTCCACAGACGGGCTGACTGGGGATGCTCCCACCTGGCTGGGTGCTTGTTGAGCGACCCACCAGGCGTCCTTGCAGCTGCCCTCAAGCCGTCGCGGGGGGACAACACAGCGCTCCTTCCCATCTTCTGCTGACTCACACCCCTTCCCCCCTCACCCTTGCCGCCCTAAGATCACAACTCTCCAACAAAGCAGCAGCACTTAACCCCTGCCTCAGGCTCCACTCTCTGGGGAACAGGACTCAGGGCCCTAAGTGTCACATCTGATGACCTTCATCCTGGACACTATGCATGTGGTACAGGAACAAAGGGAAATCCCCCCCTTAACTGTGTTTTCTTCGATAAAGGAGCAGCAAACAGACACAAGACCTCAGGCACATTTATTCACGAGAGAGGTTTTCAGACGAGACGCAGAAAGAACTTTGAAAGCATTCACACCTTTGAGGGAGAGCTAGAAACTCTGCAGCACAGGGGGGTAAATGCTGCCGCGACGAGGGAAGCCCGGGAAAGCGAAGGCAGCCCAGATCGGTGCCGCTGCACGCACACTTTCCAGAGGGAGAGGCTGGCATCTCGGCTGCGTCTGGAAGCACAGGCAGTGGTTCATCTGGGCTAGAGAAGGAGGGCAAGCTGGAGGGATGGAATCAAGGGCAGAGGGCACAGAATACGCCACGTCCAGAGGAGTGAGAGACCAGGGCGCCCTGGGGACACCGGGCCGTTCGGCACAGTTAAAGGTGTGTGGGCGTCGTGGGGCAGTGAGGGCCCGGCTGGCGGGAGGAAAGTCGGGAAAGGCAAACCAAAGACATGGTCTGAGAGCAGGAAGCTGGGCTTCATCCTTGGAGGCGGGAAGTCCCCGCAGGTGACACAGAGGCACGGCATCTTCAGAGACAAGTGGGTCATCCAATAGGTACAGCATGGACGTGGCCCTGGGGGGGCCAGGGGCAGCGAGTCGTGTACAAGAGAGTGAGGGTGGCCGGAAGCAGGAAGGCATGGCAGAGGGGAGGGCAGGGGAGCAGGTTCACACAACTTGACCCTCGTCGGGGCACGGAGTGTCTGGGTGAGACACAGCACGGGGCCAGGTGTGACCCCAGGTTCTGGCTCGAGGTACAGGGTTTTGACCACGGGGTCCTTCCTGGGTTACGCATCTGGGGGGGAGCAGACTCAGAGGGCTTAGTAATGCAATTTGGACACTTTGATTTTTGACACCCCCGGTGTAATGTCCAGGAGAAGACACCCAGGAGGCAACTGGCCCTGGGTGGAGGAGGGCAGAGCTCAGAGGGGAGGCTGAGGCTGCACATAAGAACCCTTTACAAACAGATTCACCGAATCCATGCACAGGATGATACAAAAATGAGCAGAGAGTCGAGGAGAAGAGAGGAGAGGGAGCGAGGGAAGGTCGGAGTAGGGCCAGAACACCAGCAGCACCAGAGGGGGTAGGCAAGGAGATAGGGCCCCGCACAGACTCAGATTTTTTTTAATTCCAGACTTTTAGAAACTTTGATTTGGAAGACACATGAGAGACTGGAGAAGATTTGGGTCCGGTATTTCTTTTCTGTACAGGAACGTCTGCAGCAACCTTGTGTTTATGTAGCTTCTGCTTCAACACCTCCAGTGATGGAGAGCTCACTACCTGTGACTCAGGATGGCTCTTGTGCCAGAAAGTTCTCCTATAAATTGTGACCGAGCTCACCTTGCTGGGCTCCCATCCTCTGGTGTTGGGTTTACCCTCACGGCCATAAGGTACATCCCTTTTCTCTGGCAAAGGATTGAGTGTCTGAGGTCCAAAGACACTGACGGTGTCCCCTGTGACTTCCCTTTTCATATTGACAGGTCATAGTACATAGTGACCATCCACAGTCTACACTGACCACCTGGGGTCCACACTGACCACCCACGTTGACCGTCCTTAGTCCAAAACTATTACCTATTGATCCTGTGTGGAAAAACCTGACTTGCTTGGTCAGCCACAGAGGTGGTGACTTTCACTGGCAGGTCAGGAGTGCAGAGGTCAAGCCCTGCACCTGTGCTCATGTCGGGGGCTGTGGGGTAAAGCTGTCACTGGCACCTGCTGAGAGCAGGTGGGTCCTGGGGAGTGGTCTGGGCCATCGAGGCTGGTCTGGGCCTCCCTTAACTGTCCAAGATCCCATGAGGAACAAAACGTGGCATCTAACCAGGCTCGATACCAAAATCTCACTCTGCACTATGCTAAGTGCCCTTTTCAGTAAAGAGAGGAGTTGGGCCCAAACCCCCTTCCCGGTCTGACTGGTGAGTTATCTGCCACCATGAGCAGAGACGCAGAAGGAGAACATCGCGGTCTGGTGATGGCCTGGGGTCGGTCACTCACGAATCAACAGCTCTGCCTAGTTCTGGGCCACCGTCCTCCCCCCTCCTCACCCCTCCAGCACACCGGCGCCTGTCATCTGCCCCCTCCCCCGGGCACCGACTCCAATGCCAGCCCTTCCTCAGCCAGGCACCTCCTCTCCACCGTGAGCAGCCTGATTCGAGCCACGACGGAGAACGTTCCAGAAACCGGTTTAGAGCACTCGGCGGGCCAGCTGCCTCTGCCTTGCCCCAGAGGCTCCTCACCCCGTCGGTCATGCCCGACCCGCAGCAGGCTCAGCACCGGAGACAGGGGCACCAGATGCCCCTGCAGATGAGCTGATCTCCTGCCTTCTCGGCAGCCGAGAAGGTCTGACAACAGAGGCCTGGGAACCCGGGAGGACCAAGGAGCCCGTGGTCTGACGCGGCACGGCACCCTGATCACCACGCGGTTGGTTTAGGGAGACCCCTGAGGGCGGGCAGAGGAGGCACCGAGTGTGGGTCCCAGCGGTGAGTGGGGAGGCAGGATTTGAATTAAGCACAAAGATAAGGAAGAGAAGACGTCTCAGGGCCATTTTCAGGCACATCACAGGAGGTCTGGCCGTCAGTAACGCCCACGCTGCCCGCTGAGAACTGGGCAGGGGGCTCAGGCGGTGGCCGGGGCCGTGTTTGTTGGCCCCGTGTTTGTCTACTGGAGGCCAGAGCCCGGAGTGTCCTCAACAGGACTTCCTTCTGCTCTGGCTTGACTGCCCCAGGGCAGGAGAGGCGGGGGAGGGGAGAGGCCCCGCAGGGCTGCGCTGAGCTGCCTGGCCAGACCCAAGGGGACAGGACTGAATCTGCTAGAAGGAACAGTGCGGGTGGGGGCCCTGTACCCAAGGCTTGCACAGTCATGACCTCAGGTGCTCACAGCCAGCCTGGAAAGGGGGCTCATCCTGTTTTCACGAGGAGACTGAGGCCCAGAGAGGTGAGGCGACCAGAGTCCGGGACTCCAATAAGGACAAGGAGGGTCCCCAGTCAGCGCCCGGTGTGAGGCCGTGCCTAGATAGGTCAGCTGGGGAAGGGCGGTGGTGGGGAGGCTGGAGCTGCAGGTCTGGACGCACGAGAAGTCAAGACTCCACCACAGCCTCCCCCGGATTTGACCTCCCCCGAGTCCCTCCTCCTGCACCGGCCCTCCTGCCAGCCCCCCAGGGGCCTCACTCTCCCTGCCCCCGGCCCTCTCTCCACTTGATGTGGGTGGGGGCTCCAGGGCCGCCAGCAATGCGCTTGGAACAGTCCCCCAAAGTTTGCGAAGGGCACAAAAAGGAAATGGTAGTTCTGTGGCCACATGGAGGTGGCGGCTGATACTATGGTGACGATGGTTTGGGGCTTCGTGAATGTGTCCAGTCAGCACGCCCTGTACCTTCACCTTACACAGTCGTGTTAATGGGACCTCAACAAGCCTGGAAAACAGGTGTTTGCAGAGCGTAATTCATCACGGCACTGGCCGCACTGACTCGGGCCTGCGTGAATGAGTGGCCGAGAGCCACGTGACCAACGGTGGCCTGATCGTCCCGAGAATCACTGCAGGGCCAGGGGCAAAGGGCCTGGAGGGCAGACTCCAGGCTTGACCCATGGCAGGTTGTCCCCACGATGCTGGGGACGTGGTATGTGCTCGTCAGTGCATGAGAGTGAGACCCATCAGGTCAGGAGGAAGGGACAGAGACCTGGGCTTAGAAATTCTTCGGAATCTGCCTGCCTCTTCCCTCCAACATCCCCCACTCTGTCCTGTCTCTTCTCATGGCCCCTCCCCCTGTGCGGGGCTCACTGACCGCCCCCACCCCCACCGGGGCTACCTGCTCTTCAAGCCTCCAGGCCTTGCTTCGGCTCCTCTGCCCTCCTACAACACCCTCTGTCCCATCTCCAGTCAGCCACGCTGAATTTGTTGCCCCAGGCTCAGGCTGATCCTTGCCTCCTCCATGAAGCCTCCCCTGATAACCTCTCTCACCTCAAGCCCCCTAACATTCTGTGTCTGTCTTCCTGCAGAGCTCGTGCCCATTCAGGGGCATGTCGTATCACGGTGATGGCGGCCAGATCTCAGGGGCTGTCCTTTCCCTGCGGGACTCAGGAGCCGCTCGCTGGAGCAGCGGTGGATGCACGCGTGGAACCCTGATCCAGACAGTTTGTCCTGCTCCCAGCCAAGCCGTCCTCCCACCAGGATGCTCCCAGCTCCCTGGGAGCCAAGCAGGATTTTTGGCTGGCCCGACAGAGGAGACATTCAAAAGCCCAGGCTGCCATATGAAATCTTCTCCTGGCTCCTCCTTTGTGATTTTCAGGCTAAAAATAAAACAGTCGGGGACCCCGGTGGCTGCCATTGTCGCTGCTATTGAAACGTGATGAGCGCCTGATCAGAATTATTATGCATTGTTGACAGGGAGGTAACCGGCACTTATCTCCCAGTGCCTTTAAAAATAGAGCCTCTTCCTTTTGTGCCGGGGCAAAGCAATAATTTAGATAATTGAAACTCTGAAATGAGTTGGAGACGAATCACTGTGGCTTTGGGCCTTTTATGATACTTTCTCTTTGTATAAAAAAGAATGGAATCAGAAGAATGCTTGGCTCCAACAAAGACCCTGAGAGGACGAATGTAGTCGGCGTGAAAGCAGTGTTGCCCGTCTCCCTGGCTCCAAGTCCAGATCACAGACCTCCCTGCTCCCTCGGAACAGTATCAGCCCTCCGAGGCTGGGGCCGCCAGTCTGCTTCTGGCTGGGCCTGAGGAGCGCTCCGTGCGATGGGCGGAGTCTCTGCGGGGGCGGGGCTTCCGGGGGCGGGGCCTCACGCCGGGAAGGCCTTCCGTGGGGTGGGGCTTCCCCTGGGGAGGAGCTTCCCTAGGGGGGGAGGAGCTTCCCACGTGGGAGGTGCTTCCCCCAGCGGGGAGAGGGAGGTCATCTGGACCAGCCCCTCGGATCCCAGCCCTTGGGGTGGTTGCCCGGGATTCGTGAATGACAAGGCTTTGGTGGGGTTTAAATCCCACCTCAGTCACTGACCACCCGTATGACCCTGGAAATAGGTCGGGCATCTCCAGGTAAGCTTCCTTAACTGTAAATTCGACCTACATTAGTATAGGTGGGGCATAAGGATTAAATCCCTTAATTTATAAAAAGCATCTGGTTAAGAATAAGCTGTCAGTAAATCTATCTATCATCCACCCATCCATCCACCCGTCCATCCACCCACCCATCTACCCATCCATCCATCCACCCATCCATCCATCCACCCATCCATCCATCCATCTGTCCATCCATCCATCCACCAGTCTGTCCGTCCATCCATCCATCCATCCATCCATCCACCCATCCTTCCATCTGCCCATCCATCCATCCATCCATCCATCCATCTGTCCACCCATCCATCTGTCCATCCATCCACCCACCCATCTACCCATCCATCCATCCATCCACCCATCCATCCATCCATCCATCTGTCCACCCATCTGCCCATCCATCCATCCACCCATCCATCCATCCATCCGCCCATCCATCCATCCGTCCATCCATCCGCCCATCCATCCATCCACCCATCCATCCATCCATCCATCTGTCCACCCATCCATCCATCCATCCATCTGCCCACCCATCCATCCACCCACCCATCTATCCATCCACCCAACTAACCACCCACCCATCTATCAGCCCACCAGCTTATCTATCCATCCATCCCTACCCTCCACATTCACCGATCTATTTGTCCATCCTTCTTCCCTTCTTCCCTTCACCAGTACTACTAGGTAGGCCACTTTGTACCAAGGGTTGTGACAAAGTTCATTAGAACCAGGATTCAATTCATCTTATCCAACCCCATGCTTTTCCCACAGTCCTGAGCTGAGACAGAGAGATGAAAATGGCTCAGTGATTCAGGGTTGAGTGGTCCTGAGACCAGGCTGGACTGTGGTGATGTTAGTGATCATCACTGATTCCTAGGTGTCCCCTCCTGGGCACAGAGATCTGCCCTTCCCGTCCCCTTGTGGCTGGGTGGAGCCGTGCAGGTGGTATATCGGCTGGACCGTGCACCAGCTGGTGTGAAACCCTCTCCCTTCTTGCTGGAGCAAGCAGGATCTGGGAGGTGGTGGCCATCCCATCGGCAGGGGTACCAAGCTATGGCAGTGAACAGAGCACCCTGCTGACCCATGCGAGCGTGTGAAGTGAGCCATCGTGGTGGTAAGCCATGAGATGTGGGAGCTGTTACACGGCAGGACTCAGTCCGTCCTGACCGGCCTCCCACGTGCAGGCCTTCTGACCCTGCCTACCCTCTGCATCAGTCTCCCGGGGCTGCCGTGACGGGGTGCCACAAACTGGGGGGCCCCAAACCATAGACACATATACCCCCACAGTTCTGGAGGCCAGAAGCCTGAAATGGACATGTTGTCAGGGCTTGGTTCTGTGGATTCTGACGACGACCTGTTCCGGCCCGTCTCCTAGCTTCCGGGGTAGCCATCGGGCCTTGGCAGGCCTCGGTTTGTGGCCGCGTGGCTCCAGTCTCCGCCTCTGTCTTCACACAACCTCCCCTCTGTGTGTGTCCCAGTGTCTCTCCTCTTACGAGGACACCAGTCGTTGGCTTACGGGCCTGCCCCACTCCAGTTTGACCTCATCTTAACCAGTTACATCAGCAAAGATCCCATTTCCCAGTAAGGCCACATTTTGAGGTTCCAGGTGGACATGAATTTTGGAAACACTATTTAACTCTGTATACCACCCCCACCCCAGCTTAACTTGGGTCAACAAACGTTTAAAGAAGACTCACTATGGTGAGTTGGGTGCTTGGGTGACATAAGTGAGGAGACGGGGATGAAGCATTCCATAGCAGGTGGAACGTTGGGGACGATGGACTTGGACGAGTTCACAATCTGATGGCAGAGGCAGGAGAGCCCTCAGACAGTCTCAGCATGGCAGACGGGGGCGTGGGTGAACCACCGGCTGCTGCTGGTGCCTCGTGAGTCTCGGGCATGTGTCTGTCGCCCGCCTCTCTGCCTCCAGCTCCCAGTTCAGAGCTGCACTGGTGGGTGCCCGGGAACTGTTGGGGAGTCCATCACTCACCCTCACATAGCACCCGACGTCTCCTGCCACGCTCACTGTTTGCAGACCATCTGTGAGTGATCGCAGCCCAGGCCAGTGTGGCCGCAGCCCAACTGGAAAGGCCCTCGATGTGCTCAGGAAGGCTGGCCCGGGCGCCTGGCTCTCTCACAGTCCGTGGCTCTTAAAAAGCACCCACAGGGCCGACTCATCATGCCAAATTCCCTGGGCATGTGTCAGCCCCACCGAGCAGGGAAATATACAGGGGAACTTACGTGCTTCTGACTTCCAGCCCGATTTTCTGGGTGGCAGCTCAACCCACCTCCAGTTCTTGGGAGGCCAGAGCTGGGGACCACGGCCCCTGCCCTCACTCAGCCCACAATCCCCAGGTCCGCTCCCGACGATTGTCGCGGTCCACGCTCCCGTGGGCTCACTTCCCCCTGGCCTCCCCAAGGGGGTGTCGGCCTCTTCCTGTCTGAGTCTAGAGAGCGTGGCTGACCCCAAAACTGCCCAGGCCACTCCTGAAGCCCAGGGCGCAGTTTAGGGGGACATGTACAGAATGGGCGTTCAGAGGACACTGACCACAATGCCGAGGGGGTCCGTGAAACATGCTGGACAAGAAAGGAAAGGCGGAAGGGAGACAGGCAAGGAAGCTGTATCTCCAGGCAGACGTCAATGAGGGGAGAGAGGCGGGAGGGCTGCGACCACTGTGGCTATGTCTCCTACTGGCCATTTACGTCTGTGTGTCTGTAATAAGACACAACATGCTGTCACGGCGCCCTGGCAGCAAATGGACACAGCAGGGACGTCATATGCACCCGGGGTTCTCCAGGGAAAGAGGAGACCAATGCGGAGGGTTCTAGATGGAGAGAAGCAGGGCAAAAAGGCGGACGTTGCAGAGATTTGAGTGGAGCATCCACTAGGGACAGGCTGCGATGGCAGGTGGCGGGCTCCCCGCCAGAAAAGCGTTCCAGAAGATCCCAGGACACTCAGAGCCCAGGGGCTTGGGCTTCGTGGGTATTTTCCTGATTCTTTAGGTGAAGCCTCCACTTTCACTCCCAGTTAATCAAGCTAATGTTACCAGCGGCCAGTCCGTCAGTTAGAGACAAGTGGGTGTCCACTTGTTTGCTCTTGGGGGACCTTGGTCCCCTGGCTCCTACCTGAGGTCACCTGGGATCTGCTTTTCTTTGGAGCCACTGTCATCTGGATCCAGGGTCTCCACGGCCCCAAGCCTCGTTGGCCTGGCTGTCCTGCTAGAGGCTTGCACTGAGGGGTGGGGGCAGTCGTATGCGGGCTGAGGGGCTCGAGGCATGACTCTCCGGGACACTCACGAGCAACAAAGCAGACGATCCCGCTTTGCCTCTGGTGAGCACCGGTGGGTGTGAGGGCAGAGCGAGCGGGGAGGGCCTGCCTGGGCCCCCAGGGGCCCGGGTACCTGTCCCCCACCTCTGAAGGTGTCGGCAGGAGGCGAGAAGGGCACACAGAACCCTTGGGAACAGGATCGCAGCGGCACTTGGCCCCAACCTTGGCCCCAGTGCACATCCGCTGTGCGACCTGAGCCAGAAAATTAACCTCTCTGAGCATATTTTCTGAGTGGCAGATTGGGGCTGATAAAAGGAATCAGCCACGAATGGGGGATTAAATGAGATCGCTTATTTGGCAGAGTTCCTGACTCAGCCAGGGGAACAGTCATTACCCTGTTGAGGCTTGAGAGGCTGGCCTCACCTCTGTTCCTTGCTTCTCGACAGCCCCTGTGCCCCTGTGTGCCTCCGTGTCGTCTAAGCACCCTGGCCCGGGACCCGGCCCCTCCACTCCCCGTGCCCTCCTTGGCCTGGCCTGTCCCCGTGCCCACGCCAGCTCAGGCTTGCTCAGGGGGCTCCCCGGCACCGTGGCCGGCCTCTCCTGCAGACTCCACGCGGATTCCCAGCCAAGAACTGCCAGGGCCCGTCTGCGCCCTGGGTTAGTGACCAGAACACGGAGCACACACGGGGGGCTGACAACAACGGGAATGGACTGTGCCACCGTCGTGCGGGCCGGGGTCTGCAATCCAGGTCTGGGGAGGGGCGTTTCCTCTTCCAGCCTCTGGGGCTCCGGGGTCCGCGGGCTTGTGGCTGTGTCCCTCCAGCCCCCTCCACATCCACAGGGCTGCCCTTCTCCCTGAGCCCTCCCCTCTTCTGCTGCCTAGAAGGACACTTGTCATTGGGTTAGGCCCCCTGAGTAACCCAGAGTGATCTCACGCGAAGACCCTGAACGTCATTCTATCTGCAAGGACCCATTTTCCGAATAAGGCCACGTCACAGACCCCCGAGGCCTCTGTTCCCGCCCTTCTCTCCTCAGTCACCACCCAGCCCGTTCACATCCGACCGGGCTGGACCAGGAACCAGAGTGGGGCCAGGCTGGCGCTGACCCCAAAACAGGGTCGAGGGCTGCCCATCACTACCCGCCACCTCCCCCCCCCCCGCCCCGCCCCGGACACTCAGGAAATGACGAGACCCCAGAGCCTGGTCCGGGTTACACGAGAGGGTGCTTTCGGCCTTGTCGTCCTCAAAGTTAGCAGATTCTCGGAAGTGATGGGACAACAAACGCCTCCGAGAGGTCACAATGGGTGATATTCAAACAATGTGTCATGACCTCAACCCTTTCCTTCCTTCAGCACGGGCTTACTGCTCAGACTGCGTCCTCCACACCAATCTCGTCTGGCATGGGGACCCCCACAGCCAGCCCCTCCCCCACCTCTGGAAGATGGGCCGGTCCAGGGTGACCCAGCCGCCAGGGCTGGCCCAGGGCGTGAGGCCAGTGCTCCTCTGCCTCCGTGCATCCTGCACACATATCTAGGACAAAACGGTTAGGAGGAGTTTATGCCGTGGGCCTCCCATAAGTTCTGTCCAGCAGCACATATGAGTTTTCGATTACATTTTCGTAAAAGATAGAGGGACAGCCTTCAGATGGATCTTTCTTATTATGTTCCTCTATAAAAGCTGGGGACAGAGTGTTAAATCACAGCCCCGGGAAGGAAGCATTCCGGAGAGAGCGTGCGTGTTCCGCTGCTTTAACCTGACCCTGGGACCCCGTCATCAGCGCCGCGTGTCACATCTGGATCTGGGGACGTAAACACGACCCGTGTCAGGTTTCACAACGTTTACCGAGCAGTAAGGGTCTTCATGATTTTTTAATTGAAACAGAATGAATGCACAATGTCTGCTGAGTTTCAAGTGTGCAACATAAGCCCTCCTTTCTTCAGATCCGCGTCGTCACCGGGCCGGCCCTGCTGGGCAGCGTGGACGCGTGCGGGGATACGTCTTAGGCCACGTGGGTGTCGACCGCGCCACCGTGGAAAGAAAGGCGAAGCCGTTCAGTCGCCCATCTCTTCGTTCCGTCGCTCATTCTGCAAATACTTGCTGGATGCCAGGTGGGTGTTGTGGGGCAGTGATACTCTCGACGAACCCGGCGTCACTCTCGGGGCAACGGGAATGGTGATGAGGACGTCGGGGGGCAGGCTGGCGGCAGCTGCCACACCGGCCGTGGGCCCGTGGGGCCCTGGCAACACAGCTCAGCGCCAGCCCTAGAAGAGCCCCCACGAGCGTCCTGGGGGTGCGGGCAGGGGCCACCTGCAGCGCAGCCAGAACCACACAGGTCAGCAGGAACCCACGTGCGCCCCGCCCGGCTTTTCTGGGGCGCCAGCAGCGGTTCCGACAGAAACGGGCCAGCCCGGGGTCCGCGGGAGGGAGCCGCACGGTGCCAAGCGTACCAATACGAGGACACAGACGCTCACTTCTAATGGCGGGAGTCCGTCAGCACTCGGGCAGGGACCCCGAGAGCGGGAGTGAGGCCGAGGCCACCGCGTCTGGAGCGCCATCCAGAAGCTTCGAGTTGCGCACGGGCGACGTGCGGAATTGCGAATACGCGAAATCGTGAAGAGAAACGAAGGGCAGACAAGAAAGACCACAGCGAATGGGTTTGGAACACCTGCTCTCTGCCGAGCGCCTTCATCGCGCTGGATCTTGTCCCGACAACACCCTGCACACGAAGCCCTGGAGCCCACTTTCCGGAAGAGAGCACCGGAGCACGGACGTGCCAAGGACTCTCCGAGGTCCCACGTCGTGTCGATGACAGAGCCTACCGCAGGGACTCCCGTGGCTTCTGGAACCTGTCCTGTTGCTCCACGAGAAGCTTATTGTTATTTAAAGGAGCTAAAACATTTTTTCTCTCTGTCTCTCTGTCTCTCTCTCACACACACACTTGCACACACGCATGCACACATTCACACGTGCATGTGCACACAGTGATCTGGACCAGGCACAGGAACCAGGAGGCTGATTTCAGGGCGAACGCAAATACGGAAAACAGAGCGACCCGGACAAATGTGGAGTCGGCACGTGCCTTGGACCGTCTGTCCCTCAAATGCCAAGTGTCTCCAGTGGGCTTTTGGCAAATGCCAGATCACTGTCACTTTGTGGCCGGGCTCCCTGCTGAATGCCTGGAGTGTCACTATTCTCGGCAGCTGATCAAAGAATGTGATGATCTGGGTTAATGATGTCGCAATTGCCTGAATGATCGGAATCAGGGAGAAGATATTATAGGAACTGACCCAATTCCTTCAACCGGCCTAACAGCAAATTGAGCTGTGACACGAAGGGGAAGGGAGAGGGAACCGAGCCCCCACTACGTGCTGGGCACTGGGCAGCTGTCCCATCCCTCCTCGGAAGCAGCAACAATGAAACAGCAAAAGCGAGGCCAGTTTATGGAGCCCACGGTTGGCACTGGGCCCCATGCGTCTCTCTGCCCCCACCAGCCCGGCAAGACCAGAGCTCGGAGCTGGCTCCTAAGTGGTCTGGACTTCACAGAAGTGCAGGGCTGCTGGGCCCCCAGGGTCGTGCTGGACCCGGAAGGGTGATGGGCAGACACCGCCCGCGCTCTGACCGCATCCTCGGGTCCCCGCACCGTCACACACACTGGAGGGTGCCACCCGCAGCCGTGTCTGCCTGTCCCTCCTACAGCCTCCTTCTCTCGAGTCCACAGACCCCGTGGCAGTCCCACCCTGCTGGGCTCTTTCAAATGTCTCATGAACTAGAAATATGTGCAAAGAAGCTCAGATTCTCTACTAACCAAAGGCATGCGCTTTTACGTAAGATGTTGCTACCAATATTAAAGTGGTAAATTCCTGACACTCAGCTCGGGCGAGGATAAGTCAAGACTAACATCTGTGTGTGTGTAGGCTGCTAATAAATGCCCCTCAAAGTGACTGCAGCGGTCACTGCTGTGTGAACTGGCCTGGACTGCGGGGCCCAGACCTTTGGTTGAATACCGGTCTCAACATTGCTGTGAAGACGTTCTCTAGGTAAGAATAGATCCACAAGGGGTGGATTTCAGTAAAGCAGATTGCCCTCCATGACGTGGTGGGCCTCATCTAATCAGGAGATGGCCCTAAGAACAGAAGGGAAGTCTCCTGGAGAAGGAACTTGATCTCAAGGCTGTCACAGAAACCCTACCTGAGTTTCCAGCCTGCCACCCAGCCCTGTAGATTCCAGACTCAACGGCCCCACTGTCCTATGAGCTGGTGACCCAGCGGCCCATGTCGCTGGCCCTAATATCCCATGCCTGGCATCCCGTGGTTATGTGTCCAGGCATCAGCCTGTGCAACAGCAAGGAAGGTGAAAACACTCGTGTGCACAGGAGACAGAAGTCACCGGAACGGGTACCTGGACGCCATGCAGTGCCTGAGAGTGGAGGACGGGTGAGCACTCTGGGGGGCGTCTACGCAGGAAGATGCCGACCTGAAACGAGAAAGGGCGGTGACCAGCACCAGTGTGCACACGGTCCTCTACG
Source organism: Leopardus geoffroyi (assembly GCF_018350155.1). NCBI lineage: Eukaryota > Metazoa > Chordata > Mammalia > Carnivora > Felidae > Leopardus > Leopardus geoffroyi. Next base: position 72,533,998 of record NC_059338.1, on the reverse strand, counting down.
TTTGCACACAGCCTCACGGAGGTGTGCATAATTTATCTACAGGATGTTATGGTTGGAGACAGTCTGGAAGGATGAAGTCAAAGAACCCATGTGGCATCTTCCTGGAAACTGCAAACAGCCACCCCATGACCTCCGATTGCACCACAGTCTGATACTGCTTCCTCCCCCGGCCCCTTTGTGCAGTGAACAACACGCACAGCCACACGGGGCAGCCTAAAATATTAACTCTGAGTCGGAATGGACTATGAGTCATTGCTATGTTTTTACTTATGCTTACAACATTTTCTAAGATTTACGCCCTGAGTGTTGACTGATTTCTTACCAGAGGAGAAATAGAGCCCTAAGCTCGCATTCTCCCAGCTGCCGAGAGAGGAGGGGTCGGGACATCACCTGCCCGGCATGTGAATGACCAAGTGCCCCCAGGCCTCCGTAGCTTCTTTGGAGCCAAAGATTCTAGTGCTCTGAACCCGTGACCTGTGCGGACTCTTCGTGGGGAGTCAGGTTCAGATGCCCCCCCAGGAGAAGAAGGATCCAGGGTGACGTCCCCTCGAAGTCCGGCTCAGTGTGTAGGGAACTATCCCCTCCCTCCCGGCCTCCTGCAGAGTCAGCCCTCCGGACCCACCCCCGCCCCCACACCCCCCGGGCTCTTCCCTACTCTGCTGTGCCTGGCTGCTAGCCCCAACAGCATCACACACACACCGCCCACACAGAGACAGACACACACGTGTGCACACACAGACGTACACAGGCCTGCATGCACACACGCCCAACACACACAAGCACGCGTTGCACACACACGCACAGCGGGTGTAACTTCACTGACTGGGCATCGGCTCATTTGTCAGGAAGCACTTCTTTGACTTTAGCATAACTGCCCCCACACATGCCTCCCACCCCCCGACCTTACCTCTATGTTCTGGATGCTCAAGGAGAGCATTTACTTCCTCTCTCATCCGACAAAGCTTCCTCGTTACCAAAAGAATCCAGTCTTGGATTTGATCGATCCATTCGTGCATTCGTTCCCTCCACAAACTTGTATTGAACGGGCGCCAGACCCTTGGGAGGTCCTGTGAGCAGGGTGAACACGGAGCCTGGTCCTCCTGGCTTACTGTCTAGATCGGAGACACCCGGACTCATCCATTCGAATGGCGGTATGACCTCCCACTCATAAGCAGCACAAAACCAGAGGACCACAAGATGCCCAGACCAGGGGGGACGGTGGCTTCCGTGACAACATTCTTGTTTTGGAGGACCAGAGCTTAGTGTGTGATCAAGGTCAGGGCTCAGCATGCGGCCAGGGACAAGGTTCAGCATGGGACTAGAGTCAGGGCTCAGAGAGTGACTGGGGTCAGGGGTCCACGTGTGGTCATGACCAGGGCCCAGTCTGTGGCAAGGATTCTGGGGCTTGGGCTCAGTGTGTGCTTGGGGTCAGGGCTCAGTCTCAGCGGCGGGCCGGGGCTCTCGACCTCCCTGCTTTACCCGTGTCCCTCGCTCCGAGAACAACCCCTGCCTCTCGCTCTGGCCCAGGGTGGCCTGGCCTCTGGGCCTGTGCACCTTTTCCCGTGGAAATCCCCTTTGGTTCTAGCCGTAATTATGTTTAAAACCCCCATTCTAGCTGGGGGATGTCATCAGGGAGCAGGAGCTCAGAGCCAGGGTGCTGAGGAGAAGCTGAGCGTGGGGGGCCCGGACAATTCCTCCGCAACCCAATCAGGGCTCCTGCACACCCGGATTTGCATAAATCTCTAAGCCGATTAGGGGGACGTTCAGAGTTAGCAGCGCAGTACTGAGCCAGCGAAGCGGGCGCCCTCCCTCTCTGTGTGGATTAATTGCTCCCATCCCAGCTGGCTCCAAAGCCGAGTTCATTATGCCCCACCCCGCCTCAAGCCCGCTCCTCCTCCCAGCTCCTCCCCTGCTTGCTTCGTGCCACAAACTCAGAATCCGTGTTACCCCAGATGCCTCCTGTGTGCTTTCCATCCGGCCTACCACGTCTGTCTCCTTTGCTCTGTCCCCTCCCCGCCAGCCACAGGCCACCCTCTCCAGCTTCACTGTCCCCTGGGTATCCCTGACACCGGCCCTCTCCTCTGTCCATTCTTGCTCTGAGTCCTCACGACAAATGCCCTCTGGCACCTGCCCCCCCGGTCCCCCAGGCCCTCCCGAAGCAGGGATTGCTCTGTTCTCAGCCCTGGCCCCGCTGCTCACCTGAGGGAGCCGTGAGGCCGGGCCCAGGGCGCTGGCCCAGGGCACACCGTCGGCACACAGCCGTGGTTTGACGTCCACAGCTCCCGTCTCCTGCAGGACGGGGTCTCCCTGACCCTTCAGCTCTCGCCTCCCCAGGAGCACATCGTCCTGGGCCAGGTTGCCCTTCTGTCCTGGGGCTCCGGGGAGAACGCCCATCCAGGAGAGGGTCTTCACGGAGGCATCACTTACATACAGAACGTTGTTACCCCCAGAGACTGACCTCTGGCCTGAGGTTGGCACCCTCTCCTCCTGCTCCCCTGGCCTCTGAGAAACGCACCGTGAGGGGGCTCGTGTCCCCTTGGCCCACCCCAGCTGCTGCAGCAGCAGAAACACTGGGGATGGTGCTGGCTGGGGTCGCAGTGCTGTCCTTGTGGGGGCCCCACTTGGCTGTGTGACCAGGTCAAGCCTGTCCCTCGCTGCGAAAATGAGAGAGTGGCTGGGCTGATTTCTGAGCTTTGCCTTGGTTGCAACACCTTAAGTCGGTGAATAAATTGTGACCCCCTCAAATGAAGTGATGCATTCATGCACAGTCCTCAGAAGCTCGGTGGAGGAGTGAGCACAGAGTGTGAGGGCAGGCTTGCGAGGGACCGGGATCCCTCACTGGTGTGACAAAGATGTGTGGGTAGGGGACTTGGGGGCGACCATCAACACCACCATCCACACCATCAATGCCGTCATCATCATGAGAACCACCGTGGTCATCCTACTATAACACCATCATCAACATCTGCCCCAACTCTCCCGGGGTCTCATAAAATAAGAACAGGGAAGCTGATCACCAACTGCCCCCACCCGCCAGAGCACTATGGACAAGGTTCTGAATAGGCTGTACCAAGTGATTCCAGATGCCCTGGTCCCGCTTGGGAATCTCCCTGTCGAGCAGGCCCCACTCCAGTCTCTGCCCTGCAAAGCCGCAGACCTCAGACATCGCCAACCGCAGCCCCTGCTCCCTGCTCCCCCGGGGGTCTTAACCAGCAGCCGTTTGCTCTGCATAGGACCCAGGAGCACAGGAGGATGGGCTGGACCGAGAAACCTGTGCGACCCTGGGCACATCTGTGCTCCCTAGCCCTCTGAGGGGATACTGAGCGATTCCTGATGGAAATCCCATCCCCAGCCACCCCACCCAAGGTCAGCATCTTGAGGGTGCCTAGCATCTGAGCCAGGACATCTAGCCTTCTTCTGACTCAAGCTGCCCGGGGGTCCCGGTTTCTGCCAACACCATGGTCTCTCTCTCTGAGACTGTATTCATTTCCTGTGGTTGCTGTGACAAATTCGCACCAACCCGGTGGCCTCAAATGACCCAGCTATTTTCTCATAATTCTATGTGAGAAGGTCAGATGTCCAAAGCCCAGGCACAGCAGGAGCACCCTTCCCGGAGGCCCCAGGGAGGGGACACTCCTTGCTTTTTGCAGCTTCTGGTGCCCTTGGCATTCGTGACCATATCTCCCTCTGTGCACACGGGGCCAGGCCCCTGCCTCCTGAGCGTGGCTGGCTCGCGGGCCGGCGCAGACCTCCAGGAGGGCTCCCCCGCTGGGACACGGGACCAGGAGACAGAATTCGCGAGGTCACACTGGGTGCGATGAGTGCCCACACGGGGCCAAGGCTCCATGTCTCCTCTGAGGCTCTCGGGCTCCAGGGAGCAGCAGGGGTGGGCTCGGCCGGGCCACCTCATGTCCTCTGCCCCACCTCAGTTACCCAGGAGCACCCTGAGAAGGACAGGGCCCTCGGCTCCTGAGCCCCTCGAGCGCAGGCTCCTGCATCCTGGGTGTCCTGCCAGAAGGAAGGTCACCTCGGTTCCCTTGATGACGGTGGCAGAGCTGAGCTCTCAAACGCAGGAGCCCCTCAGGGTCACAGAGCAAGAGGCCAGGCTCACATCTAAGCCAAGTCTCCCTGTGTCCAGTCACCAGGAAGCCCTGCTGTCCCTGTGTTGGGGTCACAGGGCAGCTCAGTGCCTCGAGAGCGCCGACCACAGAGAGCCTGGCCCTTCCCCACGTCAGGGGGGATGTGGGTCGGGGGGATGTGGGTCAGGAGGCCGTGCTTCCGGCCCCAGGGACAAGCCTCTTGTTGTGCGTCCCCGGGTACAGCCCCTGGACCCTCCGGGCCTCTGACGGGTCACCTGAAAAGTGGAAGAGAGAGTTCCTCCTTCCCCGGTGAGGCCCTGGGTCTGAGAGGAGGGTGTGAAGGCGCCCGGAGGGAGGAGGGAAGCACAGGCCCCAACGGCCACCCAGAAGCTCAGGCCCCAGGGCTGGGTGGGAGGCCAGTCGGCCGCTGACCGCCAGATGCTGGCTTGGCTGGTTGCCCAGCACACGGCCTGGGGACAGAGCTGGACCCAGCACCTGGGCTGGACACCCGGCTCAGCTGTCTCTCCACCCCCCTGCTCAAGAACCTGCCGTCTCAGCCCCTCCCTGGCCACCACTTGGATGCCCACCCATCATGGCCCACCGATGCCCACCTCTCTGGGGCGCCCTCCTTGCCGACTGTCACCCTCCACCTCTGTTGGACACCAGGGAGTCCGACCCTCAGGGCCGCCCATGTTCCCCGAACAAGGACAGAGCACATCCTGGCTGCAGGCGTGGAGGTGTCCCCGGGTGTCCCCTGGGGAGTGCGAACAGGCAGTTATCACCCCCGCCCCGCCCCTGCCGCCCTGGGGGCCTCCGGCAGGAGCTTGTCTCCAATTTCCAAGCATAAATGGCAACTGTCTGTGGCTCCCACGCCCCCAGGCCTGGCTCTGCCAGATCTCTGGATGGCTGACAGCTGTCGCACGCTGTGGCGGGCATATGCTTGCCCAGCCTCACCCCGCCAGCCGGCCGGGCCGTCTGGAGCCGGCGATGGGAAAGCGGCCCTCGGGCCCCAGGCCCTGCCCCTCTGTGCTCCTGCAGGCTTCTCCGGCTCCCCAAGGGGCAGCACGGCCAGGCCTTCTCGGCATTCCTTCTCCCTGGGCCTCAGTTTCTCCTCTGTACGCAGAGTCAGGCCCGGCGGCCCCTGAACCTCTGCCAAGTCTGTCATCCCAACAGAGACGCACGAGGCCCTGCCTGGAACTGAGGGGCGCAGGCAAGGATGAGGCCCTCGTTTTCCACAGGGGTGCCCACTCTGGTGCATGGGCTGGGAGGTCAGGCAAGGGCCAGGGAATTTTGAGCGGTGGTTGGGTTAGAAAACTGTGGTCCCAGAGCAAGATGCCCTCTTCTAGCCCCCTCTCTAGCTCCCCCTCTAGCCCCCTTCTAGCCCCCCCCAGCCCCCCTTCTACCCTCTTTCTAGTGCCCCTTCTAGCCCCTCTTTCTATCCCCCCCTTCCAACTCTCCTTCTAGTCTCCCTTCTAGCCCCCCTTCTAACTCCCCGCTTCTAGCCCCCTTTCTAGCCCCCATCTAACCCCCCTCTAGCCCCCCCTCTAGCTCCCCTTCTAACCCCCCCTCTAACCCCCCTCCTAGTCCCCCCTTCTAGCCCCCCTTCTAGCCCCCGCTGAGCAGACTCAGGTCTGAACCCAGGGCCCAAGGGAAATGGACAGCCAGACAGGCTGGAGCCACCACCAGATCATGGGGCTGGCGGGTGACATTGGGTGATATGACACCAGGGGCCATCACTACATACACCCCTCTTGTCCTCGGGGAACAGACTTCCATGGGAGGATTTTGTGATTTGGGAAAAGTATGTAGGTTCCCAGGGGGACCAGACTCGACTGGCCATGGCCCACAGAGGACCAAAAGCCAACGCAGGGAACGTGGCCAACTGGTGAGGAAGGCAGCTCTGCCCGGGCCCTTCCCCAGGGGTCAGCACGGCGTGGTCTGGGGGGACACGGCCAGCCTCTGTGTATGGACACGGCCAGCCCCAGTGGGAGGGGGGAGGCGGGAGGGCTCTGAGCAGGGCAGGTGGTGGTGGAGTGGGAAGGACATAGGGGCTGGAGCAGAGTGATCGTACCTCGCTAGGCTGGGGGCGGGTGGGGGTGGGGTGGGCAGTAAGAGGATGGGGCCTTCAGGGGAGACCATCCCCAACCGTGCCATGCACAGACAGCAGGGGACGCCAGGAGGGGTCCGGGTAGATTCTGGACATACCTCTGCCCCTAATACCAAACTCGTAGAAGCACAAAGTCAGGGAACCACAGAAGATCCTTGACTTTTTGGAAATGACCTTGACCATGGTGTCTGGGGTTCTGAACCGCCCCTGAGGGCCAGGAGTTGCTTGGTTAATTTTTGCGCCAGAAATTAACCGTGCAACATCAGATGCTAGAATCGTGCCTCAGACAACTATTCTTTGAGGCCACACCAGGGCTCTCCCAGGACATTTCCTCCCTACAGACCTCATGACTGACCTCTGCCCCCTTGGGGCATGCCTCAGCTCCGTGGAGGGCGGGGTCTCCACGACCTGGATGGGCACCTGGCACACAGTGGGCGCTCAGTCAGGGTTTGTTAAACGAGGCCTTGTTGCAGGACACCTGGCACAGAGGCGGTGGTCACTCTGAGTGGTCCTCTTGTGTACTGAGTATATGACCGTCACCAGGCGGGGACGCAAAGGCCCTCGGGAGCCCTTGGGACCAGGTAGGGCTGCTCAGATGAGCTCGTGGCAGAGCCATCCATGAGCTCACACGGCCCCCGCGGGGTCAGGGAGCCACAGCATCTGACCACGCAGCCAGCTCAGCCCCGGGAGGGTGGGCTGGGCAGCGGGCGGCCGGGGTGGCCCCCGGGCTTTGCCTGTGAGGCGGGGGCAGCCCCCAGGAAGGTCAGCTTGCCACAGAAAATGCCCTTCCTTCCACACATTTCCTGGACGATTACAATCTCTCGTGCTCATGTTTGAAATTTGCTTCTGCTACATTCCGCCCTTCCTCTGGGACAAACAATTCTTCTGGTGTGGAGGGACCTGCTGACAGCCAGCTTTCTGTTCATCTCTTTCAGATGCAAATTCCCTGATGGGCACCCTCTCCTGGCTGCTTTCTCCCCAGGGGAGCCGACTGATCTCTGTGCAGCCTGGGGGCAGCCACGGGGCGGGGTGGCCCTTGATTACCTGCTTCGTCAGCATTGAGGGCCCCTCGTCCGGCTGCCCACACCACAGGACGGACAGGCTCGGAGCCTTGCTGGTGCAGGTGGGCATCTGTGCCCCCCCATCTCCCCCCCCCCCCAGCTGCCGGCCCTCCCTTCCTCCCGTCTGTGTCAGGGAGGCAGCCCAGAGGACTCGGGCCCCTTCTGAGCCTTTCCTGAAATGTGATCTGAGCTCCTCTCTGGTTTCCGTTCAGAAGCTGCCTTTCTAACTCAGGCAAGTGGCGGGGAATCGGTCCTGGCCTGGGGGGACCCTGCTCTTGCCTCCCCTCCAGACCATGGCCGTGTCCCTCCTCGGGGGTGAAACTGAAAGCCAAAGTGACAACAAGCCACCTGTCATTTAGGTGAGAGATGATGTGTCACCTTTGATCAGAAGGAGAGAAAGTTGGACAGTGCCGCTCTGTGTGCCCATGAGGGGGAGGTGTCTTGTGGCTTTATGAGGCATCAGGGTCTTGAGGGACAGGTGACAGCCCTGTCCCTGTCCTCAGAAGCAGCTCGGGAACATGACAGAGGCCATGCCGCGTGTGACTGCTTGGAACGCCGGCAATGAGCCCAATCCCAGCACCTCCAGCCAGGCTCCTCCGTCAGGCACGTCACTTCTGCCGAGTGGAGAGTGGCTCTCCAGGTGGCTCAGGCACTCACTCGCGGAGAGCCCGTGACACTCGGCATGTAGGACAAAGGCTGCCGGCGGCTTGTGTCCGGATGTGAAGCCAAAGGGAGAGTTAAGGTTGGCATGACTTGCATAGGCGGGGCCAGCTTGAGCCGGGTGGAGTCCAGGGTTAGAGGCAGAGTCGCCCTACTGTTCCTGGAGTCCGGAGTGGCACGGGCCGTGGCACGCGCACGTGAGTGCACTCGTGTGTGTCGTGTGCACGTGCCGACGTGCAAGAGTGAACATGCACTTGTGCACGTGGGTGCGTTTGCACGTGAGCGCATCATGGCGCCATCCCTATGCGCACGCACCTGCCTTCGCGCGTGCACGTGAACCCACTGTGCTGTGTATACCTGTGTGTGTGCACGCACGTGCCTGTAACCACATACTGCAGCATGTGAAGCGGTCTTGCCCCACACCGCCGGGTGCCCCCCCCACCGCGCACCGTCACGCAGACCTTCGTTCTCTGGCTTCAGCTACCTTCTCCATCGCGATGGTCCCAAAACACCACACCCACTGGCATTCCTTTCCAAGCACCAGACGTGAACGCGCACAGGGTACAAAGACCCATCATCGTTCTTTGGACTCGTCCATTCATCGGGGCCACCTTCCTCCACATCCCACCACGGGTGGCCATCGGCCTCTGGGCCCCGAGGCTCCAACACTGAGCTCCTCCTCTTCTGGGCACCCACCCCCCATCCTGGGCTGCCTGTCTCTGTGGACGTGGCCTGTTCACTCAGGTCCCCCGGCTGAGGCGTCCTTGGCACTTCCTGGGCCGGAGCCCGCTGCACGCGCTCCCTGCAGGGCCAGCCCAGGTGAGGCCCAGGCCCACGGGGCAGGTGTGACCAGGCCCTGTAGCTCTAGGTCCAGATCTATGCGCTATGACCCCGCTGAGCTTGTCCCACCCAGGCACACATCTGGTTCCCTCCCGGCATCTGCAGTGTGGGCTGGGGGCTCAGGCCCAAGGAGTCTAGAGCAGGGTGCACCCCTCCCTCTGGGACAAGAAGGGAGGCTAGTGCGGTGGCCTGTGGGGGAGCTTCGAGGACCGCAGGGCTCAGGGGCACACGCTGCGGGCAGGGTCCCAAGCAGCCGGGCTCTCGGAGGCGAAGCCGGTGGCAGGGATGGGGAGGGACACGGCTGTGACCATCCCGCCCCAACAGCTATTGATCGAGTACGCAAATCTCACATCTAAACGTCCAGGCACAAGATGCGTCCTGCGTCCATGGTGCTCAGACTCCAGAGGGGGAGGTTCCTGAACAAGTAATGTCACCTGGCAGGGGCTGTGCTCCGAAGACGAGTCGGTGAGAGGGGGAGCTCAAAGCAGAGACAGGATGGTCGGGAAGGAAGGAAGGAAGCCCTGAGCCGCAGCACGGAGGGCGGGGGCCGGGAGGGGAGAAGACACTCGGGACCGGGGGAGGTGGTGTCCAGGCAGGAAGGGCCCAGCGTGCGGCGGTCGGGCTGGCGCAGCCCGTGCGGCTGACCAGACGCTGGACGGTTAACGGCACCCAGCTCAGCGCCAGCTGCCCGCTCGGGCGTCCACCTCTGTGCTCTCCTGATGGCACCTGGAACCACACCTGTTGGCTGTCTGTCTGTCTGCTGCCCACCTAACCGCCCTGACATGTGTGGCCCCTGAGGGCCAGCCTTCGGTCTGTCCGGGTCTCTGCAGGAGCCCTAGTACACACAGCAGGTGCTCAATAAGTGTGTGGTGGCAGATGCAGGCTTTCCTGGCCGTGGATCAGCACGAAAGTCGGGCCTCCAGTCCAGGACTGGCCACGGCGGACAGAGCCAGGGAGGGAGGGCCTCCTGCTCCAGCCAGGACAGGCGAGGAAACTGAGGCCGCAGGGGGTGTGGTGGTGAGGGCAGCCGATGGGGAACAGCCAGGGACGCTGAGGCCCCCGCCTTCTTCCGTCCCCAAACTCTGGCACCACCAACTGCTCTTCCCTCCTAAGACTCAAGGTGGAGAAGCAAGACTCTGAGACATTCCCCCTCTCAGCCCGAGGGGGCACGCGTCCACCTTCGGCCTTGCAAGGACCTGGGGAGGCCAGTCCGGCGTGGGGGGCAAGGGAGGTGGGGGCATCCCCGCCCTGCTGAACGCAGGCCCCTCATCCGCCCACATGGCGACACACACCGGGCGGTGGGGAGCGGCCGGGCGGCTTGGGGACTCACGGCCGTGCAGCCGGCAGCCCGGGCTCAGAGCTGCCCTCAACGGCTCCACTCCCCCCGCCCGCCTCACGTCGCACTCCTCCACCCCCCTGCCTCGGTTTCCCTGTCTGCAGCAGAGGAGCTGTGACTGCTCTTGCCCTGGGGGTCAGGATCAGGCAAGCTTCACACACGGAGTGCTGGGGGCGATTCCCGGCGCATCGTAGCTGTCTGATGAACGGGGGCCCTTCTTACCTTGTTATTATTGTTAACGACAGACGGAGCCCAGAGGACGAAATGTGCCCGAACCGTTGGGGACACTTGCGGACGGACAGCCAGGACCAGAGCAAGGACGGCAGGGCAGGACTTCAAGCTGCAGACAGAGGGAGGCGGGGACCTGTGTGCGGGGAGGAAGGCAGGCTCCAGAGAGGCCAGACGGGAAGCTGAAGGCAGGTCGGAGGGAACAAGGTGGAGACCAGTGTCTCTCCACGGCTGCCCGGCCAGGAACGTGCCTCGCTCTGCAGCCGCCCCACAGAGCCAGCAGAGAGCTGCTGGGACAGCCAGGCCCCAGGCCAGCAGACATGGGGGGCCACTGTCCCCACCCTGCCGTGGCCGCCAGCCGGGCCTCCCGGTGACCCCGCCACCCTCATGTTGCATCCGATCAACAGTCAGAAGCCTGGTTTGCAAAGCGCTCCTCGCTTCTCATGCGTGGCCTAACGTGGGCCTCACACCCTCCGTGGGAGGCAGTGGGGGCCCCACAGCATAAGGGAAGAGAGAGGCACAGACCACAGCTCAGGGCCGCCGTCTCCGACCCTGGGATCAGCTAAAATGCCCCTGGATGCATCACCACCACGTAATTTCCTGCCCTAAACACTGCGTGTGTCAGACACAGCCTGAGCCCTCACGACAGTCAGGAGACTGGCAGCCGAGTGGCCAGTTAGAATCCCGGCCACACTGATGGCCTCAGGACAGACCAAGTCCGCATGTTTCTAGACAAACGTGACACAAGTCAGTGGGTGCCACTGACTCCTCATCTGACCCCCAAGCCAGGGCCCTGTGGCTACTGTCTCTGTCTCCTGCTGCTCAGGCCCGTGTGGATCCTGCTGGACCCCGTGTCCCTCCCTTCCCCCACGTCCTCCGTCCAGAATCTTCCTGCTGGCTCCCTTTACAGTGGAAAGTCGGGCACACTGTCTGCGTGTGAGGCTGCTGTTTGGGGCTGGACTGTGGGCAGCACAGGGCTGCAACCCGGACCAGCTCCTGGAGCCAAAAGCAGCAATGTCTGAGGTGAACAACGCACTGAACGGGGTTGGAGACAGAGCGGAGGCTGCAACGACTCGTGCCTTTGACAAACCATCCGACAGGAGATACGGAGAGTAAAACGGCGAGTGGGGGGCTGGTGAGCCGTGGGACCACGGCAGCCCAACCGCGCGTCTGAAGTGCTTGAGAAAGAGGACAGGGACACACATGGGGACACGGGGGAGAGAGGCAGTGAGAAAAGGGACAGAAGACAAGAAAGAAGTCATGGCTGAAAATTGTCCAAATTTAACGGAAACTGTAAACCCACAGATCGGAGACGTTAAAAAAACAAAACCGTAAGCACAAGAAGCCTGAAGACACGCACACCGTGACGCGTCATACCCCGGACGACAAAGAAAACACCTGGAAAAATAACAGAGATGTGGGTGATGGTGGATGTCGCCCTGGAAACAACCCGTATGAGAACGACAGCTTTAACGGACGGGAAGAGAAAACCTGCCAACCGAAAATTCTATACCCAGCAAAACCATCTCTCAAAAACAAAGGCAGAACAAAGATTTCAGACGCAAAGGTGGGCTTGCACCGCCTGGGGCCGCAGGAGTGCTGGGGGCACCCGCCGGCCGGCCCGAGGGCCAGCGGAAACGATGCAGGCGGAAGTGTGGACCCACAGCTTCAAGGACGTCAACTGTGGCGGTAAATGGACAGGACTTCTTTCTTATTATTCAAATCTCTTTAAACGACTCAACGGTGTGGCCGCATGTGGCCGGGGCAGGGGCTCGCTTGGGACCAGCGTCTGGAGGTCATACAGGCTGGAGTGATGGAGTTGAGGAGTGATGAGTGAGGAGTTGATGGAGGTGGAGAGAGTCTGTCGGCTCGGCCTCTGTGACAAAGCAGGCCCAGACCGGGGGGTTGAGCAACAGAAATGCATTTCCTCCAGGCTCTGGAGGCTGTGAGTCTGAGACCCAGGCGCAGGCAGGGCCAGTCCTCCTGAGGCCTCTCCTGCGGTGTGTGGACACCGTCCCCTCCCTGTGTCCTCACGTGGCTGTCCCCTAGTACGTGTCCTTACCTCCTCTTCTTAGAAGGACACCAGTCACGCTGGATTGGGGACCCCATATGACCTCATTTTACCTTCATCTTCTCTTTCAAAGCCCTGGTTTCCAACCACATTGGAAGGAGGTCCTGGGAGTTAGGACTCAACGTAGGAGTTTTGGGGACACGGTTCTGACCTAGCGGCAGGTGGTCAGGGCCCAGGCAGGCTGGTGACGAGCTCAGGACAATCTCAAGCTCCAGGAGGGGACAGGAAGGAGAGAGCTTTCCAGGTGCACCTGGAGGCACGGTGACCCTGAGCTGTGGGGGAGGAAGGGACCGCCTGTCCCTGGGTGGCCTTCAGGGCCCTCCGCTGGCTCTGGATGGCTTCCCAGGAACAGAAAGCAGCATCTGCCCCACAAAGGAGTCAGCACAACACAGTCCGGGAGACCCTAAGGTCCGTACAGAGTCCTGGACGTCTCTGACCCCCTATGCCGCCTGCTGCACGTTAAACAAGGCCGTAAACACTTACCGGCTTCTGGTCCTCGCCAGCGCCAGCCCTCGGTGGGAAGGCCCGCTACTAAATGCCACTTGGGATTTATTCACTCAGCTCTGACAGCCACAAAAATCAATGTCGCCACTGAACTTCTGATAGCTTCTTTTATGGATGCTTTTAATCTCTGAGTTTCAACCACTGGGGACGTTACACAGACAGCGCGTGGGCCACACAGGTCTCCTTCCAGGACACCTGTGGCCTAAATGCCCACGTAAGCTGGCGTCCGGGAGCGCGTGTGCATGCTCACGTGTCTGCACGCGCTCGGGTGCGTGCCTGTCTGGAGGGACGTGAAACATGTGGTCCCACACTCACCGGTAGTGTGAGCACTTTCCTGCGTCTGCACTCGGGTGAATGACCACTCGGTGCCCGTGTGTGTCCAGGCTCACAGACGCAGGGACGTGCTCCAGAGGGAACGTGCGTGGCCTGCGTGTTGCATTTGGACCCATTGGTGTGAAAACAGCTGCGGCTGCCGCCTCTTTTCTCTAATCTGAACTGAGAGAGGAGATTTGCATCCCTTAGCCCTGGATGTGAACCTCATTTTGGTGGGGAATGAGCACAGCAGGAGCCCTCCCAAACCCACTCCCAGGCCCGCAGATTTGAATAAGGCCATGCAAGGCCTGCTGGTAAGTGACATCTCTCATCCCGGCTCCCCTGCCTGGGCTTTCTCCAGAGTGACATCGATCAGGAAGGCCTGGGAGAATGAAGAACAAGCCCAAGGCTTCCTCGGCCTCCGCGTTTACCTGCTAAGCAACCCAGGACGAGCTGCTCCACGAGACCAACCTGAGAGCCTCCCAGTGCGAGCCGAGCCCATGCAGCCCCGAGAATGGACCGCAGGTCTCTTCGGCTGGCCCGCCCAGGGGACCACACGTGATTACACCACGAACTGTGTCCAGTATCTTCTAGCCATCCCAGCCAGACTGTTAGGGCCAAGCTGAGGTCACTTGCCTCTTTCCGGCGTGTTCCCTAGAAAAAGTAGACGAGTCAGCATCCATTGCTGGCTAATGACTGAGGGGCCCTGGAGGCACCAGGACCACTGTGTTCATCTCTAAGGGGATGTGACTCATACAATATGTTATGTGAACAGTGCTTCTTCTTGAATTGGGCAGTGAACAACCTGAACACCTGTCCATGGCAGGCCTGGCTGTGCCCACACCGTCTGGTCTGGCTCCCGGCAGGGAATTCACCTCGACCTCCCAACAATTTCCCTGGTTGGGACCTGGAAACGTTAAGTGCTTCCTCAAGGTCATATTCTTTTGCTGAGAATAAATATTCTTTGTAGTTTCTGGGCATGAGTCCAGGCCAGGTCCTTGCAGCCTCTGACCTCAGAAAAGCCATTCACTCTCCCTGCACCTCAGTTTCTTCACAGAATGCCTGCCTGCCTCCCTGGAGGCTGGGGAGTCGACATAATGATGGCTGGGGAGGGGCTCTGTTTGTGGGGGGTGGGGGTGCGATAATGTCAATGACAACACAGCACCCACAGTAAAGCCTTCTTAATTATCGGGTCAAGGGCCAGCTGGCCAGGGCCATTTCCACACCTGCCTTAAGGAGCCCAACGTCCGGCTTGTAGAGCTCCTATTGACAAAACCAGAGAAAGCTGGATTGGACCGCGGGGCACAGAAGGGCAGCTACAGTGCCCCGTCTTGGTCTCCAGTGGCCAGAGACTGAGCGGCTGAAGCACCAGAAGCTCACTTCTCACAGCTCTGGAGGCTGGAGGCCCAAAATCAGGGTGTCGGCCAACTCGGTCCCGGCTCGGGGACGGCGCCTTCCTGCCTTCTCGCCGTGCCCCTCGTGAGATCGTCCTCTTCTTATAAGGCCCCCGATCCTGTCAGATGAGGCCTCCTGAAAGCCCTGTGTCCAGACACAGCCACGCTGGGGGCCAGGACTTCAGGCTCCACATGTTGGGGGGGGGGGCGGGAACACAATTCCATCCAAAGCAACTTCCCCATGAGTCGTGGACGCACACAACAGATTTATGAAAAGCTGAGCCCAGCCGACGGCCACTCTGAGCAGCAGGAAACCCCAGGCAGGCGCTCCCACGCGACCCCAAGAGCCGGGCGCCCCTGGCTTTTTATTTTTATTTTATGTTTATTTTTTTAAATGTTTATTTACTTTTGAGAGAGAGAGACAGAGCATGAGTGGGGGAGGGGCAGAGAGAGAGGGAGACACAGAATCCAAAGGAGGCTCCAGGCTCCGAGCTGTCAGCACAGAGCCTGACGTGGGGCTCGAACCCACGAACCGTGAGATCGTGACCTGAGCCAAAGTCAGACGCTTAACCGACTGAGCACCCAGGCGCCCCTGGCCGTTTCTTTTTAAAAAGTCGTCCTGACCTCCGTGGCAGCTACAGCCAACAAGTCTAGTTCGTCCCGTCTGGGACCCCAGGACAGGTGCATCCTGGGAGTGCGGATTTCCCCGGCGAGCAAGCCAGTCACTGCTGATTCCCAAGTCCTCGCCCTGCAAGTGTCTTCCCCGATCTCCAGGTGAGTCACGAGCTAAGGCCTCTCTGATTTATACTTTCTTTTTCCGAGGCCGGGGGAGGGTCTCAGACACCTGGACTGTGTCACAGGTGAACAGGGCAGAGAAGAGCCCCAGCTGCCACCCCACTTTTGCCTCCCGTCGGCCTCCTCTATTCTTTGGGAGCATTTGTCAAAACTGACTAATTGAGATTCATTTTCTAAAGCCCAACTGACTTAATGCCAAATGCAAATTAAAGCATTTTATAAGCCTTGTTATTCTGCAAAGTCAGGGAAGTTACACAAGCCGGGGCACAGGCTCATCAGGCAGCGGGCAAACAAGGGTCGCTTGCCTTCGGCTCGTCAGTCCTATGACGACGGCACTCCTGGAGCCCCACCGCCATCTGAGCTCTTACGCAGACCCGGTGCCCCTCCCGCAACATAGGCCCAAAGGTGTGTCCCCCACTTCCTGCCGGGGAGGCCACCAGGCTGGGTGGTCGGCACCGGGGTCGAGGTGCCCGTGAAGGTCAGGACTGCTGGTCCCCTGGATGGATGCCCACGGGAGTCAGGCCCTCTCCCAGGACAGAAAGCGCCGCAGTGGACAAGAGGCTGGGGGTCCCTGACCTCACTGCACACTCTCCAGGGAGGGAGACAGGCATTCGAGCGTGCAGCCCACAGGAGAACAAGAAAACCAGGCCACCGAGAGCAAGAGACTCGAAGCGGGAAGCAGGCTGCCTGAGTTCCTGCTGGGAAGGGGCCCGTCTGGCTCCTGCTCAGAGCCTCCCCGATGGACACAGGTCAGGAGACAGCCTCAGGGCCCCACGCACAGAGACGCCGTCTGGAGGTGGTGCTGTCTTCAGGGAGGGGGCGCTGCAGCCCCAGCATAAGGACCTCTTCCTTCTCCCCGTCCTGCTCCATCCGGGGGGCCTTCCGACAAGGCCTGTCCACCCCAGGTGTGCGACAGGAAGAGCGGTCACTGGTCCAGCCCACACTGAGTCCCTCCCTCCCATGGCCCCGGGCTGGGGGGCGACACCCTAAAATCCTGCCAGGGAGGTTTTCCCTGAGGAGTCAGGACAACCCCCCCCAGCGGAGGGCCTACTGGGGCTCCCAGCCTGTTACCTGGTTGGAGGAGCAGAGCTGGTCCTAGGTGAAGGGTAAAGACAGACTTTTTCAGGAACCATTACAGGGAAGGACAAGAGATTCCAATATAGAACCACACTCAGGGGCGCCCCGGGGGCTCAGTCGGTTGAGCATCCGACTTCGGCTCAGGTCATGATCTCGCAGTTCATGGGTTCGAGCCCTGCGTCGGGCTCTGTGCTGACGGCTCAGAGCCTGGAGCTGCTTCCGATTCTGTGTCTCCTTCTCTCTCTGCCCCCCGCCCCCCTCGCGCTCTCTCTCTGTCTCTCAAAAATGAATAAATGTTTAAAAAATTAAAAAAAAAAAAAAGAACCAAACCCAACTCCAAAAATCAGGGCAAGTAAGGGTTTATAGCCAAGGAGCAGGTGGCGGCGGGGGCGGGGAGGGGGCGGGTCAGTGTGTGGAAAACTACCAAGAGGGGACATCGTGGGGGAGGGGGAGGGCTTCTGGCTAAACACACCCAACAGGATTCTTGGTGACGGCAGCCAGGTGACCCGACCTCACCCGGGGAGGGCGGATTTGATCAGATCACGAGGGTGGGACTTGATAGGACTCTGGTTCCCCAGGACACGCCCAGGACGGACCCGGAGGAGCCTGGGGTCTTTGTGGCCGACACCCGTCATCCTCCACGGCCTATACACCCACTTCCCGTTGGATTGTCTGTGGCTCAGAAAGTCCAGTGAGGGACCGTTAACACCTGGGAGTGGAGGGCACCTACTGGGCAAGGCAAGCAGGCAGGCTTTCAGCGACGGGAGCTTCTATGAAAACAAAAGGAGAAAGGCGGCCGGGACAGACTGTGGACGCGGTGTCTGGGTCCAGGGAGCAGCCGGCCGAGATCTCGAGACGCTGGGCTCCAGTGTCCTCAGCCGGCGGAGCGAGGACGGTCTCGAGCCTCTCCTGGGAGCTTGAGGTGGCCCATTCTTACCGGCTCCCTGAGCTAGGCCGTAGCCAACGTGAGGTCAGGTCGCCCGGCGTCAGTGTGCGGGGATGGCAGTGGGTGCTGGGGAGGGAGGGCGGGAGCACACCCGAAACGCTAATCCCTTACAAATTGCGCAAGCTGTCAGGGTCCAGTTCAGAAGCAGGCACACACAGCTCAGAGGCAGCGGCTGGAACGCGCCTCATGACCCACGAGGGCGTGCTGTCGTTTCTACCAAAACGCTGCCTTTCTCTCTCCAGTCACACGCATGTGGGAGCAAAGACAGCCAAAGTCAGGGCGTTCTTGTTTACAGAGTGAGTCTGGCCTCGTGAGACTGGCCCTGATGCTTTCTGTAAGTGCGGCAAGAGTGGCCACCGACCACGAGGGTTTCAGGCCTGCTTAGCTGGAAGGTCTCGTGTGCATTCCCAGCGAGGACTTCCAAAGCCTCTCAAGGCTGGAAACTGAGCCAAGCACCCACCGCTGGGTTTTGCCTGCGGTTCCCATGGACTGAGGTGAATTTGTCTCTTCTCAACGTCGCCCCAAATATCCTAAGGTTTCCAGGCGTGCCAGGACATGATCGTCTGTACTCATGTGCGACGCTGGGGACCCAGGGAGCTGGGTGCCAGGCAGGCGTTTCTGAGAGGGCTTTGGAAGCACTGTCTCCGTAGAGTCAAGCTGAGTCCTTTCAAACGGCTCGGTCGTCCTTTTCAAATATGAAACTCCAGTCTAAGCCCTCGTTATCTAAGCGATTTTTCCTATCATGTTCTAGTAGGAGGAGGACAGGTTCTGGCTGAATTCACAGAGGTAATTACGTTGCCATTAAGCAAGGATACTCGGGAATGGTCTTCAGACTCCGCGGGGCTCAGGCAGGCAGGAAAGGTACGGGTCTCGCTTCTGTTCACAGAGGTCCGTGTGCCTCGCTCTTACAAGTACGGATAAGAGAACGGGATGGGGTCTCTCGCACCCAGATCAGCCTGCGTCTGTCCACTCGGCCGATGTGCTAATTCCCCTTCTGCTGGGTCCTGGGCTAGCAGTTTCGCGAGCCCATCAGCATTTCTGCGGGGATCCGGGGGTCCTGACTCAATACCGGGGAGGGGGGTGCTCTCAGAGCACTTCAGGGAATGCCTCCGAAAGCTCGTCTGCAAGCACGCGACACAGCCCTTTCCTGGGGCCTCAGAGGGGCCCCTTCTTGGAGACGACGACACATTCTGGCCGGTAGCTGGCTGCAAACACTTTCAGGGAAGAATCAGAGGAAAACAAAAACCAGACGAGCCCAGACGGGACCGCCCGGGGCCCCTTCGCGGACACACATCCAGGGCTCCACACGGTTTCTGGAACACCCACGTGGCCAACGTGGACAATCTAGGGAAGCGGACAATCTAGGGAAGCCTGAGCCTCTCTCCTCATTGGCCCACGCTCGTCATGTCACTCAGCACAGTCCATAAACCACATTATTTTGTCGACACGTCTTTCTTCACAAGGCGAAAGAACAAATCCTTTGAGATTTCCCCGAGACCAGCTGGAAAATCTCAAGGTCAGTTTGAGATCAAAATTCCACTTAGGATTTGATTTGGGGACGTTGTCAAAGATGCCAAAAGCTCCCAACACTTGCTTAAATAGGAGCACGGGTCACCGCAGAGCAATACTTAGCCTCCGGTAAATCATGAAAAACGAACGTGGTTCACGTGAAGCATGAAAATTATTCTGATGAGACACAGACTCTGCCTCCTCGGGAGCTTAACTCAAAGGTAATGAAAAACCCTCTCACAATCGCCTGTGAAGAGCTGACAATAATCCAAGAGCACATTGTTGTAACGGAGAGAAAACCAAGCCCACTCTCCCCATCCGTCTACGACTGAGCTCATGTTTCGAAAGCCTCGTAAACAAATCCGTTCACTCTCAGCCGGCTTGACCACACACACAGTTCCTCTGCCACAAATGTGTACCACATCTATACTAGGTGGGTCTTTCTTCTTGGGAAACAGCCGGTCACGTTCCTTGAGGACAAAGCTCGGTTCTTCCCTGAACAAAAACGCGTCCCTGGTACCTCGTGTGTTTCCTTATCACACACACATCCTGCCCTCCTTGCGTACGAGGTTGTTTCTCTGATTATTTTTGGCCGTTTCTGTTACCGACGTTGACTGTAACTTTTCACCGTCGGCGCCCTTTCTGTGATGGAGACAGCCTGGCAATTGATGCTCGTCACACACCGGCGTTCCGTACCTCCTTCCGGTCTTATTTTTCAAGGTGGCAAAACGCACGCGTTTGCGAGCAGACTCCCTCTATCGCGTAAAGGAACCCTAACTGTACAACCTCAAACTCGGGCTTGGTGATGAACGTTCCGTGCGTCCTCTTACCGAGAAGGACCCACGTGATTTGGGGCGGACAAAGCCGGCCGTCAGGTCAAGGGTGTTGACTGTTTTTACAGCCAGTGCATTTGGGCCAAGTATCACAAAGCCGAAACTTAAAAAGTGAAACACAACGGGGGTTTTTTGCGTTTGTTTTTCCACGCTGCTTGATACACACGAAGTAATGGAGATGAAGCGGCCCATTTTTCTGGCACCTGTGCATTGGTTCTTGGGCTGAATTAACAGTTTTTGTGATGTGGGGCGCCTGGGTGGCTCAGTCGGTTGAGGGTCCGACTCCTGATTCCAGCCCACGTCATGATCTCGCGGCCTGTGAGACTGAGCCCCATGTCAGGGTCTCTGCCGACGGCACAGGGCCTGCTTGGGCTCCTCTCTCCCTCTCTCTCTGCCCCTCCCCTGCTAACACACTCTTGCTCTCTCTTTCAAATTAAATAAATTACAAAAAAAAATTTAATAGTAATCTTTATTACCACATTTTGACTAGTAAACCCAAGGAGACTAAAACCGTACGTCCCTATGATACGTGACGCTGATGATTCAGATAACCCAGACAATTTAATTCTTATTAAACCAGAAACACGAAACTAACCTTATTTACCAAAGATTTACCCAAGTCACAGAAACTTGAAAAGCATTTAAGTTAGTGTCTCCATTTCTGGGAATTTTAAGAATATTTAATTTATATGTAAATGCTTACTTATCTCTAAGTCCATTGAAATAGAGCCCTTTTACGGGATTTTCTGCATTAATTTGGCAGTTCTATCCGCGGACAGGAAAATACCACATACACATAGCACACGTGTGCCGAAGGAGACCTCGGAGCTCTCCTTCTGCGAGTTTGGACTGGAGTCGGGGAAACACAGCGGTGAAAAACTCACCGGTTTAGCTCTGCTTCATGGTTCTACCCAAATCGTGCTTCCGGCAGCTGGGACGAGTCAAGGTTCCCCGCTTAGGGGGGCGAATGCTCTTTACCAACACGCGTGCAGGGTCGAGGGGTGACCGGGTGACTCCCAGGCCACAGACGACGTCCCAGGCCCCGGGGAAGGGCCTCGCCAAGGGCAGCCTGGTCCTCGGGGCTCCTCCCCTCGTCTCCAGGCCCGATGCCCACCCAGAGTCTCCTTGGGAAGCCCCAGGATTCGGAGACGAGAGACTCGAAGGTTCTCTTGCAGCCTCACGAAGACTCCTCCGGCTGGGAGGGGCGTCTGGGGACTCTGGGGACGTGAGCCCACAGAGCTCACCTGAGTGGATAAAGCACCCTGTCTGTTTCAGTTGCTTGGTTTCTCCTCTCTGTGGCCTGGAGTGGTTGCTCTCAGGGTCGCAAGTCCCGTGAGAGCCCCGTGGAGGGCGGGCAGCCTAACGCTTTCATGACTGTGACAGCTGAGCCGGAACAGGAAGGGAAAGCCCCCTGGACGTGAGGACAGGCCCCGGGAGGCCAGCAGGACTCCCAGCCAGAGCCTGCCTGTGCGGCCAGGGTGGACCCTGGAGGGAAGCGGGGGGTCCCCGCCCCACGGCCTTCTCGCCAGCCCCCTCTGGGGAATCTGGCCACACCCTCTGCCCGGCTGCCCTTGAGAACCCAGAAGAGCCACCCCATGTGTGACCCCCTTGCCACCTGTCCCAGGGCAGACCCCACAGTGAGAAAGAGACAGACCGCCCCCTGTCCTGGGGTGAGGAGGGGAGGGACCCACCTCATGTCACATCGGGTGCACGTCTGGTGGGGCTCTCAGAGCTGACGCTCCCAGATGACACTCAGTGACAATCGCCTACGTTCTGTGCTCGTGTCAGGCTGTGAACAGCTGTCACCCTGGCAAGGCCTTCATCCAGCTACCGTTCCTTATGAGTACCTACCGCGTGCCAGGCCCGGGGACAGGCATGGGGACCTGCCTGGGGGAGCGCCAGGAATCCCAGCAAAGGGACATGTTGGCGAATAAGAGGCAGTGCCCAAGTGACATTTGAGGACAGAAGGGGTGACGGGAGACGGTCTGCAGGGCGAAACGGGCAGGAACTGGTGGTGGCAGTGGGTGCTGCAGGGTTTCCCGAGGCAAGGACAGCGGGCCCAGCCCCGCGCAGGAAACATCTCCCTGAAACTCCCAGGAAGCTTCCAGAATGCAGACCGGGCCCCCTGAACCCCACCCCACCCTGGCCACCCTGGCCGCCGTGGCCGCCGGGAGCCAGGAAGAGCTTGGGGCTGCGCGTTTCCTCCGAGCTCGGGCCCACTGGGAATTTTCAAAAATGCCTTTGAAATAACTACAAAGAAATGTGGGTGGAGATTCGTCCGGCCCCTGCCTGGACAAGGGCTTCCTGTGCGCAGAGGGGGAAACACAGAGCGTGCTGTCTGATAACATAAATTACATTTCCGTGTGTCACACGACATAATCAGAACTGCACGGCAGAGCACGGCCAGGAGAGCTTTTTATCAATTATAACAATGCTAATTTCCAGTTATGTCAGGAGCTCCCGCAAACTGATAACGAAAATACTAAGCCCCATGCTGAACGCTGAGCAAAACACATGAAAAGAGACTCCACAAAGCAGGAATTCCGGATGCCAGACACACACGGAGGTAAGTCCGTTACCTTCCCCAGCAACGAAGGAGATCGCAGCGGAGGCGGCACTCGATGCCCTGTTCTTCTCGGTCAGCGTTGGGCCATTAACTGTTGCGCTGGGAGGCGGCGAGCCGGATGCGCCTGGCGGGCGTGGACCGGACTCTCCCCTGAGCCACTGAGAGTTCACGCTCGAAGCGACAGAAGGGCTGACCTGGTCATCGCACCCCAAAGGGTCTGTCGGGGGACGCGAGCTTGAGCGCAAACAAGGCCTTGGGGCAAATCGCCCGTGGGCTTCCTGATGCCGAGGGGCGCGTGGGCGCAGCCCAGCACCCAGGCGTGGGCGCCGTCGGGGAAGCAGCGGACACGGGGGATTCCGAGCACGGCCCTGGTAACCAAAGCCAGCGCGGGGCAACCTAAGTGCCCCCGACCGACCGACGGGCAAACGAAACGTGGCATTCGTACCGTGACGTCTCGCTCAGCCTGATAAATGGCGGACATGGACGGGGCTGGGCCTCGGGGACACTGTGCCAGTGAGGTGGCCCGTCACAGAAGGAACACGACTGCCGGACCGCACTCCCACGAGGGCCCCGGAGTCCTCGCACTCAGAGGGACGGAGCGGGCCGTGGGGCCGGCGGCTGGGAGAGGGGCGTCCCTGTGTCATGGAGCAGAGTGTCAGTTTGGGGAGAGGAGAAAGTTCGGGAGGCGGGCGGAGGTGATGGCGGCACAACACGGAATGTGCTCCGTGCACGGGGCCGCGGGCCGGGAAGGGGTTAGGACGGGACGTCATATGTTATCTGTGTTCTTCCACAAGGAGGAAGGAAGGACAGAGGGAGGGAGGAGGGAGGGAGGAGGGAGGGGAGGGAGGGGAAGGAGGGGGCAGCATCCAGCCTGCTGCCGGCCTCAGTAGAACCCAAGGGGGCCGTCGGGAAGGTACGTAGAGTCTTCTCCTGGCCCCTGACCCTGACTTGCTCAGCGACCTTGGGCAAGCCCTTCTCGAGCCCCTCCCAGCTCTCAGCTTCTGACCAAAGTCTCTAATGTCCACGACTTGCATTTCGGCAAGAACAGACCCCTCAGCCACACGCCTCAGGCTGGAGAGCACATGACAGTCCGGCCCTGGGTGACGGGCACACACTGTGTCACGGCAGCCGAGGAAAGGACGATGCTGGTGGAGCTCACGGAGGACCAGCGTCCCCGGCTCCATGCGGGGCCCAGTGGGACCTGCCGCCCCCCTGCCAGGCTCTCACTGGTAGGACCCTCCAAGGAGCCTGGGCCGCCCGCCGTGGGTACGTCCTGGGCACCTTCTGGCTTCCCTGGGCACCTTGCGGGTCGGCCACAGGCTGCGCAGGACTTTGTACAAGCAGGAAAGAGGCAGTGCTGGGCCAGCACCTGGTCCAAGGATCTCCCCACTGAGCAGGGTCTCCTGCCTGCATCCACGTCTCGGAAGGGCTCCCGTCGGCTCTGTCAGGAGCTCCTGCCGCTCTGGGCCCATCCGTGTCCTCGGGGTCCCACTGGGGTCCTCAATAGTCCAGGCATCTGTGCGCAAAAGGACAAGGTCTGTGAGCGGAGGGCGGGCGGTGAGAGTCCACCATCCAAAGGCCTCAGTGGCCAAGGGATGGAGGGCAATCCCGGCGGGCAGAGGGTGGTGGCCTGGAGAGGGTGGAAAAGAGAGGCGGCCCCGTGTGGAGAGGGTTGCCCCACGGTCTCGGTGAGGGCCGGAGAGAGGCGTAGGCCCCCAGGTTTGGGTTTCGGTGGGTTTGCTGGCCAACAGCTGGGACCTGCTGCAGGACGTCCGCTCGCCCACCCCGGGAGCCGGGGGCCTGGGCGCCCCCTGGGGCTCCTGCTGCGGGACGCGGGCGCTGGGAGCCCGCCTATGGACCAGGCTGCACAGGCCCTGCTCTGGGCCTTGGGAAGGTCCCCCCACGGCACTGATGGATGCATCTGAACACGGTGCTCGGAGCGCAGGGGACGGCCTGGCCACTACATTGCACCCAGGGCCAGAGGCCGGCTTGACAAACGGCGACACGTGTCTTGTCAACCATGGCGCTGGACTCCGCGGTGGCAGCGAGGACGCCGAGAGCACGTGCAATTACGTGGAACATCTCAGAATGCAGAGCAACAAGGCGGAGGCAACAATTCCACGTAACTTCACCGTGTTTGGCCGAACATGTCCCGTCCAAATGTCAGTCACTCTGCCAGACAAAGGAAATGTCCCTCCACGTCCGGAGAAACCAGCTTTTTTGTTGAGGAATCGGGGCCAGCCGAGGCTGGCTTAGAGCCGGATGGCTTTACCAGCCCCCCACGCGGCAGCCAGCCTGGGCCCCCCAGGCGCACAGAGCCTCCCTCGCGCCTCCCGCCGGCAGAGGAACAGTCACCAGCAGATGCCGTCTCTGCCCCAGGCGCTCGGCGCCCGGAAGAAGAGTCTCTGGAAGGAACTGAGGCCCGGGTCTTCTCCCAGTCCCGGAAGCAGCGGATCTCTGCAGGGACCCGCGGGAGCCAGGAGCCAGATGCCCTTGGAGGGGCAGCCCGCACCGGGACGGCCGGCCCCATTACTGCCAGGCTCCTCCCAGGTGGCAGGCCTGGAGGTGGGGGTGGCCTCTGGGTCCAGCTCTGCCCGTGGCAGCTCCTGAGCCCTGGTCTTCAGCCTCCTCACTTGTTCAGCAAAGACCGGGGCCACTGTGTCCAGAAAGGACGTCCTAAGGCTCTAAGCCCGGACCCAACAGCCGACAGGCTCAGCCCCACAGTCCAGGTGCCAAGGCCCAAACAGTGAAACCGGGGAGGTTGAAGCAGACAGGAGGGGGTGGGCAGGGCCCCCGGCCCAGAGCACGGGGCGCAGGGCTGGCACCGGCATTCAAGGCCTGCCTCCCACTCACTCTGTGCCCCAGGGGTGACCCGATTTCTCCATCTGGGCAGTGGACACGGTGTTCTTTGCTCCACCGTGCCTACCGTGCACGAGTCCCCCACGCCGCTCCAGGGCCTGGAGGAGCCCACGGGGCAGTGGTCACCAAGGCTCTCCCTCCCCTGCCCCTGATGCCCAAAGCCAGTCACGCAGTCGGCCTGGGCGGGAGGAGTGCCAGGCAGGCCCAGTCGCCGGGACGCGGGTGCCCGGAGAGGAGGCCCGAGTCCACAGACACGTGTGGCCCCATTACTGACGCACAGGATCGTGGAGACGTGTCCACCGAGGGTGTGATGTGTGTGAAGCCTGTGGAGCCACTAGGTGGAGGTGACATCTTCGTCCCGACACACCCCCCAGCCCGTGAACGTGGCATCTCTATTTAGGGTTCCTTTATTCCTTCCATCGGCAGGGCGTCCTTTTCGACACGCCAGCCTCATTTCAGTGATGTTCAGGAAAATTGCAGAAAATCTAGCTTTTCTGTGATGTAATAATCAGGAACCGAATTCTGAATACGATTGAGGGACAAGGCGGGGCCTCGACACAGCCAGCCTTGCTCGGCCACAGGCTGTGCCCAACACTGTTATCAGGGCTTGACCATGGCATGAGAGCCACTGTGGTCCCCGTCCACCCCCTCCCCCATCCCTGATCTCCCAGCTGCGCCCCCCACTCCCACCTCCACGGGTCCCCTGGCAAACACGGGCAAGGCGACCTGTGAATGGCCTGCTGGGAGACCCACGCCAGCCCTTTGCAGGGAGGGGGCACAGAGCCACACGGGCCTCCCCTTGCACCTGCCCCCCGTACAAGACCGACCTTGGGCTCTGGGACCTGAGGAAACCCTGCTGTGGAGGGCAGAGGTGACCAGACTGGTGGCCGCGTGGAATGGGGTTGCCAGAGGGGGCCAGGGCCTCTGCAGTCCTCACAAGCCCTGAAGGCAGGCACCAGAAGATGACCGGCGGCCTCTCACCAGGGTACACTGCTGAACTTCCCTGTCTGTCAACCCCACACACAGCCGCCAAGGGGCAGGGCTGGGCCTGGGCGCCGACCAGCCGCAGACCTGGTGCTTCGGGGGGCCCGGGGGGCCGGGCTTGAGTCCCAGCTCTGGCACTACTTTGCCATTTGCCCTTGGATGTGTCCCTCTGACCCTATGAACCTCAGTCTCCTCTTCCATAATCCTGGATGGGAGGGAGCCCGTTCTGGCTTCCAAACGGCCCAAGTGCTCACTGCAGAGTGCCCTGGGGGTTCCGGCTCCGCGGGCCTGGGGAGCCGGGCTCCCGAGGGAAATCCGATGCGCGGCTTCTGGGGCACCTGGGCCGTGGGGAGCACTCCCTAGGTCACCACGCCGGCTCCAGCTGGCTGCGTCGGTAATTTTCGGGTCTGCAGAGAGGAAATTTGCGGATTTCCGGGGTCCTCGCTCCTCCTGGCTGTTCCAGCGACAGCTTTCCCTCGGGGAAAAAACGCACATGCACACAGTGTCCGTGAGGGTCCCGTACAGCGAGCAGATAGCAGGGAAAGAGGGGCCTCGATCACCAGCCTGCTTGCAGGGTGCCGGGCACGGCTGCGCCCCTGTCTCCTGCAGGCGGGAAACCCGGGAGGAGCCAGGCCCGGGGAAGTCTCGCAAGGACAGCCCGTCGGCCCCTGGACCGGCACCTGAGCCGAGGCTCCACCCTCCCACTCGCCGCTCTCCCTCACAGCCCATCTGTCCCCCGCCCACGCGCGTTCACAATGCAGACCCTGTGTCCCGCGTCTCGCACCTCCTAGGTGACTGTGTGTGGAAAGGGGACCCTTAGGGAGGTGACGAAGGTAAACTGAGATCCTGTGCGTGGCCCTAAATAATCTGACTTGAGTGCTTCTAAGAAGAGGAGACCAGGATGCAGACACGCAGCAGAGAATGACCACGTGAGGACAGGGGGAGGGGCCGCCGACCACACACCAAGGAGAGACACCAGGCCTGCTGACACTGCGAGCTCGGACTCGAGCTGCCCGGCCGCCCAGTGGTACCTGTCGCAGCAGCCGGCGCACAGGGAGTCGGGTGGGTGCCTCTGCAGGCCGGCGATCTGTGGGACGCCCCTCCCCGGGAGCCACCCCTTGGCAGGGGCCCGCGTCACCCCGTCCTCCCACGCAGCCCCGTTGTCACTGCTTTCTTTAAGAACTGTCAGAACCCCCCGGGTCTCTGGTTACCAGAGTGGGGAGTTCGTTTCCTAAGAGAGCTGAGAACTCGGACGCCCTGCTGGGGTTGGAAGGCACGGTGACGTGGGAACCGAGTCATGGGCCAGCCGTGTGTCCCCAGGGTCTGCCAGACGGCCCCGGGAGCCACACGGACGGGGGCAGGTGGCCCGCGCCTGTGCTCATGCACCAGTGACCACACGCACGGCTGGTGCGGGTCCTTCCAAGTGGAGGCAAGGAGCGCACACGGGCCCCGGCCGTGTGCCGGGCCCGGGTTAGTCTCTTGGACATTTTGCTCCCTCGTCCGTTTCTGTGAGTTACATGCCAGCATCTCATTTTACGGACCAGGAAGCCACACGGAAGGTGTAATTGGGCCAAAACCAACGGGTCGCGAAGTAGCCAAATATAATTTAGCCAAAATCAAGTTAATCACCATAATAATATGTCAGGAGCTATTTGGTTAAAAGGCGTATCTGCTGTCACTGGCCGAGGACGCGTGACGTTCGGTGAGTTAGGAGTCAGCTCTGTAAGGTTTAACAAGCCCCGCGTTTCCCCAATTCCTCTGCACTCCGTGGGATGGGGAACGTGGAAACCCTAATTGGTTTAAGGAGCTAAATATTGGGCTTTATTTCACATTTCCTGTTGGACAAGCTACAGGCGCTTCCCGCAAAAACTTCGGAAAACATGGGCAAAGAATAAAGAGCTTCAGGGTTGCCGTGTTTTCACTGTGCAGAGACTCCCAGACGCTTTAGGGAGAGGGGACGAGAGAGATTCTCTAGGCGACCATGGCTTACTCAGGGTCCAACAAGTGGGGGGCGGCCCGGAGTCTGAACGCTTGGTTTGGACGGACTGCTTTGAGCCAGACTCCGCCACCGGTCCCAGGGCACTGCCTGGCCCCCTGCCAAGGCACCTCCGAGGGGCACGATGCCATGGATGGGACCCCACCCCCTGAGCAGGAGAGTTCTCAGATACCCCTGAAGGTAGCATTGGCTTCAGGCGGCCCTGGGCGAACCCTGGCTCCCAGAACTTACTGGCTGGCTGCCCTGGGTCACCCAGATTCTCCTGCCCCAGACCCTTTGTCTGAAACGGCCATAACAGCCCCCACCTCCGTGGGCACTGGGAGGGTAAGCAAAACACTGCGTGTGCGGGCTTCCTGGGGCTGTGTGACAGGAAGCACGGCGGACCGAGCATCATAAACACAGGCATGTACTGTCCCACAGGGCAGGGGACGGAATTCCCAGGTCAGGGCGCCGGCCAGATGAGCTCCTCTGGGCGCCGTGAGGTTGAGTCCACTCCCGGCTGCAGACGGCCATCTTCCCCACGTCCACACCCACTTCTGTGTGTGCCTGTGTCCAAACCCCCTGTCTTCTAAGGACACGAGTCACACAACCAATGACCCTATTTTAACTGAACAACACTCTCTCCAAATTCGGTCGTATGCTGAGGTGCTGGGGGCAGCATTCCAGCCTGTGGACTTGGGGACATACTTCGGCCCATAACAACAGGTGTTGGGGACATGATGGGCCACGCTTGGCCCCACTCCTGTCAGACATCTGCCGGATGGGCTGTCCTTGGGGCCACGCAGCTGGCATGATCAGTATTTCAGCTGGAGGGGAGGGGGTGTCTGTGGGGCCAGGACCCCAACACATGGCCGGGACATTCCAAGAAGGCACTGGGCTCCTTCTGGAGGCCGGGGCTGATGTGAGCTGTGATCAGGGTGGTCCATCCCCCAGCCATAAGGAGTCATGGGCAGAGACGGTCACACCTGACTCTCACCCAGAATTGCCGTTGGCCAGAGGGAGCCGCCCCTCCAACGAAAGGCCCCTTGCTGGGTGGCTCGCACCCAGACACAGGCCAAGGGCCTCACCCTCCGGCTTCAATTCGAACAGTGCTAAAGGGTCATCGTAGACTCTTCAACTGGCTGGGGCCTCTGTTGTGACCACACAGCCACCAGGCCTCCCCTCTGCCCAGCCCAGCTCCCTCACCTGTCACAGGTGCCGAATACAAGTATTCCACCTCCAGCCGCCTACAGACACACCCGCCACGTCCAGGAGACGCATCCTAGCACAACCGGCACCAGGGCTGGGTCTGGCAAGCACGCCCTGGATAAGACTTTGCAGCTGGATCACCTACGGGGACCTGGCGGTGAGTACCCCATCCTCGCGAGGGATGAGCCCACACGGACCCCATGCTCACCCCAGTGCATTGAGCAGTGTTCCCCAGATTGCACGTTTACCCAAACCTCAGAATGTCACCTCATTTGGAAATATGGTCTCTGCACATGTCGGTCAAAATGGGGTCATCCTGGATTCGCGAGAGTACGACGCACCAGAAAATACCGGTCCCTGTGTCTACAAGCCCCTCCAGCGTCTGGCAAGGCAAGGCCACCCTTCACACCCCGTCCTCGGGAACTTGCCAACACAACGAGAGAAGAGAAAGAGTGTAGAATAAGAACGAGAATGAAACAGACAAAACGTCCTTGTTTGTAGCAACATGACTTTGTAGAAAATACCAGCCCGTCCAGACAACCCAACAGGACAGCTCAGCCTCGTTCCTGCGTCCACAATTGAAATACCAAAGTCAAAGGTGTTCTTTTATGACAGCAATCACCAGTTAAAAAACATGATTGGGGGGGCACCTCGGTGACTCATTCGTTGAGCGTCCGACTCCGGCTCAGGTCGTGATCTCACGGTTCGTGGGTTCGAACCCCGCGTTGGGCTCTGTGCCGACAGCTCGGAGCCTGGAGCCTGCTTCGGATTCTGTGTCTCCCTCTCTCTCTGCCCTGCTCCTGCTCACGCTCTGTCTCTGTCTCTCTCTCTGTCTTCCAAAAATAAATAAACATTAAAAAAGGGGTTTTTTTTAAACATGAATTTTAAAAGTCTCCAGCAGCGACACAAACCTGAAGCCGGCAGGAATCACAGTGAGACACGCACGTCCTCCTTGGGGAGGAAGACGCGACGGAGGCACGGGGTCCAGCCAAGCAGGAGGTGCCGCTCCAGCAAGGGTGAGACACGCCCCAGGATCTCAGGGCTGTGCCAGCAACGGCGTGCTCAGAGCTGTGTTGGCGAGTGTTCATCAACGGGCCCTACAGCACCACTTAAAATTTTTAAATAAGATGAAAATCCCTGCTTGTCAGGGAAAAATGGAAATATTGATTTATTGTGTTTACAGATTTCTGTGGTGCAAACACACCCGTTATGGTGCATTTCAAGGGAACAATGTGAATTAAAGTGGCTTGCAAAGTTCCAGAAGACGTTGCACAGGCCTTTGTGAGCCAGTGCCAATGGACCCTGCGCACCACTGGGGGGCCGCCCACCCTTCCCGTCCGCCTGGGTTGGCGGGAGGCCTCGGACCACAGAGCAGGCAGCATCGCTAGCACCGGAGGCCACTCTGCAATGACATGCCCCGCCCCAGAAGCGCCACATCCCTGCCGCTCACGCTCAGAGGCAGTCTTGGGACCCCACCTCCCGCAGGGCAGGAAGTGCCATGTGCCTGTTTCCAGAAGGTGAGCGACTTCTGCATGCTCGGTGCACAGCGCCAATGACTACCACCTATGCCGTGTCCGTTAGCGAGAAGACTCCATCCCATCATGATGTGAATTTCCCCCCAAATAGTCTTCAAAGTCATTACATTCCAATCAAATTTCAATAGGGCGTTTTATGGAACTTACTAGAGAATCAGAAAATAAACAAGGAAAAATAAAGGGTCTAGAACAGCCAAGATTCAGAAGGTCAACGTGTCCGTTCTGGACTCAACGGTTGGCGAGTGCCAAGAGCGGAGTCTTCGTATCCCCGGTGCCAAGATGGAAACAGGCGACGGGGTCGAGGGGACGCCCGGCCAGGTCTGTCTGCACCAGCAGAGCTGGGTAAGTGTCAGAGGCAGGGTGCAATCAACGTGGAATATTCGTAGGAAGTGGCTCTCCATAATAAGATAAAGTTACGTCCTTACTTCATACCATGCACAGAAATAAATCCCAGGGGGAGTAAATCCCTAGTGTAAAGTAAACTTTACGGAGAGAATACTAGATCATATCTTCCTACACCTGAGGTAGGAAAGGGTTAATTCAACTGGAGTCAAAAGGCCCATGACCTTCAATAAAGAGTCATTTTGACTCAGTGAAAATTAAAACGTCTTCTACGACAACAACTCTGCAAGCAAAGGAAAACTACAGGAAAAGATACGTGCAGGGCGCACAGCTGACAAGAGATTAGCGAGGAGTAGACGGAGCGAACTCCTGCTCCTCAGTTAGGAAAAGCCAATGAGTCTAGAAGCAGGAAGGTGGGAGGGCAAAGCCCGTAACCGCTCACACAAGAGGACCCGTGAACGGCCAATACCTACATTTGTAAGTGTTCAGCCTCACTGCTAATCAAGGAAACACCGTCAAAAGAAGAGTCACTCACCCTTTAACGCCCACACGTTGAGCGGAATCTGTCAGCTGATGACGTCAGCGCTTAGTGAGGAAGATGGGGCGGGGGGTCCCTGCAGCCACCTCGGTGAGCCGTTTGGGACATTCATGACGCTGGTGCACGGGCTCTCCCACCCAGGGTACCTTCCACCGCAAGCCATACGCTTAGAGAAGGCCAACCAGACACACACAGTGACACCCAAGGAAGCGTTACAAGGAGAAAAACGGAGGAGACAGGAAGCAAGACTCCCAGGGACGCGGGAAGCGGGACCTGGTTCCCCAAGACGGGACTGACATCCCACGAGAGGCTCTGTGGCCAAAGCGGGGGCCAGGGTGCAGCTCTAGGGAGGCTTCAGGGAGGGCGGTGACCGGATCGCTGTCCCTGGGGGTTGTGCCCTCCCTTTGCCGTGCGACGTTGCGGTGGCCGGCACCTAGGACTCGGACGCACCTCAAAGTTTGCGTTGTCAGCGGGACAGTCTGGAAGAGTCTTGAGAAGCGTTTGCACAGTTTGGCTGGGCCTCTCGTGTTCTGTCATTGGCCACGGAAGACGATGCTTCGGTAGCTGCTATTTCTAGAATGAGGGACACGGTGGGGGCTGACCTGGCTGACCCCAGCTAGACCCAGCAGAGCACAGACGCCCCCTAGCCCCGTGAGCAAGAAGGGTGTGTGACGTCATGGGTCGCGGGGACCCCCATGTGCGCTACACGGGGCCACAGCCCTAGCAGCTCACAGATGCAGGCAAGGAGGCCAGCTCGGGCGCGGGTCTGGCGGAGGAACAGCGGTTCTCGTGCTGACGCAGAAAGCTCGCCCCTGGACCGTGACCGCTGCGTGGGTCCCAAGAGCTGCCTCACTGACCCCGGCGCTCCGCTAACACGACACCGGCAGTGAGCTCTAAGACGGGGCAGGGATATGGGGAAGGGAGCCCAGAAACGGAATGAGCTGCCGGTTACGCTCAGGTGGGTGATAAAGATAAAAAGACAGTGCCCGAAGGACAGGTTCGCGGCAGCTTCGTGACCTAAGTGCCGTCACAGCATCGCCTGCGAGGGCGGAGATCCAGGCGCTTTATTTAGCATTGCCGTAGTTCATACCTAGCGGCTCCTGGGCCCTGTAGCTAAATTCTTAGAGTGTTTCTGCAGCTTAAGTATTCCCCTCCTGCTTGTCGCTTTTGGGTCTAAAATAAACATGTGCCCCGAAGATAAAGGAAGAAATCCAAAGCTGTGTCTAATTATATATTAATAGCACAAAAATGCACAAGCTGAGGGCAAAAATAAATAAGTGGGAAGAGAAACCACGTAAAAAAAAAAAAAAAGAAGAAGAAGAAGAAGAAAGAAAGAAAGCCGTAGTGTGAAGGAAGGCGTAAGGTCTGAGGCTCAAGTCCTTCTCCAGCCCTGACGGCCACTCCCTGAACCAGCCCTTCTCCTGACTCAGTTTCCCCACCTGTCACAGGTCTGGACGGCGTCCATGGTCTCGGACGCTGAGAGAGACACTCAGCCTCTGCACCTGTCATGCAGCTCAAGGCACAGGGGAAACCAGAGAGGGCGTGGGAGTCACCCAGCAGTGAGCTCCCCGCGGAACGCCTCGTCCTCTGGACCTTATGCTTCGGCAAAACTGGCTTGGCCTCCAAGGATGAGGCCTCTCCTCTTATATCCCCAAAGTCACCCATTCTGGCCTCAGGTCACATCCTGCCTCCTCCACGAGCCTCTGCGTGCACCTCCCGTCCCTTCTGGCTACCCCATGCCGGAGCCGGCAACCTTGACCCGCATTTGGAAAACTCACTGCCTCTGGCAGCAGGAAACCAGACCCTGATACTTACTGCCGGGGGTGTGAACTCTGACCTCGGAACCACGGCCTGAGTCACCTTTGTCCCCTGCACTGAGATGCTTGCAGCTGTCATTTGGGGGAAATGGTGCTGACCGGTTGCTATGACAACCCTCGGGCATGATGCATGTGGAAAAATACTTGGTAAACAGTAAAGCACTTTGCAAACGCGCACCCAGGACTGGCCAGGACGGAGTAATGGCACCACTTCAAAGACAAAACAGGCAAAACAAGTAATTTTCGAGATACTGGACACCAGGTACCAAGGGACTGTGATCCCCAGAGATGGGAAAAGGGCAAGGCTGGGCCCGCTGCCGTGAGTGGGTGTCAGGCCGTGGCTCAGGGAGCGAGCCCAGGCTGACCTCGGGGCTCCGGGGATGAAGAGACAGAGCCAGGGGTCTGGGGGGACCCAGGAAAGAGCTGCACACAGAGAGAAAACCTCCAGCGACCTGCAGAGGCCCCCCAGAGAGCAGGCAGACGGGGCATCCCCTCTCACGTAAAGAGACCAGCGGGGCCAGAGGAAGAGCGACCCAGGGGACCCGAGGGAAAGGTGTCTGCTGCTCACATAGCCCAGAGGGGGCCCCGCCCCAGCAGGCCAGATGGGTGGGCCTCGACCGTAAAATCCAACCTGAAAAATGGGCAAAGCATGAAACAGACATTTCACCCACGGACGAAAAGATGCTGGACGTCTCGGATCCTCCCGGAAAGGCAAATGAAAAGCACGATGAGATAACACACGCCTATTCAGAGGCTGCAGGAGCGCCGGCCGCCGTGGGGATGCAGAGCCGTGCGGCTGCCTGGGGGGGTGGGGGTGGGGGGTCCGGTGGTGTCGGACCCAGTGATCACGCGCTCACCGTATGGCCAAGTAATGCCACCCGGAAAATCCTAGGCGTCCACCAAAGTGAAGTGAAAACTTATGTCCCCACAAAGATGTGCACAGAAACGTTTATAGAAGCTTTTTCACAATCACCCCAAGCTGCGGTCAAGACAGGCGCCCTTTCGGAATGGGACGGATACTCCACATGGCGCGTGTCCGTGCCATGGAACACTGGTCAGCAACGAAAGCAACCCACTGCCGATCTGTGCAGCATCCTGACCCTTAAATGCATTTTTCTAAGAGGAAGAAGCCAGACCCAAAAGGCTACCGACGCCGTGATTCCATTTATAGGACCGTCTGGAAAAGACGGGACCAGGGAACGAGTGGCCTCGGGGACTGAGGGAGAGCGGGGGGCCTCGGTGGCCGAGGAGCCGAGCTGCGCGAGGCAGCTGGACGAGGAGCCGCTCCAGACGCGACAGGGATGGCGGGTGCTTGGCTGGCGGCGTGGGCGAACCTCATGGAAATGCGTATTGCGAAGAGCGAACATCACTGTGCCTCCGTGAAGCAAAAATAAGTGAGGGGCACCGGGAGCCCCGGGATGGAATGCAGTGCAGGGCAGCGGAATCTAACAGTATCACAGGCTTAAGGCGTAACCTCACCGACACACGCAGCTCAAAGGAAGCCGTGATTTGGAACGGACTCTGGAAGACTAGCGGTCAAAGAACCATACCTATACTCTTGCGCTGGCGGTAAATTACTGAACACAGAAAGCACGCGTGGGGCTAACGGGGGCAGGTGGCCCACTGCCGGGGGTGGGGGTTACCGGCAAGCAGGAGGGGAGGGCTGGGGTACACCCTGCGGGCCCGGCTCGGGGTCAGAGGCAGCGGATGCCCTCGTATTTATTTTCCAGTAGACGCGCAGAGGCGCCCCCAGGACGGGGGACGGAAACGTTCACGCACGTGGGGCGAAGCCCACACGTGCATCCCAGCTCTGCCCCCTGAGGACCGCCCGCTGCCCTGAGCACACCCAGGCCCCACCAGACACCAGCGCCAGCCCTCCCCAGATGGATCGTTCTGGAACTGGAGCGGAGGGAACGTGAGATGCACCCGGGGCGTGTCGTGGTGTCTGGAAGCCAGTCTCAAGTGGGGGGGGGACATGGCCCACGGCCAGTGGACACCAACTGAGGCCAAGCCTGAACCCGGGGCCACAGCCGAGCAGTTTGAGCGACGAGGTAACCAGGACCCACGTGCAGAACGACCAGCCATGGGTCCAAGCCGACAGAGAGAAACGGTTGAATAAGGTGAGGGGGAGGGACAAATCTTCCTTGGAGAAGAGTTCCCAACGCTACACGCAGAAGGAGCCCGAGAGCGGAAATCCTCCACTGACCGTCCTGGTGACAGTCCCTTCAGGCAGGGGACGCTCTGACGGGCGTCAAAATCAGACGGCAAATGCCAAGAAGTTCTTTCAGAGTCTGCATCAGCTCCTGCAGATGCTGTAACCTGGGTCCACGAGCGAGCGCTTTGATGCGCCTCCCTCCAGGGGGGTGGCCTGTCCGGCTCCCCCGGGACTGGGCTGGGCCTGAAAGACGCCAAGGACGCAGCCGGGACCCGGGAGCCTCTGGGTGCCCCGCGTGCCGGGCCAGGAAGGGCGACCAGCCCCACACCGGTCCCTTAGACCGTGAGTCCGAAGGCAGCACCGTCCTTCTGGCAAACACACGTGGGGGCTGAGTGGCTGTGGGCAGAGATCAGAAGCGAGCCCTCGTGCCAGGTCCCACACCCCCTGTTTCTGTAAACACAGCTTCGATGCAACACAGCCACCCCTGTCCGTGTGCACACGGCCCGCGGACGGGGTGAGGTACGGCGGCGGCCGAGCTGATGGCTCCCGCAGAGACTGTGTGGCCCACGACGCCTCAAGTATTTACCATCGAGACCCTGGCTCGTAAAGTGGAAATTAGGTGACACTGAGCCACGCTGGGACCGGGAGCCGGGTGGCCCAGTCCCGCCTGCAAGCTTCCGGCTTCTCCCGGAGGCAACGTGTCGACAGGCCAGAGGGCCAAAGGGCAAGGATGGCATTACCTTATCTGAGGCTTTGACCCCAAACTGCGAGTCGGGGCTTTGGGGTGCACAGGGGACCCGGGGAGGGCCTCTCACCCAGTGTATGTGGTCTGTATTCACACCAGGTGTTCAGTCTTGGGTGCTGGTGCCCGAGGACGTGAGTCCCCACCCGGCAGGTGTTACCAGCGGCAGGTGGGCTGCTGAGGGGGGATGCTTGTTCATCCGCTAAGCTGCCCTTGCCCACGCCCTCCTGGCCCCCAACACAATCACGCCCTTGGCCTTGGCCCATGTGGTTTCCTGGAGCCCCCCGCTGTCCACACCATCCCCCTCTGGGGAGGACAGGAGGCAGGAGAGGGAATGTCTTTCCCAGGACGTCAGTGTGGGCCGTGGAGCAGCAGGGATTTAAGTGAAAGATCATTTCCCAAGCCCGCCATTCCAGGCACCCGGGTCTTGGGTAGCTTATAAGACCTTCCTGAAGCTTCCTTTCTATCACAAGTGGGTGATGCCGGGCGGGGGACACTCGGTGAGGCAGAGAACATTCCAGCCCTCTGCAGACAAGCATGCCCTGCACAGTTCCACTCTCGGCTGCCTCAGCCAGCCCTTCCCTCTGTAGATGGATGAAGCCGCTGTCCCAAGGCAGCCTTCGTTCAGATGCAGCAGACATCTTCTGGGTGGGCCAGACGTCTGGCTTCCACGGGGTTCTGATAAGGGACCCATATGAGGTGAGGAAGGGAGGCCGGCCGTCACAACACCTCACACCTCCCTGCCGGCCAGATGGGCAGACCCGGCTTCACCCACCAGGTCCCCCACTTTCTCCTGCCCTACAACAATCACACAAGGCATTTAAAACCCACTTTATGGATGACGAGACCGAGGCTTGCAGTGACTGAGTCAAGGGAACCCGGATTCATGCACACAGTCTTCTCCCGGCACTGGCTCTCTCAAGGTGAGCCTCTGATGAATCGGTAACTCCAAGACCCACGCCCAAAGGAAAGGAATTCCCAACCAAACACCCCTTGTGGCCCCTCCAGGAGTCACTGTGCATAGAGCCAGTTCAAGGCTCTGAGAAGTCCTGCAGCCAAGAATTCTACTCACTTCTGTTTTAGCAGCGTTTTAACTTGGCTGGCCACAGGGCTGCTTTTTTTTAGTAACATCACTCGACACCCTGTAAGGCTTATCCTCCGGAACCCACCTCCATGAACCCTGTCCTAAAGCTTAACGTTGAGCAACTAAGCCAGAGGGTTACTCGTTAATGTTCCACGAGCTACTGGGAGATCAGAGTTTTGGATTCCTTCTTGAATTTGTATCATCATTCGGAAAATAAGAATCGACAGAGCAAGCTGTCAGGGATTTTCACGCTTCTGGGCCAGCGGAGCTTATCAGAACACGTCTCCACTCCAGTGGTGACACCCGTCCTTTCTCAAAGGCCACCTCACTTTTTTTTTTAATTTTTTAAAATGTTTTTATTATTTATTTTTGAGAAAGTGAGAGACAGAGTTCAAGCAGGGGAGGGACAGGGAGAGAGGGAGACACAGAGTCGGAAGCAGGTTCCAGGCTCGGAGCTGTCAGCACAGAGCCCCATGTGGGGCTCGAACCCACGAACCGCGAGATCACGACCTGAGCCGAAGTCGGACGCTCAACAAACTGAGCCACCCAGGTGCCCCTCAAAAGCCACCTTTCTTTAATGACCACGGCAGGGGCCACCCTGACCCGCCCACTGCTTCCGTAGCTGTTCCTTTAGATGTGTGTGCGTGTGTGTGTGTGTGTGTGTGTGTATAACTGGCTCCTGATCAAACCAACACAAATGTGTAATTTACTCTTAATAGCAAAGGACAGAGGGACACAGAGTCTGCGGGACTCCCCCAGACACGTCCCCCGAGACAGCCGCTTTCATCCACCTGGGGACGTGATGCTCCTCGTGGCCAGCGCTGGAACTCTAAGTCACAAGCTCTTTGGCGGTGTTTTTCACTTGCTAATCATTTCATTGTCGACTGACTCCCAGGGACGTCCGATTCCAGCTCAGGGATGGAGAGGCCAAGAGAGCCGTCACTCCCGTTCCTACAACAAGGCAAACGCTGGAAAACGGCAACGGCCTTGATCGAACCCGCCGGAGAACGGACGTCACAGGAAAATCAGGGACCCAGAAATCTGGGAAAGGCAGGTGGCTGCAGGGAGAAACAGGTCCCGAGGAGTGGCCGACACCACACAAGCGGCTGAAATATTTACTCATTTAGCCCCAGGAAGACCGAGTGGGGCTGCCAGGAACCCCTGGGGGCTGCACGCGGAGACAGGCTGCGCCTCCTGTAGAATTTTCTTCCACAGACCCCACCGTGAGCTCACAAGGAAGACCTGTGACCTCTCCGAAAAGGCTTCCCCACCAGGGTGCCTGGAGGAAGACGTCTGCTCAGATTCACCTGTCCTACTTCTCCAACTGTGGGAGGGAGAGCCAGAAAAAAAATCGTCACCAAGGGCACTGATGGAAACCCATTGCCACAGAGACAAGATAGTCCCCAGCGCGTGAGGTGGGCAGGAACACGAGCTCTGACCAGAATTACCGCTGGGGGAGGGGCAGGAGCCCACGTGCAGCCCGCACCCCTGGAATCTGCAGCCTGGGGTGCACGGAGGGCAGGCATCGCCAAGGAAAGCCCCAGAGCCAGCCCGGCTCCTGACCAGATTAACAGCCCTTCAGGCTAAAGGCCCAACAGAGAAGCCAAGCCACACACACACACACACACACACCCCAAGCACGCAGATACTCACCTCCGTATCTCCCGCCCTAAACAACAGGCCCACCTTCCAACAAAACCTGGGAGGCGCACAGAGAGGCAAGACGAAACGCGTCCCCAAGGGACCCGGCAGTTGTCAGAAGCGGACTCGGCTATGACACGGAGGCTGCAAGTCTCGGTCAGGGAAATCGGAACAACTATGACGCGTGTGGTCAAGGTTCTAACAGAAGAGGCACATACACCCCATGCAGACTCCGGTGGGTACTTCCAGAGGACCGCAGGAAATCCTAATTGAAACGCCAGAAATAGAAAACTCCGTCACAGAGCTGGGGAGAGCTCTCGAGAGCCCCTTCAGGAGGCTTGACCCAGCCGAGAAAAGAATCTGGGAGCCTGAAAATACATCTACAGAAATTACCCAGCTGGAAACACAAAGGGGGGGGGAGGGGGGAGGGGGGAAGACAGAACGGGGCGTCCGCGAGCCGTAGGAAAACTCCAAGCGGTCTAACATACGTGAGATTAGAACGGCACAGGGGCAGAGAGGGTGGCCGAGAAGTATTGGGGGGACAGCGGCCGAGAAATTAATGGTGAAAGACACGAATCACAGATTCGAGGAGCTCCGAAAACACCCAGCGGGAGGAACCTCTCTTCTCCTTCCCCAAAACATTCAAACTTCCAAGTAGCAAAGCCAAGAAGCTCTTCAAGGCAGCCCGGGTGCGGGGAAACACGCGTGACCTACAGTGTCACCACGGCAGGGATCCTATCGGCTCCTCATCGAGGTCGTGCGTGCGGGAGGACCGCGGGAGGCGGCTTTAAAGTGATGCGGGGAAGTCCTGTCGACCCCACGCTCTCAGGGAAAAACCTTCCCCAAGTGGTGCACCTGCACGCAATAGGGAACTTCAAACCCTGCTCGAATATTTGATCGCGTAAACGAAACAGTGTTAATTTTTCAGTGTGATACAGCTAATTTTTTAAGTGTTTTAAATCCCTACCTGAAATGATTTGAAGTCATTATCTTTACAGACACATTCTCAAATTTTATGGCAGATATTAAAAGACTTTCAGGAGGAATTGGCCGGGTGTCGAGGAAATCACATGGGCCGGGAGACGGTCGCTGTTAGCCGGGGAAGATGGCTTTGCATCATCGTTATGTGAAACCCCAGCTTTGGAATCTTTGATTATATAAATGAATCAAGTTCATAAGACAAATAAAAGAGGGCTTGAGACTTTCTCAGACAAGTAAAACCTGGGGAAATTCATTGCTGACCGACCTAGTCTCCAAGAAATGTCCAAGGGAATCTTTCAGGCAAAAGGAATCTATCAGTCAGGGGCGCCTGGGTGGCTCAGTCGGTTAAGTGCCCGACTTTGGCTCGGGTCACGATCTCACGGTTCGTGGGTTTGAGCCCCACGTCGGGCTCTGCGCTGACAGCTCTGAGCCTGGAGCCTGCTTTGGGTTCTGTGTCTCCCTTCCTCTCTGCCCCTAACTTGCATTCTGTCTCTGTCTCTCTCAAAAATAAATAGGGGTGCCTGGGTGGCGCAGTTGGTTAAGCGTCCGACTTCAGCCAGGTCACGATCTTGCGGTCCGTGAGTTCGAGCCCCGCGTCGGGCTCTGGGCTGATGGCTCAGAGCCTGGAGCCTGTTTCCGATTCTGTGTCTCCCTCTCTCTCTGCCCCTCCCCCGTTCATGCTCTGTCTCTCTCTGTCCCAAAAATAAATAAACGTTGAAAAAAAAATAAATAAATATAAATAAAAAAAATTTTTTTTAAAGTAATCTATTGGCCAGAAACACGTATTTACAGAGAGAAACAAAGAGCATCGTTGGAGATGAAATTAATGAAGGTAAAATAAAATTCATTTTTTCTTTCATTCTAAGCGATCTAAAGTAGGGGCAGGCAAAGGTAGGAAGATATTTTACGGTAAGTGTTTTAGGTCTGGGAGCCACTGGTCTGTGGCACAGCCCAGCAGCAGTAAATATGGGAGCAGGAGAGCAGGACAGAGGGCAGCAAAGGGTGCGGCTGTGGACCAAGAAACCCTCGTCGACAAAACCAGGCTGCAGACCCTCGCCCGAGAAGGGAACTGCCTGAGAAAGATTAGTAACCTTGTGCTGTGTGTTTACAGAATCTGCAAAACAGCAGCAGCAGAAAAGGTGGGAGGGCGAGACCGGGGAGATCACGTCACCCGATTGTCACACGACATAGGGAGTCACATGAGTTGCACACAGGATCGCACGTTCCAAGGTGGACCCAGATGTCTCGAAAATGCACGTTGTAAACCCTAGGGAAACCACTAGGATGATTTTAAAGAGAAATAAATAATAAGCCAACAGAGGACAAAACGAAGTCATAACACGTGCTCGATTGAATTCAGAAAAGGCAGGCAGAGGAGAAAACACAGCGGAAGTGAAGCCAATGGGAAAGATGGCACATTTGTTGTAATTGGTTTGCGTGTGCGTGGTCTAAGCCGGGCGGCGAAGAACCAGATAATCACGTTGCATCTTTCAAGGGGGAGACATCAGCCACATTCTGTCTACAAGAGACCAAGTTTTAATATTAAAATATAGACCAAAGGAAAAGGATGGAGAAAGACACCGCGCAGCCACGAATCAGAAGACAGCCGAGGTAGCTAAGTGTGCGTCACAGGAAGTAGAGTCAGAACAAGGACGATCAGCAGAGATGAAGAGGAACACAGGGGAACGAACGACACAGGGGCCGATTCCAACGCGGCTGCGCCCGAACGACACCCGCAAAACACAGCGGGCGAGGCGGGTGCAGCTGGAAAGACAAGCCCGCAACTCAGGTGGGGGCGTCGGCCCCGCCCACCCTGTGGCTGCTGGGAGAAGCAGACAACGCTCGGGGCCGAGCAGCACCGTCCCCCCACGAGGGCGAACGGACGCGGATCGAGCTCTCCGTCGACGACTGTGGACGCACGTTCCGTTCAGGCGCCCATGGAACGTTCACCAAGATGGACACAGTCTGGGCCGTGAAACAAACGGCGACAAATTTAAAAGAAGAGAAGAGTCTAGCACATCACAAAGGAATTAAGCCAGAAATCAGAGCCGGCAGGCCCGCGCTGCGGTGTCGCGGTTTGGGCCAAGTCCCGCCGGAGGACTGACTCAGGGCCCCGGCTTTGAGCGGGCACACGGTGGGTCCAGGCTGCAGCGTTGGCGGCCGGACGCGTGAGCCCCGCGACACGGCGCACCCTGTGCGCTGCAAGTGACAGGGGAGGCGTCCGTGGCAGGCCCACCTAGTCACAGGGTAGGCGGGCCCCGCAAAACCCATCATAACTGGGGACTCGAAGAAGGTGCTGCCTTCGCAAGCAGTAGCCTAGACCTCGGGGCCCGTCACCTTCGGCTCACATGTGAGGCCATGCGGGGAATCCCAGGGGAGCCGCTGAGGGAGGAGGAAGAGTCCGAACCTTGCTCCTGGGTGGGGACAAGCTGCACCCCAACCTCCTCAGGGTGACCTCGGAAGACTGTGGGGAGGGAAGGCATCCCGGGAGGCTGACCTCTGGGCGGTGCACCTGTTCATCCGCTCCCTGGTGAGCTAGTGGAGTTGCCCTGGGGTAGAAGGCACCCAGACCACAAGCAGGGAGAAATGGTACATACAGCTGGTTGGTCAGGAACCTGACTGACCAAGACCGGAAGGGATGCGGGAGGCTGGGTTCACGTGAGCGGGTGAGCGGGAGAGGACACGAGGCCTGAAGTTCGTGGAGTGTCTCATCAGTGCCCTGCAGTGGGTCCAAGATGGAGACGCTCGGTGCACAGCGGGACAGGGGTAGTGACCGGGTCACCGCCACCCCCAGGGCCGACCCGTGGGCACTTGGATGAAGCGTCCACAGAGGCAGAGAGGGAGGCGGCCCATGGACCCAACAGCACGAGCTCCCACCCCTCCGTGCTGCACCCCGCACCTGCCAGCCACGTAGGGCTCGGTCCTTGAGGGGACCAAATGACCACTTGGTGGCAAAGTGGCCACCCTGGGTCCCTGCCGTCCTGGAAGGGCCTGAGGTTCACAGGAGATTCTGGGTATGGGCTGGCCTCCCAGACCGCCGCCCGTGGCATTGAGGGCTCCTGGGTGTCTGGTCCGCTGGCTTGGCCCCCTCACACCGTCGCGTCGGGCCAGGAAGTCCATCGTACAGCAGAAGAGGTGGGG
Source organism: Leopardus geoffroyi (assembly GCF_018350155.1). Taxonomy (NCBI): domain Eukaryota; kingdom Metazoa; phylum Chordata; class Mammalia; order Carnivora; family Felidae; genus Leopardus; species Leopardus geoffroyi. Next base: position 72,490,677 of record NC_059338.1, on the reverse strand, counting down.
AGCAGGTCCGGGACCACAGGGACCCTGGGCCGATCCCACACCGACCACCCGGAAGACACAAGCTGGCAGATCCCTGGAACCACTTGCCAGAGGCACTTCTCTGAGAGGATGGGGTACCGCCCCCGCCCCCGCCCCCGTGTTTGCACCAAATGAGAGCCCCTGGCCTGGGTCCCAGGAGGACATCTGGGAACCAGGGGTGCGAGCAGGCAGTGCGTGTTCGGGGCCCCCCAGGCCCGCGCACCTCACCCCAGCAGCTCCAGGCTCTGTGGACTTGGAGGTCCCGGTCCTGGCGGGGCGACGGACCCCATCCGCAGGGCGCAGGGAGGCCCCAGTGCTGGCACACGCACGGCGCCCCCTCGCCCAGCCGTGGCGGTCAGTGGGCAGGCCCAGCAACCCCAGCCGGATGTCACAGCGTCGGGGCCTCGGACCCAGGTGAAGGAGGTCTGGGTCACACTCCGAGTCTGGGCCGGGCGGGGGCGGCCACCACCGGCCACAGCTGCCGCCTGTCAGGGGTGCTCATTTCCTGCGTCAGGGCCGTGGTGTCACGGCGCCTGAGGACGCGGTCGTGGCCGTGACTCCGCGAACGAATGCGCAGAGGGGTGAGCGAGTGAATGAAGCCGGCACACAGGCTTGGACGTGAGGCGCCCCAGAGCCCGCGGCTAAGGGAAGCCTTGGGACGGGTCTGACCCTCCCCTTCTCTTCAGAGCACTGGGAAATCAGACCGCCCACGTCTGAGAGCAAGTCCCACGTCTGCCGGCTGTGCGGCCCGGAGCCAGCTACAGCCCCTCTCTGTGCCCCGGTTCCTGGAAAGCCCCGATGACGCCTTTCTCACTGTGCAGGTGCAACACGTCAGCATGCGGCGAGCACAGGCGGGGACAGTGGGCCGTGACAGGCACTGAACGCGGGAGTCCGTGATGACTTTTTGTTACTTCTTAGACCAGGAGCCACCGCCTGAAGGGGCCCGGTGACTTCAGCGAAGCTACACCGGGAGCCAGGCGCCGGGCAGCGGGATTTCGTGCCTGTTCCAGGGCTGCCTGGGTCCGTACGCCACCGTGTCGCGGTAGGAGGTGACGGTCCCCGGGCCTCTGGGCGCCTCCCGGTGTAGGCGGGCCTACGCTGGGCCGGGCGAGCCCCTGCAAGCAGGGCACACGCGTCCTGAGCTGGAACGAGGCCGCCAGACCGGGAGAAGCTCTCAAAGCCGTTGCCGTGCAAACCTCAGGCCACCGTCGTCCCAGACAGGAAAGCTGGAGGCTGGGTTTCAGCCGCCATGTGATCTGATCCTCGGGTCACTCACGGCTCGGTCACGCGTGGCGACTGGGATAAAAGGTTCACGAGCATAGGCGGAGCTGGGAAGAGCCCTTCGTCCTGCAACTACTCACAGGGACTCAGAACCTTGTCCTGGACGGACCCGTGGGGTTTCGGGCACAGCTCCCGGGCTGGAGGCAGCAGGGACCTACTGGCCTGCCTGCGAGGCCCCAGGCTTCTCGTATCCCTAACCGTGGTAGCTTCTGGGTCCCGTGGACAAGCACCGAGGAAATACAGAGTTCTCTGCCCTTGCTCCCCTGCTCGGCTTTTCTTGTCACTGTTCCGGAAAGGACCGGGCCAGGCTCTGAAATTAGGGGCGAGACCGGATCCCCCACCTGCTGTGGCCGAGGTGGGGACGGCAGGGGTGCGGGAGTCCACATCGGGCCGGGCGAAGGCCCCCTCCAATCAGTCCCCCCACCCACCCTCCCCAGGGTGCCCTGGGCTCCCCTCCCGGTCCTCCCCCCTGCCCCAGCTCACCCCTGGGTCACCCCCACTCCGTGCCTGAATTGTGACCTTCCCAGCTTCGTCAGGGCTGACCTGGAGCCCGTGTGGTCAGCTCTGCCCCAGGCCACATCAGTGTGTGTCACGTGGCTGCTTGAGGTCGGCCGTGGTGGGAGTATTTGCTCCGTAGAAGTTGGTCAACACTGCAGATCAGAGCTTTTTCAGCCCTGGTGACTGGTTATTAAAGCCTCACCTGCACAGGGCTGGTTCCATCTGCGAAATCTCCTGCGAGTGACCCCGAGTGGGGCGTCTCTCTCTATGGCGACCCGCAGGGCTGCATGCAGGGAGGAGGGTGGGAAGGGCCCCTCACAAGGCGTCCGGTGCCCTCCAGGGAAGTCCTACCAAGCACAGACCGCACGTGCACACAGGCCCTGCCCCATGCTGCCCCCAGCCTCCCCCACTTAGGAGGCCCTGGTCCCCAGACCAGCCCTGGCCATCGTTCAGAGCCCCTGTGGGAGCCACACCTTCCAGAAAGTCACCCCGGCCCCCCATCGGGGCTCAGCACCACCTCCCAGCAGGGCGGGGCCCCAGGCGGCCACCCATCACCAGGGCCCCTGGGCTCCCTGACCTGGCACGTGGCTGGTGTGGTCAGCCGGTGTGGCAGACAGGAGGGGGAGCTGCCGTACTCGTCCGGGGCTCCGTGAAGGCTCCATCGATGCAGGACGCTGCATGCACCTAAGCCTTGAAGGTCAAGGTTGTTCCAGAACCCTCCTGGCCCACCTTTTCAGCCTGGCTAAGCCCCCCGGGTGGAGCCTGAGCCATGGAGAGAGGCCTGGGGACGCACAGAGTGCACAGAGCTCCTGACTGAGAGAGGTCGCGAGACAAAAAGGTGGAGAGGTCAGAACTATTATTTGGAGCAAAGCCGTGGTTCTCCATTCACAGAGCTTTAATGCTGTGTTACCTTGAGCAAGTGTCTGAACCTTTCTGCGCTTGGTTCATTTCTACAGGGTAGTCCGGATCGTCTTGAGGACCGAATGAAATGAGCCCCTGGAAGGGCTTCCTGAAGCTCTCGCCGGCTCCCTGGGATGCAGAGCCCAGACTCTGCAGTCATGACTGGTGTTTGCTCTTGAACTCACTTGCTTCCGTGTTTGTTCTCACTGGCTCTTAGTTCTGATTGAAACGTTCTTTCTGACAACGTCAAGGCGTTTCCTCTGTGTGGGGAGTACAGTGCCCACGAGGCTTTTTTCCTCTCTTGGGCCAGACAGAGACGAGTGGGCCTGGCGCTGCGGGGGCAGCTGAGGTCAAAGGGGGGCCGTCGCTGCAACACGAGCGAGCAAAACTCGGCACGGGCAGCGTCTGGACCCTTGTCAGAGCGTCTGCAGCTGGAGCGGGGTCCCGGGGAGGGGGCTACTGCTATTCTCGGATTTTCGCTCCCCGGGAAGAAGGGCCAAGGAGCAGGTGCCGGGCGGGGGTAAAGGGGGAAGTGAGAGCAGGAGGTGGTCGTATTACTGGGCGCTTGCCGTGCTCCGCGTGTATACACGCCCTTCCTGCCTGGTCCCAGGAACCCATGCCTCTGCGGGGGCGCTGGGCTCAGGGATGCTGCGTCCTCTGCTGAGAACCGCACAGCAAAAGGGGCAGGGTCTGGATTTGCACCGGGGACGTCTGACCCGTAGTCCGTCCAAAATAGCACGCTGACGGCTGGGGAAACGTCCAGAGAGGGAAGGGGATTAGAGAGGGAGACCGAGGCCACCAAAGGCCACCTCGGCAAGCATCTGCCCCTCTCTCTCGAAATGTCTGAAAACAGAGAAAGCGACCCGGGTGGGCTTCCCGGAGGAGGAGAGGTGAGTGAGACGTCACCCCTGCCCTCCCGCGGAGGTGAACCGCACTGGGGACGCCACTCCCGGTGCCCAACCCTTGGTTTCCCCAAATTCCCCTCCTGTGGGCCACCCGCCCCCATCTCAGCCCAGCCCGCCCTTCATGCACTTTCCCCTCCTGACTCAGGGCCTTTGCACCTGCTGCGGCCTCCACTCCATGAGCCTCCAACTCCTGATCACCTCCAACTCTTGGTCCCGAGAGCCCCCGACCCCTCCCCAGCCTAAACCCGATGCCTGCTGGTCCCTCTGAGAACGCCAAGCACCAGCTCCCCGACCCGGTGGTGGACTCACAAGGCAATACGACAGACAGGCACCCACACAGCCCCACCGGGAGCCGCTCGGGGTCCGAATCCCGGGCCCGGAGCTGAACGCCTCTGCGCCCTGTCTCCTGGCCTGTGACATGGGACGGCAAGAGCACCGAGTGGGTTCGTGATGCGTGAAGTGCTGTGACAGCCGGGGTCCCGGGGCCCCGTGGGGGCTGTGGCCTTGCCATCAGTGGTTCCTCCAGCGCTGGACTCAAGCCCCAGCGGGCAGGGTCGGGCGGCCTGTCCACCACGGCCCTCAGAGCCTGCGGCACATGGCGGGAGCCGGGATAGGAGTGAGGATGGACGGAGGGAACACTGAGTGGTGGCCTGGGGGTGAGCGGGGAGAGGAGGGGCGGCCGGGGGGAGGCCCCGCCCCCAGCGCCCAGCCCCCTCCCCTGCCACAGCCTCCCGGTCAGCTTCCAGGGCCAGCAGGACCTCCGGGCGGGGCCCGTTTAAATCCCTCTCGCAAAGCGCAGGCTGCAGTGTGAAATAGTTTATTAAAATCTAATTAGCCAAATGGATAAATAATCTCACGTGAGAGGAACTCTTTCCAGCGAGCACGGTGCTTGCTCCCCCGAAGGAGGCAGGCGAGCTGGGCCTCTGACCTAGTTAGAGTGTCTGTCCTCCTGAACCTGGCAGGCCACCGGGTTGGCAGGGGCCCCTGAGACACGCTGTCGTGTTCTCTGAGATGGTGTCCGTGTGACGGGAGGGCGCAGGCATTCTGACTGACCTTGACCGACAGTAGCCTCCCTCCTGCCCTGGATTCCCGTAGAGGACAGTCCCCACGCAGAGCCACGAGGGCCTCCTTTGTCTCCTCCTCCGATGTGTATGCTGATCGATGGCCTGGGGCCGAGGAAGCACAGGTGTTCAAGACACAGGCTTTGCCTCCTAGAAGTTCCTGGTCTGATGGAGGAGAGAGAGGCAAGCAAACCAATAATTAGGACACAGGAAAAATTTTAAAGGAGCCATCTAAGCATGGGGGTGAGAGTTCCATCCTGTCTGGGGGCATCAGAGAAAGCCCTTATGCCTTTGCAGGGTTTTGAAGGAGGAATAAGAGTTTGCCAGTTGGGGCATAAAGGCACTCAAAAAAAAATGGAACAGCAGTGCAAAGACTCAGGAGTAAACCCCTGTGTTCTGTATATCTGTGCAAGGACTACAAACAATGTGGGGGGGGGGGTCATGAGCCGAGCTGCAGGGGCGCGAAGGGTCAGACTCTGGGCCGTCCAGCCTCTATCTGTGGGGCTCGGGAGCCGCTGAGGCCCTGGGGTAGGGACAGGTGGGAAGTGGGTCCAAGCCGGGCACTGCTCTGTGCGCTGAACCCACGCGGGGCGGAGCCCTGGCTGGGGTTCTCCCGGCCCCACCTGCCCCCAGAAGGGCCCCTGCCCCTGCCCCTGCAGGGACTAGCTCAGGAGAGGCCTCCCCTCCCCCCACAATGTTCACCCGGGTCCAGCCCCCGCTGGATGTGAGGCCGAGGGAGAGGAGGAGGGAGGGGACCGGGGGTCCGTGCGCCGTGTGCGTGGCCGCTCCCCTGGGAAGAACAGGAGGCCCACGCAGGACCCGTTGAGAGAAGGCACCGTGAGACCTCCTGCAGGTGCGTCCAGGGGGCACCGACGGGGCCAGAGGGGGCAGGCAGCTGCAGAGAGGGCACAAGGGAGGGGAGGGGGCTCTCCCTGAGCCCCCCACCCCGGAAGGCAGAGTGGGAACGGCAACGGTCACCCCGCACCGAGCCAAGGATTCTCCTGCAGCGCCCTCTCCTATGAGGCCGGCTCCATCGTGAGCCCCAGGGAGTCGCAGCGATTGCGGGGAGGGTGCAGTCTCAGCCCCCAGCCCTGGACTCCCCCCACCCCAGCCTGGTTCCTCCTCACTGCTTAGATGCCTCTCCAGCCGCCTCCTCCAGGCAGCCTCCCAGAGTGCCCCCCACCTGCTCGGGACCCTCCCCCGAACTCCTCTGCGTCCCTGGGCCACAACACACAGTGCATCTGGCTCAGAATGTGGATGAAGGAAAGAAGAGACGAGGGAGGACGAAGCGTCTCCAGGGAGGACCATCCACCAGCAAGCAGAGGTCTGTCCCGCGCTGTCCCGACGGGCCGAGGCAGCTGAGCGGCTCCGGCAGGCGGGTCGCCAGGGACCAGCGCCTCCGTTTCCCGGCACGGCCGTCCCCTCCTGCGCCTCCCTGGGCCCCGGCCGGGCACAGAGATGACCGCAGGCCACATCCTCAGCGCGGGGTGCGGGGGGGCCCCTTCTCTCCCCTGCTCCACTGTGTGGCCCCGTTTGTCCCTCCCACACGTAGGTCGTTGTCTAATGGGCTTAACGTGCATTTTTTTGTTCAATTATGTTTTGGCAAGATGTGCATCATGACTCGTGTCCGTACTCCTAATGTTGGGGAACTGCCTCCCTTGGGTTTTCTCTGCACCGAACCGTTTCGGGCTCGCCCAGCGCTCTCTCTGCACCTCCGCCGTGCGTGCCACAGGGATGCCCCGTGCCTCCCTTCCCCCACCGTGGGGCGCCCAGCTGACCTCCAACCCCCACACACGAATGAATCCTAGCACTCAGCCACCATGAAACCCCTGGGTCTGGGGCTCCCACCCAGCTCCCAGCTCCCAGCTCCCAGGGCAGGGCAACCCCGGGGCCGGCTGGCTTGGGCTCAAGTCCCGGCTCTGCCATTTGCCAGCTGTGTGACCTCAGGGAGGTCACGCTACTGCCCTGAGCCTCCAGCTTCTCCCTTCCAAAGCAGCGGTCACAGCTGGACGCTCTCTAGAAGGGCGTGGCAGGATTGAATCACACGGTACCCCGCTTCCAGAAGGCTCTGGAAGATTTTGAGAGCACAGCAGGGGAAAGCTCTCGTCTGAGTCCATCATCTGCTCAGTCATCATCGACCCCTGGTGTCGGACAAGGGAGGGGAGGACAAGGACCCTCAGAGCCACCCTCCCTGACCCAGCACCGCCGGGGGGCAGTGAGAGGCGTGCACAGTGCCAGCCTGAGAACAGCCTCGAAACCAGGGGTCACATCCACGTGGGCCATCGGGAGCCCAGAGGTCTCTTCGCTTGGCCCAGAGCAGGTTGCACACTCTGGGCTCACGTCTTAAGAGGGAAGTTGACAAATCACAGCACACCCGACGGCCCAGGAGGCCCCGGCCACCCGCCAGGGTCCTTGGTGGCAGAGCATCTCCGGGGACTCGAATGCTGCTCCGTGCTTCCCGGACCCCTGGGGACAGGCCCGGAACTCCTACCTGGCTCGCAGGGGGCACGGGGGCGGGGAACTGGTCAGCAGGTGACCAACAGCCCTGCTGGAATCCCTCTGCTTCTGCGACAGTTCAGTCCACACCCGCTCTTTGGAACACTTCCCTCGGATTCCAACTCACTTCTAGTTGTCCCTCCCTAAGGGTGGGCGGCCCTCCGTGAATGGCAGAAGGACAGACAGGACTGTCACAGGGCCCGGGGGGCGCCCCAGAGGCTGAGCGTCCGCTCACGCCAGGCCTGGCTGCAGGCCCCGCCGTGTCACCACGTCGACCCATTTCCTGGCGACGGTGGGTCTGGTGGGGCCCCGGCAAGGGAACGCGGCCTCAGAGACCAGACAAGCAAGTTGCTCTCTCCCAGAGCAGCCGGGGCCGTCGCCCCTCAAGGACACAGGCCTCCCTCGTGCCCCACTGCCCGCCCAGCTGAAGATGCCCGAGAACTAGCAGGTGACGAGCACCACACCTGCTGCTGGTGACCCCTGCTCCCCACCCTGCGGCCGGGTGGCGGGGGCTGGGCCCGGGTGAACATTGGGGGGGGGGGGAGGGGAGGCCTCTCTTGAGCTAGTCCCTGCAGGGGCAGGGGCAGGGGCCCTTCCGGGGGCAGGTGGGGCGGGGAGAACCCCAGCCAGGACTCCCACCGCGTCTCTGACGCCGGGTCCACTGCTCTGTGCGCTGAACCCACGCGGGGCGGAGCCGATTCATCCGGGCGGGGCCGCGTCTCCCTGCAGCATCACCACGGCCACCAGGGCTCAGCTCTGATTCCCACTTTCTGCAGCTTTTACAGGAGGTTGAGTGGACACTCTGGGAGGCCCATCGAGCAGAGGACAGGGCACTCCGGTGAGCTCCTGCCCCCGCCTGGGGCGCTGTCTGCGGAGATGGGACGGCCCAGCAGCGGGCGGAGTCTGGCAGCCCCAGGCACTGCCCGTGGCCTTGGCCAGCCCCTCCGGCACTCACACCCCCCGGGGGCCCGGGAGCCCTGCTGAGGCTTGTTGCTGGAAAGCCTTGGGTATGGAAATAAGACTTCGATGAGACGGCAAGCGTCTGGGGACCTGCCCGACACTGCCCCACCTGCCCCATGACCCCGTTTCGCAGATGGAGACACTGAGGGGGCGACCAGGCCTCCGTGAGCAGCCCGCAGCAGCACCAGGCTCTGAGCGCCGGTCTGTGTCCACGGGCATGTGTGCCGTGGCTTTACACGAGGACCTTGAAGTCCCCAGATGTTTCTGGAATGCCTGGTGCCCTCAAAGCCCCCACCCCTCCAGTGACGCTGGGACGCCCTCTCTCGGCCCCCAGCCCCCTCCACCTCCCACACCCTCTCCTTGCCGGTCGTGCCCCGTGGACACCCAGGGGTGGATGGGCCTGCTGCCTGCGTTGGGGTGCAGACCTTGGTCCCCTCCCAGTGTCCAGGGGCTGGCTCAGGACCCAGTGCAGGCCCAGTGCTGGGGGGTGGGGGTAACACAGGGGGGCCTCAGCCCAGCCCTAAGTGGGCTCAGCCCTGGGCAGTGCTGGCCAGTCACCCCGTGCACCTGTGACAGCTGTCGAGGGAGACCAAGGGGGTCTCACGATTAGACGCCCTAGAGGCCCGGGAGCCACAAATAGCGGCAGACCAGACCTAACACACACGCGGCTGGTCCCGGGTGCCCGTCACGGCGGCAGGGCCTCAGCTGCAACGACAGCTGTTCCCCCGGCAGCTGGCGGTGCTGACAGGAAGGAGGCAGAGCGAAGCCAGTGGTTGGTACTCGCCTGCATTCTTGGATAACATGAATTCCTGCAAAAGTCCCTGTCTGGACTCAAACGCTCTGGAGGAGAGTGAGGGCCTAGACCCTCGTCCTGGGAGCTGCCGCACATCCCCTGGGAGCCGGGGTCCGCACACGGCGAGCCCTCCGCAGGTGCGCGTGGGAGCCGAGGTCCGCATTCAGCAAGTGCTCCATAGGTGCGCGGTGAGCTCACGAGTGAACGCAAAACACTCACCGAAGAGCAAGGAGGCGGCGTGGCAAAGTGCCTTCAGGCCATCGTCGTATGTTTACAAATCCAGGAACATCCCCCCCGCGAGCGCTGAACGGAATAAAGCGCCAAGGGAAGAAGAGAGATCTGCTGAGACAGCCCTGAGCGTCTCCTGGGGGCTGTGCCGGGAGCCCCAGGCAGGGAGCCGATCCGTGCTCCGCTGGGGCCACAGCCCGTCCCCTGGGGACAGGTCCTATGTCCAAGCCCCGCAGAACCAGGTCTGCCTCCAGGAGAAGGTCTGGGTCCGGGATGAGCCCAGACCGCAGGGTCCGTCGGGGCAGGGCCCCCGCCCTCTCCACCCGCACGTGAGCCAAGAAACGTCACGGGGACCACGGACGACGGAGTGACCTGGCTGGTGCATAGGCTGTGGGGTTTCCAGAACCTGGGAAAGACCAGGGAATGGTTTTGGGGGAACCCACCTGTCTTTCTGATGCAGGCACTGTGTCTCTGAGAGGGGAGGTGACCTGACAGGGCCACATCCTGGCTGTTGGCAGAGCTAGGACTGGCCCCAGGTGCTCTGTCCTGAGGACTAGGGCTGAGGTCCCAGGGAGAAGCTCTCCGAGCAGGGAGTGCAGACACAGCAGCGGGGAAGGAGAGACCCGGGCCCTGTGCCTGTGGGTCTAGCGCCCAGCATCAGACACCACCCCCTGGGCCAGGCCTGTCATCAATCACTTATTGATCCACTCACTCACTCACAGACACGTCCTCTGGGCCAGACTCCGTGTTTCGTGCACAGACATGACAGAGAGCGGGGGTGGCTGCAATTAATCCCACAAATGGGGTAGGAAAGATGTCCCTGGGGCGCGAGATCTAAGCATTGCGGGATGGTATCGATCTCCCTGCCAGAGGCCAGGAAGCCAAGTTCGCCGTGTCCTCCCCAGCACAGCGGTCTGTGACCCACAAGCTCCCGGCCGAGAGGACGGAGCAGCCGGCTGGGGCCCCCAGGGTCCCTTGTCCTCTCTCCTGCCCTCACCTGCAGAGGCCCAGGACTGTCTGCAAGGGGGACAGCCAAGAAGCCTGGATGCGAGCTGGGCAGGGCGGGGAGGGACGGGCCAGGAACAATGAAATGACACCGGAGGCGAAGTTCCGAGGCCGCCAGCGCCTGAACCAGCCGCTGCCTCCCAGCTGCCCGCCGGACCACGAGAACAAGGCCCACGCCGCTTTGAGTCAACGGTCAACATGTTTTGCAAAGCGCTTTCCGGGTGGTGTGGGAGAAACGGGGACCCAGCAACGTCGGGAAGCCCGGTCCTGTGGCTTGACCCGGGACAGGTCAGAGCCTCTGGGCATCCACATCCTCATCTGGTCGCTGAGGGTGAGCCGGGGGCCTTGTCACCTCCCGAGGCAGAGCCGCGGAGATAAAGGCCCACGAAACCACGCGGTGCCGGGCGGCTTCAGGCAGTCACCCAACGGGTGACACTGCAGAGGACGGGGGCCTGGCTCCATTTTCTGTGTCGCCCCAGTTTTTGGCAGGGCACCTGCCACCCGACAGAAACCCGGTCCGTGTCCCCTTTGTGGCCAGGAGCGCCGTGGAGCGCGCTGGGATCCTCTGGGTGTGGGAGAAGTCAATGCGGCAACTTCCGTGTCGTGCCCTCGGAAGAGGCCCCGGGCCTGCTCCCCTCGCCTCCTGTCCCCACGGGCTGACAGCCACGTGCTGGGCGAGCGCCACGCCACAGAGGGCGCCTGCCGTGTTCCCCCCGCCGACACCTGCAGGGTTACACATGCTGAAGCCACTAAAAATTCGGGTTCTCCGTCACAAGGAACCCAGAACTTAACACACCTGCTGACCACATTTTTTTTCACTGACTTGTAGAAATCCAATCACCTAGTGCAACCACACCGTTTTATAAATCGCGAGCACCACGGGGCCCAGGTTTGGCACGGCGCACTCTCAGATTCTTCTAGTTCTCAAAGCAACTGTGTGTCACAGACACATAGTTCCCAGGCGACAGGTGGAGAAGGCCAGGACCCCGCAGTCTCCAAGTGACAGGTGGAGAAGGCCAGGACCCCACAGGTCCCAGGTGACAGGTGGAGAAGGCCGGGATCCCACAGGTCCCAGGTGACAGGTGGAGAAGGCCAGGACCCCGCTGGTCCCAGGTGACAGGTGGAGAAGACCAGGACCCCGCAGTCTCCAGGTGACAGGTGGAGAAGGCCAGGACCTCACAGGTCCCAGGTGACAGGTGGAGAAGGCCAGGACCCACAGGTCCCAGGTGACAGGTGGAGAAGGCCACAGTCCTGCTCATAACCTGGTCTGCACGTGGCCAAGTGTGATACAGACCCTCTTCCCTCATACACACAAGACCTCTGCTCATTTATAAAATCATTCTGGACCAGATGATCTCTAAAACGCCCTATATTTCTGAGATTCTACTACCTGAAGGAAAAGAGGTCCGACTTTTTTCTCTGGCTCTGCACACCTAAGCTTACCAAACCAGCTGGCTCCGGCTAAGTTAGCCTTGTTTCCTTTCAGTACACACAGACTCGGGACAAACGCCTGGGTCGTGTGACCTCAGGCAGGCTCCATAACGTCTCTGTGCCCACGTGTAAGCTGGGAATGGGGTCTGCCTGGCCTCTGGGTGTGGTCAGGAGGACAAGCAGGAGTGTTCGCCGCTGCAAGGGTCCGAGATGCTGCCCTCTGTCACCGCTGTCCCCAGCAGTGTTGGGAGCAGAAGCCACGGGAGCCGTCATTCACTCGATAGCCGCCCCAAAGGTCAAGGCTCCGTGCCAGGTGACGAAGGCTGTGAGGGTGAACCAGACATTGATCCGCAGGAGATGGGCACTCAGGAAATTAGAGAACAAAATAAACAAAATGCCAGACCCCTGCACACAACAGAGAGTGAGATGCTGCAGGGCCTGGAGGGAGAGATCAGTGTCGGCTTGAATTACTGGGGACAGCGTCCCAAGGTTTATTGAATGTGAGTTTGGGCCAAAAAGGAGAGAGAGCAGCTGGGCACCCGAGGCTGACTCTTACAGCTCTGCCTGTCATTGATGTTGGCATTTGGGTTTGCTGATGCCGACCGTCAGGTGCACGGCCCAGCCTGCAGAGGACCGCGACCCCCTGGACAAGGGCAAGGACTCTAGTCGTCATACAGGCAGGGACGGCAGGGGCTAGTAGAGGTCAACTATAGACAGAACTAGATCATGGTGAGGCGCCTGGGGAGCTCGGTCGGGTAAACGTCTGCCTCTTGATTTCAGCCCAGGTCATGATGTCACAGCTCACGGGAGCAAGCCCCACATCGGGCTCTGTGCTGACAGCTCAGAGCCTGCTTGGAATTCTCTCTCTCTCTCTCTCTCTCTCTCTGTCTCCCTCCCCTGGGCTGGGCAGTGAACTGAGTCAGAGGCCGGGTGAGATCTGAGTAATGTCTCCGCACTTACCCAAAGGTGTTGACTGGGCATTGCTGGGCTCAGGTTCTGCTCAGGGCACAGAGGAAATAGACCAGGGTCTTTGGCTCGATGACCTTGTACTCCAGTGACGGGTATGTGCAGCCAGTGACAGTGGGGCGGCCAAGAGGTCCCACGGATGCCCCACAACTGAAGGTAGACAGCCGCCCACCCTGATCTGGGCCCATCGTGGCCCTAGACTGGAGAAAAGCCACACCTGGGAGACCCGTGCCAGGGGACATGGCTGGGGATGGTTTCAACCCCACAGAGAGCTCAAGGGAAGCCTTTTATGCAGAGGCTGACCTTGGCCCCAGCTTTCTGCAACAATCCCACCCTTCGAGGTCCAGGAGCCACAGAGGTCCCTATAAGGCTGACCTGAAGCCTGTCAGAGTCCAGAGCCTCACGACCAGGAGGTCAGGGGTCATGCCCGAGTCCTGGAGGGACATCACTGCCCTGGGCCGTAGCCTGTGCTTTCCAAGGATGTCTTCTGGGGTATCTGGAGGGACTGGTTAGGGACTTGTGGTTCTGGGATGCTCCAGGCACCATGCAGGGTAGGCCTGAATTTTCACTGAAGAGGTGACCCTGGTCTCCCCTTGGCCCCAACCCCCACCCCGGGAGCCCCGCCAGAGCCCAGGGTAGGAGCCGGATGGACCCTGAGCCCGCCATGCAGGTGTTGGCCTCGTGTGTGACTGCGTGAGTGTGACAGAGAGCATCCGGCCGAGTCTCTGCCTTTGCTCCTTCAACCAGGTGGCTAAGTGCCTGTGAGCTCCTTCCAGAGTGAACAAAACCAAATCGGGCAGCTGCCCCCTCATCCTGGGCTGCCCCAAGGACAGGTACGACCTTCCCCCTCAGATCGCGGGCTACCTGGAGGGCAAGGACCCTGTGTCTCCAATCCCAGGGAAGGCTGTGTAACCCCTACCAGGGCTGTGGTTTCCCTGGAGACCAGGGGCTCCCAGAAGATGGAATCTTGCCTTCTTTGCCTTTGTCTTCCCAGCAGAGGGGCACATAGGACTGAGAGCATGTCTCCCACATCTGACCAGCAGATCAGGGGCTATGTCTCCTCCATCAGATCAGCAGATTGGGGGGTTATGTCTCCCATATCTGACCAGCAGATCAGGGGCTATGTCTCCTCCATCAGACCAGCAGATCGGGGGCTATGTCCCTCCATCAGACCAGCAGCCTCCATCAGACCAGCAGATCAGGGACTATGTCTCCTCCATCAGACCAGCAGATCGGGGGCTATGTCCCTCCATCAGACCAGCAGATCGGGGGCTATGTCTCCTCCATCAGACCAGCAGCCTCCATCAGGCCAGCAGATCGGGGGCTATGTCTCCCACATCTGACCAGCAGATCGGGGACTATGTCTCCTCCATCAGACCAGCAGCCTCCATCAGACCAGCAGATCGGGGGCTATGTCTCCCACATCTGACCAGCAGATCGGGGGCTATGTCTGCCACATCTGACCAGCAGATCAGGGGCTATGTCTCCTCCATCAGACCAGCAGCCTCCATCAGACCAGCAGATTGGGGGCTATGTCTCCCACATCTGACCAGCAGATCGGGGGCTATGTCTCCCACATCTGACCAGCAGATCAGGGGCTATGTCTCCTCCATCAGACCAGCAGCCTCCATCAGACCAGCAGATTGGGGGCTATGTCTCCCATATCTGACCAGCAGATCAGGGGCTATGTCTCCTCCATCTGACCAGCAGATGGGGGCTATGTCTCCTCCATCTGACCAGCAGATGGGGGGCTATGTCTCTTCCATCTGACCAGCAGATCAGGGGTTATGTCTCCTCCATCAGACCAGCAGATTGGGGGCTATGTCTTCCACATCTGACCAGCAGATCGGGGGCTATGTCTCCCACATCTGACCAGCAGATCGGGGGCTATGTCTCCTCCATCTGACCACCAGATCGGGGGCTATGTCTCCTCCATCTGACCAGCAGATCAGGGGCTATGTCTCCTCCATCAGACCAGCAGATTGGGGTCTATGTCTCCCACATCTGACCAGCAGATCGGGGGCTATGTCTCCTCCATCAGACCAGCAGCCTCCATCAGGCCAGCAGATTGGGGGCTATGTCTCCCACATCTGACCAGCAGATCAGGGGCTATGTCTCCTCCATCAGACCAGCAGCCTCCATCAGACCAGCAGATCAGGGGCTATGTCTCCCACATCTGACCAGCAGATGGGGGGCTATGTCTCCTCCATCTGACCAGCAGATCGGGGGCTATGTCTCCTCCATCAGACCAGCAGCCTCCATCAGACCAGCAGATTGGGGGCTATGTCTCCCACATCTGACCAGCAGATCAGGGGCTATGTCTCCTCCATCAGACCAGCAGCCTCCATCAGACCAGCAGATCGGGGGCTATGTCTCCCACATCTGACCAGCAGATGGGGGGCTATGTCTCCTCCATCTGACCAGCAGATGGGGGGCTATGTCTCCTCCATCTGACCAGCGGATCGGGGGCTATGTCTCCTCCATCTGACCAGCAGATGGGGGGCTATGTCTCCTCCATCTGACCAGCAGATCGGGGGCTATGTCTCCTCCATCAGACCAGCAGCCTCCATCAGACCAGCAGATTGGGGGCTATGTCTCCCACATCTGACCAGCAGATCAGGGGCTATGTCTCCTCCATCAGACCAGCAGCCTCCATCAGACCAGCAGATCGGGGGCTATGTCTCCTCCATCTGACCAGCAGATCGGGGGCTATGTCTCCTCCATCTGACCAGCAGATAGGGGGGGCTATGTCTCCTCCATCTGACCAGCAGATCGGGGGCTATGTCTCCTCCATCTGACCAGCAGATGGGGGGCTATGTCTCCTCCATCTGACCAGCAGATCGGGGGCTATGTCTCCTCCATCTGACCAGCAGATCAGGGGTTATGTCTCCTCCATCTGACCAGCAGATCAGGAGCCATCAGACTGAATGATGCCCTGAGGCGGGGCTGTGTCTTCATGTCCTCTGACGTCACATGCTCTTGTCGTAGGAGCCCTGGCTCTGCTCGAAGGGGGAGGTGAGGGGCACGTCACCGACCGGCCGGCGGACGGGGGCTGGCGGGTGCCGGGCTGGCCCCTGATAAAGCCATCGGCGAGCGGAGCTCGAGACACCTGGCGTCGGGGGACTTATCTGGACAAATGAGTCCGCGGCACAGCTGAGCAAACAGGAGGAGACAGTGATGCTTCTGTTTTAAAGAAGAAAACATCGCTCACGAGATGAGCCGGGAAATAGCGTCATTTATTTTAACCTCGATGCCACAGAAATAAGTCAATTTCTCACGAGAGGTGCTCTGGAAAAAAAACAACAACACGAGAGGAGACGGATGGACGTTTGGCACGCGGGAAGCTGTTCTGGGTCCCCTGAAGGCGCAGAGCCCCTGCCCCGCCCCCTGCTCACCCCAGGCAGAGCCGGCCGCCCTCCGGAGCCCCTCACTGGGCTTCTCGGAGCCAGAGCACAGCTCTGGGAAATGGCCCTGCCCCACCTTAAGGTGTGACCTTGAGTCTGTGACTTAACCTCTTGGGAGCCACAGGGCAGGACCGGGTCAGACGCCTGGGGTCTCGTCCCCGATGCTGCAGAATGAACTCCTCCGGGAGCCGCGGCCTCAGGGCCTCGGGCGCTCGGATCTGCGCCGTCACAACCGCGTGATGCACGTGCCTGTCACCTGGCACTTTATGGAGTTCTTCTTGCCCCCGTCAGGAAACCGGGAACAAGAGACCCTGAGTGACAAGCAGAGGTCACACGGGCAGGGTCCCTGCATCCCGACGTCCACTTTCCCCTCAGAAGTTCCCCACCCCCCGGGGGCCCGGGTGTTCCGGCCTCCCTAGACCTGGGGGGACAGTTGGAAGGGCGCACTCCCATTCCCTCCCCTCATCCCCTCCCCGGGATAAAGATATTACAGTATCGATCCCCGCAAGGCCGCAGGTTCCCGGCCCATTCATCACCGCCTGGCGCTGGGACCGAGGCAATTATTGGAGTCACTGGCTGTCCTCGGTCCACTGCTTCAGGCAGGAGCTCAGGCACAGGTGCCAGGACCCCCTCCAGGAGCCGGGGAAGGACAGAAGGGGCTCACCAGTTGGCGGGGCCGCTCTGTGCCACGCGCTTCCCAGACACGCTCCGCGGGACCCCGACCGCAAGGCTGCAGCCCAGGGCTCGGCGGAAGGTGAGGAAGCCTGGGTGGGCTCAGCAAACACGGGGCCCGTCCCCCCAGGCACGAGGCAAAGCTGAATTCAGACCTGGTGCCTGAGGCCCGCCAGCAGGGCCGGGCCCACTCGGGCCTGAGAGGATGGCTCACTCGGGGGAATCGGGGGAAGGGGGGGTGTGAGGGCGAGGCAGCCTCAGGACCAGTGGAGCGCCACCCCCCCCCCCGTCCCCTCACCCACTCAAGCGCCTGACACCCGTCTACCTGCTCAGAGCTCAGCGCTCAGGGAGGGTGGGCAGCGGGGAGGGCCTTCTGTGGCCGGCCCTGGCCCGTCTCTCCCGCTGGCCCTCCCGGCCTCTTCTCTGACCCGTGAGCCCGCCACGCCCCTTCCCGCCTCCAGGCCACCGTGTGTGTGATTCCTTCTGCTGGAGCGCCGTTCCATCCCCACCCCGGGTCCCTGATCCTCTCCATCCTCAGACCTCAGCGGAAAATCATCTCCTGCGGCCTTTCCCGACCACCCGCCTCCCGGATCCTCAGCCCCCCGGGAGAGGGGTCTCGGGGACTTTACTCGTCAGGAGTGACTCCTGATGACCGTCTCCCTCGAGTTAACCTCCGCGAGGGCAGGGTCCGCTCTGTCCCTGCCACGGCTGTCACCCGGCGCCTGTCCCAGTGTCTGACCTAGGGCGGTGGACCCACAGATACCCAGGGAACAGACAGACCCACACGCGCACAGCGGCTCAACTCCGCTCGGAAGTTAATTCTCACAAAACGCACAGGGGCGAGCTTGACGGGCAGCTCCTGCGAGGACACGGGGATGATCCCCAGGCGCCTCCCACCTCTGGCTATGATCTGCTTGTCCATGACTGTGCCAGCTAGACGAAGGGGACGACCCTTGGATGCACATGCCCCTCTCACACCCCACGGCCCAGACGCAGTCACCTGGCCACACGTGACGGCAAAGGAGGCTGGTGAACATGAATACGCCCAGAAGGAGGGCAAACAGGTTTTTCGCTGGATGGGGGGTGGTCTCTCCACAAGGGTGACTTTTACTGGCCATGGAAAGCTGGTGCTGGGGAGAAAGAGAAACAGTGGGGTCAGCGAATTTCCTTCTAAGTCATACAGACCAAGGCCACTGAGGCCAGGGCATCGGGGGTAAGCATTCCTCCAAATCAGCACGTGCTTTTTCACGCAGCCCCATGGGACATTTTTCAGGAACTCGGTCAGGTACAAGAGGAATGGGGACCCACCGCTGGTCTTAGAAGGACCACACAGTGTAAACTCCCCACCCTACTGCTTCCCGCTTCCTTCCCTGGCCCCTGCATGCTCCCAGCGCCCCCTGCTGCCCATCAGTGTCATTGCTGCTTCGCGGCTGGAGGAGCTGTGGGTGGCTGAGCGGAGGCATCTCCCCGGGGCACCCACAGGACGGCGTCCTCTAAAGCACCCAGCTGGGGATGGGGAGAACGGGTGAGTGAGAAGTGTCCCCGTGGTTTCTAATCAAAACGGGAACGATACAGGACATGCCCACAGATGATCCCGTGACTTCATGCTCGGGCGGATCTGGGGTGGGCTTCCCTGGGCCCCTCATCAAGCCTGTCGTGTGCAGATGCCCCGGTGACTCTCGGGGAGCACGCGGCAGGTGCGGACACACGGACTGTTGAGCCTGCTCTTGGGTGGGCGAGTCGTGCACTGACGTTTGTGAGAATAAGGACTGACACTGTCCGCTCCTCCCCTGCAGGCACGGGCCGAGGCCCCGGGGGCTCTCTATCCTTACTATTACTTGTCATTGTTACTAGGGTTCAATCCCCCAACAGCTGTCCGAGGCAGAAGCTATAACCCCAGCTTACAGATGGGATTTAGGACTGAGAGGTAAGTCAAGAGGCCGCACAGAGAGTCGTGGCAGGACTCGAACCCAGGTCTCCTGCTGCCCGAACCACATCCCCAACAGCTCTAGAGGCTGCAGACGCCTGTCTCTCCAGCAGCCAAGGTCGTGCCCCCGGGGGGCCTGGGGGCAAGGACAAGGGGAGAGACGGGAGGAAACGGGGGAGGGCGAAGGGGGGTCCGGGGGCGTGGAGGGGCCTCGTCCTCTGGAGCCCAGCATGCGCCGGCCACCCTTCCTGCCCGCCCTGCAGGGGCCACACGGGCCCCTCCTCCTCCTCTGCCAGCCACGGACACACCGTGGCCGCTCGGACCCCCGCTGTCCACAGAGGGCACCCCGGCTCCTCTGGCAATGTGGTGACCGGCTGGATGCCACGCGGCCCCAGGGGCCCTGTGCGTAATGTGTCAGGACATCAGAAGGGTGCAGAGGGCGTCGCAAGGAGCCCAACCCCCTGGGCTGAGCACACCGGGGCACTGGCTGCGTTCTGTCAGCAACTCGGCCACAAGGAAAAGGTCTCGGATGCCCCGGGGGACGGGGGTCAGGTGTCTCATCTCGGCCTACGAAGGACAACACATTCGATTAGGCAGCGTTCCTGTAACCCACTTAGGATCGATCTGGGTATTAATAGGTGGCAAGGAGCCGGTCCTGGCACACTGCAGGGCCTGCACCCCCAGGGTCACACTGAAAGACGCGCTGCGGTCACTCCCGACGCGGGACAGAGACACGGCTGGGCTTGGTCCCCGGTTCCCTCTGTTTGTGTCGCCCCCTCGCCTGTCTGCCCATCCGTCATCTACCCGTTGCCCGTCTATGTCATCTGCCTGCCGTCTGTCTGTCCCGCACTCGTCTGTCTGTCTGCACACCGTGTGAAGCGTTCGTTCCTTCCCAGCTAAACTCCAAGGGGGAGGAGCGTTAATTATGTATTAGCTGCGCAGGCCTCCAGACCCATCGATTTGGTTTCTGGTTCCCCCTCGGATCCGGTACGCGGATTCTGGTTTGATCGCATTAAGTCTCTTGAATAATTAATACGGTAATTTAACCTGAGCAGAAGGAGCTAAGGGGGTGGGAGACCACAAGTCCCTGGAGGCAGTTTTCCCAAATCCCTACTGTCTCCAGAAACTTCCAAGGGTCCCACGTGGCCCCTCCTCCAAGGCAGGGAGACAACGCCCCGCCCACCCAGGAACTGCAGGGGCCTCTCGTCACCCCCCACCCCTGTGTGCACTGGCGGCCGTCCGGCATCGTGCGCGGGGTCCCCTCCGCCCGCCCGCCCACCCGCCCCACACACGCCCACGTTCGGGCGCCCTCCTACTTCCTCTGGTAGCTGCGCCCTTGCCTGGGGGTCGTGACCATAGCAAAGCGGAGTCGGGGGACACGGAGCCGCCCAGACCCGCCGACAGATCTAAGAATCAAGGGGCTGCGGCAAAGGAAGAGGCGGGAGAAACTCCCCGGGACACAGTGGAGAAGGCCCGTCATGGTTTGTGGGGAGAGCGTCTCCAGGCCGCGGGGACGTGCCCTCTGCCCCCAGCATGCGAGTTGCCGTCACACGTGTTGAGACACATGTCGATGCCCTCAGGGGAGCTGTTCCGGCCCAGGCGAATCACTGGTCTGAGCCCGCGTCTCTCTCCCCGGGGCTGCTGTGGCTCCGGGGACTTGGGAGGTCTGTGCACCTGCAGGCTCACAGCTGGAGGGCAGGTGCTCCTGGTGACGCGCGGGTGGAGCCCCGGGGCCCCAATGCTAACCCCACAGCGCCCAGCACGGCCCAGCACAGTGGCCCAAGGGTTGGGGACTGTGCCCAATGTCATCCCAGAGTCCCCGCAGGGAGGCAGAGCAGCTGAAAGCCTGAGGGGGTGTGGGGAAGGGGGGAAGCAGGGGCTGAAGCGGTGCCGGGGAGGGGCCCACAGCCCAGCTGAGCTGCCCCTCCTGGGTGTGTGACAGGCGCACGTGGCCCCTTGGGGAGAGACAGGCTCTCATTTCTGTGTCCCCGGCCGACCGAGTGCCCGCAGCACCTTCTGTCCCACCCTTGCTGTTACCTCTGACCCAGAGCAAACTTGTGAGGAGCGAACAGCCCTGTGCCCGTGCCAGTAAAACGCACGAAGGGGGACACAGGGAGGCTGTGGCCTGGTTGGGGCTCCTCTGTCCCCCTGAAGACCACCTTCTGGAAAAGGGTTTCAATCACCACCCACCGCCCCCCCTCCGCCACGTGCCCGGGGTTGGTGCTCACTGTGCACTGGGCCCCCAGGGGGCTGTCGTGAGACCCCATCAGGATAGGGTTTGTCGCCCGTGTTAATTTCCTGGAGGAAAACCACAAACCAGGAGACATAAAACAACGTAAATCGATTCTCTCCCAGCCCCGGGGGGCACAAGTCTGAAAGCAGGTGCGGGCAGGGCGGGTCGTCCCTGGAGCCCCGGGGGCAAGACGGGCTCCTGCTGGTACCCCCGTCCTCGGCTGCCAGATCCCCCCAACCTCTGCCTCTGTCCTCACACGGCCTCCTCCCCCCGTGCGTGTCTGTGGACACGTGTCTGTCTACGTGGGGACCCCAGTGCAGCGGGAGCCCCTCTTATACCCCGGTGCCCTTGCAAAGACCTATTTCTAAACAACGTCACAGTCACCGGACTCGGACATGTTTTGGGGAGGACGCAATTCAAACCACCGATCCCATTTTAGAGAGAAAGAAGCCAAGGCTCAGAGAGTCTAGAAAGTTCCCCAGGGTCCGAGCGGTTAGTCAGTGGCCCCACCTGGACCCTGCCGAGCCCCGCCCACCGCCCACGCGTCGTCTGCAAGGCAGGTCCCAGGAGGCGCCCGAGTGTATCTGCAGGGCTGTGGTGACACCCGTGCGCGAGGCTGGCGTTTGCCCTGTTTGCAGCAGCTCTCACGCATCTGGGGCACCGAGCCCGGCCTCCTGCTTCCACGTCTGTCACCCCCAGCGCCACCCTCGAGGTAGCTTTGCCCTCCTGTCTGTCCAGGTGAGAGGCTGGGGTAGCGTCTGCAGACCCCAGTGACCACCCGTGCGGCCCGCAGGGGAGGCGAGCCTGGGGGCGGATTGGAGGGCAGGCTGGACAGGATCTCAGCCAGGGTCCCAGGCTCTCCCTGTCCCCACAGCTGCAGCCTGAGTCCTGACCCGCACACGGTGGGGCTGCAGCTCAGGTCACTGGGCCTACCCCGCCCCCCCAAAACCCGCCCGAGTCAGAAGAGGAACGCAGGGTCCATGGGTATTTTAAGGCTCGTCCACTTAGTAACTGGCAGGGCCCCCCTCCCCCAAACCCCAGCTCCCTGCTTTGGTCGTGAACTTAGTTCATGCGCTAATATGATGAATGCAGGTGGGTTTTTTAACCAGCATCAATCATTTCTCATCTTGCATAAAAAATGATTAGAAATATCTTTGGAGAAACTGAGCCCATGTTAAGCACCTACGTTGCTAAAGCATTTTGTGCTTTTCCACACTTAGACATTCAGTCCTTATAATGGTATCATTAGTAGACAAGACAGGAGTCATTTTCATAAGCGAGGACACAGTGAGAGACAGAGACGCTGACGAATTAATTGTGCCAGGCCACAGAGCGGGACAGGTCAGGGCCGGGACAAAAGCCCAGGTCTGACCCCATGCCTCGTGTTCTTTCTGCGACACCGTGGATCTCCCGGCAGAGGGCGATTCCACGGACGGTCCAATTGGCCAAAACCCATACCCCTCCGTGACCCGCACACACATTCGTCGCATTCCCCGAGCTCCAGTTCTGGCAAAGCCTCGTGCCCTCAAGCTTCCAGCTCTCCGCCCCCAACACCTTCAGCCAAGTACAGCCTTGTGTGTGTCCAACCATGACGCGGGTCTGGCCCGTGAAATAGGAGCCCACAGCCTTAAAGTCCGTGCGCCCCTGTCCCCGGAAATAAACTGTGTGGTTGCCCTCGACACATGGCGGCCAAGCTTCGGCTGCTCCCATGTCCCTGATTTCTTACCCCCATCACTCACCCAAAGCAAGAACGTTCTAATTCTGAACAAACTGTGAACCTTTAGTCGGGGCGGGGGCGAGGGTAGCAGGGGAAGGTGCAGGCGTACCTGCGCTGATGGGGGGCGCCCTTTGTCAAAGGGACCCCCCTCACCTCTGAAACACGGTCCCCCCAGACTGGGTATGGCCCGAGAGGGGGAGCAGACCGAATTAAATGCCTCTAGGCGCGGCGGACCGAGATGGCTTATGCTCCCACGTTGAACCCACACACCCCTGCTCACATGCGCTGTTTCCACAATGAAAGGAGCTGATTTGATTTACGTGTGGGCACCAGGAAGAACACCGTATGAGGGCAGAGGTCTCATCGAGATGCTATCCAGGCCTGCACCCTGCTGTCCGGACCCCGCCCAGCCCACACACACGCAGTCACTGGTCTATCTGACCAGGAAGCGACCGCACTCACGCAGGCCGGCCCCTGCCCTGCCCTGAGGGCAGGTGGCTGCTTGAAGGCAGGCAGTCGAAACACACGCTTTCCCATGACCACGGTCTGTTGGCGGGCCCACCCCAGGGTGCTGCACACAGTAGGTACTCAGGCGATGCTAGCTGTCTGCTGGGGGCACAGTATGCGCCCGGAATCTCTCTGAGGGGCACTGGAGCCCCCGGCAACTTGCGAGCCCCCGCGTCCTTCGGCCCAGGCGCTGCCGGTCGGCCCCAGGTCCCCTGTCCCCGGTGCGGACGGTGCTGGCCTGGTGGGCTGCCTCCTCCTCTCGGCGCCGGGAGGGGCCCCGGCGGACGCTTTGTAAATGTTAGCAGGCTCCCGAACTGGCTTCTGAACCAGCTCATTTTTCTGAGCCCAGAAGCGCCCGCGGCCTGGACGGGGAGTTGTCAGAGGTTATAAATGGATCTCTCCCGGAACGAGTGGGGCCCTGGGAAAGATGTTTTAAAATTGGAAGCATGGGGTTTTTATTTATTTATCTATTTACGCCCTGCCTTGTTCAAAAAGGATTTAAGGCAGCTTATGAAGATACATAAAGTGGAACAAAGGAAAATAAATGGGAAGCCTGAGGGGGAAGGGAGCAGCGGCGCGGTGGGCGCTTCCCTCGGTCAGGAGACCACGGCGCCCACGGCGGGATCCCGAGCCACACTCGGCGTCCTTGGGCCTCGGCTTCTCAAAGTACTGCCAGGGAACCCCTATGTCTCCTGAGAGGATCTCCTTTGTCACGCCCAGAATTCTAACGTGTCGCCTCTGAGTGTCACAGGGCACACGGACGCGTGCGCACACGCACGACTCGACACGCACAGCACACACAGGCACACAGTTGCACACACACCCCCGAGGCCCTGCCCGGCAGGTGTGGGACACACACGCACTCAGCTTGCCCTGGCGGTCCACACGCAGAGGGCCCCACGTGAACCCTGACGGCCCGTCCCCACCCCTGTCCGGGCCCGGCCGGCTTCCGTTCTCTCAGCTACTTTCTGCTGAGTAAAGCTACGCCCCTGCCTGGACCGCGGGAATGTCGGATGGGACCCTGTTTGGAAAAAGAGTCTTTTTAGGTGTAATCGAATCAAGGATCTCGACCCGAGATCATTGCACGTGGGCCCTAAATCCAACCCATCCTGAACGACACGGGAGAGACGGGGACACAGGGCAGGCGGCGCTGTGAGGACAGCGGGAAGAGGCAGGAAGTCCCCCCCACCCCCAACCCACATCGGAGCCTTCAGAGGAGGATCCTGCCCCACCTGGGCCGCAGAGCCCGGCCTCCGGGCCACGCGAGCGGGAATGGGCTTCCGCTGACTCAAGCCCCCCTCGGGAACCGACACGCTCGCTCGGCCGGTCTGTTACCTGCAGAACGTATTCGTGCCCATGCCCCCCAGCACACGGGGCCCCTGTAGCAATTGTATCTAAGGGTTTCGTCTCCCACCGTCCGTTCCCCGGCTCCCCTGCCCAGGCTGTCCTTCATCCCCAACGTGTGACGTTTGCCAACTAAGCGGACGTCATCGCGGCCTCCGCAGCCTTGACCTGCCGGCCGGGGACGGGGCCGCTCGTCCTATCTTCCAGGGAGAGCGTGTCTCCTCCCCTCCCGCCCGCTTCCAGCTTTTGCCTTCCTGGGGCGGGCGATCTGTGTGCCGCCGTCCTGAGATGCTTCAGACGTCGAACTCTCGTTGGCTGAGCTCGCAGCACGTACCTGCCGCCAGTTTGTAACCGGTCTTCGTACTTTGTCCTGATGGACACAAGTTCACGGAAGACGCGGGATTCGAATGCATAAACGAATGAGTGAGTCAGTGAGAGAGTCATTTGCAGTCCTGGCTTGTCCCCCAATCATCGCATGACATCGGGCAAGTGCCTTCACCTCAGCGGGACCCGGTTCCTTGCTGCCAACACGGGGGCCCGGACCTGACCCGGCTCAGCGGCCCCCACCCGACACGGATGCCGAGGCGTCTGCGGTTCCCGCCTGGGGAAGAGCCAGGAGGATTACCAGGAGCTTCTTATACAAAGCAATTTCTAAGCCTCTTTAAATCCTTTCTGGAACATAGCAGACTATAAATAAATAAATACTTCCCAAGCAATTTCCATCTGCCCTCCCCCAGCTGGGACTGGCTCCTGAAACGGCCTGCAGCCCTGGGGCCGTGTCGCCGCCCTGCCCCGGGGAGCCCCGTTCCCCGCCAGGCCCCGCTGCGCCTGCCCGCCCGCTCAGCTCTGCCAGCTTCTCCGCAGCCTGGAGCCGCCGGGAGGAATTCGGCTCTGCAGACAAGTAATTTCTTTGTGGCCCGTTTCATTGCGAATCGTCACCAGACAACTATTAATCTGCAATCATACTTTTATCAAGTGTTTATTTTTTCCCCTCTCTCTCTCCCCGAGACTGGGGATATCAATACAGCAGCTGTCACGGGTCGTTACCAACCTCGTCTTCCCCACTCTTCCAGTGAAATAAAGCCAGAAAGCGAAAGCAGTCGGACGCACCGCTTATCCAGGCGTCCGAGAGAGCATCCGGCGAAAAGACACCGTGCTGTCGTGTGTGGGCACGTCGCTCCCCTGAGAACAAAGCCACATGGGATGCCATCACCCCGTACAGGTGGCCGTCCCACCGGGGGTAGCTTGCCCGCCACCATTCAGGTCTGCGGGTTAGGGCTTCAACAAATATATCTGGGCGACACAAGTCAGCAATGACAGGAGCCCCGGGTCCCCCCCAGGCACCCGTGTCCCCGCCACAGGGCACAGGTGGCCCTCCTGGGACCTCCTCCCACGAAGAGGGTCATTCTTCGCTAAACCTCTGTCCACGTCCCTGGATGGTCACGTTGCAGACCAGACTGTAACCCTCGGGCACGAGTCTAAGGTCACGAGAGCCGAGGGCCCTCACAGTCCAGTCCCTGAGTGCGGGGCAGCTTTAATGTGGGGCTTGGGCCAGAGAGACCCCGAAGGAAGGGTCTGGAGTCGCCCGCCCGCACAGGCCGGTCCTGCCCGCCCACCCCTGACCTCATGGGCCCACGTGGGGAGCCCCTCCTTTGCCGGGGTGCCTTCTGCAAACAGAAGTGCCTGTGATTCAGGGCACCCTCCAAAGAACCCCACCATCCTGAGAAACATGAGAGGGAAAGGGCCCGGAGAAGGTGGAGGAAAGGTAGGGACCCACCCTCCGCTTCCCGCCTTCCCCGCAGACATGGCAAACGGAGCCTCCCCGGTTGAGCCCAGACGCAGCCTCGGAGTCTTTCTCAACATGGCCCTGTAGCCGCCTGAGCTGTCCGGGGGCAGGGCCTGAGCCGTGGGCTGGAGGCAGGTGAGGGTCCGGGCGGAGGAAGCTGTCCTACACCGGGCCTGCACGGACCACGGGAGCCACACCGCTGCGTGGGGGCGGCAGGCCGGGCGGGGGGGGGGGGCCGTGGGAGGGCTCCCCGGATTGGACGGTGGGGGACCCTGGCACCCTGCCCACCACAGGCACAGGGAAATGCTGGGTTTGCTCTTTTTCCAGCAACGGAGCACAGCCACCCCCACCGGCTCAGGGATCTTGGCCAGTGACACACGGAGGCTAAACGCGCCACTGCCCCAAATCTGTTCACGCTCCCGACCGGCCCTAGCTTCCACCAACTCCGTCAAACTTGAATTAACACCATCGCGCTGCAGCTCCGTGAGCATCAGGCATCCGTGGGGTCAGACCCCCGCCCACCAGCATCCCCTTCTCCCGGCAGGACCTGCAGAGGCAGAGGCTGCAGGGGGGCTTCGGAGACGGGGAGAGGCCAGGCGGGTGCCCGCTGGACGGGAGGCTGGCCTCCCCGGAGGCCAAGGGCAACCACCTCGCTCCCCCGGCTCGGCCCGCCCCCAGGGCTCTCTGGAGGGCCTCGTGGGAGCAGAGCAGCCCCTGGAGACGGGGCACACTGGTGCCGGGGGAGACACGCTCATGCACACACACACTCACGCGCACACACTTGCACCCGTGCACATGCTTGCTCACACTGGTGCACACTCACACCCAGGCACACGCCCGCCCACACGCGTGCACTCACGCCCACGTGCACACTTGCCCACACACGTGCACACTCCCACGTATGCGTGTTCACTCGCACGTGTGCACATTCACACTGGATCCTCGCTAAGGCTTCCCTCTCTACTGTGGACACGGCAGGGGGCCCACCCCGGGACACCGAGCCAGTTCTGGGCTCCGAGAGGGCCTCCCCATCCTAAGCCAAGAGCGTGAGGGAGCCTGAGCAGGACCGCTCCCAGGACAGGACATCGGGTCTGGCCTCCAGGGAGAGCACGAGCCTCCCCCACCCCACGAAAAGACGGGTCAGAACAGGTCACCAGCAAGCCCTCTGGGGAGAAAGGCCCAGCGTGTGGGCACCGTGGCCTCCCGTGGCCTGCCAGGGCCCGCTCCCCTTCTGCCATCACAGCCTTTTGATCCCTTCCTCTGCCTGAATTCCAGGAGGCCAAAGGGTAGGACAGTCTGGGCTGGGCCTCCTCTGCCCAGGGATGACAGCAGGACCAGGGGGGCCTCCGAGGAGGCCTGGAGATGCAGCCTGGGCCTTTGGGAGAGGCCTGCCACACCTCAGGGTTAAGACTGTGGGGACCTCAGGGCGGGGGCCCACCAGCCCACTCACCGGGAGGCCGGGTCACAGGAAGCTTGCAGCAGCCCCACAGCAGGGCCGTGCGACCTTGGAGCCTGCTGAATCGTGGGGGTCTGCCTCTGCAAATGCTCCTCTTCTGGCCCTCGAGGACCTGGCCCGAGGACATGCCGATGCCCCATCCGGCTCGTCGGCGCTGTGGTTCATCCATCCAAGGTCAGTGGCCTTGCCCAACGCTCCGACTGGCTGCCCGCAGTGTGACATGTGGTGCATGTCTGTGCACAGGCAGGCCCCAGGCTGGGGTTGGAAATGGGGAGGCTGGAGCCCAGACCATCCCTGCAAAGGAGGGAGGTGTCCTCTGACTCAAACGGGTGCAGCTGGGACTCAAACCCACGTCTGTCACTAAGGCTGTGCTTTCCTCCTGGACCACTCGCCTCCCCTTCTCGTGGGACCCTTACCATCAACTGGGACAGCTCTCCCTCCCTCTCCTCAAGGAGGAGGCCGGCTGATGCAGCATCCAGGGAACTGTCCCCTCCATGGGGCACTCACCACCCTGGGGATCCGGGGTACGGCCGCCCCAACCAACCAGCCAGCTCCTGAGAGTGGCCGCCACGCCTGGGTGGCTTTTGTGTCCCACAGCAGGCCCTCAGGAGAGGAAGCTGACCGGCCTGAGCCAGCCAGAACCAGCACTAGCTCCGGGGCCCCAGGAGGGGGACAGAAGACACAGCTTTTGCCACCTCCCTCCTGCTCCTCTCTCTCTGATGCATGCAAGCCGTAAGTGACTTTCTGGACAGCATTTCAGTGATTTAAAAAATATATTCAGAACAGTAACTGCGGATTAATCCCAAATATACAGGGACACAATTATGAAAGAATTTAGGTTCCAAAGCACACAGCATGGAGGCAAAAGCCAGCATCTGGAAGGGGGTGGTCATCAACTCCCCTAATGAAAAGGAGGTGATTATTTCCAACAAGTGCAGCCCATAAGAAAACCCCTTCCGCCATTGTGTTGGCTTTAAGAATGACAGGAGCCACATCTTATACCCATCCACCCGTGCAGCCAATCATCACTAATATATTCATCCGTCTGTCACTCATCATGGGCCAATTCATCCATCCACGCATCATCACCCAGCCATCCATCCATCCACTCAACCCACCCACCAGCCCATCTACTCATTTACCCACCCATCAACCCATCCATCCATCCACTCACCCACCCATCCACCCATCCATCTACCCATTCACCCACCCATCCATCCACCCACCCACCTATCCACCCATCCATCCATCCATCCAACCACCCACCCATCCACCCATCCATCCAACCAACCACCCATCCACCCATCCATCCACCCACCCATCCATCCATCCATCCATCCATCTATCCACCATTCATCCATCCATCCACCCACCCACCAGTCCACCCACCCATCCACCCATCCATCAATCCATCCAACCACCCACCCACCCATCCATCCATCCAACCAACCACCCATCCATCCATCCATCCACCCATCCACCCATCCACCCATCCACCCATCCATCATCCATCCACCCATCCACCCATCCATCCAACCAACCACCCATCCATCCATTATCCGTCCATCCACCCACCCATCCACCCATCCACCCATCCACCCATCCATCCACCCATCCATCCACCCATCCACCCATCCATCCATCCACCCATCCATCATCCATCCACCCATCCATCATCCATCCACCCATCCACCCATCCATCCAACCAACCACCCATCCATCCATCCATTATCCATCCATCCACCCACCCATCCACCCATCCATCCATCCATCCATCCATCTATCCACCATTCATCCATCCATCCACCCACCCACCAGTCCACCCACCCACCCATCCACCCATCCACCAATCCATCCAACCACCCACCCATCCATCCATCCAACCAACCACCCATCCATCCATCCATCCACCCATCCACCCATCCATCATCCATCCACCCATCCACCCACCCATCCATCCATCCATCCACCCACCCACACACCCATCCACTCATCCACCTATCCATCCACTTCCCATTAAATTAATATTAACTGAGCTGCTGGTATGCCCAATACTGTTCTAAATGCAGGTAATAGAAAGATTAAGAAGTTGCCTTGACCTCTGAGTGTGTTGTCTCCCATTATCTCCCTGATTAAATCCAGACATCTGTGCCTGTGGTGTAAAGCTCTCCAGACCCAAGCCTCCCTCTCTGATCTCACCTCTTAGGATAGCTCTACTTCACTGTCACAACAACCTGGACCACTTGCTGTCCCCCGAACATGGGCTGTCCCTCCTCTCCTGTCCCCTCCCACTCTGTGTCTTTTGTCTACGACACCCTTTCTCCCACCACTTTTCCCCACCAAGAGTCTACCCACACATCAGTGCTCTGCTTTAGTGCCACGTCATCCAGGGAGGCTTCCCAGATTCCCTCAATAAGATGGTGGAGACCATTGTCTGCCACTGTCCTACAGCTCTGTCACACGAGTCATCTTAAGCTGGTTTAGGAATGACTTCCCCTCAGCCACCTCATGAAGCTGGAGCACTGGTGGGTGAGGGACTGGGGTGGCCCTGTTATCTGGCAGCTGCTGTCACAAGAGCCAGCCAGGGCGTGGAGGGTCATCCCCAGACTCGGCGCTGGCATTCAGGTCCTGCCCTGTCCCTCCCCAAGTGTGACCAGGCAGCCCCTCACCCTCAGCCCTCTGTCCTTTGTGGACCGAGCCTCAGTTGCTCCTCCTGTCACATGGATACCACCTCATCCATCTCCCAGCTCTGGTGGGAGTAGCCAGGCTGGCTCATGGCTGTGGGCTCACTGAGCCTTGGCCCCCAGCCCTACCTCCTGTGTGACAGTGTTTTTCACTCCCCTGTCTGTGGACAGTGGCTGCTGGCCTCAGCCGATTTCAAGGACCACTTGAGACCACAGAGAAGCAGGCAAGGGACTGGGGAGCCCGTTAACCCCAGGATCCTCTGTCCCCGAGGGCCATCTCTAGGATGCCCACGTGGTCTAAGGACCCCCACAGGCAAGACCCTCCTCCACCTGCGCCCGGGGGTGGCAGGACCAAGTGTGACCCGCCCCATCTCCATGCGCGGTGACCTTGGCGGGACGCTCTGCCTCCCCGAGTCTCGCTTTGCTCCTCTGCAAAAGGAGCTTAAAGCGGCCCCAGCTCTGGGGGTCCCAGAGAACCCCCAGCAGGAGAGGCCCTGCTCACCCTCCTCCATCCCCATGAAAAGACAGAGGGGAGGCTGGGGGTGGGACAGCCAGAAAGCAGACTCGGGCTCTCTCTCTCTTCACCTGCAGAGTGGAGGACCGAGCTGTAAGGGCACCTCCGATGCCCACGCAGCCCTCTGCCGCCCGTGGACTGGCTGCTCTGTGCTGAGCAGGGTATGTGCAGCCCCCAACAGCCCATGAGGCCCATGAGGTCATTGCCACTATGTGCGGACGAGAGTCTGGGCCGACCAGGGCAGGCCCTCTGTGCCCCTGTGCCCTTCCTGCCACACCTCTCCCTGCCTCTGTCTGGGAGGAGCTCCCAGGAGGCTCCCACGGGGCTCTCCGAGGGAGGATGGCTCCCAGGCCCAGCACAGGGGGATAAGGGGGCCCCTGTGCCCAAGCGAGTGTCCCACACGACAGCCCCACCAGGACCTGGAGGAGAGGACACCGCCCGGGTCTCCCGCCTCCCCCAGCCCCCCGGTCACAGCTTTCTTCCTTCCAGAAGATTCCTTCTTCATCTCTCATTCTGAAATATTTATTTCAACACAAATTATTTAGTATTTAGGAGCAACTTCCCTGCCTCTGACTGTCGGCAGGGATCTCAGACTGCCAGGGCGCTCCAGGACCTTCCAGGACCCACGTCCTCACAGGTGGCAGCATGGCCACCAGCCCTCAGGGTCCTTGGAGCCCCCTGGGCGCCTCAGACACGGGCAAGCCCTCCCCACCGTGTGACAGAGTAAGGCTGCCCAGGGTCCCCAGGCCTGATCCCCACCTGGGATCACTCACCGGGACCCGACGATGCAGGCTGATGGTCCAGAGGACAGGGGTGAGGCAAGGCCTGGGGACAAGCCCAAGCAAGAGAGAGCCACTCACACTGCCACACCGTCAGAGGCCCCCCGGTGCCCTCGAGGAAGCCCATTTCCACCCCACCCTCGGGGGCCTTCCTCTCAGCCCTTTCTTCCCCCTGTCCGTCCGTCCGTCCATCCGTCCTCAGCTTCCCCAAATGGACAACCCCCGCCTCCGCCTGTCTGGAGCCTGCCCTTGCCCACCAGCCCGCGTCCCCAGGATCGGGGCTTGGCACCTGTTTCTTGCCAAGGGCAACCCGGGAACCGCTTCCGGTGCCACGAGCCGATCTCCATCACAACTGCTCCATCCCACTGTTGCGGCCCCACAGCAGTCACGGCTGATGCACAAACAAGGAAGCTTTCCGCGTCCCAATAAAGCTTTATTTACAGGAAAAGGCAGAAGCTGAATTTGGCCCCTGCCACAAAGGGTCCCCCAGGTCGCTGGAGCGACCCAGAGGCTCCCACGGGCCTCACGGTGCAGGTCCCGTGCTCACACCCCACCTGGCAGCCGGTGCCCGAAACAGGTGCCCTGTCCTCCGCCTGGTGCCCGCAGCTGGCTCCCCTGCCAGGGGCTCCCTCCTGGACCCGTGGTGCTCTCGCCGAGGACTGTGGCTGGATGTTCATCATCAGTTGTCACCTAATGAGGGCTGGCTTCACAATCCTGGTCCTTCTTGAAGGACCTCGGCGTCTGTGGAGTCCCCGCCCGCACCTGGCACACCCAGCCCCCACCTCCTGTGGCATCTCTCGAGCGTGGGAACAGCACCCACTGCCGAACGCAGGTGCTCGGGGAGGGGCGGGGGCCCAGGGCCTACTGCCCCCTGCACTGTTGGGGCTCAGGTTTCTGGGCACTATCAGAGCGCTGCCGGTGGCCGCACCCCCACTGCTCAGTTTACGGGTGACACAGCTGAGGTCCGGGGCGGTCCCTGAGCCCAGAGCACCTCTGCTTGAGCAGACACTTTGCCTAGGACCTCTCCCCCACCAAACTAGCACGTGTCAGGTGCGGCAAGCTTAACCCTGGCCAGCCTTGTCCCTGTCCTGTCCCCGTGACACCAGAGCCACTCGGGGAGCCTGAGCGGATCGCACGTGCCAGAGTGCACCCCACATCCCCTCCCCCCATGAGCCTGGGCGGGACGAGCCCCAGCGTCAACCCTGCTGCAGGCCAGCTCGCGGGGACACTCGGTGGGCGCTGAGTACAGCTTGTTGAGCTGACCCCCCCACCCGCCCCCCACATCCTCAGTACCCCCTTTGCACCGGCTCTGTGCCACCGCCCCCACCAGACGCTGCACTCCGCGTGGGCGGGGACCCTGTCTGTCCCTAGCACGGTGGCCGGCATGCCTCAGGGGGACGTCAGAGGCCACGAAGGGAAGGAAAAGCCCACAGGACCCAGCTGTCACAGCAACGTGGTAACAAACACTTAGCAAGCTGTGCTTTGTGTGCGAGGCTCCAGTCCATTCAGCTCGTCCATCAGCCTGACAAGATGCTGATTTACTCAGCCCGCAGCCGGATTGAATTGACCTGCGGGGGTGGACAGGGCTGGTGGCAGTGGGAAGACACCAGAAGGGAGGGCCGCAGCACGGGCACCGAGGTCCACGGGACGGCCCCAAGCCGATCTCTGCAAGCCCCCCTCATTCCTGGACGCCCTTCTCCGAGCCGCCTGCCCGGGCCGAGCAGACTGTGCGCAAGGTCCGCCGGCCACGCGGGAGGCCCCTGGGACGAGGCTCGGGGTGGCCCCGAGCCCTTGAGAATCTCACCTGGGGCACGTCTCCTTGTTGTGTATTCCGCCGTCCGGCCCCACACACGTCTTCGTTTGTTGCAGCCACGGAAAGAACGTCAGAGCCGGAAGGGGACCTGCTTCAGTCCATCGTGGGCCGCCAGACGCTCAAGCGTGAGCTGCGCCGCTGGGCGCTTGCGGCCGTCGCCGCCGCTCTGTGCCCCGGCTCCCGCGCCCAAGATAGCACCCCCCCCCCCGGGCAGCACTGGGGCGACACCGCAGGGCCGGATGGAGGGGTCCTTGGTCATCTCTTAGCTGGTGGGGAGCAGGTGTCGCGGCCGGGGCCTGGAAATGGCTCCCCGAGAACACCGGTGGGGCTGGAGGCTCAGAGGGAACCCCATTTTCCCCAATGTTACCGGCTCAGACGGTCATCTCCTTCGGAAAAGGAAGGTCACGCACAGGAAGCCCAAGGGA
Source organism: Leopardus geoffroyi (assembly GCF_018350155.1). Taxonomy (NCBI): domain Eukaryota; kingdom Metazoa; phylum Chordata; class Mammalia; order Carnivora; family Felidae; genus Leopardus; species Leopardus geoffroyi. Next base: position 72,456,874 of record NC_059338.1, on the reverse strand, counting down.
TTTGCTCAGGCCGAGAAACCTGCCTGAGGGTCTGGTTTCCGCGACCACGATGCTTTGCGGCCACGGTCCTGCCCACACGGCATCCTGCCACGGACACACTTCCTGTCCCTCTCCGCCGGGCGGGAGGCAGGCGTGGCACTGCCCCGGGGCCTGTGAGTTCAGGTCTGCTGCACGCGCCTCTCTCGTCCGGGGGCCCGTGGCCACCAGCACTGCTGTCCTCACAGCAGGTGACCGAAGCGCAGAAGCCAGGCCCAACCATCCAAAGACGGGAGCCTCGCATCTTGTCCGCTAACAGCTCGCCGGCCAAAGCCGGCCAGACCGGCAGGAACTTTCCGGACAAGAAGGAGGCCGGCTGCTGGTAAGAACGTACGGCCGCACATCCACATCGGCTAGGCTCCGAGGACGCTCCCTCCTCTGACCTGAGAGGCCCTCGAGGCTGGGAGCAGCTGGGACCTCTGCTCTCCAGGTACCCGGGGCCACCTGCTGCCCGCGGCGGGAATCCACAGTGCCGCCTCTCCCGAGGCTCCCTCCCAACGCCCGAGGGCTTGTTCACTCTGCCACCCCCAGCCCTCAAGGGCTGACTTCCTCGCGGGGCCCGACATGGCTCCCCCAGGGGCCCGTGGCGGCCTGGCTGAGAGACTGGCCCGGCCACGCGCGTCTGACACGGGGGGCCCCCCTCAGCGTGGTCTCGCGTGACTCGGGCCTGATGGCCCTGGAACCTGGGAGACACAGAGGAGGAAACCTGGGCCGTGCTCTCAGGGAGTACAGCCCTCAGTCATTCCCCAAGTGACCGAGGTACTGGCAGTGGCCGTGGAGCAGAGAGGGAGGGACAGGGAGAGGCCGACTCGGCGAGGGTGACGACAGCCCTGACAACGACGGTAGAGCTGAGGAGGCGGGAGTGACGCGGAGCAGCGGCCATAAAACATCAGGAGGACGTGTCGGCCGTGGGCACGGAGCGGCGGTGGCGATGGTGACGGTGACTGTCGTCACGTCAGAGATGCCGGCGGCGACGACAGTCAAGGAGGAAGATTTGCACTCTCAGGACCGTGAGCCCCTTCTCTACACATCTCGCCAGCCTCCACTGACCATGGGGTATTTGTTGTCCCGGCAAGTTGAAGGGCAAAGCAAGCCCTCTCGAGTCCGCGGGCCCCCACCTCTGTCCCCATGCCGTCCCACCCCCCGTGCTCCAGCGGAACCTAGAAGCCACCATGGCGAAGGTCACGAGGCGTCTCTTCCCCAAACTGCATGCTCTTCTCAGGTTCTGTTGTGTTTATCGTTAGCGACATGTTGGAAGCACATGAGGACCCGTGGGCCTGGGGTCGGGAGCAAACTGGATCCTGATCCTGGATTTTTAGCAAATGTTTGGAAAACCCTGGATTCCCTCCAGACACCCTTGGCTCCCGTGGGTGGGGGGTACCAAGGACTTCTGTCCTGTGCGGCACAAAATTGCAACACGGGTGTGGCGGGTCTTACTTCGTCCCAAGAGGGAAACGCTCTGCAAAGTTGACGTTGGTGATAATATATTATGTCAGGCGAAATAGGCAAGAAGTTAATTAAAGTCAGAGAGTTAATTAATGAGATCCAGCGCACATTAATGATCATTACCTCATCTGAGAAGAGTAACTCAAGTGGCGTTGCCGGTGTTTTTCTCTCCTAGGTGCCGAGTTGACACATCCCGTGAGTCACTCGGTGTTGGAGAGGCAATTCTCCCTCTGTGGCAGCTGGGACAGTCAGATGTATCAGCCACGGCCACTGGGGTCTGAAAAGCGGCCTGGTCTCGCGAGCTCCGCGTCGGGTGGAGTGGACCGCCACGAGCAGCCGTGGATGGGAGGCACGGCCAGCACGACCCCTGCAGCCAGGTGGGGCCCTCCGGAGGGGATGCTCCGTGGCCGGGGGCCTCCCGCGTCTCCGAGCCCTGCTCTGGGCGCTTGGGCTCACACAGTGCTGACCTCCGGTGGGGGAGACGGGACCCCGGGGCACGAGCCCCTCTGCGACGGATACACGCGCACCCGCAATTTCCTGGATGTGACCCCGCTTCCCTCCGGCTGCCTGGCCCCAGCTCCGCGCTGCATGATTTCCGCCTTTGTTAAGGGTGGCCCAACGAGAGAAGGCTGCAGGAAAGCCCAGCATGTAAACCAGACTCTCCGGGGGCGTGGGGGGTCCTCTGAGGAGGGGCCCGGGTGCCCATGTGCCCTCCCCTCAGATGCTGCAAGACCACCTTTATCAGATCCTGTCCTTTCCAGGAACGTCTCCCATCCAGGACACTGCTCAGCAGCTCCCTCCTGGGGCCTAGTACTGTCCCAACCTACAGGCAGGAAACTGAGTCCGGGGAGGGACCAGCCTGCACTGGAGGCCTCCCCACTCCTCCAGGAAGGGCAAAGAGCAGGTTCTGGCCCGGGAAGGAGCCTTCCACCTGCCCCGAGGCTGGGCACCGGCAGCTGCCCAGAGAAAGAGGATGTCGTGATGAGCTCCGGGCGAGCCTGGCAGCACGCAGGGGGGCAGGGAGGCGGGGCCGGCTGTACCACGGAGCCGCCATGGAGCCAAGTCGTCAGCCATGGGGAGAGAGGCTGTGCCAGGAAGAAGGCCAAGAAAGAAGCCCAGAGAGGCAAGAGACCCACCTGAGGGACCCCCAAGGCAGGCCTAGGACCCCATCTCCAGGTCGACGTCCTCGTGCGGCTCAGAGCCACGTTTGAGGCCCTGCTCCCCACCTTTGGGAAAAGCACCGGCTACTCTGGAACTCAGTGTTCCCATCTGCAGAATGGGGCACTGACCAGACACAAGGGTGCCGTACCCCTCAGGCCCGGTATCCTCCAGGAAGGAATCATCTCCCTTCCAGAACCAGAGTTCCCGGGGCAGGAGGGCCATATCTCTCCCCAGAGCTCTCCCACCCCACGGGACGCCACCCCCTGACCTCAGTCCCTCCCAGGAGCAGCAGGGGCTCCGGGACACCCTGCCTGCAGACATGTTCTCCGCCGGGGCTCCAGAGAGTTTAAGGTCATCAGGTGACCTGCCTACCACACGGCGCCATGAGCAGTGATCCTGCATGTGGAACCTTCCAGAACATGGGGGTCTCTTCTGCACCTGGGAGATGGGCACTCGAGCAGCCTGGGCTCTGAGCCTCCCCTCGGAGGGCGCAGGGGACACCAAGCACACCTCCTCAGGCCCCCACACCCCCCCGGATTGCCCTTCTCTCCCCTTGCCTGTCTAGGGTCTTGCACAAAGCAGCCGGAACTGCTGTCTTCAAGCTCCGTCACCCGGTGGGAGTCCGTGTGCCGGACGTACAGCAGAAGCACCTACTTCCATGAGCCTCTGCCAGAGCCCCACAGCCAAGCCTCTTAGGGAGCCCAGAGGAGGCCCCGCGTGGCCCGAGGGCTGGCCCGATGGCACACAACAGTCCAGTCCTTGCTCTGCTCCCGGACTACCAGCTCTGGGGGGGCGGGCACCCCTCCTACTCACACGGGGAGGTCGCACCCCCAGGCGCCCGGCCGATCCGGCGGGAAGTGCAGAAACCCTGTGGGTGCCCTGCGGGCCACAGAACGGGGCTCAGGATGGCCCGCAGCTCTGGGCTCCCATAAAAAAAAATTGCTCGTGGTTCTGCATAATTAACAGTATCTGGTAATTAGGGCTGGAACTTCGCAGGATTCTCGGACCGTGGAATTTCCAAAACAACAGCAGATAGACACGAGCACGCCTGAGCACACGCAGCACACACGCGTCAACCCCGGGTGCTGGGCGCTCTCCGCGGGACACCCCTGGGGCCCTTCAGAAACCCAGGACCAGAGTGACCGCAGCACCTACCTGTCACCTGGCCATTCCGGCCCAGGGGGAGCACGCTGCCTGTGAAGAACCCTCCCGCCCGCAGTGAACCCCTTCCCCACCCAGCCCCCAAACTCCCTACACCTCCACCCTGCCTGCTCCCTGGCCCCCGGGGGATGTCTCATCCTGCAGGCCCCCCCACCCACCGCAGGGGCCTGGTTCCGCCCAGCTCCTGGCCCCCCACTCTGGCCTCACCTCCCTGGGCTGCGTCCCTTCAGCCATCCTGTCCGGCAGCCGCTGGAGGACTGACGCCTTCCCCGGAACTGCAGCTGGGGGCCTGCGCGGCTGCCCTCCCACCAGATCCCACCAGGCGTCTGCTGGCTGCTCCCACACCACCCAGCGGCCCCAGCCTCAGTGTCACCTGCCCACGAAGCTTTCCCCGCCTGACCCGGGTGTCCCTCAGCCCCCATGATGGGCCACAAGTCCCGCCTGGACCGGAAGGGACACCATTCTCCTCGTTGTCACACCCCACCGAGCGCCGACAGCCCCCAGGATGCCAGTCACCAGCTGTCCCCAAGCCCAGGACTTGGCCGGGCCCGACACCCCCCGCATACCAGCCATTTGTACCTCGTGTCTCACCGGCCTTCACTCTGTCCCCTGAATGAACACAAAATATGTACTCCTGCCCCAGGGCCTTGGCACCGCTGTTCCTGTTTCTCAGGTTCTTTCGTGGCACATCTTTGCATGGCTATCTGTTCACAGCATTCGGGTCTCGGCCCAAATGTTCCTCTTCAAGAAGCCGTCCCAGCCACCCAGTCCTCAGACCCCCTTCTGCCAGGCGGCCCCTTACCCGTCCTCACAGCACAAGACATGTCCCTCCCCACTGCTCCTCTAGGACTTGAACCTGGGGGCGGGCCTTGCCTCCCCTGCGGCTCTGAACAGCATTGTCAGCATATGGAACAGAAACCAGATGGGCCTGTCTCTTGACCACAGGATGAGTAAGTGGAGAGTGAATGAACCCCAGAGGGCTCACCCCAAAGTGCGGGGGGCTCGCCTCCTTCAGGAGGTGCCTCGCACTTCTGCCTCACCCTGCCCTGGGCCCGAGACCCTGCCCTCCGCCCACCTCATCTCCCTGCCCTGGACCCACGATACCAGTTTATCGACCCCTCCACCCCAAGGCAAACTTGCCCTGCACCGTGTCACCAGAAGCCCCTCGAAGCCGAAGGGCCCAGCCCCAGGAGGCCGGTCTTCCTGCTGTGGCCAGAGGAACGAGCACCCACCCACTCACGGACCCCAGGACCCAGGACATGGAGGGACGGGGCGCCCCCCAGGGAGGGGCCGGAGCACATGCCCCATCCCTCCCCAGGTACTCGAGCTGAGTCTCCAGCCCAGAGTGCGGGCCTGAGGCCCTGTGCTCCTCTGCGCAGCCGCAGGTGAGCAAAGTGCCCCGTGGCTTATGCCACGCAAACGCGTTGTCTCCCCGGGGACGCCGTGGCCCTCCTCCAGCTTCGGGTGGCGCTGGCTGTCCTTGACTGGGGTCCCTTCTCATGGCCGCACCAAGCCGACCCCAGCGTCCGTGTTCACGCGGGCGTCTCCGAGTCTGCTCCGTGCGGTCTCTGACCCCGGGCCAGCATGGCCCCCTCTGGGGATCTTGACGTTACTGACACCTGCTCAGGCCCTAATCCCAAGGAAGTCCGTATTCTGAAGGTCCGTGTGGACGTGAATTTGGGGGGCACTGTTCAACCCACTGCAGACCCCAGTAAGGGAGGGGTGCAGGGACGAGCACAGGTGGGGCGGGGCCTGTGAGGCGGGCTGGCTGCGACCCTCCCAATGCCGCTAGGGCCCCGGGCCACCCCGGGCTCCCCTGCAGCTGAGCGGACAGCCGTCCCTGCCATGTGCCCACCTCACCGCCTGGTTCTGCTCTGACCCCTGGGCACTCGGGCACAGCAGAGGGGGAACGGGTAATGGGCCGGTCAGGAGCCACTGCTGCTGCTGCCAGATGGCACCAGGCTCAGGAGGGCGCTTGGGGACAGGACCCCAATGACCACCTGGTCCCCGGAGTCAGGACCCCTCCCCCAGGTGCACCCGAGAGTCTCCTGGGGCGCTTTTTAAAGGTTCAGACACAAGACCTGCCCAAGAGAGTCTCTGTTGCCCGACCCCAGGGAGGGCCACGGGCCTGGCCCGACAAGCAGGTGCGTCCGGTGCCCGGACCAGAGAGCAAACGGGCAGATGGCCTCCCGGCAGGTCTGCATACACATGGCAGACACCCCGAAAAAGTTGAAGAAACGCCCCGCTAAGAACTCTGGCCCAGCTGGGTTTACCCCTCAGAGTGGAAAACGGAGCCCGTAGAGAGGAAGAGAATGTACAAGAGGGGAGCCAGGTCCTGGGGGGCTGCCTCCGGGCGGCGAGGACCCCTGGGCCCCCCCGCATCTCCCTCCAGCTCTGGCAGCCAGGCTTGCCCTCGCCGGGGACACGCAGGACAAGGGACAGTTGTCGGCTGCGAAAGCGATTTTAAGTTCTCTGGTGCGGCGTCCGCGGGCAGCTTAGCCCCCGGTCATGTTTATTCTTTGCTTCTCTGGGACACGCTCATGCATAGCCAAGAAGATTTAAAATGTTTATGCATTACGCGGGCCGGAATAAAACGAGCCGAGGTGCTGTTATCGCTGGGTGCTCAGACTCATAGTAAGTGGGTTCCTGGAGACGATAATACAGAGAGAAACCTGAGGACGCTGTGGGGCCCTTTGGGCGCAGACTGGACACGGAGCGGGAGCCCCCCGCGCCCAGGCAGAGGGAGCCGCACACCCCCAGGGGCCCGTGTCTGCGGGGCTGGCATCCAAGGGCTGAGAGCCGCCTGGCCCCTCCCCCGCTGACCCGTCAAAGCCACACGGCAACCCCGTTCTGGAACGGGCAGAGCGAGAGGGCACGAGGGCTGCTACTTCTTGAAGGCCCACGTGTGGGAACACACGTTCCCTCATCTAAGACCCACCCAGCCCGCGCCCCCATTTTACAGGCAAAGTGACGGAGGCTCAGGCAGGTTAGGGGACCTGTCCAAGGTCACGCCAAAACTTGAACCCTGCCCGCCTGCAAGGCCACTCACTCCATGCCCGCCTGCTCCCCGAGCCTGCTCCGGGCCACCCTCCGGGGGGGACACCTGGGAACCAGGCACGAACCCTGAGAGGGAAGATGTGACCCTCGTCACCTGGAAAGGAAGCAGTTGGGGTCCGCGAGGCCACCGGTAACAGAGGCACGGGGGACAGACAGGGCAGGGGCAGACAGTGGGTGTGGGCTGGGGACACGGTGAGGCCCCGTGCTGTAAGCGCCCGAGAGAACCCAGCTTCTGCCCCTCGCTGGACCGTCTCCCTGCAGACATCTGTCTCCCCCAGCCTTGGCTTCCCCGGCTGTGACATGGGGCCGCTGCGGGTGGTAACGGGATAGAAGGAGCTGTGGTTTCTTGGCCCCATCGCGGCAGAGCCCCGGTCCCCGCCCTCTGCCGGGGGCCTGGAGACACGAGGCCTCTCGGGACCACAGGTGCTGATTCGATGGAGGCGGTTTTAAACCCACTGCCCTAAACCAGCAGGGGAGCGGGTTTTGTTCGTGCCCGTGTTTCATTCTGCTTGGCAAGGCTGGTGCCGGGGCCCTGGCATGCGTACCCGGGCATCCAGCGAGCGCCCCCACTCCCGGAGGCCCTTCTCCAGGCTGCCGGGCGGTGGGCCTGGGCAGCGGACACGCTGCTGGCCCTCCAGGGCTCAGATCCCAGCCCTGCCACCTCTGGAGCCGGGGCCACGTCGGCCTCTCCGAGGGTTCCACACGCCCGCCGTTGAGGGGATCCACCCGGCTGGGGGCGGGGACGAAAGGGAGCAGTCGAGCCCTCTGCCTGGGGCGGGCAGGGTCCGTCGCTCCTTCGGTGTCTACGAAGCACGTTGCTGTGAGTGGGGAGAGGGTGGTCCAACCAGGGCCCACGAGCCTCGGCCAGAGCCGCCTCCTGCCGTCCCGAGTCGGGGGGACGGAAGGAGTGGAGTGCCAGGTTCGGCCAGCCGCACACACAACACTCTCAAACCGAAGACGTATTCCTTGTGCGTCGGAACTCGGATCCTGTGTTTTAGTGTTTTCTCTGCAGAGGGTGGGTGCGGGAGGAACTTGCCAGTCCCAGAGGCGCCCGATGGCCCAGCCTTTCCGCGCACAGCCCGTCCTGGGGGCCATGAGCACGTGTATCCCTTCCCCGCGCTGTCCCCAAACCAAACAGCAGCGCAAGGAGCCCAGAACCGAATGTTAGCCTCCTGAATACGCCCACACTGGCCCCTCTTCCCGAGCTGGGGACCCGAAGGAAGAAGGCCGGTGCTCTCAGGCTCCCGAACTAACCTGTCAACCGGCTTGGAGAGTCCCAAGCTACAGGGGGAGGGCGACGGTGAGGCCCCGGGGACAGAGAAAGAGCCCCGAGGGAGGGCACCTCCTTCTGATGTCCGGAATCGGCAGGAGAATCACCCCCCTCAACAGCGGAACCTCCTCTCCGGGAAGCTGCAGGGGTATGCGGGGCCGAGATGTGGGAGCCCTCTGCCACTCGGCCCATCTTCAGAGTCCACCCTGACGCTGCTGCAGGGACAGCACTTCGTGGATGAAGTGCCACCAGGTCGGCCTCCCGGCCGGGCGGCTGAATTCCACTTCTGCAGGACGTGAGCGGTGCAGAGGCCGAGCAAAGGTGCTCGGGGCGTCTGCCCCACTTCTCGCGCTGCACGCGAACCCGCCCCCAGCTTCCAGCTGAAATCTCAACCCTCTCCCTTCCTGCTTCCACCTGCTCACGCTCTGAAAGGTGCCTTTCGCCTCTGGCTCCTCTTGCTCTGTCCCTCCTTCTCCTCTTTCTCCTCCCCTCCCCCCCTCCCCACCGGCAGAACCTGCCGGAACGGGAGGGGGAGTGGCTCACTGGCACACGGCATAAAGGTCAGCCTCGCGAGACCCAGATCAGAGGGGAGGTGACGATGATGGCGACCACGGTGGTGGCGGCACAGGGACAGGTGCCAGTGGAGCGGCCCCCGGGGGTGACGGCACCGGGACAGCAGCCAAGGTGCCATCGGTGGCCTCAACTGTGAGGCCGTCGCTGTCTCCACACATCCCAGAACGCGGCCTCGGTGCGTGGGCTGTGCTGTGTCCACCCTGAGACTGCCGAGCGTGACTCCCCTGCCAGCTCGAGCCAAGCTGCGCCCTCCGTAGAGACGGGTCTTCGGCTCGGGGAGGCTCCCCGCAGGAGGACCGCGTGAGGGAGAGCAGACGGGGCGTCCGCCTGGCTGCCACGCTCATTAGGCCCCGTCCCCACCCTCTCGGGAGCAGCCGTCCTTTCCACTGGCTCCTCCAAGCTGTAATCTGGCTAATTAGAGCCAATTTGCTTTGCATCCAAACAGCATTTACTGTCACAAGCAGGCAGTCAGGGGACAGTGGGGAAGAGCCCTCCAGACGCCCTGGAGAAGAGACAGGAGGGCGTGCCCCATGCACATGGGCCGTGCGAGCAGTGGGAGGGCGCTTCACCCCCGGGGCCTCAGTCTCCCCTGCACTCCACAGAGGTCAGGAGGGCCCCTCCCAGGGCCATGAGCGTGAACAAGGTGACGCTGGCTGAGGGCCACAGAGCCTGCCGGTGGGGGGGGGGGGGGCTCACCTCACCCACCCCTCCCTTGGCCCCAAACGGCAGCATCCACACCATGGACAGGAACCCCTCTGCGTCCAGAGTACCATCCTTGGTGAACGCCCGCCCCGCCCTGACCCTGAGTCTGCCCCACACAGGGGCTAAAGGTGCCCAGGGATTGTGGCGGGGCCCCGGGCTCCTGGCCCTGCCCGGCGGCAGGCCTGGCATGCAGTCCACCATCAAGTGATAACAGGGATACCTCTGCGCTCACACGAGCCCTGTAACTACTGGGGAACCTGGAATAAAGGGCACAAGAGAAAACCCGCTCCCTGCCCCCAGGATTTGCAACCCAAGGGAGACCCACCTCCGTCACATCCTGAAGACGCAAGTCAGGACATAAACACTGACTTGGGTGCCACGGGACTCAGAAAAGTGATGGCACAGTCCGAGCGGGCCACCTGGAGGAGGTGGCGAGGACGTGTGAGAGGCGTATGAGAGGCGTGTGGTCCGGGGGCAAGAGCGCAGGGGTGGGGCTCGCAGTTCTGCCGGGCTCTGCCCATGCCTTGCTGTGGGATCCCGGGACAGTCGCACGGTCAGCCGTAAAGTGGAAATCTCCCTCGGGCGGCTTAGGGATGCAAGCAGGGGGTGCCCAGGACGCCCAGGAGACAGAAGGGGTCGCCATGGGTGTTTCTAGAGCTGCAGGGAAAGGAAGGAGCGGTGATCCCGGGGTCACTGCGGCAAGCCCTGGCGCTCCTGGCTGAGCCGGCGGGACGTATCTGAACAAAAACGCCTTCGACTCCGGGAGAACGCGTCGAGAAGCAGTCGGGTGCTCAATTCAATCTCATAGGCCACCGACCCCTGGAAGCCGCCAGTGGGCAGGCAGCTGGGCCACAAGATGGTCAGAGGGGACCCAGGGAGCCGAGACGGTCCTCAGAGCTTCTCCCTCGGGTCTGATTCCGGACTTGGAGACCAGCTGGGCTCGCCACCCCTCCGTGCGTGCCTCAGGGCATGGCGAGGGCGGGCTTGCAGATGAGAGAGCCCGGGAGGGGTGACACCTGCCTCACCCACCCAGCGTCCCTCCAGGTAGGGTTCCAGGTGAAATACAAGAGGCCCAGGTTGACCCGAATATCAGATAAACAGTGAGCGATTGTCTGCCGTGTGCCAGGAGGGCTGAGGGTGGCTAGGACACACTTATAATAAGAATCATTCATCCTGCTTCTGAAATTCAAACGTTCCTGGCCGGCCTTCCTAATCTGGCAACCTTACTCAGAGGTCCCCCCACCAAACCAAAGCCCTTGTGAGAAGAGTCAGGCCTCCCCCAGGGAACCCCAAAGGCAGAAGCTGTATGCCCCTCATCAGCACGCGGTGTCCCCCCAGAACGGGATCCGTCTCTCCTGCCGGACGGGGCACCCCGGGAGTGAGGACTTGGAACCCCAAAATGTCTGTCTTACTGAAAGGGGCAGCTCTGTGGCCAGCCCACTCCCAGGCATTAGACCCCGACCCCCACCCCCAGTGCTAGAACTTCCCATCACTCTGGGGGCCCCAGGATGGGGAGGCTGGCCAGACACCCTAACGTCTCCCCACCCCAGTCCATGGCTGCTTTGCCCCCCGCCTGCCCTCAGCCCCACCAGTGCTGGGAAACCCCCCCACCCCCAGAGCCTCAGACCTGAGAGGCCATGTCTCAGGATCCTACACAGCTCCAGTCCTGGCAAGTCTGTGTTTCTTCCATCGTATTCCATCAGCCGCGGGAATCCCTGCCCCGTGCCCCCCGCGTGGGGCCACCCGGCATCTACTCCCCTCTGGGAAAGGCGCCACCCCCCAGGACGGCCCGTTCCATTCTGGAACAGATTTGGCAAGCAAGAAGCTCTTTCCTGAACTAGACTCCAGCTGGCACCCCTGTGGCCACCACCCCCACGGCACGGAGCTGCCCCTGGGCTCTGGGTCCAGTGCCCACAGAGGGAAAGCCCCCTGGGGCACGAGAGCAGAAGCATGAGTCTTTCCTCCTGGCGTGCTCCTCTGGGCCCTGGAGCGGCCCCCACAGAGTTGTGTGTCCAGCGGGGCCCCAGCCCATCAGCTTCTGTTGTGTTCTAGAAGATTCCACAGCATCCTGCCCCCCAGCGGGCCCACAGGAGGCTCCTGGGACTTGTTAGTGTGAGGCCCCGAGGAGTGTGCAAACTGCCTCAGCCCGGTGATGAGAGGGTCGGGCACCCACAGCCTGGTGTGTGCTCCCACGTGTTCCCACCACCCCCCACCTGGCCCATGGGACCACACCTGACTCACGCAGCCAACAAGGCTGCCCGAAGGCGGAGGAAAAATCAGGCTCGTTTCAGGAAGGCTCTGTCAGAAACTAAGGTGAGCGGCAGCCCGGCCCAGGAGAGCTGGGGTTGTCCCCGGGCACAGGCCCCAGGCCACGGGGGACAGCAGCCCACCGCAGGGGCAGAGGGAGGGGGCCGCCCAGCTCCCGAGGAGCGTCATTCCCACAGGCCCGGCGGAGGCAGGCGTCAGGACCGGCGCGGCAAACGAGTCACTGGTGGGGTGGGACTGGAGAAGCTGGCAGGCTGCTGGGTGCGGAGTCGTGCCGGGCCTGTCCCCGCGACGGCCAGGAGGACGGCTGGGCTGGAGCAGAGCGCAAGGGGGTCACGGGCTCAGACGAGGCAGCTTCGGGCCTGGAGAGGGTGCACCGTGCCCTGTGTGCGGGGGCCACGGTGGTCCTGGGCGGGGAGGGAAGCGTCGGTTTCAACAGGCCCCGCTCTTGGAGAGTAGCCGCATGTTAAGGCGGACACAGGTTCCCAGGTGCGTCCTCCTCCCGCACCCACCCGCTCGGGGCGCTCGACTGGAGTTCTCCAGCGGGCGTACCTTCACCGCGTGGCACGCAGGGCTCACTCTGAGCTGGCGGCCCCCGCTCTGGAGACCCCTGCGACCCTTGGGGTGATCGGGGCGGCCCCTGTGAGAGGCCCCTGTGAGGCGCACCCCCACACCCCGAAGCAGGGGCGAGCCCAGGCAGGGAGACGTCTGAGCCTCGTGGCCACCCCCCCCCCAGCATCTCACGACCCCCTGCCCCAGGCCCCCTGGACTCCGCCAGCAGCGGGGATGGGCTGATAGGACGGCCCCCTGCATGTACCTCCAGGGCCCAAACGGCACAGCCCAGGACAGCGTGCTGCACGACGTTTGCTGAGTGAATAACCAATGGGGAAGTCAGCGGGGGAGCCTGGGGGCTGGGGGCTTCCGCTGCCCTGGACACCAGGGAGGGGGCCATGTCCCCCAGGGAGAGCTCCCGGCCGCTCTCCTGGGCGTCTGGGGTCACATCTACCCACAGGGCAGGAGGCCGGGCTACTTGAATATTGGGGAGGCATGGCCCCTCTCTCGGATCAGGAGAGGAGAAATCATTTCATCAGGTCGGGGCAGAGCCCTCAGGAAGCAGTAATGACACAATTCTGCATAATCACCTCTTAAAAGCATTTTAACTCCTCAGAGGTGAGGGGCCTTTCGGTTTAATTGATCCTCAGGGCACCTAAACGGGGTTGGCAGCAGGAAAGGGGTCCTGACCCCAGCTCCTCCCGGCCTGCCGCCTCCAGCTCAAATGGGGATCAGAGAGAGACAGAGCGCGCGGGAACAGAGACCACGCTGGGGGCACCATCCCTGCGGGCCCCCCTCCGACACCCCCAGCTCCCTGGGCTTGGCAGTGTGCCTGCCAAACACGCGGGGGACCCGGAGCGGCCACTGCCCTGCATCGGAATGTAGTCTCCCTGTAGCCATGACCCCCGGGTCAGGGGTGGCCCTCTACCCACTTTTCTCTGCACAACAGGGTGGCCTTCCCCCGCTCAGCCCAGGAGGGCTCGGGATGAGTTCACCTGGGTTGTCACAGCCGCAGCAGGGCTGAGCCGAAGAAGCCATGCCTGCACAGGGGACTCGTGGACACGGGCCGACCACCGCAGGACGGAGCCCCACCGAGCCAGGCTGGGTCTCACAGGAGTGGGTTCAGCCGGGCCAAGCCGCCACCAGCTTGAGGGAGGGGGCAACCTCGGGCAGAGTTGTCCACAGGGGCACGGAGATCTCAAGGCTGGACCCAAGAGAGTCAGTTGCTGATTTATTCTTATGATTGATAACAGTGATTATAATGTCAGAGAAAATGGTAATAAATGGCACTCAGGGAAGGGGAAATGTAGCCGTAAGTTTGGGCGTTAGGAAGGAAGTCCAACACAGCGTCCAGCTCAACGGGCTGCGGCCGGGGCAAGAGAACGGGTAGAGAAGAGAACGGGTGGCCAGGGAAGAAACAAAGTAGAGTCAGATGCCAAGGAAGGTGCAAAAAATAGTCCCCGATATGGATTGGTGGGAGAGCGTTCTGCACACTGGCCACCTACCTCCTTTCAGGACTGTGGGCCTTTCACTCAAGGAAGATGAGCTCTTTATAAAAGTATGGTTGTTTTCAAAAATAGACACCATGTCTCATTTATCTGGGTAAATTGTCCCCCCCATCTCCCCATCCCACCCTAGGTGGGAAAGGGGTCCCGGCACACAGTAGACACTCAAAAAATAATTGGTGAATGACTGGATGGCAGGGTGGATGGTGGTTAGATGGTGGGTAGATGGATGGAGGGATGAATGGAAGGATGGAGGGATGATGGATGGAGGGATGATGGATGGAGGGATGATGGATGGAGGGATGGATGGATGGATGATGGATGGAGGGATGATGGATGGAGGGATGATGGATGGAGGGATGGAGGGATGATGGATGGAGGGATGATGGATGGAGGGATGATGGATGGAGGGATGGATGGATGGATGATGGATGGAGGGATGATGGATGGAGGGATGATGGATGGAGGGATGATGGATGGAGGGATGGATGGATGATGGATGGAGGGATGATGGATGGAGGGATTATGGATGGAGGGATGGATGGATGGATGATGGATGGAGGGATGATGGATGGAGGGATGATGGATGGAGGGATGATGGATGGAGAGATGGATGGATGATGGATGGAGGGATGATGGATGGAGGGATGATGGATGGAGGGATGATGGATGGAGGGATGGAGGGATGGATGGATGGATGATGGATGGAGGGATGATGGATGGAGGGATGATGGATGGAGAGATGGAGGGATGGATGGATGGATGATGGATGGAGGGATGATGGATGGAGGGATGATGGATGGAGGGATGATGGATGGAGGGATGGATGGATGATGGATGGAGGGATGATAGATGGAAGGATGGTGGATGGTGAATGGATGATGGATAGATTGGTGAGGCAGTGTTATCTAGTCCAGCCCCTTCCAGACTGCCCAGGGTCACTGTGCCAAGGTCTGTGCTGGCCTCCTGGCCTCAGTCTCCTCTTCGCCTACCCCCACACCGAGGCCGGCACACCCTATCGCTCTGCTGTTGTCCTTTTGCCTTTCAGGACCCTCACTCCTGACCATAACCTGCCTTCTGTCTTGCTCTTATTTACCTCTTGCACCCAAAGAATGTCTCTGATGGACCGCTCCCTGATTTACCCGAGGTGCCATGGTGCTGCACACCCGTTTCACCTCCCAAATCCCTCTGGGCCAGTCCAGGCCCATCACAGATGCCCCCTTCCCTAAGGCCTCTCTTCACCTGCCGGCAGCTGGGAGCCTTGCTGCCCCCAAGCCCCCTCCCCTGCTCGAACCTGGGGCCAAGCTGGGCCCTTGATTCATGGCACTGACAAGTGGGTGAACAGGACCCAGCAGATGCCTGGGAGGGGACACGGCTCGAAGCAGAACTCCAGAGAAGACGGCTTGGCAGCTGTCCTCCCTGGCCCCGGGCCCGGAGGCTAATGTGCCCAGCAGGAGGCTGCCTCCACTTCCAGGCGAGGCCATCAGGGCCCAGAGAGGGAGAAGAGTTTACCCAGGGTAGCCCAGCAGGGGCCAGGGAGGCTAGCCTGCACCCCTCCAAGGGTTGTTCCAGACAGAATTCTATGATTCCAGAGGCACAGCCTGGCTCCCTAGCTCCTGCCTGCCACGTGGCCCACGTATGTCATGTGTCACACCTAGGAAGAAGTCTGTCAACAGCCAGGTATGCCCTACGTCTGTCCTCAGAGAGCTGAGGAGATCCACAGCCGGGACCCAGGAGCCCAGGCTCTGGCTCCAGTGTGCTGTGTGCCCTAGGGTGGTCCGAGTTGCCTCTCTGAGCCTGTCTCTCCCACAGCCACGTTTGGGTGTCCACAGTCAAGAGCAAGAACTCGGCAGCCGCTCAGTCGCACAAGCAGGGAGCTTGGGTGCAGGACGGGGTGGGGGGCGGCGGGGAGGGTCCGCACCGGGCCGAGACGGCAGCCCCCTCCGAAACCCCCGCCCCCCGGGGTTCACCCGTGCACCAGCCCCCCAGTGTGTTTATTCACAAGCCCGTCTTGCCTGCGCTGCGGTGCTCAAGCTGGCGTTCACGTTCTCGGACGCCCTGCGGGTGAAGCCGCCACACCGTCTGGACCGTCTCATTCCCCACGGATGCCGCTGTTTCGAACCCGCTGTTGCCGCGTGGACCGACAAGGGGTCCATGTGCAAGAGGGCCGACCTTCTCTTCCCGCTCCTTCCTTATTTCTGAATGTGTCGCAGCTTAAATCAGTGCTGTGAAGGAATCAGACACACGCAGCCCGGGGGGCCTGACAGTGGGGTCCTCGGTCGCAGCAGAGAGCAGGAGACAGTGGGTGGGGCTAGGCGGGCCACGCGGCAGCCCCAGGCAGGGGCACGGGACACTACAAGCACGAGAGCCACGGCCTCGCCGCCACTCACAAGCAGACAGACGTCAGGGCACACGGAGGCCGGCGGGCCGGGGCTTCACGGCTGTGGGACACTGGGGGAGTCCTTGCGACCCTACACAGGGGCTGCAGACCCCACACGGCACCCGCCAGCTGCTCTGCTGGGTGTGAGGGCCCGGGAGGTCCCGGCAGCGAGTTAAGGGAGCCCTGGGCAGGGAGGGCCGAGAGCTGCATGTGCCTCAAGGGCAGGGCCACCGTCTGCCCGGGGCCAGCCCACAGAAGCCGCCAGCAGGCAAACAGGGCGCAACGGCGACCTTCACGGTGACCCTCATGACGACCCTCTGGGGAAGCCTCCCTCTGCTTCTCCGGGGGCCTGTTCTCCAGTTTGGTAAGTCTGGGGGCCACCCCGGGAGCCTGCTGGGCCCAGGGAGCGGAGGGTGGGGGAAGGGCTGGTGCAGGAACCACACCCACTCACCGCCTCCAACGTCCCCACACTGTCCCCCCCGACTGGCAGCCACAGCTCGGGCTCAGGAGGCTCAGAGGCCGTGGACGTTGCTGGAGCAGGGCTCAGCTAGAGCAGGTGCGGCCGCGGGCACCGCGCCCCCGGGAGCTCACCCTTCGCCGCCCTGCCCTGGGCACCCCGGACTCTCCGCCCTGTTTTGTGTTCCACGGTTTACAGGAAGGAAGAAAGAGGTCACTAACTGATGAGTTAATACATTAAGGACAAATGAGCAACATTCTTTTGTCTCAAGCATTTCCCCACAAAAAGTAGCACGCAGCTATCCGCGACAAGAAAAATCAAACGCCAACAAGCAGGAAGGGGGAGGGGGTCCCGCACAGTCCCAACCCCCCACCCGCCGAAGGTAGCTGGGTTTGTTTTTTTTTTTTTCTAGGCAGAGCTTTGTCTTTAAAAAAATAAACAAATGTTGCATTTATTCTTTGTGATTAAATTCCTCCAAGAACCCTTCCTGAGAAGGAAGCTGGGCCAGAAGGAATTTGCACATTCAGTTACAGGGTTTCCTTTGAACCCGCGGGTGCCCCGTCAGGGGGTCCGGCCCTCTCCACAGTCAGGGCCTTCGTCAGAGGTGAGGACGGGGATGCGGTACCTGCCCAGGGTCCCAGGACCACTCGCCCGTCCTTTCCTGCCGTGACACTCTGGGACTCAGAAACCCGCGGGCTTCAAAGACCCCTCCGCTCCTCCGATTTGCTTCCGGAGGGCCCGAGGGACAGCGGGCAGGGGGACAGCCCTCCTGTCCTCCAAACCCGTGAGCCGCCACATGGCTCGGCGTCCGCTCCAGACCCTCCTCCCCCGACTGGGCAGCCCCTGCTCCGGGCCATTCCG
This sequence comes from Leopardus geoffroyi, assembly GCF_018350155.1. Lineage (NCBI taxonomy): Eukaryota > Metazoa > Chordata > Mammalia > Carnivora > Felidae > Leopardus > Leopardus geoffroyi. The sequence goes on along the minus strand of NC_059338.1, from coordinate 72,439,448 downwards.
CGAGCCCCTTGTGCTGGGAGCCGTCTGGGGACACGCTCCTGCTGCTTCCTGAGGGCACACCTCGTGGGGTCTCCTGCCCAGGGACTTACTGAGCTCTTTCCAGAACATCCTGTTCCCTCCACAGCAGGTGCCCCAGGAGATGCACACCCAGAGCTCTGGCCAGCTCAGGTGCAGTGACCCCCCCCCCCCCAGCGCCACGCCTGGATCACCCCTCTTCCTCATCTTCCGATTGCTGCACAGGCTCCCGGAGACCGCCCGCGACCTGCCTGGCCCTCTGCCCTGGACCTGCGCGCCTCCCCGCTGGTGGGGACCGGTGCGTGTCGTGTTGGGGCTCCGTGCTCTCAGCCCTGCCTTCTGCGCCCCTGCTCGGCTTCAGAGCTGGCGTGTCCTTGTGAGTCTATGCGGAGGAATTCAGAGGCTGGCCTCCTCCTGGGCCTCAGGGTAACGGCCCGTCCTTTGCCCCAGCAACTTCCACAGGGCCTTTCTTGCTCTGGTGTCCCCACCTCAGCGAGGAGGGACCCCCTGGACGTCCTTGGTGCTGCCTCCTGCGGAAGAGGGTCGAACTCCCCACGCGGGGGCTGGCGGGTGACGGCACCCACCCCGTTTGCTCTAGGACTTTGGTGGCTCCCATCCGGGGCAGGTGGGCTGTGGGGGCGGGGGGGTGTCTCACTCCACTGCCCAACCCCCAGTTCCCCCGACTGGCTGCCATACGGGACCGTGTGCCTCTCCCTCTCCTCCACACTTAGGGGAGCACCTCAGCAAGAGAACAGCGGCTACCGGCTAAGCCCCCCCCCCCCCCCGTGTCCTCCTGTTGGGGCTGGGACACGCTCTGGCCGTCCCAGAGAAGCTCACTCTCCAGGGGCACCACGCCAGTGGGTGGGGGGGTACACGCCTCAAATGTCTGTCTGGGACAGGACCACAAGGACGGGGGCAGAGACCTCATTGGGTTTTTCCACTGCACATCCCGCACGCACCCAGGGCCATTGTCCTCGTGCCCAGTGTCTGCGTTCTTGGGAAGGGTCACCACGGACCTTGTTGTCATGTGATGGTGACCCTTTCAGCATCCTCTATGGGAGGGTTGTGTCCCCGTGTTGGGCAGGGGCCACCTCATACCAGAAGTTTGGAGGAATGAAGGCCGGGAGAGAACGGGCCCGGTCCTGGAGAGGCTCGTCGGGAGGGAGCCAGGCTGGAGGGAGCCTGCCACACCACCCGGAATCCGGATGTGGTTCTGCGCCCGGCCCGCGATGCTGCAGGGAGGCCCTAGGGGCCGGGTGGGGGCACGAGGCCCAAGGCCGGTCCCTGTAGAGCGGCAGGCAGGGAGCGGGGTGCCAGGTCCCCCCTCTGCGGGCCCCCGGAAGGAGCCGCTACACCGCTGGAGGGGAGCCCTCGCAGGCTGCAGGGGCGCTGCCCAGGACGACCACCGCGAGCTCTGTGTGTGTCGTGTCGGAAATTCTGGGCAATGTTCGGGGCTTCAGCTTCATCGTGAGACACCCACGAGAGCGTAGTCGCCCGCCGTCAAAACGGCGATGCGCACGGGGACAGGTCGGCCCCTCTGAGCTGCGTCTCGCTAAATGACAAGTCCAGACGAGCAAGCGGGAGTCGTGGCACGATCCCACCCGCCCGCGCGTCTGGCCCGCTCGCTGCAGGTGCTCCAAACGGGACAGGTGTCACCCACGGCCTCGGGGCCACGGCTGCCACCTTCCTGCACGTGTCACCCTTCGGTGCGTTCCGGTGAACTTACACCGATGTGGGGATGAAAACCGAGGGTTTGGAGATGGGGGGGATCTGTGGCCCTGCCGCGTGAGGCTTCTGAGCGTCCGGGTCCCCAGGGGGAGGCCGCAGGCAGGCCCACCCGGCGAGCCGACGGGGCCAGACCACTTCAGACACTTGGCCGGGTTGGCTCCGGCCTCAGCCTCCCGGCCAGTGTCTTTTCTTAGCAGCGATGAATCAGCGATCCCGTTCCCAGAAGCACCCCGCACCCGCCAGAGAGGGGAAGTCGGGGCAGTGAGCGGAATCGTCGACACCGGTGTGGCTGAGGGGCCTCGTGGGCTGGTGTCTGTGAGCTCCTCTGGGGAGACCTCCAACCCCGCTGGGCCCCAGACGGGACCGCCGGGGCGGTTAGACCGCCTGCTCGTCCGACACCGGTGCAGGGGCTCACGACAGCCAGATGTGGAGCCCCACGCGGACCCCACGTGGACCAGGCTCTCGGCGTGCCCCGCCCCCAGTGCTGGAAGAGGCCACACCCCCGGTGCCTCGGGCCTCTTCCATGCCTGGCTGGCCCTGGGGCAGGCCGGCTCACCCAGGGTCCAGCCGAGGCAGGCCGTCCTTGCGAATGTCCCCCGCTGTCTTGAAGCCGGTCCCCATGCTCGGGTCCAAGCCACCCTCACTTCTGGCCAGTGACAGGGCTGGCACTCCCAGCCCTCCCGCCTCCCCCAGTCAGGGACACAGGCACAACAACGCCCAGTTAAGTTTCAGTTTCGGACAATGAATTTGTTTCATTAGTATAAGTAGGTCCCCTGTGATAGTTAGGAAATCCTACACTAAAAAGTTCCTTGCTGTTCATCTGAAATTCAAATGTAACTGGGCATCCTGTAGTTTCTCTGGCAGCCCCACCCCCAGCCGGCTCTTCTCTCTGAAGCTAAGGCCACCTCTTTCCACGTCTTCTAAAAACCCTTCGCGGGCTCTGCCCTGGCCACCTGGAGGAGGCCGGGTCCCCTCAGGGGTGGAGACAGGTGCTGATGTGTTTCACGGCACCATGTAGGTGGCTGTGTCTGGGCTGGCGAACGCCGTGGGGGTGACACTGTTGACTGGCAGATGGGGTGACGGTGGTGTGGCTGGCCCATCCAAGTCGCAGCGCCCTGGGTAAAGTGGAATGCTGGTCACCAAGTGGCAACGACCGTCACACCGGGGCCACTGACATGGCACGTGTCGGAGTGCGGGTAAAGGCAATTGAGCCAGAAGGGAGTCTTGGATACGACCTGGGGAAGGGACCTGGGCCCCCCAGGCCCATTCTGAGTTGACTGGCTCTGCCCCGACCACCAGACGGGACTCAATACATTCTCGGGCCAAAGTTCAAGAAGGGGCCCACATTGGGGGGGTGGGGCACGGCTTCCTGGGGCACGGAGGGCATGAAGAACGCACAAGGCATAAATAAGACATCTAGTCGCCCCTCAGACGAGCCTGAGCCAAGAGTCACAGGGAGTTATTAACTGTGGGCGAGGTTTCTCTCGGGAAGGATGTGATCTATGAATAATGAAAGGCCCTCTGTCTTCCGTCTCAGGGCGCACCATGATGAAAGGTGCTGTTCTGGGGCTTAAAAAACACTGACACCTTAAATCAACCTGAACGAACCTGCTGTCATCCGGGCTCGGCCCCCACGCCCGGAAACCGGCCATCCGCGTCGTGCGGCTCAGAGACTGTCTTCTGGCTGCCGGGTAATCAGGAACCATGGCTGTTTCCTTTATTTGCTCCTTTTCTGCTATCGTTTTCAGCCTGAGCGTGGCCCGTGGGCCTCTGCCTCCTCCGTGCCCCTCCTCGGGCCCTGGCTGCCCAGGGCGCTGATCTAGGGCCCGGCCCCGGGGACCTGGGCCCATCTGCGACCAGCCCACGTGTGGGGAGGCAGGTGCACAGGCCTAGGACCGCCCGGTGTCGGGGCAACAGTCTGCGAGACCTGGCGATGACTGTGAACGGGGGGAAATAGCACGGCAACCCGGGCCACATCCTGCCAGCCACCACCGGGGGGGCGGGGGAGGGTGGCGTGGTGGCCACGATCTACTGGGGGGCCTGCTGGGACCCCCGCCTCCTCAGTAAGGGTGCGCCTGGGGCACGGGCACACACACACAGACGACAGTGTCACATGCCTCAAGCTAATAACCATGTGGCGAATGAGGAAACCAAGGCTCCGAGCAGCAGGGCGCCCACTCCGGGCCGTAGAGCTCCCAGCAGAGAGGAACACCGGCTTGGCACTTGCTGTATACCTGGCCCCTTCCACCCATCACCTCTGTGGCCCCACAGAGCCTCGCCTTGTCTTCCTAGGGCATTGAGACTGTTCGGAGATGGGAAGCTGGGAAGCAAAGTGACTTCACTGGTAAGTGGCTCGGAATGGCCTGTTCAGATTGGAACACGCGTGGTTACGTTACGAACGCAGCACGGACTCGTAAGACGCAACAAGGGACGTCAAGGAAGCACCAAGGTGCTTACGTTTTCCTCTTCTCCTCGCTGGGCTCCCTGACTCGCCTGGGCCAGAAGTGACCCTCACGGGGTCCTGTGATGCAGACTTGATGCTGGCTAATGAGAAGGGAAGTCGTAGAGAACGAGAGAGCAAGCTACTAGCTCAGGGCCACCCAGCAGCTAATAGGCAGATTCGGAGCTTGAGCACGTCTCACATGGCCCCAGAAACAGGGTGCCCAGAGGGGGCTACAGCCCGGGCAAGGCAGGGACATGGGAGGTCTCGCCAAATGCAGGGATTGGAGCCTCCCTCCCCTGAATCATACACCTGACTGGGCAGTGGGACACCTGGGATTGACTCCATTGTTTCTGTTTCCAAATGTGCGTCCTGTCCCTTCTGAGCCTCAAGGGCCTTACCTCTACAGAGGGAGAAGTGACACTTGTCACATGGGTCTACAGGAAGGCTGGGCGGGGACACGTGTGGACAGCAGCCAGCCTGCACTGGGGCATCAGCCCTCTTGTGTCACCCACACCCTCGTGTGTCATCAGTTGTGTGCCCACTTATCTCACAACAGCCTTTTGCCTACAACGGCCCTAGCAATGCCTTGTTCAAGGGTATGGATTCACAGCCAGGTCACTGGTCACCACCACCAGTAGATGCAAGGATGGACGAATGGGTGGGTGGAAGGACGGATGGATGGACGGACCAACAATGGATGATGAGTGGGTAGGCGGATGTCACGTGCAGGGGACGATGAGGAGAACAGATCAATGGGGAAGTGCCTTCTCCCAAGATGACCACCAGCTGGCCCTATGCTGACCCCTGAGGCCCTCACCCTGAAGGTCCCTTTGTGGATCTCCAAGGTCTCAGAATGGCGGAGGGTATTGGCCCCAGAAGGCAAGGTTGTACAGATGGGGTCACTTCTGAATCCCCCCTCCAACTGGGTTATCACAGAGAATCTTCTTCCGGCTGGGAAGGACAGTGACCTGAAGGAGTTCCACCACCTTCTCAGCACTCAGACATGACTTGGGACACATAGGTGTCCCTAAGGATGAACCATTTTCCTCCTGGATGCCACCCTCCCTGTTTTCCAGAGGGGAAAACAGAAGGCCTCGGGGTTCAGGGTGTCACCTTTGTCCCCAAGCCTTCTCCGCACTGGAACCCTCAAGCAGAACCCAGGCCGGGAGCAGGGGTGGGTGGGCACTGGTGTCAGGGGGCAGGAAACGAGGAAAGGCAGCCCCCGCCACCACCCGCCCCTACCTGGCTGTGAACGGGGGTGCCCTGGACCCCGGGTTCCCCAGAGGCAGCCTGGCCTGGTAGGAGAGCCACAGCCACAGAGCCCTGTCAGCCCACCCTTCCTGGCCGTGGGAGCTGGGGGTGCCCGGTCCCCCTCCGGGAAAATGGGGACGTAACAGTGCCCACGGTGTAGCCCAGCCCTGCACACAGAGCCTGACTCCCCCGGGGCCCAAAATGTCAGCTCTTTGTCCTCGCCATCGAGAAAAACAAGTCTTTGGAGAGGCGGAGGTCCCCTGCAGTGTGGCCCCCAGAACACGGGGCCCCTGGCTCCCGGCCGAGCCCAGCCCCAACCAGACCTCCCTCAACCAGGGCACCTCCCGCCCTGAGCTCCATGCTCTGAGCAAACTCCACTGTGTGCAGGGCGAATCTTCCTCCACGGCGGGTCCCGGGCCAGTCCCGTCCACGGATCGTGAGAGGACTCATCGGGCAGAGTCTGCGTGGCACTGGCTCAGCGTGTCCTCCGTGGAAGGACGGGGGTGGGGGCAGGGAGGAAGAGCTCGGATTCCCGCCCAGCACGGACCTGGCCCATAGTAGATGCTCAATAAATGTTTGCTCAACTGAACTGAAGGGGAAAATTGACTTTCTGTGCTGAGTGCAGCCCAGAGCCCTCTGATCGATGGCGGCCATCGCTCCCTCCTGCTTTAGTAAGTGGCCGCAGTGTTTGTGTTCGTAATGGCCAGAGAAATGAGGAGGCACGTCTCCGACTCTAGGAAAACCATGATCTCATGCCACCGTGTTGATGGGGCCTCAGGCAGCCTCTGGCTCACGGGGTCCAGGGGAGAAGGGGCCGTCCACACAGACACAGGGATGGGGTTTGGGCCACCACTCCCTGCAGTCCAATCACTCCATGGCCGGGAGGAGCGGCCCCCTGCCCAGACTGTCTCAGAGCGGGAGACGACAGCCTGACGACTGAGGTGAGCCATCTGCCAGGCAACGGGGACCCGGAGGGGACTCTGCTGGGCCCCCTCCCTCTCCCCACTGCCCTGCCAGCCTGCGGAGGAGGGCCCGCCCCCTTCTGGACTCTCTCTCTCTCTTTCTCAGCCCCTCTTGGCCTGCACCTCTGGCTCCTTTGTCCCCCAAGGCCAGGGTCTAGCCATCGGGGGCAGCCCCAGCCCCTCCTTCATCACTACCCCTGGGCCCTTAACCTGGCATCCGAGACCTGAGGGTCCCGACAGACTCGTTTCAGCAGGCTCCCCAGACCCCCCCCCCACCCTGTGTGTCAGGCCATGTGCCAGGAGGTGAGGTGGGACCGGGGGGCAGACCAGGACCCCGCCTGGAGCTGGGATTCTGGGGCAGGAACCTGGGGCCCCCGTGACTGGGGTGGGCGGGAACATGAGGAGGAGGCCTCCACCGAGGAGGGAGCGGGGTTGGATGGGCAGACCCCTCTGGGAAGGCCATGGGGTGGGGGGCTCCACGGAGGAGGTGAGGGGGCGGACAGGCGAGGGGCAGCCAGGGGTCGCGGCACCTGCCCGGGGGCTCCCGCTCCAGCTTCACACCAGGAGCCCCACTCCGGGTCTGGCAGGTGCAGGGTTGGGGGGGTCTCAAGGACACCTGGGGGCCTCTGCTCACAGGCCTGTCTCCCCCTCAGCCCACGCTGTCCTGAGGAGGCCGGAGCGGCCCTGGCCTCTGCACCCAGCTTTGGTGGATTGCTCCTGTCACCCCGTCAGGGCCCTAGAAGAATCCAGGCAGATGCAGGAGGCCCAGGCGTGGCTCCCCCGCCCCAGGGATGTGCCTTCCCCAGTGGGGACCCTGGCCCTGGACTCCCTGGGCCATTTCCAGATGACCCGGGGACACAGGGCCTGCCCACCGGCCACCCCTGCAGGAGGAGACATCCTGCCCCTCCCAGAGCCCCTTTCTCCTGTCTGATTGGTTTCTCCCCAGCTGCCCCCTCCCAGATCTATGCAAATCCAACTGCCAGATTGTTCTTTAATGTCAAGCCCGGGTGGGCGAATGTCAGATCTGGCCTCAACCTCAGTCCATAACCGCTCCAGACAGGCTAGCTCAGAATTCCCTCCAAAGCCGGAGGGATCCGCTCTTCAAACCCATGGCTCAGTGAACCCTCCCTCCCTCTCCACCACCCTGCCCACCGCCCTGTCCCTCCGACACAGTGACACCCACACCCCACACCAAGCTTCAGTGAAACCGGGGGTCGGGTGCTGGCATCGATTCCGCTCGGCAGATCGGGGGCACGCGCCCCACTGCTGTCACCTTGTCACCTTCCCCACCACCAGTGAGGTCACCCAGCCCACCTCCTCCAGCCCCCAGTCACCACCTCCACTATGTCATCGTCCCCACCGGCACCCTGCGCCCGCCGGGCCGGGGTATGTGATGTGCCCAGTGCCCGTCCCTCCGTCCCAGCTCGCCCCTGCCCAGAGCGCCCGGGGACACCAGCCCGTGAGTTCAACAACGGCGTGATTGACAGCATAGACCCCAGACTTGAGACACACTCTCAGCCCTGCTGTCTGCCAACCCCCTTGCCTCTCTGAGCCTCAGTTTCCTCCTCTGTAAAATGGGATGGCAGCGTCCACACCGCAGGCTCAAGGGGAGACTCGAAGGGCGTGAGATAAGGGAAGGCCAGGGGCAAGGTGCAGGTGAGAAGTCCTTGGGTGCTGAGCAGGGAGAAGAGACTTGGCCTGCCGGAAGCAAGCAGGGAGCCACGGAGGGCACTGGAGCTGGGGAGTGACACAGGCAGTCTCTGTCCCCTGTGGGCACGCCCCCAGGCCTGCAGCCCCTTCCCTCTCTCTAGCACATGGGGACGGGGACAGAGCCCGGGTTTTCTCAAGGGGGCCCCGGCCAGGAGCCGGCTCAGGAGCAGCCCACAGCTGCTAGACACAGGGCCGTCGTCACGGGGACCCGCAGTGTCTGCGCTCACCGTCTAGGTCCCCTGGTGGCTCCAGGGGCCACCCAGAGGGAAAGCTGCTGAGTGAGAGAGGAAAAACAAAAGTAGAAGCCCCTGCCTCACTGGCAGCAAAATGGCGAGAGATTAAAAGGAAGAAGTTGGGGCAGGGGCCAGGGGGGTGGGCGGGCGGGCGGGGGCAGGGGGAGCCAGCTGGGAGATGTCAGGTGGGATCTTACTGGAATTCTCCAATAAAAGGCTGGGAGGGCGCATATATTTATGATTCAAAGTGTCTCTCCTGAAACAATCAGGCTCCTTGGAAATGTATGCAAATTCATTTAAATGCATCGGGAGGGAGGGGGAGGGAGGAGGAGGGAGGGGGAGGGAGGGGGGCTGTGGGGGGCTCTGCAGAAGGCAGGGCAGCCAGTGACCCTGGACACAGCCCGGCCACCGGGCAGGGGTCGCGCTCCCTGGAGGGTCCTGCAGGGCCAGCCCACCCTCCTCCTTGTCCCCGGATGAGGGCTCGCCTCAGGCCCGCAGAGTCTCTAGGGCAGCGGGGAACTGAAGGTCACCTCCTCCGGGAAGCCCCTCTCCTCTTCAGTGTCCTCTCTCCTGTGAGGACAAGGATTTCCAGGGCACTGTGCACCCTCCCTGCCATCACTTACCCATAAGTCTCTTCTACTCGAGCCCTACAGCCCTAGAGGCAGGAGGACCCTGACCGTCTTGCCCCCAGCGGCCCCCGCTCCCTGGGACGCACTGCCGGCCCCCCCTCGATGGGATGGGTGAGGGAGAGACAAAGGAGCGAAGGAGGAATACCACCTCCCCCCTCCGCAGCCAACTCGCCCTCAGGGAGTCGTTCACTTTGTCTCCAGAACAAGCTGGTGAAAGAACTCACTTTGCGGCGAGAAACCTGGAGCTGGGGGGCATGTGGCCACCTGCCGCGGTCTGGGTCCCTCAAGGCTCTGTGCTCCGGGGACGCGGTGCCAGCGCTGGACACAGACGCCCGACGGGTCTTCCTCTGGGACATGCGGCCGGTGGCCGGCACCCCTGATGGTGTGGTTTTAGTTGGATCCTCTGGTGACTGGGGGGGGGGGGGGGGACGGTGTGGGGACAATGGGTGGAGCTGGGGACCGGCCAGGACCTGCTCATGAGGTCGGCCAGTGAGATTCCGCCAACAGGCCCTGGTGGAGACACACCCAACCTGGAGGCCGTGCACCCGCGTGGGCGCCCGGACGGCTGTCCTCGAAGCAAGAGGACACTCGTGTCCACAAACCTGAAGGGGAAGATCCCGCATCCGAGGAGTTTCGGAGATGTGCTCCCACCCCAGTCCCCACCCAGCCTGCCGGATGCTCCTCCTGACGCACGGGGCCGGCTGGCACACCAGGAGGTGGGTGATGGGGCAGCGAGCGGGGGGAGGGCAGGGGGAGGAAGGACTTGGGGGGCTGCCGCCACCCTGAACCCAGACAGAAGAGTCCCGCGCCCTCCTAGCTGAAAGCCCCCGCCAGCCGCCGCAATTAAGACAGAGCCGTTGGCATCTAAATAATATAACAGTTATCATAAATAATATGCAGCCATGATGAAGATCAAGTTATTTATAAAAGAATTAATATTCGCTACGTGAGTTCACGGATGGATGAGCATTCGGTGGGGACACTGCCCAGATCCCTGAGCAGAATTTCTATGGGGAATAATGAGTCCCGGAAGAAGACAAAGACCTTGAAGCTTCCTCGGCTATTTACAAACTCATTCCTGGGAACGAGGAAATTACTGTGGACCGTCACCGAGCTCTGCGGACAGAAGAGGCTGGACGCACAAGCTGGCCCCGGCATCCCGGCCTGGGGACGGCCACTTTGTCTGTTGTTCCAGAACAGGATGAATCAGATGAGCCTCTAGACCAAAGGGCCGGCCGCCGTCCAGAGCCTACGAAAGCACAGACCGCCGTCCAGAGCCTACGAAAGCACAGACCCTCCGGGGCAGGGGCTCCGCACAAACCAGAGACAGAGGGGAGATCCGGGGGTGCGGGGTCACAGGATGCCATGGGGAGAGAAGCCGGACCAGCCCAGGGGGCTGCCAGGAAGGCTGCCTCAGTTTACCTCTGTTGCCAAGGACCGGCCCCACAGCGGGAACAATGAAGGAGTGCCTGATTTCCGGGTGCCAGCCCGCCGCCCAGGCCCCCTTCCTCGGCCCTTAGCCTGGGACTCGGGCTCCGGGGACCCTAGGACGAAGCTTCGCAGCTGGCGGCTTCAGCAGGAGACATTTACCGTCTCAGCTCCGAAGGCCGGCAGTCCCAGACCAGCTGTCCAGGGCTGGTTCCTTCGGGCGCCTCAGGGACACTCCGTTAGGGGCCCCTCCCCAGCTCCCACGGCACCCACCCTTGCCTTACAGAAGCCCCAGCCCCTGCCTTCCTCCTCCTGCGGGGCTCTCTCTGGGAGCACGTCTATACACGTTTCCCTTCTGCATGAACCCCAGTCCTAGGGATCGGGGCCCACTCTACTCCAGTTTTTCCTGGAACAACCCCATTCCAAGTACAGCCACACTCCGAGGGGCCGGGACCTGGGAGCCCAGCATGAATCTGGGGCGACGCAATTCTGTTCCGGACACCCGCGTGGGCAGGGTCCCCTGGTGACCGTGGGAAAGGGCGGGAGACAGCCCAGCCGGATGCCGGCGGTCCCGAGGTGCGGGAGGGCGGCTGGGCGGGGCACCTCGGTCCTGCACACCCTGTGTCCCCTGCACGGGCGTGGCTGCCGGGCGAGGAGGTTCCACACCCGCCCCCACACCCCCGCGCCGAGGGCAGGGGTCAGGATGGGGCTACTCGCTCATGTGTTTGTTTTCACAGTTTACATGCCGACCAGGAGGGTAGATCCTTGGAACGGAGACGGATCCCCCCACCCCCGACATGGCCAGGTTCACAATGCCGTCCAAGTCGTGATCCGGTCCCCAAGGAGACGTGCAGTGGCTGTGGGGACACGGCAGGGGAGGCAGAGGTAGGAACACGTGTCCGCGAGTCTGCTCTGGGCCTGGTGACCGCAGGACGGTCCTCAGTTTGCTGTGTATCAACCGGGGCGGCTGCATCCCCTCTTGACAAGCGAATAGGCTCAGAGAGGCTCTGGGACACACCCAGGGTCACACAGCCAGCTGGGACAGGTGGCCAAGCACTCCAGGCCGTGCCAAGCCCGCCAGCCCCTCCCTGTCACTTCTGGGTGCCCTTTCCCACCGAAGACAGAACGCCCTCCCTGAAGGGGCCCTGGCTCTGCTGTCACCTGCAAATTGACTGCAAATTGCTGTCACCTCACTGCTGGTGGGACGCCACCATCGCCCTTCCACACGCAGTGCCTAGCAAGCCTGGGGCCGGGACGACAGCTCCCTCCCCCTGGACGGCCTTTTAGAGATCCTGAGCTGCCCCCAGAGAACTGCAGAGAAGCCTGGGAACGTTTCCCAAGCCAGGAGCACTAATGGAGTCCCACTGCATACCGGAAGCTTCCCAGCCCTCGGGCCACAGCCCTGCCCAACCCCTCCTCTCTTCCAGGTGCTTCTTTCCTGCAGGCGCTGCCTGCCGGGCTCCGGCCTTCCACGGAGGCTCACACAGCCTTTACACAATGCATCGGAGGCCCAGGCACCGCAATCTGGAACTTACCTGCTTCGAGCCCTCCGACAACGCGCCATACGAATGGGAAAGTGATGAATTGCCTGCTCGGAGCTCCACCCCCTCCGCGGGCACCCAGCTTCCCTAACTGGGCCTGGGGGGGAAGCAGCCGCTCAGTTTGGGGAGGGGGGCGGTTAATGCTGAGCTGGTTTTATTGTCGCAAACAGAGCCTCAAATCACAAGTCCTGCAATGGGGTCAGACCCACCCCTGATCTGGGCAAAGCCCTGCCCCCTCAGGACCTCCCTTTCCTCCTTTGCAAAGACAGGCTGTCCCCCAGGGACGTGGGAGTCGGACAGTTGAGGTTCCCGTAATGCTGCTCACTGGGGAGGTTTGGTCCCTCCGATGTTCACATGCCTTCCACCCATCTAACCTCTCACCACTTTCCAGGATTCTGCTCAGAGGTCACCTCCTCCAGGCAGCCTGCCGGGCTCCTTCCCTCTGGTTCACTGGCATCACCTGTCCTGCCCAACCTCTCGTGTGGCCTTAGACCTGTCCCTTAGGCCTCTCTGGGGCTCTGTTTTCTCACCTATAAGGTGGGGATGATTGTCGGGGCCACTTTGTAGGACCGTGAGGATCAGCGAGGTCATGCACGACAAGCACAGGGCCGGTGAGTAATGAGGTGCTGAGTAAGTGTCCACACCCCCTTCTCACCTCCAACCGCAGGACCCGGGACCAGGGGATTCCTCTTCCTGGACCCAGATTGGGCGTGCAGCGCCCTGAGGCTGGGACCAGCCAGAAGTAGGCCCAGACGTTCCCCTCGGGCCAGACTGTAATAGAGACTCACCCGGAGGGGTCAGCGAGGGGCAGCGACAGGGGAGGCCCCTAGGCGATTGTGTGGGCCAAGCCAGGTGGGGCCAGATGCCTCAGTCAGACCTCATTCGCGGCTCCAGACCTCAGGGGGGCAGCTGGCTGCAGACCACCGGCCCCGACCGTGGGCGACCAGGAGGGACCAGCACCCAAGGCATAGCCCGCCCGCCGTCCCTAGGTCCCCAGGACACGGGACACAGGCTCTATCTTTGCCGCATTATTGCCTCCAGAGCACGGGACGGGCCTCGGTTGCGTCCCTAATTGTAAGTGTCCTGAAATACTGCCAGAAACACAACCTTTGAGACGTTTCCTCTCATTTAAATTCTTCCGTGACATTTGCACGGCAGTGAACAGAACAAAGCACCAGTCCCTGTTCGAGCGCAGAAGGGGGAGGAGGAAGGAAGGGCCCGTGCCCAGGGCCAGAGAGGGGCCGCGCAGGGACCAGGCACGCGGGGTGGCAGAGCGGGGTGCCCGGCTGGGGCTCACTCGGCCCGGCAGCCCCGGAGGGGAACCAGTCAACCCCATTCCTCGGGAGGGAAACAGGCTCAGAGGGCCTGGTGGCCAAGGGCGCACAGCCGGGGAGCTAGTTAAAGCTCATTCTTGCAGGGCCTGCTGTCCGGCAGGAGCACGATTCAGATTCAGATACGCAGAATCCAACAGGCGAACACGGCCACCTTCCCCGGGGCTTGGCACACCAGCTCACTGACTCCCCTCAGATGCTGGGGCCAGTGCCTCCCGCCTGGAACGCAGTCAGCTCTTTGCTCCGGTGCAGGGAGGGGACGGGCCTGACCCACCCCAGCCGGCCCTGTGGCCTCAGGCCAGCTCCCCCACAGACAAGATGGAGAAGCCCCCGCCCGAGGACGGCTGCTGGCCCAGATCCATTCAGGGTCAGAGAGCCACCCATCCCACGACAGCTGTGTCTAACAGTGATGCTCGGGGTGCCCGAGACCCCCAGTGAGGGGTTCTCTCGGCCAGCGGGGCCTCCCCCGTGACAGTGATGTGTCTTCTCAGAGTATTTGGGATCTTGTGTATCTGCAGAAGGGGGGCTTCTCCCAGGGTCACGGCCCCAGGGAAGAGTAGGGTGCAGCCAGCGCTCCCATGGGAGCTCAGGGGCTGGGGCAGCCACAGACAGCTCTCTGCGTGGCCCTCCCGCTCTTGCCCGGGAGCTGGGGCAGGCTCCCCCCGAGCATCTGCCCCTCCCTCGGGCTCGGGGCCAGGAGCCAACCACAGCTCAGCCACCAGCCCACAGACCCATGGCCCTTGGCCTGGGCAGCACGGGAAGGTCACCAGCGACCATCCCACAGCCTGGGCTCCCTCTCAGATGCCGGCACTGCGTGTGGTTAAAGCTCCTGGGGCCTGGAGGAGCACCAGGGGGGTCGCAGGGGTCCCCCCTGAGCCACCGACCTGGGTCCTGGCACATGAACTGCCCTGCTGTCACCCTGGGCCTCCGCGTCCAGCCTGGACCGGCCCGGGCTTTGAGAGGCCCAGGTTCTGGGTCCTCTCCGACGGGCAGCCCCAGGGCACGTCCTCAGAGCTCCAGCAGCAACTGTCAAAAAACTTTTTCCGGGACAGTGACTCATGAGAAGAGGGGAGGCGTCTTCAGTGCCCCGTTGGACGAGCCGGTGACACTTAGTGAGGAAAGGGCGATGCCCCTCATTCCACAGCCCACTGTGTTCTGTGAACATGCCCACAGTGTGTGGCAGGCCCAGCAGGACACAGGAGAGGGACCCAGGCTGGCTCGTAGGGCCTCACAGGGCGCTACTGAGACCTTGGGAGCCTCTGGGGAGTTTGGGACAGGACGAGGGACGTGATCTGACCCTGGTACTGACCGGGACCCCTTGGGACTCTGTTGGAAATGACCGGAAGGGTACCGTGGGTGCCAGGAGGCCCTGAGAGGCTGCAGATGCTGACAGCAGTATGGACAGCGTGGACAGGGAAGGCACAAACAGGGCAGGAGGGGCTGCCTCTGGGTGTCCCATGAAGACACAACCCAGCCCGCAGGGCCTGTCCACAGATCAGATGCGGGGGGTGGGGGGGTTCCGGGCAGCGCTCCTGCTCCCGAGTGTCTGGAAGAAGGAAGGACAGAGCTGTGGACGGCACACGCAAGGTCTGCGGGAGGAGCTGGTGGGGACGGGCTGTGGGGCCCAGGGCGGGGATGCTGTGCCTGCGTGCCCGTGAGCCCCCGGCAGAGGCGGTGGGGGCCGCATGTGGGGGTCCTAGAGGCAGGCCTGGTGGAACATGGACACAAGGAAGCCGGGGTGGACTCGGGGCTCAGAGGGAGCAGGGGCAGAGCCGGGGGTGGCGCGCAGGCCTCGGGTCACAGCTGACGCTGGCCCGGCCCCGGGGGCGCCCCGCAGGGCAGGACCCCGAGCCTGGGCTCTCCCCACTGGCCAGGGCGGGCTGCCAGCCGGGCAGGAGGGGGGCTGGGCCCGTCTCAGGCCCAGCGGGTCCTTCCCAAAGCTGCATTCCGGAACGCCGGTTCCCAGGCCCCGTCGAGCAGGCGGGGTGCGCACTTGTTGTTTTCCCTTCCTTCGATACAATTATAGATTAATTAGCTCTCACCGGGCGATATCTGACCTACATCGGCGCCTCTGTAAGACGCGGAGCCGGGAGAGAGGAGCACCGGCTATATAAAGACAAGCGATCTATTTTAGAAGAGGCCTGTGTGTGGAGAGTCAGCTGTTCCGCGGCCCTGTTACATAAGGCTTATTTAAAGGCGGCAGGCGCTCTTGCTGTGCGCAAGTCACGGCTCGGTAGCTCCGAGCGTGGGGCTCATCGCCCGGTGGAGTCTGGACTGACCGTCGGGGCTCTGGCGGGAGAGCGGCCTGCCTGGGCACACGGAGGCCACGGGCACGGCCTCACCTCCCCGTCCGAGCACCGGCCGCGCTGTGTTTAACCGTGGGAGCCTCTAGGCCAGGGGCCGCCTCTCCGAGCCGGCGTCCCCCAACACCGGGGAGAGCCTGGGAGGCGTCACCGTCACCGTGGAGAATGAAGCGTGCTAACCATTGCGATAGGCAGGTGCTAATCTCCCCTGATGGCCTGGCCCCTGAGAGGTGGGCCACCTCAGAGACCCCCACGCTGACCCGCCTCCTGGAACTTGTGTCCCGGGGTCATTCCTTCCCCTCGACGTGGCCGGACTGCTCGGCTCACGACTGGCTTCCAGGCAATAGAAGGGGCAGAAGCGACTTTCCCGAGACGCCCTGCACGTGGTCCCTGCGCGTGCCCTCTCCCTCTGTGCTGCGGGACCAGGGGCAGAGGCCTGCCAATGACCACACAAGTGAGCTTGGATGCTGACCGCCCCAGCCAGGCCACCCTCAGATGAGACCACAGCCCCGGACTGACGGCAGCCTGACAGCAGACCCCGCAGGGGTCCCGGGGAGGCCACGCCCACCTTTCCGGCCCACGGACACCGAGGGAGCATAAGCCGTGCTGTGTCAAGCCCCCGGGCTGTGGGGTGACTGGGTCCACAGCAATCGATTTTGAGTACACGGCCTCATTTTCGAACTGGGGGCACGGACACCCCGAGACGTTGACTCAGCTCAGGTCACACCACGTGGCCAAGCCCGATTCAAATTCAGATTCTAGAGTGTGCTCTGGCCTCCCTGCTCTCCCCGCACCTCGCCCCTGCCCTCAGCAGCACTAGCAGAGACCTGCCCTACCCTCCCCCCTCTGCCCGGGGATCACACCCACCCCGTCCCCTCCACCCAGGGTCACATCTGTCCCCCTCCAGGCCAGAAGACGGGCCAGCCATTCCTTCACCTCCCTGAGCCTCTGCCTCACCTGGAAAATGGGAGGGGACGGAACAACAGCTCCCCAGGCCCATGAGGCCCCAGCCCAAGGCCCTGAGGGACCAAATGGCCCTGCAGAGGACGAGGCAGGACAAGTACACCACGCACAGGTTGTGGGTACAGTGGTCCCCTCCCTGGTGGCTCCGGCCTGGTGGCCCCATCTGGGTGGCCCTGTCCTGGTGGCCGTGTCCTGGTGGCCCCATCCCGGTGGCCCCACCCTGGTGGCCCTGTCCTGGTAGCCCTGTCCTGGTGGCCGTGTCCTGGTGGCCCTATCCCAGTGGCTCCACCCCAGTGGCCCTGTCCCGGTGGCCTCGTCCTGGTGGCTGTGTCCCAGTGGCCCCGTCCCAGTGGCCCTGGCCTGAGGGCTCGCGGGGCTGGGGGCCACGCGGGGCTGGCAGAGGTGGTGCGGTCCGACGGCGGGACCCCTGCCCGTGGGCTCCTGTCCGCCTCTCTGGAAGTCAGCACCCACATTCTCTCGCCCCGTATTGTGCACTCCTTCAGCCACAGTCCACACCGCTGCTCTGGGCACTGGGACCGCAGCAAACAGAGCAAAGTGCTGCCTCGTGGACACCATGGTCCGGGGAGTGACAGGCCGCGGAATGCACGTGCACGTCAGGGAGCGAACAGCATCTCAGAGGAGGCCGCGGTGGACGCGGGGCTTTTCGGTGACGGACCGGCAGGTGCTCTCTGTTACCCCCCACCCGCTACAGGAAGTGACTCGGACCAGTAGGTCCTGATAAGAGGATCCCTTTGCCTCGTCCCCTCATCTTCCTGGTTATTTCCAGCAGGGCCCAGCTGAGAGGCTCCAGGGGCCACGGCCACAGGCCAGAATGAAATAACACAGGTTTGTTTTCACTGTGTTTCCATCCATTTGTGGAGAAGGGGAGAAACCCAAGGTCTTTCCATGTGTAGACAGGGTAGAAGCACCCCCAGGTGATAGAAAAACACATTGTAGGAACGATGTGAGGTCTTTGCGTATCTGTGAAGACCTTGGGGACAGGTGTGGGCCACTGGGAGGGAGGGAGCTTGGAGGTATGGCCCCTGTGACGGGAAGAGCTCTGTGCTGTCCGCTGTCCGAGGGCACGGCTGGGGGAGGGGCCTCCCAGCTTCCAGACCTTCCCCGGGCACCCAGCCTGGCACAGGCTGGGCCCCCGGATCCTGGCCAACGCCCCCGGACGGAGGCCGGCTGCCCCCTTCCTAACACAGCCTGAGAACCAGCTCTCCTCCCCCCACCTCCCTTGTTCCAACTGCCTCCTCTCCTCTCCCTTGCTGTGACTATACTTAGGTATCCCTCTAGCACGGCACTCGGTGACACAGTGCTTGGGTGTTACACACGCCACGCAAGCCAGAAGGGGACGGCCGGGGACGTTAAGTCGCTTGCCCGAGACGCACACCAAGAAGCAGAGGCAATATCTGCGCCCACACCCCCAGGCTGCCGACCCCCGCCCTTTCCAGCGGGGACCCGCCTCCAGCACAAGCCCGGGCACAGACTCAGAACCCCCACATGGTGAATCCCCACCCTCCGACAACCCTGGAAAGGTAAACGGAGGCCAAAGTTCGATTCAAATCGGGCAGCATCCGGTCCAGCCGACGGAGCGGGGCTCTGCGGAGCTGGGCAAACTGAAGGACTTTTACGGACGGAGCCAAGAGGAGTGGTTGCTCGCCTACTTGCCTCCAGGGGCTGTTGGGGGTCCATCAGCAGATGACCTAGCCCTTGCTGATCAGACGGGTCCTGGCTGTCTGGCCTAAGACGCCACCTCCGGGAAACGGCAGGAAGTTAGCCTCGGCTTAGCGATGTGTGGCCTTGGCCTGAGCGACTCCATTTGGGGGTCGGTTGTCTTGCTTTTGACAGTCTGAGCATTGACGGCTTTATAAACTGCCCGCGCTCTCCCGCCTAACATGGCAGGGTCGGAAAACCCCTATCGCTGGGGGATTCCTCACCGAGCTTGCTCTGCAGAGTGGAGTCTGGAGATCAGCAGGGCCGGGGGCACCTGGGAGGTGGCCAAGAAATGCAGAATGTCAGGCCCGGGCCCAGATTTGCCCGGGAACAAACTGGATGTTGACCGCACTCTACACGTGGAGGGTAGCTGTGGAGGGCAATGCCTCCTGCCCACTGAGGGTGGGATGCCGGGCACTGGCGGGGAAAAATCGGGAATTCAGGAGGGACCGCCGAGTCGGTTAATATTACGCCTGCTGACGGCTGCCCGCAGTAACGCTGGCTCAGACGGCGAGCCTCTGGCCAGATGGGCCCTGCCCAGGCCCGGGTCTTCCGCAGGGTCCCCAGGCCCACAGGCCAAACCAGGCTGTTGATGGAGTCTGGGCTCCTGGCCAAATATCATTCTGGCTTTGAGAGCACTTGATGTTCCTTCAAATGTATTATGCATCCACGTGAATTGCAGAGTGAATCCTTCAAAGCTGTTAAACAGACACACATGTACACGCACACACGCACGCACACACACACGCACACACGCGCACACACAAGCTAACCTAGTAATCAAGATCTGTCTCCAGTCTATCCCCATTTCCACCATATCTGACCCCCGGGCCCAAACGTACTTCCCAGCTTCTCTCCCCTGACTCAGTCCAGAAAGAGCCAGGACTAGATGTTCTAATGTCTGGACCCCAGTTTCGACTCTGCTGTGTGACCATAGAGAAGTTGCCTTGCCTCTCTGGACCAGACCTAAGTACCAAGACTCCGAGAAGCTCAGATTGGAAGGAGTCTTGGGGCTCTCCCGGGTCAGCAACCATAGCATACCCTAATCCTGTCAACAGCACCTAGTTCGGAAGGCGACCCATGGAATGCTTGAATACCTCTGGGGATGTGGAGCCAACCCCCAGATAAAATCGGAGACTTAGCACAGATAACTGAGGCCCCCCAGCTGTGAAATCTGTGATTCTGCCATTTCCTCCCTGCTCTCCGTTCCCTCTGCCCAGAGAAATATTCTGGCACTGGTGGGTTGCCAAAATACCAAATAAAATCAGGATGACGGGTAAGTGATCAGGGAATTGTTGATTGGGTTTCTTATCCTTTTTTTTCCCTTTCTGACACTTCAATTATCTCAGTTATGACTTTTTCATAAAACAGTTCATAGATTGCAGGGGAACAAGTAACCTTTAAATCTCCCATTTAGCACATTACAATAATTTCCTAGGAAATGCATTAGAATATCACAGGTGCTCACGTTGTATGACCTACTGCAGGCGCTTGATCAGCAAATTAATGTTGAGGTTAATTCAAACTTTGGGGGAAAGTGCAAACTTGACAAAGATTAATCCAGCCATTCACGATAACGATCAGGGCAGCCCAGGCAGGCTGCCGGTGCCTTCAACGGGAGAGCAAGCCCGGGAGGCAAGGGAGCCTGCAGTATTTCATCAGAAGTTTCAGTTAAGAGCGGGCATCCCAAGATCAGGTTCCCTGGGTTCAAATTCTGGCTCCAACACTGGCAGACGTGGGATCTTGAGCAAGTGAGTGTGCCTTTCCCGACCCCAATCTCTTTATCTGAGATATGGGTAGACAAGAGCATCCATCGGGTTGCGAGAATGAGATGCGTTAATACATAGTGGTATTCGAACCATCATTCATGTAAGGACAGTTAAGTGTTAGCTTTTACGATCCCCTGCATCACTACCGTCGTCAGAATCACCAGCATCACCAGCAGCACCAGCATCACCATCATCACCTCAGCGGGTCCTAACAGCACCCCTACCACCCTGCTGCTGCCTGGCCCACCAGACCCTCGCAGGCCCGGATCCAGGACTCCACCCAAGCCTGCCCGCGTCACAGACCTCAGGCAGCATAGCCCCTCCCCCCCAGTCATCACCAGCCTGCATCCGTGTACTCACGGCACCTCCCTAACGGCTTGTTTGCAGCCGGCTCTTTCTCCTCCCGGGAAGGGAGCATCCCCAGGACCTAGAACACTGCAGACAGAAGGTGTTCAGGGAAGATTTTGAATAAATTAATTGCTGAAAGAGGGGGTGAATGATCCAGCGAATGACCCAACGAGAAGTCCCATTGCTTCTCCAAGTGCAAGGCCAGCATGGCTCCCTGCCCACTTCCCTACCTGGGAGAGGAAGGAGCCTGGACCCGATGTCACCGGAGTCTGAAGCTGCCACACGCTGTCGCCTCTCCATTTTACTCAGGCAAACAACAGCCCGAGGAGACTATTTTACAGATAAGGAAAAGGAGCTCCTGGGGGTCAGGGGTCCTGGGACCAGGGCTCAAGCCCATTACTAGTAAATGGCAGAGAAAGGTTTTCCTGAATCAAAACTGTTCCTTCTCTACCTTAACGCCCTTCCCCTCCCTCC
Source organism: Leopardus geoffroyi (assembly GCF_018350155.1). Lineage (NCBI taxonomy): Eukaryota > Metazoa > Chordata > Mammalia > Carnivora > Felidae > Leopardus > Leopardus geoffroyi. The sequence continues at coordinate 72,418,601 of NC_059338.1, read as the reverse complement.
CTTAAATCTAAGAGCCAGGAGTCACAATCAGGATAAAGGACGTCTGTCCCCTGCTCTCCTGCCCTTCTCAGGTGCCGTGGTCTCACTTCTGTGGGCTCTGAGAGGCAGGACTGTGTCCTCATCCCCTGGTCACCAGCACGGAACCTGCACACAGCAGGTGCATAACTAAATCTCAGATGGGGTCTCTTGAATTGCCAAACCCGGGACAGGATAGGGACAGCGGCCATTGGGGTGGGACGCCCCACGTCCCCAGATGCAGGGGTGCAGAGTGGCGATGGTCTCCTGCACTCACCCTGGACAGGCTGCATCCCAGCTGTGCAGATGGGCAAAGGTGCTGGCACCCAGAATCCTGGCAGAGGAAGGGAGCCCGAGGTGTGGAGAAGTATCAGGAAGGTCTGGGAGGGGCCAGGGCAAAGGGGCAGAGCCCAAAACCCCACCTGGGTTCCCCGGTGCCCGGAGGCCTGGCCCGTGCAAGGCTCAAGGTTCAGCTTCCTCCAGGCCAGGGTGAGCCTGTCAGCAGGACACTCTCCAGAGACGGGTGTGGGACAGTTTCCCCTGGGGCACAGGATGAGGAGATTCTGGGGTTCCCTGCACCCCAAAATTATGACTATTCACTAACAATTGCCCACAGAGCCGTAAGCCCCTGGACAGGGAGGAGCTTCTCACAGTGTGCCCTTGACCCTGGGGACCCTGTGACTGAACGGATTTGGATTCTGTAGGTCCACGGTGGCCAGGCTCCCAGGTGACGTGGCCGCTGCAGGGCCCAGAACCGCACAGACCGGCAAGGCCTGGTCCCAGGGGAGCAGGGCCAGCACATAGGACGCCCAGGGAGAGCAAGCTGGTGGGATTAGTGGGACACAGGGGACAGAGGGGGACTCGGCTGCATCCTGGGAGCATGGGGCTGGGGCAGATGTCCAGGTACCCTATGGCCCATTACCTCCTAGGGACACAGGCCCTCAGGGGACTGCTGGCTGGGGCGGGGAGCTCCTGGGGCCCTGCAGTTGTGGGGAGGGCGGAGTCCCCACAGGAGCAGCAGAGGCAGCAGTGGGCCGCACGTTCACCACCGCAGGCCCCAGGAGGCGCAGGGCTGCCCATCAGCAGGACAGTTTAAACTTGACCTCGCTCTTGGCCGTGACTTGGGAGAAGGGCTCAAAGGTCTGATGGGGGTTGGGCTGGGCTCCCGCAGGACCACTAGGCCGGGAGGGGCCGGCCGAGGCCCCCATTGCGTTGGACCCGAGAAGGTGTTTCCCCAGCTCGGGCTCCCCAGCCACCGCCTGGTGCAGACTCCCTCCGCTCCTCTCCCTCGGGGCTGGTTCCAGGCGCACCTCACGGGGGCTGGTGGGGGCGGGGGGTGGGAGCACAGAGCTCACAGGAGACTCCAGGGGGGAGGCGGGGGGAGGAAGAGCATTTCTAGCCAGTAAGTGGTATCAGTTCCGGAGAAAAACCTACCAAGTTGGGACGGAGGCCCAGGAACCAGCGACAGCCGGAGGGTGCGTCCAGCTCCCCCAAAGGGCGTCTCCAGGAACGACTTGAGGGCCTGGGGCAGAGACCCTGAGCAGAAGCGCGGCCGGGACCAGAGAGCAGAGGGCGGCTGGAGACGAGACTCCCCCACCGTCCGTTCGTTCCTCAGCAAGTCAGAGCAACACGTCGTCGACCCTACAAGTCCAGGCAGGTTCGCGGTTAGAAAACACAGCAGGCGGCCTGCGGGTCGGTGTTTGGACAAGGGACCCGGGGACGCCTGGCCGTGCCCCAGCCCAGTCACCCCGAGGGGCTCGCGGAGGGGCTGTGCCCCTAGAGAGGCAAAGACAGCAAAGGGCCCGCTCAGGCTTAGTCAGCTTTGTGCCTGGACCCCCCGCTCGGGACATGTGTCTGGCTAGACCCATGGGCCCGGTGAGAGGCCGGGTGCCCAAGAGGACGCGGGCAAAGAGCAGCCACACCCACACACCGCCCCCTCCGCACGCTAACCCGGTCCTCCCGCGAAGGAGGACCCTCCTGGTCCCAGACAGGGCAGGCGCACTGGCTTTGCTCTCTGGGCGGGAGATGGGGCCTGCCGGTCCGTGCTCTAGGCCCTTGGTGACACAGACCGTGAGGCAAGCCACCTGGGGACACACCGGCTGCCTCCTGACCCACAGTTAGCCCCACACGCAGGCCCCAGATCCACCCGGCCTCCCCTCCAGGCTCCCCGGACCCCGCCTGCGGTCAAATCGCCACCATCAGCAGGAAGGTATCCCCACTCAGAGGTCAAAGGGACAGCACGTGCCCCGGACCCACAGCCGCTGGGGCTGGCAGCTCCCGGAGCAGGGCCTGGGCGCACGGACCAGCCCCGTCGCGGCTCTGCCCGCAGCCTCCCCGCCCGTGTGCACCCACGGCCTCGGGTTCTGAGCCCAGCCTCCCACCCAGGGCCACGCGCTCAGCAGGGGCAGCCAGGATTTGCCCTGCCCCGTCCAGCAGGGCAGCCCAGAGAACCTGGCCAGGCATCTGACGTCAGCACCAGCACCATCCAGGCAGGGCCGAGGGGGCAGGGCCGAGGGGGCAGGGCCGTGGGGCAGAGTCGGGGATGGCGTGGCCTCCAGGCCAGGACTCGACCTGCTCCCTCGGGGGAGAAGGCCATCAGCAGGGCACTGGGGCCTCAGTGGGCTCACCTTTGCTGACCGGGCCAGGATTCCAGCCCCGCGTGGACGCTGCCACCACCCTAAGGCAGGGCGGCCCGTCAGGCCCCGGCTGTGGCTTCCCCCCCCACGTCTGGTCACGTTGACCTTTTGCAGAATATCCCCACCTCCCTTCCCTGGTCCCTCCGCACCTCTTCCCAGCTCCGAGCTCCTGCTGGTCTGCCAGCCCAAGTGGCTCTTTCGGCTCTAAGAAGGGACAGACGTAAAGTGCGGCTGACGACGGGCCCTCGTCAGTGCACGGACCGGAGAGTTCCCAGCAGACGGGCGTTCGGCTGGATTTTGACGGATGTGTAGGAGTTCACCAGCTGGTCAGAGGGCCAGTGAGAAGCATTTTGAGCAGAGACGCAGAGTGTGGAAAGTGGGGGGAAGGAGAGGGACCAGCAAGGCTCACGTGGAGAGTCAGGGCCGGGGAGGCCTGGGAGGTGACTGAGTCCCCGTAGGCATCGGGCACAAGGCTCCGGACTCTCACCGGCAGGAGCGCAAAGGGGACCTCAGAGGTCTGGGAGGGGCAGGGTCACCTGGCCGCTGCTGCCGATGCTGGCCGGACCCTGGTCCCGTTGGGCCCGCCAGGGCTGCCAGGAGGAGGGCAATGGATAGGGCCATTCAGGAGGCAAAAATAAATGGAATACTTATTTTTGGTGCTTTTTATAGATTCAAAGTCACTTTGTTAGCTTAAGAACATAAAAATGTATAATGCATGGCTTGATTTGTTCATAAAATTACCATGTTTTGGTCTATTTAGAGAGAAGGCCGGAGGGAGGGGGCCGCGTGGGAGGAGAGTGTTTTCTCCAAGGATTTGTTTAACTCACTTTTTTCAGGTCTTTGCTGCAACGGCAACCTGTCATCTGGGTTACGCTGCAGCGTGTCAGGGGTCAGAGGTGGGAGGTCAGCCCGGTGGGCGAGCCACAGCCCCTGGTCCCGGCCAGCGTGGGGGTCGGAGGAGGGACACCTCTCAGAAGGAGTCTGGGGAAGACAGATGGCCAGCTATCCTGGGGGGGGGGGGGCGGGCTCCTACCGCGGGACCAGCCCCTCCCACAAGCCCCGGGGCGGTGGCCTTGGTGCCTGCTCATAGGCTGGGGACAGCCGGGCTCCAAAGGAGCAGCGGGAGCACTCCGGGCCTCTGCTTGATTTTCCCACCTGGAACCCACTCTCCCTGGGGAGGCTCCTTGCCCCACACCCTCCCCAGTCCTGCTCTGAAGGCCATCCCTCGCCTGCCCGTTGGCTCCTTTCCTGGGGGTTGTGTCTGATGGTCCCGGGGACCCCTGCTGCCCCGCCCAGGACCTGCCTCAGCAAGGGGCCACCACGCGTTTGTTGAGTTACTTGATGACGGGCCTCTGGCTCTTGGCCCAAAGCCCCAGCCAGGAGGGCCCGCGCTAGGGTCCGGCTCCTCTGCTCCGGCTGGGGGCCCGAAGGCGGAGCAGGGATGAGAACAGTCTCCTCGCCCCCCCCCCCCCCCGAGTAGTTTCGGTGGCGGAAGTGATGTCTATTGCTGAACACGTGTGCTTATGAAGACATGTGACCCCTCAGCAGAGCCCGGGGATGCCCGCGTTGCACACGTGAGGACTCGGGCGCAGGGAGGTGGCAGGGCTGTGCCCGGGGTCATGGCCGCACAGGGGCAAAGCCTGGGTTTAAGCCCAGGCTCCCTGACGGCCCGCTGCACTGCCTGCCCCAGGGGAAGGGGAAGGGGAAGGGGAAGGGTAGGGCCTCTGACGCGGGTGGGGCGGGGGCCTGGGAGACGGCCGGGGACAGGTCGTGCCCTGCCGCCTCCTGGAAACGGAAGGTCAGCTGGATACTGAAGCAGCCGTCCCCTCGCCCGCACCAGGGCCGACCAGCCAGGGCCCCCAGGCCAGCCGGGAAAACGTGCTGACCCTCACTGCCCGGTGTGAGGGTGGCCGCTGAAGTGGGTCCGCACGCACACCGCAGCGGCCGGTAAGGACCCCAGGGGCAGGTGAGGGATGGTCTGCAGGGCAGGACTGGGGAGGCTGTGGGGCAAGGACCCTCCCCAAGGCAGTGACAGCGGCAGCAATGGGAGCCCCTGTGCCAAGTGTTCTCCAGGTGACAATGTTCATAAATTTTGGTAAAGTTTATTGATTTTTGAGAGAGAGGGAGCGAGGGAGAGAGACAGAGCCTAGTGGGGGAGGGGCAGAGCGAGGGAGACCCAGAATGCGAAGCAGGCTCCAGGCTCCGAGCTGTCTGCACAGAGCCCGACGCGGGGCTCGAACCCACGAATCGCGAGATCACGGCCGGAGCCGAGGTCGGACGCCCAACCGGCTGAGCCACCCGGGCACCACTGTTGAGCAACCATTATTTCGTTCTGGTTTTTTGGGGAGCTGTGACTCAGGGGGCTCTTGCCAGCACAACCCACCGACAGGGGCGGGTCACGTCCCCCCGTCCAGCCCCATGATACGTGAGCACCGTCTACAGACAGCAGCGAGGGAGTGCCTGCCTCGGCCTCCCTGGGACCTGGGGCTCTCCGAGGAAGGGGCAACCCCCCCCCAGCCCCTGGGACCCCACTGGTCGGGAAAAGCAAGCCAGCGCCCGGGGCACCGTCAGCTCCTCGGAAGAGGGAAGGGTTATTAAGCAGAAGAGCCATAAATGTTGTATTCTGCTGGGTGTCCTGCCGGCCCGGAGAAGATCGATTATTTCTGGTTTATGGACAGCTTACCCGCGAATGTTGCCGGAGCCCGTGACGCCCCATTGGTTTGTCTCTGCCTCTCCCGCCCGGGGACTGGCGTCAGGAGCCTGGAGTGCTGTGATGGATGGCACCGGCCGGTGCTCCCGCCGAGGCCAGAGTCCGCTCTGCGTCTGCAGGCCGCCCCGGGGCCTCACGCAGTGCCGCAGGTGATCACGGGGGCACTGCCAGGCAAGAGGGCTGGGGCCCGGGCTCTGCCTCTCGAGCGCTGTGTGGCTCCAGACAAACGTCCTGGCCTCTCTGGGCCCCTGTGTGTGACTACTCTCCTGCCTCCCTGCTTGGGCTGAGGGTCCGTACAAAAATGGGGCGCCGTGCGTGAGCCTCGCCATCGATGCAAGCTCCCCTCGGGCCGGCTGTTCGATCCAGAACCTTCCGTGCCTGTGCTCACCTCACCCCCAGGCAACTCCGCAAGGCTGCCCACGTGCCCCAGCACAAGCGACCCCACGGTGGACTCAGGCCCGGACTCCGCGTGTCTCTGAGACTTGCTTCCTCTCGGTGTCAGGTGGCGTGGAGGGCAGGAGGGGCGTCGCTGGGCCCATAACCCCAAGTGCCGGGTTCAATGTCATCACCCGCAGGCAGGGCCACGGAAGGGGAGGCACGGAAGGACCACGTGGTCAGCTCCACCCCAGCGGACGCAGCCTGTCTTCCTGCCCAGTAGCTGGGGCGGCCCCTGCCCACCGGGGCTCCCAGTCGCGAGGACCCGGCTGCTTCCAGGCACGAGGCGAGTCCCCCGTGAGTGCTGGTCCCTCTCCCTTGCCGGCTCTGTCCTCGGCCCAGTCCCGCTCTCCCTCTCCCTGCTGCCCCTGCCCTGTGAGAGGCTCTGATCCCGCGGGATTCCTGGCATGCCCCAGGGACTCCAGGCCATGCTTCTCAGGGACGGAGGGAGGGGCCGCCAGCCCTCTGGGGACAGGGCCGTTTTGGCACCTGCTAATTGGGAGGCCTGGGTTTGAACCCACATTTTCCGCAGGCTGAAGGAGCCTCCGCACTGATTCTGGAAGAGGCCAGATTCCTCCTTCCACGTTTCCAGCCCTGCCCCCCCCCTTCCCTGGAGCCCTTCTACAACAGGACCGAACCACCCGTTATTTAATAAAATTGTCAGAACAACTGATCTGTGCGACATACACAGCTCTCTCTCTTTCCCTCTCTCCTTTCTTTCCAGATCCGATAAACCCTGAGAGTGTTCCAAGAAGCCAGGAAAGTGATAGGAGGCATCAGTCACACGTGAGATAACGTGGCCATGCAGCACCCGAGTCCAGTGTGGGGAAGCCCCCCCAGAAGAGGTCAGACCGCTGCTCTGGGCAGAGGAACTGGCCGCAGGCAAGGGCGTAGCTCACAGGGAGGACAGAGGAGTGGAAGAAGCTTTGGAGGATGGATGCAATCTGGGGAGGTTTCCTGGAGGAGGAAACATCAGCACTGGGTGTTGAAGCGCAAACAGGAGAGTTTGCCTGTGGGAAAGGGCTGGGAGGGACTTGCCTGCCAGAGGAACACTGAGTGTGCACGGCCACAGGCAGGACAGCAGGGGCTATGGGATGATCCTTGGTGGCCGACTGTGAGGCACCTGGGGGGCCAGGTAAAGGCCACAAACTGGATGTGGACGTGAGGTCCTTTATGTTGGTGGCCCTGAGATCACTCAACAGCCACAGGATTTCAGGAGAAGGGTTGCTCATAACCACAGGCCCTGAGCCCTTCACCCCCTGAGGGCGAAGGCATGATGGGAAGCCTTCTCCTAACTCGTTGCCTGGAGGGCGTCACTCCCCACCCACAGGGCTGTCTGGGTGGACCCTGTCCCCTCCGCACGTCTTCAGCATCTCCTGTCCCCACACTTTAGGGCCCTGAATGGGTGACAGTCCTGGATTCCTGGGCGAGTCCTAGTAGTCACAAGGGTCCTGGGGGGGGGGGGGGGCGGTGGCAGAAGGCCCGCCCACACGAGCAGATGTGGCCACAGACCAAGGAAGGCAGGCGCCTGCAGGAGCCAGGAGAGGCAAGGAGCGGGTTCCCCCAGAGCCTCTCGGAGGAAGCAGCCCCCTGGCCACGGGGGGTTTAGCCCCTGACCCCCAGGCTGGAGCTCTGGACCGGCCGGGGCCACGCAAAGACTCACGCAGGGCGCCGGCTCCCAGCCGCAAACCTCAGCGCCGCTCCTTAACCTGGCTTCTCCCCACCAAACGCCGCGGCCCCAGGATTTGGGGAGGACCCCTGCCCCGGCTGACACACGGCCCGGGGGCGGCGACATCTCCCTTCCACGCCGAACAGGGCCCAGGGCTCCCGTCAAGGCCTCGGTGGCCACATTACCGGCAATGGCTGGGTGTTTTATGCCGAACATTAAAGATATTTTACACGGGAGATTTACTACGGAACATTAAGAACCATTGAGATCACTCATATCAATTGAAGATACAGTAATTGAACCCCATAAAGATTACTGAGAAGCCGGGGCAGCTCTGAGGAGAGATGCTCACAGAGATAAACTGGGCCCCTCCCCCCTCACCGCCCCGCCCCCGGACGCACTCCTTCCAGAAACGCAGGGGCCACTCCCCAGGGGCTGCGGCGGAGACCGGGGCACAGACAGGTGGGCCCGAGGCCGCTGGTCTCAGAGGGCCCGAGAGGTCTGGAAGTTTCTGTGCATTTCAGATATGTGGCTAATGGAGAGAGCAAAGGGCCTGAGACATTAGCAACTTCATTTCATGTGGCCAGAGTATCTCGCTCTGTCACAGGGCAGTGCCCCATGCCCTGACCCTGGTCAGACCCTGAGTCCCGACCTGGTCATACAATGAACCTTGACTTTCTTGCCCAGGAGAGTCCTGATCCCAGGGGTGGAGAGCCCTGATGGCACCCACTCATTCACCAGCCCCTCCCCCAGCGCCCCGTGTGCCCGGCCCCGGCTGCCTCTGTGCGTCTCACGCAGGGTCCCTGCCCTCGGCCAGTTTGAGCGGTGGTGGGGGGTGGCAGGGAGAGACAGCTGTGGTCGCCCAAGTGTTGAGACACGGTCCCTGGCGCACCTCCATGGGGGGCAGGGAGCCCCCCCCCCCCCACCTCCCACGCCCCGGCCACCAACTCTGACCCCAGGGCCCTCCAGCTTTGGCTGCCCCTATTTGGGGCCCTCAAGCAAACCGAAGTCCTGCTCCTGGATGTCCCCTCCTTGGTGCTCTGTGCGGGGTCCCTGTCCTAGTCTGAAGTGTGTACAAGCCGAGGTCATTCAGGCCAAGCCCTGGGGCTGAGCCCAGACCCCGCTGCGGGTCCTCACCCCTGCTGCCCCCCAGCCTAGTTCAGAAAAGCTGAGTGGGAAGGAAGGTGCACCAGTCAGTCTGTCTGGCTTTGAACCCCTGGTCTGGCCCTTCTGCGTGTGACACCAGAGCAAGTCACTTAACCTCCCTGAGCCTGGCTCCCCCCCGCAGCCTGGGATGATGATCCATCGGATTCCCGGGGCAGGGGGTGGGGGTGAGCATCATCGCAGGGGACCCAGGTAAACCTTCAGCAAGTTCCTGGGACACGCAGCCCTCGTGAGCTGGGCTCTGGGCCCAGGTCCAGCGGCAGTGACCACGGTGGGTGGGCGGCTGTTGCCCCCGCCGCCCCCCCAGGTTCGCAGATCTGCCCCAGTCCCCTCAAGCTGATGCCCAGCCAGGCTGGCTGCACCATCTCCTGTATTTCATTTACAGGCTGGTCTGCTGCCTGATTCATAACCGATCTGTCACCCTGAGGGATCGATGCATTCCTGGGGAATCACATACATAACACCTGGTGCGTAATTGGATTTGGGCTTCCTGGCATCTCGGTGCGGTTCAGGGCCCCTCCCCGCTCCCACCCCGGGGCACGGATCCCGCCCGGCCCCGGCACGCCTGAATGGGGTGTGATCCCAGCAGCAGGGCACAGGAATGTGATGTCGAGGACAAAGGCAGGTCGGTCAAGGGACCAGTCGCTTCGGTGACTGGAGGTCACCCTGGAGGTCCCGCCTCTCTCTTTGACCTCACTTGGAAGGGCCTCAGAGGCCAGCCCCCCAGGCCCGAGGGCGCAGGGGACAGTACTGGCTGAGTACCTACCTATGTTGTCTCGGGTCATCTGCTCAAAACTCCTAGGGAAAGCTATCATTTTCCCATCTTATGGATAAGGACCCTGAAGTTGAAACACCAGCTTCCCCGAGGCTGAAGTGCTGGCTGTGAGCCCATGTCAGGGCCCCAGGGCCTGCCCCCTGCAGGGGTGCAGCCATGCCCGCAGGTGCTCTCCCGCCCCCCAGTGCGTGGGGCTTGCTCGTTCCCGGCCCAGCATCCCTGCCGACATCACCTGCAGCAGCTCCCACGAGGCCAGGCCCTCCCTTCCCCCAGATCTTTCTGGAAAGCTGTGGGGCTGGCCTCCCAGGGTCAGGCTCAGCACAGGGTTCCCGCTCGGGGCCCTCCCCTTCCTCACACTCCAGTTAATGATTCTTCCTTTCACAGACGGGGCGCACAGGATGATAACGGCATCTTGGCTGCTACAAAGATCTATATCCCAAAATAGCAAAAAAAATCCCCATCGTGCAAGAATTTTTCAGGCCGAGGCTGTGCAGGATGGAGTTATTGGGCTGTGTTTCCAAAGGTTCCTGATTTATGGACACACCTAGCCCTGGGGACCGCCAAATAAATCTGCTCGGAGACCCGGGAAGCCATTCCCCTCCCGGGATGCACCAGGGTGGGGAAGGCTCCAGGGGACAGAGACCAGACTCTGGGCCTGCTCGGCCATGGTCCCTGTCCTTGGTTTCCCCATCCATCACAGGCAGGTGACTGACCCCTGCCCCACAGTAGTGTAAGGGTCAGGCCACATCTGGACATCTGTAAAGGGCCACACAGATGTCCCTCAACCACAACCCACATCACAAATGAGAAACTGAGGCCCAGATAGGGACATGAACTGCCCCAGGTCTCCCAGCGCGGGCCAGCATGGAGCCAGGACGCTGTTCCCTCAGGCTTTGAGAACCGCCCTGGTCACACAAGCGTGTGCACACACAGGCCAGGCACAAAGAGACAAGCACACACATGCATGCACCCAGAGAACAGTTTTGTTTCATGTTTAGGGGAGTGGCCATGCGGTCATGGCCTCTTGTTCCCTAGTGGCCTGGCCTGCAGGGTCACCCCCTGGCCGTCTGGGTGCCGAGGTCCCCCACGCCTCCCACAGGACATGCTGGGACAGGGTGTGGGGCTCAGCCAGAGAGGCATCTACACAGCCACCCCGCCCTGGGCTCCAAGCTTCCCAGACGCGGGCACTGGGCAAGCCCACACTCTGTCCCATCCCTCTGACCCTCTGTTTCCCGTCTGGAAAGCAGAGGTGGTGACGATGTCCACCTGCACACCGAGGTGGCCTATGCCAGCCCCCAGGCACGGAGCCCAGAGCGGACAGTCCCGCTGGAGGTGACAGTCCCACTGGAGGTGACGGGGGAGGGTGATGGGCAGAGGAAGCCCCTCTCAGAGCAGCTGTGCGTCACAACAGGAGAGGCTCTCCAGGCAGGACAACGCGAGGATCGGGGTGGGGGCGGGGGGGACAGGGGGGCCACAGAAGGCCCAGCACCACGTGCAGTCCTTCTTCCGGAACCTACTCACAGAACGTCACAGCCGCAGAGCCCCAAGACCTCCGGCCCACCTTGCAGATGTGGAAGCTGAGGCCCAGAGAGGAGAAGAGCTTTGCTCAGGAATACTCAGCAGAAGCAGAGCCCTCAGAGCTGAAAATGCCTCTTGCCCGTCTCCCTCCTGCAGGGGGACCCGGGAGCAGCACTGGGCAGGGCAGGATCCCCGCCTCCCCTGGTGGCCTAGCGCCAGCCCGCGGGACCTGAGCGGTGATGGGGGAGCCCCCTGGGGAGGCGGGTTTTATGGGGGCCGCAGATCACAAGGGGCGGCAGTCTGGAAGGGAGGACACAGGGAAGGAGACGCCGAGGCCGCGGCAGCTCCGGGAGCACAGCCTCTGTGAACTGTGGCAATTCGTTATCCTTCTTCAGTTGATGAGGATGAACTCCAGGACAATTAGTCTCGGAATGACTGACGGAGGAGAACGTTAAGAGAAAAATAAATTAAAAAGAAATCCATTCACGCTGTAATTGTAATACCGTGTATCATAGTCAATTGAATCTCAAATACATGCTGGTCCCTTGTCAATTGATTTCAGCGAGTAAACAATTTGGGTATTTAAATTGGAAACTCACAGGGGAAGGGAGCAGGGATTTGGTGAAAGGGAGAACTGAAAACTTCGGGCCCAAAGTTGGCTCTGAGCCTCCGGTGCTGCTAGATTGAGCCAGCAATTCTGGGCTGGAAAGAGGTCACTTGCTCCTGCCCTGCCCGCGGCTCACGGGTCACCTCTGGGTACCATCCTAGACCCCAGCCAAAGCACACAGCTACCTGCTCTGTGACACCTCTGTTCCTGTGCCCTTCCAGTGCGCCTCCACAACAGATTATGTCTTCTCTGTTTACATGTGTGCATCGGCCTGCACACCGAGAGCCCGTGGTAGGAAGGGGTCCTGGTTTACTTCTTGAAACAAGACCAGGTGGGAGGACATGCGGCTGACAAGAGGATACATAAATGGATAAGTGGATGGTGGATGAATGGATGGTGGGTGGATGAATGATGGGTGGGTGGATGTCTGGGCGGGTAAGTGGATGGATGGATGGATGGATGGATGGATGGATAGATGGATGGATAGATGAATGGATGGGTGGATAAACGATGGGTGGGTGGGTAAGTGGATGGATAGATGGATAGATGGATAGATGGACGGATGGGTGGATGGGTGGATGGATGGATGGATGGATGGATAAATGATGAGTGGGTGGATGGGTGGGTGGGTGAGTGGATGGATGGATAGACGGGTGGATGGATAGATGGATGGATGAATGATGGGTGGGTGGATGGTTGGGCGGGTATGTGGATGGATGGATAGATGGATGGATGGGTGGATGGGTGGATGGATGGATAGATGGATGGATGGATAGATGGATGGATGAATGATGGGTGGGTGGATGGTTAAGCAGGTATGTGGATGGATGGATGGATGGATGGGTAGATGGATGCATGCATGCATGGATAGATACATGGATGGACAGATTAATTGATAGATACATGGATGGATAGATGGATGAATGAACGATGGGTGGGTGGATGGTTGGGTGGTGAGTGGATGGATGGATGGTGGGGGACACATGGATGGATGGGGGGTGGGATGGATGGATAGGTAGGTGGGTGGATGGTTGGGTGGATGAGTGGACAGACAGATGGATGGATACATGGGTGGATGGACAGATAAAAGAGACTGATGGATATTTTCTGAGCTCTTGAGGACAAGTGGCCACTTCTCTGCAAGAAACTTTGTGCCTGAGACTCTGGAGCCTTCCTCAGCTTCCAACCGAGAAACCCTTTCCAAAGCCAAAAAAGAGCAAAGCAATGCATGATGCTTAAAGGACCCACTGGTCTCCCCATCACGCAGAGCAACTAGCCTTGAGCACAGTGGAGACCCACCAGGGACCACACAGCATCAGGAGCGGGCGCCATCTTGCAGGACGGGTGTGTGCTGGGGCCCCTTCCCCCCCCATCAGAGCAGATGAAGCCGGTACCTCTCAAAGTTACGCCCTCCACCAAGTTACAACGTCTCCACCCGGGGACTGCCCACGTTAGTGCCCGAGGGAAGAATGTTCCTGCTGGCGGTCGCGGGCCCGGCTCTGCTGCAGTGGGGGCCACTGTCCAGTGCCACTGAGGGCAAAGAAGGCACGGAGGCCGTGGCCAGGTGATTGGGCCCGACAGCCCAGAGCGAGAAGGTGGGGGCAAGGCAGAGGCGGACGGAGCCCAGAGGAAGTCCCGGTGCCGTGCGTGTTAACGCGGTCGCCGGCAGAGGATGCCTCGGCCCCCCTCAGGCAGGACCCCCACGCCGTGAGGCCCTCAGAATGAATACGGAGGAAGAACTTCCAGCCAGCTGAGACCGAAACAAAGGAGAATTGGGGCAGACTGCATCTTCTAAATGCAGTCATTTGACCCCTCCCAGCGAGAGGGCTCGTCTCCTGGCCCTCCCCTGGGACCCGGACAGCCACAGGAGCGCTGCAGAGGGGATGCTGAGATGGGGTCCCGTAAAAGGACACGGTTTCTGCCCCGCTGTCCCTCGGGACGCTCCTGGGGACACTTGCCCTGGATGTGTGCCAGGCTGCGAGGAAGCCCTGACCACGGGGGGAGCCACGGCCAGCAGCGCCCGGCAGGCATGTGACCGAGCCAGCCATCAGGCGATCCCAGCCCCACAGGCAGGTGGGGGATGCTCGGCACCCGGTCTGTCACGGCAACTGGCCGTTTCCCTTCTTTACTGCGCCGCTCCCCACCCCACCCCCTTCCAGCACCACACGACCCTGCGGGGACTAGTTTGCCACTTAGCACAGGACACTGCGGTCGCGTGGTGACAGCAGTGCCAGCAAGCGTGCTGATTAAGAGCAAAGCCGCATGGACGGACCTGAGCACCCGCCCCCCACCACAGGAGGGGGAAGGGGTTTTTCTCTCTGTCATCTGTCATTTGCTTGTTCCCCCGAGTTCTATCTTAGACGGAAAGGCTGGGGACACAGTGTCTGCCCTGAGCTGCGGGGCGCCCTTGCCTGGAGGTCCAGGGGGGCTGGCTCGGCTGGGGGTTCTTGCAGACCCACGGCTCACAGCCAGAGGGGCCCAAAGTGCCCGGGGTCAGCTCCTGGGCAGGGGGTCCCCACGGCAGGGTCCTCATGAGCTCCTTTGGCAAGGAGGGTGCCAGACGGCCCAGCCAGGGTGGGATGGAGGCTGAGCCCCACACCTCTGCAGCCTGCCCCCCACCCGCCCCCCTGTGATGGAGGCTCTAATCCCCTCCCCCCCTTCACAGCAGAGGAGCTCAGGCTCCCGAGGGAGGGAGGGAGGGAGGAGTGCGGGGGGCTGCGGGGTTGGGGAGCAGGGAGGTGTGGGCTGACGACGAATGGGGGAGGGAAGGCTCCGGGGTTCTTGAGATGCGATCCCCACACCTCGGGCCCACCACTGTGTGCTGAAGCGGCGTTCTCTCCTCGCCCTCGCTCCCCCAGAAGGAAGTGCAACGGCCCCACAACCCCTGGGGCCCCCATGAACCCTGTCCGGCCTGGGAAAGTCTGGCCTCCAGTCTTGCCTGTGCCTCACGGTCCCTCTCTGGGTCCCCCTTCCAGAAGGGGGACGGGGAGGGTCCTTCCACCCCGAGCTGCCGGTTCCACTGGGTCCACGCCCACGCCGTGCCCACGCCAGACAGGCACCCGCAGGCGTCCCGGCCTCCCTCTGGCTCTTAGCCAACCCCTGCCCCCTGCAGCGCGGGCTGAAGGTCACTCAGACACCTCGCTCGAGAGCTCGGAGGCCGAGTCCGGCCAGCTGGTGGCAGCGGCCGCCTCCATCAGCACTGTCCGCGGTGCCCTCCGCCTGGCCCCGTGCTGCCCTCGGCCCGCCGGCCTGAACTCCTCACCTCAGAACACCTGCTCCCACCAGGGCCACCGACAAGTGCCGACGAGGCCGCGGGGGATGCCTGGGCCCTGTGGATCCCACCCCCACGTTCCAAGGTCACGCAGCCAAGAGGGAGTCCCAGCCGGTCTCCTCCCCGGGAACACTGAGGCCAAAACCCCAGCCCAGGGACCTCAGTGTGAGGCCCCTGAGCCATTGCCCTCCACCACTCTGGTCTCCCGGTCCCCCATCCCCAATTCCAGGGCTGGCCTTGCCCCCGGGGCCCATCCTGGACGCGGCCACCAGCTGCAGGTCTGCGGGCTCAGACACGGGCTGAGTGGCCGGCTATGTGTCTTCGTATCTTCCCTCACACCTGCAGCTGGAGGTGTAAAATTCAATTTGCTCCCAACGCCTCTTCCGGATCCCCCCGGGGCTTGGCCGGCCCGCAGCCACTGCGCAAAGCTGACGAGGCGGCCACAGCTCCGGCGTCGGGCGGGGGTGGGGTGGGGGGGGGGTCCGTGCACGCCCACCTGTCCCCGCTGCCCACACCTCAATGGTGTCGCCTTTCAGGCCCCTGGAGGAGAAAGAGCTGAGACACGCAGGGCTTCACAGAATCTTCTGAAGCATCTTTGGAACAAAGCAGCCAGGATGCAGAAGGCTTTAGAGCTGCCCCAGCCCCAGCAGAGGACTGGGGCTGCGGGAGGGGTGGGGAGGGTTGGGGAGGGGTGGGGAGGGACGGGGCCCTCCGCTCCTGCCCATCTGAGCTGGAAGCAGATTCTGGCAGGCCTTTCTGGAATGTGCCTCCCAGGTGGGCTTACCCGGGGCATCTGGTGGGCGGCCACACACCCCCTCCCTCCGTGAGGTCCTGAGCTGGGCAGGGGCTCCGGAAGAGCGCTGCTGACCCTGCGCTGTGCCGTGGGGCCCTCAGTCCCTCCCCCGCGGCACCCACTCCCCACCGTGAGAGGAGCTGCCTCTTGCCCTCTCCCAGGGGCCTCTCTGGCTCCAGCCCCTCTTATTTAGGGGTGCCTCCCCCACTCCCTGCCCCCTTCTCCACGCCCTGCCCTTCAGCGGGATGCCCGCAGACAGAGAAGCTTCTAGCTAGGGAGCAGGAGGCGCTTCAGGGCTGCATCCCACCCCCAACCACCCCCACCCCCCCGGCCACTGCTTCCGGGGTGAGGACACCGAGGTCCAGGGAGGGGCTGGGTCCCTGCTGTGGGGGGAGGGGCAGCCCCGGTCCAGCCACCCGGGTTTCACACCCCTGTCACCAAGCCGCCTGGAGCACACTCACGACACACACACACACACAACCACACACACTCCCACTCCGGCCACGGCCTCTCCTGCCCACTGCAGCCCAGGGTCCGTCCCCAGGGGCCCCGGAGCCGGAAAGGACGTAGACCGGGGCCAGCAGCGCCACGGCCAGCGAAGCGGGCGGTTTATTAGGCCAGGCCCGGCCAGAGGTCGGAGTAGAGATGTCCGGTAGTGCCCTGGAGGGAGGCAGGCAGGTGGCGAGCTCTCCAGGGTCCCCGTAGGCCAGGTCACAGCATCGATCTGCAAAACAGACTCCATCAACTCCCAGCTGGGAAAGTGGGGGCTCAAGCATGGGGAGGAGGCCTGGGGGCAGGATGGGAGGGAGGGGGGGCGCTGGCTCCCCCCTGGCTCTCTCCACCACGGCCCCTTCCTCGGGGAGCCCACAGCTCCCCCACAAAGTCAGGTGGGGCCCCCCTTCCGGCTCACCTGGGGCGGGGCAGGGGGGGCTGGGGGCTGGGCAGAAAGGCCTGAGGCAGCAAGTCCACCCTGGTGACCCTCCCCACCTGCCAGCCTCGGGTTTGCCCCAGGAGGGTGCCCCCCGCCCCGAGGACAGGTCTCTATTTCACGGATCAGAAGCCAGCCAGTGACTGCCGGGGACCACGGCTGCCAGCACGGACTCTCCCGGCCAGGTCAGGCTGCCCTCCACCCCGCTCGCCCCGTCCTCACCCCCGGGCCTGCCTGAGCCCCCGACTCCGCTGCCCTTTGTGCACGTGCCTGGGGACCCACCAACAACCCCAGCTCCTGGGAACCGGGGAACCCTGCCCATTTCTCCAGGGCTGCAGCTGGGCCGGGGAGGAGGGGACGGAGCTCCGCGACCTCTGTGAGTCTCTCTGGGTGGTGAGCCCACCAGAAAGCGGGCTGCCCGGAACATAAGTGGACACCGGACAGAGGCCCCCCTGCCTGCCCATCACGCTCGGGCCCCGGGTCAGACAGGGGGGCCTCTCCAGCATCCTCCCGTGACATGCCGGCTCCCACGTCCCTCCACAGGACTCCTCAGGCCTGGGGAGGGTCCGGAGGCGCCGGGCCTCGGGAAGGACCGCCCCTACCTTGTGTCCCAGCCCACAGACTGGGCTCTCTGCCGGGGCCCTGCCTGGGGTCACCTCCACCTCCCGGTGGTTACATGCCGTTCCTTCCATCTGGAATGCTTTTCCCTGAGATACTGGTCAGCTCTTCAAACGTCACCCTCTTGACGGGCGGCCCTGAGCACCCTGCTGAAAACCACGAGCAGCCTCACCCCCAGCCCCGAGGTCAGGAGGTGCACCCCCTGTCCCCTGACCCCGGGGCCCAGCCACAGGAGGTCCCCAGCACGAGCTGGGCCCAGGCAGGCCCTGTCCCGAGAGCCGGGTGCAGGCCACGCCTCCCGAGCCTGGTTTCCTCCGTGACAAACTGAGGAGGTCTCAGCTGGCACCCCTCAGGCTGGCTTCGTGGCTCCGGGGACCTTCCCGGAGGGCTGGGGCCCGGCTGGCCCGTCCTGGAGTCAGCAACGCTACCCCAGCCCCCTGCCTGCCTCTGGGCGTGGGGGCACCTGCAGCTGAGTGGCCTCGTGCCGGATGGGGGTGGGGGGTGTCTCAGGGGGGACCCACCCCGTTCCCAGGTCTTCTAGGTGCCTCCTGGCCCCAGGACCCCAGCGCGGCACCATGGCAGTGTGTCCCCAGCCCCCAGGTGCCCAGCCAAGTCCCCCCTCGGACAGAGCCTCAGTCACAAGCCACATAGATGGACACCGTTGAGAAGCACCAGCACACGGGATTTGGGTGGACCACAGAAGGGACAGGGGCGAGGCGGGGGCGGGGCGGGTCAGGTGACGCCCAGGCTCTTCCTGAACAGCTGGGCTGCAGGTGGCCCCTGGGCTGGGGTCCTAGAGGGGCCTCTGGGACCTGCACTGCCAGCAGGGCATCTGCTCTCAGGGGGCTGGGGCTTGTCCCTCTCCAGGCTGCCCCTCCCCCTCCCCGGTCGGTGGCCCCGTACACCTGTTCCCTTGGCTGGGGCCCCCCAGAGCCACCCCTCCCCGGGCACCCCCGCACACCCTGCTTCTGTTTCTGCCCCGTGTTGCCTGTCAACTCTCAGAGAACCCTCACGCGCGGCCACCTTCTCCGTAGCCACCTCAGATACAAACTTCCCTGTCCTGTGTCCCTCCTCTGGCTCATGCACGTCCCCGCGGAGAGGGGGCGGGGGCTGGTCGGCACAGGAGGGGTCAGGGAGCCCCTCCCAGCTGCTGTCCTTGGGCAGCCCACTCACCGCATCTTGAAAACGGGTGCACGTTTTCACTGACCCCTCAGGTTGAATTCGATTCTCCTCCCAAGCAGCAAATGTGCCCGCGTCCCTGGGCCACACACACTCTGGGGTGACCCGGCAGACTCGCAGGCAAAGTCCACAGGGAGCCCGTGGATGCACACAAAGAAGCTGCCCAAACTGGCACTGGGCAGAGAGCGACAGGGCTCCTAGTAAACTGGACGGTCCCTGCCCGGCCCAGGGAGGGCTCGGGGGTGTCCCTCACTAGCTGTGCCACCCGCCGTGTCACCGGAGCGTGTGGCCGAGGGCCAGGGACCGCGGGGACGTCGGGAATGCCAGGTCACAGGACTTGGGGCCAAGGTCGAGGAAAACAGAGCACCTGCCGCAGGCAACTCCATAGGCCATGCTCCATGATGGTGGGGCCCTCCAGCCCCAGGAGCCAGATGCCTGGGCTCCCAGCTTCACTCCTCCCACCTGGCTGACCCCCAGTGGCTGAGTGGGGGCAGGGACAGTGGGTGGCAGGGTCCAGGCCTGCTCTCTGGCCCTCCAAGCCCCCCTGCCTTCCGCCCTGGAGCACTGAGCCCAGCCCCTGTCTCCCAGACCCCTGTCCCACCAGTGAGGCCCACACCGGCCTAGGCAGAGGGCAGAGGCCGCTCCTCCCAGCTCCCGGGAGAGCATCTTCACTTCCAGTGCCTATGGATGGACGGAAGGGGCCTGAGGGGCCTCTCACCCGACCCCACAAACCCGCATTGGCCCTGAGCTAGCCCGGGGCTCAAGAGGTTCAAGGCTCCGGGTGGTCAGGAGGCTGCTCCGCAAGGTGGAGGCCAGCACCGTCCTGCAGGCTGCCCCCTGTTCAGGCAGCGGGGAGCCCCCTTCAGGTGCGGAGCCAGGGCCTGCCCAGCCCCCACACCTGTGCCCGCCACCCCACCCCACCCCATACTCCTCCCCTCTCCTCGCCCTGCACACTCCGGAGGGTGTGGGAGGGGAGGCACCAGAAAATCCGCAAGACAAGGGAAATCTGTGTTTTCCCCACGGGGCCTAAGGAACCTGCGGGGCTGGGGTCCCGGGCCCATCTCCCGACTCAGCCCGCACTCCTGGCGGGTGGTCCTGGCTCTGGAACGGGCGCTGACGCTCTTTTGCATGGTTGTCGGCTGAGACACAAAACGCACAGGCGGGCGGCACGCGGGGCAGGCCTGCTGGCACCGGCCCCCCTGGCCGGCCCCCGCGGGCCCCCGCCTCTGCCACAGGCCTTCGCAGGCCCCGCAAATGCCCCGAGCCCCGCGATCACAACAGACCACACTTACTTCCCAAGCGCCTGTCACACGCTAGGGGTTCCCCTGGATTTGCTCATTTATCCTAAAAAGAGCCTGTAGGGTGGGGACCCAGCCTGGGGGGGGGGCGGAGCTGGGACCCCGCTGAATCCAAGCCCTGACCTGCCAGGACGCTCAGAGGAAAAGTTAGGCACCACCTCCTCCTCCGCCCCCTCCACACCTCCTCCCTGCGCCTCACCCCTGCTCACTGGCTCCTGTGGTGACTTCTCAACCTCTCCTGTACCCGGGACGCCAGCTGCCAGGAGCCCCGGGAGGGGCCGAGGGCCCTGCCGCGTGGGCGGGCAACATGCAGGACGCCAGCCTCCGTGTCGCGGGAGCGGTGAACGCTTGCATTAGTGCAAGAACGTCCCAAACGTTGCACGGGGCACACTCACACCAGCAGATGGTTTGTTCTTGATCGGAAGTTCACATTTAACCGAGCTCTTTTGAGTCGGCTGAATCTGGCGATTATGGCGGGGGTGTCGACTGGCTGAGCTCTGCCTGGGGCCTCTCGGTGCCCACTGCTGCGCGGCCCCCGACCGCGCCTGGGGGATCAGGGCGCGGACACAGAGCCCCGGGGCTGAATTCGGGTGCGGAGCCAGCTGGGGCCTAGCTGAAGGCCGAAGGGCCCAATGGAATGTGAGCCTGAGGCAGTAGTCCCAGCAGCCTCCGGCCCCGGCCGAGGGAGCAGGGCCTGGCTGGATCCGGCACAGGCTGCACCGGCCCCAGGCAGGCCCTCCTGGGGACCCACCGCTCGCGGCGCCCGCCCCTCTGCTCCCCCTGCCCCAGGCACGGCGCACCCCCTCTTCCAGCCCGGGCCCTCCCACTCAGCCCCAGTCTCCTGGGCAGGGGCCACCATCACGGGGCCAGCACATCCACACAGCCCCACCACCCCTCCCACGGCTCTGCCCGGCTCCAAACACCCTCAGTGCCCCAACGACACTGGACTGAGACCGGTCCCTTGGGCTGCATTCACCGCCCTCCAAAACGGGCCCCGGGCCTGCCTACCTTCTCCACCATCACTGGCTTTTTGCTGCAGCCGAACACAATTGTCACGGTCTGAGCTTTCTCATCTCTTAAAAAGAGGTTCGGGACCAGCTTCGTCATGTGACCGGAGTCAGGGCTCAAGGCGTGACCAGGGTCAGGGCTCAGAGTGTCCAGGTCATGCCCCGCACGTACCGTGGAGCATGCCCTCTGACCGGCTGAGGCCAGGCCACCCGTAAGCTCCCCCCCGCTGCGTGGTGATGGCTGAGAGGCCTGGAGCACAGGTGTCACGCAGAGCCCTGGCCTGGCTCACCAGGGTCCTGGTGGGGACAGTCCCCACCTCTCAGGTCACCGTCAATGTCCTTCAGGTGCGTCCCTCTCTCGTCCACGAACCACTCCGCCAAATGGTGCTGCTGCCCTCCCGCGACGAGGGGCCTCGGCTGCCAGGGAGGTGCCACCCAGACCCTGTGGGACCTCCTCCTGCCGATGGCCCGATGCCAGCCTCATGGGCCTGCCAGCTTCCTGTCAGAGTGTGGCCAGGGCGTGACAGCACATCCGGGCTAGCACACTGTCTCCCTCCTGGACCGAGGCCCGTGAGGGTCAGTCCCGCCCCGGGAAGGGGGTTCCTGGGGGCCTGGCGGGGAGCACCCTGGGGCATACATATTCTAGTGGTCCTTGCTGGTGACACTCTCTGAATAGCTTATTAGAGATTAATATTTAATTCTCTTCTGTGGATTTAGCTTAATTATTCAATTTATTATTGCAATTGCTGAGAAGCACCCAGAAGCAAAACTGCCTGCTTCGAGCAGGGAGATGGCACAAGAGGAGGGGCTTGCCACCTGCAGCTGGTTTGGCCGACTCTGCCCAGCGGGGGTCCTCCTGGGTCCCCCCGAAGCATCCTTTTCTTCAGAAAACCCTCTTTTGTCTGTCAGGATGGGCCAAGGATGCTCCCGCCCAAGTGTCTTCCCTTCGGTGGGGCCAGAATCCCTGCGTCTAAAGGGGCCCTGAAGGCAGAATCCCGTCTCCTTCTGCTTTGCGCTGGAGGCCACAGCCCAGAGAAGCAGGATGAGGAAGACGGGAGGAGGAAAGTGATCAGGCACTCCCATGTCCCCGCAGACCTGCTCTAAGGGAGAGACTGGTTCATTTCACACCTGACGCCAATGTCCCACGAAGTTCAGAGGCTTAGTGGGAACAGTAGGCGGGGACTCAAACCCAGGGCCATCCCACCATCACAGACAAGGTCTTTCCTCAATCGGGTCCTCGGGTCGTCGTGCCCTGCTTCCGGCAGGGGGCTCATACCTCCCCAGTGAAGGGGAGGGCTCCTCCCTCCCTCATCTGCTGCTGGGTGTTCCTCGGGGAAACAGCAGATGTCCTGGGGCAGGCAAGCCCGTGTCTCCTGCCACCTGGTGAGCAAGGGACACAGCAATGCCTGCGTGGCTGGCTGGGAGGGCTGACCCTGAACTCTGCCCCAAGGCCGAGGTGGGCATGGGGTCAGGCCTGGCTCTGACCTTCTTCCTGCCCTGGATGAGCCCCTCAGAGACTCAGCCAACACCCATCAGGTGTGGCTACAAACTCTTGCTCCCACCCTCCTGCTCACTGAGGGCCCAGTGCCCTGGCACAGCCCTCAGGCTGCTGTGTGTTTGTAGCGACCGTGGTCACTGCAAGGAGGGCGTGGCCCAGTGGAGGGACGCTGGCCCAGAGCCAGGAGTCGTGGACACCAAATCTGAGGCCAATGGGAGCTGGGGATGAAGGGAGGTAGGGTGGAGAGATAGATGGCAGGGGCTAAGTCGGACCCTCTTTCCAGGAATGAGGGTGGGGTGGCCCACAGGGCTCACACTCCCTCCCTGTGACTGGGACAGGGGCCTGGCAGCTCAGGTCTGGGGGATGTTACCCAGGCCGAGGTTTCAGGGCTCAGCAGGGGAACTCGAATCCCCACTCTGGGGAGCTACATGGTGGGGGCAGGTCAGTGGCCAGTCTGGGGACAGTTCGCTCGAGATGGGGCTGTACAGAGAAGAAGGGGTCAGGCCAAGGCCCAGAGCAAGACAGGACGTAGGGAGGGGGGAGGAAACGCACCAAATGTGTGCACCAGCTGCGTGCACCAAGGGCACCCATGGCTTCACCCAAGCCGTATAAAACACCCCAGCGAGGTCTGAGTGTCCCGGGCCGAAAGAGGAGGAACCTCGGACTCCACGCGCCACCTACCCAAGGCGCAAGGTTGGAAAGCCGGAAGGGTTTGGCCCAGGTCCTTTGACTCCACTCCCAGACCAGTTACGGCCCTCCAGCCCCGGCCCCGCCCCCAGGTCTAGACCCGCCCCGCCCCGCCCCGCCCACAGCTCCAATCGCAGGCCAGTCCGGCCACCAGTCCCGCCTGTCAGCCCAGCCCCTCCCTCAGCCACGCCCCCAGATTCGTCCCAGGCCAGCCCCGCCCCCAGACCCGGCCGGGTCCACCAGCTCCAGCACCCGCCTGCCCATGCAGCACCCCACCTGCAGCGGGAAACTGGCCAACCCGCCAGCGGCCCCAACTGTGTCCCATGGTCCCGCCGTCCTGCCGAGTCCCACCCAGGGACCACGGGGCAGCTGTTCCGGCCGTAGATCCCAGGCTGGGTCTGGTAAGATGCCACCCCCTCTCCATGCTGGCTGACAAACTGCATCATGTCCGTCAACACCTCCCGCGCCACTCACACACTTGCCGCCTTCTGTGCCGGCCACCAGCACGCTCATGCTTTTCTTTCTATTTTTTTCCTCTTTTTTCTGGCCAAGAGCCGTTTCCACTGGCTGCTTCAGTCCTGCCCTCCTCATATGGCCATCTGCCCGGCCGCGGTGGGAGTGCCAAGGGGCGGGGCAACCACATGCAAAGGGAGGGGGTCTGGCGTCTGTTATGGCTCCCTCAGGCCCACTAGGAAAGAACGGCTCCAGACAAGTGCCCCAGGGAGCCTCTGGCCTCTCGGCCTCTCCACCTGCCACCTCTCTCCTACTCAAGGCCCTGCACAATCCGGCCCCACCCAGCCCTTGCCTCAGTGCTCCACCCACTCTGCCGCCACACCTCTGCCTGGGCTGTGCCCTGGGCCTGGAGTGCCCTCCTCCTGGGCTGACAGAGGAGCCTATACCCACCTCTCGATACTCTGCTTTCAAGAGCCGCCTCCTCCAGGAAGCCCTCCGGCAGCACTGCCCCCATTACGGCTTCCACTGTGCTCCTGGCAGTTCACACCTCAAGGGCCTCCCTCTCCCTGAGGCTGTGAGCTCCTCAGGGTGGGGCTAGATCTGAGCGCCACCTGCAGCTGGCCAACAGGGAGGGACTGGGGTAGTTACCGAACCACATGGACACATCACCAACCTCTAGGTGGCTCTGAGCCCTGTCCTAGGCAACAGAGAGAGCAAGATATGGCCCTGCTGGCTGGAGAGCCACACGGGAACATGGGAGGGAAAAGGCCAGCTTTGTCGCACCTCCATAAAGCAGAGCAGGTGTGTAGTAACAGCGATACGATTCACTGTGGTAGCAATGATGGGGACAGTGAAAACAGCCACCATCATGGAGTGCAGACCCCCTCCGGGCCAGGCGCCCAGCAGGCTTTCATCACTAATGCTCACCGTGACCCCAAAAAGTATGCCCCCATTTCACAGAAGAAGAAACCGAGGCTGAGATCAGGGCCATGGTGAAGCCCACCGCCCCCTTCTGTTCCTCAGCTCTGCTTCCAGCCTTCTTACTGGTCTCTGTCCCATCTGCCCTGTGACCGGGAGCTCTGGGAGGCAGGACCTGGGCCCCAGAGGAGAGATTTCCACGTGTAAACCCCCACAGAGCCCCCAGGACACCCAAGGAAGCCTCCAGCGTCCCAGGCCTGGGCCAACCTTGGCCGGCGTGCTTACAGGCTCAGGCAGAGCAGCAGGGAGGCCCAAAGCCACCAGATCCCCGGCGACTGGACTCTCGGGACTTTGGCTCAGCACAGAGAGTTCATCCAATTCATCTCCCAAACTTTGGGGATGAAAGGTGCCACCACGAGCGACCATGCCCCGACCACGAGCGGTCACCACTGAGCCATCTGGAGCCACCCAGAACACACATGCGGACCCTGGACCCACCTCAGGGGCACGTAGACCGGGTCGGAGGCCTGGCCATGGCACGCCCAGCTGTGTGGCCTGGGGCTGCATTTCACCTCCGGGCATGGGTTTCTCTAACAGTCCCAACGGCGCATGAGCATCCCCTCCCCCATGTTGCCCACTTCCGGGAACGGCCCTCCATCGGCCTGCACCTCAGTTCACTCGTCTGAACAAGGATACACCAGCACCTCCTTGATAAGGCTGCGGATGAAGTGAGACAATCCCCGGGCAAAGCTCCTACTAAGCGCTTGATGAGCAGAAAACAGAGCCACTGCTGTGTCCTGCCCTCCCAGGATGACACACTCAGGCCCTTATTCAAATTACAGCTTCGGGGAGCGGGGCCGGGCAGGGAAAGGTCTTTCCTGACCACACACGTATGGAAACATGCACACACGCAGACACATGCAGACACACGTGAAAACACACATGCGTGTATGCACAGCAGAGAAGCATGGACATAAAAATCCAGGCTACACGTGTCCCAAATGGAAATCGATGTCTTTTGGTCGATATTTCACAGCTTTCAGAAAACATTAAAAACATGACGTGCTAGAAGCCTCCATTTAGCCCCTTAAATTTTTTGTGCTCATGAAAAATACTCCATTGATTGTTGCCTAGATACTGTCATCTTCTGTCCCTCGAAGCCCAGCCTGTGACTCCAGCAGGGAGCCTGGGACCCAGGACAGGCACCCGTCAGCGCTCTGCTGGCCCTCTACACCTTCACTCACCCATTCTGCCCCGGGTGCTGCACTTGGCCGGCGACCACAGACGCCTCACATCCCACAGGGACCCACGGACAGTCCACGGCAACCAAAGTCCAACACGAAAAGCGGTCCTGGGCTCGGCCGCTGCAGCCGTGCGTGCTCAGGAGGGCGGTGGGGTGGGGGGCTCCCCGGAGCCCAAGGACTCCCCTGCTTCTACGAGGTTCCACAGCCAAGATCTGGACAGTGGCGCACCGGGAGCCCGTCCGCCCGGTCTGTTCAGACGGCTACTGTGTGCCCACTGCAGCCGGGGAACGAGGGACACAGGATGCGCCTGCAGCCAGAGCCCTCTGCCCCCTGGGCCCGAAGGAGTCCCAGCTGGGCTGCCGGGGGGGGAGCTGTGGCCATCTCTGGGCACGTCAGTGCTGTGGGCAGTGCTGGGGACCCAGAGTTACCCTAACTTCCTCTTCCAGGTCCAACATGCGAGCCTGACCCCGAACTTCATCTCCAGTGTGAGGCCTCCTCACCAAATGACCAGGCTTGGACATGCTTCTGGAAACAGTTGCACTTTCCTGGGCGGGAAAGGGGGTTCCGACAGGGGCATCGGGGCTCGAGGCCAGGAGACTTAGGGAGAATGGGCACGTGGGCTTGTCCCACTGTGTTTTCCCACTTGCCTGCCAGGGCCAAGGAAGCCCAGTCCTGACCACAGACTCAGTCTACACTCTGGTCACACCCGGAGCCCCGACTCAGTCCCAGACCAGCCTTCACGCTTACATAAATTGAGTGCGGGGACTCTGGGGGCACCTTCCCCGCTGTGGAGCCTCCTGGCACTTGTCCCCCCGGATGCCGGCTTGGTGGCAGCCGCTGTTCCCACCCGAGTGAGCTCCCCCTCCTGACTCGTCCCTCAGGCCCCATGAGGACCGGGTGCGAGCTGGATGTGCAAGGCCCTCGGTAAATGGGAAAGAGCTGAGCCACGGTGGGGGTGCACAGGGGGTGACCCAGACCGCGGTGTGACGTCGGTTGTGCGGGCTCCTCTGCCCCCTTGGAGCTGCCCGGATGGCAGGGTCTCACCCGTCGCACAGAAACGGGCACGTGCACCCGGCCGTCATGTGGGGGGACTTCTTCCAAGTCGGGGAGCCGAGCTCCTCCCCCAGAGACTGCTGTTCTCTGAGGAAATCATACCCCAGCATTTGCATCAAGCCTCTTCCTTCCTCAGAGTGCTGTTTATATTTAGCTGCCTTCGTCCTCAGAGCAGCTCGGTGGGGCGGCGAGGGAAAGAGGGCAGCCTCCCCAGGCCCGCTTCTCTGGGACCCGAGCCGGAAGGCGGCCTCCGCGGCCCCCAGCGAGACCCTGCAGCCCCGGCCGGCTGCTCACAGACAGCGTCCGGGGTGCCCGGCCCCTCTTCTGGCCCGGCTGGCACACCTGAGCCGATGTGTCCCTGCGTGGCCCGCGGGGACCCTTGGCCGAGGAACGGGCTCCAGGGTGCAGAGTGGGGAAGCGGCTGGGTGGCCTCGACTGTTCCCCAGCCCCAGAAGGGAAGGGGGGGTGGAATCTGAAGGGGAGAGAGGGTGTGCTGGCAGGAATCAGAGACCCAGCCCTGGAGGAGGAGCGAGGGGAGGGTCTGGCCCTTACAGCCCCGCCTCGCCTCGCCTCCAGATCACTGGGCATCCGTCTGTGGGGCCCCAGCTTCCTCCCAGGCACCTCTGTGTGGCTCCTGCAGACGTGGGTCATGGCTTCAGACAGCAAGATGTCCCCCAGGCCCCCTCTGTCCTGCTGCCTTGCCAAGCCTCTTCCGCCCCTTCTGAGCTCGGCACACGAGGGGCCCAGGCTTTGCGTGACCGAGGGCAAGCCCTGAGGACGGGCCGGTGTCCCCAGCAGAATGGGGCACCAGTGCTGAGGGGCGTCCATCCCGTGGGTAACATGCCTGCCAGCCTCAGGTGTCACACAAGTGGAGCTCTGGCAGTGTCCTGGGGCTGTGGTCACACGTGACCGCAAATGGAGTGACTTAAAACAACAGGAAATGCTCTCCCACAGCGTGGAGGCCAAAGTCTGGATGCCCGTGTCCACAAGGCCTCCAGGGGAAGATGCTTCCTGTTCTGCCCAGGCCCCCACACCTCCAGCCAAGGGGCACCAGCTGTGGACCCCAGCAGGAGGGGGCCGGGGACAGGCCCACTGCTCCTGAGTCCCAGCTGGGGACCTCCCGGGTCGGGGGGCGGGAGGCACCGGCTCCCCAGGTGCCCAGGAGGATGACAGTCCCCACCAGGGCAGCCACGAGGGCGGGGCAGGGAGGCTGCCTGGGCCCCGGCCCCCCCTTCGCGGGGCTCCAAGGCCTCTGCCCCCTCGAGGGTCGCACCCCACCCAGCCTGCTACTTGAGGCAAGCTGCCGACCTCACCTGGAGAGCAGGCCCCTCCCATAGTCCCACCACCCAAGCAGGAATTCTCTCTGTGGGCCCAAAACTTCAGCAGCGAAGGGACCCCGGGGGAGCCAGTCCGCGCGGGGCTGCCGTGTGTCATCGGGAAGTTCTGCAGCAGATCCAGGGATAAGCCGAGTACCGGGCGCCAGGGCCGGTTCGCACACAGCATGCTCCCGGGGAAAGCCAAGAGCTTCTGACTCTGGGGCTCCCTTGGCCCCAGGGTTCAGCCAGGGTTGGACCCTGCCCAGCTCGGGGCACCAGGAGGACCGGTCCCTGCAGGCTGACAGCAAACGGGTCTCCCTCTCCACCCCCACCCCTCCTTGTTCTGGCTGCCTGCATCCCAGCCCAGCCGTAGGGACAGTGTGACCCAATCAGAGACTGCCCGCCAGGACAGGGCTCTGGGCTGCCAGGGCTCCTCACTCCTGCCTTGTTGGGGTGGCTCTCAATGAGAGAGCGGCACTCGTTTTTTTTTGTTTTTAATGTTTATTTATTTTTCAGAGAGAGAGAGAGAGAGAGAGAGGGAGGGAGAAAGTGCGTGTGCATGGGGGGGGGGGGGCGCAGAGAGAGAGGGAGACCCAGAATCCAAAGCAGGCTCCAGGCTCTGAGCTGTCAGCACAGAGCCCAACGTGGGGCTTGAACTCATGAGCCACGAGATCATGACCTGAGCCAAAGTTAGTCGCTCAACCAACTGAGCCACCCAGGCACCTGGAGACAGCAGGACTTCTAAGACAAGTCTGGATGCGGGACCCTGAGGGCTCTGGGCTGTACTGACTGCCCACAGAGCACCCTGCAGCCCCCCCTCACCTGCTGCCCGCCACAGACACTGCCGTAGGCTGTGATGGGGATCATGGGGACAATGACTGGGGGGGACACTGAGGGAGGCTATGGAGCCCAGTGGGGTCTGCTTGTTCCTCCCTGAAACCCCCGCCCAGCACCCGCAGCGTCCCAGAGCTGGGCCCAGGTGCTGGACACCACGGTGCCCTGAGGAGACAGACGTCCCTTTGCACCATTGCCCCCCTCCACCCACCCCCTCCCTGCAGCCAGAAGGACCCTTCTAAAGTGCAAAGCCTCTGCAGCGGCCTGGATACAAAAGCCAGCCTCCGGGGTGACCCCCTGGTCCGCCCTCCCTGGAGTCATGCCCAGTGAGGCGCCCCTCACACCCGCGGGGCCGGCCCCGAGGGAGTGGTAGGGTGCCGCAGAAGTGACTAGGTGCGGCATCTGCCTGCCTCCCTGGGACCCCTCGCTCTGGGGGAGCCAGATTCCAACCGGATCATCCTGCCCCTCATGTGCTGGGCCCCTCGTGTGCCGAGCTCAGAAGGGGCGGAAGAGGCTTGGCAGGGCAGCAGGACAGAGGGGGCCTGGGGGACATCTTGCTGTCTGAAGCTATGACCCACGTCTGCAGGAGCCACACAGAGGTGCCTGGGAGGAAGCTGGGGCCCCACAGACGGATCCCCAGTGATCTGGGTGCAGCCCCAGCCCACATCTGCCTGCACCCTCAGGAGAGACCCTGAGCAGAGCTTCCATATTCCTGACCCACAGAACCTGTAAGATAGTAAGTGTTTATTGCTGTTTTTAGCCACTAAGCTCTAAGCCAATCTGTTTCGCAGCCACAGAGAAGCCAGACACCTGCTCAGCACGCCGTGCCGGCTCCCACTGTCGCTGCGGCCGCGTCCCATGCCCCGTCTCAGTCTCCCATCCGCTCCAGCTCCTGCCCAGCCCCAGGACAGGCCCAGCACCTGCTCTCCACTGTCCAGCACCCCCGCCAGGGTCCTGGCACCCGCCCGCTGCACTTCCCAGCATGCTCTGCTCGCTGGCCGGCCCAGGGGAACTGACAGTCGGGACCCTTCGAAGTCGGTGCCTATATGAAGGGAGCTTTGGGTCAGCCGCCCCCACGGCTGTGGGCTCCAGGGAGGGGGCCCCCACCTGCCACATCCCCTGCTGGGTCACCGGGGCCAAACCCACGCCTGGCACAGAGGAGGCTGGATGGATGCACAGATGAGCGGAACGGTAGAGGGCCAGATGGCGTGGGGGCAGCTGGGACACTCACCGTCGGTGGCATTACTTTCGGATAGAGGTGGCAGTGATGAGGATGATGACCAGTAGGACAGTGACTCCAGCCGACAGGAAGCAGCACTTGATCTTGCGTCTCTGGAGCTGGGAGACAGAGAGACAGAGACAGAGACAGTGAGAGGGAGAGAGGTTGTTATGGTGACCTGTAACTCAGCCTCCCATCCTGGGGGCATTTGGTACGTGCCTGCTTCGGGCTGTGGGCCAGGAAGAGCCTGTCCCTTGCCAGGCGCTCTGCCCTGAGCTGGCACACAGGCTTTGGGCTGGCCCTGGAGCCAGGCCCAAAGGGAAGGAGGCAGCCAGGCCTCGATGTAATGTCCAGTTGGCCCCCTTTAGCTCGGGAGGGGAAGAGTCCTTAGCCACAGCCCTTCTTCGAACCTTGTTTTCTTTATAAGCACAGGTTGATGCCCCTGACTCCAGGGGGGACATTTGAAAGCCTTAATTAAGATGAGGCATGGGAAGTACAGAATGTAGCCCTCACCAGATATTCTTATTCCTGTCTATTCTTGTGGTTACTATTAATTGAACAGGTTCTGGGCCCCACCAGCGAAGTCCTCATGGAGAGGGAGACACACAGATCTGTGCTGGGGACTCATGGGTGGATGAGGGTTGGGAGGCTTCTGGAAGAAAAGATACTTTATCTGGGTCCTGGAGGAGGGGTGGGGACTCTCCAGGAAGGCCAGGAGGTGGAAGGCAAGGGACCAAGGGAGAACCCAGGGCAAATGGGGGCTTAAAATGATCTGGTAGGTCACCAAGTGGCCAGTGTGGGTAGGGAAGGTAGGAAGGCAAGGGAGACAGATGGGATGGGCCTGCAGATTGTACAGGGGTTTGGGCAGCAAATCCAGGGACAGCACATAAGACAGTGAAGAATTTTAAGCAGGGAGAGAGTGTAGTGAAGAGGCCACTTGGGAAGCAAATGGAGAAGGTGGGTTGGAAAGTGGAGAAGAACCATGAAGACTGGTCACAAGGAAGGCTGCTCCGTGGAAGGGAAGGTGTCTGGAGAGAAAAGGGAGGATCAGAGGGGACAGAGGCAAGACCAGGAGAGGAATCCTCAGAATCACCTGGTTGTGACTGAGTATGCAAGGGAAGTGAGATAAGTAAGTCAAGGATGAGTCCCCCAGGTTGCCCATCTGGGTCATCAGGTGGATGCTCTGGCTGTCCATTCATTTATCCATCCATTGATTCCACCCATCCACCCATCCTTCCACCCATCCATCTGCCCATCCATCCATCCATCCATCCCTCCATCCATCTACCCACCCACCCACTTATGCATCCAATCTTCCATCCATCCACCCACCTACCTACTCATCTACCCATCAGCCTATCCATTCACCCATCTACCCACCCATACATCCACCCAACTCCCTATCCATGCACTTATACACCCATCCACCCACCCTCTGTCCATCTTTCTCAAAATGGCTATAGGTGGGGGTGGGGGTGAGGCACAGAAACTCAGCCATGAGTGAGGGGAGGAATTGGTGGTGACGAGGGGAGTCAGGGGGCTTCTTGGAGTAGGTGTGACTGAACTTGGATTTGGAGGGGATGGTGTCCACAATGAGTTTTGGGGTGAGGGTCCAGTCCCACTGTAGGGTGGCAGGGGGGGTCTGCTGGGTGTTGGATGGGTATTTAGCTCCTTCAAGCTGCCTCGGTGTCATTCTACTTTGGAAGGGACGCACACACCATTTGAAGATCAGCCATCATCTGAACAGCTCTGCTTCCCAGCCTTGAGTCAGTATTACTACCCCAGGTTCTAGGCCACCACACAGTCACAGAGAGGTTAGGTGACCTCCCCCAGGGCTCCAAGACGGTGCATACAGATCTGAGGCTCAGGTCTCCCTGCCCCCAGCTGTTGTCACGAGTCACATGCCAACTGTGTGTGGGAAGGAGGCAAGGAGGGGCCGGGAGGCCCAGAGTAAATGAGAAACAGACCTCTAGTTGCTAAGAGCCGGGGGTGGGAGGACAGAGAAACCCACAGCCCTGCTAGCAGGGAAAGAGAACCTGAGCCAAGGAGCAGTCCAGGACCCAGGACAGCGCCTGGGCTGAGGACCCTGGTGTCTCTGTCCGTGGTGCAGACGCACAGGCACCGTCCTCATCGGCAGGACAGCTGCCCTTTCCCGAGCCTTGCGTGGTGCCGACAGCAGGCTGTGTGGATTTGTTCACACTATCCTCACCCAGAGCTCAGAGGGTGCCCTGTCAACACCCTGGTCTGCAGATGATAGCTCAGACAGGTGAAGTAGCCTGCCCAAAGCCACCGGCTTGTGAGCTGCAGGGTCAGGATTCTAATCTGGCCTCCAGCGACGCAGCCAGCTCTTAAGCACTGCACGCCCCCCACAGATGGGATGCCCCGAGGTCTGACCCTCCACACGCATCCGGCCCCTAAAGGAAGCTTACGCATGGAACCGGTTACATGCTTCATCACCCGCACGGATCTGGGAGCCCCCAAGGGAGGCGATGTGCCGTATGGAGCACAGCACCTGGGGTCAGGAAGGGCTGGCTTCAAGCGCCGTCCTCACATCACAGCCTGACTGCCTGACCTAGGGCATGTCGCTGGCCTCCCGGAGGCTCCGGTGTCTGGCTACCCCATCTGTGCAGCCCGGGCAGAGCCCAGCCAACGGGACCCTGCATGGCCTCATGCTCACCATCTGCCAGGGTTGTGTCCACACCTGCTCTGCCTGGGCCCAGATCAACCTTCCCAGACCATGACCTTGTCCTGGATGGCAGCCAAATGCCTCCTTGGATGTGATCTGCACTCAGACCTGTCTCTCCACCTCTACCCTCCAACCCTCCACCTCACTGAGGCAGGGAAGGGAGGCGGAGAAGCTGGGAGACACAGGAACAGCCAAAGGGACTGGGCTAGGGTGGAGAAGGATCCCCAGAGAGGCAGGAGAGATCACCTGGAGAAGATTGGGGGGACAAGTGACTCCTTGGCACCTTCCAAACCTACAGCAGCCTCCACCAAGCCTGGCCCCTTCCAGTCCCCTCTCTACCCCACCAGCAAACTGCCACAGGGTCTCTCCACTGACTTCAAGGGGAAGAGGCAGGTGGGACCGTGACAGGCAGGGCCCAGGGGCTGCCAGAAGCCCAGGCTAGGACATATGGTGGAGGCAGAGGCAGTCCTTTGATGAGGAGCTCTGCAGACCCAACCTGCAGCTCCCCTCCTGGCAGGAGGCAGAGCCCCACCCCCAGCCACCTCTGCTCCAGCCCCCAGCACCTGCCGCCTCCCCTGCAGGGAGGGAGCCTTGTGCAGAGGCACCAACTCCTGAGGGGGCCACAGGCCAGGAGCTGAAGATGTCACCTCAGTTCAGCGTCCAGCAGCAAGATGAGGGGCGGAGGGCAGGGCATGGGTCACCTGATGGGCTGACCTCTCTGGCTCCCTGGTGACCTTCCAGTAAAGCATGGAGAGACTTCCTTAAGGAGGTGGGAGGGTTTTCCCATTGAATATCGCTGACTCTGAAAGGGGAGGAGGCCACACAAGGCGCCAAGCTCGGGCCATTTTTAAAGGCTGGAGGAGGGCCCTGGACCCAGGCAAGGGCTGCTGAGTGGGCGGATGGCTGGGACCTCAGAACAGCCCCCCATGAGCCCCCCATTTCGCTGTGCTGGGGAAGCACCCTCATCTACAGCAAGCCCTTCAGTGGTTAGAGGGAAAGTGCCAACAGTGATGCCACAGCACTGACCTGGGCGATCTGGTGGCACGGGCTGAGCTGTGTCCCCCTAAAAGGATATGCTAAAGTCCTAGCCCCCAGGACCTCAGAACGGGGCCTTACTTGGAGACGGGGCCTTTATGGAGGTGATGTCGTTAAAGCGAGGTCATCGGGTGGGCACTGATGTATCATGACTGGTGTCCTCGTAAGACGGGCAATTTGGACCCAGGTCCACAGGGAGAACGCCGTGTGAACACGGGGACGGCTGTCTGTCTACCGGCTAAGGAGAGGGGCCTGGAACAGATTCGCCCTCACAGCCCTCAGAAAGAGCCAGCCCCGGGGCGCCTGGCTGGCTCAGTCCATAGAGCATGTGACTCTTGATCTCGGAGTTATGGGTTCAAGCCCATGTTGGGTATAGACATCACTCAAAAATTAAATCTTAGGGGCGCCTGGCTGGCTCAGTGGGTTGAGTGTCCGACTCTCAATCTCAGCTCATGATCTCATGGTTTGTGGGATCGAGTCCCAAGTTGGGCTCTGTGCTGATAGGATGGAACCTACTTGGGAGTCTCTCTCTCCCTCTCTCTCTCTCTGCCCCTCCCCACTCACTTGCACATGCTCTCTCTCTCTCTCAAAATAAATAAGTAAACCTAAAAAAATCTTTTAAAAAATTAATTTAGGGGCGCCTGGGTGGCGCAGTCGGTTAAGCGTCCGACTTCAGCCAGGTCACGATCTCGCGGTCCGTGAGTTCGAGCCCCGCGTCGGGCTCTGGGCTGATGGCTCGGAGCCTGGAGCCTGTTTCCGATTCTGTGTCTCCCTCTCTCTGCCCCTCCCCCGTTCATGCTCTGTCTCTCTCTGTCCCAAAAATAAATATAAAAAAAAAACGTTGAAAAAAAAATTTAAAAAAGAATTTAAAAAAAAAAAAAAAAAAGAAAAAATTAATTTAGAAAGAGCTGATCTTGCTGACACCTTGACCTTGAACTTCTGGTCTCCAGACTATGGAACAGTGAACGCTGGCCTTTCAGCTGCCCCATCTGTGGTGATTAACTGAACAGACCTGGAGCCATTTCCTTGCTGACCCTGGAGAGTGGCCTCCTGATGGAGAGCTCAGGGGCGGAGCCAATTCTCAGCCTCACCCAGCCCAGCCGTGGGCACCCTTGCCAGAGAAGAGCTGTCCCTTCCTCCTCTGCCCAGGTCTCCCCAAAGCCCTCACTGCCCAGAGGTGGGGAGCCCCCACAGCAAGGGGCCACAGGTCACTCTCTGGGAGCAAGGGTGGAGTCCCCCAGCCCTCTACCCATGTCCAATACCCAAGGGGCTGTCACGAGGCCCCCAGTGACCAGACTTCCAAGACACAGAGTCCCCCTGTCCTGATGGCTGCCCGTCTCCGTCCTCCTAGGGATGGCACTGGTCACCACACACCGGCCACGACGCTCAGGACAGCCCGTTTCAGAGATGCAAACACCGAAGCTGGGGAACGCTCTCCCAGCCCCTCAGTGTGGTTTTGGGACAAAGCTGTCCGGGGACCAGACAGGAAGGAAAGGGCAGGGAGAAGACACCACAGGGGACAGGGACCCCAGCCCTGCCTTCATGCCCAAGTGGGGTCTGGGTCCTGCCTCCGCTTGGCTGCCTCACACTCCAAGGAGCCACTGTGACTAATCACTCTTAAATGACAGCCCTGCATTGAAGGAGCTGATGGGGCTGACAGTGGGGGGCCAATTAACCCAAATTATGAATTACGCTCTTGATGGGGGCCCAATTAGTGTCAGCTGTGCGATCAAAAGCTCCTGTGCAGTAACAGCTGGGGGAATGCGGCCCCTGCCAGGCCTGCTCGGGCCTCCTAGGGGGCGGAGGGGTGGAGTCTAAGTTACAGGGGTGGGTGGAGACAGGGAGAGGGTGGAGTCTAAGTTACAGGGAGAGGGTGGAGTCTAAGTTACAGGGGTGGGTGGAGTCTAAGTTAGTTCGGGAGGGCCTTGCTCCGCGGCTCCTCCTCTGCCTACCGGGCGTCACTCAGAGAACTCCTGCTCCATCGGCAAAACCCAGGCCGGCACCGCCACCTCCAGGATGCCCTCCCCCAGCCCGTGCTTCCTCCCACACAAAACCTGCTGCTTCTGCGCCAGCTCGGCCCGTTTCCTCCCACTAGGACACTGCAGGTGGGAGCGTGTTTGGCCGACTGCTGCCCTGACCTGGGCAGGGCTTAGCGGAAGCCAGAGGACCAAGGGGAGGGGACCGGCTGTGCCCACGTGGGGCCCTGCCGCCGCCCTCAGGCCTCCACAGGTTCCGTGTCCACGCTGAGAGAGGACGGACGCTGGGTCATCAGTCCAGGGGGCACACACGCAGGTGCCGCCACCCTCCGCCTGCTCCCCCTTCCGCTAAAATGAGGGAACAGGGTGTACCCCCAGCACAGGGACTGAGGCGGCAGCGCTGGAGGGGGCGGGCGGGCCCGGCTGAGGGGAGAGGGGCTTCAGGGCCTGCAGAGGTGCGCAGTCAGGTGAGAAGCAAGGCCGGAGCCAGCCTCAGAAGCAGGGGAGGGTGAGCGGAGAGACTCCCAGGCTCCCTCCTCCCCACCCCTGCAATTCTCTGGGACTCCAGGCCCAGTGGAGGGAGCCAAAGCTGTGATCACAGTAGCGGCTGGCCGGCCGGAACCTGGGAGAGCTTTCTCCAAAGGCCCACGGGCCAGGCTCTGGGAATACCCCACGCACCCCTGGCCTCTGTGCGCCCCAATAAAGGTCACGGGCCAGCTCACACTAGGTGAAGCCCCAACGCGCGCGCGCACCCTTCTAAGCAGCATT
Source organism: Leopardus geoffroyi (assembly GCF_018350155.1). Taxonomy (NCBI): domain Eukaryota; kingdom Metazoa; phylum Chordata; class Mammalia; order Carnivora; family Felidae; genus Leopardus; species Leopardus geoffroyi. The sequence continues at coordinate 72,382,291 of NC_059338.1, read as the reverse complement.
TCGGTGCCGCAGCCTTAGATACAGCACCGCGTAAGGACCCCACACAGCGGGGAGCACGGTCATCACAAGGGACGGAAAACAAAGCGAACAAAAAAAGCAATTCCAAGAACCAGAGTCTGTGAGTCTGTGCAGGAACAGAAGGAAACTCCGCACAACTGACACGATCCTCCGAGAGCAGAGAACACGCCCCCGGGACAGGCTGGGGGGGGGAAGGCCTGGGGGGAGGGGCAAGTCCCCCAAGCTCTCCAGGCCCTGCCCCCTGCACCTGCAGGCTGCGCGAGGGGCGGGGCCCGCCTCCCAGAGCCGGGCCAGGGAGCAGCCAGGCAGGCGGGACTGTGGGGTGAGAGGACCCCGGGGCAGCGCGGGAAGGCTGCTCTGCCCACTCCCCAGCTGCCCGACCAGCACCAGGGGCGGGGTCTGGGGGTCCCCCGGTGACCTAGTGACGCCGCCCAGACACTCCCCGAGGAACTGAGGACACTTGCCCACGGAGCTGCCACGAAGTGGGGTGTCAGGCCTCCAGCCGGCAGGCCGGGCCCCCCAACCTGCTCCCCTCCGGCCTCCACCTGGCTCTCCCCGCCCGGAAAGGGCCTGGATGAGGCTCCAGGGCGGCCCGCCCTTCCCTCCAAGACTCCTGCTCTGAGCCTGCTTCCTCGTGTGACAGGAGGGGCGATACCACCCCTCATGGCTTCTCTGAAGGTGGACGCCCGCCTGGACCCGGATGGTGCATCTCTGCACACCTCGGCCTCGAATTCTAGGGCGGGCCCCTGCACAGGCGGCCGGTGACCCAGGCCAGCAGGGCCTGCGTCTGGTGGGTGCTCACTAAAGCCAGAGCCTCTTCAGGGGTCCAGGGCAGCTGGAGGCCTCTATGCCTGACCTGACGCTGCCCTCAGCCTCTGAGTCCTGCTGTCCTGTGTCACAGCGGTCCAGAAGGGCCAAGTGGGGGTCCTGGAAACCTGTCTCCAGCAGCCATGGGCTCACTGGGGAGAAGGGAGCCAAGAGAAGGGAAAGCAGGATGGAGGCTGAGGGGGGCGAGGGCATCGGGGCATCAGGTGCTGGGCTTGGGACTCGGTGGGACCAAGGGCAGCCCCCGCCCTCGCCTCCAGGGACCGTTGCTGACACCCAAGGCCTCGAGTACTGGGCCTGGTGGTCCGGGTGAGGACGCAGCCCAGGGAAGGGCAGTGACTGGCCCAGGGCCTCCCAGTGAGGGGGCTGGACTCCTGGGCCAGACCCCGTGCCCCCAGCCCACACAGCTCTGTGCCCTCTCTCGGCCGGGAGCTTGGCCCCTCCGCCCCTGCCCTCTGACCCACCGGTACCCTCCTTCCCCACCACCCCCCCCCGAAGCTGCCCAGCCCCCACCCCACTCCTCAGAAGCCGCTTCCCATGCAAATGTATTCAGAATACATGACATTTCAGAAACATCTATTTGTATATATTTAGACTCCATTTCAAAAGAATTATTCAAAATCGGAGCCATTTGGATAGATGGGTGTGGAACGGATTGTTTCTTAAGTGTTCACGTTAAAAATATCATGTTTTCTAAGTGGATCACAAATGCTGTAATTATTGAAATGGGCACATTCTGCTGGGGGAAAATTACAGAATCATGACTTGATTTACGGATTCTGTGTCCTGAGGACAGTGCTCAAGGGGCACCTGTCCCAGGACAGCACTGGGGCACCTGCTCCAGAACAGGGCACGGGGCACCTTCCCCGGGACAGGGCGCAAGGGCACTCACCCCAGGATGGCACTGGCCAGAGACCCGGGGGCTTTGGTGGATGCCACACTCCGCCAGGTGAGTGCTGGTCCCACTGTGCTGGGACCCGCCCCAGGGGACCGACAAGGTGTAGGGCAGGAGGGGGCCGGTGCAGGTTAGTGTCCGAGGCCGAGGTGGGGCTGGAGGTTCTGAGGTCCGGGGAAGGAGCTGGCTCATCCAGGGTCCTGGGACGTGGAGGGGCTGGGGCTGGGGCGGCCAGGCCTCATTCTTCTCTCCTGGGCTGAACACCAGCCTGGCCCCCCCAACCCCAACTCCACCCACCCCCACGAAAAACTCCACCTGTACACCTACCTCTCTCAGCTTGATGCAAGGCCTCACGAGACTGCCTCCTCCTCCCTAAATGTGGCCCCAGCCCCAGGACCTTTGCACTGCTGCTCCTACTGTTTGAACCATCCTAACCCCCTTTCCCACGTGGCTCAGGTTCCAACCTGAAAGTATGTCCTGATGCCTCAGGGGATGCCCACCTGCCCACCCCACGTCACTGCCCTCTGTGATCAGGATGGTGGGCTTGTCTTGCCCTCACCTCTGAGCCCATGACTTCTGGTGGGCAGGGCTCAATCGTGCCAGGCTCAGGACTCCCACCCTGGTCAGTGTCACTGGTGGGGACAGAAGCGGGCCAGGGAGCCAGGCTTCGTGCACTGTGGTCTTCACTCACTGGCTGTAGAAAGCAGGCTTGGTGACCACCCTTCACGCGTGTGTGCAGGGGTGAGGCCGGCATCCCTCCGAGGGGGCCCCGGGGGTTGGCAGAGCACTCGCCATGTGCCGGACCCAAAGCAGGCGCCTACCAGGGCCAGTCCCTCCAAAGGAACGTCTTGTCGGTGAAAGGAACCCAGCCTGTGCTTTCACGCCGGATGGAGTCAACCCTGACCAACGACTCCCTCCGTCGGGGACCAGGTGTCTCCAGGCACTCAGGGGAGGGTCCCCTGGTGGGACCTCCTCAGGGCTCAAGGGGACACAGCATTAGGTAGAAGCCTCTGAACAAAGTCCCCAGGCCCAGCAATGCCACTTGGGGAGTACTTGGGGGACAGCTCATCCCAAGGCCACTCTAGCTTCCGAAGGTCACCGGCCACATACTGGGCAAGGGCATCTGGCCGCTCGGCCAGCCTCCTGCAGCGTCAGAGGGGGGTCCGCTGCGTGTGCTGCCGGGAGACAGGCCCCGAGACGCACGAGTGGGAATGAGCGTGAGACGGTGCCCGTGGGCAGCCGTCCGCGTCGCAGACACACGTGCACACGCAGGACAGTCGGGTCACTGCAGTCACATCACCACTGTCACTTCCCGGCACTGCTCTTCTCCAGGGGGAGCTTCTATTTTGTTTGATTTTTGCTTTTGTGTTTTGGCTTCAAGGAGCTTCTGTGATGAAGACACAAGTCTGAACGGGGAAGCCTTTTAAGACCCACTGCGGCTCCTCCCAGCTGCCCGGGCTGTGGGACATGGGACAGTGGGGCGAGAGCGTCTGGGCTGGGACTCATGTCCCCAGGAGGCCACGGACAGGACCAGCCCCCACAAGCCAGGGGCCAGTTTGCAGGTGTCAGGCACGGACGTCCCACCGAGGTCCCGGCCCCCGTCCCATCTCTGTGACTCAGTCCTGAGCTGCTCCCCACCAGCCGCGTCCCCAGACCCCCTCTTGCCAGAGCTCCCTGACAGCCGTGTGAACAAGTGAAGGCCCCTACCGACATCCACCCCCACCCCCAGCTGATTGCCCTGAGCTCCTCTCTCCTTTCCCAGAATTAGTAACAAACACGCATGGGCCCCCCCACCCCCCGTGTGCCAAGCGCCGTCCCAGCGTTGGAGCGGCAGCAGGGAACGACGATGCCTCGGCGTGGAGGCGGCTTCCCAGGAGGAGCCAGGTGAGAAGCAGGCTCTCGGGAAAACCCACAGGGCGCAGGGGGGGCAATGAAGAGTAGGAGAAGAAGCAGGGCTCAGGGCCGATCGGCGAAGGCATCGCCACGAAGCTGACTTTTCCATCTAGACCTGAAGGCAGGGAGGGAGGGAGTCAGCAGATTTGTGAGAATGGTCCAGGCAGCAGGTCTGTGCGTGCCAAGGCCCTGAGGCAGAGAGTACCTGGGCGGCCCTGGAATGAGGGGGTGAGGCTGGTGTGGTCTGAACAACGGAGAGCAGGACTGAGGCCTCGGGCCTCAGGACATTTGCACGCACTGTTCACGCCACCTGGGCATAGCCCAGCCTCACCTCCTGCCGCTCTTTGCTCGTTTGTCAGCAAAACCCTCGCCGGCCATCCTAAGAGGGCCCGGCCCTCTTCATGCACACCGGCCGTGCCCACCCTGGCCTCCTCGCCCTCCGCTCGGTTCCCCGCGTGCGGTGCTGGGTACCTCCCGCACTCCCGATTGCGTCCGGCTCTCCCGACTAGCGTGTCCGCCCTACGAGCCCAGGACTGGGGCTGGCTCACAGAGGGGCTCGTATCTGGGGGAGCTGCATTGCTAAGCATCCCCACATGAGGAATCCACGGCGTTACGCTCGCTCGTCCCCGGAAGGGGCCTGGCGTGAAGGCGGCTCTCACGGAACGAGCAGGTCTCCCAGCTCCGCCCCTGGGCGCTGGCCGGCACCTGGGCCCCTGAGCCTCGGTTTCTGGTCTACAAAACATGGTAACGAACAGTCTCGTGGAACCCACGGCGGGGACGCCCGTGGTCCCTGGTGACTTCACTTCGTGCTGTAAATGCACACGCTCTCGTTCCTGTTAAGGAAATGTCCCCAAACTCTAGGATATGGTGCCGTGACACTGCTGCCCCAGCAGGCTGGGGACCCCGCTGGACCCCGAGCGACAGCTGGAGGAAATGCGCATCTTGGTTGAGTGGACACTGCTCGCCGGGCAGGTGCGTGTGATGACACCGCACGCGGGTCCCCACATGTCACTCAGGCGAGTGTCGGTCGGGGCCGCTGGCAGGTCGGTCGGAGACAGCTGTCTGCTTGTCCTTCCCTCCTGGCCTGCGCCATCAGCCTGGGTCTGCGCGTTCCTACCGAGGGCCCCTGCCCCTGCCCCCCGCCTGCCTCTTCTCTGGGAGAACGACGCCCCTCTGTCTCTTTTGGGCCCCAGGACCCCCGCCCCTCCCAGGCCGCGCAGGAGGTACTCAGCTCCCCCAGACCCTGCCCCCCATCAGCACCAGTCCCCAGCTTCGCTCCCCCGCCTCCCACCTCCTTTGTCCTCCGCTAGCTGAGCTCGTCCAGCTGGGGGACGTCCCGGACAAACACACAGAGACACAGAGGACAGAGGGAGGGTCCCACCTGCAGCTCAGCCCGCCGTGCCGCCAGGGTGCCAGCTGCCAGCCGCTCCCCAGAACCCCATTCTCCAGCAGGACCCTCAGTGGGACATCAGCCCCTGTCCCCTGCCTGCAGCACCCACAGCCGCCTCCACCCCCTGGGACCCCCCCCCCCCCCACGCACAGGCGCTAGCCGGGCCTGGGGACAGGAGAGGCGCAGGTCAGGGGGAGGCTCCTGGAGGAGGTCCTGGGGGCGAGGGCAGGTGGAAGGGGAGAGGGTGGATCGGCCGGAGCTCCGAGGTCAAGGTCCTGCTAGCAGTCAGAGGCCGCACCGCGGCCACATCCCCCTACCAGGGCCGACCTTCTTCTGCGTAAGTGTGGCCCACTGTGGCCCCTTCCTAGGAGGAGCCTGAGCCCTGGGTCGGCGCCAGCCCCCACCTCAGCCATCTGCTTCTGTCTCCCCACGACACCGAAGGTGGTCCTGACTCGCAGGACCCTGCACCCTCCCAAACCCAGTCTGCCATGCAGGCGGGGAAGGGCGCGAGCCTGTGTGGAGGGCCCTGCCCCTGTCGCCAGGGCGCTGACCCGTGCATGCCGTTTCAGGGGCAGCAGCACTGACTGCCGCTGCCGCGCGGGGCCCCTGCTCTGTCCCAGGCCCTGCGTGGCCACCTTCAGGATGACAGTAGTAAACAGTCTCACGAGCTAGATCCACGCCGGGTCCGCCTGCACGGAGCATCTGAGGACAGGTGCGCCTGCAGGCGCTGGGGAGCCGATGGGGGGGGGGGTGTCACACGTGGACGATAAACACAACGTGTCTTTAAATCAGATGGTAGGTGAGCAGGCAGAAACCGTGGTGGAAAGAAGATGGTGTGCAGCGAGGGCAGAGGCGAGGCGTGGGCAGGCAGGGGGATTAAAAGGCCTCAGGGTGGAGCTCACTGGGGGATATTTGAGTCGAGCAGGGCGGTGGAGAAGTGCATCTGGGCAGAGGGAACAGCCAGAGCAAAGGCCCTGAGGCAGGAGTGTGCTGGTGGGGGTGAGGAACCCCGAGGAGCCCACTGGCCGGTCCCAGTCCTGCCCCTGTGCCACGTGCTTTCTCGGGGACCTGGCAGCCTGGCCCTGGGGACCCCCACCCGCAGGAGACCCCAAAGATGTGAGCAGAGGGAGAGAGGCCTGGGGAAGCTTTGTGGCGTGGGCAGTGAGCCTGCACCTCCTCCAGGGTGACCCCCTGGGATTCCACTCTCCTGTGCAGGGACAGGTCTGCTGGTGAAGACACGGGCGCTGGGGCAGACGCCCCGACCTACACCCCGACCTTACCACTCACTAGCTCTTACGAACCGTGAACCTGTCTGTGCCTCGGTGTCCTTCTCTGACACAGGCCGAGCACCCCCCTTCCAGGGCCGCGGGGGCACCGAGAAAGGTCACCCCGGTGAGCGCTGAGCGCGGAGCCTGGGACGGAACAGCTGCCCAGAAAGGACAAGTGTCTGCCTGTCGCTGAGGCTGTGGCCACCAGCCCCGCCCCAGACGAGAGGCCCACAGGGCAGAAGAGGAGAGGAGACCGGAAAGGGGTCCCCTGCAATGCCAGCACTGGGACCCTCCCCCGGGTCCGTCACGTAAGGCGGTGGCTGGCAGGAAGCTCAGCCCCCCACCCCCACCCCCAAGCCGGCTCCTGGTACTTAGAATTGCACCATTAGAGAGTATTTCCTTTGGGGTCAGGAAAAAAACCCCAGATCCAGCTTAAACCACTAGCGCGTGTTGGGGAGGTATGGTGTGGACACCGACCTTCCTGAGCACAGGTCACCCGATGCCCCCCTCCCAGGGGATGTGCCCGCAGGCTGCCACAGCTGCTCCCACCCCACCCGATTCCTGGCTGGGACGGAGCCTGCCCAGTGCAGGCCAATCGGCGGCTCCGCTCAGTGGCGAGGCTCACGGTGCTGCCGCCTGGGCGGGACCCTGCAAGGGGCACTCTCCGGGACACGCTAGTCCCATTCGAGGTGGGCCTGGTCCCCAGGGAAGCCCCTGCTTCAGAGAGTGATGCCTGAGCGGGCCGAGCCGCAGCCGGCAGGGAGGACCGTGGGCGACGGCCGCCTCGACGGTGAGCCCCACCTCCTGCAGGGACGCCAGACCCCAAGGCCAGCTCACAGCCCAGCGAGGGCCCTGGCGGCTGGGAGAGCGCAACGGAATGCCCTCTGGAAGAGTTTCCCGGTTCCTGGTGAAGCCCAGTCACAGGCTCGTAGCCAGACGTCATCCAACAAGCCAGAAAGCCACACGTCAAGAACGGGCCAGACAAGCAAAGGATATAAAACTGGTGGGGACACAGGGGTCAGGGGTCTGAGGAGTGCAGGATGTGGCCATAGAAGGCAGCACGAGACCATCAGGAAGGAGGAGATATCCAAGAAAAAAAGAAACTTTTGGAAGCGAAAACCGTAATTTTTGGCGGCCTGGGCAGACTCCACCCAGCTGCAAAGTGGGGGATACGCCCCGGTAAGTTACCCAGACGCCACAAGACGCCCAGGGCTGCAAACCAGGACGCAGCAACGCGGGTCTAACACAGGCCACTGGGACAATGGGCAGAAGCGGCATGTGACGAGTGACAGCGACCACTGTCACAAGTCATGAAAACGGGAGTCCACCAACCTGAGAAGCACAGAAGGCAGAAGTTAAAAAAAAAATCCGTACCAGAGGCACCTGGGTGGCTCAGTCAGTTGAGCGTCTGCCTCTCAATTTCCGCTCAGGTCATAATCCCGGGGTTGTGGGATTGAGCCCTGCGTCAGGGTCCATGCCTAGTGTGGAACCTGCTTGGAATTCTCTCTCTCTCTCTCTCTCTCTCTCTCTCAAATATAATTAAAAAAAAAAATCCATCCCCAGACATATCGTGGGAAAACTGCAGAACCCTGAATACAGAAACAAGACCTTAAACTGGCCAGAGGAAGAAAGATCCCTAAACGATCAAGACAGATGGACAGACAGCAATGGAGCCCAGAAGGTGCAGGATTAAGTTCGCGCCCAAACCAGGAGTCTTTGCTGAGTGACGTTCTCCGTGAAACACGTGAGCAAACAGCACTACAGACACACACACACTGTCCGGGTACCAGCAAGGGGCCCGCACTAAGGAGAGGCTCTGGGAAGAAGGAAAAGAGGCCGGAAGACCTGAGATAAAGGAATGAGGACTGGGCAGGAACACATCGACGTCTGTGTAAGTCCCGCTCGGCCCCAGCTGCGTGAGTGACCGCGTCCCGTGTGTGGGCAGGAAACAGTGGGAGGGAGCGGCACGTGCTCAGGAAGAGCTCGCACCACAAGGCGCCAGCCTTAGGTGGGGCCGCGTCAGTCCAACTTCAGACTCCGTTAGGGAGGGGTCACCTGGCAAAGCTCAAGAAAATCAAATGAAAGTTTGAAATAAAGTATATAAGAAAATTTTTAAAAATAAAAGAAGAAAAGCATGAGCTAATTTTTAAACACTCACTTGATTAGAGCCACAGCAATGAAGCATAACAGGTGGTCCTGGCCCAGATGCTGGACCAGATCCTGGCCTAGGTCCTGGACTAGGTCCTGGACCAGACCCTGAACCAGATCCTGGACTAGATCCTGGACCAGATCCTGGACCAGATCCTGGCCTAGATCCTGGACTAGATCCTGGACCAGATCCTGGCCTAGATCCTGGCCTAGATCTTGGACTAGACCCTGAACCAGATCCTGAACCAGATCCTGGCCTAGATACTGGACTAGATCCTGGACTAGACCCTGAACCAGATCCTGGACCAGATCCTGGCCTAGATCCTGGACTAGACCCTGAACCAGATCCTGGACCAGATCCTGGCCTAGATCCTGGACCAGATCCTGGACTAGACCCTGGACCAGATCCTGGACCAGATCCTGGCCTAGATCCTGGACTAGACCCTGAACCAGATCCTGGACCAGATCCTGGCCTAGATCCTGGACCAGATCCTGGACCATATCCTGGACTAGACCCTGAACCAGATCCTGGACCAGATCCTGGACTAGATCCTGGACTAGATCCTGGACCAGATCCTGGACTAGACCCTGAACCAGATCCTGGACCAGATCCTGGCCTAGATCCTGGACCAGATCCTGGACCAGATCCTGGACCAGATCCTGGACCAGATCCAGGACTAGATCATGGACCAGATCCTGGCTTAGATCCTGGACCAGATCCTGGACCAGATCCTGGCCTAGATCCTGGACCAGATCCTGGCCTAGATCCTGGACCAGATCCTGGCCTAGATCCTGGACTAGATCCTGGACCAGATCCTGGACTAGACCCTGAACCAGATCCTGGACCAGATCCTGGCCTAGATCCTGGACTAGACCCTGAACCAGATCCTGGACCAGATCCTGGCCTAGATCCTGGACTAGACCCTGAACCAGATCCTGGACCAGATCCTGGCCTAGATCCTGGACCAGATCCTGGACCTGATCCTGGACTAGACCCTGAACCAGATCCTGGACCAGATCCTGGCCTAGATCCTGGACTAGATCCTGGACCAGATCCTGGACTAGACCCTGAACCAGATCCTGGACCAGATCCTGGACCAGATCCTGGGCTAGACCCTGAACCAGATCCTGGACCAGATCCTGGCCTAGATCCTGGACCAGATCCTGGACCTGATCCTGGACTAGACCCTGAACCAGATCCTGGACCAGATCCTGGCCTAGATCCTGGACTAGATCCTGGAACAGATCCTGGCCTAGATCCTGGACTCCTGGCCTAGATCCTGGACTAGATCCTGGACCAGATCCTGGACCTGATCCTGGACTAGACCCTGAACCAGATCCTGGACCAGATCCTGGCCTAGATCCTGGACTAGATCCTGGACCAGATCCTGGCCTAGATCCTGGACTCCTGGCCTAGATCCTGGACTAGATCCTGGACCAGATCCTGGACCAGATCCTGGCCTAGATGCTGGACCAGATCCTGGACCAGATCCTGGCCTAGATCCTGGACTAGATCCTGGACCAGATCCTGGCCTAGATCCTGGACTAGATCCTGGACCAGATCCTGGACTAGACCCTGAACCAGATCCTGGACCAGATCCTGGACCAGATCCTGGGCTAGACCCTGAACCAGATCCTGGACCAGATCCTGGCCTAGATCCTGGACCAGATCCTGGACCAGATCCTGGACCAGATCCTGGGCTAGACCCTGAACCAGATCCTGGACCAGATCCTGGCCTAGATCCTGGACCAGATCCTGGACTAGACCCTGAACCAGATCCTGGACCAGATCCTGGCCTAGATCCTGGACTAGATCCTGGACCAGATTCTGGACTAGATCCTGGACTAGACCCTGAACCAGATCCTGGACCAGATCCTGGACTAGACCCTGAACCAGATCCTGGACCAGATCCTGGACTAGACCCTGGCCTAGATCCTGGACCAGATCCTGGACCAGGTTCCGGACAAGACCCTGGACCAGATCCTGGGCTCTTAAAGAATGTGCTAGAAAAATCAGCACGACCTGAATGGGATCTGTGATTACACAGTGATACTTGATTGGTGTCTGTGTGCTGTTGATGGCGAGTGGCATGGTGGCCAGTGCTCATCCACCGCAGCTGCGGGACAGAGGAGTGCGGATCCCTGAGTGGCAGCGAGGTGGTGACGGGGGGCATGGCTAAGGTACGTAGTGACCCCACATTCTATCCCTGCCACTGCTGTGCACATTTGCAGTTTTTAAGAAAATAAAAAGTTAAAAACTCTAGTACTAAAAATCAGAGAAGCTTTCAAAAATAAAGATAAATACAGATCAAAAAGGAAGATGTGAGAAACCGGTGCGAATACGTCAATAATGGATTAAACTCGCCGGTGGAAAGACGGGAGTCATTACAGGAGGTTATTTACACCCAGACACACGTTATTCACCGCAGATATATCGGAAGCGTAGAGGCACAGAAACAATGAAGAATAGACAATGAAGAATAGAAAAACATATCATGAACACATTAATCAAAAGAAATTTGGCACAGACCGACTGACGACAGATACCACGTGGGGTGGAGAAGTCACGTCATAGCACTGACAGCTTCATTTTACCAAGAGGAGACGGCGATTCTTAACCTGCAGCCTGAAAACTACAGCCAGAGAATACAGAAGACAAACATTCACAGACCTGCAGGGAGGAATCTCCAAATCCAGTGACGCGGCGTAAGACTTCACCTTATTTCCTTCATTCCGTGACTGGCCAGACTGACCACACACGGCAAAGATGCAGACACTCTGAGCTAGCAAGTCAACGAGCTCGACTCACGGACGCCGACAGAGGGGTCCACGCACGTGGCTCACACGGCGTGCCCCTTTCTCAAGCACACGTGGGACACCTGCAGAGATGGCATTCTCTAAGCCTTACATAAAGCAAGTCTTAACAAATTTCACAGAACCAGCATCACATAAAAGAAATTTTCTGAACGAAATGCAGTAGAATTAAAAAAAAAAAAAAAAAGCACACTTAAAATGCTCATGGGTTAAAAAACTTTTACAATTCACTTCTTAATAGCTCTTGGGTCAAAGAAAAACTCGTATAGTGATCATACGTCACACTGAGCACTGATGAAAATACACGGGGTCGTAGCGTGTGAGGTGCAGGAAACACAGGCTGCGGCTCGGAGTTCTAGAAAGTGCCAGGCTGGAGCTTCAGGCCTTGGCAGCGAGAAGAAGGGGCTCAGAAAGCCCCACCGCGAACCCCAACCAGCACGAAGCAGAACGACAAGGCACAGACGCTAATGAAAAAGACAAACGTCTAGAAAGACTGATCAGGGCGAGAAGTCACTGGACGAATAAGACTGGGACTGAGTGGGCACAGGACACGGAGTGGGGATCGCGCAGAGGCGAGGGAACACTATGAACACACTTGCAGCCTTGCGGTCTGAAGGGGGGAGATGGATGAATCCCCGGAAAAATACCATTTACCCAAAGCGACTCCAGAACAAGAGCGAACGCAAGCAGTCTTACATATGCTGTGAGCACAGAATATCTGGTACATAACAGAGGAAAAAGAGTGATCCCTGACTCGTTATGTGAGGCTGATATAAAACCGATACCAAAATCAGACAAGATCAGAGAAGTCAGGACAGGTAGAGGCCGAGACAGGTGCCAAAACTCTAAATAAAATAGGACCACACAAGACGCTTCCATGACCGTGAACCAGCCGCAGTGAATTAGAGAGGCTCAGTGCCAGACGTGTGTGCATGTGTCGCTCACACTAACCGAGTGAAGGAGAAAACTGAACCATCTCAATGGATCGAAAGCATATTAGATGAAAATCAACAGCCGTCTAGGATTTAAAACAAACGACCACCCAAAACTTTCGAACCCTTGGCAAACTTCCTCGATCTGACCGGAGTATCTACAATAAATGTACAATTTCTTCCCTTCGTGGGGGAGGACCGGAACCACGGGGCCTTCCCCCTGGGCCAGCACTACCCCCACCCCCCCACGCAGGACCCGGGAGGGCAGCCAGCGAGGTCACTACGCCAAGAACGGACATACAACTGGGTCATCGGCAATGACAGGATTATCCCGAAGCCTCAAGAGAGGCGCCAGAAATGCTGAGCCCCTGGTGTGGGGCTGGCTGGCGCTCAGTTTATGGGATGACACACATCCGTGCACACAGGCAACACGCTGCCACGTGGGCCATTCAGGGAAACAAACAAAAATATACGTTTAGGAATCAATCTGAAAAAAGATCCGAAAGCTATACGCGGAGAGATTCATCGTCTAAATGTACGTAACAGCGTTGAAGAAGATAGGAATACATGGAGAGGTACCTACGTTCACAGACAGGCATACCCAGCGTCGTGAAATGTTCGAGTTTGCCAGATAATCTCGAGTCAGCGCAACGGCAGTGACACTACCAACTGGGTGACTGACGGAAGCGGACGAGGCGGACACGGAGGGCGTCTTACATGCGGTGCAGGGCCACTGAACAGCCGGGGGAGGAATGTGAACGCACAAGTGCCAAGTCCTTAGAAGAAAACAAAGGAGAAAGTCTTCCAGACTCGGGACATGGGGAGTCCACAAGCACGCACAAAATCGGGGGGTCTTCAAGAGACCCCACGAGGGACGGGGCAGGAAAAGCACAGCGGGAGACGCTATTTGCAACACGTGCGGACCAAGTGGCATCCAGACAGAACACACACTCGCCCATATGTGTGTGTGTATATGTTCCACAAGCCATTAAATGGGGAAAAAACAAACAATCCAATTCTTAAAATGGGCAAAAGGCATGAACAGACTTTTCACAGCAAAGGAAACACAAATATAAACATATGAAAAATTCCAACCTCGTTAGTAATCAGAGAAATGCAAATGAGGACCACAATTAGATACTATTTCACACCCACCGCATTGGCAAAAATTAAAGATTCTGACAATGTCAAATAGCACAGAGGCAACGCTCTCACGTCGCTGGCGAGCACAGGACAACCCACAGCCGCCCTGGAAAACCACGCGGTCTCGCCCGGTAAAGCGGAGCCTCGCGCCCCAGCACAGCCACGACCACGGACGGGGTGGCCCTGGCCCCGAGCACAGACCCAGGGAAACCCCACGCCCTGCAGCGAGGCGGACACGCGGCCTCAGGGCGGGGCTGGCCCGCTGGCAGGAGAATCACTGGCCACACCAGAGGAAGCACAGCTGTGCACGAGCCCGTGGCGCGGTCTTGGAAACGAAGTGGAATGAAAAAAGCGAGTCCTGGAAGAATACAAATGGTGCGGCTTGATTCTTATGCAGCTAAAAATAAGCAAAACCAGACAATCCGCCGTTTAGCGAGCAACACATTTTACCGACGTTGTCTGTTTGATACAAAGCTATTTTAAACTATGTGACAGCAAGGGGATCGCACGCGCAAACTTTAGGGGAGAGCTTACGTGTGGCGAGAGCAGATGGCAGGACGGGGACGCGAGGGGTAGTTTGGGCCGTCAGGTGAGGAGCGGTCAACCCAAGTTCATCATGTTACACCTTGTATCATGTTGCACTTGTGATATGTACGACCTTGTGTGAGTATCGAGTAACAGACTGGAGGGCGCCTGGGCGGCTCAGGCGGTTCAGCGTCTGACTTCCGCTCAGGTCGTGACCTCGCGGTTTGTGAGTTTGAGCCCCGCGTGGGGCTCTGTGCCGACAGCTCGGAGCCTGGAGCCTGCTTCGGACTCTGTGTCTCCCTCTCTCTCTCTCTCTCTCTCAAAAATAAACATTTTTAAAAACTTAAAAATATATAATAGATTGGAAAATATCACCAAAAATGACAATATTGAGACCTGCTAGGGCTTCCCTGATACCTCATCTCGGACCATCACAGAACCTTCCCTGTCTGTGAACGTGATTCTAAAACCCTAGGGCTCTAAGATTCTAGCAGAATTCATGGCTCTTCTCATGCAGCGATGCTGCCTGTGTGCCCAGGGGTAAGATCCTGACATCCAGCATGAGACCCCCCACCAATGTCAGGTCCCAAAGACCCATCCCATAAGGAGAAAGGTCCCAGGAGATGTGTCCGCTTGCAAGGCCACGGGGGCCCCGTCCTCGCTGGCCAGCGCCGAAGAGGGCCGTGCCTCACACACCCCCAGCCCACATCCCACAACCCCCCCCATAGCAGCCCCCCATGAGAGGCCCCCACAAACTCCCCCCTGTGCTGATGCTCGGGGGTCCCTTCTCTCGGGCTCAGCCAAAGATGCTCCAGCTGCCGTGCCCCAGCCCCAGCCTGACCCCAGAGCCAGAGTCAAGAGCCAAGAGCCAGCTTCCAAACCTTTGCCCACTGCCTGCCCGGCATGCCCCCCGCCCCCTTCCCCTGCCATCTCTGGGCACAGTCCTGGCTCCTTCCTTCATCCTCAGAAGAGGAAGACAGCCAGGCCCTTGGCCTGGGGTTGAGCAGACAGGGTCCCAGCCGAGTGTAGTTCGGGGAAAGCCCCTTAGCTGTGCTGAGTGTTGGCCCTGTCCTTGCACAGACTGAGGATTCCGTGAGATGCCGTCTACACAAGGCAGAAGCTGGTTGATTCTCCACCCCCTCCACCTGCTGGGGACCACCACACTCCTCTTCCTGAGCAGTTTCTGCCAACCTGTGGAGCACCTGACACGTGCCAGCATGCCCTGGGCTGTTGGGCACGGGCTGAGTGAGGATATCACAAAGGCTGCTGCCCACAGTGGCCACAGCGTGCCGTCATCCACGTGCCCATCAAGCCCTCACGGATTCAACAACTGTACATTTGTGCCCACGAGTGCCAGGAGTGGCCACAGCCACACAGCGCCCCGCACGCACAGCTCTCCTCCTCGACCGGCACACACTCAGCCCTGGGTCCACTACACCCGCAAAGCCCCGAGCCTGGGCGCCCAAGGGAGGAGGGAGGGGCAGGAAGTGGGGGCTCCTCCAGGGCCCTGAGGCCCCACCTGGACCAGAGGTGGAAGCTGAGACCTGACAGCAGGCTGAGGCCCTGTGCCAGGCGAGTCCTCTGTCGGGGCTGGACTGAGCAGCGGGGGAGGGCTGAGGAGAGCAGGGCCCGCAGGGGTGGTGTGAGGAGAGCAAGGTCCAAACGTGGAGGGTTGCCAAGGTGAGTAGGGGGGACAGGATGGCACTGGGGCCCCTCCCTGGCACAGGGGCAGTCTGCTACTAGGAACTCACCCCAGAGAACTGAGTCCGGGAGCGGAGGAGCAGCGGGTGAGTTTCCCAGACCCCCAAGGTGGGCGGGGCCTAGCAGAGGGGAGCGGAGGAAGGGCCGATGAAAGCCAGGGGGGCGGGGGCACAGCGGAGAGGGGGGGCAATTCTGGGGATGTGGAGGGTGCATTCTGTTCCGTGATGCCCACCGCCCTCCGCTGCCTCCCCAGGGCAGGGGGACCACCCCTGGAAACTCCGCTCAGCGCACCCGAGCAGGAGTCCCCGGCTTCCTCCACGAAGACCCTGCAAAGCCACGGCGGGCTCTTCCTCCACTCTGGTCTCTCCACCCGGAGCCCGGCGACGTCTAGGAGGGCGCTGCCCCGCCAGCCTGGGCCCCTGAGTCAGAAGCACAGAAGCAAAGCCACCACCAACCCGCCGTGGACGTGTAAAAACCAGGAGAAACCAGCCACGAGACTTGGGATCCTTCGTGACCACGGCCACACAGCCGACTGAGGCCAGGAGGCGCGTGAGAAGCTCCGATCAATGGAAGGGCTGTCGGCAAATCCTGCCACTAACCTGCTGTGTGACTCTGGGGCCCTTGCTCCCTTCCTCAAGGTGGACAGGGAGGCTCTGGTGGCCACCAGCCGTAGGGACCGCGGGTGGCACGGTGGCAGCTCGGCTGGGGGTGCGCCGGTCACATACGGAGGTTGGGCTGGAGGAGGGGGGGCAGCCACGCGTCACAGCCTCGTCAGCGAGCGGGAAAGCCTGCTCTCCGATGAAAGCGTGTGCGGCTGTCTCTCAGTCCTGGGACCACAGGCGTCCCTGTGCTTTCGTTTTTTCCTTCAGAGCCTCTTCATCTGTCTCGCCGATAGTGCCATTAACCAGTGCTCGCTGGCGTTCCCGAAGCAGCCAGTACGGAGGGGTGGAGAACACAGTCCACGCAGCCCGGGAACGCACAGACCGGATGGCCGCCCGGCACCCCTGACCTCACCGCGTGCAGGGGCAGGCGACCCGAGGGGTCAGGTGGAGAAGGGCAGAGCCCCACACACAGACGGCCTCCCCGGCTGTCCCCTCCCGTGTCGCTCGCACAGTGACGAAGGCACACCACTGCTCCCCGAGGCCGGGGTCTGCACCTGGGCAAGGAGGGCACGGGGACCCTGCACGACTCAGTGGCCCAGCCTCGCCTCTGCCTCCGGAGGGAAAGGGGGCTGTCCGTGGTGCTGTCGCTCAAGCCCGAAACTCCCTCCGTGGACCAGAGAGCCCATTTACAGGGTGGGAATACTGAGGGGTGGATGACCCCAAGTCATCTGTAATCAGATGCACACCTCCCACCCCACGCACTTTGGGCACATCCTTGTTCTCCAGACTCTGATCCCCTGTTCACTGGGTCCTCATCCCGAGAAGCCCACTCCGGGGGCTTCTCTCGGAGCTGCGGCTCCACGAGACATGGCCACGGCTCATCAGGGGAGCAGGTCACGTCCTGTGGTAACTTCTTGGCGGGCCGGGCACCGTGTTCTATCACAGAGCACGCGTTTTGAGAGAGAGCTTGTTTGACGTCTGAGCGATTTATTTGGTTTAATTTTGTTCTTCTCCCTTTCTGCTGTCAAGAGGTAAACAGACACACTGCTTCATCTTCCGAACGTGGGCCAGATTAATAATGCATTGGAGCAGGCGGGAAGAAGGCCAGGCAGGGCCACCGGCCAGCTGTGTGACCCAGGCTAAGTCACTGTGCCTCCCGGGGCCTCTTCTCTTCAGATGTAGCTCGGGGCTGGGACCTGGCCTGGCCCTGAGTTCAAGGTGGTGCTGGCGGTGGCTGTGTTCAGTGCGAGAAGAGGCACCCGCGTGTGCTGAGCTCCCGGCAGGCAGTCACCTGCATGGTGTCACTCGAGTCCCCCAGACCTGGGAAGGAGACGTTCCAGATGAGGAGGGACGGCTCAGAGACGGTGGTTTCAAAGTCCCGCAGCAAGTAACTAACACAGCCAGGACGCAGGCCCGGACACTGCCAACCTTTGTGTCTTCCGCGACCCTGAGCTGGTGGGGACAGCGAGGCGCCCCGGTTTACCGATGGCCGTCACCGCCCTCATCATTCCTGTCTGCAGTGGCTTGGAGGCAGGCCTGGGGTGGCCTCGGCACAGAGTCCCCATCCTGGCTCCTCCTTGCGCCGGGCAGGTCCCCTAACCTCCCTGCGCCTTGGCTGTTTCATCTGTGTGATGGGCATGTCACTTCCTGCCCTGTCTCCGGCCTAGGACAGGTGTGAGGCCGGGCTGAGTGACGAGGGGACAGGCTAGCTCTTTGTCAGGTCCTGCCCAGGTACGAGGACATGCAGAGGAGCACACAAGGCCCCCTCCCCTGTCCTGCACTCCGGAGGATGGCAATTCTGTGGCTCACACGCATGAGTGGCCTCAGACCAGACACAGCTCCCCCTCAGGGGGCATTTTAGGGAGACTGGACGGGGCAGGCCGTGCTGACGAGGAACAGGCTCAGTGGCGGGAGGGGCTCTGAAGCCACACGACCAGGCCCCGCCCAGCCAGGGCTGGGCGTGACCTTTCTCGGTGACGCAGCAGGGACGGCGGGGGCCACACTAACAGCGGGGCTGGTGAGAGGGCAGGAGGTGGCCTGCTGCTCATTCCTGCCGCCTCCAGCCCCTTTCAGACGCCAGGCTGGACTGGGAGGGGGGGTGTGGGAAGAGCAGAGCCCTTTCCAGAAGACAGGAATGATTTCACGCAGGTATTCCCAGCTTGTTGCTGAGAGCAACACAACTCTGTGTCTCCTTTCCCTCTTTGCTGGCAGAAAGCACAGTGGAGCCGTGGGCCCTGGTCCCGTGGGCCTGGCAGCATGGAGGTGCTCCAATGAAATCAAACCTGTGTCTGTCTGTCTGCACAAGGCAGGGCTCTGCCAGCTGGACTCAGCCGCCTCCAAGACTCGGGCTGCACTGGCTTCTCCGGCGGCCACCTGGCACACGGGCCCTCCCTTCCTCCATGGCTCCCTCAGCCGAGCTGCCCAGCCAACCCCCTTCGGCCCCGAAGGAAGCTGCCTGTCCCGTCAAGCCCACTCCAGACTCCAAGTACACCAAACAGTCCCTGAGCTTCCAGAAAGTTCAGAACACCTCTCTGTGCACGGTGGGTGGGAGTGAGGGCTGCCCCCTGGGGCCGCTGCACCCGTGGTTCTCCCCGGGCCACCGTTCTGTGGCTCTTCCCTCATACCGGTCCTTCCTGCCTTTCTGGCTCTGCCAGAAGTGTTTAGGGACCTGGGAGAGCCTGGCCATCAGAGAGACCTAGATTCCAATCCTGCTCCATCACCTCCCAGGTGCACGATTCGAGGCAAATGCGAGCCTTCTCGGGTTTCAGTCCATATCTACAAACTGGGCAGACAGCAGCCAATCGTGGACGGCACGTCGGCCCAAGAGTGGGATAAGGGACCGGACCATACCCGGGGAGCTCTCAGTGCCCCATGCCCTCTACCACCCGGCAGTGCCCCAGGGGGAGCTCCGAGAAGGCCAAGTGGGGCCCTCTGGCAGGTCTTGTACCCTCACTCTGCACTCAGCCCCATGCCGACCCCCAGAATGGCAGCGAGAGACAAGATTGGGCCCTCCCTCCAGGAGCCGGAGGCCAGCTGGGAGGCAGGTCCCTCGGGTGTAATGAAGACAGTGGGGTGGGGGCTCTGACGTACTGAGGAAGTCACAGGGCCCTGCAGCCCACAGAGAAGACAGGACAGGGTGTGGTCCTGGGTGCCAGGCCATGTGGCCACAGCCTCTCCTATGCTCCCACCTGCCTGGCGTGGCTCTTTTCCAGGGGCTCTGGAAAAGGTCAGCCATGGTCCCCACTAACAGGAGAGGTGGCCATGGAGAGAAGCTGAATAGTGGGGCTCTTACGGACAGAGGCCTCCAGTGCTGAGAGAGTAGGGACACAGGGTGGGGTAGGGACACAGGTTGGGACACCGGCTCCACACTAGGGAGGCATCTCAAAGACACAGATGCCTTTCTTCTCCACTATCCCAGTGCTCTGAGCCATGCCTGGGAAGAGGACCCATCATCACCACCATCACTGTCATCAGAACAAGTCACTGTGCCAAGTGCCTCGCATGCAACCCTCTGAGGCATTACTGATGTGTATTTTACAGAAAAGAAACACGAGAAGTGGAGAGATTAAGCAATTGCTTGTGGTCAGACACAAGCAGCCATTCACAGAACTGGGATTAGAACCCACGTTAAGTAAACAGCACTAGCTGGCCCTAAGCAGCACAGCTTCTGGAGAAGGGGTTCTTGCTGTGAAGGAGGCAAGAGGCTGGGCTGACTCTGGGCCTCTAGAACATGGTTGCTCTGGGCCACAGGTACTGGAAGGAAAACGGGTTCATTTGCATATAATTTGCATACAGCTGCTGAAAATAAGCCCAGATTCCCGGTCCCTTAAAAACTGCATTGTTTCCGTCTTGAATGGGACCTTCCCACGCATACACCCACCCCCAATCACCCCGCTGTGGGGTGGCGTCCCCTCGTCACCCCTTTCAAGGAGGCAATTCCCCACTTGGGGGTGACCTTAGACACAGAACCCCTCACTCTGGAGGACCTAGGCCTTCCCACGGCCCTCCCAGCTGAAGCCTGCAAAGCTGGCCCAGGGCAGGGTGGGAGGCCGACTTCTCCTGCAGCAGAGAGGCCGAGCAGGTCCGCTTGGCGTGGGCACGGGTTCTTTGTGAGCCTGTCACATCCTTGACAGCCAGCCTCGTGCATCTGAACACCGGAGCTGGGCAGGAGGCCAGGTGCTTCTCCAGGGGCAGGCTGGTAGCTACCCGCCCAGCCCAGAGCCTCGGGGCGCTCCTCCCTCCTCCCCGGCCACCCACCGTCTTCCAGGCCCGGCCCTCCCACCTGCCTGCCCTGTGGCCAGGGCTCAGGGACGCTGAGCAGCTTCCCTGCAGACCCAGTCCTCCTCCGGAGCTCAATCTGGGACCTGGAGCTGCCGGGCTAGCCAGAAGCTGGGCTAGAAGGGGCCCCCGGAGGCTGGCCCCCCAAGTGAGAATCCAGAGGCACTTGTGGATCGGTCTGGGCCTCTCTGGAGATCCACCCTAGACAAGGGTCTGTCTGGTAAGCGGCCTGGGTGGGTCGTCCTCCTTGCACGGTGGGGTGGACAGCTCAGAGGCTGGGGGCCGGGCCCCGGGCCCGCTGCTCTTCCCCGCCCCCCACCCAGCTCCCTGCATCCCCATCAGCCCTCAGCCGCTTCCTGCAGAGCTGGCCAGCTCCTGGAGAAGCCACATCCGGAAAATGGGCCACTTCTTCCTCTGTGCTCCTATCACCACCACCCCAGAAGGCAAGTGTGCTCAGGTGCACACACACCGGCGTGCACCATGCCTGTGTGCGCGCGCGCACACACACACACACACACACACACACACACACACACACACGCTCGCCGGCGCCCCCAGGGCATGCCCGTGCCTGTCTCCCCCGGGGCTGTGGGCAGGTGCTCCCTGAGCGCTGAGTCTGGGACAAGTCTCCACCTCTCCGGCCTCAGGTTTCTCACCTGTGCGATGGGGTGACAGGCTTCTCGCCTCATGGGGTCGCTGTGAGGACCCAAGTCTGAGTTCCCCCACCCTAGGGGGTAGGCCTTTCCAGCTCTAAGATCCCGCTGGTGTCTCAAAGCAGTTGCATTCCCCTCCTCTGGGAGGCCTTTCCCAATGAACCTAAGCCATGCTGACTTATCCTCCACCTTTGTCCGGCCCACAGTGCTGGCATTTAATTAGCCACTCTCTCTGGCAGTTTCTCCTGGGCCTCAAGGACACCCCTGACCCTGGCCCATAAAATAGGAACACGGTGGCCAGGCTGGCCAGCCGCCTCAAGTCGCCCTCCCACAGCCTGTTGGCCGGCGTCCTGCTGACCCTCCCAGCACCCAAAATGCACGCCCACTTTCTTGACCGGCCAGGCAAGAACACGGAGTGGGGTCGGCACACGGGGTTCCACAGCCCCGCCCCAGGGCCAGCCCTGTTCTCCATCTGGGCAGATCAAGAAAGGGTAAGGCAGCCCCTGCCGGGGAGGGGCTGGACGGCTGCGTCAGGCTCGGGGGGAGCCCCCTGCAGGAGCTCCCTGCAGCCCGGAGCAGCCCGGAGGCCTGGCCCCAGGACCCGCACCCGTCGCCCCGCGTGCCTTAAGGCTCTACAGGCCCCAACCCCAGGATACCCCCACTGCCAGCCCAGAGACCAGACCTGTCACCCAGCGTCCCCGACATCCTGGGCGTCGAACAGCAGGCTCAGAGGAGTGGGACCACCCCAGAGTCACGATGGAGCGGGGCTGTGGCAGTGCCGGCCCTGAACTCAGGCCTGCCGGATCTGAAGCTGCTCCGAGTGGCCGAGGACAGTGGGACAGGTAGGTGGGGGGCTGAGTCAGGTGCAGGGCCCTGTCAGGAGCTCATCTCCCAGGGGGCTCTGGGGCAGAGTGCCCGGCTGCTTCACACTGATGAAGGAAGGAGAGCATCCCCCTCCCTCGCTGGGCCCCCCTGGCCTGTCTTCCACCCCAGCCCCGCCCTGCAGGTGGGAGGGGGTCTGCGGCTCTGGCCCCCGGGTGCTGCACGCAGGGCATTTATTAAACACTGAGCGGATTGATCTAAATCTTGGCCAAGGGTTGTTTTCCTGCACGGCGCTCATCCAGAGCAGGGCCGGTGGGTCTCCACACAGCCGCTGCAGACGGGAAGGGCAAGGCCCTGGGGCCCAAGTGCACACAGGGTCACCCTCTGACCGCCCCCCTACGTTCCCACCAGCTGTCTGGAACACAGTTCGCGTGTACATTTCTCAGCAGACGGAGGAGAGAATCTGTAACAATCTGATCACGAAAATGAGATTGTTCCCTGCACCCAGGGACATCGCACACACTTGGGCCCTCACAAAATCAAATTGCTGCTTATTTAACCTGCTCAGTCTCCAAATGAAAAGGCAGCCGCAACCCCCGTAGGTACACACTCCCCTCCCCCCACAGCAGGCTTCAACAGGCCCGGCCAGGGGCAGCGGGGTCTCTGGGCAGTGGTGCTGAAAATGCCCCGTCACCAAGAATGCCAGGAAAAGAGTGCCCAAAGCCTCCTCTGGGTGCTGGCTGGTGGCCAGGAAGCCAGCTGGCCTTCAGGAGCGGGAGAGGGGCTCCACCCACCCAACCCAGGCCCAGGGATGACCCCTTCCTCGGGCCTGGACAGCTTGAGCCCAGAACCTGACAGCTGGCAGGCACCCAGCAAAAGTATCTGAGATGCTGACCAGATCCAAACCTCTAATTTTACAGAGAGGAAAATGGAAAAGGTCAAGTCATGATCAGGGGACAAGCAGCCCAGAGCCTGAGCACCAGGGAAGGTCAACTGACTCTAGAAGGAAGGAAGGAGGGAGGAGGGGAGTGGAGGGGAGAGAGGAGGAAAGGGGGGGGGAAGGGGGGATAAAGGAACAGAGGAGGGGAGGGGAGGGGAGGGAGGAGGGAGGAGGGGAGAAGGGAGAAAGAGGAGGGAGGAGGGGAGAAGGGAGAGGGAGGAGGGGAGGGGAGGGGAGGGGAGGACTCCAGGCCTGACCTCACAGGACCTTCATGTGCCTCCTCACCTCACTGCCCAATGCACCAGGCCCAGCCTTGCCTCCTGGGGGGGGGGGGGGGCGGGCACCTGTGAAGTCCCACCCCCACCAATTCCTGCACGACGTGCTTTTACTGAGCACCTACTGCATGCTAAGCACTGTCCTAGGCACCAGGCAGGGACGCAGCCAGAGCCCTGCCTCGCAGAGCCAGTGTCATACTTGGGAGAGACGGTGCCCCAGCAGACAAGTTGGCACAGGGTCAGCACGGGGGTGCCAGCCGCAGGGGATGAACCCGGGGGATCCTCTCCGATAGGAAAGCAAAGGGGAGGGCGACCGGGGAGGAAAGGAGACCCACACTGGTTGAGCACCTGCCCTGGGCCAAGATGGACATTCACCACTTCCTGCTGCCAGTCGGGGCCGGTTATTCGGTTCCCACGGGTCAGGCAGCTGGGCTCGTGGGCAGAGGGCCAGGCAAGGGGCCGCAGGGCGACAGTCAGTCAGTGTGCAGCACACAGGTATTGTCGTCAGCCCTGGTCCTTGCAGCAAAGACCCCTATGCGTGCAGGTAGGTGTGTGTGTGTGTGTGTGTGCGCGTGCACGAGTGTGCACGTGCATGCATACATGTGTGAACACGTGTGTATCCTACTGCACCTCAAGCTCTGGAAAGGTCGGTCAGGGACACAGTGTGGCTGGCTGATGCTTTACTTGGGATTGCCGCGTCTACGGTCCTGGGACAGGCGGGCCCACCGTGCTCCTTTGCCGTGTGGCCATCTCTGATTTGACCCTGTATCACGAATTTGGAATTCCCCTCTCTCTGCTCTCTAGAAAAGTCTGTAGAGGCCAGACCTCTTCCCTGGAGGTCGGAGGAGCATACTTGAGAGGTCACATGGGCCCAGTGCTCTCCGCGGCAGCCGCTGGGGGCCCTGTGCCTGGTCTGTGGCGGCCCAGCGCTTCTCCAGGAATCGGCCTGTTTGATTTCTAAGTTTCTAGCTAGGGTGGCATAAATTGTTCACAGAATTCTTATTTTGGAATTTCTGCTCTTTTCCTCCTGCATCAATCTTATCAGTGGCTTGTCTATTTTCACGGTGTTCCCGAACAATCTGCTTTTGGCTTTGTGGAGACTCTATTATGACTCACTGAACATGCCCGTCTCTACGCGGTTCTCCCTTCTAACTCTCTGGTTTTTTTCTGTGGTTCTTTTACTTAATCTCTTTAATATCTTCACACAGTAATGTTCAGCCTCTTCCTGGTTCGTGGTCGAGGCGTTTCGGGCCAGCAATCTCTGAAGCGTCCGGCAGACTAGGACATAGCACGCTTCATCGTTACTCGCTCACGTCTTTCTCACACACCCATTGACGGTTTCTTCTTTGACCTGAGTTACTTAGAACTCTTCTTAAATTTCCATACAAAAAAAAAAAACGTATTTTTTAAGTTACTTACATCTAAAGATTGCATTTCTCCAACTGCATTTTCTAAAAGTCGCTGTTCTATGCAGTACTGGCTCTGGCTCTGCAGTCTATTGACCCTTTATATCTAATTTGTGGTCGAAGCGTGCACAGGTCCCAGGCGTACTGGAGAAGGGCCACGTGTGCTCACTGGTGCAGTTCAGTGAGTGTCGGCAAGTGGAACCCTGTCTGTCTGCTAACTTCCTGTGCGTGAGCCCCGCGTGCGGCTGGAGCCTCCAGGACGCTGGGCTCCCTCTGGGGAGGGAAGGCCGTGACTTACCTCATTTTGAGCTGTTCTATTAGGTGTATCCAGGTGTGGCGTTTTCATTTTCCTGCTGGGAGGCCACTGTTACAGGATAATTCTCTTCATCACATTTAATTCATTTACTCCTTTTCCTAGTATTTACGAACATGTGTGTGTCCTAACGTCCACTGTCTGAAGCCAACACTGCCTCCTGCAGTGTAGGCGGGGGGGGGGGGGGGGGGGGGGTGGGTTTCAGCGGGAGCAGCTACATCGTCACCTTGTCCTCTTACAAACGGCAGAGACCTTTTGCCTCCAGTCGGACGATCTTGGACATTGCCCGGGCTCTTTGAACCCACCTGCAGAAATGTGTTTCCCGGACAGGATTGCCCATTTCTCTTTTGCTGTCTTTTTTTCTCCTATATTGTTTTTGTTTCCTTGTTTTCTTCTTTTCACGTTCAAAGAGAATTTTTGTTTGCTTAATTGTATTCTTAATGCATTTTTACCGGTTTGGAAGTTAGATACCCTAACCCTCCTCTTTCAGAGGTGACCCTGGCCTCAGATCTCACACTTCTTACTAGTTCCTTCTGTGCACGTCCGGCCTGTGTGATCCTCCCAGGCGCACAGACTCTGGCCAGCACCGTGGTGACCCACACACCTCTGCCCTGCGGCGCTCGGGCTCCCTCGGGCAGCCCCCCGCAGCCACGCCCAGCCACCTCGGCTCCCCTTCCGCCACGCATCGCCACAGCGCGGCTGTGGTCAGGTTCCCCTCCCTAAGAGGCGAAAAGCAACCTCAAGGCAACCTTGCTCTTTGCTTACTTGACAACATCCGTCACGACCTTGTAACATGAGATCACTGAATCAGACTACACGTTTGCGTGTTACCACATATGGGAGTCAAAGAAGTAGAAGATATAGAGAAAACCATGCCACACGGCGTTCGGGGCTCAGTTCTTTGGGTACGAACCCAACTGAGTGGTGCCGGCAAGAATAAAGTTGCTTCCAGAAAGAAAAGCCTCAGTGTCACGACTCTCTGTGCGAGACTCCTGCTGCACAGCCACTTGGCGAGCGTTCTGTACAGGGACACATGCGGCACATGACCCCCAGGCCTGGCTGGTGGGCTCAGAGCCCGCAGGCTACTCGTCCTCCTTCACCGCTGGGCAGCCCTCCACGGCGTGGACACGCCGCAGTTCCCATCTACCACGGAAGGACACCTTGGCTCTGTCCGGCTTGGGACTCTTGCAAATGCAGGTGCTGCGAACATGTGTGTGCAGGTTTTGCTGTGAATGTGACTCTCTGCTTCTCTAGGATAAATGCAACTGGTGTCAGTGTATTTAACTTAAGAAACTCCCAAATGGGCTTCCAGGGTGGCCGTCCCGCCGGCGGTGCACAGGCAGCCCGGGCTCCCCGCGTCTGGGCGTCTCCTCCTTTGGCCACTCGGGCAGGCGGCGGTGGGAGCTCCTGACGTGCCAATTTGCATTTCTCCAACAGCTAGTGACGCTCCGACGCCATCTATGCATCTTCTTTGGTAAATTTCTGCTCAAATCTTTTGCCCATTTTCTTACTGCTGAATTCAGAGAACTCTTTATATATGCAGGATACAAGTCCTCTGTCAGATGCGTGACTTGCAAATATTTTCTCTCCGTGAGTAACTTGTGTTCCCAACCTCTGAACAGGGATTTTTGCAGAGGGTAAGTTTTTAACTTTGATGAAGGAACCCTTGAGTTTTTACCAAGTGTAACTATTAACAGAAGCTAAAATTAACCAACATTTAACTTCCCTGCAAATAACAGATGGGATTAACCATTCGTCCCAACCGACATACCAGCTTTGTCCGACTGTTGGCCTGTGCTTTCTAAAAATGCAACCCGCGAAATAGACGCTATTGTCACAATTATTATTTTATCGCAGAATAACTATTATTTCACACACCCATTTGTTGGACCCGCCTCCATATTCACCTGTGTTACAGACCTTCCAGCTTTGCTCCCTCCTTCCTGCAGTCCATCCTTCAGAAACCCCTCAGGGGGAAGTCTCCTGGTGGTGAGCCCTCCAAGTTCCCACGTGTGTGGAAACATCTGCATTTTGCTCCTGAAGGACCGTTTTGTTGGAAACACAACGTTACATTGACGGTTTGCTCAGTGCTCTGTCAGCCTCCCTCCCGGTTCCGCAGTTGCCCTAATTGCCGATGTTGATGTAAAACAGGCAGTGAGTCAGGCTCTTCCCTTCTCTTTGCTGCGACGAGATCCCTTCCCTGGGACCCTGATGTCCAAGCTTCTCCCCGAAGGCCTGCCGCCCGCGTCCCTCCGCCTCCCCCATCCTGGATGGCGGGCTGGACGAGCTCCTCTCTTCGCCGCTGCTGACTCACAGCCCTAACACTGTAGCATTTCCAGGGCTCCCTTCATCTGTTGTTTGGCACTTTCTACGACCAGACACCCAGACACGCAGCCTCCGTGAACTTCTTCATGACTTAAAGTTGCACTTGATTTTCCAGACACACTGGGTCACTTCTGATAATCTCTCATTATTCACTGTTGTGATTCCATCTTATTTGAAAATATTTCGTAAGAACTATCTATGTTACATGCTTGATTCATTCCAACAGCTGAAGCCACTCTGAGACCTGTGTGGTCAGCTCGGCGGACAACTGACACCACGGGCTGGCGCCTGAGACCACGGATACGGGCTCCTCCCGGCCGTGGCAGCCGTGGGTCCGAGACCCAGGAGTGGGCAGGGCCAGTCCTCCTGAGGCCTGTCCCCGGCATGTGGGGGGCGTCCCTTCCCCGTGTCCTCACGTGGTCGCCCCCCCAACCCCCGTGCATGTCTGCGTCCTGGCCTCCCCTTCTTGTGGGGACACCAGCCTGGATCAGGGCCCCCAGTGCCTTCCTTTACCTCAGTCACCTCCACAAAGGCCCACCTCCGAGCACAGTCACCCTGAGGCCCTGGGGGTGGGACTCAGGTGTGGCTCCAGGGACACGGTTCGGCTCATAACGGGGCCTGTTTTGTCATTCCTGCAATTGTTGCTGTGTCCTCAGCTTTCCACTCAGCGGCCCCGTGACTCACGGGGTGACCTCCGACTGTGGGCTCACGTGGGCCTCTCGTTCTGTGCGCAGCACAGAGGCCCCACTGTCCTGTTCCCTCAATGAAGGGCCCTGGCAGGTCTGGGATCGCAGGTCAGCCAGTCCTAAACTTGTTCCCCATTCCAGCACATTAGGGCGGTGGGGGGAGGCGACGGCCGGCAGGGAGCCAGGCCAGTTACTTTGTTTATTCTTTGCAAGGCAGCAAAGCATTTTTCTTTTCCTTGAGGGAAAGACAGAGAGAGCACGCTGGAGCAGGGGAGGGGCAGAGGGAGGGAGAAAGAATCCCAAGCAGGCTCTATGCTCAGCACCATGCCAGACACGGGGCTCGACCCCACCACCTTGGGATCATGACCTGAGCCGAAATCAAGAGTCAGACACTTAACCGACAGCCACCCAGGCGCCCTGGAAGCCAAGCTTTTTAAATCATGGGTTTCCCACGTTGAACTGTTCTATACCGAGAGAGCCGTCCGGGCTGGCTAAGCTCCAAGAGCAGATGTGCCCAAAGGCCCGCATGTCCCAAGGCGACTTCAGGGCGGGACCCGGCCTCGCTGGTCTGCAGGGAGAGCCGTGAGGGGACAGGGCAAGGACCTGGGCATCACCCCTGCACCCCCAGTGCACCCCAGGCTCTCAGGTTTGCCATCTGTACAAGGGGCGCGGTCAGGTGACCCGCAGCCTCTCCGGCCTTCTGGAACACACCACGGAAGGCCCTGTGGTCAAGCCACGGACCCACAGAAACGTCTCCCGTCTCCGTCGCAGACACCTTCTGGATGCACCCAAATCGGGTGCGAGGCCGACATCCAGGACCACTCGGCTCCCCTTCCGTGCACAAGGACCCGCACTCGGGGCTGGCCGGGGCCGCTGCTCTCCCCGCATCATCGCCTGGCCTCCTCATGCATCCCTGAGTCCGGGCCGCTGTCCCCGCCATGCTCCTCCCCGGCCCTGAGTGTGCAGCACAGGGCTCCAGCCGCAGAGGTCGGAGGGCGCACGGCGGCCTCAGGACCCGGACGCCCCACCTCTCAGGCCCCAGCAGGGCGGGGTCGCTCTTCCCCAGCCTCACCCTGGACTCTCCGCCAGCCCTGCCCCTCTCACCCGCTCCCCTGGCCGCATTTCTACCCCGTCTTCAGGGCCACTCGGTCGTACCACTGGCTCCCATGGTGGGGCTGCTGGTTGCCTGTTCATCTCCCTGCCTTCAGTAACAGAACCTCCATTTGGGGCTAAAGCTATAAAGATACTTCCCAGCTTCTATTATGACTTAGTGGGGGCACCTGATTAACTTCCAGCCCATGGGAGGAGACGCAAGGAGAGGCATCCTCGGAGGGAGTGGATGTGCCTACTTATCCCTTCTCTTCATCCTGCTACCTGGGACATGAGTGCAATGGTGGGAGTCCTGCAGCCATCCTGGACCATGAGCACCGCCACGGAGTAGGGGGCCACAAGCCACGTGGGTCCTTGAGGACCACAGGGCCACCCTGCTGCGCTGGACCACTCGCCACAGAAATCTCTTCAGTAAAAGTCATAATGCTTGTTTTCTCTACAACATGCTACTCGGGGTTTCTTCCAAATACAACCAGATCCAGTTTTGACTTCCACACAGAAAACACTTACCTGATATGTATTTACTTGCTTAGTGTTGTTTCCTACAGCAGACCGTGAGCGCTGGGAGGAGAGGCCTCTGGTCTCCCTTGGTCACCTGTGCATCTTCGCACTTAGTACAGGGCCAGGCCCCAAGGGGGCTCCTGATAGACATTATGGAAGTAAGTGGGGCCAGGGCTCAGGGTCAGGGCGCAGCACATGATCAGGGTGAGGGGTCAGGTGTAACAACAGTCAGGGCTCAGCATGTGACCAGGATCGAGGACCAGCGTGTGACCAGATCAGGGCCCAGAGTGTGACTGGGGCCAGGGCTCAGTCTCCACTGGAGGTGGCAAAAGCAAGGGGCAGCAGTGCTCACGGACAGTAGGGAGGTGAATGTCAACCAGTCAGGCACGTTTCATTGGACAAGGACAGCCCATCCCTTCCACCCACAGAGAAGACCAACGGTGGCTTCGAGAGCGTGTGGAGAAGGATCCGAGGTTTGCGGAGCGGACGGAAGGCTTCGCAGGGTGGGGCCACCTGAGTAAGGCGGCCATTGACAAACGGCACCACCTGCGACTAGAGGGAGAGGAGGCTGCAAGGGCGGCCAGGCCGTGTCGCGGGGGGCAGCTGGCTGAATCGCCAGAGAGCTCTGGCTCCCTTCCGTAGACAAAGTCACCAACACACTGCTGGCTCACGGTAAAAATGGAAAACCAGAAGAGGGTCCGCCCAGTGTGCCAGTGACGTGGGTCCGGCCCCTCCTCGGTGCGGGGGCTTCCCCGCGAGCCCTGGCACCAATATGCTGTCCGGCCCATGCCGATCCTTCAGGCTTCTGCGTGAAGGATTTTATCCACAAGGGTCAGGAGAAGGAAGAAAAGGGGAGGCGGGCAGAGGGCACGAGGCCCAAGACCAGCGAGGCCCTGGGGACCCCTGCCCTCCCCTCCCGGCCCCCAACAGCCTCCCAGGCTGTGTGGCTGCAGCCCAAGCTCGGTCTGAGAGGGCCAAGGGCTGGCCCCAGCTCCCTGAGGGACCCCCTCCCCCCCGGGACCCCCCTCCCCCCCTCCCTCCCCCCCCCCCCCAGGGGCACAGGAGGTAACGGAGAGAGCAGATCTGAAAACCCAGCAAGCGCTCAGGGCTCCCTGCCGGGGCCGAACACAAAGGCACAGCCCGTACGAGGAACAGGACCGGGCTCCGTCTCATTTGCTCGCGAGCATCACCACCGGCAGGGCCTTCTCCGTTGTT
The DNA here is from genome assembly GCF_018350155.1 of Leopardus geoffroyi. NCBI lineage: Eukaryota > Metazoa > Chordata > Mammalia > Carnivora > Felidae > Leopardus > Leopardus geoffroyi. Next base: position 72,351,613 of record NC_059338.1, on the reverse strand, counting down.
ATTTTATGCTTGTGTAGGAAAAATAATTCTTTTTGCAAGAAACATCAGTAGGTACAAAATGGTATCCCGCCCCATACAGTACCAGGTGACATATATGCACACGTGTGTCTGTCAGACCACAGATCTAACACCGGGCAGGAATGACCGCAGGCTGCAAGACGGGACGTCCTGGGCAGAACCAAGAAAACCACAGGAGCCCAGCCTGCAGTGTCCCCACGTCCAGGAGGAGGAGGCTTCCGGCGGGCCCTCCGGGTCACCCTCTGGGGACCTTCCTGACACCCCGCTGAGCCACCCCTCCAGGTCTGGGGACACCGAACCCTCTATACCCCCTGTGGCCGCAGGGGGGTGCTGGCTCTGCCCTCCAAGGCACTCGGCACAGCAGGTGAGAGCGCGGGACGGAGCGGAGGCCGGGCCCCGCCAGCGCCCCTCTGCATCTTCCAGCCACAACGTCCCTGAGTAGACTTCTGTCCAGGACCACCGACCGGCCCCAGAGCCTTTCCCTGCACGAGCGTGTCCTGTGTCCTTGCCGGCTCCATCGAGGCCCCAACTCCGCCCTGCTGTCCCCCAGCCTGCCTCTCAGAAGGGCTGGGGTCCCCGCTCCTCGTGCAGCCCTCCAGGGACCAGACCCTAGACCTCCTCTTCCACCTTCAGGATCATCCCTGAGAAGACCTCCAGGCCCGGGTGGGGGGCCTGGGGGCTGCCCTGGGGGCCTCTGGTGGGCCCAGAGGCCACTCCCCCAGCAGGGGTGCCGTCCAGGACTGTGGGCGAGGCTCCCCGGGCCGGGCAGGCCTCCACCAGCTTCTCGAGGGTCCGGTTGAGGGCCTCGACGCCGTCGGCCAGCCGCTGGCTCTGCTCGGCCAGCCTCTGGAGCAGCAGGTTCTGCTGGGCCATCAGTGCACTCTGCTGCTGAGACCAGTGGGAGAGCAGGGCGCCCTGTCGCCGATGGGAGTCCAGCAGTCGCTGCTCAAACTCGGAGGCCTCCGCTGCGGGCCTCCCAGGGGTCGGGGGTGGCACAGTGGAGGGCGGGGAGGGTCCAAGGGCCCCTGGGAATGCAGCTGCAGGGGGCACCGAGGCCGGGGAGGCTGGCGGGGAGGGCGAGGAGGCAGGTGCAGGGACAGTTCCTCGTAGGTCCAGGGGGTCAGGTTCGGGCAGGCTTGGCCCATCCAGGGTCCGCAAGGGTAGCCACAGGCAGCTGGGGGCCTCGTCTTCCTCGTCCGCTGGTGAAGGGGGACAGGAAATGTCAGCCTCCAGCAGCCATGACTCTGGGGCAACACCTCAGAGGGATGGGGAGGTGACGGGTGGGGGCCCTCTGCACATGGCCCTACTTTGGTCTCCTGATGCCCCTCCATGGTGGGCAGCAGCACCCATATGAGGAAACCAGGACTCAGAGGTGAGTCTTCCTCTACTAACACTTAAGTCCATACCTCAGCCTGGCAACCGCAAAGCCTCGGTGCTTGTCCCCCATGCCGCCATTTGTCTACCCAATCTGTCCATCCCACCAATCTATCTGCCCATCAATTTCTTCATCCATCATCCATCCATCTCCTTCCTTCTTTTCATCTTTCCTTATACTCATCCACCAATCTTCCTTCCATCCATCCATCCACCCATGCCTCCGTCCGTCCATCCATTCACTATCCGTCTATCGTCCATCTACTCATCCATCTACCCATGCCTCTGTCCACGCACTCATCCATCATCCATCCTCTATCGACCCATCCATTTACCCACCCCTCTGTCTACCTATCCATCATTCATCCTCCATCCACCCATCCATTTACCCATGCCTCTATCCATCCATCCATTCACCCACCCACCCACACATCATTCATCCACCCATTCATTTACCCACACCTCTGTCCATCCGTCCATCCATCCATCCATCATCATCCTTCCTCCATCCACCCACCCACCCATTTACCCCTGCCTCTATCCGCCCATCAATCCACCACCCATCCACCCATCCATTTACCCATGGCTCCATCCATCCATCCATCCATCATCCATCCACCCATCTGTCCATCCACACCTCTGTCCATCCATCCATCCATATCCATCTTTCATCTACCCATCCATTTACCCATGCCTCTGTCCATCTGTCCATCCATCCATCCATCCATCCATCCTCCATCCACCTAGCCATTTACCTATGGCTATTCACCCATCCGTCCATCCACACCTCCATTCATCTACCCATCCATCCAGGAACCCATCCATCAACCTCTGAGTGCACTCCTCCAGCAAGTAGATGTTCCAGGAGGGTGGGAGGGTGTACATGAAGCAAAGCTTTCCCAGTGCAGCAGGAAAAGCCCTGGACATGAAATCCTACAGCCTAGGCTCCAAAATCAGCTTTTCCCCTTGAGACCCATGTGGCTTTGGGAAACCCTTTTGCTCTGGACCTTCAGTCCCCAATCTGCACCTGAAAGGTCTGGCTAAGGACTAATCCTCCCTCCTGCCTGGGTGTGGAGGTTACGTTGGTCAATGCCCCAGGGAAAACCTGACCCTGAAACGTGGGGCTATGTCACGCCCTGTCTTGGTGGATACTTCCACCCCTCCATCCAGTGGAGGTGAGAGGAAGGACATGCCTCGTGGCAGCAGCTTTGGGCCGCACCTGTCAGTCTGAGCCCCACTCACCTCACCTAGGGCACAGGGGCTCCTGAACTGCCACGGAAATGGGGTGGTGACGGCATCACCCCAGAGGACAGGGTCCGATGAGCAATGTGGGGCTGGGGTAGGGGTCTGAGCCTGATGAGGTGGCCATGGACACAGGTGGCCCCCCATGCCACCTCCACCGCCTCCTGCTGCTCCTCCTGCTCCGCTGTCACACCTTCTTTCTGGGGTCCTGGCATCTGCAGGTCCTGCTCGGATGGCCCCAGGGCATTTGTGGAGGGAGCCACCCTACTGGCCTGTTGCTTCCCTCTCAAGACGAGGCTTTCTGTTGGTGAGGGCTTCGGGCAGGCACTGCCACTCGGAAGAGTTTCCATCAGAGAGAGGCCGGGCCCTGAGCTTCTGGCAAGTCTGTGTCGCTTCATTCGCAACCTGAACCTTCTGCTCCGGAAGGCCCTGGAAGGACCAAGCCTGGTGGAGAGGCCCCAGGTGAGGGCCTGGCTGCCCTCGGTGTACCACAAGGTGGCAGGGGCCGTGGGCCGGGCAGGGAGCACCGAGCTGCTGTTCTCTTGCCTCTGCTCCCATCTTGCAGATGAGACCTTGCCACGGCCCCTGTCTTCTCCTGGTGTGGCACTGACCAGCTCCCACGTGTGACCCACCCATAGGCACCCTGACTTCAAGTCTGACGGCCATTGACGGAGAAAAGAGGAAGCCGACACAGCTTTGGCTTCCTGGAGACCCGGGGAACGAGAGCCCAGGGAACCACCCGCCCACCTCTCCCGGGAGCGCTCTGCCCTGCTCCTGCCCGCCACGGCCCACACACAGGGGTCACGTCCAGCCTGTGTGTGGCATCCTGAGCTTGCCCGGGCAGCTCCTCCTTTGGCCTCCGAGCACAGCGTCCTTGCCACCGAGACGATCCCACTTGGCCTTCGGGACGGAGCGTGTACTCTCCCAGGAAGCCATCCCTGCTCCGCTAGCCCGGGGTCCCTCTGTCGCCAGGCTGGACTATCCGCACCACCCATCCCACCCTTAGGATGTCCCCTGGTGGAGAGGCGGGCTCCATGGGGTCCATCTGTGTGTCAGAGCCCAGCGTGGAGCAGAGGGCCAGTGTGTAAGTGACGAGTGAATGGGCGCTGGCTCCCCAGCCCTCCCTCCCGGCCAGACCAAGGCCCAAGCCCGCCTGGCCTGATCAGGTGCTCACGTGGTCGCCGCGGGTCAGCACAGAGGCCCAGTGGTCTGTCCCCAAGGCCACTCTAAGCCCCGTCGCAAGCGAACACAGGTCTGATATTTGCTCTCTCTCCCTCTGAGCCACCCAACTGGTCCCAAGCCAAGCTCCACTGGCTCCAAGAAGGGAGGGTCCCTCCCAGCTTCCAGCCCGGGGCCAGGCCAAAGGCAGACCCGAAACACACAGGCACCTAGACTGCAGGTGCAGGAACAGGAGGCTCGGAGGAGCCCTCTCCACGGCCGGTTCCCTCTGGGAAGGAGGCAGACACTGCCCGACACACGTCGCCCTTCTGGGGAGAAGAGACCACAGAGCTTTCCATAGGGCACCTCGGTGAGAATGGTCCTGGGAAACCATGGGTGTGCACCCACACAGTGAGACCTCCCGGGTGGTGGGGGGGGCGCTCGCACTCTCGACCAATTCCCTCCCTGCAGCTTCCACAGAGCTAGCTGGCAAAGGCCCCGGCCGCCTGCCTTCGCGGGGGTGCAGACGGCGGGCAACCGTGCACAGTGTCCTGGGTGCAGACCCTGCTGTCCTGCCTCTCCCCTCCCGGACACCAGTCCACCTCGGCTCGGAAAAGACCCTGTGGGCGTGCCCCTCCCATGTACAGGGTAGGGCCTGGGCCTCCCAGGGAGACAGGGGACGGAGGGGGCCACGGGCCAGCCGGGCCGTCCCCTCAAACTGACTTACTTGGTGCCGGCTGGCTCCAGCCAGGAGCTCGCTGGCCGCCTCTGTGTGCGAGGACGCAGCCTCAAGGCTGGCTTCAATACTATCTGCAAATCAAGACAACAGAAGCAATTACAGAGTGGAGACCCTGAGAGTGTGACGAGGGCCAGCCCAGAGAGCCCAGGCCCAGGGGCTTGGAGCGGGGCCTGCCCTCCTGTGGCCACTAAGGCCCCGTCCTGGCTTCACCAGAGGCCAGGTGAGGAGTCCAGACTCCAGAGAAGCGGAGGCTGCAAGGCGCTGGGCCACCTGGCTGGGGCAGGCGCTGGCCGCCAGAGCCGTCAGAAGGTACCCTCGGGGCAGGGGCCACCCACTCGGGAAAGGTGGAGGCCATCCTGGAAAGAGGCCCGGCCCTGCTACTTTTCTGCGCCTTTGGGCCGTCCTCCAACTCCTGACCATGGCCCCTGCTTCTAAGAAGGGGCCAGAGCCGCCGTGAGGACGACCGTGACCGGGTCTGTGAACGCAGGTGCAGGGGGCCGGGCAGCGGCACGCGCTGGCCTCTGGCCACTTCAGCGCGGGGCTCCGGGCACGGGCCTGGTGGGGGTGTCCACGCAGCCCCTGACACGTCACACCGGCAGCAACACCTAAGCCACCGTCCCGAGGCCCAGAGCAGCCCCAGGAAACCAGAAAATTCCACTCAGCAACGCTGGCGGGAAAGAGACGGCATCATGAAAACGTGTGCCGAATTCATAACCAGACCCATCCTGAACACGCAGCCAGGCCGCGGGGACGTGCGGAGCAATGGTGAGCTGAGACGAGGACGTTCGCCCACGGTGGGAACTGGGTTGGAGTCCCAGTGAGGGATGCGGCTACACTGTTTCCTCTCCTACCACCAGGGATCCTGGTGGCGCCGGACAGAGGGAGCGTGTGACCATAGCAAGAGTCGCTCTCTCCACAGACCGGCTGCTCTCGCTGCTGGCCACTGCAAACGCCCGGAGTCCCCTCTTCCAGGAAAAGGAGACAGGCCTCCGAACTCCTGAACTTTGGTTAGGACTTCGGAGGCAGAAACAGGTAAGTTCAAGTGGCACCTCTCCCCCGGGGCACCCCGGGCACCACCTGAGCCGAGCGACGCGGGAGGCCCGAGGCCGGGGACAGAGAAGGTGCAGATGGACACAAGTGCCTCTGGGGCACAGTGGGGTCGCTCTGCGGGGGTGTCTTCCCCGGGGCTCCTTCCCCTCGGACTAAGCACAGCCCCTCCACGCGGAGCCCCACTGGAAGGAGAGGAAGGAAAGCTTGGCCCCTCCTTGCGCCGGGTCACCCCTGCTTCTCCCGCAAGTGCAGCGCCCACCCCCCAGCGTCCATCCAGGCCCCCGCCCCTGCCACGGCCCAGCTCCTATGCCAAGAAGCCACCTTGCACCCCCAGGCCATGGGCGGCAGCAGCCCCACCTGGCTCCCGCTGAGGAAAGAGGTGGGTGCACGGGGCAGGAACAGCTGCCACCACGCGCAGGAAGACAGCAGGGCCACGGCCGTGCCGGGCGCTGAGGGCCGCACTCCTAGCTGGTCTCTCCCGTGCCCGGCAACCACACGGAGCCTGGGCTGCCCCAGGACCCTGCGCTCAAGCTCCGACAAAGCCCAGGTCTGGTCTGCACCCAGCAAGGTCCTGGGGACACCGAGAGCCCAACTCTGATGGTACAATACTGCCCGGATTCACAAGTGGTCCCCACAGCTGAAGCCCAGCTCAGACCAGGAACGGGCGCACTCAGCACTCAGCCAGCAGAGCCCTCCCCAGATCACAGTTCTGCCCCTGGCCACCCGCTCACAGCCAGCTCCCTCGTCCTGAGCCCCAGGGGCAGCCAGGCAGGAATGGGGCACCCCAGTGCTCCGCTGGCCGTGAAGCACACGGCCTCTGCCTCACCTTGAAGATCCCAGGTGGGTCAAGGGCAAATTGCAGGAGCCCTGAGCTGACCCCCAGGCCCCCTGCAGGGCTGCTCAGTGGGAGCTGCCTTGCAGGGCTCTGCTGCGGAGAGCTACAGGGCATCTGGGCACCGGGCCAGGCCTCCAGGGCCCAAACAGACCCCCCATTAGCACTGCTCCCCCAAACACTGACAGAAATCAGGGGGATGCACCCCAAGGTGCAGCAGATAGCACCCTGTGGAGGCCCCACAACACTGTCAGCTGGCTGTCCTCACCCCTGTGGCCTGGACAGGGCCCCTGCAAGCCTGACCCTGCCCCAGCCCCTGGGCCAATGCTGACCCAGATGAAGGAACTGGTGGGACCTTCAGCAGCGGTCTCTGCACAACCCCCAACCCCCCGATCAGGCTTTGCAGCCACCTCCCTGCCCCATAGCTCAGCCCTGCCAGGGAGGCTGGCCCCATGCTTTCCCATTCAGTGACAATCAGCACTGTCCCAGGAGGGACACTCCCAGGAGGAGCCCAAAGCGCTAAGAGACCAGTCAGTCGGCTGTCCCCATGGGGCTGCAGGGTCTAGGGAAGGGGGCGCCTGGCTCAGCAGGGTAGACAGAGTTGTCTGGGCTGGACTGGGCCCCACCATCAGCCAGCACAGGGCACCTTCAGGAGCAACACAGCCACCAAGTTCCTGCCCTGCTCCAGGGCTGGGGACTCGGGGGGTGGGTCCGGGCACACCAGTGCCACCTCTGCCAGCACCCCCTCCAGTGGGCACACCCCGGACCCCAAAACCGGGTCTTGCTCTGCCTGTAAGGAGAGTGGGGCGCCCCCCAGAATGACAGGCTGGCCGCGATCAAGGCCAGCCCCCAGGGACGGCAGCAGGTCCACACACGTCCCCCAGCGGGTCCACCAGCAGCTCCGAAGCGGCCATCCGTCATCAGGTGCTCGTGGCCCTGTCTCTGCAGGGCTGAGTCCTGCGGTCCACTCCGCGGCCTTCAAGAGGGAGCCGTCCTGCTCCAGGCTTCATCCCCACCATGCTTCCAGCAGCGGCGTGAGAAGCGCAGGGTTTGTCTTGGCCGTGAGGAGGGGCGCAGCCCCCGAGCAGACTGACCAGGACGTGCAGAGGTGTCTTGAGGAGGAGGAACAGCAGGAGGGAGCACTGCAGGAGGCGGCACAGGAGTCCGAGGCGGCACCACTCTGGAGGCCAGAGGAGGCTGGGTGCGGCAGAAGAGCCCATCGAGCACCCTATGCTTGCCTCACCAGGCACAGAAACTTCCAGCAAAGGGGGGCCCTGTGGGCGGGCGCGCGGGCTCAGAGTGGGGCGTCAGTGTGCCTTGGGAAGCTGAGAGCCACCGGAGACCGGCCTGGCCTGGTCTGGGGGCTGAGGGGCCCTGGGGAGAAGAGCCCCCACAATGAGAGCACAGGAAGGGGTCAGAGGTCAGGGGCGGTCTCCCCTGCCCCACACCAGGAGAGTGGCACTGAGTGGGGGCAGGGAGAGGAGCGCGGCCCCTCGTCGTCTGCTCCCTGAGCCTCCAGAGGCACCTGGCTGTGCTGTGTCACGGTGGGGGCACCCCCAGAAGGGTCCCAGCTTGGGGCCAGGATGAGCCTGACTCTGAGCCCCAGCTCCTTTGCTCCCCAAGTGGGCCGGCCCCTCCCCGACCCGAGGCTCAGTTTCCCATCTGGAAGCAGAAAGGCCCCACGTGGGTGGTGGTCACGCCCACAGGCCCACAGCCCTCCCCTGAGCGTCCTACTCCCCAGAAGCCTGGGCACGGGGGTGGGGGGGCAGGCCCGGGGCGGGGGTGGGGGGCACTTACTTGGCAGGGGCTCGGCAGCCTGGCCCTCGCCTAGGGGGGCTGGGGCCGAGAAGGTCTCGGCCACCATGCGCTCGACAGGGGTGAGGACAAGGCCGGGGGCCCGCGGGCGCTCCGCCAGCTTCTTGCGCACCGCCCCTCGCAGGTCCCTCCACTTGTGCTTGAGGTCGCCCAGGTCCCTCCGGCAGTAGCCCAGAGCGTTCACGGCCTGCAGGATCTTGCTCCACACCCGGTGCTTCCGGGAGGGCGTGCCCCGCAGCGCCCCGAACAGCAGCGGGTAGTGGCGGGCCACCCTCTGCACCAGCACCTCCGTCTCCTGGGGGCTGAAGTTGGGCTTGCGCGTCTTGGTGCGGGAGTGAGGGCCCGGCCGCAGGGGCGCCACGGCTGGCTCGGGGCTGGAGCTCTGCCGGCACGTGGCCCTGCCGCTGCTGGACCCTGGAAAGGCACCAGAGGCTGAAGGAGCAGGCGGGCCGGGAACAGCAGAGCGCCGCCCGGCTCACAACCCCAGGCGTGCGCTGTGTCCACAGGAGCGCACACGGGCCCCTGCCCGTCATCCATCGTGGTGGGATCACCCACATCAGCACGCGGCGGGATGCCGAAGTCCCAGCTACTCCGGTCCCCAGGCCCGGACCACAGTTGCCACAGGTCAGCCCTTGCCTGTGCCTCTCCCCTTCCCCGCCTGGAGACGGCCCCTCCCGATCAGCCCGTCACGGGGACTGAGTGACCATCTGGGTGACATGTGGGTATCCATCTGGAGTGGACACGCACTCTGCATGCCCAGAGACAGCCAGCCAGAGGTGGAACCAGCTGCAGCAGCTGTGCTGAGGCCAATGGGGGCAAGGGGTGGGGGGCGTGGGCCCAGGCAGGGGCCTGGGGAGAGAGCGCCTCGAGGGCACGCTGGAGCCGCCCGCTGTCCAGCTGTTGAGCAAACCCCTGCCTGCAGCCCAGGCTCTGAGAAGGAGGGAAGGGGAAGCCTGCTGGACAGCAGCCCCAGGAGGGAGCCGGCCCCACCCTCCCCTGGGGGTGCAGCATGGCCCGGGGGGGACGGCCGGGCTGGATGCCAGAACCTTGGAACGGGGGTGCAGAGGCTGGCGGGGGGCTGCCTATGCCGGCCAGTGGCTCTGGCCTACCCCACACACTCAGGGTGCCCAGGCACGCGAAAGTAGGAGGGCCCACGTAGCCACGTGGGGTGCAGAGGCCAGGCTGAGGGGGGCTGAGGTCCTCATGTGGAGGGAACACAGAAACAGCAGGGACATCAGCCTGCTCCTGGCACGGCCCTGCCCCCACCGCACCCATTTCCCAAGAAGCGGCCCCTCCAAGGTGACTCTGGGCGCCACACGTCCAGTGCTCTCTGCCGAGGCACCTGCTGCAGCCTCGACCTCTCCCCCACCCAAGGACAGTTTGTCCTCGCCCAGGGGGGATCCCTGGATGGGAGAAAGGCCCGGGCTCTTCAATGAGCAGAATGGATGGGCCACCCTCTCGCACGAGGCTCCCTGACCCTAGCCTTCCTGAGGGGCTGGGGAGACCTGGGGACATGGAGAAGGAGGGCAGCAGATACTCAGACCCCTGGAACTGCCCTGGGTCTCATTCATCCAGGAGGCAGCCCTGCCCACACCTGGGGGAAAGGGCAAGGGGCTGTGGGGCAGGTGGCTCAGATACCCACCAATGGCATCTCCTTGCTCTGACACCATGGAGGCCAAGTCCTTGATAATCTGATCTACATCCAACAAGTCACTCTGTGGAAACAAGAAGGCAGGTGTTAGGTGCAGTGGTCAAGGGCACAGCCATCAGAGGGTGCTAGGTGAAAGCCAAGAAAGCCTAGGGTCCCCCCTCCCAACCAAGTCAGAGACAGGGCTGGGACCTGAATACTGTTTCCTGACTCCAAGGCCAAACCCCAAGCTCTCTGAGAATCCCAGGGCTGTAAGCTCCCTCACTGGGTACAGAGGACCCAGGGTTGGCCCTCAGAGAGCTGCAGTCAAGTGCAGAGCAGTGTCACCAACACTGCCTGCACCTCCTACAGGCCCATCAGTCCTGTAGACACCTTGTTCCCCACACTTGCTTTGGGGCTCCTTGATAGAAGGATACCTTTCCCTCTCTGTACAGCCAGCACCTGGCATAAGGCAGCACACGGGTGCCACTCAATAAATCCTGAAGAAGCAGGATGGGTTGATGGATGGATAGATAGATGTATGACTGGATGGTGGATGAATAATAGACAGATGGACAGACGGTGGATGCACGGATGAACAGTGGATGAGTAGATGAGGAGACGGTGGATGGGTGGGTGGGTGGATGGAGAGGCAGGTGGATGGATGGACAGTGGATGGGTGGATGAATAGATGAGTCGGTAGATGGTGGACAGGTGGATGAATAAACGATGGGTGGATGGATGATGGATAGATGGTGGATGGATGGCTAGGTGGGTAGATGTGGGCAGATGAACGGATAGATGGATGGGTGGAGAAATGGTAGGCAGATGAATAGAGAGTGGATGGATGGATGGATGGATGGATGGATGGATGGATGATGGAGAGACGGATGGAGATGGCAGGTGGGTGGATGACACATAGTGGATGGTGGATGGATGGCAGTCCCACTGTCATGGAAAGACTGAGTGGCTTCATGAAGCTGGTGAACAGGGCAAGGACTAGAAATTTGGCCCAGGGGGGTCTCGGGCACCTCACTCCTCCATGCTGCCCAACTGCTTAACTCCACTTGCCAGGGAACTAGCAGTGATGCTTGTGAGGGACACGGCCACACCATTCACAGGCCACATGCCGGGGGCATGTCACACACCATCCTGAGGCCAGGTCAAAACGCCCAACTGACAGCAGACGTTGGGCGCTCAAGAGGCTCCGTGACCTCTGGGGCCTCTCAGACGGGGGGAGGGCCGGTACTGGCACCGGGGCCCACTGGCTCCAAGGCCACCCTTTTTCTGAATGCCACCCTGCAGGGACCAGCTCTTCCACTAGCCAGCCAGGTCGCCCTGGGCAAGACCGTTCACCTCGGGGCCAGGTTTCCTCACCTATCGTGTGATCCAAACCAAAGCTTCCTCCTTCAGTGCCTGGCTTGTGGCCAGGGATGAGCCCCGGTCAGGGAAGGCTCCTCCAGGCCAGTGAGAGGGGCGGGGAGGGGGCGGTGAGAACCCTACCCCAGGCCCACCCACTCTACAGCTCATTCTGGACTCAGATCGATTTCCACAGGGGTCACTGCAAAATATTACGGGGAAATTCATTTTCTTTTTAGGAGTGTTCTCGGAAATGAAGCAATTAGCATGATCTCAAACCCACGTGTGCTACCGACTACAATTCAATTACAGGCTTAACCATGGTGCAGGCAGATGGCCACCCCGTGGAAGCGGCCCGTGGCCAGGAGGGTGGCCGTCAATGTGGAGCCTGTGGGCCTCAGCCCCGGGGACTGCAGCAGGTGAGTGGGTGCTGGGTAGTCCTGGGCCTGGGCCCATTTCTGGGATCTCGGTCACCACAGCCTCCCCTGAGTGAGGCCACCGGTGGGGGGGAGGGGGGACAACCAACCTAGGCTCCACCCTCACGTGGAGACGTCAAGGTCACAAGATAAAGGCTGCAGGCCCAGCGGGGCCTCAGTCAGACTGCCTGCCGCCCAGATTCCCCAGCTTCCGCCCCAACCCTGTCAGAGGCTGGGCACAGACCAGCCACACCCAACCCTGACCTTGCCACCGAGGCCTCTCTCACACGAGGCTGGCCCTGGATGCACTTGGACTCGACTCTTGGGGGCCTTTCTACGCTAACTCAGTCCCCCCTTATTGTGTGTAAGCACACCTTCTGGTACTCCCACTTTGCAGACAGGTCAGGCAGGGAAACCAAGTCACCCACAGGTTAAGGGACTCTGCCAAGGGCATGTGGCTGATAAATGGTGAGCAGCAAATCACCTGACCCAGGTTACCGCCCACCCAGACGGCACTGCTGGAGTGACACAGGGAGGTCGTGTGGCGCGGCCGCCTGCACGGGTGGGATTAATGGGCACGTCTGGCATTGCTTCCCACGGGCAGGGGCCACTGAGGGCCACGGCTGGCGTGGTGCTGCCCGCGGCCCTGTCCGGCCCACAGGGACACAGCCTCAGCAAAGGAGAGGGCCAAGAGGGGCGTCGTTGAGCAGGCGACACGAGCCCGGTGCCCCCCTCGGGGCCTGCCAGGGTAGAGGTGGCCACCGTACGGCCACTAGCACGGCCCTGACCCCAACAGGCTGGGACAGGCCCAGACGGAGCATAGAGGCCCCATCTGGCTCACGTTCTGGGCTTCAGGGGAGACCTCCCTTACAGACGCGGCGGCCAAGGCCGTCTTCCCACCTGCAGACACACCGGTGCCGAGGCTGACGGCCGGCCTCACACACCTTCCCTGCCGGGGCCCAACTCGCCCCAGGCAGGGGGTTCCTGCGGCGGGGAGCCTTCAGCACACCGCCAGAGCCATCCACGGCCCGGCAGCTCAGGCCGGGGGTGCCCATCCGGGTCCCTGCCCTCGCCCCCAACCACAGCGTAACACCTGCCGAGCCCGCACGTGGGGCCCTGATCGAGGGACAGACGGAGCCGGGTGAACTGCCACCTGGGCCTGCTGGCTGCTCCCGACTGGCCCAGTGGACCGGGAACCCGGAGCAGAGACGGCGTGGTCTGCTGGCACGAGCGGGGGTTCCCGGAGCCCTCGGTGCCCTCGGTGCCCGGAGCGGCAGCAGGATGGAGGAGGGGACCTCACGCGGGGTGACCCACGCTGGACCACGGGTCAAGGGCACCCGCAACTCAGGGCTGCGTGCCTGGGAGGTTCCCACTCACAGGCCCCTTGGCGGTCAAGGTCACCTGTCACACACACACCCTTTATTCTGGGCCTCCCTCTTTTCAAAACGCCCAACGCTCAGACCCCTGACCCTCACCTGCCCCCGAGCGGATGGCTCAGCCGACTCTGCAGGACCAAGGCTGGCCCTCATCCCAACAGACCATCCTGAGGCCCTGCTCCACCCCCCAGACCCGTAACACACGATGCTCTCCGTCATTCAGCAACACATAAACAGAACGTCATCCGTCCTGAACAGCAGCTCAGGCTGGGCTCCCGGAAACAGTGACACTAAGAACCGCCCCCTCCCTATCCCATCCCTTTTGTGTTCTGGAAAATGCCCTAAGCAGAGAATCCCTTCCCCGTGTGACTTAGACCCGTTCGCCACATGGGACAGACTCAAGGACACTCCCTGTTCACCCAGGACCAGGCCAGATGCAGAGCCCTTGTTCCCACCCTGTGCTGAATGCTCATCCCCCTGGCCTGTCAGGACAAAAGGCTTGGGAACAGACTCTGAGCTCAGTGTGTCTGCTGCCCGGGTCTGGACACCCCCTAACCCAGACACCTCACCCACCCCTCCACCAGACACAAGAGGATCCCCGCTCCCCGGCTCTAGGGGTGTATGCACAGCCTATGGCCCCGGAGTTCACCTGATGGGAGACATCGGCTTGTAACGATCCTTTTGAATAAAGACTCTCCTTGCTCAACAAAGCAAGTGAGCCCTGTGGGGGAGGAATGAGGGGTGTGAGAGTGTCCCAAAGCCCCACGTGCTGCAGCTGGTCTCTGCCAGGTCTGAGGGCTGCAGGCATGGGAGCGGGAGGACAGGGACGCCGTGAGGGGGCCGGGCTGACTGCCGGGCCCCTGTGCAGGGCCAGCCCGGTGAGGCAAGCGGGATGCACACACCCATCACGAACAGCAGACAAGACCACAGGGCACGGCTGCGTTCCGATGGCTTCCCTGCGGGGGCCCTGGCAGGGCAGCCGTGCTCCCCAGACAGGTGGTCCCACAGCTGTGCCTGGTTCTGTGGCTCCTGAAGGGTGGCTCAGAGGCGCTGGGACATCCCGGCGGTGCAGGATTCGTGTCTCATTCGCCCCGGCATCCAGTGGCTGTTTGCAGAATGGATGGGGTCATGAGGACTAGGCAGGCTCCGGGGACAGAGCCCCCGATGTGCCGGGACAGGGAGGGCCCACGAGAGGAGGCGCCGACGGGCACCCCAGCAGCAGAAGGCAGCACGCAGAAAGGGAACATCTGGGCAAAGGCAACTGACACTGACAAGTGTCCCCCCAGCCCCTGTCCCGGGCGCCCGGGACCCTGGCAGGCAGGCCTCACTCAGCTCCCGGAGGAGGACGCCAAGGGCAGGCGGGCCCAACTCCCAGGCAGGCCCAGGGGCACCCCTGAGACGTAGATCCCACCAGGAGCCGGGGTGGGAGCCACGCACGGGCAGAGCTCGGGGCCAGGCTGCCCACAGGCCTGAAGGTGAGCTTCCACTGGGGGCCCAGAAGCCCCCAGAACCACCCAAGGACGGCGCCCACCAGGGACGTCAAGCGGCAGCGGCTGTGGTGCGCGAGGGCGGCGGGCGCTGGGAACCGCGCGCCTGGCGTGGGCACCAGAAAGCGGGAGAGTGGGTGACGGAGAGACTCAAAACACCTTAACTTAGTAAATGTTTAAATCCTGCCATTATTTTCCTGATTGCTTCTAAAACTAGGGCTCATTAAAAGCTCTCATGGAATCTTTTTTCTGTTCTTTTGCTGGCACCACGTAATAACAACCTTGCACGGGACATAATAAAACCTCGATAAGCGTGTGTGTGTGTGTGTGTGTGTGTGTGTGTGTGCGCGCGCGTGCGTGCGCACACCTGTGCGTTCCTTCACTTTTAAGAAGGAAAAGAAAGAAAATACCACTGTGCTTTTTCTATTACGCGATCTCTTCTTATAATTAGAATCTTGGCAACCATCCGCCTATGAACACGACTGTTCCAGTTAATGGAACAGCCAAACCTTACTGATTTATTCCCATATTTATAGGTATCGGCCACGTCACCCCCTCCCCGCCCCCCGCCTTCTGGCTGCACAATGCCACCTTCAGGGAGGGTAGCTGGGCCCCGTGGCTCTGCCTCCTCCCCAGCCTCCTCCCTCCCAGGCCTGCCAGGCAGCCATGGCAACAGACCAGCTGGTGTGCTGGGTCAGGTGCACACGGCTCCGGAGGGGGCAGGGAGCACCAGTCCTCACAGGTGAGATCAGGTGAGGTGGGCTTGGGGGGGAGCCCCGCGCAGACACGGCCGTCCGGCCCGGGGGGCTGCCCAGGCTGGGAGCGGACAGACGACTAAGGCTCCGGTGCGGTCAGCCAGACCCGAGCCCGGCAAGCCTGCCCCACGCTGGCAGTGGCTAGGGGCACGCGCCCATCTCATTCGACCTCCCCCCACCCTGGGAGACGAGGCACTGCCCTCCCTCCAGACAGGAAGAGCCAGCCTCCACCAGGATTAAGTGGCCGTGGGCAGGGCAGGGTTGGGGCTCAGGGGCTGGCTCCTTCCACTCCCGGCTCCTGGGCCCCGCGCCCCCTCGGCGACTGCCTGCATCCTTCCCATCTGGGAGAGAGGCTGAGAGGCAAGGGTCAGACACTGCAGCCAGCCGGCACAGCCCCGCTCCTGAGTCAGGCAGCTTGGGCTCGAATCCCTGCTCTGCCACACACGAGGTGCATGGCCAGGCCAAGTGACGCGGCTTCTCTAAGCCTCCGCTCCGTCTCTGATAAAAGTGGAACACGGGAGTGCTCACTCTCACAGAGCTTTTGTGGGGGCTGCTAAAATGATGCATATAAATAAAGGCAACAGAGCCCTCTCATTAAGTCACAGATCTGCTGTGGAGTCCCAACACTTAAGACACATTCATCCATCCGCCCCCCCATCCATCCACCTACACACCATCCATCCACCCATCCATCCATCCGCTTATCTGTCCACCTACCATCCGTCTCCCATCCATCCATCCCTCATCCTTCCACTGGTCTATTTGCTTGTTCGAGGAACAGTCATCAAGAGCCCAGATAGCATCATGTGTCCTTTGTGGTGCTGGGACTGCTGCAGTGACTAAACAGACAAGGATCCCTGCCTCCATGGGGCTTCATTCTCACGAAGAGAGATAAATATTAACATAATGCACTGAATAGTATGCTAGACAAAGGAGAGAGACACTGGAATTCTAGATGGCCAACATTTGAGCCAAGACCTAAAGGTAGAAGGAGTAAGTTGCTCGAGTGTCTGTGCCAGCGTGTGGAAAGAGCCAGGACAGCTGGAGGACAGGGACGGGGAAAGTGTGGTCCACGAAATGGTGTGTGTGTTGCGGGGGGAGGGGGGGGGCGGCCTGGAAGCTGCACCTCCCAGAGATGGCCACCCCGACATACCTGCTGTGCTTCTCCTAAGAAGGGACCTTGACATGCCCCCACCAAGGGGTGGGCCCGCACAGGCCTCCGGAAGTGCCGTAACCAACAGGGCAGAGGCGAGGCTGTATGACTTCCAAGGCTAAGTCACAAAAGCACCACGGACTCTTCACACTAAGAAGCAGGGAAGACCCCAGCACCTGGAGACAGCAGAATCTTCCTTCCCTGGGAACACGCCGGCACCCCGGAAGGCCCACCCTGCCATTACCGCATCGGCGCCCAGGCTCTCAGCCGACCTCAGCACCTCAGTGACGGCGGAGCCTCGCACCCGGGTGAACCCCCAGTCGGCAGCAGGCTGCGCCAGGCCAGGGAGGGTCTGACCTGGGGCAGGAGCCTCAGAGGAGCTCCCCAGGGAGGGCGGGGAGGGGCGGCCGTCAGCTAGGCGCTGCCCCAGCCATACCTGCTGGCGCTGACCCTGCCCAGGTGACGTCCCTGCCGGGCAGCTCAGCTCTGCAGCACGCTGTCACCCGTGGGCTGACAAAGATCTTTCATGGTCCCTTAACCCTTTCAAGGAGAGACTGGTGTCACTGTCCCCTCTCACAGGCAAATTAAAGCCTCTGCAAGAGACCCCGGGGCTCCCATGGCCAGGTGGTGGCATGGCTGGGGCTGGGAGCCTGGGCCAGACTTCTATTTCCCCTCTGTGACCAAGAGATGCCCGAGGCCGGCCAGCCCCTCCCCACAAGGGAACAAGGAAGCTTCTACCTTGGCCACTGGGGGGGGCCTCCCCTGCCTCCACCCTCCCTCCAGGCTCTGGCCTGCCTGCTGCCTGCAGCGAGGGACTGTTCTTTCCGCCACAGCCCGCCGCTCTGGTGGTGACAGGCCACGAGGGCCCAGGGATGGTCCCGGCTGCAGCTGTGAGGACAACAGGCAAGCCACCTTCCAGGGGCAAGCCTCGTTTCCGGGAGGAAGAAGTGAGGGGCAGCCTCGCCCGCGGGCCTGCAGCACAGGGTCCCGGACACGACCTTCTGCTCCCCTGGGAGGTAAGCACCTCCCAGGGCAGGGAGCTCAGCCAAGGTCTTGAGGGGCGCCTTCCTGTTACTCATCCTTAGCTCCACCTGAAGTCACCACGGTGCCCCCAGGAATCCCCAGAGCCCATTGTCTGAGGTTCCCCATTTCTGACAGCCCCACAGGACCAAGAAATGGGCTCAGAGAGGGGACCTGAGACCAGAAGAGATGGGAGAGGTTGTGGCTCAGAGAGCTGGCTCTGACCAGGCTGGCGATGGCCCTGCCATATGTGCTCGGTGGCCGAGGGTACGTCGTCAGTGGGAACAGGAAGTAGGGACTCACCCCTGCGGGCCAGACTCCCAGGAGAGGACGGCCAGAGAGGAGGGGTCGGCCGGCAGTGCCGGCACTGGCTTTGGCACAGCTTTGGCAAGGGGCAGCACGCGGGCCTGGGGACAAAACGCTCCACCGCCCATCACCCACCGACCCGCGGTGGGAAGGGGCAGCAGCTCCTAGACACGACTTAACTGTGTGGCTCGTGGATCCTGCTTCTTCCCACCCACGCCCAGTTAAAGCCTGAGCTCCCACTGGGACGCGCAGTCCCTCCCTTCCTTCCCTCTGCTCTACTGACAGGGCCGCTGGCCCGGAGACTGCCAGGCCCCAACACCTGCCCCAGCATCCCTGACACCCTGCCCCCTGGAGCCCTGGGAGGTCTGGGGACACCTAGGGCCTGGCCCATCTGGGACCAACGTCAGGAAGGGGACTTAGGCTCGGAAGCCAGAGACCACCTGCCTCCAAATCAGGGGCCAGGAGAAGGAGCCCCAAGGAGGCCAAGAGCTAGCCCCGTGGAAAGTGGGCCGTGTCCCAGCCCCCTCCACTCCCTGTGGGAGGGACCCACCCGCCGACCTGGCTCCTGCAAGTGTGCTGCTCACCTCCCCCAGGAGGGGCCAGGGCCCCGGGGCCGCATGGGCCCCAGCAGCATGGCCTCCCCCATCGGGAAATGGGGGACAGGGCCCTGACTTGTGAGCACGTGCCTGGGACCAGGGTGCCCGGGCTGGCACGGCTCCCTTCGCGGGTGCAGGGCTCCGGCCCTGCGCCTCTCACTGGAAAGGGCCATCTGAGCCCGAAGGCCTAGCGCGGCCATCCCTGGGGCGGTGAGGCTCCTGACACAGCCAGACGCAGCTCTCTGTGGGTGGGTGTCCCCAGAGCTCTCCCTCTGAACCCTAGTCTCCCCGTGGGGAACAGAAGGGGGAGGCCACCAGCCTGGGCCTCCAGACTGTGAGGGAGAGTGTCTGGGGCAGGGGTGTCTCAGGCTAGCCCTACAAGGCAGCCCTGCTCTCATACTCCACAACTCCGGCAGCCTGATGACAGCCAACCAGCGCTTCCCACGGGAGGGGATGTGAGGCCCAGGGAAGGCCTGGGCCCGCCACAGGCCTGCCAGCACTTGGTGGCAGGAGGATGGATGCAGCCCAGGCTGGGAGAGCACGCAGAGTCCAGGCCCAGGAGGCCAGGGGTCAGGACAGAGCACAGCTGAGTCCAAGCCCGGGGACAGCTGTGCTAAGGTCATCTGTGAGCAGGGAGGAGCCGGACTGAGCAGGGCCGTCAGGGGCATGGCACTGGAAGGGCACAATGGGTCAGGGGGAGGCAGCGCAGGGCGGAGCTGGGCTAAGGGCGGAGCTGAGTGCGGCTGGGCGGGGCTGCATTAGGCAGGGCAGAGTGGTGGGGGGAACTGAGCGGTGCTGAGCTGGGCAGGGGGCGGGGCGAGGCTGGGCAGGGCGGAGCTGGGCGGGGCAGGGCAGAGTAGGGAGGGGTGGAGATGGGTAGGGCGGGGCTGGAGCTGGGAGGGGCAGGGCAGACTAGGGCGGGGTGGAGCAGGGGAGGGCGGAGCTGGGCGGGGCAGGGCAGACTAGGGCGGGGTGGAGCAGGGGAGGGCGGAGCTGGGCGGGGCTGAAGCCGGGAGGGGTGGGGCGGGGCCACCCCCTCCCAGGGCCAAGCACTTCCGCTGGAGAAGCGGAAGCAGCAGAGCTGGATGAAAGCAAGGGATACAGGGACACTGCTTACAGCTTTCTGGGCCAGCGGTCTGGGCACAGGGACCCTGCGTGGGGCCGGCGGGGAAAGGACACGGGTGATGGCACTGCGTCTGTGGGGCTCCAGGCCCCCTTCCCAGCCCTGCACAGCCAACTGGCCAAAAAGCAGGTCCAGGGCTGGGCAAGCAGGCAGAGACCCTCCTGGACAGCAAGCTGAAGGGCAGCAGCTGACGACCCTGGTGGACAGGAGCAACTTCCCACATGGGAGCCACTAGAGGATGACAGGCTGCTTACGGGGGTCCTTACCCGGCCTGGAGGAGGGCAGCCCAGACATGGGTGTAGGACACAGGCCTCTATCGCTAGGGGGAGTGGCCCCTGTGGTGGGGGGGGGGGGGGGCTGACCACTTGTCTTGGTTCATTCAACACATCTGTCAAGCAAGCTGCTGAGGGCCCTGGGGATTGGGCCGGACACTGACAGGTGAGGCCCCTGTTCTGCTGGACAATAACAGGCTAGCAACCAGAGGCAAAGGGGAGACCGTGGGGGGCAGGTTGTGGGGGTGGCAAGAGCCTGCCCAGCTCCACAGGGAAGCTGCCAGCAGCTCAAGTGTGAGCCACCCCTGTGTCTCCTGAGGCTGCTCCCCACAACTCGCCCACACCATGGTCCGCTGTCCTCTCCAGCTCTGGACAGACAACCCCCATCACCCTGAGCAGCTAGGCTCCAGGCTGGCCCCGTGGGGGCCGGGGGACACCCATCTGTCTCTGGGACTCCAGCCTGGCCTCTGCCCCTGGCTCACTCATCACATGGAGAGGCTGTCACTGGGACCAGCTGCAGCACTGGGGGAGGGAGAGGGGACGTCGCAGGTGCACTGGCACGCGGCCTTGGGAGCACCATGGCAAGCCCCTGGCTGCTCCCACGCCACCCTCGTGGGGCAGAGGAGGGAACTGAGGCTCAGCACGCAGCTGGCCACAGTCCGTGCAGTCCCCCGCTGACCCCCGTTGGGCTCCGAGGCCCACAGACAGGACTGACTGGTTTCAGGCCCCAGGTTGGCCTGCAGCCCCAGGCCCCTCCAGCTCGGCTGCCCCGCACAGGCCTCCACGTGGAGCCCATCACCCCTGGTGAAGCCCACCCCTCCACCTATGCTCACCACACAGAGAACCACAGCAGGGCACGAGGAACCCCACAGCCCACCTCACAGGTGGGCCTCGACCTACTCAGGGGCTCGTGGCTCCACCCTTGTCCTCACGCCCTGGGCCATGCACTCGGTCGGCAGGGTCAGCTCCCTGGGCACCAGGATGAGGCCCCATCATGGAGAGCAGCACCCTCCCGCCTGGCCCCTGCCCCTGCCCTCACCGCCCACGGTGCCAGCAGGGCTGCGGGCCCTTCCTGCAGGACCTCAGTTGTTGAGCCAGAGACAACAGCAGATCCCCCTCTAGGGACCCCAGCCCCCCATGTCTTTAAGGGTGACCATGCTTGGACCCCCTTGTCAGCCTCTGGTGGAAAGTCAGTCCTGCTGTGCCAACAGAGAGGCGTGGGCGTGCGCGTGTTTGGTCCTTATCTGGTGTCTCAGGGAGAGCAGAGGCCTGTCTCCGGTGCTGCCTCCTGCCAGGGCCCCGAGCAGGTGCACCTTCCCCTTGGGGAAGCAGGACAGGGTGAGGGGGTGGGGGCTTCACCGAGGCAGCGGCTGCAGTGGGGGGACCCCAGAAGTAAGGGGCCAAACCCCGCCTCTCTGGGGGGGGCATCCACCTCCTTCAGGGTGGGACAGGAGACACGGCAACAGGTCCTGAGCTGGTGACTCAGTTTACCACCTTGCCTAGGTCCCTGTTTCTCTAGACAAAGCTGCTTTCAGAGGACGTTTGTCCAGAACCCCAGCCCCTGCAAGAGGCTCCCCCTCCCCCTGCAGATGAGCAGGAGGCCCAGGGGAGAAGGGGGGGCGGGGCTCACAGGGCTTCAAGCCCCCCACTGGCAGGGCCAGCAGCCCTCCTGCATTCCCGATGCACCTCCAGTGTCCAGGGACAGGGGCCACCGGTGCAGGGACTCACACGGTCATGCCCCCGCTTGCACACACGCGCACACTCGCCAGGCCAGGGCCTCACCTCAATCTGCAGGATGGCCTCCTCGCGCAGCCGGATGGCCTCCTCGTCCTCCTCGGTGATCTCGGGAAGCAGCACCTGCTCCTGGCCCTGCCACATGCCGTCACCCCCGTTAAAGATCTTCTCATCGTCAGGCAGCTCAGCAAAAGGGGCCCGGGGACTCTGCTGGCAACAGAGACAGGCCGGTTAGCCCGGGTACGGCCCAGGAAATGGCCTTGTCCCGGGCCAGCAGCGGCAGCTCCACGTCGGGGCTAAGCCTCAGCTCTGGGCACCAGGAGCCTCCGGGGCTGCGCACGCCCCCCCACCCCGCGCTCCTGGGAGGGGAGAGGCCCCACGGCCCGGGTTCTGCAGCCCCGACGGGGCCTCTGGCGGGCCGCCTGGGGGGGGGACGCCCTCACAGGGCTGCCCCAGCGATCAGGGTCCGGTGGACATGCTGTGCCGGCCTCTGGCCGTCCCAGGCCTGGCTGCGGGGCGCCCCCGGCAGACCCCCACAACCCCGCCGGAGCGCATGAGTCCTGGCGTCCCCAGCTCCTGGTGAAACCTGTTCACACACCAACACAAACCGCAGCTTCTCACGGGAGGCCACGCGCCCACCGGTTCTGGAGGCGGCCGTGGGTCCCAGCGGGAGCTGCGGAAACCGAGGCGTGGGCTCCCACACGGCTGGGGGCGCGTGCCACCGGGGACCGCGTGTCGTCCTGCGAACCCCTTCGCTGTGACCAGGCCGCGGGGAAGAGAAGCCAGAGGGTTTTTCATGTGGTTTCATTCTTTACTGATTTCTTTAGCTTACCAAATTTGGGGATCCAGTAAAATGGCGGCTTTTCCCTTCCATTAACCATCTGCTCTCTGACGGGATACTCTGAGTACAAGTGAGGCGAGTGTCAGGTCCTGAGTGGGGGAGCTGGGGTGCCTGCGGGGGGCTGTCTCCACCCTGGGCACCGCACAGGGGAGAGGAGAGCGGGAGGTAGGGATGAGCCCCACGCCGGAGCTGTGGCTTCACGCAAAGGATGTGCACGCCTCGGCCCTGCCCCCATCAGGATGCCGGGCCCGGCACAACCCAGGTCCCACCCCCTCCCGCCACCCCCGGGTCAGTCAAGCTCTCCTTCATGTCAGAGAGGTGAGTGCACACGTGTGTGCATGTGTGTGTGTAAGAGAAAGAAATCAAAAGGGCAACCGGGAAGGCTGGAGGACAGGCGGAGCCACCTGGCAGCCCCAGGTCCCCCCCCCCAAGCCCCCCAGTGTCAAATCTTCGAGCCAGCTGTCTCTGACACTCCTGACCACCTGCAAAAGACAAAGCACTATGGGCCCGTTTTACAAACGAGGACACTGGGGCCGAGAGACCAAGGACCCACAAGAGGCAGCAAGTGAAACCCAGCTGAAGGCTCCGTGGTGCACCCAGCCCAGGGGTGGCAGGGGGGGCGCGAGCCTGAGCCCACGGCTGGAGCAGCTTCCTCCCCAGCTGACTCTGCGCTCCAAGCCGCACCCGGGCCTTCTCAGCTCCCCTCCTGCCCTCCATCCGGCCCCACAGCTCCTCCTCCTGCCCAGAGACGGAGAGCAGGACACAGCTGCCGCCCCCAGTCACCCAGTGCCAGCCCCGAGCTCCTGTTGAGCCCCTCGTGCGTGCCGGCGACGGGCCGGGGCCGAAATGCAGGGCGGGACGTCCGTCTCAGGGTCTCCCTCCCCAGACTCCATGTCGCTCTGCAGTGGTCAGCCCGCAAGGAGGCTTCAGAAGCTACCACCTGCCTATCCTCTCCTTTCCCTTCATGACAAGACCACCTTCCTGCTCTCCTGTGCCACTCGGCCACGTGGCAGGGTGCTGGCCGTACCACAGCCACCACGGCCCGCCAGGCGGCCTTCAGATGGCCTGGGCAGCAGGGAGAACACAGCCTGTGCCGCGCGCGCTCAGGGCCCATAACCGCCCACCCTGCGTCAGGCCTGGGGACACGGCGGACGGACGCCAGGAGCTCCGTGCACAGACACAAAGGCTTCAGCGCGGTTCTCACCGACGCCAGCACGGGCAGGCCCAGGACACCCTGAAAGCCACGTGTGCATGTGCGACGACACCGAGGAAACACAGGGACGGCTGGACGGCCCGGGCGACCTGCCTGCAGGAGGCCCTCGTGACCACGGGACCACTGCTAGGAGCCCCGGAGGGACAGGTGCTCTCTCCAGTGCCGCCCACGTCCCGTGCGGTGGACGCGCTCACCCTCGCGCAAGGAGGGCACCGTGAGGCCCGCACTCACCCAGCTCTCCTTCCAGAGCCCACGTCCTCCCCCAGTCCACATGCCACGGGCAGAGCCCCTTCCCCCAGAGTCAGCAGAGGCCTTTACGTAAATAAATACGTGGATACGTGAACATAAAATAAAAGACCCAAAAAATCCGCTGACAAGCACTGCTGGTCCAAGGTGGCAATTACCACCCCCCCTTCCCGGTGTGGGCGGGAGGAAGCGAGCGGTGCCAGGAGGGGCTGGCACGCAGCCGAGCCACGGCGTCTGGCCCAGCGCCTGCCGGCACGCTCTCCGGGCCTCGGCGTCCTCATCTGCGGAACGGGACGACGACCCCACACCCCCCGGTGCCCGCCACACAGCAGCGCCCCCCACAGGAGCGACCCTGTGGGGCCCCCCTGCTGCCTGCCGGCGCCTTGGCCCAGGTGGCAAGGCCCTGGGGAGTTCCCCAGATCCCCCAGCCCAGGGTCTACCCCCACGGCACGGGGCTGACACCCTGCCCCGGGGTCAGGACGGGAAACCTCACTGCCGTCCACAGGCGCACAAGGAAAGGAGGTGAGCGCAGGCAGGCTTCGGGACACAGACGCGGGTTCCTGCGTGGAAGCCACGGTGCCGACCCCAGACGGGAGCGTGTGCACCGCCTCCCCCCACCCCCGCCCCCCCAGGCCGTCCCAGATCAGCAGCGGCAGGAGGCTCCACAGGGCCTGGTGCTTCCCAGGGACATGCGACAATCCCCCGAGGTGACAGCTGCCCCGAGGCCCCCTCACTGTGCAGCCGGGGACAGGACACACAGGAACCCTCACTGCATCTGCCCCCGGAGAAGGCACTGGAAGACCACAGTGCTCCTATACAAGGATCCCTACAGACCCACTAACGGAAGCAGTCAGACACGCCCGTGACAGACGTGCCACGGGGCACCATGTGACCCCCCCCGGAGTCTGGGGCTCCGCGGAAGCAGCACGAAAGCTGGGAGCAAAGGGCGTCTGCGTGCCTCGCCTCCCCAGGTGCCCTCGCCTCCCGGGGTACGGCCCACCCACGCCTCCCCAGGTACGGGCCGCACTCCCTGAGCGGCTCGTGACAAGACAGGGCAGCAAGAAATGGCTTGAACGCTTGATCTCGTGCAAGGATCAGAAAGTGTCCCTTTATTCTCCTCACAAAGACCCGATTTGGGGATTAGGGATTTGCTGGCAAGACGCTGGGGCCGGCGTGGAGGGGACAGCCCTGTGATGGTTTTCCAGCTCAAGAGGCGGCCAACAAAGAGGGCTTTCTCCTCCCTCCAAGGCCGACGGTTTGGGTCCCGCTCTGTACGGAAGAGACCCACAAACCAACGTGACTGCCGGACCTCGGGGCTGTGAGTGGTTTCCCGTGAGAAGAACCAAGGCCTGCGGCGCCTTCAGGGAGGCGGGGAGGAGGCACACCAGGGTCCCAGGGTTCCCGGGGGCTCTGGGAAACGGGCCACTTTCTCGCGCACTCCGACCCTGGGCTCCGCGCAGGCACACCCGTGACCCGTGGGAGGGCAGGGGTCAGGGTGCGCGCCGGTCCCAGGCCTGGGAAAACTGCTTCTGTTTCGCAGCCCAAGCCTGGTCATCAATTTCTCCACAGAGTAAATGACTCTGTTTGTGAGCTAACGGAAGTTTCTGGAGACTTGTCAAAGCCCAGAACGTCGGAACTGGCAGGACTGTAGCAACCCTTCCCCCAACAGCCACATGAAATAACACAGCCGGGGCCCTCCTGCCCTGTGCCCAGCGGGGCGGTGAGGCAGGATTTCTGGGGAGCACAGGAAGGTGAGGCGTGCTTTTCCCGCCGCGGCTGCAGCCACGCGCACCTCTGCTGGAAATCCATGCCGAGCCGGCCAACGGCAGCACAGACCGCGGACGGTCCCCCGTGAGGGGCGGGAGCCAGCCCACACACACCACCTGGGCCTCACCTGGCCTGAGACTGGCCCACGTGGCCACCGGCCACGGCCCAGAGGGCGGACACTCGGCTCAGATGGGAGAAGGGGGCCGCTGGGCACCCGTCACTCCCGCCAGGACCGCCGCCAGCAGCCACACAGTCTGCGGCATCAGGGCAGCAACGGTGCCCGCGTCGAACGGGGGACAATTGTCATCGCGTCGTTTCCAGTCTGCAGAACTCCCGGAAATAACCTGATCTTTCACAATTTCTCAGAAGCACTGCTGACCCTTCCCTTCCTTTTCTAAAAATTCTGCTGAAACACAACACATCTACGTACAGTCCGATGCCCAAATCAGAAGCGTGCGGGTCTGAATTCTTAGATGGGAGAGACCGCGAGCACTGCCAGCGTCCCAGCACCCCAGAAGGGCCGCTCCAGCCCCCCGGTCATTCGGATGCCCCCAGCCAAGGAAAACACCGTCTGGCTTCTAACACTGCCCACCACTTTGGCCTGCTTTTGATCTCCGCCCTCCTCGGTTTCAGGCTTCTTTGGCTCGCCATCCTGTCCGAGGTCACGCCGGGGGGCCTGGCTGGCGACAGGCTTCTGCGCGTGAATTCCGCACTGAAGATCTCGCCATTCCACTGAAGGCTGGCTCCCTTCCCAGGAGTCTGCTGTCTCATGTCCGGCTGCCACAGGCACTCTTCAGTGTGACCTCTGGTGGGCACACGTGTGCATCTCCCCCGGCTCTGTGCTTGGGGTGGAATGGCGAGGTCACGGGAAAGAAAATGCGTGACTCCAGTGAAACTTTCGGCATCCCAGAGTGGCGGTGCCGCTCCACGCTTCCAGTGGGAGGACACGAGGGTGCCGGCCGCCCCGCATACTCACCAGACTGGGTGTTTTCCTGCGTGTCTGACTGTTCTTAGTTACTTTGGTGGTACAGGGCGACGTGTGGTGACAGCACCGTGGGGTCACTTTCCCTCTTCTGATGGCAGATGCTGAGCACACGTGTCCCCACCTGCCATTTGGATGTCCCCTTCTGTGATGTGCCTATGGCTTTTGTCCTTTTAGGTTTTTGAAAGCAGCTGTCTGCCTTTCTCTTATTGGTTTGTTGGAGACCTTTACATGTTACGGACATAAGTCCTTTTCAGATACACGTTATGTAAACACCTTCTTTAATGCCACAGGTTGCCTTCTTCACTCTCTTCGGGGTGCGTTAATTTAACAAAGTCTCTTCTTTATACTTAGTACATTTTCATCTGTGTAAGAAACGTTAGCTCACCATAAAGATGTGAAGATAGACCCCTATGGTATCTTCTAGAAGCTTCGTTGCTTTATCCTTCACATGTATGTCTGTGATCCAGCTGAAGTGCTCTTTGTGCACGGGGTGGGTTACGGTAAAGGATATGCTGGCAATGGCAGTCGCGTGCACGCGGGCTCCCGGCCCCTCTCGGCCACATAAGAATGGGCCGTGGCCTGGGGCACTTTCTCACCAAGAGACAGAGCCTTCACAGCTGTGCCGGGCTTGGCGCCTTGGACGACAACGTCCTTCCCTGTTTCAGACTCAACTCGTCCTCCTTTGTTCGGCCAAAGCACCTGCATCACGTGGCACTCAGCCAAGCCCACTGCGGGTGGGGGGCGGGGGCAGGGTGGACAGGGGCCTGTCGCTGCAGCACAAAAGGGATGCGTACAAGCCAACGACCCCGCCTCATCACCAGGAGGGCCCCACGGGCCACGGAGGACATGCCCACCGCAGGAGCTGTCCTTGCCAGCTAGTCTCTGTGTGAGCACGGCACTGTTCCATCGGTAACTGACTGCACCGTTTCCCTGGCGACCCCGACACTGGGATGCAGGGGCTGGGGTGTCTGCACTTGGACTGGTCATCTGCTCAACAGGATCCTTTTTCCCAGTTCAACCCCCCGGCCGGTCCGGCGTCGAGCCCTGAACGGACCTTCCATTCCCTACTGCATGGCGGGACTCTTGTTCAAACAGCCACTCAAAGGCCTCTTTTAGTTTTGATGCTAATACAAGTGGCATTTAAATTTCACTTTCAAGCTGTCTTTTGCTAGCACGATGTTTTCTTGTCTACTGACCCTGTTATAACCACTTACTAATTCTAAGTTTATCTGCAGATTCAATCACCTTTTCTAGTAATGCAGTCATGTCTCTGAAGTGCTTTCCTCTGCCCCAATTCTTCTACTTTTCATTTATTTTTCATGTCTTAGTTCACTGGACACGCCCTCCAGCGCAGCGGGGAGTAGAGGTGATACGACTAGACACAGTGTCTTGTCTGCGGTCGCAGGAGGAAAGATCTGAACATCTCCCCAGTAGGTGTGATGCCAACTGTGGGGCTTTTGAAGACACCCATCATCAGATTAAAGGCATTCCTACCTACCCGTCTGCCGAGAGTCTCTCTCCTCACCCTAAATGGGTGCTGAAGTTCACCAAGTGATCTTCCCTACTGAGACTATCAAGTAAATTTTCTTACTTACTCCATTAATATGGCAGCTGACACAGGTTATTTCTGGATATCAGCTAACCTTGCATTCCCAGACTAAACCCACTTTATAATGATGTACTGCCCTGTCACATATTGCTAGATTCGGTCTATTCATGATTTGGCTAGGGCTTTTGCTCCTGTGCTCACGAGAGAACATGTTACTTTCCTTTTTGTGATATCCTCGGAAGAATTTGGAATCAAGGTCTGGTGGCCTCCTAAGGCCAGGTGGGAGGTGTTCCCTCTTGATATTTAAGATACTTAAGAGTTTGTATAAACTGGTAATATTTACTCCTCAAACACTGGAAGAATTCACCAATAAAACCATCTAGGTCTACGGTTTTCTTGGTGGGATTTTAACTATGGAAATTATTTAGTTATTGATTTCATTTTTTTAATAAACACTGGACTTTTCAGACTCCGTATGTCTTGGTAACTTACATTTTCCTAAAACAATTTATATTTTACCTAAGTTGTCAAATTTATCGGCATAAAGTTGTATCATAATATCTTCATACCTCTGTTATTTCTAATTGGTAGGATCCGTGCTATAGTCATTGTCATTCACGATACTAGTAATTTGTATTTTCTCTCTGTATTGTGATTAATCTTGTAGGAGTTCATTATTTTCATTAATCCTTCTAAAAAGTCAAATTTTGGCTTTGTTGAATTTGTCTATTATGTATCTATTTTACACTCCATTGATTCCTGGGGTTTTTTTCCTATATATTTTCTTAGGATTTAATTTATTGTTGCTTTTCTAGCTTCTTGAGATTGAGAATCAGATCTGTGATTTTTCATCCTTCCTTCTTTCCTAGTGGAAGAATTTAAAGCTGTGAGTTTCCCTCTGGGAGCTGCCTTGGCTGCACCCACAGGTCTTAACTTGGTGCCATTCTCATTCTTGTTCACGATGGTTTCTAATTTCTGCTGTGACTTCTTCTCTGATTCATGGGTTCCTTCAAACTGTGTTCTTTCACTTCTCAAGCGTGGCAATTTCCTTTTTGTTACCAAGTGTGAGTTTAATTGAGCCAGTTTGAGTGTCCTCAGGGTCACACCAATCCTCTGGAATCTGTCGAGACTGGACTCAGCGTGTGCTGTGCACCTGCAGAGAATGCTCGCTCCCCTGTGGCTGGCTGCAGTGACATGTCCACTTGGGCAGAAGTGTATTCCTTAATTGTGACGAGTCTTTTAGATCCTCACTGAACTTTTCTCTGTTCACCTCATCAGTCATTTGGACGGCTGTGTTAAAATTTCCAACTACGATTGTGGATTTACCATTTTTCCTTTTATTACTATCAGTTCTGTCTTGTGTATTTTGAGGCTATGTTATTAGGCGCCTATACAGAATTACATCTTACATCCGAATTACTGTGTCATCCCCGTGAAGCACACCTCTGTCGGCAGCAACATTTCTTCACACGGACTCGCTCATTCAGATATTAGCACCGGACACAAGTCTTTTTTGGTTTCATAGTTATCTCTGACCATCCTTTTATTTTCAACATTCTCCTGGATTTAAAGTGTGTTGCTTACAAGCGCTGGTTTTTTCTTTTGCCCAAATCTGACAATGTGTGCCTTTTCATCAGAGGGGTTAGGCCATTCTCCTAATTCATAAGTGAATTTGGTACAAATCTACCACCTTACAACTTGTTTCCTGCTTTCCTTCCTGTTTTTTTGTTGATTTTTTTCTTTTTTTGCTTTCTTTCCAAATTTTTGAGAGAGAGAGAGAGAGAGAGGACATGAGACAGATACAGACAGAAAGACAGGGAGAGGGAATCCCAAGCAGACTCTGTGCTGTCAGTGTAGAGCCTGATGCAGGGCTTGAACTCACAAACCGTGAGATCACGACCTGAGTCAAAACCAAAAGAAGGACACTTAACTGACCAAGCCACTCAGACACCCGTGTTTTCTTTTAAATTAATCCTTCGTTATTTCATATGTTCCTCTTATTTTATAATTCATATTCTTATGTTGTCCTTTAGTGTCACCTGCCTAACGCAACAGGCAGCCGCCTCAGATCAGGGTTCTGGTCACTCCTCAGAGGACGGGGACGCCGCACGCTCTCTCGCAGCTACTCCTCCTCCTGTGCTGCCGGCCGAGCACTTCCACCTGCCCCACAGCCAGGCCCCACGGCCGGGGCCACTATTCACCAGCCGCACTGCCTCACACGTGTCCTCACGTCAGCGTTCCCAGGACACACCGTCCCTTCCTGCTGCCGCACGTCCGCCTGGGACCACTTTCCCTCTGCTACCGTCAGAGTTCTGTTGACGATAAATGCCCTCGGTTTGTGTTTCTCTAAAAATGTTTTCATTCAACCTTCATTTCTGAAAACTATCTTCACCAGATGCAAACTTCCACGTGAGCGATTACTTTCTGCCCGTTGTCCTCCGGCTTCTACTGATTTACCTTAGAGTCGGGTGTGAGTCTTGTCGCTCCTTTAAAAATAACATCACTTCTGGGGCGCCTGGGTGTCTCAGTCGGTTGAGGGTCCAGCTTCAGTTCAGGTCATGATGTCGCGGCTCGTGAGTTTGAGCCCCACGTCAGGCTCTGTGCCGACAGCTCAGAGCCTGCAGCCTGCTTCGGATTCTGTGTCTCCCGTCTCTCTGCCCCTCCCTCATTTGTACTCGGTTTCTATCTCTCTCAAAAATAAATAAACACTGGGGCGCCACGGTGGCTCAGTCAGTTAAGTGTCTGACTTCGGCTTAGGTCATGATCTCGCGGTTTGTGGGTTCAAGCCCCGCGTCGGGCTCTGTGCTGACAGCTCGGAGCCTGGAGCCCGTTTCAGACTCTGTGTCTCCCTCTCTCTCTGCCCCTCCCTCACTTGTACTCGGTTTCTATCTCTCTCAAAAATAAATAAACACTGGGGCGCCTCGGTGGCTCAGTCGGTTGAGCATCCGGCTTCGGCTCAGGTCGTGATCTCGCGGCTCGTGAGTTCGAGCCCCGCGTCGGGCTCTGTGCTAACAGCTCAGAGCCTGGAGCCCGTTTCAGACTCTGTGTCTCCCTCTCTCTCTGACCCTCCCCCGTTCATGCTCTGTCTCTATCTCAAAAATAAATAAACATTAAAAATAAATAAACAAATAAACAAACATTAAAAAATAAAATAACATGACTTCTTTCCTCAGGTTTTAATCTGCTGTTAGGATTTTATCTTTGTCTTAGGTTTTCAAAATCTTATTATGATACGAGTAAGGGTGGTTTTTAAGGAACAGGGTAAATTTACCCTGTGTATGATGGAGGCTCTTCAACCCGTGGCTTGAAATATTTGGACACTTTTGGAGAAGTCTCAGCCACTGCACCTTCAGACGCGGTTCCCGTCCACTCCCTGCCCTGTTCATGTAGGACTCCAGTTTCTACCCGTTTCTCCCCCCGGGAGGGCTGGCGGGAACAAGCCCGTCCTGAAGGCAAGCAGACGGTCAGCCCCCAGTACCCTGTCTCGAGCCTGCGCCGGAGGACTGAGGCCAGAATACCGGCTTTCTAAAAGGTCCTTCGTCAAGTCAGATCCCCCTCCCCCAGATGGGGCCTCCGCCCTCGGCGCCCCCTGTACCGAGGGCAGTGAGTGGACTCTGTGCCGTCACCTAACGCCCCCCCGACCGTGGCGGTCCCTCAGCACCCACCTGCTGCGTGCCGCCCCTCTGCGCAGCGGGAAGCAGGGCTCTGGACTTTTCTGCAATTTTCTGTTAAATAATAGAGGGAGACGGGAGGAACAGAAGGGTGGGGAGGAGAGAAGAGATGGTCAGCTGAGCACGCAGTACGGGACGGTCACTGACAGCAACGCACACCGTCAACTCCGCGGCCGGAGGGAGACATCCAGGTCTCAGGAAAGCCGGGTGCTCGGCCAGGCACCTGGCCGGGCTCTGCTGACTACCCAGGGGGCGGCCCCCTCCCACACTCTTAAGCTCCGGGTCTCCGTGTCCTTCCGTCAGGATGAGGGTCTCCCGTCTTCCCACCTCCCGGCAGGGCTCTGCTGATGCCTCCTGGGCACCAGACGGTAAGGTTCCTCCACTGCACACACTGGGAGCCTGTGGCTCCCGGCCCAGCCCTCTGCTCTAGGGGCCAGAACCACACCAGGCCAGCCCAGGGACAAGAGTGCCCGAGCAGGTGCCCGAGGGACCGAGACCCACCCCCACCTGGCCAGCCGCCCCCACCAGGAGTGCCTCACCTTCTGCACTGCGCCGTAGCGCTGAATGGCATCCGACAGCTGAGTTCTGAGGCGGTCCAGCTGGAGATGCTCCTGCTGCAAAGAGGGAGTGTGGCCTCAACAGGCAGCCGAGGCCCTGTCCTGCCCCGTGGCCTCCTCCAGCCGCTCATTCCTCACGCTCCTCGGCCCCCCGTCCCTCAGGGCGCAGGCCGCACCGTGCCCCCAGCCCCCATCCGGCCCCACACTGCCGTCACGCCTCTGCCCTGGGAACGGGGCTCGGCCCCATCCACTTCGCCCCATGCCGTCTCGTGCCATCTCAGACACCAGCACGGGCTCCACAGGCTTGGCCTGCGTCCCCGCAGACGCCTCCCCCCGCGATCCCACGCACGACGCCCTCGGCACCCGCCGTGGAGCCAGGCGCTGGGCCGACACCATACACATGTCTGGTCCGCACAACATCTCGCTACCTGAGGGCTCAGGAGACCTCAGTCCGAATTCCACGGGGCCGGTTCAAGGCCACACAGGTGGTGGAGCCAGGCCACAGAGCCAGGCCACTGACCCAGAGCCCTGCACCCAGCCACACGCAAGGCTGCAGCTGACACCCCCAGTGTCGGACCGTCCCCTCACCACTGAGCTTGGCAGCACGCACGGCCTCACCCCTGCACCGGAACAGGACTTGGTGTGTTTGCCGGTGCGCCCTGGTGCCCAGAAGGATGCCTGGCAGAAAAGTGGCGCTCGAGCATACTTCCAGAGCAGGGAAGGATGAGCAAGCCCTGAAGGCTGCCTGCCGGCGTCCTGTGAGCTCCACAGGCCGCCAGGAGCCCCTCCCCTCCCCTCCCTCCACGCAGCACCGGCACAGACAAAGTCACACCGGCGCCCTGTGCCCTTGCCCCAGGACGGGTCACCGACGGGGACCCTGGGCACCTCCAACCTGAACTCGGCCCCTGGGCTTGGTGCCCACCCCCCCCCCCCACCACCACCCTGCGCCCCCATGCGAGCCCGTGGAGGACCGGCTGCGGCCACGCAGGCAGGCTGTTCACCCTCAGCGATGCCAGCGGGCACGGGTCTGCGGAGCCCTGTCTGAGCGTCCGGCTCAGGCCCTTGCGAGGGGCCCCACACGCGCACCTCAGGACAGAGCTAAGAGCCCAGGCACTGAGAAAACTCCTCCGGCTCTCCGGTCCGTGAGACCCAGCAGCAGCCCATGTGAGGGCACGGCCTTTCTTCTGCGGGGACAGCAGCCCCTGCAGCCCCTCCGGCCACGTGTGCTACCAGGGGACCACGAGCACCTCAGAGGGGACCTCACTTGTGTCCTTCTCCCAGGGGCACAGAGTAAGTGCTCAGCGTGTGCTGGGTTCTTACGCGGGCGGGTGGGTGGACACAAAGAAGGACACGTTAGGCTAGAAGCGATCCCTCTGACCCCCAAGGGATTCAAGCTCTGATCCCTGGCCTCCAGGGTGCACACCGGTGACACCACGGACTCTGGCCCCAGAAAGACCAGGGCTGCGATCTAGCCAAGGCTCCTCCCTGGGGCTGCAAAGCTCTGGGCGGGGCCCTCTCCCAGCCTCAGGGTCCTTCCATATAAACGGGGGTGGGAACAGCCATGCGCAGACGGCCAGGAGCGCCCAACGCGGATGTGGCGTGCAGAGCTGCGCACGGGAGGCCCCGGAGACGTGCTCTTGGATGAAGGAGGCAACACGGAGCCCACGAGCAAAGACCCACGCCATGCATGAGGAGGCCACACACGTGGCCAACACCACAAAAGCACCGTTCCCCGTGCCCCCGTCCACCGGCCCAGAGAGCGCCCGGGGCCCCGCGGGCCCTCCCAGCTCCCCTCCAGCCACGCAGCCCCCACCCCTGCTGTCCGCCCAGGTCTGCATCTTGCAGAGCCTTTGTGCAAACGGGGCCACACCACACAACGCGTGGCTTCTGCACCGGCCTCCGTCACTGAGCGGACCTCAGGCAGCACAGCTGGCATCTCGGGCATTTCACCGGAAAGCCACAGTGCGCCTTCCTCACCAGCGTCCCGCCTCTCTCTGGGGAGGCTGGACTTGAGCGTCCCCAGAACCCACGTCGACCGAGGCAGCGTGAGGGGGCCCCGGCACCGTGTGATGGGCAGTGAAAAACTACAACTTAAGAGCACGATCCCGCTCTGTGGCGGCTGAGGGTCTGAGGGTATTTACCGTTTCATGACAAGCACCCTCCAGCCTTTGGGGATTGGGCAGGGCGGGGAGGGACAGCAGACAGGGGTGCGCTGACCTAGCAAATGGGGGTGGAGGGAAGTAAGAGGCCGACGATGAAGATGACAGGGGAGGGGCTGTGGGGGGAGGGGCTGCAGGGGGGAGGGCCACGGGGAGGTGTGATAAGGGTCAGGGCTGTGAAGGGGCAGTTGTGACCACAGCGGTAATGCTTGTGCTCCGATGATGAGCGGTGGCGTTGGCAAGGACAGAGATGACGGTGGTGACAGAGGGTGAGGGGTGGCAGGCTGGGTGGCAGGGCGATGTGGGGGGAGGGGGGGAGGTTCATCTGTGTCCATCGGGATGACCCAGCAGGGACACGGACTCCACAGCAGCGCCCGGCATACAGCGGGCGCCCAGTGAGCGCGCTGAGCTCCGGCCCGTGCAGCCACGTTGGCCGATCCCAGGCCGGCGTGGACATCTTGGGCATGTCAGTGTCCCCGGGGCCCCCCGCCACGGCCTCCAGGACCACCTACCCGGGAGCAGCCCCGCAGGAGCTCCGCCATCTGCTTCAAGGCGCTGGCGCTGGCCGCGACGGTCTTGTTGGTCCCCTGCTGCGCCGCGTGGCTGAGCCAGGACGGGGTGGGGGTGGGAGCAGGACCGGCACGGACGGAGGGGGAGACGGAGAGGAAGTGGGGGCAGGGGCAGCGGAAAGGTGGCCAGACACACGAGGGCAGGGGGAGGGGAGGGCAGGAGACACGCGTGGTGAACGAGAACACGGGAGGGGAGAATCCCAGGAAGGAAAGAGCCAGAGGCACAAGAGACAGCGGCCATGGGAGGGGACAAGGATTGGAGGCCCAGAGAGGGACGGACAGACACACCCACAGACGGAGAAGGCAGCAGGGAGCAGAGAATTGGGGCAGAGACAGGGGTGAGGAAGGGGGAGAGAATGATAGGAGTGAGGCCTGGATCGGGACGGACCCCTTCTGTGCACGGCGGCCCCACACCCCACAGGCAAGCATGAGGAGGCCGGCCACGAGCCCTCCCTGGGGAGAGGGCCACCCACCACCAGGGTCAGCAACAGTTGGGAACCTGGGGCAGCAGGGGGGCCGCAGACATGCCTGGGACCACGGCTCTGTGGGCTGGGGGGACACTCCCACCTCCTGACCCAGGAGCACAGGGAGGCTGGGCCCGGGCCTCCCCCCGCTCACAATTCACGGTTCCGAGGGTGACCTGGAAGGGACTGAAAAGACCAGCCCCTCACCTGCTTGGGTTGACCGCTGTCCCTCTGGATGGAGTGACACGGGGCCGGGGGGGTGGGGGCGGGGTGGCAAACCCAGCCCCGGGGCCTCTGCAGGCACACACGTGGGGCAAGGAAGGGACCCTGGCCTGGCTTTGGGCCCAACAGATAACAGAGTAGAGCCCTCCTGACCCTTCAAGCTGCAGCCTGATGCCCCCCTTTGCTCCCTGCAGGACCCCGTGTAGCAGAGGTGGGGGCGGGGGCACCATCTGACAAGGTGGACGCCTGGCAGACGTGGGCCTGGGTCCCTGGCCCCTGCCTGTGGGCCATACAAGCATGTGGCATAAAGAGGGGGAGTCGCCCACGCCGGAAGGTGAAGGGGGGAGTAGGATGGGAAGGAGACCCCAGGCCAGCCTGGGGGGTGCAGCGTGTGAGCCCCCTTCCGCCAGCGGAAGGGTTCACTCACACGGTCGCACCCACCACTGAGCCCTCCATCCACCTTGCCGCACCTCCTCCCGTGGCCCCCACACTGCCCCCCACCCCCTGGTAACCACACTGCCCCCCACGCCCCGTGGCCCCCACACTCCTTCCCACGCCCTCTGGCCCCCACACTGCCCCCCACCCCCTGGTGCCCACACTGCTCCCCACGCCCCGTGGCTCCCACACTCCTTCCCACGCCCCATGGTGCCCTCCCAGCTCGAGGCCATCTTGCACAAGGTGCTCAGCTGGCCCCTCGTCCCTCTGACCTCCTTGGGTCTCAGCTGGGGGCTCAGACCCTGGACCACCTTCTTCACTCCCTGGGCTCGGCTCTTGGGTGTTCTCATGCGGCCTCAGGGCCTGAAGTCACATGTGTGCCGCTGTCCCCCAGTCACACCCACACCTGGGCCTGAACTCGGGCCCAGCCCCTCCAACAGCCCCGGAGGTCCAGCGGACATCTCAACGTCCATGTGCCCAAACCGCCCTACCCCCTTCCCAGCCCGCCCTCCGCAGGCCCCCCCACGGCAGCTCGGGGCAGCTCCGTCCCTCCAGAAAAAGCCCTGGGGCCGCTCTTCCCGAAGCCTCCTTCCTCTCATTCTTGAGGGCGGCATGGCCCTCAGACCTAACCCAGACTCGGGCCGCCTTCCGCCGGCCCCCCCACGCCCTCGGTGCCCGCAGCTCCCCCACATCCTCCGGACCCTTGAGCTCCCCGACGTGGCCGCGTGTGTTCCTGTGGAAGTGCAGTCCCCCCCTGTGTCACATGGTCCCACGGCCCCCTGTTCCCAACGTGCCGCCGGACAGACCCCTGCCTCGCTGCCCATGCCCCACTGCCACCTCCTCAGACACCCTGACGGACGGTGCACGCAGCCGCCTGGACAGAGGACGCTGCGGTGGCGGGGGCAGTGGGACAAGTGCCTCCTCGAACTGGGAAGGGCAGGCACGCCCCGCCCCACCCCCGCCCCGCCCCCACCGCCCTCTCCACTTCTGCCCTCCTTGATGCCACCAAACTCCTGGCAGGGAAAGGGTCACAAAGTGCCCCCGCTCCCGTCCAGCCATGCCCGCGGCTCTGCGGAGCCTCTAGCGAGAACACAGAAATAGTGTGAGGAGACGGTCAGCCGCTTCCCGTGCTGGGGGCGGTGAGCTGTCTCCCCCAGGAACGGCGACCGCTCGTGCAGCGAGCGAGGCCTCCCTACCCAACCCGGCCATTCCCAGGCACCACACCACTCTGCTGAGGCCCCCGGCAAACAGAGGGATGGCAACCAGCACACCCCAGAAGTGACTGGGGCTCCCAGAGGCTGGGGGTGGGGGGCGGCCATCAGTCAGGGCAAGGCAGCCAGGGCCACAGGGACGTCTGGACGTGGCCCACCTCCATGCTGCTCGTCTTAATAAGGAACCCGATCGAGAGACCCAGCGCGGAGCAGCGTCTGATGCAGGCCACCTGTGCCGCCATGAACAGAGGGAAACCGGGAGGAAATGAAACTCAAGGGACAAGAGCCGTGGACGTGGCGCGAGCGGCCCTGGAAGGGGAAGCGGGGCTCACCTGCCCACAGCAGGGAAGACGGAAAATGAATGTCTTACGGCTGCCCGAGAAGCCAGCCGCCAACCGCAAAGGAAGTATAAGAGGAGAGACACGACAGACACGATGAAGCTCAGGAGTTAATGCAGTACAGCAGACCAATAATAGAAGCGATCCATAAAATCACAAGGCATTCTTTGAAAGCACCAAAACACTGTACAGCTCTCAAAACGCCGTGTCAACTACGCAAAAATAAAACAAACTGCACAACTCTGTCTAGACAAGTTGAGGAAAACACTCACAAATTACCAATACCGAGACTAAAAGAGAGAACAGGACTCCAGCTCCAACATGAAAAAGTTTATTAGGAGGTTTTATGAATCTATTATAACAGATTTCATAACTAAGACAAAACATGAAAATTTCTCCAAAGGCACGAATCGTCAAAACTGACCCAAGAAGAAAGGGAAAACCTAAGTAGCTCTGTCTCTATCAGAGGACTTAAATACGTTCTTAGAAACATTCCCGCAAAACCCAAGGACAGACGGCCTCTCCACCACATGTTTAAAGCAGAGGTTGTACCAACACCACATGCTCCCCAAACACCGATGGACCACTCACCTCTCCTGAGGCAAGCGTTACACCAACACCAGAACCCAAGCAAAGACTCTAGAAGAGAAAACACCTCCCGTCACTCACAAACACAGGAGCAGAAACCCTTAACACCAGAGTCACTGAATCCAACAATACGTAAGAGGAATGATACATCGTGGCCAAGAGGAGTTCATCCAAGGAATGTAAGGTTGGCCTACCATTCCAAAAGCAATTAATGAGGGGTACCTGGGAGGCTCAGTCAGTTGAGCGTCTGACTTTGGCTCAGGTCATGATCTCACGGTTCGTGGGTTCCAGCCCCACGTCGGGCTCTGTGCTGACAGCTTGGAGCCTGGAGCCTGCTTCGGATTCTGTGCCTCCCTCTCTCCCTTTCTCTCTCTCTCTGCCCCCTGCCCACTTGCATGCACGTGCTCTCACTCTCTCTCAAAAATAAAATAAGCATTAAAAAAATTTTAAAGCAATTAATGAAATTCTCATATTCACAGAATAAAATTTTGAATACAGAAAACCATCCCAATACATTATACAGAAAAAGCGGTTGTCAAAATTCAACATCGATTCACTATGGAAACTCTAAGAAAAGTCAAAAAAAGAATGGAACTTGTTCAATCAGATAAAGAGAATCTACCAAAGCCCGAGGACACAGGGCGACACACAATCAGGGGCATTTCTGCGTACTTGTAGCCAACAACCGGAAAGTGAAATTTAAACAGTAATAATTTGTGTAACAGTATGAAAAGTATGAAATTGCTAACGATAAATTGGACAAAACACATGCTAACCTACGAGGAACAGCTAAACAGGAGAGTACGTAAATGAAAGAAATTCTGACCACACTCACGGGTTGGAAAACTCGATCATAAAGATGTCAATTCTCCCTTCGCTGGTCTAC
Organism: Leopardus geoffroyi; assembly: GCF_018350155.1. NCBI lineage: Eukaryota > Metazoa > Chordata > Mammalia > Carnivora > Felidae > Leopardus > Leopardus geoffroyi. Next base: position 72,312,460 of record NC_059338.1, on the reverse strand, counting down.
AGATTCGATACAATCTTAATTAAAATTACAGCAGGACTGAAAACTCAGGCACTGACCGGCTACTGTAAAATTTATATTGAAATGCCAAGGACCGGACGTGTCCAAAACAACTCCAACCGCAGATGAGCAAAGCTGCAGGTGCCCACAGCTGGCACCGGAACGTCCTATAAAGGTTCAGTGATGGAGACAACGTGGTGCCGTCGAACAGACCGACGTGTCAATGAGACAGAATAACCCGAAACACAGCCGCACAGACCAAGTCCAGCAAGTTTTGAAAAAGGTGCCCAAGTATTCAACAGGGAAAGGAAAATCCTCCCAACAAACGGTGCTGGAACTGGATAATCATAAATAAATTAGCCAGGACCCCTACCCACGCGGCACTCCCAGGGGCTTAACCTCAGGGGCGCGCGGGACGGGACACACAGCAGGCAGCCCGCAGGACCCAGGCGCCCCCCCGGCCTCAGGGAGCCAGACAAGTCTGTGGAAGGGGCGAGGGAGCTCTCTGGGTCCTTTCCCAAGGGCACTAACCCCACCCACGAGGGCTCCACCCCAGGACCTCCTCGCCTCCCCGAGGGCCCGCCTGCCGACACCATCCCCCTGGCCTTAGTTCCAACCTAAGGATTTGGAGGGGCACGAGCATCGGGACCACGGCAGGGTGTGTCCACACAATGGAGGATCACTCGGCCGTACGCAGGAGTGGACGGGTCTGTGCCACAACGTGGGGCAATGTGACGCACCCCGTGCCTTCTCACGGTCACGGGGACCTTCCCTTCTGCCAAATCCGACAGTCAGTCCCCGTGCACCTTCCCCAGTCCTTCCTGGATACTTTCAAAAACCCCTTCCCCTTCCTGCCCCCTTTCCCCACGAAATCCAAGAGCCCCAGGAGGCCCGGGCAGAAGGGGGCTCCGCCATCCTGGGGCTGTGCCCTCGGGCAGGTTCGGGGAGACCAGGAGCAAACAGCCCGTGCTTTACGGGCCCAGCTACGTGCCCAGCGTGTGCTCACCAAGCCTGGAAGCCTGGCTGTACCCAGCCTGCGGGCAGGGGTGAGCCTCTCCCGCAGCACTGCATAATTCACAGCTGCTTGGTCGTCAGGGATGCTCCGGGGTCCTGGCTGCCTGGGGTGGAGGGGTCTGTCCACAGCCCCTGACCTGCCAGGCTGAGGGGGCAGTTCTCCAGGCGCCGCCCGGGGCTCCCTCCACCCACAGTGATAGCCTGCATCCATCACGCCACTGCCTTCTAGAACCTTCCATTGGCTTTCCACTGCTTTGGAAATAAAGCCCAAGCCATCTGCCAGGCCTACAAGGCCCTGTGCCCACCTCACAGACACCTCACTCGGCTGCAGGCCCCTCCTCCTGGCTCCTCGAACGTGCCACGACCACTGTGCTCTGCAGCGTATGGCAGCTTGGAAAGAGAGCCTCCCCCTGAGGTGGAGCGGGTCCCTTCTCCTTGGTCCAGGGGGCTCACCTCCACCGTCTCTGCAGCAGCGTTTGCGTGGAGCCCTGTGCTGAAGCAGCACCGTGAGGCCGCCGTGCCACAAGAGACCGTGTGCAGACGCTGCGGGTGCTACCCTGGCTGGGCCCATCGTCAGTAAAGAAGCTTCCAGACGCACCAGCCCCAGCTGTGGTGTCGCCTCAGCTCTGAGTGTTCCCGGCAGAGTCCCAGACGTCTGGAGGCAGCACGGGCCTCCTCGCTGGCCCTGCCGACCTGTGGTGCACCAGCTCTGTGGCTTTCGGTCCTACTGGCCTCGGTTTCCCCTAGAGACGGGGCCCAACATCACGTCCAAGTCCCTGTGGCGTCTCCAGGCCCAAGACGACAGGTGCACTCCACGTCCACTTCCCGGGGAACGGTCCTCCACAGCTCTGCTCTCGCTCTGTGGCCCCAAGAAAGCCCTCCCCTCCCCAGCCTCAGTTTCCTCATGTGCTTAAAAAAAAAGACCTGGTCGGTGAGGCTCCGACCCCAGAGGCAGCTCCGAGGAGTCAGGGGCAGGTCTCCGGTCAGCCCAGGTGATCAGGGTCCATCACAGATCAGCGGTAACAGAACGGGCTGCAGAGGGCGCCCCCCCTGCCCCCCCAGTTCTCGAGCAAACTCCAGCTCGGTGTCTGCGCAGCTGTGGAAAGGCTGGAGTCAGAAGCGCGGGTCGTCTGAGTTCTGGGAAGAGGAGGGACAGAGCCTGTCCAGTGCCCCTGCAGCAGCACCGGCCGTCGGCACGAAGCCCCTCCGAGAGCCCCGGCCCGCGTGGTGCGGACCACCCTGATCCAGGCCCCCCTGGTCCCCTGGGTGCCCATCCTGACACACAAATCCTTGCTGTGGGGAGGAGAGGGAGGGCTGCTCACTTGGGCCAAGAGCCCCACCCCCTCCCTGCCCACCCCCCACCCCGGGCCTCGGCCCTGCACCCTGGGCAGCAGCTGGGCAGACGTCTCTCACAGACACCCCCGCTCAGGGCCACCTCGACTTGCACAGGGTGAGGCAACAGCCCCGCAGACCAGAGGCAGCCAGTCAGAAAGCCCCAGGGAGACGGTCCCCTCTGTCACACACTAGGAACGGAACACTGGGTGGTCACCTCCCTCCTTCAGGGTGCAAGACCCCCAGGGAGACGGAGGGCGGCCGCCGGGGCTGGGACGCAAACAGAGTCCGGCTGCAGGGATGGGACCGGGCCCTCGGCACCCCATCAGGTGCCCCCGCCAGGCATGGCCTCCATTATCAAATGTGCACCTGTGTACCTGTGACTCAGGTGGGACAGCCCGGTTACTAAGGGAAGGGGGCACTGCCGAGACCCCCGTGAGGACGGGTCAGGGTCCCACACTACCCAACCTACCCCCACGCACACCTGCCCCATCCAGCCCGTCTCCAGGCGGAGACCCCACAAAACACCCGGTGGATTGGTGAGCGCCCACACACAGGCCTCAGTCCCGAGACGCCACCATCTCCGGCAACGGGGAGGGAGGGTCTTGGAGCTCTGGCGACCGCGGCACGGACCCTGAGCTGTGGGCCCAGCGGCCGCCAGAGCCTCCAAGAGCACTGCCACCCTCCCCACACCACCCTCTGCTCCCACTGTGCACCCACCCCCTGCACCCGCCCCCTGGATCATCATCAGGCTGCAGCCAGGCCTGACTAGATTTCTGTGGGGCCGGGCCCAGCACCAGGCGCAGAAGCCGTCATTGCCTCTTCCAACAGGACATCACCCAGAAGGGTCCAGGCCCACCCAGGTTACAGGGCCTGTCACGCAGCCGGGAGGGGACAGGCTGGCCCTCCCCACACCCCACTGCTGCAGCCCGTCAGCACACGGGTCTAGGGCCAAGCCGGCCCAGGCCCCAGGCTCCAGAGGCGGCAGGGTGTTGCGGGGTGCGACGGGGAATGGGGGGAGAGCACCATGGGGCGTTGTGGGGGTGCGCCAAGGGAGGGGTTCTGGAGTAGAAGAGGCAGGCCGTGCTGGAGGGCGGGATGGCCGATGCATCCCTAGGGTCCCCTGCTTCACGGACTCAGGCCTCTACCCGAACAACGGCCTGGGGCCGTCTGTGGTCACGGGAGCAGGACGCAAGAGGCCAGGTGTTTCTGGTGGAGGAAGCTGAGTCGCAGCCCCTGAGGGAGGGAGGTGGCACCAGGCGGGCTCCGGAAGAAGAGATGCCCCCCGTGAAGGTGGAAGGGTGGGAGGCGGGGGCTGGCGTGCCCCCCTGTGCACCCCAGGCAGGGCCGCCCACCTGCGTCTGCTTTCTGCTCCTTGGGTACACTCATCCTCGCTTGGAGCCCGGCTCACTGCAGCCTCCAGTGCCCCGGCACCCCCTCGCTCCGTCGTAGCGAGGTCGGGGCCCACAGCCCGTTCACAGATGGCGCCGTGAGAATCAGAGGGGAGGGCCTGTCTGGGCGTCGACCACCACGGGACTCAGCCAGTGCGCCCAGCCCCACGCCTGCTCGGAGGAGCCGGGGCCAGCAGAGCACCAGAGCTGGGGGCCCTCCTGTCGGCTGCGAACCCAGGCTGATGACAGCTAGGTCATCCAGACGCCTTGCCTGGGGCCCTAGAGACAGGAGCCAGGGCCGCCCCGCTGCGTGGTTACAAGGCTGAGGGTACCGCGGGCAGACTTCCCGTCAGGGCTCCTGGAATGACCATCCATCTGTTCAACAGCACTCTGGGTGACAACCCCAAGAGACAGACAAACCAGGTCCCGCTGTCACCTAGCTTCACACCACGGGGGAGAGAGAGCTACAACCCGGCCACCCTGGCCAACCTGGGAGCCTACGATGGTGTGCCCAAGGCAGGGTCCCTCACGGTCCCGACAAGATGGCCAAGTCCACACCTGTCTCGTGCAAGGCGAGAAAATCACGTTCAGCCCTGAGGTTCACAGGTCACTAGCTTAATTCATCTTGAAGGAACGTCCTCTCTCCCAAGACCGGATCCCATCTACTTCCGTCGCACTGAAATGTCTTGCCTTCCACAAAATGATGGCAATAACGGATGCCATAATGGACTTTTTAAAATGTCCTTATCTGGCAAAATAAAAAAGCCAATGAACGTCAATGTGGAGAAAACAGAGCTGGTTGGCCCCCTATGCTGGTCTCCATCATTTAGAAAAACTAACACTCCACGATGAATGGGGCCCTGGAAGGTTCCAGGCTTGTAGCCTGGTTAGGAACTGCCCCTCGGGAGGAGGAGCCAGATGGGAGTGGGGGGGGGGGGCGGGTATGGTCAGGGGAGAGGGTGCGGGGCAGGCAGGTGCTAAAGGCCAGAGTGGCTGCATCTGAAGGTGGAGGCGGACGGGGCAGAGGCCCCCACAGCCCTCAGTCACCGCGGGCAGGCCCAGAGTCCGGCCGGGAAAGCAGGAGCCAGCTCTCCACTCCAGACCCCCGTTGGTGACATCAGCCTTCGGCCAGCTGGGCAACGCAGCCCAGGAAACGTGTTCGAGGGCCAGGGGCCCTGAAAATGCCATCGCTTGACCCAGGGGACACCACTTCAGGGACCTACCCCGGAACAGGCAAACACAGAGACCAACCCCAGCACCCTCCCGGGGTCTGGTCAGGCAGCTGACAAGCGGGAAGAGCCACAGATACGGCTCCAGGTCTCAGCACAGTAACTACGCACATTGGACAGTGTCCTCCGCGGCTCCACAAAACGTGTTTTTAGTGTGTGATGAAGGGCACACGCACCCCAGAACCCTAACAGCAAAAGGCGGGACCGGAACATTATTCACTGAAATCCAAATCTGCAAGACGCGTAAGGATCTGGGAAGAGGCTGGCAGGAAATACCAAAATGTTAACAGTGCCTCCTCAGACATCCTGTGTGTCCAAATTTCCTATAATGAGCATATGCTACTTCCACAATCAGAAAACAATACGTTATTTTAAAAAAGAAATAAAAAGAATAATTAAAAAAAGAGTTGCACAGAAAATCTGCAAGGGCCCTCAGCTGCCTCAAGCTCTGGACCCCCACACTTGGCAGGAGGGGTCTCAGGCAGCCCGTAGGGACGGCCGGAGGACAGGCGGGCGGGTGAGTAAACAGACAGAGGGAGCCGTGACCTCTCCAACGGACATCACTGCCAGGAAGAGACATGAGGTCTTGGCCGCGGCCCACACCCCCCGAGCACGTTTGCTCCGGCATCCACACCGTCGTCTTTCCCAGGCAGGAGACTCAGGCTCACACAGGACCCGCCCGGGGTCCCCTGGCAAGAAGGTGGCAGGGGGAACCCCAGCTTCACGGCAAGTCTCAGGACCCCGCCTCGGTGCCCCCCAATCCACGCCATGCCGGGACCACGTGGCGGCCTTGTCACATCCGGCCAGGCCCAGGGTGTCAGGGCGTGAGCAGAGCTGCCCCCTGCCCCCTGCCAGCCAGGCTACCCCCCCTGCAGAGGTCCCCTTCCTTCTTCCCCAGGGACCCAGCCCCCGAGAAGCCTTTCCGTCAGGAGAGGAACTCACCCCAGGCCATTGCTTCACCCAATCCAAACCAGGGCCAGCCTCTAGGCAACCCCAACAGGAGCCCCTGGGGGCAGAGTCAAAACCACAAAGCCACTCTCCAACCCAGCCCGTGTGTCCACTACATGCAGGCGGCACGAGTGTGCCTCCCAGAGGGTGACGCCGGGCACGCGTGGCCTCGGGCTCGGGGCGCAAGCGGGGCTGGCCCTCGGGCGTGTGGGGCAGGTGTGGGGTCCGGGCAGCTGCTGCACCGGGACGTGGACAGGCAGGCGTGCGAGGGGGTGCAGGGCACACCCGGGCACGCCCACAGCCACGCACACGATCGCACACTCACAGGCTCTCCCTCAGCTCCTGCGTGTCACTCGGTGTCCCCAGGGACCGGAGGCTCTGCTCCAAGGAGGTCACTGCCAGGAGAAAGGAAGGACATAAGGAACAGAAAGACCTCCCCCAGAGACCCCCAGACTCCAGCAGAGGAGGGCCGGGGGGCCCCAGGACATGGGGGCCAAGGCCAGGGAGACCACCCAGGTGACTGGGGGCAGCTTCTGCCACGGCCCAGCCCCAGCCCCACAGAACCTCCCAGGCAGGGACCCTCCCCCTGTTCGGGCACAGGCCCCCAGGCCCTTGTGGGCGCAAAGGCTCTTGGGAGCCGCCTCCAGGGCCCCTGGGTCTGGGGATCTCTTTCTCCTCTCCTGGTCAGCACTCTCCGGCGGGCCTGACAGAACTCAAGGTTCAGGGCAAACATCAGCCCTCACCCACAGAGTGCGGCGAGCCACCCGTGTCCCTGTGTCCTCCTGCCTCCGTTCCCCTCCCTCCCCCCCCCCCCCCCTCCCCCCCGCCACCGTCTGCAGGAGTTAATAAGGATAAGGCCTGGCCCAGCCCCGTGAGGCGTGACTGTCGCTCCTGACCCCAGTACCCTCGACCCGTGAGCTGACCTGCACTGCCCGTCTGAGGGAGGCTCTGAGGCCGCCCTCCCCCACGGGGATGCGTCCAAATCACAGCAGCCGGGCCAGGGAGCACACACGGGCCCGCCCCGCCCCGCCCTGAGGCCCCAGGGCTCAGCCCATGCTGTCCTAAGAGACGACAGTGTCTGGGCTGCAGGGTGGCCGGGTCAGGGGAGGGCAGTGGGCACGCCACCTCCCCCAGTCGCCTCGACCTCCTGGGCGTGTTCGGTGGCCCGGGCGGCCAGGTGGGGAGGGGTGAGGCTGGGCCCACCACGGACTCACCGTTGGAGTTGATCCGGAAGACGCTGGCCGATGTCTGCTGGAACAGCTCCTGGAGGTCACCTGGGTCCACCTGGGTGGCTAGAAGACAGGAGAGGGAGCACACAGGTTCACGGAGCGGGGGCAGCAACACCCTCCCAGCTGGGGTGGCCCCACGGTGTCAGAGAGGGAACAGCAAGCCCGCCCCGGGGCACCCAAAGCCCCTGGAAAAGGAGGAAAGCAGGGGCGGACCCTCAGAAAAGCCCACCCGGGTACCAGCTGCCTCCGGCACCCCTGCACCTGCACACGGGGCGCCCTTGACAGAAACGAGGGCCCAGGCACACATGAGAGCCTGCACAGCCGAGGTCACCGCAGCTTTATGTGAGTCACAAAACAGAAACAACCCAACGGGGGCGTTTGGGGGCGGCCGGTTAAGCACCGTTAAGCGTCCGACTCTCGATTTCTGCTCAGGTCATGATCTCACGGTTCACGGGATCCAGTCCCATGTCCGGCTCTGTGCTGACACACCACGGCTGGCTTGAGATCCCCTCTCCCTTCTCTCCGCCCCTCCCTGGCTCGTGCTCCGGTGACTGTTCTCAAAATAAACACACGTTTTTAACACAAAGAAGGCAGCAACAACCCAACGGCCGGCATCTGACGACGTGGGGCCCGAGTCCACGGCGAGCACCACGCAGCCTCGAGAAGGAGCTGGTGGCGACAGCACAGCGACGGCGTCGCACCCGTGAACGCGGCCGGACACGGGCCTCCCACCACGCGGCTCCGCGTACGGGAAGAGTTCAGGTCCAGGGACAGAAAGCAGACCCGTGGCTGCCGGGGGCTGGGCCAGGGGATGGGATGGCTGCTGACAGCCGTACGAGTTCTCTTGGAGCTACAGAACGTCCTGGATTACTCGCGGGGATGGTCACGCACACTGCAGGATACGCCACCAAGCACAGAAACGTCCACGTGAAGGCGGACAACGTGGTGAATTTTACGTTGTGTGAACTTTATCTCGATCTGAAAGACCACGCCGAACATCGTGTGGTTACCACCCACTCCTAGGGGGACGGGAAGGCCCACTCCACCAGGCGAGCACGAAACTCTCGTGGACGCTACGGAAAAGTCTGCCCCCTTCACGGGACGAGGCCCTGCCCGTGGCCACGGCCTCTTGGGTAGCTACGCGCAGAAACACAAACGTGTCCGCACGAAGCTTGTGTAAGACACTCACGGTGGCTTCGTTCTCAGAACCTGGAAAGGCTGCCACCAGCCGGCAACAGAACGCACAGGGCCCCTCACCTGAGGGAGCCTGGGACAGGAAAGACTCCCACGTGTGTCTATACTACCCACTACTACCGGTCCCCAGGGAGGCTGGCGCCTCAGCCTGAATGGGCCAGGCCCAGACAGGGATTTGTGCACAATGACAAGGTCAGGGTGCACACTCTGAGCTTAACGCAGAGGCAGACGGGTGGGAGGCTGTGGCCTCCGGGCCCCGCCTGGGCTGTGCAGCCTCAGCCCACACGTGGGGAGGCTGGTGTGCGTTTTCCTACAGGACAGACACAGGCAGGGGCGCAGCCTGGCCGCCTGCCTCACCCGCTAAATGCTGGGAGGAGAGATCCAGCTCCAAGAATCGTTCCTATTCTCCAGGTCTGTGTGTAGGTGATCCCAGAGGCCACTTACACTGGGACAAACAGCCACCCTTCTCAGAGCCACCTTCCTCTGGACATCTCTTCAAGCCCGTCCCCTGGCTCGTCACAGTGGCCTGTGCCCTGGGCCAAGTCCTGCCCCCGCCTGTGCCCTGTCTACTCCTGACCCCACGGGGCATGCGTCTTTCCAGATGACACGGGCTTATGGCCTTTGAGACATTCTGTCTCCAAACCAAGGATGACAAGGCTGAGCTCCCAGAGGCGCAGAGAGTGGCCCCAGGAAAGGGCAAAGGAGGGACTGGAACTGCAGCCTTTACAAAGGTGAGGAGAGCTACATCCCACAGGGCAGGGCGGGGCAGGGCTGCCGAGGGTCTCAGCAGGAGACCAGACCTCAGATGCAGCTCTCCAGCCTCCACTCCGCTGGTCAGTGCAGAGCCCTCAGGGCGGGCAAGCGGGTGATCGGGCCCATTACTGGCTAGGGTCAGGGTGTGGGGGGCAAGGGTGTGGGGTACAGGGTGTCGGGGGCAGGGGTGCAGGGTGTGGGGGGCAGGGCTGCAGGGGGCAGCAAGGCAGGGGTGCAAGATGTAGGGGGCAGGGGGGCAGGGGGTAGGGGCATAGGGGGGCCAGGGCTGAGGGGCAGGGGCGAGGGGTGTTAGGGGTGCAGGGTGTGGGGGACAGGGGTGTGGGGAGCGGGGTACAGGGGTGCGAGGGGCTTGGGTGTGGGGGCCAGGGGTGTGGGGTGTGGGGGGCAGGGGGGAGGGGGGGAGGGGCAGGGGGATAGGGATGTGGGGGGGGGAGGGGTGGGATGCAGCAGGCAGTGGGGGCTGGGTCAAAACTGCCCCGAGGAGCTGCATCCAGGGCCGGCATGGACTCTGGCCAGCGGGCAGGTGCCTGGGCCTGGGAGGCCCCAGCAGGGCGGTGGTGGGCATGCCAGCCTGGTCTACACCACCACCGCCGTGGGATTTGGGGCACATCTAGGAGCCACTGTGGAAAGCAGGGGAGGGGGCAGCTGGCAGATGCACAGGGCAGGTGCGGGGGGAGGGGGCTTGGCAAACATCCCAGCCCCGCAGAAAGGACAGCAAGTCCCCCACCCAGATGGCCTTCCACCTCCACGGAGGTCTGGGGGAGGCCGTGGGGAGGCCGTGGGGGGCTCCTACCTCAGCAGAGGGGATGCCAGGGATGCCAGATGCCAGCTGCAGCTGTGGGGCAACGCGGGCTGTCTCCCTCAGACCCGGCCTCTCCCTGGTCCTGGCACCTGACCACACAGCCCGGGACACCCCCTGCGGCCAGGAGGGGCCGCGTGACTAATTCTCACCCCAGAATTAGAGAACCGAGGGCAGTTTCCCCTCTTGTTCTCACAAGGAGGCTGGAGCCCTGGACTGCCCCTCACCCTCTCCCCGGCTGGGACATGATGGGGTGTGACGTCCCTCCCAGGGACACCACCGAGGGGGTGCAGCCACGGCCGGGGGGAGCCGCGGGGGTGGGGGGGCTGCATGAGGGAACGGAGGCTCCGTGTTATCGCAGGGGCAGCTTAACCTCTTCTTTACTTTTCGCCAAGGAGGGGCCGGAACCCCAACAGAGGCCCGCGTCCGCATACACACGGCTGGGGCGCTCAGGGCCCGGGTTCACCTGGAGCACGTGTGCCCAGATCCCACACCGAGGCAGCCGTCAGACAGGGAAGCAGCAAGACGGTGACCACACAGCACGAGCAGGGCCTCTGCATGCAGCACAGGGGACCAACGCTGGGCAGAGACCGGGGGCTGGGGGAGGGTGGGAGAATGAGGTGACGGGACTGGAGGAGGCGGGACTCGCAGGGGCGGAGGGAGGATGTCGTGTCTGTTGGGCATGACTGGGGATGGAGGGGGGCTGGCCACCAGCTTAGGAAACACAGAGGAGGAACAGGGACATTAATCCCCCAAACATAAGCCACTTTTTCACGGAATGACAACGCAGGGCGGCAGATCAACTTGAGCTTCTGTTGGCGGGGGGGGGGGGGGGGGGGGGGAGGGCAGGGCCCAGGCCTTCCCTCCCCTGCATGCAAGCCAGGAAGCGGTGCTCTGACCACAGACAGCCCTGGTGCGGCCCCGTGGCCCCCACGGCTCGTCCCCTGGTGTCTCCTACAAGCAAGTCCAGACTGCGAGCAAGGAGGGCGGGTCGGAGCGGAGCTGGCGTCACTGGGTCCGGGGGTGGGGGACCCCGGGGCCTGGCAGGTGCCGTGGCTGCCCTGGGGCAGGAGACAGGGGCGAGGCGATGAGGCAGGAGGGGCTCCAGAAGCCGGCCCCGGTGCCCTGGTCCCTGGCCAAGCACACGTCTGTGCTCACACAGGGAAAGACGCCCCTCGGCCGAGGACCCGGGGAGCACAAGGAGCTGGAGGCCACTCCCCCTTCCCCCACACAAGGTCAGTGTGCATGGGTGGAAGTCACACGAGGAGAGAGGAGAGGACGCCGCCCAGCACCCGCAGCGTTGGGCAGGGACCGCGGAGGCCGCAGCCGCAGCACAAGTGCCCTCAAACAGCACCGTGACCCCCCCCCCCCCACCGCAGGTTTACTGCCCCTGGACAGAGTCCAGGCCTCGCAAGGAGAACAACCAAACCCGAGGAGGGAGGACACAAAATTCACACTCACAACTCGCGGGCCATACGAAGAGGCAGGAGCACGTGACCCCAAACCGTGAGAAAGGTCACTCAACAGGAAATCAGGCCCAGGAATGGTGGAGACAACCTCACTAGTGCAGAAAAACAGGCATAAAAGTTGCAAAAGGCTGATGGGACACCGAGGCGCGTGCAGAGCAGCAGGGGAGACCCGGAGAGGCTGCAGACGTGCCACCCCCCCTCCCCAACACCCAAGGAGACACTGAAATGACTTCCCACTGCACAGGGTCAGCTGCGGGTGCGATGCTACACCGAGGTTCCCTGCGGTGACAGGGCCACGGGGCATCTCGGGCGACACCCGACGACCCGGCAGCCACGGAGCCACAGAGGGGAGCAGAGTTTCAAAAAGTAAGAACCCAAAGTATCTAAATTCCATCCAATAAAAAACCGAGTTCCAAGAACTTCATTAAGTCACAAGCAGAATAAATACTAAAGTCTAAGGGCGCCTGTGGGGCTCAGGTCATGGCCTCGCGGTTCGTGAGTTCCAGCCCCGCATCAGGCTCACTGCTGTCAGCACGGAGCCCGCTTCAGATAGTCGGTCTCTCTCTCCGCCCCTCTCCTGCTCACTCCATGTCTCAAAAATAAACATTTAAAAATGCATATATTAAAAATTTAAAGCCCAAAGCACAGTAGTGAAAACCGCAGAAAGCCTGTGGCGAAGGGGCCCCTTTCGGAGGGGCCAGAGACGCACGTACCCCACCCCAGAAGGAAACACAAAGGTCGCCCCGCCCCCGTAAGAGCTGCGGAAGCCAAGCCCAAACACGCTGCAGGGACATCTTCAAAGTGCCAAGAGAAAGAAAACAAAAAACACCTTTCGACCAAAATTCTACACGCAATGGAAATATATTTCAAAAATACAGGCAAGATAAAGATTTATTTTAGACAAGAGAGCCGAGAGACTGTCTCAGCCAGATGTGCACCATAGGAAAAGCTAAAAGAAGTCTGTCGGGTCAAAAGAAACAATAAAAGGCAATTTGGATCCACACGAGAAAGCAGAGTGCGGGAGGGAGGCACACGACTCATTTTAAAGGTATCTCAGACGCCATCGGTTGATAAAGCAAACTGCCAGCCAGGTGCTTCCAGCAACAACGTGGCGTCCGGGGTCGGCTCTGGGAGGTTCCCGCGTCACGCGGCGCGACACCGTGTTACCCGGAGGCAGGCTGCGAGCACAGGTGTGGGTACGGCTAGCGCTAAACCACGAACGGAGCGGGTGTCACTAACACGCCAAGAGCGGACTTACCATCATCAGCAACGGAATCATCATCAACACAATTACCCCCAAACAACAAAGGGAAATACCACAAATATTGGGGTTGGGGATGTAAGCCTGAACATATCGGTATCTCTGCCTAAACCTGAGGCACCCGCGCGGTCCCCAAGTGGCCAGCAGTGGCCAGGCCATCATCACCAAGGCCCTAGAGGACAGCACCACTGCCACCGCTCTGGGCAAAGTGGAGACGGTCAGATGGGGCCAAGGGCAAACCCCACATACACGGGCTACGAGGAGGGCACTTCCTACAGAAAATCAGACACACCTGTGAGTAAAGGGACCGGAAGATCCGTCGTGTGACATGGCTGTATGAAAGCTGCTACGCTAACATTAGAGAATTCAGAACAACACATGAAAGTAGAGATAAAAGAAGGTTTTACAGTGACAAAGGGGGCAATGGATGAAGAAGACAAAAATCCTCAACGTTCAATGCGCCTAACAGCACAGCTGGAAAACGTGCGAGGCACAGACTGACGGGCTTGAGGGGAGAAGCAGACACATCCACGGCCGTGGTTATCAGCATCCTCTCAGCAGAAAGTAGATCGGGGGACAGAAGATCCGTGAGGATACCAAGACCTGAATGGCACCGTCGATCACCTCGGCCTGAGTGACAATTATGGGACACTCATACCCAATGACAGATGGACACACTCTTGTCAAACACGCGGGGAACACGCACAAGACACGCTGCACCTCCAGTGTGCAGCAGGTCCCAATGCATGTGTAACAGCTGAAACCATATGAAACATTCGCCAGCCAGGACAGCACTAAACCAGAAGTTAGTAACAGAGAGGTATCTGGAAACAAAGAGAATTATTTGAAAATTAAGCAGTACCCTTCTAAGCAACCCTTAGTTAAAGAATAAACCACAAAGGAGATTAGAAAATATTTTTAAATGAATAAAATGAAAATACAATACATGCAAAATTGTGTAAGTAAAGCGATGCACAGGGAAAAATTTACAGCAATAAATACCCGTTACTAGGGAAGAAGAAAGGTCTCACGTCAATGATCTAACAAAAGCAAATTAACCCCAGAGTAAGGAAAAGGAAGGAAATCATCAAGATGAGCAAAAATCAATTAACTCAACATTGAACAAATAGAGAAGATTAATGAAATCCAAAACTGGTTCTTTAAAACAATCAATAAAATTGATATACTCACAGTGAGACAAGTCAAGTATGAAACAGAGAAAACACAAACCAGCAATACCAGAAGTGAAAAAGGCAGTCTTACTACTGACCATACAGGCATTCAAACAATACTAAGGCAATATTACAATTTCGTGCCAGTACCTTTTACAAGTCTGATGAAATGGGTAAGTTCCTTGAAAACACAAATGATCAAATTTGACTCATGTGAGTAGCAGCAGAAACCTGGACAACACTGCAGCACGGTGACACGGTGACGCCACAGCATGTAACACTGTGTCACTACAACGTTGCCACCTATGGCTGTAACACGTAACACCACAGCACTGTAACGCTACGGCTACAACATTAACATGTATGCTAAGGCGTATACGTTGTGATACCGCAACACTGTAACGCTGTACCATGTAACATGTGACACGGCAACGTTAAAGAAACTGCAGTCTCAAATCTTCCCACAATGAAAATGGTCAGCTCACATGCTTCCTTGGAGAATTCTGCCAAATGTTTAAGGGAAGAATAATACCAATTCTACACATACCCTCAGAAAACAGGAGAAACCAATTCCCGACTCGATTCAGGACTCACTTTATAGTTACACCAGTCAAGGCAGTTCCGTATCATGTAAGCGGAGACCCAGGTCGATACGGCGAGTCAACACCCAGGTGAGCAGTCACGGGGTTTCAGACACAAGCGTCGAGGTGACTCAGTCATTTCCCCCAACGATGATGACCAACTGGACAGCCACTGAACCCCGACCCATATCAACAAAACTCAGAACCCACTCAGCCTGGCTCACAGATGCAAACATAAACGCTGGAACTGTAAGACTTCAAATCACAATTTGCGGCCTTGTTGTGGGTAAGAACTTTTCAGGTGGGATACAGACAACAGAAGTCCCAAGGAAAACGCTGGTAACACTGAAATATAAAACCTCCAAAAAAGACACAATTAAAATAAAAGGCAGTCCAGGGGCACCTGGTGGCTTGGGTCACGATCTCACGGGTTTTGAGATTGAGCCCCGTGTTGGACTCTACGCGGACACCAAAGAGCCTGCTTGGGATCCTCTCCCTCTCTGTCTGCCCCTCCCCCGCGCTCACTTGCTCTATCTCAAATAAACGTAAAAAAAGTTTTTAAATAAAAGGCAGTCCAGAGCCTGCAGAAGAGGTTTGCAGTCCATCTCTGACAGGCCCCTTGAACTCAGAGGTAACGGACACGTGCAACACAGGAAGGCCCACAGCTCAGGGGGGCCTCTTGGTGACAGCAGAGGAGACACCAGGCAATGCTCAGTGATGTGTGGGCAGACACAGAAATGAGGCCCCGCCCCTCCCCAGCACAGCCCCGCCCCGCCCCCTCAGCACAGCCCCACCCCCAGAAAGCCCCACCCCCAAGCACAGCCCCGCCCCACCCCAGCACAGCCTCACCCGGCCCCACCCCCCCCAGCAAGCCCTGCCCCATCCCTGCACAGCCTCACCCCGCCCCACCCCCAGCACAGCCCCGCCCCCAGCACAGCCCGCCCCACCCCAGCACAGCCTCATCCCGCCCCGCCCCCTCAGCACAGCCCCACCCCCGTCAAGCCCCGCCCCCAGCACAGCCCCACCCCACCTCAGCAGGCCTCACCCAGCCCCGCCCCCTCAGCACAGCCCCACCCCCAGCAAGCCCCGCCCCCCAGCACAGCCCGACCCCTCCAACAGCCCAGTACAGCAAGACCAAAATCAACCCCAAGTGGTGGCGGGAATGTAGGGTAAACCCAAGCTCGTGGCTGCAGGACCCAATAGTGGGACAGCCAGTTTCTTAGAAACTTTCTTGGAAAGTTTATCAATCAACCCCCACAAGAGTGACACTATCTGTCAATGCAAAGATTTTATACAAATGTTCCCAGTACCTCCACCCAGCTAAAAGCTGGCAACCACAAAACCATCCATCAGGGCAGACAGAAGGACAGGCTCCCGGGACACAGACACACGGATGGCCCTCCAGCACCCCCGCCCTCTGCAGAGACAACGGGACGCTCCTTCCTGAGCACACAAATCCGGGGAAACACCTGAGCATCTCCATAGAGGTGCCCAGGGCAGGACGGGGACTCGAGGCTTCCAACGCACACTTGGCAATGTCCTCTGTCCTCTACAGGGCCCAGCTCCACGTCTGCTCCAGACACCTGCCCTTCATGCCGCCGGGTCCAGAGGCAGCGGCCCAGCCAGCAGTGCTGGAGGGACCAGCGCTGGAGCCCCCTGGAGCTGCACATCGCCCCCACCTGCCCCGTCACATGGGCCAGCCAGACAGCTGGGCTCTGCCCCGCCGCCGAGGGCTGGCTGAAGGACTGCGTGCCCACTCGGGCCAGGCAGGAGGAGGCCGAGTGGCAGTACGGTGCCCCAGACGCGGGACGAGCAAGGAAGTCAGGGGACCTCTCGGGTCCAGAGCAGACAGGCCTGGGAGAAACCCAGTGGCCCAGTGCGCGGGCGCTGCTGCCCAGGTGGGTGCTGGGGGTCCGCCAGCACCGCGCCCGCACAGACCCAGGGCCCTGAGGAGGCTGGTAATGACAGCAGCAGCCCGTTCCCCGGACGACACTGGCCGTCCCACAGACAGGACACGGGGATGTGCGAGCCTCACGCTGAGCAACCCCCAGTGAGGGCAAGTCCAAGCACACCCAACGGGCACCAGCGGCAAAGGGCAGGACAAGGCCCCCTACAGCCCCTCGGCTCCCCCACACATACACACAGCCCGGCCTCCACAGGGGACCACGCACCTCTGGCCTCCAGGCCCAGCCAAGCAGCTGCAGATTCCGTGGAACCCAGCAGGGTCACCAGTGCCTGCCTGCCTCCCACCCCACGGGGCCACTGTGCACTGGGGCAGACAGTGAGCAGAGCTGGGGGACCAGTCCCCTGAGGGCATCCCCCTTCTGAGCCTCACATGCTCATCACAGCTGCACAACATGGGGAGCCACACCGGGTGCACCCCACACCCCAGAACACGGCTGGAGCAGAAGCACAGAGAGACCCCCTGGCCAGCCCCACCTCTGCCAACCGGAGCAGAAACTCAGAACCGAGGCGCTCTAAGAGCAGACCAGAGTCACAACGTTCGGGCGTCACAGGACACTCCACTTCTGGGTCTCCTCACCCTGCGGACACAGCCTGGATCTCTGCCCCTGCACCAAGTGGAGGGAGGAAGCGGGGCGGCAGCGGAGGTGGGGGGTGTGGATCCTGACCCACGTGTGCATGAGGCACAGGAAGGAAAGAGGGACAGCACGGGATCCTCTGAGCATCAGAGGCGTCCTCCTTCCTAAGCAGCAGGGAGCCCCCACTGGACAGGGCGAGAGGAGGTGTGGGGCTGGGGCGCCTGGCCTGGCTCTCGGCCCGGGGCCCGTGCTGAGGGCACCAAGGAGGACCCAGGGAGGGGCTGCGTTCCAGGGAGAGGCAGGGACAGCACCAAATCTCAGGGGGATGTCCCTGAATACACAGGTACTCTGTACTTTCCTGTTTCTCCCGGAGAGATCGTCTCCTTGTTCTGCAGCAACAGCCCCGCAAAGTGCTCTGGGGAAGAAAGGCCATGTGACCAGATCCAAGTCTGGGCGGGCAGCAGGACGTCCCCGGTGCGGAGCGAGGCCCACCACCTGCACCCGGGCCACACCATGGAGCCTCCCACACATGCTCAGCCACTCCCCGAAACCCAGGTGTGCGGCAGGCCACGGTGCCAGGGAGGTGAGAAGGTGTGCGGACAACCATCACAAAGCCGGGAAAGCCCGGCGCTGGGAGCCAAGGGCCTGAGGGGCCCGTAGGGAGCCCTGCCAGGGGGGCCACACTCCTGCCTCAGGGCCTGCAACAGGGACAGGGACCTGGGGGGAGGGGGAGGGGGAGAGTGCTGGAGGGGGAGGAGCTGGAGGGCGGGGCTGTGAGGAAGGTGTGCGGTTGGGTCCCCCACCAGTGAGAGCACCTCCACCCTGAGCCGAATGCACCGGCCCCCCTCCCCCCACAGGGGGAAGGGGAGACCCAGGAGGCAGAGGGGAGCCCGAGGGACCGTGCAGGGCTCAGTCTGGGGCCAGGGCCAGAGCAGGGCCACAAGCGGGCTCAGGGTCAGCAGGGCCAGGGAGGAGGGGGTCTCGAGCTCGGGGTGCGGGGCAGCAGTCCGGTCTTGGAGGAGGGAGGCAAGCATTGGGCTCTGTCCGGGAAGAACACGGGAACCAAGGAACGGAGGCACAGGTTCTGGGCACCTCGAGCTCTCCCGCTGCCCACGGCAGGCCACAGAGGTGTCCACGCCTGACATTACAGAGCAGGAGGCCCTCAGCCTCGGGATCCCACTGCTTCGTGGCCCCCGGCCAACACCAGGTGCCACTGAGGACACCGCAGGCAGTGGCACCCAGACCACCGCCTTGCCCGCCACCGGCGGAGACGACGTCCCCAAATGCGGGGCTGGCGGGGGAGAAGCGAGGCAACGCCTGTCCTGTCTGCTGCACAAACACGTGTCTGCTTCTGTTTTGTTTCTGACGTTCTTTGTGTATTTTCTGGCCCCGTTTCAAAGCCGAACACCAGGTACGGACTTAGAAACGGCCCTCAGGACCTAACACCAGCAGTCCCGATGACCAAGGAGGCACACACAGATGACCTGCACGCCCCCCACACCTCCCTTGTACCTGCCGTCCCCTCCCCCTCCCCACCGGCCTTCCTCCGCCTCTGGTCCCAAGGCTGCTGCCGCTGCAAAGCCCCACCCAGCAGTCCCTGCACCTGTCTGGGACCCACCCACTGGGCTCTCTGACGCCCCGCCGGACCTCCATGGGTCCCCCGACCCCCTGTGCCTGACAGGAACCTTCAAGAAGTGACCCCCACAGGGAAGCACGCCCCAGAGAACTCAAAGCGCCCACCCCCACCCCCCACCCCCGCCGCATCCCAATGCCGCGGGTCCGGCTCTGGACATCAGGCCAAACCCCAGCTCTACCGCCCAGGCCTTAAAACCAGAGAGTCGGCGGGAGCGCTTTACTTCACGCACAGGCTAAGAGCCCTGGACGGGACAGGAGAGCAAGAGAGGGGCACGCCGAGGCACAGAGGGTGACGTGGGGTGAGTGCGCGAAATCCGCATGTTTCGGGTGTGTGCGCGTACACGGGACAGCAACAGGAAACGCGTTTCTTCCTGGGGGCCGGGGTCCAGAGGCAGGAAGTGGAGTCCTGGGGGGAAGACTGAGTCTCAACACGACCGTGTCGTGTGCCCGGCTCCCCGCTCTGCAGCCGCGAGGGTCAGGGCTGAGGTGGATCCACCTGCCGCGCCCAGACATTCAGAAGGCTGTCCCCACGCGGGCAGGCGAGTGCGCCAGTCCAGGGGCGGGAGCCACCGGAGGTGGTGCAGGTGGGGAAGAGGAGAGGGGAGGAGAGCGTGGCGGGAGGACCGAGGCCTGGACACGAGCAGGCCGCCGTGGGCCTGCGCCTCCCGCCGGCCGGACGGCCGGCCGGGGCAAGGCACTCACCTCTGAGCGGCTCCAGGCCGAGGCCCTCCGGGGCGGGGGCCTGGCAGGAGAAGGTCTCGGCCACCACCTGCTCCACAGGCGTGAGGGCCGAGGCCTGGAGCCGGCCGGGGCCGCGGGCCACGTGGCGGAGGTCGCCCAGCTTGCGCCGCACGACAGCGCGCAGGTCCCTCCACTTGTGCTTGAGGTCCACGACGTCCCGGCGGCAGTAGCCCAGGGCGTTCACGGCCTGTAGGATGCGGCTCCACACGTGGTATCTGCGGGTGGGCTCGGCCTTCAGCAGCCCCGTGCCGAACAGCAGCTGGTGGTGCTTGCTGACCTTGGACACCAGGACCTCTGTCTCCTGCGGGCAGAAGTTGGGCTTCCTCTTCTTGGCCCGCGTGGCGCCGGGCCCCGCCAGCCGGCCGTGGGCCCCGCCGGCAGAGTCCTTCCTTGGGCTCGCGGCAGGCGGTGAGCCGGGCTCTGGTGTCCCGCTGCCTTCGGGGGCGACCCCTGGCCCTGGAACGGCACCAAAAGGCGGGTGTGTAAGGCCCTGGGCCGGCGGGGTGGCCCCCAGGGCGCCTCCTCTCCGGCTTCGGCTTCAGGACACTGCCGGCCCCTCCCTGTGGGTGTCCACAGGTCCGACTGGGCTCCGCGGGCAAGGCGCTTCACTTCCGGGCTGCGGGGCACGTCTCCAGAAAGGGCCACCTCTGGCAGCCGTCATCCGGAGCCAAGGAACCAGACAGGCAGGAGCATTCCCAGGTCATCCCTCCCCAGGGGACAGCCTGGCCACGGACGCGCCCGGCGGCCCTGGCTGAGAGGCCCCGCCCCGCCGCTCCGAGCCCCTGCAGCCTGCGGTCCTCAACACACGGGGGTCCGGGGCTGGGCGTGCAAGCAGCAGGTCCTCGGGCCTCTGCCCAGCTGGGAGCTTTGTCCCCAGCCGGCACATGCCTGCCGGGGGTGCAGGGGGCCATCTGTAAGGGCAGAGGAGGCAGCTCCCCCATCAGACCACGGGTTTCCCAGGCGTGAGGAGAAAGCCCCTGAGGGCAGAGGGATGTCTGAGCCCCGTGGAGCACGCAGAGAGCAGCCCCCCGCCTGTCTCCCTCCAGGTCCCCGTCAATCAGAAGGCGACCTCTACAGAGGCCCACAGCCCCTGCCCTCACTACAGCGCATGCCAGGGACCCGGACTCTCCCTCACCAGCGCCCCCTGCGGGGAGAATCCCGGCTCCAGAGTGAAGGGGCCAAGGGAACCAGTCCCACAGGTCTGAGCCTCATCCCTGGAGCCCACGGGGCCCCAACCAGCACAAGTCCTCATGCCGCACCCCTGTGTTACCAGTCCAGCCCGGCCACACCATCTGCCATCCCTGGAGAAGGGAAAGGCTAGCGGGGGTGAGGTACAGACCAACCAGAATCCCGGCCAGCCTCGGGCCGCCTCACCCAGCTCCCGCCCGCTGACCCTCCCTCCTCGGCGCTGGGCATCTCTGGGCGGCCTTCCCCGGAACCCTCCCGGACCCAGCACCCGAGCGGAAGTACCTCGCTTCCTGGCCCTCGGGCCTCTGGGCGTGCCCGCCGACCCCAGATCACCTTCCCTGTCCTTGCCCAAACAGGGGTCCTGCGGGCTGCTCTCTGGCGACGGGCAGGGGAAATGGCGTATTCCATACTCGGTCCAACATTTAGCGCACTCTACAGACAGCAAGGGACAGTCACAGTTACACCCAGCCCGTCCACAGAGCAGCTCGGGTGCTGCTGGCAGAGCAAGGCCCCCACACAGGACAGCAGGTGCCCTGAGCCCTCCAAGCATCCACGCCAAGAAGCTCCATTCAGTCCCACCTCCTCCAAGAAGCCCTCCCAGACTGCCAAACCCTCTGCCAGAGGCCAGCACCGAGTTCAATACTTTAAATGCTCCAGATCTTTCTTTGAACCACAATTACTCCGAAAGGCGACCCCAAACAAGGACGAAATCGCCTAGAGCAGGGCCTTGAGGCACGGCCCACAGACCAGGCCAGGCCTTCAGCGGGTGTTACCTGTCACCTGTCTGAAACAAATGATGTACACGAATGGGGAGCAAGGCCTTAGGGATGTTTATGGCAGTTCAAAATCACCACAGCAACCAGGCACGGGAGCATTCTGTTGTAAGAACGTTGTTCCGTGGCTTCTGGGCAGTGAAGATAAATATAAAACCCGCCCTCCTGCCTCTCGGCTGCACAGCTGAGGGGCAGTGGCTCCGGGCACCTGGGCGGCCTCCTCCTGCTCCCTGGCCCCCAACAGGCTCCCATCGTGGGGTTGGTCCCCCAGGGGAGACACTTGGTAATTTTCATGTATTCAAAAACACTTCCTGGACACATTTTCCCGTAATGCGTCAACCAAAGACACGCCTTATAAAAACACCTTTACGTCTCTGAGAGATGTGCCCTTCAATCCATGGCACCTTGAGTCGATGAGGGGGTGCGTGCAGCCTGGGGCCACACAAACCAGAGCCCGGGGCTGTCTGTGTGACCCTGTTCTCTCTGGAGCTCTCTCTGAAAAGGCAGTTTTCAGGGAGCGAGCTCTAGAAGGTGTCGGCTGACCTGACCACACTGACAGCTGCTCTGAAACCCAGGGACACGGCCTGTCCCAGGCCATTCCCAGCTCAGAGCTCCTGAAGGGGCAGCTCCTTCCCGGAAAACGCCTGAGACTTGCATCTCCCCAGAGGGGACAGCAAAGGACACCGCTCTGCAGGGGGCGGGGGGGGGGGGGCACGGCGGCCCAGTGTGACAGGAACAGAAGGGCTGTACCAAGCAATCCCCCTAGGACCCCACCCGGGGTGGGAGAGGTCTCCAGGCAGCAAGAACCCAAAGCACATAGGCAGCCCCCGGGGCCCCCGGCCAGACTCGGGGAGGAGGGCCGAGAGAACTCAGACCGAGAGAACTCTCCTCCGTGTGTGGGGAGGCAGGCGCGGCCCCGGATGGTCACGGCACGTGAGAGGGAGGCGGGGGCCGAGGGCCGACACGGAGGCATCTGTGGGTCTGAGCACGAGCCTCCAGGCCAGGGCCCGTCTCCCGCAGCCCCTCTTCCTGAAGGGCTTCGTGGGGAGCCTGCAGGGCGGGTCCTCTCCCCAGACACCTGCCAGGCGCCCCTGCAGGCACGCATTCCCCGGGTAACAGCGTCCAGGTACCTGGCAACTGGGGTCACCCTCTGCTTCGGGCCCCCCAGAGCTCCCCCCGTGAGGGCAGGGAGACTGGAGGCCCAGCTGGCGCCCGCATCGCCACCCGATGACCTCGCCACGCTGGCATCTGGCCACGGCAAGCCCGGGCCCTGCCCACCTCCTCCTGCTCAGTCCACACGGTCCCCAGACACCTGTGGAGGGGCCCGCATGGCCTTGTCCTCCGGAATCACATGACCCTTGAACTTTGAGGGGGTCCGGAGACAACTATTGTTTCTGACTATTAGAACACACACGGTTGCGAGGAGAAGTTCAAACGCAGACAATTCTAAGAAAACGATACAGATCATCTGTGATGACGACATCTGGAGGCGAACACGGTTACCGTGGGGGCAGGGGTTGCGCACAATTAGAACACTCCGGGCACGGCTCCGCATCCTCCAGTCAGCACACCCGTCACCACGTCTGGATGCGTGCAGAGGCCGCCCAGCCACCTTCAACTGACGCTAACACCGCCATCACAGCCCGACCCAGGCTGTGCCTCGCCCCGCCGGCTCGCTCAGCGAACCCTCTGTCAGCCACCACCGCACCCGGCACCCCTGCCCACAGGTCGGTGACTTCCCGGCCATCCAGGAGGCGATGGCACCGGGCCAGGAGAGGGCAGGCTGTGGGGTCCGGGAACCGCCCGTGCCCTCCCCGCCGGAGCGAGCCGGCACGTGGTCACCTCCAAGTCCATCTCTCTGGGCACAGTGAGGCCTCCTGTCTGCAGTGAGCTCGCGAGTTGGCCCACTTGCATGAGGACTGTCGGATTTCCCTTCGATTTATGTGAGTTCTTCACGTGTTAGTAGTTGGCCAGTCAACTTCCTGCTGTGACTCCTCCACGAAGAGGTCACCCTAAGCTCTGCATGACTCCCTCCAGGGTCGCATGTACCCCAGGGCTCAGTGCACAGCGAGTCCCGGGTGACGGCAGCCGCTCCCGCACACAGGGGTCTCCGCCCGGTCCCACCGCCCAGGCCCCTACCCGGACCCTTTTCAGGGCCCCCGCAGAGGACACAGTATAAGCAGCCGGGTGCCGACAACTGTCAACACATCAGGACAATATAGATCCTCTTCTGGCAAGATGCAATTAAGTAGAATCATTTTTTAAAGATAGCCAGAAAAAAACCACATATATTTGGAAACGATGAACCACAGTTTGAAATAAATCCCGAGTCGAAGAAATCATAACGGAAATGAGAAAATACACCTGAAGTCTAACTCAAGAATACCATATACTTTTAAATGTCTGACGCTCAACGAAAGCAGTGATTATTTGGACGTTTATAATCTAAAGTGGTTTTATTACAGAAGAATAAAAACTGAACACGAATGAGGTAAACATCCTCCTCAGGAGTCACAAAAATCAAACAGCTCCAGCTTCAAGAAAAAAGGAAGGAAACAATAAAAATGTGAGCAGAGATCAATCACGTACAGACGCATGTACTGGAAGGTGTCAAGAAAGTCAGGAGTCAGTTTGTCAGAGAGACTTACAAAACTGCCAAGCCTCAGTCACCACAATCGTAAAAGAAGAAAATAAGGAAGGTACAAATAAACTCTATCCGGAATAAAAAAAAAGAATGCGAGCCAGATACCGTGACTGTTAGTAACACAGCAGCCACCGCAAGAGTGAGCGCTCCCAGCCTTTGGGATTTGCCGCGGTCCGTGGGAGGTCACGCACGTCCAGGTGGTGGGGCAGGGGCAGCGTAGGGCAGGCGGCCCCCGGCCAGGCCCTCAGCGACGCCACAGGGCTGCCTCATCAACAACCAGCGGCTACTGTCTACATTTCACTTCCATAAATTCGAACGTTTACATGAAGCAGACGGAGGTCTCACTTCGATTTAACCAAAATGACCCAAGAGGAAATAGAGAGCCTGGGTAGTTTTTACAACTGGAGACATGAAGTGCTAATCTAAAAAGCATTCCCCAAAGGGAACACTACGCCCGATACTTTTACGGCAAAATCCAGAAACACTTAAGGAACACGGAGTCCTGTCCCTCCAGAGACTCACACAGGAGACAAACACCCTGTCGCTCAGCATCACAGGGGCTCTGAGCGGCTCAGGAAGGCAGAAGAAGGACGAACGCACTGGGGAAGAAGAGAAAAAAACGTCACTATTTACGAATGACACCATCCAATGATTACGGTCAGTAGGAGTTTGGCAAAACGGCAGGATGTAAAGTTGGGGGGCAAAAATCAATTACGCTCCGTAGGAAAAACGGGGTTTCTTCAAGAAATAAACTTCGAGGAAAAAAGGGCCAAAACGACGGAGAAGCTCAAGCTTCTGAGAGACGTAGGAGGCCTGTCAGCACACGGGTCTTCCCAGGGTCCCGCTCCCCAGCGCAAGGCCACCGAGCTGTGAGTGACAGCGGGGCACATCCAACCAGGCCCTCTGGGGGCGCTCAGAGGCACGTGGACACGTCAACAGAGGGTGCGCGCTATGTCTGGGACTCACCACAGAATGACGCAGGGGCAGGCCAAGGGCACAAGGAGCTGGACGGGCCACGAGTGGACACCTGACGAGGTGGAGCGGGCAGCCCCAGGGCTCGCTACGTTATTGTGTCTACTCCTTGTTTTTCTTTTTTTGAGAGAGAGGGGGCATGAGTGCACACACGAGCAGGGGGGCGGGTGGCAGACGGAGGGAGAGGGAGGGGGAGAGGGAATCCCAAGCAGGTGCTGTGCTGTCAGCATGGAGCCCGACACGGGGCTTGATCCCATGACCCTGAGATCATGACCCGATCTGGAATCAAGAGTCAGACGCTTAACCAAGTGAGTCACCCGGGCGCTGCAATGTCCACTTTTCTATGTTTGAAACCGTCCACATCTTGAAAGTTTAAAAAGTAAATAAAACGTCAAGACTGCTTTTTTAAAAAACCAGCTACTGCGTATGTGAACCAGCAACAAAGATTTAGAACGTGTAATATTCAGAACGGTGCCGCTTACGACAGCATCGACAAACACGTTTTCTTCGTGAGGGCAAAGCTAACGAAAGGTATGTAAGATTTCTACGGTAAAAGTTGTAAGACTTTACTGAACGATACGGAAGAAGATCTGAGGAAGAGAAAGGCGGGCGCGCTCACGGACCGGAAGCCCACGGCGATGACGGGGCCAGGACTCACCTGTACCAGGTGAGTGCGGCAGGTGCATGGCAGCTCCTGCCCATGCTCCAGGCCCAAGGGGCGGGAGTCGGAAGTTCATGTTCAAGAACGAAGGGCCAGAAACACCCAAGCCATGTCTGAGAAAAACAGGTAGGGCAACTTACGTAAAAAATACCAAAACCCGTAACCCTGAAAACTAAGGTGGGATTTGGGGCAGGAAGAGAAAAACTGACCAAGAGAGCGCACGTGGAAGCTGTCCCAGAACTCTGGCTCTGCGGGCCTGCAGGATGGGACGGCATCTTCGGAGACTAGCCCCAGGACTAGAGAAACAGCATCACGGCCCCACCCCCGCACACACCTCTCGCTGTAAACAGAAGTCCAGGTGAGTGAAAGACTGGCCCCGAAAAACCAAACCTCGTCGTAGGAAAGGAAACAAGCCAGTACCAGCTCGTGCCAGGATTTGTCACACTGAACCAAAGTGCAAAGGTGACAGAAACCACAGGCACGCTCAGGCGCTCCAGCAGCCCGCACCCGCCCAGCAGGCACCACAGAGGGAAGCAGGCCCCCGCCGGGCAAAGATGCGGAGGGCCAGCTGACGACGGGTCCGTCCAGGATGCAGAAGGGACCCTTACAAATCAGCAGGAACACGGCAAACTTGAGAGGAGAAGTAAGGCGAAGAGTTCTCAGCTGGAGAAGAAATGGACCCGTCCCATCGGTCACCAGAGAAATGGAAAGCGAAGCCAGAAGACACTGTTCCCCACCCACAGACTGCACACGGTCACCGGCCGCCACCAGCTGCCACGAGGCATGACGGGGACAAGCGCCAAGGGCACCGGGGTGGCACCAGCACAGCTGACCAGCACGGGGCACCAGGGGCACCGGAGTGGGACCGGCACGCGCCTCGGGTGTGCGGCAGCCCAGACAGAGCCATCAGGTCCCCTGCACCTGCCGGGCGATGGCGCCCCAAACAGACGCCCACGCTGGCCCTCGCACGTGGACCCGTGCAGGTGCCACGCAGCCACAGAGCAGGAAGACACAAGGGGACAGTGACATTCAACATCAGGGATTCAGGAGCAAAGCCAGCAAACAGCAGAATAATAAATCATACGGAACAAAGTTCCGAGACATGCGAAGGCAGCAGGGGGCCCTGTGGGGACGGACAGACACACACACACACACACACACACACACACACACACACACGTAGGCAAAACTAGGAAGAAGACAAAGAAGCCAGAACCACGCTGTTCAGAGTGAGGCAGTGCTGGGATAGGGCAAGGGGACTTGGGAGTCCTAGAAGGGGGTCCCCGCTCTGCCCTGCACCAGCTGCATGGAGCCCCGAGCCCGCCTGGCTTCAGTTTCCTCCCCTGTGTGTTGCAAAAATTACACCCCTGCACCACACTGTCATTAGGAAGACCAGCCTAGGCCATCCATCCAGTCAGCTGTTGGCCAGGTACCCCAGGCACCCCCAGACCAGCTCGGGGCTCCTGCTGAGTGCCAGCCTGAGGCCAGAACGGCCTCAGACACCAGGTCCATCCCCACGGCGGGCCGCCTCTCCCAGTGAAGCCTCTCCTGGTGCTGACCCAGTCCAACACCAACCACCCCGCCCCAGCCCCTGGCCACAGGCAGCACTGCTCCCACAGCCCACCTACCCCTGCCACCATCGCGACACAGCGGAGACCCGCCCACTGCCACCCCTGCCACCCTTCCAACGCCACGAGCCACTGTCATTACCTAGGGGCTGATAGCCTTGTCTGGAGGGTCCCCCGAAAGGGCCGTGGCTCCCCAGGCCGCCACTGCCAGCGATGGATCCATAGGACATCTTTTCACAGAGAGCAGGGCCACTGCCTTCCCACAGAGCTGGAGGAGACAAAAAGCAGGAAGGGAGAGGAGAGGAGTTAGTGCTCCACACCCAGGGTCACTCGGGCCCCTGCCCGCCCAGCCCACCAGCCTGGCTTCACGTCGTCCCCACCCCTGCGTCTCAGCCCAACTGAGCCCCTTCAGGTGCCCACCTGTTCCACTGTCCTCACGTGAGGACAGACACCGGAATCACCTCTCCCCTGAGCAAGCCCACCCCTGCCTGCTGAGCTGAGAACCCACGGGGCTTGTGAACCCACCAAGCCTCTGGCTCCAGCTCAGTTCTTCTGGGCCTCACGAGTCGGCGGGAGGGCCGGGGACAGGCTGCCTGGGCCGGACCCACCTCAACACGTGGTACCGATGCAGCTCGGACGGGACACTGACCCTCTGTGGGCTCAGCGACCCCATCTGTAAGATCAGGGGGACAAGAGGCCCTGCCTCCCAGGTGCACAGAGAGCAGGAAGTGACACCCACAGTCCCGGCACTCTCGGAACACGACCGCCTGTATCACTGCCTGAACACGACACCGGCCGTCCCGGCCGCGGGCACTCGGCCTCCTGCCCGCCCCACCTGCTCCTCCGGTGAACCACAGTTCCAGGGCGGCGGAAGGGACACCTCCAGACATGAACTGCCCCCCGGGACCCTCCAGGGTCATCAGCTTCCCGGGTGGCCGCACACATGCCGTGTGCACAGAGACCCGTCCGACGAGCGGCTGATTGGCCACGTCCCGATGGCGCTGGCTCGGCCCACGGAGCGCTCCCAGCAGGCCGGGCTGGGCTCCCAGCACATCGCAGCCACCACTCCACTGCCCTGGACAAAAGCCCACGCGAGAGCGCGAGAGGGCAGGACTGTGACCTGCGAGCTCCCGGGGCCGGCGGGGGCCCACGGAGCGGGCTGCCCGAGCCGTCTGCCAGCCAGGGCCTCTCCACGGCCAGGAACTCCGGAGCACCCCAAAGAGCTCTGGTTTACGGGCGGGACGTCCACCGCTGCTTACTGGGTTACAAATTAAAACCAGGTTGTAAAACTATATTCAGTAACTCATCTTAGAATAACAGTAAATCCATCAGCTGTTAAATAAGCGACACAACTTTAGGACACACAACTGCATGTGCCCGGACAGAACAGCTCGGCAAGAAGACGGGCCGCCCGGCTCCCGGTAAATCCGCAGGTGGGCTCGACGGACGCGCTGGTTCTCTCAGCTGCTTCAGGCTGCGACGGGACAGTGGTTGGAGCGGATGACGAAATCTGGCCCCAACAGGGCAGCTGTCGGGGGGGCCCCGGGGTCCCCACACGTGCTCCAAGGAGCGCGGGCCTCACATCCCAGATGCCTGCCGAGGTCACCGCTGGACTTGGCTTCCCGGATGCCCCACGAGGGGAGACGGGCCGTGCAGGGAGAGCGGGAGGAGCCAGCAGCAAGAGAGGACGCAGGGGTGACCGCCGGCCTGGAGGGGAGGTCTCGGCGCGGCAAGCCGGGCACCCGCACGCTTGCCAGCCCCTGACGGGAGCACGTCGGATGTGGAAGACGGAGCCCAGGACACACGGGGACACAACCCGGAGCGAGCGGCACCCGGAAGAGCCATGTGACGTGGCGAGGAAACGGCCGGGGCTGGCGCCCAGAGCAGCGGGCACACTCACGCTTCCCTGCACGCCCCCACAGGCTTGCACGCCGTCCTCACGAGCAGCTGCGAGGACACCCCACCACTGCTCACGCAGCAGACAGGGACACTGAGGCACAGAGGGGTAAGCGCCCAAGGCCACACGGCCAGCAGAGAAGGGTTTCGGATCTCACGGGGCGACCCCAGTGCCCACGACCTCCCCAGGTGGCCTCCTTGGGGGCAAATCCAGGTCACCCAGCCCCTCGCCACCATCCCTGGAGACAGGACGCTGTCCGGGGCGCCCGGGGCACACCAAGGTGCTGGGGACACCGCGGCGCCCAAGTGCGGCACTTGGTGCAAAGGTGGGAGACGTCTGCCCCAGGAAGCAGAACAGAGACAGAACGGGACCGGAGGCCAGGATGGGCCTCCTGCCTCCGAGGGACGGGAATCATGGGGACAGAGGAAACCAAGGGAAGGGGATGAGCAACTCAGAAACTCAAGGCGACGGCCCTCATGAGCCATGAGGACAGAACCTAAAACCACGGCGGCCCCGTGGGGGCACAGAAGACACTTTCTGACACGGTGCAGGCCCTTCCCTGCCCTTCTTGGGAGAGGACAAAAGTCCACACTCCACCTAAGACGGAGAACCCAGGAAAACAGGCACGACCGCCTGCAGCACGAGCCAAGAGGCCCGGGGCCCAAGCTGTGCCAGGGCCAGGGGGGCGACTGGCTGACAGAGCAGCAGAAGGTTCCAGACACACATCCTCAGGAGGATGCAATCACGGCCGCGGCGTCTGGACCTAACCGAGCCCCAGGGAAACACGGTGAAGGGGAAACAAGGACGATCCCAGGTAATGATGAGGCTCAGCCCTCAGCAGCTGCAGTTAGGAACGGCCTCATCCACCTGCCAATAGGATGCAGCACGGAGCCGTGCTGGAGGAGGGCAAGTGTGTGTGCTCGAGCGTGTGTGCACAGGTGTATGTGCTTGAGCGTGTGCATGTGTGTGTGCGTGTATGCTCAACCAAGCATGCGTGCGCTCAAGCACATGCGCGTGTGTGTGTGCATGTGTGTGCTTGGGCGTGTCTGCACATGTGTGTGCGTGTGCTCGAGTGTGTGTGCACAAGTGTGTGCGTGCATGTATGCATGCATGTGCTCGAGCGTGTTGCACGGGTGTGTGTGCTCATGTGCATGTGTGTGCATTTGTGCTCAACCATGTGTGTGCACAGGTGTGTGAGTGCATGTGTGTGCTCAGTGTGCATGCGTGTGAGTTCAAGCACACGTGTGAAAGAACACTTCAGTCATCATCTTGCAAGACAGTAGATAGTGTCTACCTGTTGGAAACGACGGAGAAGTAGTGAACGAGCATGTCATTCAGAGAAAAGTTACCCAAAGATCTAGAAGATCAAAAGTAGCAGACCCTGGGAAGAGGAAACTGGAATCCTTGTTTTTCTCAAATAACCACGTAGGGCTCATTTTTTCTCTACACTCTGTATGTGTATAATCCTGAAACATTAAAGCTTCATTTTTAAGATTCCACTGAGATCATCACGCAGAAAGAGGAGTCTGGAAACAGAGCGGCGGGCTGCAGGGGTGTCTGCCTTGAGCAGACGACCCAGGCAGAGACCCACACTTTCTTCAGATGCCTGGAGGGTGGCCCAGAGTCACCATGTTGTCCTGGGGGGCTACAAGGACCCCAGGCAGGCACAGCGCACTGGGCACCGTGTCCGGTGTGAACAGGGTGGGCCCCGGCACAGCCTTGGGGTCGTGAGCATCTGTCGGCAGTCGGCGGGAATGTCCCCTGGGACAGGAAGCTGTGGGGACCGGGGGCCATGGCTAGAGCCCCGGACTGGGCGGGCTTGGCAGCTCCCCAGAGGAAGCAGCTCAAGCGGGGTCCAAACGGGCGCAGGAAGGACTGGCCGACTGGGTCGGAAGGGAGGGGCGGCCCGCACACAGGGGAGCCCGGGGCCTGCCAGAGGAAGTGACAGAGGCTGGTGGGGGGGGGGCAACACTAGGGACCCCCAGCCCGAGCCCACAATGTGCCCAGCGCAGGGAGGGCAGCAGAAAGGGACAGAGGGGCTGAGCCCACCGCACCACTGAGGGGCGAACGGAGGCCACGGGGGCCGCCCTCGGCTGCATCCGGGCAAGCAAAGGGCAATGAGCAGCCCACCTGCAGAGGCAGGGAAGAGAAAAGACCCCTAGCCTGCCGCCTCGTCTGGCTTGCAACCTCCTCTCGCTGGGCACCACCCGCAACATGTGCCACCAGCGTCTGCTCGGCAGATGGGGGGTGAGGCTGCCCCACTGCCAGAGCCACAAAGAGGCGCCCCAGCCTGAGGACCAGAAACATCAAACACCAGTACCTGTCCTGGGCCCACTGCTCCAGCCCCTGGAGGACCCAGAACCCAGCAGGGCCGCCCCCCCACCCCCATCGCTGGGAGACAGCGAGGGGCCGTGGGCACACACTCAGGTCCCCCAGGCGCCCTGTGCCCGGGCTGCACCATCAGCTTCCTCCACACCGCTCCCACTCAGCCGCCCGCAGCCAGTTCGCGCCCCGACTCTCAACGGCGAGGGCAGGCGGCGGGGGAGTCAGACGGGGAGGGGGAGCGGCTGGACAAAGGCCGGGGGGCCACCAGGGGCCCAGGCGGGCGGAAGCGGCAGCAAGGCCCATGGGAGGGCCGGGGGGGATGCTGATGGGCCGCGGTACCCGGGAAGGGCCCTGGACCGCCTCGGAGCTGCCGGAGGCCACGGGAACACTGCCTGCTCCCGAGCAGGCCTCCCATCGAGCGGCTTCCTCAAGCTGCCGGCTCCTCGGGCCCTGCACCCCCAGGGCTGGCGCCAGGCTCGTTGCCAGAAGCCTGAGGGAGCCATCTGTCCTTGTAGTGCCCAGATCCTGCTTTTGGGGCAGCAAAGGAAGCAGGGGGTGCCAGGGAACGCCCCAGCAACACAGCCCTGCCCCCAGGACAAAGCCCCTAGGCCCCAGAGGAGAGAACAGATGGTCAGCAGGACGCCCCTGGACCCTGGTCGGGAGAGAGCAGCGGACACAGCTCCAGGCTGGAGTCCAACGGCCTGGACTCCAGGGCCGGTGCCAGGGCCAGGACAGGGCCGGCTCTGCCCCAGACGGGCTCCCGAGCAGGACATGACCTCTGCCTGCAGCTTCCTTCCATCGGCCTGGGGCTGTCAGAGGCAGGGGAGCCCCGAGACCCTGGCTGACCTTGCTGGCAGCAGAGAAAGGACAGTATTTTCTAGACTGGGGTAGCCCTCAAGCTGAAGGGGACCCCAAGGATGGAAAGCAGGCGTCTGTTTTCTCAAGTGTAAAATGGGCAGCTGTCCAGCCCTCAGTGAACTAAGCAAGGAGTGAGTTCATCTTTGGGTCTGCATTCCCTGGACCACTGACCTGCGCTGTGATGGGGACACAGCAAACTCAGCCTCACACAGTCCCCCCTGTCCGTGGGGCCTCACGCTCCAGCTGGGCACAGACAGGGAAGGAGGCAGGAGACAGATGCACCATCATGGGGACCCTGCCTCGGTCCCACCCAGACTTCGCCCTGCTGACAGCCCTGGGGACCTGGCCCTCAGGCCTGGGGCGCCGTCCTTCACCTGAGTCCTCACCCGTCTCTACCCTGCTGCCCCTCTCTTGCCCTTCTTCCCCACCCCTGCACAACCACAGCCCTGGTTAATCTGCCTTTCCAGGCAACACTGCACCCGCCTGCCCCTCTGGGACCCAAGTGGGTGTCGGGCCGCAGCGGCACCGGGACCCCCCCGCCCCTCCCTGGACACATGGCGAGCCCTTCTCTGGGCACAGAGCCGGGCTGAGGGACAGGACCCAAGCCATGGCCCGAAACGTGTCCAACACAGAGAGCGGCAAACGGGCGCCGGCTCCCTTCAGAGCCTGCCGTGTGAGGGGTCAGCAGGGAGGCGGGGAGGCTTCCTGGAGGAGGCAGGCCCGGGTAGAAGAGTGTGGTACCAGGCGGTGCAGAAGGAAAGCTGGCCGGGGCCTCCCGCCACCGCCCGGACCGTCCTGCTTCGAACCACCTTCCGCTCACCTGGCCGCACGCCTGGCACGACCGAGGAGGCCCGCTGGGAGGGGACCCGAAGCCAGCGCTGCCCCGCGCACGGCTCCGCCCGGGGCCCAGCCGCCAACCCCGGCCACGCCGCTCCGGGGAGGCAGGAGCCCCAGAGCTGCGTTGCTCAGAGACCGCAGCGCTGCCCCTGGGGAGGGCAAGGCTGGAGGCTGTGACGGCGATGCCCAGTCCCGCCCACGCTGCTCCAGGCAGAGGCCGGGCAGCCCCGGCTTGCCGATCGGGCAGGTGGACACCACGAGTCAGCCCCGGGGAGCAGCGTCAGGCTGGGCCGCTACCCTCTATGCCTGCGCTTCCCTCGACGGACTGCTGCCCGTGGGCCCCCCAAAATGCCTGTCTCACCAACGTGCCCTCACGGGTGCTGCGGAAGCCAAGCCGGCCTGGAGACCCTGGGCGAAGGCCACGACGTCACAAGACCCGGCTACCCAGCACGCTCGGCCGATCCGGGCACACCCAGCACCAAGACAGGAGCGTCACGCAGGCAACGTCTGGGACACTTCTGGGGTCACAGGCAGCCTTGCGTGAGGACGGACGTCTACCGTGCGTCTGCGGCAGGGGTGGGGTCACCTGTGCCGCGTACTCCCTGATCCAACCCAAACCCCAATTTTTAAGATGACAACACTGAACGCACAAAGAGAAAGTGACTCACTCCAAACCACAGAGACAGGCAGGACCTGGGAGCCGGCCGCCGGCCCTCGGCGCCCTCCCCCAGCAGCAGCAGGAGCACACCTCCCCTCAGCCTGTTTCACCTCTGCCCAGCACGCTTCCCCTCCCCAGGGAGCACCACTCGACCGGAGCTTGGAGTCTCCCGTTCGGATTCAGGTTTCAACACGCACAGGCCTGTGCGGGTCAATGTCACCACAGGCATGGCCCTGTGTGTGTGTGTGTGTGTGTGTGTGTGTGTGTGTGTGAGAGAGAGAGAGAGAGAGAGAGAGAAAGAAAGAAAAGAGAGAGAGAGAGAGAGAGACACGCTCATTACTTCCTCGCTTCCTCGCTTTGTCTCCCCACAGCAGGGAGCACACCCAGCATGCTGATCTTGATGCTAAAACACCATTCTTCCCCAAGAAGAACTCAGACTCCCCGGAGACACGGCTGATCCCAGGGCTGGGGCAGAGTAGGGAACAGATACACCGAGAACAGGGTGTTCCCACTCGTTCGACAGAGCGGGAAGTGCTCCAAGGTAGGTGGGGACGTCACCAAAGGACGCGGGAGCCGGTGGGAAGGCTTCCACCGCCACATCCGGGACAGTCTGAGCCCCAAAATAAGTTAACAGTAACGAAGGATTACAATCATTAAACAAAATAAAAACTCACGGGTCCACACGGTCACAAATAAATAAATGAGGGAAAAAAGGAAAAGCTCCTCCTTCGAGCAGAAAGCCGATAACGCAGAGGGAGTGGGGGAGGGGCGGCCGTGACGACCCCGATTCAGACAAGCGTGTCCAAGGTGCTACAGCTGCCGGGACAGGTCTGCTAAATGAGAGGCCAGTGACACAGGCTCCAAGATCTTCCCCGAGATACCTGCTAATTAAAAATGGAAAAATTATAACTTTTCAGAGGCAGCTGGCAGACATCCCCTTAACCAAATGATCTAAGTGAACACGGTCACCGTGCACGGAGGAGCACGCGACAGCACTTCCGCGATCCCCCCCCCCCCCCCGCCGAGGGCCGCGAGAAACAGCAGAAACAACCAAACTGAGAAGCCGTCTACTCAGTAACTGACCTGCCATCTTCAGAAACGCAATCTCGGGACACAAAGACCAAGGGATCGTCCCAGAGCAAAGGAGGCTGAAGACACGTCATCGCTTAAACTGACAGGCAGTCCTGGATTTCTTTTGTAAGAAGGTGTTATGAGGACAACTCACAAGCTCTGCCCCGATGAACACGAACAAGATCCTGGGACGAGAGTTGTACCTGTGTTACTTTCCCTACTGGCACTGCCGCGCCGCGGTTGCGTAAGATGGTGTGTTTGAGGACCAGGGAGCATCCTGTCTGCCGCTCACCATCAAGCGGTCCAGAAGGGAACACGTTCGCGTGCATGCACACACGTACACACGGAAGGACAAAGCCAAGGTGGGGAGGGGCACCGGGGTGCACACTGGATGTCTATCCATCTGGTAACTCTTCTGTAACCTAGAATTATCGTGCCCCAAAACTTTTAAGTTAAAAATGAAATTAGGGGCGCCTGGGTGGCTCAGTCGGTTAAGCGTCTGACTTCGGCTCAGGTCATGATCTCGCGGTTCATGAGTTCGAGCCTCGCGTCGGGCTCTGTGCTGACAGCTCGGAGCCTGGAGCCTGCTTCGGAGCTTGGAGCCTGTTTCGAATTCTGTGTCTCCTTCTCTCTCTGCCCCTCCCCTGCTCACGCTCTGTCTCTGTCTCTGTTTCTCTCTCTCAAAAACAAATAAATATTAAAAACCGAAAAAAACAAGGAAAGTAGAGCACATGTACGTGAGTGAAGAAACGTGCCATGTCCACGGACGGACGCTTGAGGCTGGGGAACTAAGGCACTGGCATCAGCGTGATCACGTATTTTAAATGTGTCCGAAAACCAAGAAGCCCCTCCCATTTTAAGCACAATCCATTAAACAACTCTTAGGAGAAAAAAGAAAAAATACAAACAAAACTTCGGAAATTTCCAAAAAAGAACCAAACAGTGAAAACATCGCACAAACACATCGATAAGATACATTTAAAAGAGTGACCAGAGGAAAATCCACGACACTAAACATTTCGTGAAAAAAGGTGAAAACAAACAAAATCCTTAGTTTAAGGGTTTAGAAAAAGCCATGCGTTTACCCACGCACTGCCAGCTAAGGTGCCCACCGCACACAGCGCTCCGAGGGTGGAGGACAGTGTGCCAGGAATGACGTCGACTTCTGCGCCTGCCGTCCGTGTCCCCTCGGCTTGCAGCCATCCTCTGACCACAGGCCCGGGGGGCCTGCAGCAGCTCACGCACAGGGGAGCCACGCAAAGGGAGCCACGGAGAAGTGCAGTATCCCCAACACCTGCCTCCTGCCCGCCTTTGCTTTCCCGTGAGTTTCGTGGGCTGTTTCCACATCACGTAAGCTCACGTCAGTTTGATTTCCCGTTATTTGCAGCCCAAGATGTTCTAATGAATACATCTACCCTTAAAAAAATAAGTTAAAAAAAGCAGTAAGATAATTCAAGAGTACCCAAAGAAACAACATAAATAAAAGCAAATATTAACGAGGTAAGAAATGGAAAAACAATAGATCTGACTTATGAATCAAAACCCTATTTTCTCAACTACTGACAGAGGAGACAACCACTAACATGCTCAAGAAAAGAGAGAGGAAGCAGAGATATGTCATGTGAAAAATTAGAAAGAAAGAATAGTCGCTGAAACAGAAAGAAGGTTACGGAATCGTAAGGCTGTGCTTTCCAACGTCTACACGCCAAAGTGGTGCAACACAGATGAAAGGGGTCGTGTCTCCGGAAAGTGAGGTTCACCAAAAGTGACCCACCCGAGACAGCCTGAACAGATGAATGTGGAGAGAAGAAATAGAAACCGTTATCATGAAGCCACCCCCACAAAACACCAGGGCCAGATGGTTTTGCAGGGGAATTCTGCCACATTTCCAATGCTCCATAAATTATTCCGGGGCGCTGACGATGGAGGGAAACTTCCCGACTCTCTTCGGTGAAGCACGTATGACATTGGTACCGAAACCTGATAAACGAGGTCCAAAAACAAATGGCGAACCGGTTTTGCGTTGATGTGAAAACACTCAATAGGTTACTAAGAAAACAAAGTCCAAACCCCCAGGTGTTTCTTTCTCCCTGAATGCAAAGCATATTCAACGTTAGGAGCCTGCAGCCACAGCGGTGGACCAGAGGGAAGCCTACAAGCTGTCCACAGATGGCCACCAAACCCTTGACGGAAACAGAGGAGAACTTTCTGGAGATGATGAGGTCAGCGCCCCTTAGATAGAAGGCCCAGGAGAGGGCACAAGCACCGCCACGCCCAGCACCGCCCAACGCCGCTCCGGAGGCACCGGCCCACGCAGCCTGACGGCAGAGGCCACCGAGGGGTGACAAGGAAACGGAACGCACGGTCTCTTTGCCACTGACACGAGGGCATGTGTGTAAAACCCAACCTGAATGCCGAAAGGCAAAGATGCGGGTGTTGCAGGAGGGTGCGAAATTCGCCATCAGTGGGCAGGACCCTCCACACACGGACACCCGGGAACACACGTGCAGGAACGAGAGAGGAACCGGGAAGCACGTCTAAGAGGAACCTGTAAATCACTCCAGGGGGACAGAGGGGCAGAACCGCTCCAGCAGAAAGACCCCCCCCTGCTCCCGGATGGGACGACCCGGCCTCATGAAGATGCCCGCTGTCCCACCCCGATAAAAACCCCAGCAAGCTTCCTTAGGGAGCTCAGAGGCTGAGGGTGAGTCCGCGTGGAAAGGCAAGAGGAACAGACGATATCCAGGAAAACAGCAAACTAACTAACGGGAAGGACCACTATCCCCAGACCCGACATCCTGAGAATGACGGGCGGGCAAAGGCCACGACACGGACGGATCTGGAGAACATTCTATGGGCAGAAAGGATCCGGCACGGAAACAACACGTGTGTGATTCCACTTAGGAGACACGTCCAGCACGAGCAAATCCATGGGAACAGAAAGCAGACAGGTGGCTGCCGGAGGCTGGGGCAGAGGGATGGGGACGGACTGCTCCTGGCTGCGCGCTTTTAGGCCGGCGAGAAGGTTCTGGAATGAGAGAGTGCTGACAGAGGCACAGCTCTGTGAACAGTCCGAAAACCGCTGGGCTATACGTTTCCAAAGGGTGAGCTTCAGGGTATGTGAATTCTCTCTCCGCAAAGCTAGTACAGTAAACACCAGAGCGCTTCCAAAACTGCAACTCTGTGCATGAAGACATCAACCGACGGAATAAGGAAGTGTCAAGACAGACCCACGTACACACACACATGCAGCAGACAAGAAATGGGGATTCTCAGCTCACCCGAGCGCAGGGAAGTTTCCTAAGCAGGACGCACAATCCCAACATCGTCAAAGGAAAGACCGCACACGGGACGGGCGCCCTGCCCTCTCCTCAGCCTCCGGGGTGCTGGGGGGACAGTGAGCCTGTGCAGAGGCCTCCGAACACTAACTAGTGAGCCCTCCTGCCACTTCCTTGCTGTCTCCCATCAAGGCACACTCAGCGAGGCCACCCCGCGGGTGGGCCTGTGGGGTCTAAGCGCCCGCCCCACTTCTGCTTTCTTCCTGTTCTCTCCTCCAGGCCCCTTGGCCACTCAGGCCCCACACTCTTCCTAGCACTTTCCTCCCTCACCTGTCTGCGGGGACGCTGGGCTCTCAAAAGACACATGTGCGTGCGTGCGTCTGTTCTGGTGCCACAGGAAGGAGAGATGGGGAGACAGGAGGGCGGTGCCCAGGACCAGCTCCCTGGGAAGAGCCCCCTCCGGCCTTTGAAGCAGCTACAAGTCAGACGGGGCTGGTGTCCAGACCCTCCCCACCCCCTTCAGAGGTCAGGGCCCTGGGAGCCCAGGACCCAGCCCGGCCTCACACCAATGGGAGGCAGGGAGACGACAGGGACAACCCGGACCCTTCCCCCGACACCCACTCGACCCCCAACGTGCCCAAGAAGCCACAGCAGAGCGAATATAATTCAGTGGCCGCCGCCCTCCAGGAGGAGGCCAGGGTGGGCCTCAGAGCTCCCGCCAGGACTGTCCATCGGCCACCGTCCCCGGGACCTGCCTCAGGCTGCTGCGGGAGCCCAGGTCGGTGACAGGTGGGGACTCGGACATCAGGGACCCCAAGACCACCACGCAGCAGAGGGCCTTGGCCCTGGAGCTCTGCAGGGCAAGCCCACCAACAGGTCCTGCTGCCACGCAGGGATCTGCCCCAGCACAGGCTCTTGGCCGCAGGCTGGCGCTCCAGAGACGGGCCACCAGGTTGAGCCCCGCAGGCACTGGGACCCCTGAGGCAGAGGCAGGGAAGCAGACAGACAAGAAGGAAGGAGGGAGGACTCAGCACACAGGGTGCACAACACAACCCCGCAAGATGAAGCAGCATAAAGAGAAGGCAAACCTGGGGCGGACTAGGTGGGGCCGGTCACCGGGGACATGGCTTCTCAGCACGTCACTTCAGAAGCGGGAACTCATGAACCGAGGCCCCTCAAGAATGCTCTCAAATGAAAACAGTTTGAAACGGGAAAGAGGCACTGGGAGAGGGGGCAGAAAGAGGCCAGACGGCAAAGGGGGACCCCTGGGGCCCGTGCCCTGCCCTCAGGGGGCCTGGAAAGGCCTCTGTGGCTCGCAAACCCACCAGACCGTCACCGCCACACAAGTGCACGCTGGACACGACCCGCGGGGCAGGCACCCAGACACGGGAGCTCCGGTCCCCTTTCCACCAGAAACAGGGGTACGAACGAACACAAGGCGCGACCCGGGAACACCTCGCCTCCAGGGCCTGCCCAGCGGTGGCCCCCCCCACCTGGGTGGCGTTGCCAGAGGACAGCACGCCTGGGGCCACGGCACACCAGGCCCCATTCTCCATGCTCCAAGACATCTCTCTGGGCCGCCGGGCACCCACAGTGCACTCCGCATCCAGGGCCCTGTGACAACATGGGTGACCTCCCAGCTGCTGCCCACCCTGTGCCTGTGGGGGGCAGGGACAGGTCAGGATCACCACAGAGCAAGGCAGTGTGGGCAGCAGCAGGCCCGTCCCTCCTTGCCTCTAGGCCCCTGCATAAGACATCCCCACCTGGGGAAAGAGGAAGGTGGGCAGGGGGAGGGGACAGGTGGAAGGGGAGAGGGAAGGGGGAAGGGGCAGGTAGAGGGGAGGGAGCAGATGGGGGGGTGGGCAGGGGGAGAGGGAGAAGGGAGGGGAGGGGAAGGTAGACGGGGGTTGGCAAGTGGAGGGGGAGGTGGGCAGGGGGAGGGGGGTGGGCAGGAGGAAGGGGGGGAGGAGGAGGGGAAGGTGGAGGGGGAGATGGGCAGGGGAGGGGGCAAGTGGAGGGGGGTGGGCAGGAGG
Organism: Leopardus geoffroyi; assembly: GCF_018350155.1. NCBI lineage: Eukaryota > Metazoa > Chordata > Mammalia > Carnivora > Felidae > Leopardus > Leopardus geoffroyi. The sequence goes on along the minus strand of NC_059338.1, from coordinate 72,272,391 downwards.
AGGGGGAGGGGGTGGGCAGGTGGAGGGGGAGGTGGGTAGGTGGAGGGGAGGGGGCGGGTGGAGGGGAGGGGGCGGTGGAGGGGAGGGGGTGGGCACCCAGGCAGCACAGGCCCTGGGGCGGGCACCAGCTTCCTCTCTCCTCAGCATCTGCCAGGCAGGCCTGGTAGCAGCCAGCCACAGAGCCACCCGCCGGGCAGTCCATGATGCGTCTCCGGCCGAGTCCCCGCCCCCACCAATCTGTGACGGCGCACGGGGCACAGTGTCTCACAGCCCTGATCCTGGAGTGAACACATCAGATCATTCACACGGAAAACACCATCGCACCCACCGGCCCATGTCACGGTCCTCGCGGCACGGCCCCAAAAGCAGGAGCCTGCTTCCACCCCCAGCCCCCACACCGGGGGTCCCACACGGGAGACACGGCTCGGTCCCTACCAAGCCCAGGCCCAGGCCCCACAGCAAAGGAAGAACAACGTGTGGACGGAAGAAGGGAGGAGGGGGGACCCCAGGCGGGAGGCTGGTGACCAGCTCCCTCTTTACAGGACAGCCCCAGGTGTCACTCGCCAGCCTTGTGACAGGACAGAGCCGCTCCTGTCCCCGCTGTGTGCACTCCGCGTCCCGCAGAGCCGCCCAGGAGTGAGTGCGGGACAGCGGGACAGGCTCAGCCACCGGGGCCACAAGGAGCGCCCGTCCCTGCCATCCCTCACAGGGAGCCCTGAGCCCTGGGGAAGGTGCGGGGACAGGACAAGTTGAGGACCAGAGGCCCTGCCACCCGCAGGGTGCAAATGAGGAACGCACAAACCCACCAGCGGACACTCCGGCTGACAGTCCACCTGCCCTGGGGAAGCAGCGGCTTCAGGCGGCCCCGTCAGGACCCAGGCTGGGCAGGGGCGCAGCCGCAGACCAGGGTCGAGGAGAAGTGACTGCTGAGCTCACAGCAACCCGCAGGGGCCCTGCCCGACCCCCGTCCTCAGCGAGGACTCCAGGCACACGGAGGGATGGAGAGATGGGGGAATGGAGGGATGGAGGGACGGAGGGACGGAGGGATGGATGCTCACCAGAGTTCACACAGGCGCCAAGGAAGGGGCCCTCCCCTCCCGGAGCTCACCCCTCCCCCCACCAGGCCACAGTGTCCTCCCTTACCCCGTGCTTGACACACCGGTGAGCACAGAAGATCCAGAAGACACCAAGCCAACTGGCTCCTCATCTAAAACCTAAACAAAGCTAATCCACAAGGACTAAAGGGTTGAGGATTTAAAAGAATTTTTTTAATGTTTATTTATTTTGAGAGAGAGAGAGAGAGAGAAAGAGGGGGCATGAGCAGGGGAGACACAGAATTGGAAGCAGCTCCAGGCTCTGAGCTGTCTGCACAGAGTCCAAAGCGGGGCTCAAACTCACGAACCATGAGATCGTGACCTGAGCCAAAGTCGGACGCTCAACCGCCTGAGCCACCCAGGTGCCCCAAGATTTTAAAAACGTATTAAATATAGAACATTAGGGGCACCTGGGTGGCTCAGATGGTTGAGCATCTGACTCTTGGTTTTGGCTCAGGTCATAATCCCACGGTCTGGGGATCAAGCCCCACGTTGGGCTCTGTGCCTGCTCGAGATGCTCGCTCTCTCTCTCTCCCTCTGCCCCTCCCCTGCACTTGCTCGTTCTCTAAAATAAAAAAATAATAATAAAATAAAAAATAAAAATAAATAAAAGATTAAAGCAACCCAAAAGACACATCTCAGAAATACAAAAGTAATGTTAAACACACACACACACACACACACACAAGAAAACACATTGGGCAGCGTATTAAATTTAAAAAAGATTTTGTAAATCAAAATGCAACAGCGGCAAGATTAAAAGGCAACAACACTAGAAAGACCCGCACCACAATGGGACAGAGGCTGCTCACGTTCACACGTCAGGCACCCCTACAAACTGATCTTTAAACACATTCGAGGGTGATGAAAACCAGCAAGGATGTGTGCAGATAACCCAAAGAAGAAACGTGCACGGCCCAGCCACCCGAGAAACAAGCCCGGGGGAAACCACAGGCGGGTGGGTCGGTGTCCCCACGGGAGAAGAGACAAACCCGCACCCGCCCTGCAGAAGATGGTGGGCCTGCAGACACAGGACACCCGGGGACATCGCGTCACACACGGGAAGCCAGACCACGGAGAGTTCACGTGGTACGACACCACGAATGTGAAATTCTAGAACAGGCAGCGCTCGCGTCTGGTATGGGGGGACCTGCCAGTGGGCGGGAACATTGACCACGGCGGCGGTGGCGGTTTCACGGGCGGACACAGCCCTCAAAACTCACCACACCCAGCACAGGAGAGCTGAGAGCGTCGCCGTCCGTCAGCTCCGTCACGGTCAAGGCAGCCGCGTGGAAGAGTCGGATGAACCTGCTGAGACCGCCACCCTGGCAGATGAAGTGGGACAGCTGTGAACGCCACGGAGAGCCACACGAGGGCAGATCCCACTTCTACGAAATGTCCACGACAGACACGTCTATGTGGACAGATGCAAACCAGGGGCTGGCAGGTGGATGAGAGACAGGAACGGGAGTGACTTCTGTGGGCCGGGGGTTTCCATCTGCAGGGGTGAAAGCGTCCGGCAACCACAACCCGTGAGTGTGCTACAGCCGCTGAAGCGCACGCGCTAAACAGGTGCCCTGCAGGGGGGCAAATCATACGTCTAGGCGGTCACAGAACTGCTCGGAGCTCTGCGGCTGAGTGGCAGATCAGGGGAGGCTGTGGGCACATGAACCGCGCTTGGGTCTCAACACCCAGGGTGTGAGCTGCTCGGGCTTTCCGAGTTCTCTGCCAGGCACACATCGCTTCTTATTTTCAGGAGAAATAAAACGAATGCCCTCACTTAACCAGGCACACACATCAGCGCTCCTGGGCTGGGCAACAGGGCAGGACGACAGGGAGGACAGGACAGTTTGAGGGACTGGAGGGCGGCGGTATGCACAGGTATCCAGGCCACGGCATGTGTCAGCCTTGGTCACAGATGCATCCCCGGGGCCGGAGCGGCGAGCTCGAGTCCTTGTGCTGGCTGAGGGACCCCTGGCACTCCAGCACTGGGCACAGGCTGCCCGGTGCCCCAGGAGCTGCCCCAGGCAGCAAGGACCTGGAGCAGCCAATATGTGCTTCGACATAGTGCGAACCACTGCAAATGGCCCACCCCGTGTTGTTCATCTCTGCTCCCTGGGAAAGACGTTCACTGGGGACACTTGGTCCCCACCCAGGCCACGGCCTGGCCCAGGATGAGCCCAGGCTGACCCCCGATTTGGTCACCAGCAGCAAGTGGCTGGGCCACGCGGTGAGCGGCCCACGGCCGGTGCCCCATCTCAGCCACTTCTGCATCACCGGCACCTGGCCCACTCCGTAAATGTCTGCAGACAAGTTATTCCCTCCCGCAGCCGGGTGCCGGGGCCATGAGGCACCAAGGGAGCCAACTGGTGGCCAGGCCCAGGTCCCCGCGCCTTCTCCTTCCCACACCCAATGCGGCCTCCAAACAGGAACGGGGGCACCCGTGGTGGAGGTCAGGGCGTACGCAGGGCTCGGGGCTGGCGGCAGTGTTAGGGAGCAGAGGCAGGGACACTGGGGGCTGGTGCTTTCCTTCTTTTCCTCCACGTGGCTTTCCTGACAGGAAGAGCGTGGACACAACCACCTTGATGCGACAGGCCCGACAAGACCTTCCCAGACGTTACCACCCGACTCATTCCCACGAGGCAGGCACAGCCATCACCCAGGTCCTGGCCACAGGAGACCCTTGGTGGAGGCCCGGGGGTAGAACTTGCCCCAGACCACCAGGCAACTGGGCAGAAGCGGGTCCCCCAGCCGTTTGTCTGCCAAGGTGGGCCCGTGTGTGTGGCCAGGGGGTGGCTGCTGGCTCCCACGGATGCTGCCGCCTCAGGCCGGCCGGCCGGAACCCAGAACCCCTCCCCGAGGGGAGGACATGGCAAAAGAGGTGCTGGGGAATCATGACTACTGATGTTCTTGTTTCCTTCCGCGGGAGAGTCGGCTGCGGGCCAGAGCGAGTCCCCTCCCACGGGGGACCTGGGCACACACCCTCACCTCTCTAAGGTGCATCTGGGCGCAGAGACCCGGAGTCAAAGAGCCCCAGTTCATGCTCTCACCCACTCTCAGGCCACCATCCCCCAGACTGATTTCTGCCCTCCCCCCCCACACGCCCAGGCCAAATGCTCGGCCCCACGCTCATGTGCACCCGTGTGCACCACAGAGCCAGAGGCAGAGGAGGCCAGCTGGGGGAGCTGCGATGGCGCGCCTCGGAGCGTTGTTATAGCAACGTGGACTCCGCGTCACGCAGAATGCCAGCCAGGCACCCCAGGCACCTCGCGGAACAGCGCCCAGAACGGGCCACGGAGCAACAGAATGGCTGACGGCACCAAGGGGCGGTCAGGACACCAGCCGAGCACGCCCTTCCCTGTCTCCACCTGCCACGCCGCCCCCACCCCAGCCCTGGCTCCCCTCTCTGGGAAGGCCACAGGAGGCCAGCCCACCGCCCAGCTGCCTGCTCCACCAGCGGAGCCCTCGCCCAGGATGGTGGCAGCAAAGGAGCAAGAAGGCAGCCTGAGTCACAGGGGTGGGGGCGGAGCCATCCACACAGCTGTGCGAGGCCCAGAGACTTCTGACGGGGGTGGGGGCAGGCAGCGGGGGGCAGGGTTGGAGCGGGGGCTGGGCTTGGGCACAGCTGGACCAGTCACCATCTAACCCTCGGACCCACGGGAAGGGAACCTTAACTGTCATACTTCACGGCTGGGAAACTGAGGCTTGGAGAGAACAAGAACTTGCCCAGGAAGCCCTATCAGAGGCCGAGGCAGGATCCAGACCCAGGTCCCTGTCCTGCCAAGGCCTGTGTTGGCCCCACCCCACTGGGCCTCCGCCATCGGACCAGACCGTCAGGCTGCAGCTCAAGCCATTCCGGGGCGTCACACCCCAGCTCTCCGCACAGAGGCCAGTGAGGGAAGGACAGCCAAAGCACCAGCAAGAGCTTGCCGGCAGGACAGCACAGCCCCAGGACCCCTCTGTGTGGGACCAGGCGCAGAGGGGCGAGTCCACTGGTCACAGGGAAAGGGGGCAAGGGCACACAGAAACCTCACTCGTGACGGCACCCCCTGTACGACCCCGTGCCCAGGGCACCTTCCCCCTCAGGGAGGGAGGACGCAGGGACCTGGGGGCACAGTGAGGAAGCCCTGTGTAGGGGAGCAGGGGAGACGTGGGACGGGGCCTTCTCCCAGCAGGCACCATCACCACCACCAGCACCATCAACACCATATGTGTCTAGCTTCACCTCCAATCCCGCTGTCCCATCACACTGTCCCAGCAGGAGCAGCCCCACAGCAGCAGGACCGCCAGGAAACCCCCCCGGCACTGCCACCTGCCATCACCCCCACTGCAGTGTCCTGTCCTCCCATGAGCCACCAGCCCCAGGGCCACCGCCCAGGCCATCAGCACCCCTCCTCGCCTGCAGCAGGGATGGGAGGCTGGTGGCAGTTTGTCTGTTGTTTTAACGGGAGGAACTTCAGCAGGGTACCAGCTGAAGAGCAGAGACCCGTGCTGCTGGAGGGGGCAACGGCTGCAACAAGGTGTCAGGGAAGATGGCGGGGGAAGTGGGGCTCCCCTCTTTACAGATGGCAGAGTTAAATCACAGAGGGGTGCCGCCACTCACCCAGGGTGGCAGGCAGCAGGCACAGGCCAGGGCCCCCAAACCCACACTCTTCACCACAGCACTGAAAACACAGACCCACCCAAGAGGGGTCTCCCGGTGAAAGGAGAGCTCTCCCTCACCCCCAGCCCCCAGCAATACCCCACAGCCCTCCCCTGACTGCACGCCCCAGCTGCTCGTACCGAGTGCCAGGCCAGTGGCTCTGACACCAGGACAGACCTGCACCTCCAGCCACTTGCCCCTGGGGTCTGGGGTCTGCAGGGAGGAGGCATCCCTGTGGGCAGGAGGGGCTGCCAGGGACGGAGGCACCCCCACTTCCTAGGCTCCTGCAGGGACACCCTGGAGCTGTCCACAGTGCTGACTGCAACAGGCCCACTCAGCTCCGAGCCCCCACAGGGCTAGCCTCTCCAGCCTGGAGCTCAGCCCTGCAGGGCTGGTGGCCCTTCTGTCATGGCAGAAGGGGGCCGGGGTGTGGATGAGTCCTACGTGCCAGCACCGGAACAGGCACAGGAACCACACCGACCTGTTTTCCTTCCCACAGTCTGGATTACTGAATACAAGGAAATGAACTGAGCATAGTTTTTCCTATTTCCTCCCAGAAATCACATTACGATGGTGAGGAGAATGACCCTCCCCCCACCAAAAGGTAATCAAACAAAAACCTTAAAACTAACTGAACACCTCGTATTCAGAGGAAGTAAGAAATGACTACAATTTGCAGCCCTACAACACAGGAAAAACCCACAAAGAGCAGGTGAGCTGAGCAGAGTCCTCACAGGAGGAAGTGCAGGGAATCAGAGTGGCGGGGGAGGGGGGGAGCAGCGCAGGGGCAGGTCTCGGAAGGACCTCACGTTCCCTGAACACCACAGACTAACCCTGAGTCACTGAGAACAGAGCCAGGCAAGGAGGGATGTCAGAGGCAGCCTGAGAGGCCGGTCAGGCTATGTCAGCACAGCAGCCGTGACTATGGGGAGAAGTGCCCAGATGGGTGGCCTGCAGGCACAGGCTGCTCCCCTCTAGGCACCCCCTGCCCCACCTCTCTGAGACGGGGGCAGGGAGAGTCTTACGAGGACTGATCCAGGGAAAAAAAACAATTTGTTCCAAAATGAACAATAAAGTCCCAAGAGCCAAAACAATACTGAAAAAGAACAGAGTTGGAGACCTCATACTTTCTGATTTTAAAACTTACTACAAAGCTACGGTCATCAAAACTGTGGTGTCGGCATAAATGTCGGCATAAAGACGGACACACAGACCAGCGGCAAAGACCAGAGAGGCCAGAAACAGACCCTCACGTATGCAGTCGAGTGATTCCAACCAGGGGGTCCAGGACCACTCACCAGGGAAGACCAGTCCCTTCAGCACACGGCTGGGAAACTGGACATCCGCACGCAGCAAAACGAAGCTGGACACTTACCTAACCCCATACACAAAATTAGCGCAAAAAAAAAGATCAAACATGGGAGCCGAAGTCTAAAACTCAAGAGAGAAACACAGAGCAGCAGTTTCGTGGCGCTGGACGTGGCCGTGGCTGTTCAGTCTGGCACCAAACGCACAGGCAAAAGAAGAAAAAAAAAAAAGATGAATCAGACGCCATCAAAATTAAAGACTCTTGTGCATCAAAGCACACGATCAGCAGCGTGAAGAGGTAACCCACAGACCGGGGACAAACGTTTGCCAGGCACGTCTGATAAGGGATTAATACTGAGCATATAAAGAAACTTCCTAAAACTCAACAACAGAGGGGCCAGTCCTATTACAAACGGGCAAAGGGCCCCGCACAGACGTTCCCTCGGAGAAGACGTGTGACGCGGACCCACGCTCGGCATCGTGTGTCAGAGAAACACAGGCCACGGCCACAGCGAGGTGCCACCTCACACTCAGAAGGACGGCTACTGTCAGAACAACCCAGGAAGCAACAAGAGTTGGAGAGGATGTGCAGAAAGGGAACCGCATGCACTCCCGGTGGGTGTGCAAAATGACAGCATTCCCACGTGACCCAGCAGCGCCACGTGTGGGCAGATACCTAAAGGAATCGAAGGAAGGGACGGAAACCACGTTGGCAGCGGCCAGAACACGGAAGAAACTCCGGTGTCTGTGGACGACGGGTGGACAGATGTGGTCCCTCCACTGCGCTACTGCTCAGCCTTGAAAAGGAAGGAAATCCCGACCCTCCGGCACAGATGAACCTGGAAGGCACGGTGCTAAATGCAAACAGCCAGACACCAAAGGACAAAGGCTGCGTGACTTCACCAGGAGGAAGTCCCCGGGGGCCTCGGGTTCTGAGACAGGAAGTAGAACGATGGAGGCATGGGCTGGTGGGGCGATGGGAGCTGGTGTGCAACGGGGACAGAGCTTCAGTTTGGGAAGAGGAGAGTTCTAGAGGTGGACGGTGGTCGTGGCTGCACAACCTTATAAATGCATCGAATGCCACAGAATGATACACTTAAAAGTGGTTGGAGTGGGTGGCGCCTGGCGGGCTCTTGATCCCAGGGTCATGAGTTCAAGCCCTACACTGGCTGCAGAGTTGACTTTAAAAAAAAAAAAAAAAAATGATTATAATGGCAAATCTTATGTTATGTATATTTTACTAGAATAAAAAAAAAGATTTTAAAACTTTTTTAAAAAGACCAGTGAAAGAAATGCCCAGCATTGATACAGACACTAACGAGGTGGGGGTGAGGGACAAAGAATAGAGCAGGGACACCTGCCGAGAGGTGAGGGACACCCACACACCCCACATGAAGCAGAGCAAAGCCCTGAACTGCAGAGTCACAAGCACTTGTCCCTACGTGGGAAGTCCACAAGCAGAGTTGCAAGAACTGACTCAGAAAGAGAGAGAGAGAGTCTCGGCCCAGAAAACAAAGACAAGGGTCACAAAGGACAAAGACAAGAGAGGTGACCCGCTGAGGACAAAAGAAAGACATGACAGCCTCAGGAAGAAAACAAGCTGGGCAGGCCCGGGCGCCCTCCGAGGGAGGAGACCAAGGAGGGGCCTCTACAGGACGTGCAGAGGACAGAGGGTCCCTTCAACATGCACGCGGCGCCCCAGCCCAGAAGCACCGTCTGAACACGCAGGCCCCGCCCATCAGCCATTCTGAAAAAGCAAGTGCAGGGCAACCCTCCGCCTTTGGGGGGGCCAATAGGAGCGTGATGAAAAGGGTGGGGAGCACCAAGCACACTTCCCCGTAGGTGCAAGACAGACAGACGTGGGGCTGGAGAGACAGACAGAAGGCAAACCACACAGGTGAGTGTGGAGAGGGGATGGAGGAGGAAAGGGACAGGAAGGGAGGTGGGCGAACCAGGTCCTCGCCTGGGCAGGAAGAGCTCCGAGGCAGAGGATGGACGGACCGCCGACGCTTTCGTGACAAGGTACAAGTAATAATGGCACGAAGGTAGAGCTGAGGAAGGGAACCAACTGTGCTGACCGCACCCGAGTGAGGAGAAGAAACTAACAAGGCGCATCACCACAGCCACGACTCGCGGAAGGGGTACTTGTTCCTCGCTGCCGTCGAGCGACGACCGCGGACTTGGCGGCAGACCAGACAGATCCACGGTCTCAGTTTCTGCAGGTCAGGAGTTTGCCCGGCCGCCTGCGGCTCTGGGAGGCGGCTGAGACCCCTGGCTGAACACGGGTCCGTGCGGCCACAGGGCTGTGGTCAGCTGGTCAACCCTGGGCCAGAGCCCCCCCCTCAACCCTGCACCACAAGTCCTTCTCACTCTCAGACTCTCTCACTTCTCCCTGGACAAAGTCCTCTGCTTTTAAGGGCTCAAGGAATCACTTTGAGCCTACCCAGATAATCCAAGATCAACTCTTCCTTTTAGGGACCACAACCTTAATTACACCTGCAAAGTCCCTTTCTGCCATAACACACTCCCAAGTTTCATGGCTTAGGGTGGCTCCACAGGGTTGAAGGGTCGGGGGGGACGAAGACAGGAGGAAATAATATTCTGCTTGACACAGAAGGTACTTAATAAGGTGGTCCCCACACACAGAGCGCTAATGGCATTACGTGAGGCAGCAAAACAAAGGGAACCCTTACGGGAGATACAGACTCTGCCTAAATGTCAGAACCATACAGACTTCAAAAAATAAACAGAGAAGAAAAACACACCAGAGAGTAGAAGACGTCAAACACACACACACGCGCGCGCGCAGAACATGAGAGACAACTATTGTACCTTAGTTTACCTTCTCCAGTGAAATGAAAAAAAAAAAAAGATTCTCAGATCGGATCACACAGCCAAATCCAACTTCATGTGGCACATAAGAGACACATCTGAGGTCCTTCAAAAGGATCAGGAATAAAAGGATGTGCAAAGGCATACCAACAAATGCAAACTAGCAGAAGCACCATTTGTCACGACCCGAACGCAGGCAACACAGAAATGGGATGGAGAAGGGCACTTCATGATACTAACAGGTGCAATTGAGAATAAAAATAAAATAGTTTTAAATAGCTGTGCCCCACGCCACACAGCAGCCAACATTCACAGGAGAGACAAGGAGAAAGAGACAGAAATGTGCCAACGGCAGAGACCACGATTCACTCGCCTTGGTCCACGGCAGAGCCAGCGCACAGGAACCAAGGGGACGTGTGACCCAAATGACACGGCTGAGGCTGTGTAACTGACTGGTACACACATCAGCCTCCATACATGCAGGTTCGAAAACAGAGTCTCTTGTGACTCTGTGACACAGTGACAAAAACAGACTCCACATTAAGGCCACAAGGAAAACTGCATAAAACCCAGAAAGTCCAGGGGCGCCTGGGTGGCGCAGTCAGTTAAGCGTCCGACTTCAGCCAGGTCACGATCTCGCAGTCCGTGAGTTCGAGCCCCGCGTCAGGCTCTGGGCTGATGGCTCAGAGCCTGGAGCCTGTTTCCGATTCTGTGTCTCCCTCTCTCTCTGCCCCTCCCCCGTTCATGCTCTGTCTCTCTCTGTCCCAAAAATAAATAAACGTTGAAAAAAAAAAAAAATTTTAAAAAAAACCCAGAAAGTCCAAAAGGGAACAGTCCGTATTCCCTGATCAAAATGCAACTAACACTTCCGTTAATGACAAAACCAATGACTCAAAAGGCACGTCACTTGGAAATTTTAAACCTTGCTCCTGAACAATCCTTCGACCAAACAGGATGATATAAGCCAAAATCACAGAGCTTCCAGCAGTGATGATACAGAAAACATATTTGATCAGAACTTAAGAAAAAGCTCTTCCACATGAAACACTTTTTGGAAAAGAACATAAACAAATGAATCAAGCATACAAATCAAACACCGAAGAAAACGGACGACCTGAAAAAAAGCAAAGGAAGTTAACTGTAAGCGAAAAGCGATGAGTTACAAGGCAGAGAAGCAGAAAAATGAATTTAACGACAACATCTTAAAGCCGAATCTGTGAAGAACAGTGAGAGTGATAAAAGAATCACTACGGTCGGCCCTTGAACAAGGGGTGTCCGGACTTCAGGAAGGCTTCCAGCCAGCAGGCGGCCATCACTGGCCAAGCTTCTGGGGAGGCGCAGGTTACACACAGATTTCTGACCGTGCAGGGCGACAGTGAGCCCACCCCCCCACTGTGTTCAACGGCCACCAAGTGTAGCAGCTAACCCAACCAAGCAGCGGTGGGAGCAAACAGGAGGGAAATAGCCCCAGAGACCAAGAAAATTAAAAGACTCATAAGAGACCATTTTACTCGAGTCTACGTGAATTAATCTGGCAGCCTGGATGAGACTGATATTTGTCTGGGAAAATGTGTGCGATTTAGAAGACTGACCCCAACAGAGAAAACTTAAAAAAGAACTCTCTTTCTTAAAACGGAAATAAAACAAACTACCAAAAAAGCCCCAGCCCCCTCCCCCACAAGCTTCACAGGGGAACTCTAATTGCCCCGTAAAGACCTCGTAATTCAAAATAAAAATAATAAAAAGTGAAAAGACCATGTAATTCAATGCTACCAAACTATTCTTGAGAACACACAAGATTTCTTTTTTTTTTTCCTCTTTTTAATGTTTATTTATTTACTTTGAGGGGGGCGAGAGGGAAAGAGAGAATCCCAAGCAGTCTCCGTGCCATCAGTGCAGAGCCCAACACGGGGCCCGACCCCACGAACCATGAGATCATGAGCTGAGCCGAAATCAAGAGTTGGAGGCTTAACGGCCCGAGTCCCCCAGGCGCCCTGAGAACACCGAAGATTCCTAAGTGACCTTCGCGAAGCGAGCGCAGCACTGGTACCAAACCCCGAAGAAGGCGCGGATCCACCTTACTTGTAACGAGCAGCACACGGACGCTGAAGTAAACGGAAGCAGAAGCACCGGGCGGCCCTTACGCGCATTACGTATCGGACCACGCGAGGCACGTCCACCGGGTCAAGAGTGCGCCACCCTCAGCGACGCCACCCGTATGAGGTCTCACGCTTACGTATCCAAGGAGAGACGTGCTGCGATTGTCCCACACATGATCTTCAGAAAGGGAATTGACCAGTTTCAACGGTGATTTTTGCTTCAAAAGAAAAAAACACAAGAGAAAGGACAGGCTCTTCCTGGGCTCGTGACACATTTGTACCTTACTCCAAAAGCCACGCCCACCAGGCGCCCATGACAACCGCAGTTAGTCACGGGAACAGTGCGGGAACCAGCCCCCACGACTGGTAACAGGCAGAACCCAGGGACGAGACTGGAGAGGGAGGGGTACACGGCACCGCCTGCTCTGCGTGGACACCTGAGAACCCACGGTAACCACACTAAACCACAGGAGGGCCCCGCGAGGTAGCAGGGGACCGAGTTTTATGCAGATACTGACAGGATTCGCACACGCTCACGCAGACAGAGGACAGCACGGAAAAGGCTCCTCGCGGTAAAAAGGCCAAAACTTCCTGCAAAGAAAGCGCGGCGACGCTGAAGAAGAACGCAAAAGGGGACCAAAACGAGTGGGAAGATAAGCCACAGCTCGAGCGGAAGTCTCGGTATCACAAAGATGTCACTCTCCCGAGTCAACTTACAGCTTCACCACAAGTCCAACCTGAAACCAACCTGAAACCAAGCTGGTTTGGGGGTTCTGAGTGTGCGCACGCGTGTTTGGTGGACGGGCTGGGCAAACAGACAAGCTAATTCGAAGTCCACATGAAGACAATCTAGAAAACGCCCCCCACAATTAGGACAGACGAGCACTGTGTTCTCAGAGATGTGAAAACACACAGTAAGGCGTCAGTAACTGAAGCAGCGTCTACATCTGCACACGCGGACAAGGGAACAGCTCGCAGATAACAAACACCGTCGACTCAACAAAGAGCAAAGAGTTGGGAGACATCACACGCCTGGACTTCAAAATACATCACAAAACCACAGAAGTTAGAACAGTAGCAACTAGCATGCAGACAGACATACGGACCAACACCACAGAGAGCCCAGGAATAAACCCACACAGCCAACTGACCTTTGACACGGGTGCCGAGAACACACGGCAGGAAAAGGACAGTCCCTTCAACAAAAGGTGCTGGGAGCACTGAAGCCACACATGCAAAGATGAAACTGGAGCCCATCTTGCACAAAATCAACTCAAAATTAAAAATGCAAAGGTTTATAAGACCCAAACTGTAAAACTCCTAGAAGAAAGCCTAGGGGGAAGCTTCATGACACCGGTCTTGGCAACGGCTTCATGGAGCACAAGACGACAAAAACAGAGAAATGTCACTTCATCAAACTAAGAGGCGTCTGCAGACCCAAGCAAACCGTCAACAGAGTGAGAAGGCACCCAAGGAATACGACGTGTGCAAGCCAGAGATCTGATGAGGGGCTAATCTCCAAACCATACGAGGAAATGGTACAGCTCAACAGTAAAAGATAATAACGTAACTCAATTATAAAACGGGCTGAGGACTTGAACAGACATTTCTCCAAAAAGACATACAAATGGCCAACAAATATGTGAAAGAATGCTCAACACCACTAATTACCAGGGAAGTGGAAGTCAAAACCAGTATGAGATACTACTTCGTGTCCGTCAGGATGACCATCAAAAAACCAAAAGCTAACAAGCATTGGGGAAGATGTAGAGAAATCGCAACCTGTACACACGGTTAATGCAAAACGGCATGGCCACTGTGCAAAACAGCGTGGAGGTTCCTCAAAAGAATAAAACTAGAACTACCAAATGACCCAGCAACCCCACGTCCCCGTATTTACCCAAAAGAACTGAAATCAGGATGTCGCAAAGAGAGGGTAGCACTCCCGTGCTCACAGCAGCACCGTTCACAGGGGCCGATACAGAAACCACCTCCACACCCATCCACAGAGAAACGTCACCTCCATGCCATGGAATGTTATTCAGCCTCGAAAAAGAAGGAAGGCCTGTAACACGCGCCAGCACAGATGAGCCGTGAGGACGCTGTGCTCAGTGCCATCGGCCAGTCACAGGACAAACACCGCACCATGGCATTACGTGACGCATCTGAACGAGCCAAATTCACGGAGTCAGGGGCATGGCGGCCGGGACTGAGCGGAGGGGGAAACCGGGAGCTGCTAATCAACGGACACAAAGCATCGGTCGAGTGAGACGAGTGCGGCCGAGAGATGGGCTCTACGACACCGTGCCTCTGGTCAGCAACACGCTTTGTACACCTGCGTTTAGGACAGCAGGCTTCGCGCTGAGTGTTCTCGCCGTTAGGAAAAAACACACCTTTAAGAAAAACCTAAACAGAGATGGGAATTCAGGGCATGACTAAGCTAGAACCTAAAACTGGCAGGGTAGGACCATCTGGATGGGACTCCTGCTGAAGCATCTGGAAAAGGCTAGTCGGACTCGTACCTCACACCACACACCGTAACAGACACACGGATGGAAACTTTAAAAATAAAACAGCGAACACTAGGAGAAGACTGCATTGCTTTGTAAACGCAAAAAGCAGCCCTTGTTAACTATACTCGAAATCCAAAGCCACGATATAAATGTTGATGAACTGAACCACAGAAGAGCTTCTAGATGGCGAAAGAGAAACAATAACCAGAGAAGGCAAGTGACCTAATGCATCTGACACTCAAAGAGCTAATTTCCATAGGCTATAGGAAAAAGATCAACAACACGCTTTGTAAAAATGAACAAAGAAACAAAGTGCACAAAATACAAATGACTCTTTGATGTATAAAAAGATAGCACACTTATTCCTAATGAAGGGAATCCAGATGCGTCCCTATCTGAAGCTTGCTCACTGCCAGCACGGAGAGCACGGGGGCAGTCGGGCGCCTCTCGGCCTTCCCGGGGCACAAAACACACTGCGCTCGGGAAGGCGGGTTGGCAGTGTGCCTCATAACCCAAAAAGCATGTCTCTCTGGGCCAGAGTCGGCACTGGAGGGCACCTACCCTGCACACACACTGTCCTTAAACAGGGACGAAGGCTGTTCCTTCCGTAACACGCGAGGACCGGAAAGCACCTACGTTGGCACCAACGAAGGACTACCGAGTTGATTCTGGCACATCCGTGCTGGAAACACCCTGTAGCTGTGTTCAAAAGGAAAAAGAGAAGCCCTCTGTGTCAATATAGAAAGATCTCCAGGACATTTTGTTTAGAAGGAGGAAACAAACACCAAGGCGCACAGACTTGTCAGCACACGACTCGCGAGACACAAAGGAAAAATGTTTGGCTGATACCGATATTCATAGACCGGGCAGCGTGTATCAGAAACCAGGAACAGTGTCACCTGTGGAGCGGAGGACAGGGCCGGCTGCCATGGGGGGACTTGGAACTCTGGGCTGCGTGCTCGCGGACCACATAAACCGTTCGAAGTGCAGAAATGCAAGGGTACCGGAAGGGTTCCCTGCGGTGCATCCACACCGCAGAGCAGGACTCAGTCACGAAAAGAAACAGACTACTGATACGTGTGGCAACCTTGGGAAATCTCCAGGGAGCTATGCCAAGGGACAGAGCCAGTCCCCAGAGGAAACATGCCATACGGGACTCCGTTTAGGACGCGACACTGGAGCAAGAAGGGCGGATTGGCCGGTCCCAGGAGTTGGGGGGGGGAGGGGGGCAGGGCAGGGTAGGAAGATGGGCGTGGCCACACGGGAGGGGTCCTCTCAGCGGCAGAAAGGAAAACAGCCTGTGCTTGAACTGCAATCCTGGGTGTGACAGCACACGACGGCTCTGCAAGACATCACTGCTGGGGAAACCGGGGAAGGGTCCACAGGATGGCTCAGAATTCTTTCTCACAGCTACATGTGAGTGTACCATTGTCACGAAATTAAACACGTAACAGAAAAAAGGCACCAGGCTGTCTGTCCCCGTGCCCGGAGTCACTGAGTGGACACAGCAGGGGCCATATTCAATCTGAGCTGGTTTCCTGAGCACCTGCCTCCTGGAATGTGGGACTAGACAGGGCCCAAGCTCTCTGTGCACAGGGGACCCCCCAGGAGGAAGAGGGAGGAAGCCCAGGAGAGAAGGGTGGTCTTCCAAATGCACAAAGTCGCCTGGCCAGGCGGTGTGAGCATCAGCAGAGCTGGCCACCAAGTCTGGTTCCCTCCCTCGGGAAGCAGGGCGGCACCACTGTCCCCGGCCCCCTGAGGCAGAGCCACCGGAGTCCTTCCGGACAACGAGTTGGGAACAAAAGCAACCCAGCTCCCTTCTGAGCCAAGCGTTTAGTTCCCAGGACCAGAGCCCCAGAGTTCTTTCCCTGTGGCGGGAAGGCTACATTCTCAACGGTGGCTGCTCGGTCAGCCTGGGTCTCTGACGGCACCGAGCCCGTCCCGCCGACCCCTGGGGGATCGCCTGGGGGACGCTGTTACCTACGGCGGCGGCGAGAGCCAGCCTGTATCCTTAGGACCCCCACCCGCCCAATCACATCCGCGCCTACACCCGTCTGTCTGACCTCACCCCCGCCAACCTGGCCCTCCTCCGTGCTGCCCGTGGGGCCCCTCTCCCACGATGGCCTCCACACCCTCCTGCAGGTGGCCAGAGGCACAGAGGTAGCAGGTGGTCTGCCCCAACATGCTGTCAGACCGGGAGGCCAGGCACGGCTGGGACCACAGGGGCAGGCAGCTCTGGCCTCTGCTCCCTGCGTGTACCATGAGTGCCGAACCAGGTTCACAACTGTCCCCGGTGACAGAATCCCTCCTTCGGATGCACGGTACTGGAAAGTACAGATGACACATGAATCCAGAGCTGTTCCGGGTAACGGGAGGGGCGCACAGGGCAGGGGTGACTAGAGCTCCCATGCCCGGTCCCAGTGAGCGATGTCAAACCTGCTGACCTAGCAGCTCTCCACACTCCAGGCTCCACAGTGCCACGGGGCAGCCGGCGAAAGACAGAGCCCAGATTCCACGGCCGACACGCGGGCTTCCACTCCCAGCTCCGCCGAGCTTGCTTCCGGCCTTGGGAGAACGAAGTCCCCTCTCGCAGTCCAAGAGAAGGGACCTGCCCACTGCCCTGCTCCCATCAGTGACACGAAGACCACCCACCATGCACTCAGCTCAGAGCCTGAGGCGCTCCTCGGGGCCCCCGCGGCACTGCGCACACATCACCCACCTGCCAAAGGTCCTTGGCGGCCGACTCACCCCTGTCCTGGGAAGCAGGGAGCTGGGAGTCATCCCTCCCCCACCCCGCCCTGCCCCGGCTCCAGCTCCAAGCAGCCCTCTCCAGCTCCAAGCAGCCCTCTCCTCTTGCTGTGAGGAGTGCACACGGCACACGTGAGTAACCTGCTCAGGGCTGGCCCACCCATGCTCTCAGCGCCCCTCACAGCTTCCCACCCGCTGGAGATGTGGGGGTGACCCCAGGTGCACCAGGGGCCCAGCTGAGGGTAACAGCCCTTTCCAACTGCTAGCTGGTGTTTGCACGAGTGTCTATTGAGCGCCTACTATGTGCCAATCCCTGCCTGGGGCCACGGGTGACCCAGGGGAGCGCACAGGGAGCCCGACACCATGGGCAGCGAGGAACCAGCCAGCTGAGACTCTGTGTGCCCTGCCCTCCCGAAGGACTCAAGCAGGCCCCACAGACGGGGCAGGCTTCCAGACAGCAGAACTCAACCCAGCCTTCACCTGGAGGGGACCACCCGGCAGGGCTGGCACCAGCTGTTCCAGACAGACAGACAGACAGCAGAGCTGACATCTGGCTCGGGAGGCCAAGAAGTCGGCCGGGCAGGCTGACCGAAGGCCAGAAAGGTGATCAGGTCAGACGGCGAGGAGCTGCAAAGCCGAGGGAGGGAGGCGGCCCTACCGTGCGAGCACCCCCCAAGTGCTGCCCGCAGGAGAGGGACGGACCGACCAGCACCACGCCTCCGCAAGGACAGCCACAGCATGAGGAATGAGCGAGGAGCCCCGGCTGGAGGCTGCAGACTCTCTGGACCCGGGACCAGGAAGAGGAGACGGGGCTCTGCCCCCACCACCGGCCCACACTCATTAGCGCCCTCACTGTGGGTGACGCAGCAGGGGAAGGAGGTCAGACCTGAGTAATGAGTCCGACTCCTCAACTCCTCGTTAGCACAGCTGCTAAAAGCCGGTGCGGAGCAGGAGCCCAGCCCGGGAAGGGGGCTGTTGTGCTGAGTGGGTCTAATGTGGGGGAAGACTGATTCCGGGCTGCTGGTTCAAAAACATGCCCCCTTCCAAAGACTTGGCTGGGATGGATTATGGATCCCAGTGGAAGGCAGCCAAAGGTGGCCGGGGGTGCACCCATCTCCTCCGTGCTGCCTCTGTCCAGCACCTTAATGCCCCCACTGTCCCTCAGGGTGCCTCTCTGCCCCCTCTCCCGCCATCTTCCCCAGAGGCCATCCCCCCTCCTCCGTCACAGCCACCCTGCAGCCCCAGTGTCCCCTGCGGGCCCAGTCTGCACCCCTCAGACCACACCCAGGGTCTGCCCCGGGGGACAGGAGGTCACATGTGAACAGGTGGGTGCCCAAGCGTGGCACCAGGCCCCAAAGCCCTGAGAATGCTGACTCAGTGACAGGACATCTTTCTGTGGGTCGGGGAGAGCCAGCCACCAGCCACCAATGAGCTCATTCCACCCCCCCACCCCCTTCCATCCAGCCTCACTGGTCCGCCTCAGCCTCCAGTCCCCAGGCGATAGTTTGCACTTTGATACCTGGATTCCCTAAAGCCCTCAGACCTTTGCCAAGGTCTCCTTTAGAATGAGCCTGATGGCAGCTCCAAATGGGAGAGGGGCCCAGGATTAACTCTGTATAACATAATCACGGCACCATTAACACGGCCACTAACTCACAGGGCATGCTTCAGGGCGGAGGCGCCTTCCAGTCCCCAAGTGGTGGGACAAGAATGCGGGGCAGACGGGGCAGCTCAGGGATGACCAGACGGGTCCCTTATGGGCCTGTGCCTGTGGATGAGCCACCCAGCCCGGGGAAGTCTCCTGATCTGAGGAACACAAGGAGCCCAGCAGGGGCCAGGCAGACACCAGAGGTCAATAATCAGGGGTGACTACGGTCGGTCCCCCTGCATTCCTGCTAATCCAACTCAAAAACGACCCACACCTCACCTTCCCCGTCCAGCAGAGCCGGCCCTCCGAAGGGGGGGTCCAGCCCGAGGTCACTCAGGAGGGGGGCACTCCCTCAGCCCCACAGCACCCCCCTCCCCGCACCCTGGGCACCCCTCCCCCACCCCAGGGCTTCAGTGTCCACCCCTGCGACGGCCCCCGCTGCCTGGATGGCTGCAGGACCACAAAGGGCCAGCTCAGGGACACACTAATGAGGACATCAGTCAGCACGCTACAACTAAGACCCTGGGCTGCCACATCTGCAGGGCCTCACTGTTTCCGTAGCAGGATGCTAACTCAGTCAGGGCCGGTCCCAGTCCCCTCTCAGGGGACATCAGAGACAGAAAATAAGACCATTTCCCGTCGATCCATTAAAGAAAACACTAAAGGTTTACCGGGCCAGAGCTCCAGGCTGGGGGCTCATGGGGTCAGCATGACGACCAGGCTCTGCTCTCCCAAAGCAGGAGCCCCGCGAGCACCCCGCCATCCCGGTCCCCGGTCCGTGATCCCTCCAGCGAGGGGATCTGCGGCACTGTTACACCACCACGGACCCAGCCACATGATACTGAGCCACGGGGCCCACAGGCCTGGACCTCCCACTGCCCCCGGCAGCCTCCCACTACCAGCCCTGGGTGCCATCTGGCCCAGACCCCTGCCCCGCCCCCCAGCCTAGTTCCCCCAGCGATCCTCAGCCGAGCTGGCCTGTAGGAGACCTGCACCCCTTTATGCCTTCCCTCGTGTCTCCTGCTGCCTGCAACCTCCTTCCCGCCCCCGAGCCCAGATGACGCTCAGCTTTCAAGAATCAGCTGAGGCCTCACCAACACCCAGGACCCCTTCCCAGGTATGTACCCAGACCCTCCAGCCCCACCCACAGCCACACGCAGAGCGGGGGCCCTCTCTACACCCTCGCTGACCACTCACTGTGACCTCACTCTGTGACATATGCACAGTAGCATCCTTGAGGACGCCAGGAAAGCCGTCGGGGTGGCCCCCAGCTGCTCACCACGTACCCTGAGCCTCTGTGCAAGACCCAGCCTTCGAAACTCCCTGAAGAGTGTTCCACACCTCAGATGGCAGCCCTGAGCAGAGACCGTGGGAGGGGCCCTGCCAGAGATCCTGTGCGTTCAGGCACCGGCCCAGCACACCTGTAAGGACACCTGCAGCCCCCCAAACTGGGTCGAGTCCTGACGAGGCTTCCCCAAGCCTGGGGCGGACCTACAAGCGGGGAAGGACTCCACCCAGTGTGGTTTGGGTTTGAAGCCAAGTGTGGAATCACCTTTCCTTTACTTCACAGCTGTCCCAGCCCTTACTAGGGTTTCGGGCTGACGGGGACAATCCCATAGCTGTAACAGACTTCGGAGGACAGCCCTGGACTGCAGGGAACGCACGGAACCAAGGGCCCCCAGGAGACACCACTGTCCCCGTTGCTCGGCTGGCTCAGGCACCTGCAAGGCACCGGGTTCAGCTCGTTGGTGAGTCCTGTTTTCTCCACCGGGATGTGGACCAAGACAACTAACTCCCTTCCTAGGAGAGGTTCCCTGGCTCCACAGGAGCACTGACCGCAGGTTCCAGCCGGCTCTGTCACAACCAACCTCACTTCTTCAACAAACAGCCACCAGCAGCCACCGGCTCCAGGCCCGGGCCACAGACGGGCATTCAGAGGTGCGGCTCCCGTGGTTAGGGGGTCGGGGGGCAGGCCGGCTGCATCTGCCACGGAGGCCCAGCTCAGGTGCAGGAGGAGCCCTCCCTGGGCCCCAGGCCGTCACCTGGCAACAGGTACAGTAACTCTCGTCACCTGCCTCTGCACAACCAAGCAGGATCAGGCTGCTCACGGCAGGGCGCAGAAGCACAGGCCGGCACCAATGCTGAACCACCAGACGTTTGGCCGCGCAGGAGGGCCCCCACCCCGTCCCTTTGGTCTGTCTGCTCTGTCACCCAGGCTGCGGCACGGGCCCGGGGTGGGCTCAGGAGACAGGCAGCGTGGGGCGGCAGGGGGCGCAGAACCGGAGTCCAACAGGACGCCCAGCTTCAGATTGCCAGCGAGTCCGTCCTGACTGTCGCCACCCAAACCGGATTCTGACAAACGGCGACTCCAGCTGCCCTGAGCCACACACCTAGTTCCACTTGCACACACACGGCAGTCAGGACGGACCCACTGACCACGCACACAGCATGTAAGTTAAGTAAATAAATAAGTAAATCAATCAATCAATCAATCAGGCCTCGGCCTGGGCCAGCTGTTCACACCCCAAACAGGAGCAACAACAAGGTGCCCAAACCTTGGAAGCATCGGTGTCCCAGGCTGGATGGGTGGTACCTTAGGACTTCACAGTTAAGGGACTTGGGGCAAGTCTCCTTTCCTGTGCCTCAGTTTCTTCATCTGTACTATGAAAACATAAGAGGCCCTGTCCCGGGCTCACTGTGGAAATGAACTGAGCTATGGAGCCTAAACAGCTGAGGACCAGAGCCTGGCCCCCAGAGCACCACGTGAGCACGGCAGGTACGACTAGTGTTAAACCCCCACGACACCCACCCACCCTTTCTGGCCGACCAAACATCACCGTGCTGCCTGGCCCAGCTCAAAGCCCACGACCTGCGAAGCCCCCCCTTATCTGCGACCCCGGAAAGACCCCTCCCTTCTCTGAGACCCCAGGAAGACCCCTCCCTTCTCTGGGACCCCGGGAAGCCCTCCCCCTTCTCTGGGACTCCGGGAAGACCCCCCCTTCTCTGGGACCCTGGGAAGAACTCCCCTTCTCTGGGACCCCGGGAAGACCCCCCCCCCCTTCTCTGGGACCCTGGAAGCCCTTCCCCTTCTCTGGGACCCTGCAGCACACATCCATCCTTGTTGTTAAGGGCCCAGGGCGTGCTTGGTCCAGTACGAGTCTTCTCTCCCCAACCAGAAGGTAACCGAAAGGTAAGCCGGCCTCCTTGCCTCTAGCTTCCCTCGTCTTGAACACACGCCCAGCCATGACTGCATTTCTCACCATGCACTCTTTGCTGCCCTGTGTCACCAGTCCACTCTCTCATCGCAGCCTGCTGGGTGCCCACACCACTCCAGACTCTGGGCTAGGCACCCAAGATCCAAGGGTGACCAAGACGGAGGTCCCTATGCCCCAGGGGCTCTCAGCCACGTGTGCGAGATAAACACACACACACACACACACACACACACACACACACACACACACACACGGATCACTTCAGTGCAGCAGAGAAGGCAAGCTAAGCACCCGGGCCCAGGGCCACGAGCCTGTGGGTGAACCTCATCCAGGGGAGGCAGGGGACAGGAAGGTTCCAAAGGGGATATCAGGAACACTAGGGCATTCCAAGCAGAGGACCTAACTGTCATGTCAGTGAAAAAAAGACGTGGGATGCAGGAAACAAAGCATCCGAACTGGCTGGGTACCCGAAGCAGGCTGTGGAAGATGTGACTGGAGGGACAGGCAGCAGCCACACCCCGACCTTCACCCAGCAGGCTGCAGGGAGCTGGAGAAGGGGCTTAAGGACACCTGCCTGCCTGTGAGCCAGCAGACAGCAGCTCCTGTGGCCAGGCACCCATCTCACCCGCACGGGGAAGTCATCTGGACACAGGGCACCCAGGCCAACGGAGGACAGATGTGGAGGTGGCCCGGCCAAAGCGCCACTCTTCCAGGAAGCCTTCTCGGATCTGCCCATCTCCCACAGCCGCCTGCAATGGCGACTTGGCTCCTGATCCCCTGCTGTCCTGGGCAGGCATTTGCTGCACCAGATTTCTACCGAGGACCCAGCACAGGAGAGGCTGAACCTCACCAGAGTACCCTCTTAAACAGGCTGGACACTGCAAGACTGACGAGCATCACCTGTGTCTTTCACCCAAAT
Source organism: Leopardus geoffroyi (assembly GCF_018350155.1). NCBI lineage: Eukaryota > Metazoa > Chordata > Mammalia > Carnivora > Felidae > Leopardus > Leopardus geoffroyi. Next base: position 72,249,373 of record NC_059338.1, on the reverse strand, counting down.
TCGGTGCCCCTGCTGGGGTAGAGTGCAGAACCCCCATCCCTGCCTCCCAGGGACGGCACACACACGTGGCAGTGACAGAACAGGAGAAGCCAGAAAGGCAGGGAAGCAAACCCTGGCGGGAGAGGTAGTCAGGAGAGCCGCCCAGCCCCCAGAACTAGGAGCAGGACCGAGGCGGGCAGTGGAGGGAGAGGGCCAGGTGAGGCTGCGACGGCAGAGGCCTATCTCGTCCAGCGGCCAGGCCCGCAGAACTTTCTGCGACGGGGCAGCGTTCCATACCTGTGCCACGCGTGGCTGCTGCCACCACGCCGGACGGCGCACACGGAGCCCCGGGCCCAGGAGCAGTGAGTGAGGTCCCCGACAGGAGGCCCCAGCTGGGCTCCCACGGGGCCAGGTCACACCTGGTCACCTGCAGACTACTCGGGCGGGAGGACCTCGCGCTCAGAACCGGGAGGCGCCTCGTAAGCCAAACGTGGCTGAGGGCAGAAAGGCGCGGAGGGGCCGCCCCCTGCGACCCACAAGTGGGAACCGAGGCCTCAGGGAGACCGCGCGCATGCGCCCTCAGGTGGGTCCCAGCAAGGGCGCCCTGGGGGCGGAGCCGGAGCGCCCCCGGCCCTCCCGTCCGCCCCGCCCCCGTCCACCCGGGCCTCCCGCCGAGACCACGCCCCCTTGTGACCACGCCCCGCGCCGGCCCGCCCCCTCCCGCGGCCAGCCCCTCCCTCGGAGGCCCCACCCCCTCGCCCCGCCCCCGCAGGCCCCGCGCGCCCCTCCCGACCCCCGACCCCCGCACCCCCACACGTCGGGCCGCGCGCCCTTCCCGGAAGGCCCCCCCTGGCCCTGCCTGGCCCCGCGGCCTGACCCCGCCACCTCACCTGGGCCGGGGTGGTTCGCGGGCGCGCTCCGCTCGCTCTCGGCGGGAGGGGCGGTGCAGGGGGCGGAGCTGGGACCCAAACATCACGTGACGACCTCTCCCGCGCTGGGCGAACGCCGCGAGACCGCCCCCCGTTCCCCATCCGCCAGTCCCATCGGCCTCGGCGCCTTGCGCCCGCCAATGGCCACTCGAGCCGCGCCGCGCCGTGGACGGCGTGCGCCTCAGGACTACAAGTCCCAAACTGCCCCGCGTGGACGACCGGAAACGGCCGGAGACGGCGGCCGGCTGGGCCAGAAAGCCTTCTCTGACTGGAGCTCCTGGCTGGCGTCGAGGCCGTGGTCCTCGAGGGCCGCACGAGGGTACCCGGAAACGCTCAGTCCCTTCCCCAGCCCCTTGAGGTGGCAGGTGCGCTGTCACCCCCGAGCCTCGGTCTCCCATTCGTGGAACCAAGGCGGGCGGGGGTGAGGAGGGTGAGGATGGAAGTGAGCTTGGACAAGGCGAGCCCAGCCCTCGGCCTCAGAGGCCTTCGCCCCGGGTGGCAGCCCCGCGGGGCCTCTGCCCAGGAGCAGCACTTGGCCCTCTAGAGACCTTCGTGGGGTCGGGCTCCCTCCTGCACGCTGCCTGCGCCCCCTGAAGAGCTGGACCGGTGGCTGTGTGCCCTCCGGCCCGCATGCCCTGTGCCTGAGCCTGCTTGCCCACAGGCGAGCCCAGAGCCGCCGCTGGGGCTGGGTCCTTCCCGCCTCCGTACCAGCCCTGCCTCTTCGGCCCAGGTCCAAGGCAGCGTCCTAACAACTGCTGGTGATCAGGCCTGGAGGGGTGTGGGCAGGGTTGTCCCCACACGGCCAAGCATCTCCATGCAGGGGTTGGGCGCGGGCCGCCTCCTGTCTGCCAGGACTCCTGGATCGCCCTGCTCCCCGATGCCCGTGACATTACAGGATCTTCAGTTTGGGCACAGATGTGTGTGTGAACAAGTCCTGGGTACGTGTGTGCACGGCACACAAGTGCAAGGGCATGCACATGGACACTGGGCAAATGCGTGTGCACGACACGAGTGTGAGCACAAGGGTGTGCCGCGGGTATGCTCGGATGGGAGCAGGGGGATGATTGTGTGTGGTACGTGTGTGTGCTTGTGTGTTGCGTGCACGGGTGGGGAGGAAGAGGCGACAAGAGCAGGCCAGCACACGTTGGCTCAGATCAGCCTGGGCCGGGGCTGGGCCTCGTGTGCTCACCACAGCCTTGGGGCCGATGGCCTGTGCCTGTTTCACAGGCCAGCCCGACTTCCGTCAGAGCGCGTACCCTGCCCCCAGGACAGCTGGAATGCAAAGGAAGCCAGTCCCTTGCCCTGCAGAGGCCATGATGGTGACTGCTGACCACAGCTTAGGTGCTTCCAGAGAGAGGTCTCCCGAGACAGATGCCCACCTGAGAGCCAGACACTTTGGCTCTGCTGGAGTGTGAGGCCAACCACTGGGCTGAACTCTATGGCCCACAGGACGAGTGACAGGCATGGGCTCCTGCAGGGAGGGTTGTTACCTGAGAGCAGGGATTGGCTTAGCTCAGAGCCCCCCCCCCCCCCCGTGTGGATCTTCCCTTTAGGCCTCAGCAGGGGTGTAAGCCACAAGGTTAGGGATGGGTGGAGGGTCTCCAGAAGGAGCCTCCGTGCAGCTCCCACTAAAGCCGCCCTGGAAATGCTTGCTCTGGCTTCAGGAGCAACACGGGCTTCTCCATGGTTATGCTGGATCTCCGGGTCAAACACTGTCAGCGTGGGGTCTGCAGTGAGCCACCTTCCCCCACCCTTGCTCTCCATGCTCTGGAGCCTGGCTCCCTCACCCCTGCCCAGACCGCAAGGTTTGCGGGTCCGCACTGCTCCCGTAGCCCTCATTTGTCCATCCATCAAGTCTCGTGAGCACCTGACTCGCTGTGGCCCAGTCTCCAGTTGTCCCTTACCGACAGAACTCCAATTTTGTTCAGGGCGGGAATGCGCCTAGCGTCACTGGCAGCTGGAGCTGGCCATGTGACCGTCCTGACGGGGGGATGATGGGAGAAGGCACAGTAGTCTTCAGGCCCCTCCAGAAGGGACGGAGGAGGCCGGCCAGCTCATCTGATTGTCCTGCCCTCTTCTGTCCCAGCCCAGAGTGTGGGCAATGTGTGGAGGACAGCAGCTATTCCGGGAGGAAGAAGATGGGTCCCAAGCCGAGGACGGGGAGCCTCTGCCCCAAGTGCGCCCCCAGACTCATCGTCACGGGAGAAACAGGCCCCTGCTTCCTTCATGCTGCTGATGACACCGTTCCCAGCAGATAACAACCCCTGTGCGCCTCAGGATGGAACCATCACCCTGGTAGGTGTTGTCCTGCCCACAGCAGGAGGGGTCCCCTGAGGGGAGGCTTGCACAACAGCACACAGAGGACGGCCTGGCGCACGGCGTGGCCTCAAGGGCAGCGCCGAGGGCACGAGTGAGCACGTGAGCTGTACCTGCCGGTCTCCCTTTTCGCACGGTGTCCCCCGTGTAACTCGGTGAGGCCGGCCCAAGCGCGGGCGACGTAGAGGGCTGGGCGAATCCGGGAGCGCGGGGGTGCCGAGGCTCCTCTGCAGGGGACACGTGGAGAGGGGCACACGCGGGGAAGGTGTGGCCGGGGCCCAGCACGTGGCAAGCGTTTGAGACCGCTCTCGTCACAGCCCTGGGCTCCTAGGAGATCGACTCCGGCGTGAGACTTGTAACAGCCTCCCAAGGTATTTGACGCCAAGAAGGAGTGGCAGAGAAAAAAGCAAAAGCAAACCGTGAGTGTTGTCTCCGCCAGTCACATCTTCAGTGAAGGACGGGTTTGCCACCCCTCCTGGGAACAGCAGAGCCCACGCATGCTCCGTCCCCGAGGGAGGGGGCGTCTCCACACCCCGGGCTCGCCACCTGGCAGTGCGCTCCCTCCTCTCTCGCCAAATCTTACCCTGCTCTCCGTCACTCATTCATTCAACAATCTTTGCTTCCAATGTCAAGGCAACATGCCAGGCCCTGGGGATACCATACAATTAGATTCAGTTGCTAAGGACAGAAAGCCCCAATAACGTCGGCTGAGACAAAATCGGTGTTTGCTTCTAATGTTGCACACTCGAGTCCAGGCAGGCAATAGGGCTGCAAAGGTGACCTCATGGTCACCAGGACCCCAGATTCCTTTAATCTGGTTGCTCCCGTGACCCTCAGATAAGATCTTCTGCCTTGCGGCCGTCATGTCTGCTCTCCAGCCTGCGGGAAGAACGGGACCCTGGAGAGGCATATAGGCACACTCCCACCCCGGTCCTGCCCTTGTGAGGACACCTCCCCGATCCCCACCCCCTTGGCCAGAGCCAAGTCCCTTGTAGCAGCACGGGAGGCTAGGAAGTGCCTTCATCCTGGGGCCTCGGTTCCCAGCTTCCCTCGGAGCCCTTGTGCCTAATACGAGGCGGGGGGTGGCTCCCCTAGCAGTCGCCATCAGGACACGGCCTCTGACATGGTGCTCACAGTCTGGCAGCCACAAATGGGCACTGGGAACCTGATGGTAGCCACGCGGGAGCAGAACGGGGGTCTTGGGGAGCAAGAGGCCCCCCCAACAAAGAGGCTGGCATAGGGAAGCCTTGAGGGGTAGCGATTCCGGGAGGGGGCTGCGGGTGTCCTGAGGTAGGCGAGGAGCCTGGGGACGTCCCCGTAGGGCTGTCACACGCTCCTCTGTACCCACGTCCTGACCCCTGCAGCCACCACTGACTCCAGAACCCCTGCCCTCCACCACCGCTTCTGCCGCACATCCCCCAGGTGGGAGGGGCACACGGGGCCGCGTCACCCCGGCCACAGCAGACGCACGGACTGTGGACGCGGCCCTGCCACTCCCTCTCTTCACGGTCGGTGGCACACAGCTCAGCCTTCTCACACCGGCACCTGTTTGTGCGGTAGACCCCGGCCCCCATAGGGTGGCACCAGGGACCTTGGCCCGACACCCAGGCGGCCAGCGACAGCTCGTGGTGAGAAGGAGTGAGCAGGAGGTAAGCACGGGAGGGGGTAGGAGAGGCGCCGTGGCCGGGACACTTCCGACGCTCATCTCTGTCCCCCTGGAAGCGGCACAGTTCCCAGCCTCCTGGCGGTGCAGTGGCTCCCGGTGGCCCCCAGACACAGGACCCTGAGCAGAGGCAGGGCTCAGCCTCTCCGGGCCTCATGCTGACGCACCGGCCACAGGAGGGAGAGGACGGGCAATTGGCTTTCTTAGGGGGTGACTGATTTCGGGGCGACAAAGGTTGGGTTGCAGGAGGTGGACAGAGGCAAGGGCACCGCCCTCTGCAGGACCCGGGCTTTCACCTTTCTGAGCCCAGGCCGCACCTGCGGGTTTGGGGCAGGTGCATCAGGCTGCCACCATCTCCCAGGGACTCGGTAAGCATAGCAGTTTCATCAGAGAGAGTGGGGGGCTTGAAAATCGGGGGCAAGAGAAGTAGACGGCAGGGGTGTGCAAGCCTCGGGGGGGGAGCCCCCCTCCACTTTGCATGGGGGGCCCTCCCCCAGACTGGGCTTCGGGCTCCTGGGGGGGGGGGCCTCAGGGGGCGTTCTCTCAGGGCAAAGCTGGAACAACAGGCCTGGCCGCAGAACTTTCCACGAGTGAGGGGCAGAGGCCCGGGGACCCTCACACCGGAACTAACCTACCTACAGCCTGCAACCCGCTGTGGTTTCTTCCGAGGTGCTCTGCAAACACGACACATTGTCTTCCTGGTAACGAGTATCCGTTTAGGGGCAGGTGGGGTCCACACACACCCCCCCCCCCCGCCGCTGCCGCCCTTCTTCTCCTTCCGGCTGAGCCGCCAGCCCACTGGCCACAGCCAACCAGCAGCCCCAGCCTCCCGCCTCCCCGTGGCGCCTTCCCTGGGGTGTGTGGCTCGACCCCTGGTTCCACCACGTGCCTGCCAGGTGGGCCACAGTCAGACACCTGCCCCGAGCCAGCCGCCTCCTCACGCATGCGAGCGGCACAGACCACAGTGTTTCCAACTCTTTCCAACTCTGTGGCGTTAACGGAAGGCTTGAGGGGGTCGGTGCCAGGGAAGCTTTTCGGAGCCCTCAGCCCAGCACCTGGCCCCCTGGCCTTTGGCACATGAGAACGTGCGGATGGCACCCTCAGAGCATCTCAGAGGAGCAGAGGGGACAGACAGGACCGGAGAATCCCCTGCTGAGCCATAAGATCATCGTGAGGTCGTGTCGGAAAGGTTTCCCAGAGAAGGGGCATTTGGGCTGGGTGCTGAAGGGTGAGTAGGAGTTTGTCAGGCAGGAACAGCGTGAGTCTAACATGGATGCTGAAGAAGGCTGCCGCATCCACCTCCTGTGTCCGTTTCTGCCCAAACTCCCTATTTCAAACATAGCGCTCGGGGGTTGCCCCAGCCCCCACCTCCCTTCCCCCTTCCGGGCGCACAAACACAGTCCCAGACACTCACAGAGCAAAGAATTGACTTCAGTATGCTCCCCCCCACCCCACCCCAGGAGCCCGAGCCCCCAGCCCCCACCGTTGTTGCGAGGAAACATGGTAATGAGATGCTAATGAGCGAAGGTAAAAATCACAGAGAATAGCAGTTTGCAAAATCACAACGCTTTGTGCCTCCAGAGGCTCCCCCCCCCCCCCCCGCCACAAGCATGCCACCAAACCTCACGACAGCGCCGTGTGTGTGGGCAGAAAACACCCACGAGCCCCACTTCTTGGGGCTGTTGACGGGGTCCAGGGAGGGCAGGAAGAGGAGCCCCTGGCCCCAGGCCCTGCCCAGGCAGGGCTTCTATCCTGCCTGGCTCATGGGCCTGGTCTGATCTGGGGGAGGGTGGGGGGTGTGCCTCTCCTGGACCACCCGTCACACCAGGGTCACATCCAGGCTCCCTGCCTGGCGTCCCAGACCCTTCCGGACGCTGCCCCGACCCCACGACCGCCACCTCTGCCCGCACCCCTGGTCTCCACCCAGCCTGGTTCCTCTGCCTGGAAGGTGACTTCCTCCGGCCTGCGAGGCTACCCTCCCCACACTCTCGCCTCCGCTCCTTGGCCTGCGTGTGGGGCCTCCTCCAAGCTTACCCCTCCCACGGCACCGATGGCACCGGCTGCCCCCCCGAACCGTCAGCTACTTGTCGGCAGCGACTGGCACATGGCTGCTTTTCTTGGTGTTTGTCGAACGAATAACCAAGTGAGGGAATGAATGATGGGCTTCGTGTGGCTGAGCTGAAGGGGTCTTGGAGATGGTCTGGACTATTCCAAGGGAGGCTGAGGCCCAGAGGGAGGATGCGGCCTCCCAAGGCCTTGGCCCTGAGCTCCTGGCCCCCAGGCAAGCTCATCCTCTCCCAGCTGTGGTGGCAGCACAGGTCCTCGGAGCTGGGGACCCTGCCTTCGCCCCACTGTCTCTCCCACACCCCTGGGTCCTCACTGCTGCCCATGCTCCATCAGTGCCCTCCCAGCCAGAGCCCCTAGCTGTCCCTCCTCTGTCCCAGATACCTGCCCCTTGGCCAGGCTGCGGGCTCTGACGAACAGCAGGCCGGGGGGACTTGACGTACCACCAGGGGCTTCTGCTCTGGGGCTGACGGGCCCTGCACTCCTTCACCTCCAAACCTCGTGGGGCCTGAGTGGGCACCAGGATGGACAGCATCTCTGGCCCCCTGGAGGTCGTGGAGGCTGAGAGAAAGGTGATCTGGGCTGGACCCAGGTGAGCCGCTCCCTCGGCCCCTCCGCAGGGAAAGGGCTGGAGCACACGGGGCTGCAGCTACCTGCCGTTGACCACCAGGGTCCCAGATGGGTCCGTCCAAGGCAAGTGCAGGGGGTCTCTGGGCCCTGCGCAGGCAGGGGTGGGGCCTCGGAAGGAAGGGAGCCTCCATTTTGAAGATCCTAGTGTGGGTTGATCGGGCTCATGGTGGCAGGGAAGGGGGCTGCGGGCAGGACTCCGGGCCGAGGGGCTGGCCGGGCAGAGCCGGGCGGGGCTCCCAGCAGCGGCAGCGCTGTGATGACCACAGCCGGGGGATCCAAGCTCCCCTGGGCCACTGGGCACCACTCTGTTCCACGGCCCAGCCACGCCCCGTGAGATGTGGCTCCCGGAGGCACCCCGGAGCCTTGTCCCGGTTCAGACCTGGCTGCTGCTCTTCCTTGCTCTGTGACTCTGAGAGCAAGTCCCTCTGCCTCTCTGAGCCTCAGTTCCTCCCGGGGCAATGGGTGCCTGGGACCAGCCACGTGGCTGTGACGTACGCAGAGGCTGGCACGCAGCTCTTTGTATTTCGCACCATAACTGGAAGAAAGGGGAGTGCTGGGCCGTCCAAGACGGAGCGGAGATGAGGTCTGTCCTCGAGAGCCTCACGCACCTGTCCCTGCCCCGTCCCTGGCCATGCAGGTGTACTGCCGCTGGCCTCCCCTGGTGACCGTGGGCCAGTGCTGGGGTGGGAGGTGTTGGGCGCATTGCCTGTGTTTGGTGATCACTGTTGTATTTATAGGGCTTGATGGGGATAAAAATAAAGTGAGTGCGGTCTTGGGAGTTACCGCAGAGCACAGCACAGTGTGGTCTCGCTGTTCCTGCTTGGAGGCGGGGCCTGCAGGGGACAGGCAGGGGCGCAGGGTGACGAGCGGACATGTTGGTGGATGTCAGTGGGCTCACATGAACGACCTGAAGCAGAGTTCGCGCCGCTCCTGCTCTCTGCTTCTCCCACCCAGGCCTCCGTGGGGCCAAAGGCTGTGTTAGTGCATATCCAGTGACATAGGGCTCAGCCTGGGACCAGGGTCTGGGTCAGCATATGATCAGGGTCAGGGCTCAGGGTGTGACCAGGGTCAGAATGTGCTAAGGGTTGGGGTTTAGCATGTGTCCTGATCTCCAGGCAGGACCAGTACTCAGGTCCCATCTGGGAACCTATGTGTACTTGAAAGTGTCCCCATCAGGCGTCCTGTGGTCTGGATCCCTCTGCATCACAGACTGTCCTGAGTGCTTCACGGCAGGGACAGTGCTCCACACGTGATGGGAGCCCTGTGGTCCCTCCCCGTCTAGGTCTCCCCATCCCTGTCCTCCAAAGAGGGCAGTTCCCCCCCCCCCCCAGCTACATCCCACCCCCCACTGGAGCCTTCTCACCCGGGAGACCCTCGCCTCACGTGGGGAAGCCTCAGAAGCAGGTGCTTTGCCACCAAGCCTGTCCCCTTCCCTGGCTGTACAGCCTTCAGTGGCCTCCGTGGACACCCCAGATTCCCCTTCAGGCCAAGGGAGCCGGCTCCCCGCCACTCGTGTGCCTCCGTCTGTGGGACTGACCCTGGCTGACAGGCGTTCACTCACTCGCCGTCCGTGGGGCAGCCCACACCCAGGACTGGCTGATGTGCGCTGCAGAGGCCCGCACCCTTGTCCCTGCTTGGGACAGCTCCTCAGGGCCATCCCTGCTCCTGTCAGCCAGCTGAGGCCTCGGGGACGCGGCGGCCTCTCCCTCCCTCCCCCCTGCCACATGTTCCCAGCAGCTTTCCCTAGGAAAGTCCCAGCAGGCAAATCTCAGTCTCAGGGTCTGCGTCCTGGCTGAATCCCTCTTTCCTGTGGACCCCGTTTCTGATGCTCCCCGCTCCCAGTCAGGCCCTCCCAGCCTTTTCTGCCGTGAAGGCACTGGCTTCTGTGCCGCAGGCGGGAGCTCGTCTGAGAGCTGAGGAGCAAGATGGGGTGTATGCGGGACCCCCCCCCCCCCCCGGGCTCCTAGATCCACCCGGGCCTGAAGCAGTATCCTGCCAGGAACGTATGGGAGTTTATTGGGTTTTCTTTCCCTCTGAGTTCGGAGCCCCACCAGCCTGGCCGTGAAGCTCTGTGAATCGGGAGACACCTTGCCAGTGGGGAGGCTGGGGACGCTGAAGGGCCGCCAGGTGCACTGAGGATACTGGACGTGGCTCAGGGCCGTGCGAGCCACCAGGAGCTCGGGACACCAGCTGCTGTGTCCCCGAAGGTCATCTCCAGCCATCACAGCCCACCACCGCTGGCTCCAGGGGGCAGCGCCGGGGTCCCTGTCCCCCGGGGAGGGGCAGGGGTGGCCCCTCTGTCAGCTGACCCGGGCCCCACAATGAGGCCCTGTGCAAGGGGCCATGGCCACTGCAAGTTGGGCCCCCCCCCCCGCCCCCGCCGGGTGGAGGAGGATCCCAGGGGAAACCAGGTCGGCTCGGTCAGAGAGCGGCACCAGGCCCGGTGTCATCTGGGCCGTACCCAGCCCACCAGCACGTCAGCTCGCCGTGGAGGGGACTCCTGCCTGCCTCGCTCCCGCACAGGCCCCCCCCCCAGCACCACGCCTGCCATCTACCCCCCAAAGCTGCTGGCCAACACAGATATCCCTCTGTTGGCAGAAACCAGGGTGCCCGGCAGCTGACCCCGAGCTCTCCCTCCCTCAGCCCTGCCTGCCCCCCGCTCCCTTGTGGGCCAACGGCTCTCTCTGCCTTGGGTCCCTGGGTGCCCCTGTGCCCAGCCACCCGGGCAGAGTCTTCTGGAACCTGCAGTCCATGAAGTGGATATTAGACATGGGGAGGCGGAGGCTCTGAGAAGGGGAGTGGCTAACAGCCCTAAGACAGAGGGACAGACCTCTCTGCTGCCCCACTGCTGGGGACCTGCCAGGACTCAGGCCACTGAGGGGCCTGGGCCTGATTCCAGGGGCCAGGCCCCTGCCAGCCCTCGGTGTCCGGCTGCAGGGGCTTCGGGGGGGCGGCGGTGGGAGGGCTGGTGAGGACAGCCCAGCCACCTCGGCTGTGTAGAGGTGTGCCCGCGGCTCTGAGCGGTGTTGGCCACACTCGGGGGTGAGAACAGGCTGGGAGGTGCAGAAGGGGCAGGCCGCCTAGAAACGGGGTCAAGGAGGCGTGGGCGTTCGCAGGCCAGAGGGCAGCGAGGACACGGGTGCGAGGGCAGGGGGCTGGGGCAGCAGAGGCAGGAGGCCTCCCGTGGGCGCCCAGGCAGGGAGGCTGCTCAGGCCGTGCTGTGTGGGTGTGGTGGGCTGGCCACCCCCCAGGCCGTCCCCGGGACACCTCTCTCGCGGACACTCTGCTCTCCCGGCCCTGCCCCTGCTCCAGGGGTTCATCTCACCCACTGTCCAGCAGCTTTGTGGGGCCTCTCTGGGCCTCCATTTTGGGGCTGGGAGACCTCAGCAGACCACCTTCCACCCTTCCCCTGGGCACAGGGGCGCCACCCACAGAGCCACACTAGGCCATCGGAAGGGTCTCTGGGGGGCTGGGTGCCCCGGAAAACATCGTGAAATGCCCATGGCTCTGCAGGATGGGTCCTCGGGGTCCTGGACCCGGCCACCCTCCCAGGCCCTCCCCGATGACCCCCTCCCCAAACCTGGTGGGAGAGTCTGGTGCCCTGACTGGAGCTTTTGATTCCCAGAAATGCTCCACACCAAGAGCGGGACCACCTGAAACTGCTTCTTCCGTCCTGAAATCCAAAGTTGCTCCTTCCAAGGGGAGGCCGGCGAGGACTCACTGTGCCCACCCCTCCCCCCGCTCGCCCTGCCCCCACCCCAGTCCTGGCTTTGGCCGGTCCTCCCGCCCCCATCCCCAGGCCAGACCCCCCTCCAGTCTTCCAGCGCCCTTCTGTGAGCCCTGACCTCCCCTCCACCTGCCCTCTCCACTAGCACCCGGGCTCACCTGCTGGGCCCCCTGCGAGGACCCAGGGCAGCCTGGCCTTTCTGGGGCCTGTCGCACTTGTCCCTCGTGCATCCACCCCAGCCTCCCGGGTCCCCACGAACTCCAGCACAGGTGTGCACTCCCGCCCTTCACACGGCAGAGGGGACGTGGCCCCTGGCCTCGCTGGTGTCCGGACCCTTTGCACACTGCTTCCCATCCTGGAGGGGCTCCAGCCGGTCAGCATCCCCCACCCGTCAGAGTGCAAGAGTGGGAGGACGGGCCCCTCCACTCGTGTCCCCAGGCCCCCAACCGCGGACCCCTCGGAGCTGGCCACTGGCCTCTGCCAGGACGGTCCCGCCCGGCACGTTCTTCCTGTCCGCCTCCCAGACTGACCACGTGGCTGCAGCCCTGCCTCGTGAGGCCCCTGGGCCGGGCTGCCTGGGTCTGCTGCCCACGTGGCCCCTGCCTGGGCTCTGCAGAAACCTTGGCTTCTCTGTGGTTGCGTGTGAGACATCTTCACAGGACGGCTGAGGGATGGCAGGAATCAGAGCGTAAGGCTCACGGCAGGGCGGCCCCTGGCCAGGACCCCATGCTGGGACCTTGGCTCCCTGCTGCCCTCCTCTGTCACCCGCCACAGACAGTGAAGGGGTGTCACTGGTGGACCCGGGCCCTGGCGGGGTAGCCTGAGTCCAGAGGGGCTCACAGTTGCCAGGGGACTGGAAGGCTAGCCCGGCACCCACGCCCCTGTGGGCTTTGGGCCGGCGTCCCATCCAGTCCCCGCATGCCTGACTCGGCCACTGCCCGATGTCGGGATGGGCTGCACCAGAAGGCAGGTGGTGGCGGGGGGGAGGGGGGGGGGAGGGGGGGAGCCGACGTCGGGTGGGTCCGAACGTTCACACCAACTTCACATCTCCGCCTGGCCGCCACCCCTGACCCCTGCCATCACCGCGGGGTCACCAGCACCTCCATCACCACCACCCTCGGTGCCACGGTGCCACCCGTGTCCCTTCTGCTGCACCACGTCACCGTGCAATCCCCGCCCGTTCCACACCCGCTGGGGGGCCCGCCGCCATGTCACGGGCTCCTCGTCCCCCCGAGGCTGCACTTGGTCTCACAGATGCTTGGCTTTCCCGCCCAACTGATGACGGGAAAGGATGAGAAGCTTTGGGACAAACATCTATCGGACCACGGGCTGCATCCAGCGAGAAGATAAAGGTTTTTCTGAAGGGTCAGGGAGGGATGTTTAGTCTGAGCCGTGCAGGGAGAGAACAGTTCACTTTATCAGAGAGTCAAAGAATCTTCAGGTCAGACAAGAACCCATCTGAACTCAGGAATGATCCGGGAGCAGTGCGCAGGCTGCATGGTCAGTGACGGCTTCAAAGGGTGAAGGCCCACCCACGGCCTGCCCTGTCATTAGGCCTGGTTAGCTTTGCCCCCACCTTCCACACACGGGGTGATGCCTTGGCTTGACAGGTCAGGCTTAGACAGGAGGGTCTGTGACTCCTCACTGTTGGGAAGACAGACGGTGACTCGGGGAATCCCCACCCCCTTGTGCCTTCTCCTCCCACTTGGAAATAGGTAGGCACCCCTGGGGTTGAGACCATGGGGAGGAGGGGGTCTGTGTTAAAAGTACCTGGGGTTCAGGTTCTCGGTGGGACAGAGAACTCACTGCCCCCTCCCACCGAACGTGGCTACGACACCCAGACTGAGCGCAGGGAACAGCCGTATCAGCACTCTGGAAAGTCAGCGTCAGCAGGTGACTGCAACTCGAAGGAACCCTCGGGTCACTGGTGTCAACCCTCGGGTCACCCCTCTGGTGTCCTCAAGTCTAGGGTGGGTGTTGGTGCCCAGCCAGAGCTCAGAGAAAACCCCTCCAGTTCTGGTTCCCAGAACAACAAAGAGGACTCCTATCATGGAGAGTGGGAGACATTCCTTGCTTGATTTTCCTTCTCTGCTGTCCCCACACCCAGCCCCAGGAGCACCTGCAGTGGTTGGCATGGCAGCAGTGGGTCTGCGGGCACCTGGCATGAATGCAAGAGGAGAAAAGTCCCTCTCGGATCAGGACCTGTGCCCCCAAGAACGTGAGACGGACCCATGCTTTTCAAATCTGTCCTCATCCAACGTGGCCCCAGATGTAGGCACAGTGGCAGGCAGTGAACACAGAGCGTCCTAAAGAGAATCCCCACCTTTAGACCGGAAGACCAAAGGGAGGGTCCCAGGAAAGGGCAGATACCCGGGGAACACAGAGAAGGGGCCGGGGAAAGTAACCGCATATAGTCCTTTCTGATTGGTGCGGACAAACCCAAGCCGAACATGCGTGGCCCCTAAACGGTGCACCACCCACGGTGAGAGGTGGCCGAGGGGCGGACACAGCCAGTCCCACAGCGGCCATGGAGTCCCGCATGGGGCAGATGGGAACAGCACCGACAGCCTGTCCACACTGACTGGTAGGAGGAACCGCGACCCCTGAAGGCCGGTTGGAACTTGCAGCCTGCACGCAGTTGGCCTGTTGCCTCCGCGAGTGAAAGTGTCTACACCTTCACACGACTTAGAGCAGAGCCAGAGCCTTCTAATACAATCTTCAGAGTTTCCAGGACACGATCCAAACGGCTTGGCAAATGAAGAAACGGGAGAGTCACAATTTGCGTTCTGTACGGCACAAAACAACAAACAGAAGCCAACTCAAGATAACACAGATGTGAAGATTAGCAAACAAAGACGGAAAAGCTGCTATCATAAAAAGTGTTTCAATAGGTAAGCGCAAACACTCTTGAAACAAGCAGAAATACAGAAAGGCTCAGAAAAAAAAAAAAAAAAAAAAAAGAGAGAGAGAGGGAGAGCACATATAAAGAGGAACCAGAAGGAAACATGAGAAGTGAAAGACAACCAAAATAAAAGTACTCATGGTTTAAGTTCAAAGCTGAACAGACGGGACAGAACGACCAGGGGCACAAACAGCACAGGAACAGAAACAGAACCTCCGGGACCTAATGTTCACGAACGTGGGGTCCCGGAGGGAGATGGGGAGGACTATGATGCAGAAAAAAAATGTGAAGAAAGAGTGACTGACATTTTCTCACATTTAGTAAAATGCACACACCTACAGATCCAAGGTCAACAAACCAAAACGTTCATCCTTGGGCGCATCAGATTCAAACAAACAACTAGCAATAGAGGACAAGCCCTCGAAGGGGGACAGAGAAGCATCACAGATCACTTATGAGAAAAGTCATCCGAAGGCTTTGGATGCCTCGTGGGAAACCGTGGCGTCCAAAGGTGAGTGAGGCAATGCGTTCAGAGCTGGGGTCCAGAGTTCTGTGTCCAGCTAAAGTATCCTTCGGGATCGGAGGACAAAAAGAGATGCTTCCAGAGGCAGGAAACCCACGGGACCTGTGCCAGTCCCCATGAGCCTGTCATGGTTCTGAAATAAAGAGTTAAGGAAAAGGGCAAAAGAAGAGACACCCCACCCAAGAGAGCGTTGGGTGATAAGAAAGCACGCACGCAACATCGTTAGTCCCCAGGGAAATGCCGACCCAGACCCTACGGGTTTCCACCTCACACCCGTTAGAGCAGCTGAACCAAAGGTGCCAGCGAGAGAGTGGGCAACAGGGATTCTCGCTGCCGGCCCTGCCGGCGGGAGCACGCACGGACCCCCGCTCTGCACAACAGCTTGGCGGCTGCTGCCCGAGTTGCACACAGGTGTGCACGGGCCCCGACGGCCTTCTGGCAGGCGGGTGTCCGCCCGAGGCATTTACCCACGTGCAACAAACAGCCCACAAGCGTGCACGGCGTCTTTGTGCGAGCCCCGAGTTGAAAACCGACCAGCACGCTTCTGTGCAGGATGGCAAAGCCACCTGGGGCAGCCCCACGCCCCGGAATAGTCCCCAGCCGGAAGGGAAACAAGCTGCTGGTCGACCCAATGACGCAGCTGCATCTCAGGTCCGAGAAGCCAGCCCCCGGGGGCTGTGAGCCTCGCGAGCCCACCCACAGGACGTCCTGGAAAGGACGCGACGATTACGACAGAGGTCACAGGAGTGGTGGCCAGAGGCTGGGGTCGCGGTAGGCGCGACGGCAAACACCCGTCTTTTCTCCTCCCTGCCTCTTTGAGCAGGTCTGTACGCGAAGTCAAATGTCTAGAGGGTTGGCAAGTGTGGAGCGAACCAATTCACGCTTGGCCGGGGGGCCCCTTCCCCCCACCCCACGCAGCCGCCTCTGGGGCTGCCCGCCCGCCTGCCCGGGCCATCTCCTTCTGGCTTGGTTCCCAGCACCGCTGCCCCCTGTGTGCCCAGCGTTGGCGACTCTCGGCCCCGCCAAGTGTGGGGTGATGGTGTCGTTCCGTACACGGACTGTGGTGGCAGATTCGCAAATACAAAAACATGTCAAAACTCCTAGAATTCCACGGGTTAATCTATTATCTTTAATTGTCGAGGATAAAGCCTCAACCCCAGGGACACAAGGCTTCGGGACCACTCCTGGTGGGAGCATATGGGGTGCAGGTGGCCGCGCCCTGGCTGGGCCCCCGCGTCCTTCTCAAGGTGACATCATGGCCAAGGGTGAGGCTTGGCCCCAAGCGTCTCCTCCGCCCCCTCCTCTATTTGCACCTGTGACCTCCCGGCCTCCGCCTCCCTCCTCCTCTCTCTGGGTGTTCTGCCTCCCCCAGGGGCTCTCCAAGGGCGGGGGACCCCCTCCTCGTCGGACTGGCTGCTCTCCAAGCAGACTGGGGTTCCCTGGGCGCCTCGAGTGTGCTGGCCTCTGCCGGTGGAGACGCTGGCTCCACGCGACAGGCACAGACGCCCAGCCCCAGGGCAGCCCAGGTGCAGGAGGGACCGGGATTTGAAAGCAGGACGGGCCGAAGCCAGCAGCCCCCCTCCCGGCACACAGCTGACCTCTGTTGCTTCTGCCTCGTCCTCAGGTCGGGTCCGCACCACCTCTGCCCACCGTCAAAGGGCATCGTGGAGCCTGGGCAGCCGCCGTGCTGGGCGGGGGCAGGAAACCCACACAGAAAGCCTGAGAGGCCTCCGCGCGGCCCCCAGTGTGGGGAATGCCGGGATGGGGGCTCGGCACGTGAGGGCCTCTGGGGTGGGGGCCCGGCCTTGGGCACCTGCCTGCCAACCGGCCCCCTGGTAGCCGTCAGAATCGGCTGTGCTAAGACCCTCCTGCCAAGCGGGGGAGGGCTTGTGAGCTAAGCACGTGACACGCGGGCTCCCCGGACGGCCCGGGAGGACAGCCCTCATGGCTCTGAGGATCCGGGTGAGGCGAGGAGGGCAGGAAGCAGGCAGCAGGGGCGGGTGGGGAGGGTGGGGAGGGTGGGGAGGCCGGGAGCCCGGGGCCCTCTCTGCCGGTCACATGCCACCTCCAGCCCGTTGACACTGGCCGGGCACGGGCACTCGCTTCTCCGCTCTCCGGGCGGCAGGCCCCCCATCTCCTCGGCCGCACAGCGCACCTCTGCGTGGCCGCTGTAGGGCGGCCGCTGGATCGTGTACCCCACTGCCACCCGTTGGGTCCTCTCTGCCTTGGCCTGCCCTGCCCTGCCTTCTCCCTGCCCGAAGCTTTGGAAGGAAGCCCGTCCTCAGCTCTGTCTGGCTCTCTCCCGCGTCCCTTGCTACGGCTGCCTTGCTCTAAGGCTTGTCTCCCCACCAGGGTGTGGTGACCTAGGGGAAGCACAGTGCCTGACTCGCCCGCTGCTCCGTCTGCTGCTCTTGGAGCAAGGCACCACTTTGCTAGCCCGTGCGCACTGAGTGCCGGCTGCCAGCTGAGCCTGGACTGCCAGGCCCTGTGCTGGGATGTCCTGGGGCAGGGGGGCTCCCAGGAGGTGGTGTCTGTAGCCATTTGGCCCGGGCCCCGTTACCTACTGCCCCTCTTCCACAAGAATGGAAGCCTGGGTGTCTTGCTGGGTGAGAATCTGCCCGAATAAACGCCTCACTCCCCAGCCTGCCTTGCAGCGTGGTCTAAGTTCTGACCAACAGAATACGTGGGAAGCTGGAGCCCCAATCGCACTTGACCTGAAACCCACAAAGTTCAGACTTCTCGTTTACATGAACCAATCCATCCCCGTTATGGTTTAGGCAGGCCCGGGTGGCATTTTCTGTCACAGGCCAGTGAAGCTTCCCAAAAGCTACTGTGGGGGACACATGTGCCGTGAGAGAGGCATACGGCTCAGTCCTCCTACGCGAGGAGAGTCCGGACGAGGGAAAGAAGCCTGGGGAACACGCAGAAGCCTTCCTGTAGGAGGAGGAGCACTGGAGGGGAGGGGGTAAGAACATTCCATACGGGGGTCGGGGGGCTAGGGCATAGGGGCTGGCCACACTCCGGCCAGTCCCACAGACAGGGAGAAGCCACGGCCCCCAGCCGCAGCCATTCTAGGGCCAAGAGCCTGGCCACCCGCGGTTGCCAAGCCCCGGACACTTTGCCAGTCTCCACTTGGCCCAATTTAAAATTCACAGGTAGCTCCCCACACCTTTCTCCGAGCTGTGAAAAGCACAGCATGACCTTTACACAATCTGGGAGGTTTATTTCACACGCCACCCGGACTTTTCGAGGCCACGGGGATTTGCCACTCCATTCTCCGCCGGCCACGGGCACGTGTCAGGCATGCGCACACACGTGTGACAAGCACAGGTACCTGTGCCCTCATACTGTGGGGCCTGCACATCCCTCATGTGTTCATACGTGTCCATGCGTGCGGGCTAGCCACATTTGTGCTCTGCCCTCACGCCTGCATCCACGCCCAAGCGTGAGTGTGGGGTGCGCACGTGTGTGGTGTGAGTGTGCGTATGCATATCGGTGTGCACTCCTGTGTGTACATGATGCGTGTGCACACACCCATGTGCACACACACACACACGTGTTGCACACAGAGGCACCTGCTAACACACACATTCCCCCTCCAGATTCAGCAGTGACTGAGGCCCTGGGGCCGGGGAGAGCCAGGTGAGCTGGGGCCCAGTCACACCTGAGGGGCACCACCACCACTAACTCTCTGGCCCCCACTGTGGCAGAGCTAAGGCTCTTCGATCAGACAGGGACACGGCTACGGCCACGGGCAGAGGCCCGGGAATCCAGCTCTGTGTCCGCTGCTCCGTATGATATCAGAGCTCGAGCCAGAGCCCCCTTTACAAGTAACTCATCTGTGAAATGGGCGTCCCCTTCCCTCCTGGGCCTCTGAGGAAGGCAGAAAGGGACGGGCTAGGGGGTATGCAGAAAGCCTCGGGTCAGGAGGGCCGTGGTCCCCCCTTGCCTGGTCCTGGGGAACCGCCCGCTCCCTGGATTTCGAAAACGAGGCTCCAGAGGTGCCGAGTCGGTGTGTCAGGGCCCCAGAGTCACCCTGATGTGGCCGCCCTGTCCCCATCCTGGCCTTGGAGGGAACAGGCCACTGCTCCCCAGGTCCCAGAGGACCTCGGCGAGAGCCGGCGGGGGCTGGGGGTTTGCCTGTGAGCCAAGCCCCTCCCCTGGCAGGAAACCGGCCTCCGCTCCTGGTCCAGACGGTCCGACCCTGGGGCGCTGCAGGCGGGGGCTGTGCAGCTAAGGGTGAGGGAGAGTCTCCAGCACCGTCTGATCAGCTCTGGGCTCCAAGGGCCTGTCTGTCTGACTCCTGTTCCGACCCGGGGAGGGGGGACGGGGAGAGAAATCCTTGCGTCTTTGCTCCTTCACGCACTGGGAAACGGCCTCCCCACCTTCTCGGGGTTTGGGGAACAGCTGTCCTTCACACCCTCTAAATATGGGCCCTAAGGAGGTCAGCCCAGGAGGGACAAGTCCCACAGCCGTGGCCCCGTTTGTGACCCACATCGCCTGCCTGTCCCACCCTGGACTGTGCCATGCACGCTGGCGTGTGGTTCTGGGGGTGTGGGTGGGAGTGGATGTGTGCCAAGGCCATCACCTCCTTACACACACACACACACACACACACACGCACGCTCCCAGAGAGCTATCTCCATAGACACCATTGGGGGGCATGGCCCAGGCCCCCGCCCCCCCCCCCCCCACTCCCCATCCTAGGAGTGGGATTCTGGGCCAGCCGGGGTGGGAGCTGGACAGGCAGCCCCTTCACGTGGGGACCCGGCCGGCACCCACTCCATTGCCCGCGTTACCCCAACCCCACCAGGGACACTGCCCACCTGCTGTGTTCCCACCCCCCTCTGGCCCTTGGGGACTACTCTGTCTGCAGGACATGACCTCAAGGAACACAGGCAGCAGAGCAGTAGGGTGATGACTCTTGGGGGCCCGGCTGGGCTCTGAGCTGGCCCCACCCGGCAGAAGGTACTAGGTGCCCCCACCACTGGTCTGACATCAGCATCATCCCGGCCCCCCAGAAGCCACCTAAACCATCAGCACCGCCACATCCCTGTCCCCTTAATGCCGCGTCATCCTCCTCTGACCAGTGCTCCACCCCGCCAGCCCAGTGCCATCACCAACGTCCTCAGTGCTATGATGTCACGCATCACGGCAGCAGGGACCGGGGGGGGGGGGGGGGGGCACACGGCGCGGGTCTGTGGCCAACCCTGCCTTCTCCAGACACACCCCAGACACCACTGTGGCCCGGCCGCCACCTGCCACGCACCCTCCCTGCACCACCGTGGGCTCTCCCTGTGCCAGGCACCAGGTGACCCCCCCCCACAGCCGCGGTGCCCCCCAGGCCTGCGCCGCCCCTGGCCCCGGGCCCACCTTGCTGGCCGCTGCTCCCCTCCGCTAACTCCCTGAACCAGCACTGAGGGAACCCTCTGGGCTGCGTTTCGGTTCCGTTGCCTGTTTGTTTTTCCTCCTGCGCGCCTCACTCTCTTTTCTCCTCTAAATTGGCACGGCGTGGGGATTCGCGATTCACCCTCCTGGTTCCCATTCCACACGCTCTCCTCTCCGCTGCCTTAATTATCTAATTTGTAACATTTCGTCTCCCCGCCCTTTCATGTCTCTCCGAACACCCCGACCGGTTAAAATAAATATGTATTTTTAATTTTGAGGCGCCTAATTTAATCTGGCAGGCAACGCTCTGCCACTCGCTGGCACGCAGCTCTGGCTGAGTCACACTCCAGGCCACCGGGCGCACCAGCCTCCCGCCCGTCCTGCCAGCGGTGTGCGGGGAGAGCCCCGGGAGGAGGCCCGGCGCGGCCAGGCTCTTCCCCGGCCCCAGCGGCGTCCGTTCCCGCAGAGGGCCCACCTCACGCCACCGCGGAGCCCCGCAGGAAGCTCCTGGCTGCGAGCATCGGCATCGGGGGCCCAAACCCTCAGCCGGGGCAGGGGTGGTGGGGGGGCTCTCCAGGGGCCCGTCAGGTACTAAGGGAGGGCTTGCCCGCAGGTGAGGGGTGGAGCCCCCCAGCCAGGTGAATGTTGCTCCTTCCTGGTATCGCTCTCCAACCCTTCATCCCCTTTGCCAGCCTCCTCTCAGACCACCCGGAGGCCCTTGTCACCTCCCTGGAGACCACCGACCGCTCCCACAGCCCCATCCCTGCCGCCGAACTGGAATCTGCTGTTCTGCTCTCTCCCCTGCCCGCAGCGCTCCAGGCCGGGCCAGGCCCCAGAGGTAAGGGCTGCACCTGCCAGTCCCCGGGTCCTTGAGCCAAGGGTGCTGGAGCACAGGAGGCAAGAGCCCGCCAGTGTCCCCCGGCCCCACCTGGGGAGACCCCGGGCCTCCACTCGCCCAGAGATCTCCTGTAGCCCGTTGACCGGAAGCGACCGTCACGTGCCCAAAGTACTGTGCATCGTGCTCCTAAGTGAAGTCCGGCAGGCTTGTCCATTCAGCCGTCCACTCGGCCTCCGGCTCATTCACTTACCCAAGCGTGTGTCGGGCTGGCCAGGAGGACATTCTGAGTCCAGGGGTTCGGAAGGAGGTGTGTTGGGGGATGGGGTTCTGGCATCCGGAAGGCTCAGTGTTGCTCAGGGCTGGAGACCGCGGGAGCGAAGACCGCCGCCAGGCCTCAGGGTCTCTGGTCCGGGCTTGGCTGCCACCCCCACTGGTGCTCACGGCGGAGGCCTGAACCCGGCCTTCCTGCCCCTCCAGGGCCTCTGGGTGGGACATCTGCCAGCACTCCTGCCTGGAATGGGACTCACCGACCTGTCCCAGCCTCCCCGCCCCGGGTCCCGGGTCCCTTTCCCCGTCAGTCTCCAAGGCCAGGGGGGATACATGAGGGACGGGGACAGACACCAGGAGACCGCAAGATGCTCATCCTCGGCCCCCCGGCGGGACCAGCACCTGCGAGGAGCATCCATGATGGACAGCAAGGTGTGCCCGCCCTTTGACCTGTGAGCGTGTTTCCAGGCCCCCCCCCCCCCGCGCCCCGCACCTAAGAGGTCACCAGGAGGACGTTCCGTGCAGCCTGATGTGGAGGGAGCCCGCGAGCCTTCCTGCATGTGCTGGCCACCGCTCGGGTGTGGGGGACACGGCACCTCATCTACTGTGGGCGATGCCCCAGGGGCTCTGGGCTTGGGGCCAGGACAGGAGAACGGGTGGAAGATTGTGGCCTGTCCCTGACGGGGCGTCAGAGCGTGGAGCTGCGCCGTGGGCGTGGCTCCGTGTCACAGGGGACGAAGCGGGCTCCTGGGGGAGGGGGGTCCAGGCGACCCCCACCTGGGGCCCCTGCAGAGGCTCAGGTGGCATTGAAGGCCAAGTGGGGCGGGGCAGGGTGAGCACGATCCAGGGTCCAGGAGGACAGGTGCTCGGACCAGCTCCACCCTGCCCGGCTGTGTGATCTGGGTCCTGCGTGCCGCTTGTGTGTGTACGGGAGCGTGTGCAATTACGTGGGTGTCAGTGGCTGTCGGTGTCCACAGGTTCTGTGTGTGTGTGTGTGTGTGTGTGTGCACGTGCCTGCACGCCCAGGACTAGACCAGGTGGGATCCACAGCCCAGCAGGGAACATGGGGCAGACGGGGCCCCGGAGGCCCTGCAGAACCGGGCTCTGGTGCGAGGGCAGACGGGGGCAGTAGCAGGTGCCCGGGACGTGGCGGTGGGCAGGGGCAGGGGCAGGGGGGCGGCGACGGAACAAGAGGGCTCTTCGGGGTCTGTGGGACTCTTCCCCTTGCCTTCCTATCTTCACATCTGGACTCATTTAGGCCTCCACTCATCAGACACTGGTCAAGTAAGGAAGCCCCTCAGCCCTCCCCTCAGCTCAGCGTGGATTACATGCAGAAATCAGGACGCACCAGGCCACGCCACCCGAGCGCTGGGAGATGGAGGCACAGCCGCAAAGGGGCCGCCTGGGAGAAGAGGATGTAGGGAGAGCATTGAGAGGGAGCCCACCCCCTCCCAGTGCTGCACACTGGAAAAGGGGACAGTGGACCAACCAGAGGCAGAGGACACAGGCATTGAATAAGCCGGCCACTGGCGTTGGAGGCATTGAGGAAAGGGCCACACAGATCCTTGTTCTTTTGGCTCCCTGAGTCCTTCCAAACCGGACAGACCCATGATCTTCCCCCATTAGGTTCTTGGCAGAGGACTAAATAAATCAAATGGGGATGGGCGGAGGGTAGAGAAGAGCAGAGAGGATTGGCGCTCCCAGATCCTTGCCAAGTTACTCATTTGCCATGTGACCTTGCACAATTGACTTGCTATCTCTGAGCCTCCGTTTCCCCACCTTTAAGGAGGAAATTATGCCCCCTGCCCTCACTACCTTTCGATGTTGTTTTGACAGCGAAATAACTGGAAATCGCTGAAGGTGTCACGTGACTTCTAAAGTATCACCATGTGAAGTTCAGTCCCCGTCATGCTCCCCTCTCAGCCGGCCACCAGCAACCACACGTTGACGGGTCTCAGGAGAACCACGGTTCCAGATGCCAAGCCCGGGAGCTACAAGAATGGTTCCACCTTTGAGTAGAACGCAAACAACATACAAATGAACACAGAACTGCCTCCGCTCCTTTGGGAGATCCCAGCCTGGCGCGGGGTGGACTGCTGCCTGCCTCTGTTCAGAATGCGGGGAGGGGCGAGGCTGTGGGAGGCAGAGGAAGGCAGGCCCCAGACACCAGCTCCAGACTGGGCCCTCAGGGGGAACCGTTCTTGCCAAGTGTCTGCTCCACCAAATACTAGCGTGTGTTTACAGGCCGCCCCTCACGGCCTCCGGTGCCGGCGTCTGTCCCCCATGGGCCCCGGCCCCTCCTCTCCTCCCCTCCCTTCCTTCAACTTTCCCCGGCACCTGGGCAGGCCTTGGATCCCGTCTCCCCCAATGGCAGTGGAGCTTCGGGACAGACAAACAAGAGGTGACCCCCCAAGCTCCACCCCACAGTCCCACCAGTCCCACAACAGCGACTCCATATGCAGAGGGATTTGGGGACACTAAGACAGCTGGTCACACTCACCTCGGGGAAAGGCAGGAGTCCTCCCCCAGGATGACATGGTCCAAAGGGAGGGGGTGTCCCAGACAGAGGACATATCCGGAAGGGACTTGGAGAGCAAAGAAGAGCCTGGCTCAGAAAGGGAGAGAGGCAGGGCAGGCGGGGTGGAGGGGCGGGGCAGGTGGGATAGAGGGGGGGCAGGCGGGGTGGAGGGGGGGGCAGGCGGGGTGGAGGGGCGGGGCAGGGGGTAGAGGGGCGGGGCAGGGGGATGGAGGGGCGGGGCAGGCGGGGTGGACAGGGACATGCTCAGGATGAGGCTGGAGGGACAGCCAGGTGGACCAGGAGAAGGCCTCAGCCCGGCCTGGGTTGGGGCTTCTTTGGCCGGAAACAGCCCCTTCAGGCTTCATTGCCCATGACAGACGTGGTCACACCTGCCTTCGGAAGGATCTCAGCTGCCGGCGGTTGCTCCAGAGTCCGGCTTAACAGCCCCGATGTTTGACCCAACTCTCTCTCTCTCTCTCTTTCTTCCTCTTGCTTTCTTTTCTTTCTTTCTGTTTTTATTTGAGAGACAGAGAGAGCATGAGAGTGGGGGAGAGGGGCAGAGGGAGAGAGAGAGAGAGAGAGAGAGAGAGAGAGAGAGAGAGAGTCTCCAGGAGGCTCCAGGCTCAGCACAGAAGCCACGACCCTGGGATCATGACCTGAGCTGAAATCGAATCAGGTTCCCACCGACTGAGCCCCCCCAGGCTTCCAAGACCCAACTTCCACTAAACCCACAGGAATAGTGAGGCCCAGGCGGGGAAGGCCCGGCCCACGGCCACACGTCCTGGCTCAGGTCCCGCCTGTGTGCCCTTTGGCCCGCCCCAAGGCAGAGGGCACCTCCTGTGCGTGGGCAGGTGGGCTCGTCCTGCACAGAGGTGGATCCAAGGCCCTCCCACGCTGCCTGCGAGCTGGCCCCCAGCCCTGTCCCCTGCTGCGGTACACTTAGGTGTGGGCGCCCCAGGCCCAGGCCCCGCACTGCGCTCAGGTGCCCTCCCGCGGCGGCTGACACGGGAGGAAAGAAGCCAAGGCAGCCCCCACGTCATCACCTGAGCCCTAAGCGGGGCTCCCCCCCCCGTCGCCCTGGTGACAGCCTAGCCGGCTGGAGGCGCCTGGACTCTGCCTGTGGGGAGGGAGGCCCAGGGAGGCGGCCTCACCGGCCCGAGCCAGCGCTGCCTGCCTACCTGGCGGCCCCAGGCCCTGGAAACCCTGCTCTGGCGTCTAGGTGGGGAGGAATGCAGGGGGTGGGGTCTGCGTCACATCCTATCTCGTTCTCCTCTTTGCTGTCAGTCTGCTTGGGAGGGGCCGGCTATCCTGAGGCAGTGCCTGTGTCCTTGCTGGGGCCTGCCCTCAGCCCCGTGTCAGCTCTGGGAGTGTGAGGGGAGGACAAGGTGGAGGGACCCCGTCCCCGCCCCCAGGTGGATGCCAGGCCCATGGCCCACACACGCGCACTTGCACACAGACACAGGCTCACAGGTGCCTCCGTGCCCCTCACGCTCCCCGCTCCCTGGCGTGCACGCCCTGGTCTCCTTCCCCCTCCTTGGGGCGGCTGCATCCCGGGAGAGTCTCTGTCACACGGTCACATGGGACCCAGGCCCTTCCGTCCGTGGCCTGCCAGCCCCAGATCTTGCTTGGCGTCATCTTTATGAAGCAGGGGGGAAGTCTGGGGTCCTTGAGGGCCCGACCCCATGGGCTGGAGCTCCATCGGCCGGAGCCAGTCACATGTCACAGTTCAGGGAGGGGTGCTAGGAAGTGAGGCACCTTATTGGGGTGTTGC
Source organism: Leopardus geoffroyi (assembly GCF_018350155.1). Taxonomy (NCBI): domain Eukaryota; kingdom Metazoa; phylum Chordata; class Mammalia; order Carnivora; family Felidae; genus Leopardus; species Leopardus geoffroyi. The sequence continues at coordinate 72,223,858 of NC_059338.1, read as the reverse complement.
CTTTATGCGGTGGGGCACGTCAGTGTCCCCGTCGAGTGTGCACTGCGGGGACCCATCCACCACACAGGATCGCCCGGCGGAGGCCCTGCTGGGACAGGGCAGGCAGGGAGAAATGACCTCCAGGCTGATGGGGATGGGCTGGGAGGTTCAGGGCAAGAGTGGGGGTCGAGCTTCTGACCTAGGCCCAGCCCGTATTCTCCCCCCGGGTGGATCTCAGACTTCTGGGCTATGAGGACCCACGGGACCCACCCCCGGCGTGTCAACCCCATCAACCCCCGAGTGTCCACGGCCACCCTTTGGGAAACCTTGGTGTGGAGTCACGTATCTACTGCCCTCTGTGCTCAGAGTCAGGGCTCAGTCTGCCATCGGGAATGAGGATCAGTATGTCTGTGCACCCACCTGCCATGCTGGGCTGCGTCCTGGGGTGCCCGGACCAGACCCCACCCCAGGGACGGCTGGAGACGGTGAGACCTCCTGGTGGGGCCAGGGGTCTGGGACATCGGGGCCTGGAATGTGGGGTGTGGGGAGGACGCACGTGGAGGCCCAGGTCACGTCTGGGTCTCTGTGCTGAGTGTGCAGAGGCTGTGAATGTGCGGGAGAGTGCCATCTTAGTGGGGGCCGGGCGGGCACCGGGTGGGCGAGGGAGACCTTGGCCTGCCCCCAAGAGGAGCGAGGCGGCTGGTTCGCAGTCCGTGCCTCCGGGAGCCTGCTGTGCGCTGACTGTGCAGAAGCCACCTGCGGCTCCCTGATCCCGCTGGTCGTCTGTTCGGATGCTCACCACACTGTTTATTAAACGCTTGGTCTCCACCACTGAAGGTGTCCCAGGGCTTGCTTGGTATCCTGCATTCACTGGGGCTCGCCAGGCCCCAAGAGAGGGCCTGGAGGGGAAGCTAAGGCAGCTGTGTGCTCAGGCCCTAATGTCTACCCAGCCTCCGCTTTGGGGACCAGCGCCGTCTGGGGGGGGGGGTGAGGGATGGGCCTGGTGAGGGTGGGGGCAGGGCACCAGGCCCACAAGAGGGGCTTGATGAAAACAGGGCAATGACTGCAGGTGATGCTTGACCCCAGGATGTGAGCGGGGTATTAGAGGGTCAGGACTCAGTCTGTCACGATGGATGACTGATCAGTGTATGTCTGGGATCCGGGCTCAGTCAGTGATCAGGGATCAGGATGTGCTCAGAGTCTGGGCTCAGTCTGTGATCAGGGATGTGGGCCAGGGCCAGGGCTCAGTCAGGTGGCTGTGAGGGCTGGAAACAGCGCTTGGGAAGCCTCCAGCGCCGTTCCTGGCCGGGGGCCATTCATTCCCTCTCCCTCCCCTTGTACCCCCCGTCAATCTTGAAGACCCCCTTTGAAGAACACGTCTTCGACTCTGGGCCCCACCCTGGTCAGAGTGAGAGCTTCAGGGTCAGTCCGAGCCCCTGGCTGTGTGACCTTGGGCAGCTCGAATCACCTCTCTGAGCTTCCGTTTTTCCGGCTTTGGAATGGCCCCGTGAGGGCAGAAGGAGACAGCGCAGCTGCCGAGGAAATGCCAGGGGACTGTCTTCCCAGGCGTCACCATTTGCAGGGGCTTCAACAGCCCCAGGGCTTCCCCAGCTCCCTCCGGCCCCAGGCGCCCCACAGCAGCCCCGCGGGGGCCACCACACCTCTCCCTGACCTGCATTTCCTCTGCCCGGGCCCCCCCCCACCCCCCCCGGGGGTGTTAGGAAAACCCGCCAACTGCACTTGGTTCGCACTGAGAGTTGTGAGAACCAGTGGTTGAAAATAGCCTGGAACTACCTGGCCTCCCTCCACCCCCACCCCAGGGAGGGCAGGGGCAGGCAGGGGTGCCCAAGGAGTGGGCAGGGCCACTCGGGTTACATAAGCCTGCCCGTGGCACCCCACCCCCACCCCTGCGCTTCTCCAGAGAGGGCCTGGGGACACGGGCACTCACGAGCAGGGGTGTCCCGGCAGCCAGGCCCCTCGTCCGGGCCTGGACCAGCGAGAGGTGGCTGGCCCGGCAGGCTCTCCAGGGGCTGAGGGCTGTGTGCACAAAGTCCTTCAGAGCACTTGGTCCTGAGTGTCCTCCTCCCTCCTGTCTGTGGGGACCTGCTCTGTGGCCGTGGCCGGAGCCTTCCCCTCTCTGAGGCTTTCCTGTAGAACACAGGGAAATAATGCCGCCCGGCCCAGACAAGAGCAGATGTGGCCACAGACGTGAGCTCAGCAAAGTGGACTGGCCACTCTCCTCGCTTCCCCAACCCTGCTCTGTCCCTTGCCCCCTCCCGGCCTGTGGGGCCAGGTCTCAGGGCACGTGTCTCACTTCTGAGCACCCACACCACGGTGCCCCACGGGTCTGACACCGTCCGTGGAAGTGCCTAGCCGACGGGGCCACGGTCTCTCCAGGCCCGGCGTCCCCCCCGAGTGACCCCTCGGTCTGTGAGGTGAGACACTGCCCCAGGATCTCTGTGTTGGGCAGGCCTGGCCTTCTCCCGGGCCTCACACAGAGATGGTGAGAGGGATCGGACAGAGGGCCGGGCACAGGCCACAGCACGAGGGCTGGAGACCAGCCGTGGGGAGAACTTCCAAGGGGCGGGCGCTCTCCCCTCCTGTGTTCCTGCCCTGCCAGCCCTGGGCTCCAGCACGTAGCTGGGCCCGCGGGGCCAGGGGCTGTGCTGAGGGTGTGTCCACGGTGGGTCCCCGAATCGCCTCTATGGTGCTGGAGTGGGGCGAGGCCGGGGGCCGTCATCCGCGACAGTCACGCCCGCTGACCCAGAGGGGCTGGAACAAGGGGGTCCTGGACTGAGTCAGTGCAGGGGAGGCAGGAGCGGGGCCAGAGCGGGGCCCTGGCCTGGAAGTGGGGCACCAAAGAGCGGGAGAAGGCGGGGAACGGGGCTCGGACCTCCACTGGTATCCCGGGCTGTGCCAGGCCTCCTTAAGCAATTTGCTCATTTGAGCCTGACAAAGACCGTGCAGGTGGGTGCTGTTATCATCCCCAATTGACAGAAAGACAGGCACAGAGGGGTAAGTAACTCGCCTGAGGTCACACAGCTAGAAAATGGAGCGGTTGGGACAGAACCCTGCAGTCTGGCAGCAGCAACTACATCGGCTCGTGGAGGATGCACCACGACCATCTTCCCAGGACCCACGGATGATTGCCTGTCAGCCCAGGTCTGGGCCGGCCCGGGATGTAGAGCCTTTCTGTAGTGGGAGGCCTGGCCACTGTCCTCCTCTGGGCCCAGGCAAGAGGAGGGTCCAGGGAGGGTCCCGGAGTAGTATCTGTCCCGTGCCTGGAACACAAGAAGGGGCCTTGCCTGCTGAGAGGGAGGGAGGGCTTCCAGGAGGAGGGGTCTCCTGAGCCTCATGCTTTTTTTTTTTTTTTTTAATGTTTATTTATTTGAGGGAGAGAGAGGAAGGGAGGGGCAGAGAGAAAAGGGTACAGAGAATAACAAAGCAGGCTCCATGAAAGCCTGATGCGAGGCTCGAACTCACAAACCGTGAGATCATGACCCGAAGGCAAGTGGGACATTCAACCGACCGAGCCCCCGGGCACCCCCTGAGCCTCATTCTCGAGAACCTGGGCCTTCCCAGGGAGGTGGGAGCCCCTTTCTCCCCAGCTGCTCCTCTACTTGCCCGCCCCCCAAATTTGGCAGCCTGGAAGGACTGAGGGCCCAGCTGGGGGTGAGAAGGGGCGGGCGTGCCCGAGGGCACAGGGCGGGGCCATTTCTGCAGAGCAGCAGCCCCACAGGCTGCGTCTGTCCCGACTGGGAGGCTAATTGGGCCTTGTTGCTTCCACAATTAATTATCGTGCCTGTGAATCAGCTAATTGCTCACCAAGCGCAGCCCCCACCCCTCACCCTCTGCCTCAGGCTCGCGAAGTTCACGAGTAGCTGGAGAGGGACCACGGGATGCCCTGGGAGGGAAATCCTGTGCCGTCCCCTCCTCCCCTGCCACCAAGTGACCTCACTCCACCTCTGTCCCAGCAGGCAGGGTGGAGAGACCATGGACCAGAGCCAGTGAGCTTGGGTCTAGACCACCCCCCCCCCCCGAAGGACCTCAAACAACCCCCTTCCTGAGCCCTTACTTCTCCCTCTGAGACCAGGATGGTCTCCGGTGACACGCTTGGAAATGGACAAGCCCCGAAGATGTGTTTCCTGTGGCTCCACGCCGGTTCCTCCCAGCCCTGCAACAATCCGTTCTCCATCCCTCAGGGATGCCGTACAGGGTAGGCTCAGCCTCGCTGCTCAAGAGCCGGATGCGTAAACCTGACGAGGAAACGGGCCCAGAGAGTGACCAGGGTCAGGGCCCAGAGCGTGCCCAAGGTCAGGGGCCAGTGTGTGCCCAGGGTCAGGGCTCAGAATGTGACAGCGTCAGTGATCAATGAGTTCAGAGTCATTTAGGAGTCTCAGCTGAGTCAATGGCTGTGGTCAGGAACTGGTTTATGACCATGAAGAAGGCTTTTTAGGTGCCAAGTGTCATAGCCCCCTCGGGCTGTATGAGGAGGTTCTGGAAGCCGGCTTCCAGCTGGATAAGGTAACGCCAGCCGAGGACCATGTATTCAACCTGCCCTGTCCACCCAGGGTTTCTTCCAGCTGTGGCAGGGCCCCCAGTGTCAGGTGCAAGTGGTGAGGGTCGAAGGTCTAGGAAGAGGTTGCTGGATGTAAATTGGTAGCAAATTTCTGGTAACGTGGCCATCAGTTCAGAGCTCTAGAATCTGGGAGTGTCTGGGCTCTGAGAAAAGATCATTATGCACCAACAGAGAAACTGAGGCTGCCGTGGGTTGAATGTGACCCTCTTTATTTCAGGTCATTGAGCTGACAGCCGGTGGGGGGGTTCGGGGGGACGATCGACAATGGGCAGAATTACCTACATCTGATCTTCAGGCTCCAAGCTGACTGTTGTCCCTCCTCGGGGAGGAGCATGAGGGGTACAGGTCCTCTCTGCCTCCAGGTGGGCGAACTATCTGGATCCTGGATCGGGAACTGGAACAAGGGGTCAGTTTTCTAAAAGGGGCAGGTCAGGGAAGGAGGCGAGGAGTCCCCGGACGAGGAGGGGGGTTGGCATGGCCCTGCGAAGCCCCCGTCTACGGGGACACCACCTTGCCCTGGGAGCCGGGACCAGGCCCCGAAGCAGAGGAGTGGGGGACGGCTGCCCCTCCCCCCTCAGCAGGGAGAAGGGCTGGTGGGCACAGCGGCCCCTGAAATCCTGACTCAGAGCCTCCAGCACCCTTGGCTCTGCCTCATGGCCTAATAGCAGAGGCCCCCTGGTGGCCGTGGGCTGCTAGTGCATGAGGACGCGGAGGCCAGGCCGCTGCAGGGAGAACTGGCCATGCGAAGGCTGGGCGGGCGCTGCTGGGGGGCCCCGGAGGTAGCCCCCCATCCAGCACCACCTCCATGTCTTTACCCAGTTCAAGGGTTTGGGGAGGAAGGCTCTTTCCCTCGGGAGGGAAGGCAAGACACAGACTGCCTGGAGGTTGTACCGGGAAGGGCCCTCTGCTGCCTTGTGGTCTTTGTCTCCGCAGCCCTCCTGACCAGCCCCTTAGAGAGACCAGGGGAGGTTTAGGCCCCAGGCTGGCCTTGCAGGAGGGACTGGTTTGGACAGAGCTCCACCCCTGGAGGGCGCTCCATCTGGGCGCCCAAGCCATCTTGAATTGCCTTCCCCTCCCCCTCCCCACCAAGGGCTGGCGCTTGTGATGGGGGTGCTGACGGTGACGGTGCTACAGTGGCACTGGCCGGGGGTCGTGGTGATGGTCACGAGGAGCACAGTACGGGGCTGGATGCCAACCTGCAGGTCGAGAACAGCGAGGACTGTGAGTTCATGTTTGGTGGCGACGATGACGACACCCCGATTCAGTGTCCCGCTGAGTCTGCTGAGAAAAGCAGACAGCTGCACCAGAGAGTGGGCTTGGACGGCAGAAACACAAGTGGTAAAGTGCTAAGACGGTAAGGTGTGTAAAGTGTTGAGTATTCAAGCAGAGTCAAAGAGGATCTTGCATTCAGAGTGGACCACAAGTTGCATAAAAAGAGCAAGGAGCTGGGAGGCAGTAGCATCCCAGTAGAGAAGAATCTGGAAGTAATTTCCCTGAGGTCATTCCTCCAAGACTCTGGATTTCATTCTAGAGAGGCCCCCTGTCGGTAACTGGCTACAGGTCCCCGGAGAAGAGGGGTTATGGACACTTTAAGGTGGAAGATAAAGCAGCTAAAGGGGCCACTTCCCTCAGTTTATGGAAAACAGAATCCAAATATAGACCCAGGACGTCCCCACTGTCACCAGGTCAAAGGAGGATGGGCGTGGGGTGAGAATGGCGAGAGGTGAGTGAGGGCAGCCACGCTGGCTCGACGGTGGCCTGCTTCCAGACCCGCCGCCTCTGGCTCTTCTCCAAGGCCCCTCCCTCAGTGTTTCTTAGGAGTCCCCTGAGCACACACTGGACAGACCCAACCTGGACAGTACCAGTCGGCCCTCCCCCGCTCTGATGCTCTGGACGGGGTCCAGTGTCCGTGCTTCTGACTCCACCTTCTGCCCATAACTCCTTTCTCCTTCCATGCAACCGACCACCCACTCTCCCCGTGCATCCTCCCCGCCAACCCTCACAGGCCAGCCACCTCTTCAGCCCTGCACGCACACCACGCCGCCGTGCTTCTGGTTATGCGCCTATCTCTCAGTCCACACTCTCCTGCCTCTTTCCTCCATGCACCCGCCCTCCACCCTTCCATTCCACATCCCGCCCGCCTCTCCGGGCTCCAGGTCCATCCATCCTCCCACACACCTCCTTCCTCTACACCCCCTTACCTCATCCTTCCTTCCATGTGCCCGTATTGTCTATGCACAAGCCCCTACAACTTGCCTCCACCTATATGTCCTCTGTCCATCCACCCATCCACTCATCCATCCAACCATTGAACCATCCATCCATCCATCATCCACCCACCCACACATCCATTCCCTTACCTTACACCCACCCATCCACACTCTCACCCATCCATCCACCCGCCTACCCAGTCATGCATTCATTCACTTACCCTACCCCCACCCATCCACCCACCCATCATCCATCCATCCATCTATCCATCCATCCACCCATCCATCCATCCATCCATCTATCCATCCATCCATCCATCCACTTACCCGCCCAGCCATCCACCCGCCCAGCCATCCACCCACCCATCATCCATCCATCCATCCATCCATCCACCCACCCACCCACCAACCAGGCGGTGACTAGCCACTCCTCGGCTCCTGGAAGAGACAGAGAGCAGAGACCCAACTCTTGGCGTTCCTTCTGCCTGGGGCAGGAGCTGGGCTTTCCTCGGTGTGCGCGCGTGTGTGCATTTTATCCGTACCCCCCCCCCCTTATCTCTCTCCCCTCCCCCACACCCCGCCCCCCGCTCGCGCTCCCCTCTAATGTGTGATCTGGAAGCTCTATAAAGCCTGATGTAATCCGTAATGCAGTCTCTGGCTCCCGATTCGGGATCCAGTTTCAGAGAGCAAGAGATTGGGGAGCGCCGGCAGCCCGGTGGGGGGAAGCGGCTCGCCTCTCTCCTCCTCCTTCTCCCCGTCCTCGGCCTCCTCCTCCTCCTCCCCTCGCCGCCCCGCCCCCGGCTCGGCTCGGCTCGCCCCCCCCTCAGGAAGGGGAAAAAAGGCGAGAAGAGCGGGGCAGGCGAGAGGAGCGGAGCGGCGGCGGCCGGAGAGGGAGCGGCGGGCGCAGGCGGCGGCGGCGGCGGGCGCGGCGTTGGCGGCGGCCCCGGCGGAGCGAGCGCGGAGCCGGCGAGCCGGGAGCACAGGCGGCCGCGCCGCGTCCTGGCCGGGCCCGGGCCCGCGAGCCCCGCATCGCCTGCAGCCCGGGCATCCGGACCCCCCGGCGCCCGGGGGGCTCCAGCAGGCGGGGGGGAGGGGAGGGGGCCTGCGTGCGCCGGCGGGGGCACCCCGGGGTGCGTCCGGCTAGGCCTGGAGCGGGCCGGGGGCGGCGGCGGCAGGAGGAAGGAGCCCCCCCCCCCTCCTCGGGTCGGGCGCCCGGCTCGGCCGCCGGCGACGCGGGGCGCTCCTGGGGATTTGCAACTCGCCGGATCAAGTCTTCGCCGGCGGTGCCGCTGCTACTGAGGAAGGTAAGGAAGACTCCGGCCGGGGACCGGGGGCCGGGGGCCGGGGGCCGGGGGCGCGGCGAGGGTGGGAGGGGGTCGGGGGAGGGGCGGGCGCCCGGACTTCCTAACTTCGCCGTTTGGGGCTTCGCAGCTCCGAGGTTTGCGCTCGGAGCTCGGGACTTTGGACGCCCCCCCCCCCAAGCCCCCTGCCTCCTCCAGCGGCAGCCAGGGAATCTGGCAGGTCTCTGCGGGCCCGCACCCGGCGGGCTGAGGAGGGGGCGACCCTGGACGTAGTAGAGGCTCCTTGGCTTTGCTCACCTCCCCCCAGTCCACACACGCAGCCTGGCCAGCCTGGCAGGCTGGGCTGGGGAAGGCATCCCTCCCCGTCACATGCACAGACCCGGGGCAGGCTGGAGAAGGCGTTCCCGTTGTGTCCCCGACACAGACAGATGCTGGCAGGGGTCTTGGGGACCCAGATGTGACCCCTAAGGCCACACATAGACCCAGGTAGGTCGAGGAGAGACACCCCTGTGTGTCCCTCCTTCCCTTCACCACCCTCAGAGCCCCCTACAGACAGTGTAGGGGCCCGAGGTGTCCTCCCCCCACGCAGAGCCCCCGGGCGGCCGTGAGAAGCCTCCAGGCTCCCCCTCAGCCCTCACCCTTAGACCGGTGCTGGCTTTGGAGACCCCCGGAGGCTCTCTCCCCCCACCCAAAAGCGTCTGAGGACTACCCTAGTGCCCCCCACCACCCCACCACCTCCCCCCCCCCAACACAAACGACCTGGCTCTTTCCGTTCTCGTCTTCTTTTCCACTCGCTCGGACAGGCCGCGCGGATAAGCCGCTTCGAACTTTGGGTCTGCCCTGCGCCCTCTCCCTGCGAGGCAGCGAGGCGAGGCGCCCGGCACTCCTCGGTCGGTCCCCATCCCCAGCGAACACAGGCCGCCGGCCCTCTGCCGCGGCTGCTCTCTCTGGGAGCCGCGCGTAGCTGCCTCGAGGAATGAGCATTGCCCCCTCCTGGGGAGGTTGGGGGCGCCGGGCCCAGTCAGACACCCTCTCCTGGGTCCCTGTGGCCCCCTGGGCCGGGCAACGCGCGCCTCGGGCCTGCCTCGGAGGGGGCGGCGAAGATGAGAATCGCCGGGAGCCAGGCGGCCGGGAGGACGAGTCCGAGGCTGCGGCTCTGAGCCCGGGTCCCTCCGCCGAGCACCAGCGGCTCCTGCTGGGTCACTTCCCAGGCAGCTCAGAGAGAGAGCCCAGCCTGGCAGCCAGGCCCCGGCCCGCTGGGCACCTTACCCTTCCCACTTTTATTTTGGGCTTCCAAGTTTCTTGGAGCGCGAGGACCCAGGCTGGGACCTGACGAGCCCTAACCCACCCCACCCTAGCACCCTTCCCTGCGGCGCACTCCCCATCACGCCCGGTTCCCCCGGGTCCGGGGCAGGGGTTCCTTAGCTGCAACTCGGGAGGAGTTGAAAGGCGTGAAGGCGCGTGGGAGGGCAGGGGGCGCGCACCCCCGCCCCAGAAGAGCCTCTTGGCGGACGTGTTGGGGAGGTGGCCCGGAGGTCTGCTCTCCCACCCCACCCTCGGGACCCAAGGAGATCGTTGGTGCCCTCCCCCACAGACACAAACACACACCCCCTCTGAGCAGCGGCCGCGCGGGCGGTGGAGTGTGGGGGGGGGGGGGAACCGGAGCCTGGGGTCCCTTGTCGCATCCGGGAGGTGATATATGGTTTTTGGGGTCTGGAGCAGCGGCCATGGCGTCTCCTAGAACCCTGAAGACTTCCATTCCCCGGCGACCCCCGCAGCCGAGGAGGCGGCGAAGGAGGTCGAGGAGGGAGCCGCTCCCTCCTCGACCGCGGGCGATGGAGAAACTCTGCGCCCGGACGCCGGGTGCCGCCGGGTCCGGCTTTGAGTACCCGAGCAAGGTCACGCCGCCGAAGGAGGGGCGGGGGCTCTCGGGCGCGCCCCCGCCCGCGCAGAGTCGCAGCTCAGGGAGGGGACGTGGGCCGCCCGCCGAGTCACCCGAGCACCCGCCACCCGCGCCCGGTCCCTGGAGGCGGACGTTGCGCGCATTCGGGGATCCCGGAGCGCCCCGCGCCGAGCCCGCCGCCTTCCTCCCCGGCTCGCTCGCTGCTCCTCCGCGCTGCTTTCAGACTTGTTGCGCGTGCATCTGGGGGGCGGGGGACGGCCCGCGAGCCGCGGAGCCCGGGCGGCCGGGGGGCCGAGCCCGAGGCCGGCGGGAATGCGCCCCGGCGGCGCGCGGCTCCGCGGGCGGGAACGGCGCTGGGGGCTCGAGCGGGGCGTTCTCTGCCTCGCATCCCGGAGAAGGGCGCTTGTCCCCGCCGCGCTCCCGCGCGGGGGCGGACACCGGGCGGTTCGCTGCCCTCGGCCTCACGCCGCACTCCGCCGACCCCGGGCGGGGAGCGGACACGGCTAAGTTGCCGAGCCCTCCAGGTCCCTTCCCCTGTCCGCGGGCCCCGGCCCGCCGCGGGCCTCGGCGGCCGCGTCCGTGCAATGGGAGCACGGATTGTGCTCTCGGAGCCCTTCCAGCCGAGGCCCCTGGTGCTCGTCCCGCGATCCAACGCGCTGGGCCCGCAGCGTGCTGGGGCTGCGGCGTCCGGGCCGGCCGGGTCCCGAGGCAGCGGGGAGCCTGCGGACACTCGGCTGCGAGGCCTCGCCGGCAGGCGGCCCCGGCAGGCCCCGGGCGAGCGGCCGCGCGCGGGCCGACTCGCGCGGCGCCTTCGTCCCCTGGCCGGCCCCGCCTCCCGGAGCGGGTCCGGGGACCCGAGCCCGCCCCCTGGGGACAAACTCGCGGCCGGGGCCGGGCGGCCGGCGCGGGGCTGCGGTGGCGGTGGCAGAGGGCGGCGCGCTGCCCCGGACGGCCGGGAGAGGGCGCCCGCGCCCGCCCGCCGGCCTGCCCGCCCCTTCCGTCTCCTCCGCGCCCGCCCGCGCCCGCCCCATCCTGGGCAGCCCCCGGCCGCCCCGCCCTCCCGCCGGGCGCCCCGCCGCCCGCCCGCCCGCCGGGGCCGCTCGCTGGCGTCTCGGGCCGGCCCCGTCACCTGGCTCTTCCCGGCTCGCCCGGCCCCCGTGCCCCGGCGCACGGTGCGCGGCCACGGGCGAGCGTGTTTGTGTCCATGTGCGCCGTGCACGCTGCCCGCATGTGTGTGCAGGCATGCAAACTGTCACATCTGTGTGCGTGGCGCGGTGCGGGTCTGCCGTGAATGTGAACCCGGATGGCTGTGGTGAAGTGAGCCGCGTTTTACCCTTGGGCGGGCCCCGGGTCGGCTCCGTGCGCAAGAGCTGGGCCGGAGACTAAAGCTCTGTCGTGAAGACCCCGCACCTGGAGGGGTTCGGTAACCCCATTTGTGCCGGCGAACCCACACTCTCCCATTGTCCTCTGGAACCCTCCCACCTCCGGCCTCCCTGGCTGCAGCTGCGCCATAGGGCAGAGCCGTGGTTGCTGGGTAAACACGCATGGCCCGGGGCCCTCGTGCACACATACACTAAACGTGTGGGTGCCCACGTGTGTACCCTTGCACTGGGGGTGCAGTGAGGGCCGTGAGGAGGGCACGGTCCCCCCCCCCCCCCCCCCGGCGGCAGGATGAGGGCTGACGGGAATCTGGGAGTGGAAAGGCTCTGACAAGCTCTGTGAATCAGCTCTAGACGGTGGAGGATAAGGAGAAGCCTGCAGGCGTCCAGATGTGGGGCTCCCACAGAGGCTGCTGCAAGGAAGCGACGGGCTAATGGGGACCCACAGAAGGGGTGGGTGGGTGGTGGTGAAGGGGAGGGAACAGCCACGCAAAGGCCCTGTGGCAGGCGACAGGACAGCTGCGAGGAACGGACTGGACTTGGAAAGGAGGGTGAATGGCAGGACGGGGGCTGCAGGGGGAGGCGCGCCAGACCTGAGCCCTGGAGGCCTTGGGCTGTGTCCCGGGAGCTGGGGGAGTACCGAGGGGATCTTAAATAGGGGTGGTGACTTGGCCCGACCAACGGCGGGGGCCCCTGCGGGCAGCAGGGTTACAGGAGGCAGAACACGCCTAGTCACGCCAGGTGCCCACACCTGCACTGCAGACCGCAGCCATCGTGACAAAATGCCCACCTCCCTGACCCACCCGAGACCCCCCACGTCATCGTCATGGTGCACGGATCCCATAAAGAAAAGCGTACAGAACACCCTGGACTCTGGGCCCCACTGTGTTGCTCGACTGTGGGGAAAAGGTTTCAGTCGCACAGTCTCCGGGGATGGAGCCTGAGTCCCTCCCCGCAGGGGACAGGTCTTGGCAAGGAGCCCCTACGACCCGCAGAGGGAGCTGAATGCAGACCCCTGGGCTCGGGTCTTCTGACACCAGGTGCTAAGGAGCCTCCCTGCCTTGGTGTTCTCAGCTGGGGGGGCGGGGGGACAGAGTCCTGCTCGCAGGGTGAGACAAAGACGAGCTCAGGGACAAAGTGTGCTACGGGGGCACATCTGTCCCGCTCCGGCCCCCACCTCCCCTGTCCCCCTTCTCCGTAGGGACCCTTGCCTCGTAATTAAAGAAGCACCAAGGGCTAGGGAGCAAAGAGGAGTCTCCATCTTGCCCCCAAACGCAGGTCCTCTGCCCCGAGTGACCCCGTTAGTGACTCCCTGTTGTCTTTCCAGAATGCTCTGTGCTTCGGCAGGACAACTGCCTATGTCTTGCATGGGCAAGTGGAAGTGTTCAGTGTACATCATGGGCACCCGGCTCACCCGCCATGCCCCGGCACCCCGCCTCCTACACCCCCACACCCCCAGTCCCAGTTATCACCTTTGGCACCTCCATTATCTTTGTGCTCATCCTGCCACCTGTCTTCCAGCCCATCGATCTCTGTGGCCCCAACAACCACTAGAAGCCAGGAGAGGCTCCAAGGCAGGCACTGGAGTTGAGCCCCAGCCCAGGCAGTTTTGGGGGGCTGGCTGCCAATTTTGGGGTGCTGTCTCAGGGCTGAAGGTCTTTGAGGAGACGCCGAGGGCTGGTGGGCAGGGCCACCCAGGGATGGCCTGGTCTCATCACTGACCTCCACCCAGATGGGGGGGGTGTGGAGAGAGCACCAGGCCCCACCCTCTGAAGCCTGTGCCTCCGTCCACCCCCACCCGGCTTTAAGGCTTGAGCCTGCAAGGGAGTTGATGGCCCCACCCTCCCTCCCGCGTGGCAAGGTGACTTTGGAGCAGCCGCTTCTCTGAGACTTGGTGACTCAGGGCTGGGAGCCTCGCCGCCCTGTGCCCCAGAGAGCCTAGAGCTGCAGAAGGCAGGGTACGGACCTGATCCGGCTGGGGGGTGACATCTGGTGCCCTGGGAAAGGCATGTGACCATGGCTGCAAGACCTGAATGGGAAGGAGAGGGAATCAGCAGGCGGGAGAGCGCGTCTTCTGCCACCCCTGCCCCTGCTCCCAGCTGGACCCGCCCCTGGTCCCCACCTCACACGTGGCGCCTCCAGAAGCCCTTTGTGGACAGCAGCACGTCCACTCGCACACCCACGCCTGCACACGCACACACACCTGCACGCGGTCCACTCACGCCACACGCACATGCTCCCTCACCCGCACAAAGCCCCCCCCCCCCACTTGTCCTCGGACATGCACTCCCTCCTACACCGTGTGCACATGTAGGTACACTCCTGCCCTGCACCCACACCCGCTCCTCAGCACCCGGCCTGTCCATCCGTGGGCCCCACCGTCCTGCTCGGGGCCGGGGGTGGGGGGGCACCGCGTCTGCTTACTCCCTCCTCCCTCCAGAGCTGGGGGACCGTGGGCAGAGATTGTGACCTTGAGCCCCGGCCCCACCCTCGCTGGCCGTCCTTCTCCTCAGCTGCCCCCCACAGAGGGGAGAGGTCACCCCATGGGTGTCGGGGGAGGCCCTGGGTGCAGCCTCCAGCTGGGGGAGCCTTTGCTCCTCTGAGCAGTGGGACGGGACGGTCAGCCTTGCCGCCCCAGCTGTGCTGTTGGAGCAGGTACAGGGGACTTTGGGAGCCGGAGGACCTCAATTCCACGAAGCAGGTGCAGGCTAAGTGCCGGTCGCTGCTCACCCCCCGCCCCCCCCCCCGCCCCCCCGGCGAGCGGTCAGGAACTCTGCTGACGCCACCCAGTCCGGCCGCCCGCGATGCCCTGGAGCCTCAGCACAGAGCAGCCCCCGGGCCCCTTCCTGACCCCCTCTTCCGACCTTCCTGCTGTCCCCTTGCCCTCTCCCATGCGACCTTGGGCAGGTGACCTCGGACGAGCCCCTCCCTCTGGAGACCTGGGGAGCACAGATCCCGGTGTGGGGTGTGGATCGGGACATCACTCACAGGCCCGCAGCAGGGGGACCAGGGCAGCCTCGGGGCTCAGCGGCTCCCCCCGGGGCGCCAAGCCGGCCGACCCTGAGAGGAGAGCACAGTCAGCCACCCCCTCCTCGTGAGAGTCCCCCACCCCCACCCTGGGACCTATGCCGTCGCGTCCCCGCTTAGGACTGTCTCCGGGAGAGGCTGGCTGTGTGCACGCATATGCTACTGCACGCTTGCGCCTGCGTGCCTGGGTGCGTGCGCGCTTGGGGTGCAGGACACGCCCACTCTGGGGAGGGCCCGGCAGGCGCAGGTGAGGCCCTCGAGGGCAGGCCGTTTCGGTGTCCTGGAGGACGAGTGCTCCCCAGGCCAGGGCCGGGCCAGGAACGGGGGCGGAGCTCCTGGTGCCCGGCGCGGCTTCCAGGCCTGCAAGGGGTTTGGGGTGATGGGATTCTGGGCAAGAGGAGGCGTGACAAGGCCCGTCAGGGAGCTGGCCCCCAGCTCCAGGCCCCAGCTCCTGAGCTACCCTTGGTGCGGGGAGTCCGTCAGCCTCCCTTGTGAAATACGGGTGAAGACCGCCTCGCCCTCATGGGGCTTCAGGGCGGGGGGCTGCGGCCGAGCCACACAGGGGCCCCCCCTCCCAGCCCCCAGCAGCGGCCCTTCGGGTGGCGGGGGGCCTTTCTCTCTTCTCTTGGGCAGACTCCCCACCACGGCACCTGTGCCCAGGCGGGGCGCAAGGAAAGGGGGCTTCCCGAGGGGCCGGGCCGGCAGGCGTGGTGATGCGGTGGGCCTCTCGGGGCCCGGCCCCCCCCCCCCCCCGCGGCCCTGTGGTGGCGCCTCCCTGCTCTGCCCCTACCTCTCAGCTGAGTGCGGTGTGACCTGGGGGCTCTTCGGGGCAGGCGTGGGACTCCCCGCAGGTGAGCGGAGGGGTTCAGGGGAGCCCGGTCCGCACAGGCTGGGAGCACGAACACACGGTGACTGTGGGGCGGGGAGCCACGTTCTCACGCCCCACCTGCGTCTGTGCTCACGGATAGAGGCCCCTCGTCCTGGGTTGTCCTGGATCTACGCCCGCCCCCCCACTCCCAGAGCCCACGCGGCCCCCTGGGGCCCAGGCTGCCACAGCCCCGGGAGGGATCCATAGGGATCCCTGGGCTCCCTGGGAAGGGAGGGCAGGCTGCGTGGGCAGGGGCGGTCGCGCGTCCCCGGACGGCCTCATCTGCTTGCTCTCCCGGCCCCTGCCTGCCAGCCAGCCCCTGGGCTGTCCTCGGTGCTGAGGGCGCCCACCCCACCCCTCCCCCAGCGCAGCCTTTTCCCAGGACACACAGGCAGGCACTGTTCAGGGGGCCGGGCAGGACAACAGAGTGCCTTTTGTGGCTGGCATCTGGGGATGCCATTGGCGGCCTGGGGTGGGTGGGGAGGGGATGTGGAGGCAGGGCCCGGGGTGGGTCTGCGTGTGTGCACCGGGCCTGGCGGGGGAGGGCGCTGAGCCTGGGGAGGAGGGTGGGACAGACTGGAGTGGGGCTGGAGAATCACAGCGCCTGAGGGAGCGGGGAAACCAAGGCACCCAGGGCTTCTGATGTCGGGGCGGGGGCACCGCTGGCCTGCACGTGCAGGGAGACATCTGGGACGGTGTGGCAGGTGGGCGCAGGATCCTCAGCTGACGGTGACCCTGTGAGCCTCACGGGGGGCTTGGTTCTGCTCCTACCTCACGACGGGGCCGTGACATCCAACAAGGGGTTCCCGTGGAGCTTAGGCCAGTCCCAGCCTGTGGTCGGGACTCAGGAACTGGCGGTGACTCTTAGGGGTCCTCCTCGGCTGACCCCCAGCTTCCCGTCCCCGCCCGGCTCGTTCTCAGTCCCTCACCCGCACGGTCACCCACCTCCCGTCCCAGCAGCCTCCACCCTGCGATCCTGCTCAGACACCCACAGGGCTCCCTGGCCCCCATCCCGAGGCCAGCCCCCGCGCCTCTGGGAGGCCTTGCGACGACGGGCCGGGGCTGAGGCGGGCCTCAGGGTGGGGGCCGGACACAGGGAGGAACTTTCTGGCAGCAAGGGCAGTTTGGTTAGTTTCCCCCACGCAGGAACCAGGGGGGCTTTGGCGTGAGTCGTCGCTGTCCCTGGGAGCCCGAGGGGGGCAGTGGGCAACAAAAGCCTCAGTGACCCAGGCCGGGATCGGAGGACAAGTGGCCTGTGTCTGGGGAGGAGACAGTGCCCTGGGAGAGACTGTGAGCGTTCACGGAAAGGAGTGACCTGTGGCCACACGAGAGCCCATCGCTGGGGACGGCCAGAGACCCCCAGCACCTCGCTTTCGGCCAGCGGAGGCCCGGGTGCCAGGTGAGGCTGGGGTGGGGGCCTGAGCCAGCCCGGGGACACACAGTGGAGGTGCTGCCAGAGACACCGGCCGTCCACCCCACCCGGCCCTCCTTCTCAGGGGCCCTTGGGCCCCCGGGGCTCTGGCCCGGCCATGGGGCGCTCCCTAAACGGTCCCCTCCGGGCAAACCCTCCCGTCCCAGCTCTCGTGTCCACCCCACGGCCCCTCACGTCCCAGTGAGCACACACTGAGCCCGGCTCTCTTCTTGCCGTGTGTCCTTGTGCAATTATGCTACACGTGTGCGTGCATGCAGACACGTGCACACATCCAGAGACGCGCATGCACACGGTCACGCGTGTGCTCACGAATACGGAGAAACATCTGTGCCCAGGTGCATGTGTAGCCACACATATTCACACACGCACACGTGTGTGCACGCATCCGCCCCTCACCTCAGTGAGGGCCCCCACCGCCCATCGCTCACTTGCCCAACCTGGAAGCCTGGTCGTCTCTGAGACCCTGGCTCCCCCTGCCCCGCCGCCCCCCCCCACCCAGATCCCACACAGGCCACATCCTCGGCTCTCCCTGCCTACACCCGCCCGCAGCGGTCAGAGGGACCCCGGAATGAAGTCAGATCAGGCCCTGCCCCCACTCGTCCCAGGACCCCTCCCAGACGCTGTCCCCTCCCTCCAGGACCCCACCCCGAGTGCCAGGTCCCCCCCCGCCCCCCGCCGTATGCCCCCACCCTGTCTCAGCACCAACTGCCCTGGCCTGGGAGGGACTTGACCTGTCCTCCACTGTGGCTATGTGACCTGGGGCCTGACACCAACGTGCCCCAAGCCTGCCCAGCCCTCTGCCTGCCTGGGCCTGCCTTGGTGCAAGGAGCCTCAGAGGGGAGGGGCCTCTGAGCCATTTTTCCGAGGCCTCGTTGGGGGTCAAGTAGGTAGTTAATGAGGATAAAGGAGCCTCATCTGGCCAGAAAGGCCTTGTGAGCCGCTTGGGGATGGGGCGTGAAGAGGCAGGGGGACAGCACGCACTGGCAGGTGGAGGGGCCATCCACAGTGGCAGCCCGGGCCTCCTGCCCAGCTCTGCCCTGCGACCCAGCCGGGAGAAGCGAGGCCAGGCTGGTGTCCTCATAGCCAGCACAGCCCTCTGGCTGGCAGAGCCTTTCCCGACGCCCAGGGTGTGGATGGAGCAGTTCGAGTCAGAGATGTTCTAGAGGACGCCTACTGCTTCCCACCTGGCCCTGGCTCCCTGACGGCCCTTGGGGTCCCCCCTTTGGAGCCCCAGAGCTCCATAGGAGCCCTGTTTGAGAACCCCATGGGTGAACACTTACAGGCCATCTTCCAGCCCTGGTAGTCTGTTGAAGGCCCGCTTCGGGGCCTCGGTCTCCGGGCGCCGCCGCCCGGAAGGGCTCTGAGCTCTGCCCTGACCTGCCCTTACCGCACACTCACCCCTGCACTTGCCACCTCAGTGTCCAGGCCGGAAGTGTCCCCTCCACATCCCATACCCCAGCTGGCCACTGGGGCCTCTCTGTCCTATCTCCTGAGCATCTTCCCCCTCCCTCCCCACGACCACCCCCTGCCCCGCCATGCCTCCCTTGCCTCCCCCCGAGGCCCACTCCCCCCACCATGGACCGCCCGGGCTGCCCTCGTGAGGGACCCTTCTGATTGTAGCACTGTCCTGCTTCTAACCCCGCTGCCACCTCTGTCCTGCCACGCGGGACGCTGCAGGGGGGCCTCCGCCCCTGGCAGGTGCTCCGGTTGTGGAGTGAGCCAGTGACCAGGAGGGCTGGCCGGGAGACATGCCAGGAGGACCTCAGCGTGGCCTGGGACGGGAGCAGGCTTAGGTCCGGTTCTGCCCGCCCCAGGGCAGTGCTGGGCGGTGCAGAGGGCACCAGCTCTGACTGGCAGACTTGGGTTTGGATCCTGGCTCTGGCGTTTAGCACCTACCAGCCCCCACCAAGACACGGCTCCTCTGGGGTCCCAAATATGCCATCTGCAAAACGGAGCCCTAACAGGTGCCCCTGGGGTGGCTGCTGTACAGATGCGACGGCCTGGCACAGGACGGGGCTCACCAGAATGCCGAGGCCTCCTGGAGGCGCGGAAGGCGGGGGCCGTGCTCTCACCCGCAGCCCCATGGCTGACAGTTCTCCAGAGGGGCTGGCTGAGGCCCTGGAGAACTCGTGCCCGGCACAGGCCCTCAGTGGTTGGTGCTTGTGTACGTCACCTCCTGTACCTGCTCCTGGCCCCCCAGGTCCCCCAGAACCAGCCCCTCTTCTGAGCGTCCCCCCTTCCCTCTCCACCACCGGCCCCTGCACCAGCCTGCCTCCCTTACCTCCCCCCGAGGCCCCGAGGGAGTGTCCGGGCCAGAGAGGGGACACAGGTGACGTGGGCCCTCACGTGGGTCATTTCAGACCACGCAGGCCCCCTGGGGATAGTGATGGGGCGCAGCAAGGTAGGTGAGCATTAAGCTGGGATCAGTGCCGACATTGTTCTGGGACTGGGGCTAAGTCCCCTGGACCCTCTGGGCGTTAGGGAGAGTCTGTCCCAGGGCCAGGGACTGGCTTCCGCATTAGGTCCCAGCCCGGGACTTGGGTCGGGGGGGTGCTAGTGGGGCTCAGATGAGGTTTTGGAACACACGGCCACCCCTCTGCAACAAGATGGCGGGGACCTCCCAAGTCTGGGATTGGCTGTAGGACCCTGGCCATGGCCTGTCCGTCCCCGTAATGTGGGGGCAGGTGGCCAGGGCAAGCGGGCTCTGCTATGCCCACATCCAGGGCTGGCCCCAGGTGGTCTAGAGGTGGGACGAGGGTCTTCCCAGAGGTAAGGGCTAAGTTCAGCGTCTGCTCAGCCCTGCCCACAGGTGCCAGGATGAGAAGTTTGGGAATTCCCTCCTCAGGGCACCTGAATGTCTGCCACTAAAGAGCCCTGGGGGGCCGGGTTTGGCCCAGCTCCCCCTGGTGACCCAGAACCTCACTCTCGCCTCCTCTCCCCTCTTCCTCCTTGCCTCCTGCCCCAAACATGGGTAAACCCCCAGGTCTAGATCTTACTCTCTTGCTGAGACAGTGAGGCTTCTCCCCCATTATACAGATGAGGAAACTGAGGCTAGGGGGTGAGGACTGCCCGAGGCCACATAGCCACGAAGGGGCTGCCAGTCCTCTCAGGGCCCAAGGCCACCTGTGCCCAGCTCCCCGATCCACCAACAGCCCATGCAGGAAGGACGCTGGGCAGCAGGAAGTGGCGAGTCCCTGGGGGCAGGCGGCCGTCATGTGCAAGGTCTGCATAGTGGAAGCCACAGGCACCAGGAGGCCCAGCAGCCAGTGGGGGGGGGGGGGGGGGGGGGGGGGGGGGGCTGCTGTCTTCCTCACCCACTGGCTCAGCAGCTGCATGGGGCCGGCGCCTGGCCCAGCTAGGAGCCCAGGGATGGTTGGGGAAAGTGAGGCCCGGAAGCAGAAGGAACCCACCGGGGTCCACATGGTGGCAGGTCCAGCAGGGGCACCATCCTTTTCTGAGCCCTGGGTGGCTCCGCTGTGTCCCTGCTCCAATGGGGTGGCAGCTGCGTCCCCTTCCCCCAGGAGTGAGGGGGCGACACACAGCCGGCCCCTTCCCTCCCAGAGCAGGGGAGGGGACCCAGCGGCACAAGGCTGGGGCCGCAAAGGGGTTCAGGCGTGGGTTTTCCCGCCTCTCACTGTGACCTCCTGCGAGCCACTTACCCTCTCAGCCCTGGTGTCCTCGTCGTGAAGTGGAGGGGTGGGTCACAGTGCCGGCCTCACAAAGAAGGGGTGAGGGAAGGGGTTAGTGTAGGCCGAGGCCTGGATGTGTGCGGTTCTGGGTGACTCCATGCCCAGCCCTGCCTTCCCAGAGCCGCGGGCCCAAGGGCCAGTGGGTCCCAGAGGGGGAGGAAGACTGCCTGAGAGGCGGCAGTGACCCCCATCACACTGTCACAGGGTCTGTGCTCCCACTGTCGGGGGATGGCCGGGATGACCTCTCCCCTTCCCCTTCTGTGAGGATTGCACTCTCCTCCCTGATGGGCAGGGACTGGGGAGGAGGAAGGGCACAGAGAGAGGAGACCGATGAGGGAGACGGCCAGGAGAGAGCGCCCAGCCCCCCACCACAGGGCCAGGGAGAGACACAGAGGCCCAGGGGCCGAGTGGCCGCCGTGGCCATGATGGCGTGAGCAAGCAGGCAGCCCCGGGACCCGCAGGGGCCACGCGTGGCCAGTCTGAGCCGGGCGGGCCCGGCCCAGGCCTCCGGGGCCCCGGGCCCCGGCCGGGGCTGCCCACCGCTCCCTGCTCAGGCCAGTCCCCCTGCAGGTGGACACGTTGGCGGGTTGCAGACACGGCCCCCCAGTGCCCAGAGTCCCAGCCTCCCCGGGGCGGGGGGTGGCGTGGCCTCACACCGTCCCTCTTCTCCTCTTCTTCCAGCTGCTGCTGAGGGCCACAGGCCAGCGTCGGGGCCCTGAACCTTAGGTCGTCCGGAGCCTTCTCCCGCCCCTGCTCGGAGCCCCCGCCCCCGGCTCCCGCCAGCCCAGCCCCGCCGTCGCCGGACCCTGGCATGTCAAGGCCTGGCCTGCGCCTGCCTGCCCAGCCCGCGGAACCCCGGCGGCCCCGCGAGCTAGGATGAGGGGCCAGGCCGCCGCCCCGGGGCCCCTCCGGACCCTCTGCCCGTCGCTGCTGCTGCTGCTGCTGCTGCTGCTGCTGGGGCGCTGGGTGCGGGCGGCCGCGGGGGCGGACGCGGGGCCCGGGGCCGAGCCGTGCGCCACGCTGGTGCAGGGCAAGTTCTTCGGGTACTTCCAGGCGGCCGCCGTGTTCCCGGCCAACGCCTCGCGCTGCTCCTGGACCCTGCGCAACCCGGACCCGCGGCGCTACACGCTCTACATGAAGGTGGCCAAGGCGCCCGCGCCCTGCGGCGGCCCCGGCCGCGTCCGCACCTACCAGTTCGACTCCTTCCTGGAGTCCACCCGCACCTACCTGGGCGTGGAGAGCTTCGACGAGGTGCTGCAGCTCTGTGACCCCTCGGCGCCCCTGGCCTTCCTGCAGGCCAGCAAGCAGTTCCTGCAGATGCTGCGCCAGCAGCCGCCCCGCGAGCGGGGCCCCGGGCTGCCGGCCGCGCCCCAGAGCCCCGGCGACGACTTCTCCGTGGAGTACCTGGTCGTGGGCAACCGCAACCCCAGCCGGGCCGCCTGCCAGATGCTGTGCCGCTGGCTGGACGCCTGTCTGGCCGGCAGCCGCAGCTCCCACCCCTGCGGCATCATGCAGACCCCCTGCGCCTGCCTGGGCGGCGACACCGGCGACCCTGCCTCTGGCTCCCTGACCCCCCGAGGGGACGTCTGCCTGAGGGACGGCGTGGCCGGCGGCCCCGAGAACTGCCTCACCAGCCTGACCCAGGATCGGGGCGGGGACGGCGTGCCAGGTGAGTGGCCGGGTGGGAGAGGGCTGGCTGTCTGGGCAGAGGGCGGTGGGAGAGGGTCCTCTCTGCGGGGGGCTGCCCCGGCCACCTGCCCCTGGGCAGCCCCCTCCCCCCGGGGAAGCCAAGCGCTGAGGGCAGGCGACCTGAGGTGTTCGCCACCGGCCCCGGAGGTGCGTGCTGGGCGTCAGTGAAGGACCGAACCGAACCGCGGACGAAGGAGCTTTAACTCCTGGCTGGGGGAGGGGCCTCCCGTTGTGGCAGGCAGACGATGCTATTGGGCCAGTAGGCCCGTGGCCGGGGTCTGCGGGGGCCCCTCGGGCTGCGGGCCGCGTGGAGAAGTGGGCCGGGCGGGCCCTTTGGAGTTGCGGCCAGGGGACGAGGTTTGGGGATCGCGTGCGTTTCGGCGGCACAGATCATTCACCCAGCAGCTGGTTACCGCGCTCGCAAGGTGTCCAGGCGCCAGGGACACGCCGTGACAAAAAACAACCACAAAGACCCGCTGTTGTGAGGCTGCGGCGGCGGGGAGGGGAAGGTGCCAGGCAGCAACAGGGGAGGGCGTCTTGGGAAACGGCGCAGGGGAAGGGTCCCCGGCGGGGTGGGGCCTCTGTTTCGCCTGGAGGTCAGGGTCACCTGCACCAGGGGATCGTGTTCAAGATTGTGGGAGGGGTGCACGTGAGCGCCGTGGGGGTGGGAAGGGCAGTGAAGGCCCAGGACGGGCAGGGCAGAGGCCGGAAGTGGATGGTGCCGGGGTGCCCGGCACAGCTGTCGGGGCGTCCTGTGTGACTGTCGGCCCTCAGAGAGATGGGGCCCGAGCGGAGGACGCGGCGAGAGGGACGGAGGTGGGTGGGGCTCGGTAGGCAGCAGGCAGGAGGTCAGTCCTGTGTGCGCTTGGTGGTCGAGAACCCCTGGCAGGCTGCCCGGGGTTTCCTGGGCGCCCCTGGGAGGCTGGAGCAGCAGGGGGCAGCCCGCCTCAGACCTCGGGGCTGCCAGCGGAATACAGGTGCTGGGCATCCAGGGGCCAGGCCTGGCTGGGTGTTCCACGCTGGGTGGGTCACTGCGGGGCCGGGTGACGTTGTCCAGGGCCCTTAGCCAATGAGGTCAACACCCTACTAGGAACAGAGTCTTTAAAGGCAGAAAAGAAGCCCCAAGGGGTTACAGGGGAAGCCAGTTACCCTGGAACACGGTTCCAATCATGGTCCCGGCTGTAGATTCCAGAAACCTCTGTGAAGCCGTGAGCATAACTGGAGAGGAGCAGGGGAAGGGGGGCAGGCCAGCGCCTCTCCAGTGGCCTCAGGAGGAGGCAGGCACAGCCCCCGGGGGCTGGGGCAGACGGGGTGTTCAGGAATCCAGCAGAAAGCCATAGGGTAGGAGTCTGGAAGTGCTGATCCCTGGGCTGGGCAAATGTAGGTCACTGTGACCTTGGCTTGGGCAGCTTCTGAGGCGTGGCAGGATGGGAGTGGTCCTCAGGGCACCCGGAGGAACAGAGCGGCCGGGCAGCGGCTGGTTTGGGAAGTGGGAGGACCAGCGAGGGCCAGGTCACCCCCCGCGGCCATTTCCCCCCTGAAGGACTGCCGTGCCACATGGGGTGTGACGGCCCCAGGGCCCGGCACCTGTGCGAAAGAGCTGGTCTCTGTTAGCATCGAGGGGCTAGAAGCAGAAGAGTGACGCAGGCTGATGGTCCTAGGCTGTAAACGCAGAAGAGCGTTGGAACTGGGCAGGGAGAGCCGGGGACGGGGAGGCAGCCGGGCCGGCACCCAGGAGGGAGCTGACACTGGCCTGGGCGGGGCAGGGCAGCAGCAGGGTGGGAGGACGCCGGTCTGGGGGAGGGGGGGGTTGGAGCAGGATTTGGGGAAGGAGGTGGCTAGACACCCCACCCCCACCCCCCAGATTCCCAGCTAGAAATGAGGACATCAGCAGGGTTGGGGAAGCACTGGGTGGAGACACAGTGGGGAGGAAGATCCAGAGGTCAGAGTGGACTTCAGGGTGGGATGCCCGGGGGTCTCCCAGGTGGGGCTGCATCTGAGTGGGGCACTCTGGGGCCTGGAGCACAGGGCCGGGTCAGCCTGACCCGAGCACGCTGTGAGTCCTGGGCCAATCCCAGCAGCTGTCAGCCCCTCAGGCCCCTTGTCTTTAAAACGGAAACAGCAAAACTAATCCTTCCTGGACGGCACGAGGAATGACACCTAGGTGGAAGTGCGTCTAAGCCAAAACGATGGCAGCGATGCGGCCGAGGCCTTGGGTTCATCACTAGGTGGGAGACAGAGGGCTCGGGGGCAAAGAGGCAGACAGGAGGAGGAGGGCGCTTGGGGCGGGGGGCTTGCACACAGATTCCAGGAAAGGGAACGTTGGGAGGTGGTGCTCAGAGGACGGTAGGAAGGTGTGAGTGCACGCGCGTGTTTTGAGCCGGGCTCTGCGCAGGGCTGATTTCAGCGCTTTTGACAAAGCTCAGCGCGGGGGGCTGCGTGGCAGGGGCTGGTGGTCTTGTGGGAAGGCGATGCGGAGTGTGTGTGGGCTGGGACTGCCCGCCACGTGGATGGGGCGGCGGGGGGCTCATCTGCACTGGGCAAGGTGGGCCAGACGGTGGTCACCCAGGCCCAGAGATAGCTCGGACCCCAGTGTCTGTCCCCGGATCCAGAGGGCCCTGATACTTCTGGGACCTCGGGAGTAAAAATCATCTTAGTAGTAACAGCAGCCACGTCTTGAGGGTTTCCTCTGTGCCGGAAGCATCCACATATTAACGAGGTTACTCCCTCTAGCAGCCGGTCAGATAGGCCCACCGAAGCACCCTCCTGCCCCAGGGCCTTTGCACTGGCCGTCCCCTCTGCCTGGAACACTCTTCCCCAGATCCCCTCGGGGCTCCCTCCCTCAAGTCCTTGCTCAGACATCACCTTCTCAACAAACCCGGACCGTGCTGTGTAAAGTGGCAGCAGCCAGAGCCCCCCTTTCCGCCCCCAGACACTGTGTCTCTTTCTCTGTCCACAGCGCACTGAGAATTTCCTCTATTTGTTAGGTCCACGCCCCCTTCTCTGTCCCTGCCGGGTTGTAAGCACCACAGGGCAGGGTGTGTGCCGTGGTCATCCACGTAACCCCCGGCACGTGGAACAGCACCGGGCCCGCAGCAGGCACCTGATGAGCGCTGGTGAATTGGAATAAGGCACAGAGATGTTGAGGCAGCAGCCAGGGTCACACAGCTTGTAAGGGGTAGGCTGACGTCAGAGCCGGCTTATGGCTTCCTGGTGGTCCGCCCGGGGGCTTCGCCCACAATAATCTCTTCTGGGAGGGCCGCGTGCGCACGTGTGGGGGCGCTTGGACCAGGAGGTACAGCGATCACTCAAGGCCTGCAGCCGAGCTGGGCAGGTGCCAGACCCCAGATCTCGTCTGCTGAGCCTGGTGCCCAGGGAGCTTCGCCCCCTCACGCTGGCCAGGGGAGGCTGGGACAGGCACGTCCTCTCCATCTGCACCCCAAGAAGGCGGTGCACGGCTGAGCTGCGAGCGAGCAGGCGGCCTGGCCAGCCCGTGGCCCATTTTCAGCCCTCCCCCAGCCTGGCCTGTCCAAACGCCACATGGCCACGTCACGCCTCCGACCCAGTGAGCGTTCCTCAGGCCAGAGCAACTGTCCCCTCTCCTCCCTGCTGCCGGCCGGCTGCCCGCCTGGCCACCCCTTTCCGGGGTCTCTCAGGCAGGGCCGGCTCCCGTGTCCCGTGTCCCCGTCTCTTTCCCGCAGTCTCTCTGTGCGCTTTTCCACCTCTGGTGAGACGGGGCCGTTTCTCTCAAGGGCTGTTTTAAATATTCATGTTTTAATTAAAGAATTTTATTGCAGAAGCGACATGTAAGATAATGAAACAGCAGCATCCTGGGGGCTGGGAGCAAGCGTGTGTGTGTGTGTCCGTGTCCCTGTGTGTGTCCCTGTGTGTGCGTGTGCGTGCGCCCCGCCCCCGTGTGCCCGCGCAGGCCGGGGCTGCCGGGCTGGAACGGGAGTGGGGTCCAGGCGTGCAGGTCGGGGCCGTGTGCGGGCGCCGGAAGACTGAGGCGCTGGGCAGAGGAGCCAGACCCGCCCAAGGCCACGCGGCCCTGCCTCCAGGCCTGTCACGCTCAGCTGGGGTGGCCCCTGCCGTGGCACACATGACCCCTGCAGGGCGCGGGAGTCGTCCCAACCCTAAGTTCGGTCCGCCCCAACTTCCCTTGGGAAGAAGTGTCTGGAGCCCCTCTCTGGGGTCCACAGGCTACAGAAGGAGGCTGGGTGCGGGGTTCGGGTGCAAGAATGGGGTCTCCAGATGTCTCTGGAGGTTGGGGGGTGGCAGGGACAGTGCACAAGGGCCAGTTGATAAAACTCCGGGAAAACAAGGTTTCAGGTCCCGTCGTAGACAATGCCCATTCCAGATGGAACAGCAGCACGAGCCCCCCTGAGGCCAGAGCCCCCCCCCCCACGCTCCCCCCACACTCCCCCGGCCCAGGATGCCAGGGATGCCTAGCGGTACGGCCCTGCTTGGGTCCCATGTCCCGGAAAGATGGCGAGACGGGGGTCCGTCGGACTCGGGAGTGTGTCCAGGCCACGCAGCGCCAAAGGGCAGAGCTGGGGCTCAGCCACCAGGCTTTTCACAGGACACCCTTCCCGGGACAGGGGACGCCTGCCTGACCGCGAGAGAGAAGCAACGAGAAAGCATGTAACCCTGCAGCTGCGGCCAAGCCGGCCACCTAGGCAAGCCTCAGCTTCCCTTCTGTGATCCGGGTTGAGATGAACCGGGTCTGTGCGAGGCTAAAGGAGGTGGTGCCTCTAGCGCACGTGCTTGGAGGAGCCCTCCTGTCCTTACCCGGGGAGTGGCCCGTGGGCGCGGCTCTCAGCCCCGTCCTGAGGCCTGACAGCACCTGCCGCAGTGCGGTGGGCTGCTGGCCCCGCGGGCCCTCGCAGGGGGAGCTGTGGGCCCCACTGGGGGATCAGTTCAGTGTCGGGCCGTGTGGGGTGAGGGGCCGGTGGACGGGGGTTGGGTTGGGGAGGGGCATCAGAGAGCTGTCTTGTCCCCCGCAGTCCCCATTTGCACATCCACGTGAGGGTCGGACAGGAGGAGCCTGGGTGCCCCTGGATAGGCCCTAACCTGGTGGGGGGTGGGGGGCAGGGGCCTCCCAGGGAGCTGGACTGCGCGGTGGGCCCCTGGGGAGCCCTGCAGGTGCAACTGGCAGGGGCTGACCCCACGTGCCGGACTGGGGAGCCCTCTGCTGGAGGAGACGGGAAGTACACGGGCCGCCTGCCTGGGGAACCCGGAAGTCGGCGCGGCCCAGCTGGGGGAGCGCCCCCATCCCCAGCCGAGACTGGGGAGACCACAGCCTCCAGGCTGGGGCACCGGGGTGGGAAGGAGGCCGGGAGCCCCCTCGCCGGCCCTCTCTCCTGGGTGGCCAGGCTGCCTGGCGGCCATTAATTGGCCCCATTCATCCTTTAATGAGATGGAAATGAGGCTTTGAGACAGAGGGGCATTGAGTGGGGAAGAATGGGGGCTTCTTTCCGCGCCTGGAGGGGCAGCCCACCCCCCCAGCCTTGCCCACTCCTCCGCTGCCCCTGGAAGCCCACTCAGCCCAGGAACGCCGTGGCCACCCAGCGCTGAGGGGCCAGGAGTGCTTGCGCGGGGACTCCTGTCACGGACGTGTTCGCTCAACAAACATCGTCAGCCGTGTGTGGGGACCCACGTTAAAAATAAAAATGACAACAGAAATAGCAGCTTCCATGTCCTGAGTGTTCATTAGCGGTGAGGGTATGGCCAAGGTTGGGGACCAGTGTGTGACGGGGACCAGGTCTCAAACGTGATGGGGGAGCAGGGATCCTGTGCCCGGGATCACAAGTTAATCTGTCATGAGGATCAAGGCTCAGTGTGTGATCAGGGCCAGGAATCAGTGTGGGACCAGGATCAGAGGTAGACCTGGGGCCAGTCTGTCCTCTGAGCCGGTGGCCCCCCCTCCCCAGCCTCTCCCGATGCGCCCCCTCCTCCTCACCCCCTCTCCCCCCAGCCTCACCACCTGGGTCACCAAGGTAACCAGCCCTGAAATAGTGGGTGCTTTGGCAGCTGAGGCCTAACCTGAGTCTATCCTGAAAGACTGAGCTCTGCAGCAGTTGCCATGGGAACCGAGTGGCATCCTCCAATTAGCCTGGCTTGGACACCCTCTCTCTCCCACCCACTGCCAGTTTCCACGTCACTCAGGCTTCCTTGTGGGGGCTGGGCTGGGGCAGCCAGGAGGGACAGGCAGGACACGCCCCCTGACCCTGTGACCAGGCCTGGCTCCCTGAACTCCAGCGCTCTCTGTTCCTTTGGGTCCGCGGTTCGGGACTGGATGGCTTCAGCAGGTGACAGCACTGAGGCCTGGAGCCTTGGGTTGGGGCTCGTGGTCAGTCCTGGCAGACGGCCTTCATCTGGAGGCACAGGGGGGCTTTTGGAGGCTGATTATGGGCTCAGTTCTGGCCCCTCTCCTGGTCCAGGGAGGTAGCTTGGCCTCCTCGTCCGGCCCGCCCAGCAGCAGGGGCGTGAGGCTGCCGAGACCCCCGCATGCAGGCCAGGTGTCCGGGCAGCCTCCGCCGTCCGACCTGAGCCGCTCACCCGCGTGCCTGCGGAGGCCATGCTGGGGGCTCCCCACCCCTCTCCCAGGGCCCCCCAGCCCCACCTCTCTGGAGTCCTCGCAGGAGATTTGCAGTTTGAGAGGAAGTGGCATTGAGTACTATCCTCCGTATTTATGGTTCTTACCCAGCACTTGAGACCCTGGCTCCGTCCACCTTCCGAGGCTCAGGCTCCCTCCAGGCAGACCCTCCGGCGGTGGCCTCGCCCTAGCCCCCCGGCAGCCCAGACCGTCCCTCTTTGAGCCTCAGTTTCCTCCGCCGTAAATGGGCTGCAAGTTGCTTCCCAGCTGGGCTGTGATTCAAGGCTCCTTGTGCTGAGGCACCTGTCATAGACAGAGCCCACGGGGCAGGGGAGGGGCAGAGGCAGGGGCAGAGTTCCCCGCCCAGGAGGTCCGTCCCCTGGGGGGAACTGGCCACAGTAGCTGGGGGAGGAGCAACCTTTCTTGCAGGGTCCGACAGCCTGGCTCAATTCCCATTTGTCTCTTCCTCGCTGGGGGGACGCTGGGGGGCGCGGGCACCTCTCCACTTCTGCTGGGCCTTGGTTTTCGCATATGAACAATGAGACCCACGAGGTGTCCCTTGTGGGAATTCAGTGACCGATGAGAGCATCTGTCCCAGACCCCAAGAAGGGGCTCAAACCAGGCTCCTCTGCCCCCTAGGGCAAGGCACCACGAAAAACGCAGCCCTGCACCCACGGTGTGGCCCTGGAGAGCGCCTTCCTAGGCCCCCCCACAGCACATCTGGGAGCCCCGTGTTACGGTGTATAAGCCCCAGCGAGCAGGGTCCGCGCCTGCCCGCTGAGGGGCAGTGGCTAAGGTCTGAGCCAGCCCCTCGGGCTTGGTCCCTGTGGTCTAGATGCATTAGCTGACCTGCTTTCCCCTTCCATCCAGCACCGACATGCCCGCGTGCCCTGGAGGACAAGAGGCTTAACCGCTGTGTGCCCTTGGCAGGCGTGTCCTGCCTCTCTGGGCCCAGGGGGACGCGGTGCCCTCAGGCCTGTGCCTCCCATGTGTTTGCCCCTGGCTCCCCCTGCTGGTCGGTTCCCACTCCAGGCACACAGACCACAAGGAGGTGGCCGGCACCTTAAAAGTGGCCGTCTAGGGAACGGATCGGCACCCGACAAGTTCGCTACAAATCAAAGTGGGTTCTCGGGTCAACTCTGACCCCAGCGACTGCCCACTCCCTCCCTCTCCGAGCCTTTGTGGGCCATTTATCTTCACGCACTCAGTTCTGGGAAGTAGCCCCCCTACTGTCCTCAGATGAGATGCATGAGGCCAGGGTGGGATGGACTGGACCATCCCGGGGTCAGTCCGGGGGGGGGGGGGGGGAAGGGGGGCGGGGCGCCGCATAAACCTGGTCTTTCCACTCCCTCCCCGCCCTGAGCCCCTGTCCTGGGGCCCGTCCTCTGGGGTCTCCTGCAGGCCTCATCCTCTCCCCATGTGGCAGGGCCTACTTCCCCAAGCCACAGATAAAACCAGACTCCAAGAGGCACCTGGGGCCCTTCTGACAGGCCAAGTGTGACCTGCCCTTGGCCAGCCCGACTGCCCTGCTCTAGCCTCAGGCAAGCAGGCAGGGTGGGGTGGGGCAGCGGCCCAGCCCGAGTGCAGGTTCCGGTGCTGGGCTTTGGCAATGTCCTCTCCCTGGCCACTTCGTAAGTGGGTGTGAGGTCAGGGTGCCCGCCCACAGGAGGTGCTTGGGGAAGCTGGTTACCCTTACTGAGCGTGCTCTGATCCTGCTTCGCTGAGGGTGAGGGGGCCCTGGCGCCCCTGAGGACAAACGAGATGGCGGTGGCCACAGTCCAGTGCAGTGGGGGCGTCTGGGCCCCTTAAGCATGGCCTTTGGACAGAAGCAGCCCCCTCCTCAGCCCATCAGTGCAGCCTCCACACTCCGCCCGCCCCTCAGCGGCCCCCAGTGCTTGGAGGCTCTCCTGCCCAGTGCCCTTAGCGCACTAGGGCCACCAGGGGGCTCAGCCCCACAGGGAAATGAGGTCTGGAGTTTTGTGGGGGACAGGGCCAAGATGAAGGAGGCTCATGACGGGGGCTGAAAGGGGGCGGCTGGGGTCGGAGCAGGGGGTAGCTGGAGGGGTGTGGAGGCCTTTGTCCCCAGGGTCCCTCAGCAGCCAGAGGCCAGCCAGGTCAGGTCTAGGGGAGGCTTGCCCCAGTGCGGCCACCAGCTATGGGACACTGGTCTCCTCTGGTGTCCCTGCGCGGGGTGAGGGAAAGAGCACACAGGTCGTGGCCAGGGGTGGGGGCCTCAGGGAACACTGTGTGAGGACCATGGGGAGGGATCCAACAGGGCTTGAAGATGTGTGTCCAGGAAGGAGGGCCCCTGCTGCCCTAGGGCCTATCACCAGAAGCTTATAAGGCAGCCATTGGGGTGGGCAGGGGTGTCATTCATTCATTCATTCATTCTTCAGACGCCCCTGGGGCTCCAGCTCTGTGTCCAGCCCCTACATTGGGGACCTGGGTTCAAAGCCAGTAGAGACCCTGGCACAGGTACCTGAACACAGAGAGCTGGAGAGCAGAGGCCTGGCACCCCAGAGGGACACCAGGCCCCCAAGGCCATCCGCCCAGAGCAGACCCTTACCCCAGCACCTCTGCCCCTCCCTGTCCCTGCCTGCCTCTGCTTCACAGGCCATGATGGCCTGTCTAGGCCTGCACTGGCCTCCTAGCCCTGCCTCCACAGCCGGGGACTTGCTGGCTTCATACCTGCGGGTCTTCCGTGCTGGGGGAGGGCAGGGGGTGGTGGCCTGTGCCCAAGGTTCCCGCCCAGCAGACACTCCCAGAGGTCACTCCCTGAAAGACACCCCAGCCCTTTGCCCCACCCCTGGCCCTGACCCCCGCCCTCTGATTCCTCCCAGGTGGTTGGAAGCTGTGGTCCCTTTGGGGCGAGTGCACGCGGGACTGCGGGGGAGGCCTGCAGACGCGGACGCGCACCTGCCTGCCGGCTCCCGGCACCGAGGGCGGTGGCTGCGAGGGGGTGCTGGAGGAGGGCCGTCTGTGCAACCGCAAGGCCTGCGGCCGTGAGTGCGCGGACGCGCGGGCGGGTTGGGCTGGGTAGGCCGGGTGGAGGGAGGGGGCCCGCGGGGGGAGCAGGTGAGGGAGGAGACCGGGGCGGGGCCAGGTGAGAGAAGGGAGGGCCCCGGGGCGGGGCCCGGGGAGGGAGGGAGCCGGGGGCGGGGCTAGGAGAGAGGAAGGTGGGGCCGGGGCGGGGCCAGGGGAGGGGAGGGGTGCTCGGGGCGTGGCCAGGGGAGAAACCCGTGGAGGAGGGAGGAGCCCGGGGTGGGGCCAGGAGTAGGGAGGGAGAGGGTCCGGGGCGGGGCCAGGGGCCAGACGCGCGGCGGGGGGGGGTGCCTGGGGAGGATCCCGGGGAGGTGGGAGGAGTCCGGGGCGGGGCCAAGGGAGGGGAGGGTGGAGACCGGGGCGGGATGGGACCAGGTAGCGGAAACCCCGAGGGCAAGGTCGGGTGGGGGTGGGGCCTTGGCCTGAAAGAGGCGGGGCGGGGCCAGGAAGGTGGAGCCTAGCCAGGGGCGGGGCCGAGGCCCGGAGCAGGTAGGGCCAGGACCCGGGAGCTAAAGGCCCAGGAAGAGGTGTGGGACCTGCCCCGCCCCACCCCTCCCGGAGTTAGGCGGGAACTGGGTGGAGATTTCTTCGGATCCGAGCGGATTGGGAATTTTGGGGTGTTCCGGGAGGGCTGATTGTGGGGTTGCCCCTTTCTCCCCCACCCGAGGAGCCCTGGCCAGACCTGCTGGCCCCAGCCTGATCCTGACTCCAGAATGAATTTCTGTAATAAGGCTCTAATGTCTTTATGCATATTTTAGTCGCTTCCATAACGTTAAATCAAGTTATAATGAGACTGTCATTTTTCGGGTGGTTTATTCCCTGACGAACCTTTCCTGGAGAGAGGAGCTCATCTCAAGAACCTGGGGAGGGCTCTGGGGTGTCGGGAGGCCAGGCCACGGGAGACAGGGGCGCTGGAGGGACGCTGAGCAGGAGAGGGCAGCAGCCGCTGGGACTAACAGTCCTGCAGGTGGACCCCAGGGGGAAGAGAGGGAAGGGGTACAGGAAGGGGGAGAGGGGAGCCACAGGAAGGGGTCTTATGGTGACCAGACAGGGGCTGGTGTCAGGCTGGGGTTGTCCTGGCTCCAGCTTTCCCAGCTGTCCAGTGGGGCCAAATAGCCCTGGTGTGGCAAGCCTGGCCAGGGACTGAGGGCCACAGGGCCCAGGGCACCACTCTCGCATTCTGGGGTCGCTGCTGCAGGCTGTGGCCTGGACACTGACCCGAGCCGCTCCTGCAGCAGCGGGTGGCACCAGCTCCCGGAGCCAGTCCCTGCGGTCCACGGATGCCCGGCGGCGCGAGGAGCTGGGGGATGAGCTGCAGCACTTCGGGTTCCCGTCCCCACAGACAGGTGAGCCGCGGGATGGGCCGTTTTAGTTGGACTAAGACACCGTAAAGTGGGGAAGGTTGGTTTCGGGGACTGGGTCTTTGGGCAGATACTGTACGTTATTAGTTGCTGCCCATTCTAAGTAATAACCTTGACAACTCACCATTAGGCCAACCTCTTGGGTGCCAGGCCCTTGTCGGCTTTCGGAGATTGGTGTGAGGCGAAGGGGTCTGTTTGGGGCTGGACCCCGCGGACCCAGAGAGGGCACGAGCCGCCCCCAGGGGCTTTCAGCCTTGTAGGAGACACGGCGAGTCCCGCAGGTCAGCCCGGGTTGGAATCCCAGGGCCTTAGGAGCCTGGCTGCGGTGCCCGCTGCCCAGCGCGGCGGCCCTGCTCCCGGGGGTCTGAGCGCAGCCTCAGCACAGAGGCAGCCGCAAGCCTGCAAGGATGTCGGTCTGGGCCCGCAGGCGACCCCGCGGCCGAGGAGTGGTCCCCGTGGAGCGTGTGCTCCAGCACCTGCGGCGAGGGCTGGCAGACCCGCACGCGCTTCTGCGTGTCCTCCTCCTACAGCACGCAGTGCAGCGGGCCTCTCCGCGAGCAGCGGCTGTGCAACAACTCGGCGGTGTGTCCAGGTGGGCCGGGGAGGGGGCGGGGCGGCGGGGGGAGGAGCAGCTGGGAGGGGGCGGGGCGGCGGGGGAGGAGCAGCTGGGAGGGGGCGGGGAGGAGGCGGGGCGGGGGGGAGGAGCAGCTGGGAGGGGCGGGGCGGTGGGGCGGCGGGGGGGGGAGCAGCTGGGAGGGGCGGGGCGGTGGGGCGGGGCGGTGGGGCGGCGGGGGGAGGAGCAGCTGGGAGGGGGCGGGGCGGCGGGGCAGCCGCGTCCCACCCGGGGCTGCTGAGCCCAGCGGCGGGCGCCCTCCGGTCCCCTCCGCAGTGCACGGCGCCTGGGATGAGTGGTCGCCTTGGAGCCTCTGCTCCAGCACCTGCGGCCGCGGCTTCCGGGACCGGACGCGCACCTGCCGGCCTCCCCAGTTTGGAGGCAACCCCTGTGAGGGCCCTGAGAAGCAAACCAAGTTCTGCAACATTGCCCTGTGTCCTGGTAGGTGAGAGAAGGGGGAGCTGGGCGGGGGGCTGGGCAGCGGAGAAAAGGAAGTGGGGAAGGGCCCATTGGACCACTGGCGCAGGTCACAGGGCCGGGTCACCGGAGTCCGAGGCCAGCTTGCTGGGCTGCTTAGAGGTTGGAGACCCTAGGGGATTCTCACTCACGTGTCACGGGCGTTGGGATGGTGTTCCCCGCCCCCCCCCCCCCCCCCGGGGTCACGCTCATGCTCCAGGCTTCATGACGGTGTGGTGGGCCCCAGAGGTGTTCACACCTATGACCCAGAATGCGTGGTGGAGTGGTAGGCCCCTAGGGGTGTTCACACTTGTGCCCCAGGCTTGGTGTGGGGTGAGACCACGGGCACATTCTTACCCGTGGCCCAGGCTGGGCGGTGGGGTGGCGGGCGGGCCCCCGGAGTCACACCTGCGGCCCAGGCTGGACGTGGGGCCCTGGGTATTCACGCTGGCTTCCTGTCCCCTTCCTCCCCCGGGCCGGGCAGTGGATGGAAACTGGAACGAGTGGTCAAGCTGGAGCACCTGCTCTGCCAGCTGCTCCCAGGGCCGGCAGCAGCGCACCCGGGAGTGCAATGGGCCTTCCTACGGGGGCGCCGAGTGCCAGGGCCACTGGGTGGAGACTCGAGACTGCTTCCTGCAGCAGTGCCCAGGTCAGGGTCCCGCCCCGGGGCCTGCGGGTGGGGGGCCTGAAGGGCGTGAGCCACGGGGGTGTGGGGGTCCATGGGACCCCGGGGGTGGCCGTGGGGACTGGTACACGGGAGGCGCTTGTGTTCCTCTGCGCCAAGCTGAGCTCCGGTTCCGCTCCCTCGGTCTCCATTTCTCTTCTCCTCATGGCTTCCTGCTGCTGGACCCCTGGTTCCCCGTGACTCCTGGACCTGTCCCCGCCTGGTCGCCATCTGTGTGCCCTCATGCCTGGCCGTGCCCCGCAGTGGATGGGAAGTGGCAGACCTGGGCATCATGGGGCGGCTGCAGCGTGACGTGTGGGGGCGGCACGCAGCGAAGGGAGCGCCTCTGCTCCGGTCCGTTCTTCGGGGGAGCAGCGTGCCAGGGCCCGCAGGATGAGTACCGGCAGTGCAGTGCCCAGCGGTGCCCTGGTGAGGGTCCTCCTGCCCTGCGGCGGGGCTCTGGGGGAGGGGCACCCCGACGACTGGGTGGGCTTGGGGCTTCACTTTGCCGGGAATAACCCCGGACGGCAGATGTTCCGGAGGGGTCTTGCCCTTCTCGAGCCTGCTGCCCGCTCACGGCCCCCTCCCCACGTCCTCCCGCACCCACTGCCTCTGGCCCCTGGCAGAACCCCACGAGATTTGTGACGAGGACAACTTCGGCACCGTGATCTGGAAAGAGACTCCGGCAGGAGAGGTGGCCGCGGTCCGGTGTCCCCGCAATGCCACAGGTGAGGGACTCCTGTCCCACCCTCAGAGATAACATGCGAGGCCCTGAGAGGCACCTGCAGGCCATGCCCAGGCAGCTCCATTGGCACACGGAAGCCAGGACGGCCCGGCCAGGAGCCGTGCCGCTGGCTGCGATGTCCTGAGCGCTCACCCAGAGACGGCACCTGCACCCACTGCACATCGTGCCCCTCGAAGGTGCCCAGTTATGGGTGGGAAACTGAGGCGCAAAGAAGTGACCGCACTTGCCCTGGGCTTGCTGGGCCAATACGTGGGAAGCCAGCAGCCTTAACCCCCATGCGTTCTTGTGGAGGGTTTGGGGGGGTGTGTGGAAAATGGGGTGTGCTCCTAGGGGAAGGGGCTTAGCGCCCTGAGGGGTTGGCGGTCTTTCCCCTCTTGTTTGAAGGAGCGCGGCACTTTGCGTACCCTTATGTGCCGTGTGACGTTTAGGAAGTGCCGTGACCTCTCTGAGCCTCCCTTTTCTCTCTACGAAAGGAGGGTGTTTGGGGCTCTCCCTACAGGGCTGTCGTAAGCGAGCGGTAGAGGGGTCCACACGGGGTGGGGACAGCGGTGGAGGCGACGGTGGGGTCCCATTCCTGTTTTGTTTGCACGTTCCTGGTAGCCTATTGCAAATTCACAGAAGCAAAGAAAATACAGGTCCCGGGGTGTGACCTCTGGCCTTTTGCCTGCCCCCATGACCTTGTTCCCGCTCGTGATCCCACACCACACTGTGGGACAGGGGTCCCTTCCCACCCAGTGGCTCCTGCCAGGTGGCAGGGTCGTGACAGTTCTTTGGGGCCATCACTGTTGGACACGCAGCCATGCCCAGGTCCCTGGCCACTTCCTGGGAGTAAGTTCTGGGTCACAACTGATGCCAGGTGCCCCCTCAGTGTCGACGGGCCATCAGGGCCTTCCGAGGCCTCTAGGGCTCTGTGGGTGACGCTGGGCAGGGACCCAGGCCGTTGGCTCTCCGGGGGCTCTGGGTTGGGGGGACTGCAGGAGAGCCCCCCCCCCATTCCGCCCCCGTGCACGTGGGGTCCCAGGCACCAGACTTCAGGAGCCGCTGCTACCTGTGTGGAAGGAAAGGAACAGGGAGGCCGGGCCGCGTGCTGGCCCTGCTCTCCGTGGAAGGCCGTGGGCGAGTCCCTGCTTCCGGGGCGGGAGGGGCGTGTGCCGGGGGGCCGCGGGTGGGACCCCTGCGCTGGAGGCAGAGATGACCCACTTCTCTCCAGGCCTCATCCTGCGACGCTGTGAGCTGGACGAGGAAGGCATCGCCTACTGGGAGCCCCCCACCTACATCCGCTGCGTCTCCATCGACTACCGGAACATCCAGATGATGGTGAGGGTGGCCGCTGGGGTCTCCTGCCCTGGCTGGCACTCCGCTGCCCTTTAACCCCAGACGTGGCCCCGTGGCCCCCGTGGCTTGCCCCGCGGACGCGAGTCAGCTGGGGCCCCGGGCTGGGGGCTGCAGAGGGCCCGGGCGTGGGGTCCTCGGTACCTGCCCGGGCGGATCCTGCAGACTCGTGGCACCCGCCCTCCATCTCCCCAGACCCGGGAGCACCTGGCGAAGGCTCAGCGTGGGCTGCCCGGGGAGGGGGTCTCTGAGGTCATCCAGACACTGGTGGAGATCTCCCAGGATGGGACCAGCTACAGCGGGGACCTCCTCTCCACCATCGACGTCCTGAGGAACATGACGGAGATCTTCCGGAGGGCGTACTATAGCCCCACCCCCGGGGACGCGCAGGTGGGGCCCCCGAGGGCAGCCCCGGGGAGGACGAAGGGGGAGCGGGCCCCGACCTGGCCCCCTGCAGAGCCCCGACCCCACTCGTGCGCGGAGCCACATTCTGGCACTTTTTCTCGGCTCACTGGTCCTTCTTCCTCTTCTTTCCAGAACTTTGTGCAGATCATCAGCAACCTGCTGGCAGAGGAGAACCGGGACAAGTGGGAGGAGGCCCAGCTGGTACGGATGCCAGTCTGGGCCCCGCGGTCACGGCAGCAGGGTGGGCACGGGCGTGTCTCCTCCCTCCCTGGGGCCCGGGCTAGCGGGGCGGAGGGTGGTGGCCTGGGTTCCCGTCCCAGCACGGCCTCTGCACCGGCGTGACTTTGAGAAAGCTGGTTCCCGCCCAGCTTCCATCTCCCCATCCGCCAGGGGACGGTAGCTCACCTCGTGGGCTCGGTGGCGGGCGTGGGAAAACGTGTGGGCCACGTGTCGCGAGTCAGGGCCACCGGGACAGGGTCAGCCTCCCTTCCTCCTGGACTGACCCAGGGACAGTAGTCAGTGCGGGGGGCGTGGGTGTCCGGGGACCCCTCCGGTCTCCCCGGGCTGGACCCCTGCCCGCCAGCACGGCAGCCCCCTCCCCCGGGCTCAAGATTCCGCTCCACAGAACGGTGCCGGTGCTCAGAGGTGCTGGGTGCTCAGAGGTGCTGGTGCAGAGGTGCTGGGTGCTCGGATGCCCCGCTCTGCTTCCAGAGTTGGGTCCGGAGCGTCCGGGCACCAGGAAAGGAGCCCCAGGACACCGGAGAGGGGGCCACCGATGCGGGAGTGGAGGGACGAGAGGGTGTAACCCGGGCCGGGCGCGGGGTGTTCTGGGACACCCTCATTTTGCTCTGGGCCCCCCGCCACCCCCCCCCCACCGGTCCCCAGATGGGCCCCAACGCCAAGGAGCTCTTCCGGCTGGTGGAGGACTTCGTGGACGTCATCGGCTTCCGCATGAAGGACTTGCGGGACGCGTACCAGGTCACAGACAACCTGGGTGAGCCCCGGCCCTCCCGCCTGCGTCCCCTCGTCTACGGGGACGGGCCCGGCGGCCTCCCTGCGGCCCTCATGCAGGCGGCCCCGCGCCCCTGACCGCCTGAGGGGTATCGGGAGCTGTGCTCGCAGCCGCAGCCGTGCCTGTCGTCACCCCTCACGCCTCATACCTGCACACCCCTACGTGCCTCACACCCCACGCGCCTCATATCCACACGCCCACACACCTTACGCACCCCAACCCCCATGCACCTCATATACCTACACGCCCCATACTCCATGTACTGCACACTCAGAGAGTGGGCCCCATCTGTCCCCACGTCCTCATAGAGGGAAGACGCCCTGGTCCCCAGAGTTGGCCCCACAGGTGAAGGAGGGCCCAGGCAGGTAGCCAGGCCTGGAGGGGCACGGGCGCGCAGACAGGGGGCCCCATGTGAACAAAGGCACGGACGGAGGTGTGAACTGGCCGTGGGGGTGGGTGTCTGTCGGGGGACGGGCCCGGAGGTGGGCGAAGGCCCAGGCGTCCGGGCGCCGTGGCGGAGGCCGTTGGCCCCGGAGGCCCTCCCCCTTCACCCCACACCTGCCAAGGGCAGCTCCGTGCGGGCCCCGACCCGGCCCCGGGGTGCGGGGTGAGGGGAGCGGGCGTCCACCCGACACTGGTGGGCCGGGGCGAAGGGGACTTGGAGGCACCGGGACTCCCCCACCCCCGTCCCGGGTGTGCCACACGGCCCCCAGGGATGCCCTGTGAGGCGGGGTCTCTTCCTACCCCTTCTGTAGAGCCCGTAGGGAGGGGGCCCGGGCTCCAGCCTCCCAGGGAGGAAGGGGGGCCCCTAGGGGACCCGGCCCCCCGGGCACCCCTTCGTGGCTGCAGGCCTGACTGCAGAAGCCGCCTTTGACCCCTCCTGGGGCCCTGGGGACCGCATCCAAGCCTGGGTCCTCACAGTGGTGGGGGGGGCTCCCGCTGGGGTGGGGGTGGGGGCTGTCTGAGGGGTCGGACGAGATGGGAAAGCTGCCCCTGTTGGTGCCCGCTCTGAGCCGGGAGCTCCCCAGGGCCGAGGCCCCTGTCGTGTAACTGACCTCCTCCTCTGTCCGTCCGTCCCCGTGTCTCTGGCCGTCCCCTCCGCCCAGTCCTCAGCATCCACAAGCTCCCGGCCAGCGGAGCCACAGACATCAGCTTCCCCATGAAGGGCTGGCGGGCCACGGGCGACTGGGCCAAGGTGCCGGAGGACAGGGTCACCGTGTCCAAGAGTGTCTTCTCCACGGGGCTGGCAGGTGAGGGGCCCCAGGCTGCGGGAGGGGCCCTCACGGGAGACTCACCACCCCCCCCCCCTTCGGGAGGTTCCTTCTGGAGTCTGGCCTGCCGCCTCAAGGACCAGGCTAGCGGTCGTTTCCTCTCCGTGTTCCTGAGGTCGCGCCTCTTCCAGGAAGCCCTCCCTGCCCTTCCTGCATTTGGAGGCTCCCAGACAACCTTTGCTGAATGGACCAGGGACCTTCACCACAGGGAGGGGAGGGGAGGGGTACTCCTGGAGGCGCATAGCTGCCGCTCTGGCTCCTGGGATGGGGGGCCCGCCCTGCCCGCCCCCCGCCCCCAGCCCTCAGGGGTCACTTAGAGGGACCTAGGCAGCCACCCCAGCTCTCCGACTGCAGCGCTGTGCGCGTGATGGGGGTGGACATGACCCAGGAGCCCGGGCCTCCGCCTGGGGACACACACTTCCCTCACCGGAGCAAGGTCCAGGCGGGGGCGGCCGGGAGAGGTGACTGCGGCGCCCTCTTCCAGAGGCTGACGACTCATCTGTGTTCGTGGTGGGCACCGTGCTCTACAGAAACCTGGGCAGCTTCCTGGCCCTGCAGAGGTGGGGGGCCCAGCCTGGGAGGGACGGGGCCTGGCGAGGGGTGCGGGCCTGCGGGGGGCATTCCAGGGTGGGCCTGGGTCTCGGGGAAGGCTCGCTGACGCGGCCTGCTGGCTCTGCCCCAGGAACACGACTGTGCTGAACTCCAAGGTCATCTCAGTGACCGTGAAGCCCCCGCCTCGCTCCCTGCTCACGCCCTTGGAGATCGAGTTTGCCCACGTGTATAACGTGAGTGCCCTTGATGCGTGTACATCTGTGTACGCGTGCCTGATTCCTCCCACCTGATCCCAGGGGGATCCCACGGCCTCCTTGGGTCTCATGTCGGCCTCACGGGAGAGCCGCTTTGATCCCTGAACGAGGGAGGAGAAACTGCAGCTCAGAGACATATAGCGATTTGCCCAGGCTCACACAGCGAGCTTATGTGGGAGACAGATTTCAGTCCTCTCCTGCAGCCCTGCTCTTTCCCACTGTGTGGCCTTGGGCAAGTTGCTCAACCTCTCTGTGCCTGGGCTCTCTCCCTTATCAGATGTGAGCTAGAGGCTTGGCTGAGAACTGAGCAATTACCACCAGTGCTTAGAGCGCACCACCCCTCACGAGGGCCCCCGGACCCTGCCGCTCTCACCTCCGTGGTCCCAGTGCTGGCACGCCAGGCCTGCAGGACAGGCGCGTTTGCTCATTCCTGCTCGCTTACCCCTCAGGGCCCCTGGGGAGGGGTCTCCCTCTTCCACCATTTGTATTAAGCTGGGCTGGCCGCCTGGGCACCCAGAGACGGGCCGCAGCCATTGCTGCCGGGAGCTGCTCAGAGAGGGGACAAGAGCTGCTCAAGGCCATGCAGCTGGGCTTGGGGGCTGGGTCAGTCCCTTCCCCACTCTGGGCCTCAGTTTCCTCCTCCTCAAACTCCACCTCTTGGGGCAATCGCACAGTCCCAGCACCCGCCTAGCATGCCTGGGGGTGGGTCCCGGCAGTGACCTTGGGTGGGGCCTGGAGGGTGGGCACATGACCCTGACTCCTCTCTCTCCCCCAGGGCACCACCAACCAGACCTGTATCCTGTGGGATGAGACAGATGTGTAAGTTCATGTGGACGTTGTGGCCTGGGGGGGCCTCCAGGGTGGACCGGGGCGGGGGGGGGGGAGGCGCTGACCCGCAGGGGAGGGCTGCGGTTTCAGGTTGGAGGCCGTGTCCTCCCTCCGTCTGTCTTGAATGATCCCCCACTGCCCAGGTCTGGCTCTGAGGCAGCTTGGAGCCCCCCACCCCAGCCCGCCTCCCAGCCCTCCCAGGGAAGAGTTTGTGCAAAGGCCCCAGAGAGGGAGCAGCCTCCAGAGGAGGGTCAGAACTGGGGGCACATGGTGCGGGAGAGAGCTTGGTGGCTGGATCCCGGTGGGCCAGGTGAGCCTGGGGGCAGCTAGGCCTCCCCTGCTGGGGAGGGTATGGTCAGGAAGTTGGATGACACCACCACCACCCGCCTCTCTCAGCCCTGGCACCACCTTCTCTTAGGCTCCCCTGCCCTAGGCCGGTCAGGAGCATGAGCGTGTGCAGCCTGGTCCCCTGCGCCTGGGGGTATGTGTGGTGATCCCTCGTGCTCTGGGCGGTGCAGTGATAAATGTGTGTCCTGGGAGGTCAGGAAGCCTCCCGGAGGAGCTGACACTAAAGTAAGACAGGTTTGCCTGGCAGAGGAGGGGACGCAGAAGCATAACTTGAGCAAAAACATGGAATTTGGAAGGTACAGGTGGCACGTGAGGTGTGGCCAGGAAGAGCAGGTGGCTGGAAAACAGACAGGGTGGTGCCAGTTTGTGGCAGTTGTTGTGTCAGGAACTATGGAAGTTGTTGAGATGGTATCATCATCCATCCATCCATCCACCATCCATCCATCCATCCATCCACCCCTATCAATCCATCCATCCATCTATCCATGGACCATCCATCCATCCATCCATCTATCCATCCATCTATCCATCCATCCATCCATCCATCCATCCATCCCAATCTATCCATCCATCCATCCACTGCCATCTATCCATCCACCAACCCACCCATCTGTCCTCATCCATCCATCCACCACTATCAATCCATGCATCCATCTATCCATGCACCATCCATCCATCCATCCATCCATCCATCCATCCATCCATCCACTGCCATCTATCTATCCATCCACCCACCCACCCATCTATCCCCATCCATCCATCTACCCATCCACCCCTATCAATCCATCCATCCATCTATCCATCCACCATCCATCCATCCACCCCATCCATCCATCCATCCATCCATCCACACATCCACCCATCCACCTATCCATCCATCCATCCATCCATCCATCCAGCTAGCCCCATCCATCCGTTCACCCATCCATCCCCATCCATCCATCCATCCATCCATCCATCCATCCATCCACTGCCATCTATCCATCCACCCACCCACCCATCTATCCCCATCCATCCATCCACCCATCCACCCTATCAACCCATCCATCCATCCATCCACCCACCCACCCATCTATCCCCATCCATCCATCCACCCATCCACGCTATCAACCCATCCATCCATCTATCCATCCACCATCCATCCATCCATCCATCCATCCACACATCCACCCATCCACCTATCCATCCATCCGCATCCATCCATCCATCCACACATCCACCCATCCACCTATCCATCCATCCATCCATCCCAATCTATCCATCCATCCATCCATCCACTGCCATCTATCTATCCATCCACCCACCCACCCATCTATCCCCATCCATCCATCCACCACTATCAATCCATCCATCCATCTATCCATGCACTATCCATCCATCCATCCATCCATCCATCCACTGCCATCTATCTATCCATCCACCCACCCACCCATCTATCCCCATCCATCCATCCACCCATCCACCCTATCAACCCATCCATCCATCTATCCATCCACCATCCATCCATCCATCTACACATCCATCCATCCACCCCATCCATCCACCATCCATCCATCTACACATCCACCCATCCACCTATCCACCCATCCATTCTCCAGTGATTACTGACCATGGAAAAGACACTGCTGTATCCTCAGCCTTGTCCTCTTGTCCTGTCTCCAATGAGGATGGACAGCAAAGCAGGAATGTATAGATTCCTATGAAAATGTCAGGTCATGCCACATGCCAAGGAGCAAAGCCAGATGGATCTGGTGGCAGGTGGGGAAGCCTCTCTGAGGAGATGATGTTTGAGCAGAGGCCTGACACAGCATGTGCATGTGGGTGTCTGGAGAGAGGCATTTTGGCAAAAGGGACAGGCCGCGCAAAGGTCTCTGCTCTGGGGGCGTGCAGGGCCACTCGGCAGACGTCACCGGCCTTTCCTGCCCTGGGCCTGGGGCGTGGGGACAGGCCTGAGCGGGGGCTGGGTCACCTGTAGCCCTGGCAAGTTGGCACTCTGGCTCTGGTCGTTGTCCCACTGCTTTTCTCTGAGTTTGACAAGCAGCACAGCCTCTTGTGTCTGACTGGACTGAGGTGGGGCTCACAGGCCTGCGGCCCACCCCCCCAGCCCCCAGAGCCTTATGTCTGCAGGCGGCGGGGTTGTGCTGTGACTTCAAGTCCATGGCGCCTGGCCCCTGCCCACAGCTAGAATCCTGCTCCCCGGGGGCTGTTGAGAGGCCACCTGCAGCCCCCGGGGCACCTGACTGACCCCCGCTGGAGGGGCCTCCCGCTTTCTCCGGACAAACACCGCACCCTCTCGGACAGCTGCACCCACATTTCTGATTGTTTCCTTGGCGTCCAGTCCCTGGACAGTTTTAAGCTCTGGGAAGTAAATTACTTTCCAGACTGGTGGGATTCATCCCCTTCGCCCTTCCTGGACAGCAGGCTGTGGGAGGTCAGGCCAGCCCAGAGTGTGTCCAGTTCACTGTCCCAGGGGCCCTCGTGCAGCCAAGGAGGACCGTGTGGCTGTGCGGCCTGGAGCAGACCCCCCCCCACCCCTCCTGGAGGCCCGGCTTCCCATCCTGTGGCCAGAGTCCGCCCGCTCACGGGTAGGAGCTGGGTGGGAGCAGGGAGAGCACTGTGGCCAGGTCCCCACTTCTCACCTCTGGCCGTGAACTCCACCTGCCCGTCCTCCTTCAGCTGTGGGGGGGCCTGCCCACTGCTCCAACATGCCCCACCCATCCCTGGTCACCTCCGGATGCTTGGGATCACATCTGTGCCTGGGGGCCCAGGGCCCCAAGGACGGCATTTGCACACGG
Source organism: Leopardus geoffroyi (assembly GCF_018350155.1). NCBI lineage: Eukaryota > Metazoa > Chordata > Mammalia > Carnivora > Felidae > Leopardus > Leopardus geoffroyi. The sequence goes on along the minus strand of NC_059338.1, from coordinate 72,179,529 downwards.
CTCCCTGTTTGGTCCTGGGCACGGCCCTGGGAGCCCTGGGTGATGGTGCCTGTCACCTCTGAGGAAGCCGAGCCTTCTAGAGGCCCGTGACTCAGCTGAAGGCTCAGGGTGGGGAGCTGAGGCGTCTGATCCAGGACTGGGCAGCCGGGGCCCACGGGGGAGGGTCAGAGGCTGGGGGGGTGGGGGTTGGAGGGAGCTGGCTCTGTCCCCCGGGCCCCCCTCTGCTCTGCCCCAGACACCTTCTCCTTCCATGGCCGGGTGGGCGGCTCCTCACCACGTGAGTGGGCTCACGAGAGCCCAGGTTTTCCCAGGTGACCTGAAACAGGGTCCAGGGGCAGGGGCCCCGGTCCGCTTCCACCCGTGTGCCCAGGAATTGAGTCTGTGCTGCCGTGGACCTGCGTGTGCAGGCGGGATGAGAAAGAGTGCCAGGCATCTGCAGGATTGTGGGTGGGGGCCTGGGGGAGAGGGAGCCAGTGGCCACAGCTGAGAGACAGTGATTTCTCGATCCAAGACTGAGCCCGGCCCTTTTCACAGATGGAGCCTTAACACGGGTCACCTGCTGAGCCCTGACTTTCATCAAACACTGAGCCTTGACCCTGGTCACACTCTGAGCCCTGACCCTGCTCACATGCTGAGCCCTGACCCTGGTCACACTCTGAGCCCTGACCCTGCTCACATGCTGAGCCCTGACCCTGGTCGCTCTGAGCCCTAACCCTGGTCATTCTGAACCCTGACCCCTGGTCACCCTCTGAGCCCTGACCCTGGTCACCCTCTGAGCCCCGATCCCTGGTCACACTCCAGGCCCTGATTCTGGTCACTCTCTGAACCCTGACCCTGCTCGCGTGCTGAGCCCTGACCCTGGTCGCTCTGAGCCCTGCCCCTGTGTCTTATCTTAAATCACTCGTGCCTGTGCACATATAACGAAACGTGTGTCATATGCTTGCAGGGCCACCGCCTCCTCCAGACACATGCGACAGTTGACCATGTGACTCGCTTGTCTTAGAAAAAATGAGTCAGAGGGTTCCACCCACAGTACAGACGCTCCACCTGCCTCGCCCCCAGCTACACACACTTCCACACGAAGGCTCGACGCCCACGCCTGACGTCTCTGTAAACATGGGCCCTGGCCGACCCCTGGAGTCCCCCTTGCCCCAGCAGCCCCAGTCATGTGGCCGAATCCCGCCCTCCCCGCCAAAGACCCCGATCGCCCGCTCCGGGACCTCAGCCGGCAGCGTGGCTTGGGGCCGTCCCCCGCAGCCCTCCGCCGGCCCGGCCCTGGCAGCAGCGAGGGCTTGCGGAGTGGGGGTGTTAGGGAGAGAGAGGGGTTCTCGCAGAGCTCCGTTCAGGACTCTGATGAGCGCGGGATGGGCGGGCCGGGGGGTGATGGGGGTTCGCGAAGGCCCGGAGCACCTCCTGGGACCTGGGCCCTGTGCTCCTGAGCCAGCTGCTGCTGTCCTCCTCGGCCGTCGCTGACTTAGAGCGGGAGAGTCAGAGCTGGTGGGATCCTCGGAGAACGTGGGCTTTGCCCTGACCTGCTTGTGGTACGCTGAGGCCCAGCGTGCCGGCCGGGGGCAGGGGCTCTCCGAGAGGGCTCCTCCTGCGACGCCAGCGTTTGGGGGTGTCTGCTGGGGGCCTGCCACGCAGGGGCCCCGGGAAGGGCCGGGTGCCACCCCCACCGCGTCCCCAGCTCCGGGACCCACACTCACATCGGCCGTGGAGTCTCTGGGAATCCCACCGGGTTGGGGGTTCCCTTGTGCCGTGGCTCTTGGCACCCTTACTCTCTAGCACCTGAGCCGGCACGGCGGACACGGGGACAGGCTGGCCGAGAGGCCGGCGTCCTGCACGCTCCGTGGGGCTCCTGTCTTAAAGCCTGACCCCACTGCAGGCTCTTCCAATGTGCCTCGTTTGCGTGCACAAGCTCTCGGTCTGCCGGGGAGGCAGACCCAGGGTGCTGTCTGACAAGCGGGGGCCCCCCCTCGGCCCATGCCGGTCTGTGCTGCAGCCCCCAGCCCCCGCCCCTCCCCGGCCCTGCCACACAGGGATACTCAGGCCCCAGGGCCCGGCCCCTTCCCTGGGGTCCCTGCACCTGTGTGTGTGTCCTGGTCCCTTTAAGAGCCTTGCCCCCATCCTTGGTTTCCTTGGAGAGAGCAGTGAGGGGCAGGCCGCGGGGGGGTGGGGGGGGTGGCGAGCGGAAGGGAGAGTTGGCAGGGCCCCCAGGTCGTTGTCAGCGGCTGGTTCCCAGATGGATTCCTCCCACGAAGGCTGGTTTCTGATGGGAGCAGAGGAGGCAGGCAGGGGGGAGATGGGAGGGGATGGCGAAACCACCCACCCTCCGCAGCCCTGGACTCTGCCCAGCCCCTTCCCCAGTGCCCTTCCCTCCTCTGAGTCTCCCCCGACTTTGTTCTTGGGGGGTAGGGGGCTGGCGGGGCCCTCCTGTGGGCCTGCCCTCTCCCGAAGGGGCTGCTGAGTCTCCTTGCAGGGCCGGGAGCTGGAGGGGGCGGACAGGTCCCCAGGTCGTGGCCCACCGACAGCTCCAGTGTCCTGCACCCCGGCTCACAGCCCGGCTGCCCCAGCCACTGCTCTGCACCCCACAGGCCCCCTCACGGCCCCCCCCCTCGGGGCAGCCGGGACTCTCAGCCCATCTGTGCCCAGCTCTGCTCTTGCCTCAAACGCCGCCTGCTCTGGGAGGCTCAGAGACCTTCCCGCCCATTTTCCTACACCCGCACTCCTGTCCACCACTTCCCAGCTCGGACCCCAGTTAGCAGCAAGTCCGAGGGTGTCCGTGCTCCCGCTTCCTGGTTGCCTCTCCCCCTGCAGGATGTGGGCCCCGCCCCAGGGCAGGGTCTCCTCTGCTGCCCAAGAGTTTCCCCTGCCAGGGATCCTCAGGAGGTGAACAGAGGAGGCTGCTGGCATGTGCCCCATTGAAGGGGGTCCCCTCATCCTCATGGGACTGGAAATTCATCCATCCATTCATTCACTCATTCATTCCCTGAACACATCTTTCCTGCATCCAATCTGCCCAGCGTGGTCTGACTTCGGTGACAATGTCCTGCCATCAAGGTGCCCCCGTAGCACCCACCCAATAGGATATCCACCGGGGTGAGCCCACCCCCATCCCACTCTCAAATATGGGGTGAGAGGGGCCCTCCCGGGAGGGCAGGGTCAAAGGACCTGAGCTTGCCCATGACACGGCTCCAAGTTGTCCCCACTGGGGGTCCTCTTGGACCTGCTTGTCCCAACGACTGGGGGTCTGTGGGGGTCCAATAGCCACGGCTGGCTGGTCAGGATGGCCCCTCCCTCCAGCTCAGGAATCCCTGGCTCTGCTCACACTGGCCACGCAAGCCCCGGCCTCAGTTGCCTTGACCGTGCAATGGACAAGATGAGCGCCCACCAGCCCCCAGCCCCCACCAGGCGCCTCCCAGGCGACGGCAGAGGGTGGAAACTGCCGGTGAAGGCCCAGAGCTGGCCCTGGCCCCAGCCCTCCCCTGGCCCGCCCCCTCCCCCAGCCCCCTCCCCTGCTCTCCTTTCTTTCTCTGCTAGGGAAAGCACTGCCAGCTGCTGCTCGGCCTGTGACAGTGCTGGTGAGGCGTGTCTGGAGAGGGGTTTCCGCAGGGGAAGGGGCGGAACCTGCCGGGGGCACCGTGGGGGTGGCAGACACGTGCTCGAGGACCTGCAGGCGTTGGTGTGGAGGGGGCATCTGGGGGTGGGGGCCTTTCCTGGAAGAAGGGTCAGGGCCCACGAGCCTCCTGCTGGGCTGTGTCCAGCTGTGACCGGGTCCCCCTTTGTTGTCCGGCGTCTAGCGTCTCCACACCCGCAGGCGGCCGGGTGAGCGTAGCGAAGGGGAGGGGGGCCAAGGTGGCAAGTCAGGGAGGGCAGGCCCCGGGGCTCACGGGATCTGCCTGGTAGAGTGGGGTCACACTGGGTAGCACGTGGCTGGCTGGGGTGGGAGGCCTGTAGGGGTGGGAGATAGGGCGGCTGCGGGTGCAGATTGAGTCAACCACCTTGCCTGTCCCTGGTCACGTGACCGAGCAGCCAGAGGCCTTGGAAGAGGGGCCTGGGACCAGGCGGGGCCGTTTCCCTCAGCACCCCCACCCCACAGGCCCTGCTCCGTGAGCCCGTGCCAGGCCCTGCCTTGGGGGCAGGTGGGGAGTGAGGAAAAGGGGCCCGGAGTCACCCTCGGGGAGGAGGGGGTGGGCCCACAGGAAGCCGTGCTGGCGCTAGGACCCTGGGCTGGAGGGGTGGGTGCCTCGGGGTGAAAGGGGAGCTGCCTTGTGGGGCCATGCTGGCGCAGGAAGGGGTGCGTGTGGGGACAGAGCAGGGGGCTCTGGGGAAGGCCTGGGCCTGACGAGCACACAGTTGCCCTAGGGTGCTCCTAGCGAGGCTCCGTTCATCCGTCCCTCTGTCCCTCCATGCGTGCCCTGCCGAGACTCTCCATTCACAGTGAGGCTCACCACACTAGCCCTGTGGCCCCACATCATCCTCCCCGGAGGTGGGGTCAGGGTTGGGGGCTGCCCGCTGCCCAGACCCCATCCTGCCACCTCCCGCTGGACCCCAGTCTCCTTCCTCCTCCTGGGAGCCCCGCTCTCCATGGCCTCCCAGGCCCACCCACACCACCGGCTGCGCTGCGTGGGCATCTGTCCCTGTCCACGCCCACGCCCACGTGTCTGGGGTGCCCACCAGGGTCCTACCACGACACAGCAGCTAACGGGGGGCAGGGGGCAGGCATCTGATCTGCCGCAGCCTGGACTCAGATCTCGGCCCCATTTCTTACTAATGGGGTTGCCGTGGACGAGCCTTTCGTCTCCTTGAGCCTCAGTTTCCACATCTGTAAACGGGTTGCTACAGTTCTGAAGCGAGGTGATGTGTGTCGAGCACAGATTGTGGGGCCGGGAAATAACCGGTGAGTAGGTGCCATCCTTACCCTACTCCAGGGGGCTTGTGTCACTAGCTGGCACGGTGCCCTGTGGGGACAGCACGTGCCCTCAGCGGGGGGGCCGGGGCAAGGGGCCAAACCGCTGGGGGACAGGCTTTCCGGTAGGGGGCTCCTGGGCTGGGCGCAAAACCCGGAGGCGGGTGGCAGAGGCTCTCTGGGCCCCGGTGCAGCACGTGCAAAGGAACTGAGGCAGGCGTCCATGCCATGGGGTGGACTTGGGAGGTGACCTTCCTCCCGTGAGACACTTGCTTCCCTCTGCCGGGGCGCAACTGTTCGTTTTCTGTGGCAGAAAGGTCTTAGTCCCACTTCCCGGTGGCCCCGGCCTCATGCCCCTGCTGGGGGCCCTGGGGGGCGGTGACTGCCTGCTCGCCTGCCCGTGGGCCGGCCACATGCAGGGCAGGCCCGGGAAGGACGCCCAGGTGGTCGGCCAGGGGCCGTGGCTGTCCGCCTTCCTTTCTACGCCTTGCCGCAGAGGCCCTTAGAAGTGGGGGTGGTGGGATGGCCGTGAGGTGGCCTGAATCACGGGCCTTTGGGAGTCAGGTGATTCCCTGGAAGGTGGGGTCAGGGGCAGGCCGCGGCGACGGCATGGGGTCCGGGGTTGGCTACGGCCATGGTGCGGCCGCCTGCGCGCGCTCTGTCCTGGCTGGCGGGACGTGAGGGTCCCGCCTCCGCAGCGCCCAGATGTGGCGGGTGCCGAGGAGACGCCGTTGCGTGTCGGTGATGGGGGTTGCGAGCCAGCGTCCGTCTTGGTCGTGCGGCTGGTTCTGAGGCGGTGATGGCGGGCGTGATGGTGATGCTAACGGTGGAGGTGACACCGGGGACCGTGCGGCCACAGCCGCGGCGGTGACCGTGGTGGTGACGAGTGCGCTCTTGGTGGCAGCGGGTGGTGACAGTGGCCACGAGGGCTGGACGGCCAGCAGTCACGGGTGTGGCGGGACTGACGCTATCACGGAGGGGACAGATACGGTGGCATCCATGGCTTCGATGCTGCTGCTGGCGGTGGCGATGGCCCCGGTGGCCGTGTGATGACATCATTCTTGTGCCCCACGGCAGTGGCGGCCCCATGCACGCAGACAGCGTGGCTGGAAATAGTGTGGCGGCGACGTGGCGATGTTGCTGGTACCGTAGGGTGGGGGCAGCGGTGAGGGCATCTTGGAGGTGACCGGGCCTGGCTGTGGCGGGTGGCCGGGTTTGGGATCTGTCGCAGTCAGGGGACATTCAGCTCAGGGCCCGCACACACAGGCCGGGGAGACGCTTCCCGAGTGACCAGCGAAGGAGCCCGTGGTTGGAGCATGAGCGGGGCTGGGTGTCAGGGCAGTGGCCCCTCGGTTGGCAGGGGTAGGTGACACGATGGACGGCTTGGCTGGATGAGCACCAGGGAAAGTTCTGAGGGAAGCGACAGGCTCAGGTAGGACCTCTAGGGTGGCAGCCTCCGACCTGGGAGGGGCCAAAGAGGGGAATGGGGTGGGCGGGAGCCTGGCCTCTGAGGCCCGATCACTTTCTTGCAGGGCTGGGGAGCCCAGGGTCCCAGCCTCTCCGGGGACCCTGGTCGCCTGGGTGGGTGGAGGGGGTGAGGACGAGAGTCCAGACCGTGGGGAGAGCCGCGTTTCCGGGGCAGGCGGGCCCGCTGCGCCAGGAGGGAGAGGGGAGGCTGGCACCAGGTGTCATGAGGAACGAGAGCGGCCACGGGTGCTGTGGCCACGAGGCCCAGACGCTGTCAGCACCAGGAGAGGCGGCCCCACAGGCAGGAGCTCGGGCCTCACCTGGCGGCTCACTTAGCAAGACCCAGGTCAGGCGGGTGTCCATCCCCCTGGGTCTACGGGTCACAGACACCAGGGTCCCCTCAGGACCACGGGTGTTGTTCCCAGGCCCTGAACCAAGACAGGATGGGGCTGATGTGGGCCAAGCCCTGGGGCAGCAGATTCAGCCAGCCCTGCTGGTTCCCACAAGCTGGCAGCAGACGGGTTGGGCACGGAAGGCGGGGGGGGGGGCGCTCACGGAGACCTCCCAGAGGCAGCAGGGGCTCTGGGGACCCCTGGAGGACCAAGTGAGTCAGCCAGGGGACGGGAGGACATGTGGTCAGAGGCACCGGCCACAACCAAGGCCTGGAAGCAGGAGAGGGCAGTTGTGTTCTGGGTCATCAGCGGTTCCCGCCGGGCCCAGGGGGCTTGGGAGTCATGATGAGCTCTGGTTGCTGGGTGAGGTAGGACCCAGGAGAAGAGTCTCAGCACAGAAGCAGGGCAGGACCCGAAGGAGGGGTCAGGCACAATGCTCAGGAATTCATAGGCTATCCCGGCAGGCTCCCTGAAGGAGGAGACTCAGCACGAGCCTTGATCTATGGCTCAAAAGTCAATAGGCGGAGGTGGGCCTCCTGATGGGTGAGGCATCCTTTAGCAGGGCCTGTGCCTGGCATAGTTGGTTTGGGGAGCACAAGTTGAGGCCTGGCTGTTGAGGACCTCCAAGGCCAGGCTGAGAAGCCTTGAGGAGCCCCTAGAAGCCCCCACCTGCAGAGACACTTTGCCTGCTCCCTGTTGCCCCATCCGGCTGTGCTGTGCCACTCTGGCTTCTTCCCTTCTTCCTGTTGTGTGGGAGGACACCCGTGAGTCATTTACACTCTGGTGCGAATTAGCCCATCAAACCCCAGGGGACCCTGCTGGGCACAGTCCTGTAACAGAGCTGCTTCGTGGGCTGGCAGGAGGCATCGTGAACCAGCAGCAAATGCCCTGGTTGGAGCAGTGAACGGGGGTGGGGGTGGGGGCTCTCGGCACACCCTCCCCATCACCGTCCCTTGATATACCATGAGAGCGCCAGGCCTGTGGGCCGTGTGTCCCTGTGTCTCCCCGAACAGGGTGCTGGGTGAGGATCTGTGCCCACTTCACAGGAGGGGCACCTCAGCTCCGAGTGGCCAGGATGGGATCTGCCCAAGGGGGGACCGGCCTTGGCTGCCCCATTCCCCCCTCGTGGGCTGAGCCTCCTCCCAGGGTCTCTGACACCCCTTGGCTCCCACCCACCCTGGGGCCCCGGGGAGGTGCCTTGGGGGTGCTGCCTGAGCCAGGCTGGGGACCAGGCCCGTGGCGGATGGGAGACAGCCTATCTTCTCTGAGGCGCTCTGGCGTGGGACGCAGGGATGAGGTGGTGGCCCCCCACTGAACTAAGCATGAAACAAGGTGGGGGTTTGCACTGAGAGCTGGGGTCCAGTGCCCAGAAGTGGCCAGAGGGGAGCCCTGGAGGGTCAGAGTGCTGGGTCAGCTCAGGGAGGGTGGGGGTCCTTGAGGGAGGAGGGGGTTGGGGGAGCTTGAGCAGAGGACGACGTGGCGCTGGCACCGTGGGGGGCAGCGGCCACAGTGGCCGGGAGATTCGGTGGGGGTCCCACCAGGGTGGTGCCTCGAGGGGTGACGAGCGGCGGTCAGACTTTGGTGCCTTTTACACGGAGGCCAGTGGGGTCTGCTGAGTGGCCGGCTGCAGGTGTGGGAGGGAGGCGGCGGGGCCTGGAGGCTGACCTCGGGCAGCGGGAGCTTTGAGGGGCAGAGGGCTGTCCCACCCCCACTGTGTGCCGACGCCGAGCGGCTGGCCCGGGCCTGCCCTCCCAGAGGAGGCCGAACAGGACCCCGAAGCTGTGAGCAGTGTGGAGTGTGTGATGGGAGAAGGTCCCCGAAGACGGAAGCTGTGGGTCAGGGACGGCCTGGCTGCGGGGGCTGGGAGCTGGCCGTGGCCATGATGGCCATGGTGGCCGTGGTGGCCATGGGGGCCATAGAGGCAGAACCAGCCTGGCCTCGCAGCACGTCGGTGGTGCGACCCGGGAGGCGTGGCTCTGCCCTGGGAGCCCTGATCTGATGGGGGAGACATAGCTGTTTTAGGGGAGCCCCGATCTGAGGGGCCCAGCGACCCCCTCAAGCCAGGCAGGGAGGGGCTCCTGCTCTAACTCCTGGACCCCCCTGCCCTCCTGGTCCTGGGAGGTGCCACTGCCCCAGCTCCTTCTGTCACCCTGGGCCTGGTGAGGGGAGGGGCAGGTGTCAGTGACCCAGATTCCTCAGGCCTGGGCTCAGGGAGGTGGGGGGTTGGCTCCATGACCCAGTATTCCGAGTTTCTGAAGCTCAGACAAGAGGCAGCAAACGGTCTCCCAGTGCGGTCGCTGTGTGCAGGAGGAGGCAATGACCTGCCCATGTTGCAGAGATGAGAACAGGTGTCCCCGAGGCAGGAAGGATTCCGGTCACATGTGGCAAGAGCTCCCAGATGTTGAGGTATAAGAAGATGCCTCCTAGAGGTTTTGCCGCCAGAAGGGCCGAGAACTCCCTGGCCTTTCCCAGGTCGGGGGGTGCCTAAGATGCCGACGGGGTGCTCGGGTCAGGGACCAGCCAGCCACCTGTCTTGCTCGATGTCAGTCCTTGGCTGGTGTGAAGGGCGGCACGGCAGGCTTGGCTGACCATCGGAGCAACCTCTTTCCCTGGCCTGGGCTGAGGCCTTGGGCGGGCCGCCTCTCTCTCTACTCTGGGCTTCAGCTTCTTTATCTACACGGTGGAGCTGAGGGTTACTGCAAAGCTTAAAATAAAACGCACAGGGCGCGGTTATTATCCACGTGTGAGAGGGAGCCGGAAGACGGTCCCTGTCCCTGTGCTGCATGTCAGGAGCCCAAGCCTGATACAGGCCACGGGGGCCTGCCGGAGCCGGGGAGAGGCGCAGCCGAGGGAGCGTGCACCCTGGCCCTGCGGGGTCTGGATGAGCCCCAGCCCCCTGGTTCCAGGTCCGGTGCCTTCCAGATCTGCCACTAGCTGCCGGCCTCCTGGACTGCCAGCCCGAAGGGAGGTTCTCTGAAGCGGGCGTGGGTGTTTTCTTGTGCCCTCCGTGGCCTGAGGCTGCCGGGCAGGCAAAGTGGGCAGCGGCCCCTCACCCCCTCCTCTGAGAGGCTGATAAGCTAATTAGCGTCCTCATCAGGAGCCCTTCGAGGCCATTCTCCCAGGAGGTGGCCTGCGGCTATCAGCCTGGCGCCCTGCAGACTCTCCAGCACCGGCTGGGAACCTGCCAGGCTGCCGGCCCCAGCCAGCCCGACTCCTCTCACCCCAGGCCTCAGGGAGCTGTCCCCGCCTGGTCCTCCCAGGCAGAGAGCCGGGTTCCAGGTCTCTCCCCCACCCCCACCCCCCTGCCCGACTCTGCTCAGTGCACGAGAGCAGAGGCAGTGTCCGGGCCTGAATCGTGAGAAGCACAGCCGTGACCCGAACCCGGGAGGCCGGCCACAGATGCCTGCCCTTCCGAGCAGCTGCCGGGCTAATGTCACGGACAAGCAGTCGGGCTCTGTCTCCGGACGGGAACGGCCTGCAGGACTCTCTCTCTGAGCGCGTTGCCTGTGCCGTCGGCCGTCTCGGGGTCTGGTCAGTGGCTTGCGCTTGGAAGGCTGTAGCTACGCACGCAGCCCCGGGCGTGAGAACAGGCCGCTCCTACTAGGAGCGGGGACAGACGGCAGGAGCAGAGGCTGGGGTCAGCCAGGGCCTCGCGCCCCGCAGCCCTGTCCTGCGCGGTGCTGGGGGACGCAGGGGGAGCGTGGGGTGCACCAGGGCACCCCAGCGAGGCCCTGACAAACCTCTGGCCAATGGTGTGGGGAGGACCAGGCTGGACCTGGGGTGTCACTGGGAGCTCCGGGACTCCCTTGGCATTCCTGCCATCGTGCGTCGTCAGTTCTAGTTTGCGGTGAGGGGTCTTTCCCTCTCGGGTGGAAGGAAGAGGAGAGGTGTCTGCCGTAGCCTCAGTAGGCTTTGATTTTTGCCCCCCCCCCACGCTCCCCGGGGCTAATGGCTACTCCTGCGTTTATTTTATGGAGGGCCCCAACCCTTGGGGGCGTCCTCTTTTCTCACTGAACTCAGAGACTGAGCAGCCTGGCTGGAGCACAGGGTTGGGGGTGGGGGGCACTCCCGGGGCAATGCAGCCCGCAGAGCCTAGGGCTGGCTCCTGGGCCTAGCCCCCTCCGGCCTCAGTTTTCCTCCAAGGTACCGAGGGGGCGTGTCCTTCCCCGAGGGAGGAGAAGGGACAAAGGCCCAAGCCCTGGCTTCCGGCCCAGCTCCGAGTATATCCCTTCTCCCCTGGGCCTGAAGCTCTGGAAGGGGGTTGTGTAACATCTCCAATTCCACAGACTCTGGACTCTCTGGTACCTGCAGCTCCGGAGCCTGAGCACTCCTGCAGACGCCAGCCCTGTGCCGGGCGCCTCAAGAGTGTTCACCCTCTGGGCTGTCCTGCCCCCCGGTTTTAGAGCTGAGGGAGCGAGCTAGGGGTGAGGACGGGAACCTTCCCGAGGTGACACAGCTAGGACACAGCTAGCAGAGTGGCACTCGGGGTGTGTGTGTGAGTGTCTGTGCGTGCACGCGCGCGTGGTCAGGGTTCCTGTGGGGAGCACCGGGCAGGGAGCGGCTCGGCCCCCAGCCTGCCCCGCACACAGAAGGGCTGGCTGGTGGGGGGGAAGCAGGCGCGGAAGGTTCTGGAGGCATTCGGTGGCTCCCTCAGGCTCGGAGGAAGTGGAGCTGAAGCGGGACTCCGGGGCAGGCCTTGGGGAGACCCTCGCTGCCGAGACCTAGAATGTTCCCCGAAAGTCCTGGGGGCAGGCACGGGCCCGAGTTACTTGGGGAGAGGGCAGGCCTTTTGCGGCTCCGGCTTCAGAGGCAGGGCACGCGCAGCTTTGTGGGGCCTCAAGTGCCGAGTTGCAGTCTGGCCCCTTCAGACCTCCCGGAGCCCCCTTCCCCAACCCGGGGCCCGCGCCCCATGGGCGCCTTCTGCCGCGCGGCCGGCAGGCAGAGGAAAGGCAGGCCCAGCCCAGGACCAGGTGTGCCGGCCGGAGGCTCCTAAGTTCCCGGACCCGCGGGCCGGCCTTGAAGGGTGGGGGACTCGCATCCACAGCGACCGGTGCGCAGAGCGCCGGAGTCCTTCGGTCCCCGTGTTTAAATGGCAAGGCGCAACGAGGGGCCTCTAGACAGCGGGGAAGGCCGTTCTGTCCCAGGCCTCTGGCGGCGCACACCGGGGGGCGACCAGCCCGGCGGAGGTGGATGCGGGGGCGGGGGCGGTCCCAAGGTCACCAGCGCCGCGCCGGGCTCCGGGGGCGGAGTAGCGGGGGCGGCCCCGGCACCCCTCCCGGCGCGCCCCCGCCCCGCCCGCCGCCCCCGGCTCGGCTCGGGCTCGGCTCGGGCTCGGCTCCGGCTCCGGCTCCGGCTCCGGCTCCGGCTCGGGCTCCGGTTCCGGCTCGGGCTCCGGGTCCGGCTCGGGCTCGGCTCCGGCTCCGGCTCCGGCTCGGCTCCGGCGCTGGGGGCGCGGCGGGCGGGGCGCTCTCCGGGCGCGGGGCCAGGGCCCGGCGCCCCGCGCTCCCGCGACTCGCTCTCCCGTGGCTCGGCGGCGGCCATGGGGCGCGGGGCTCCGGGGGCCGGCGGCGGGGCGGGCGCGCGGCTGCGGGCGCAGGTGCGGGCGCGGGCCGGCGGGGACAGGGGGCCGGGCCGCCGGCCGCCCGCCGCTCACGCCGCCCCTGTCCCCCCCTCCCCGTGTGTCCCGCCCCCCCCCAGGCCCTCCTCCCCCGCCCCCCCGCAGCTCGGGCCCTGGTCGTGGCGCGGCTGCCGCACGGTGCCCCTCGACGCCCTCCGGACGCGCTGCCTCTGTGACCGGCTCTCCACCTTCGCCATCTTAGCCCAGCTCAGCGCCGACGCGGTGAGACCCCGGCCGGGCCGCGCGGGGGCGACGGGCGCGGGGGGCGCGGGGGGCGCGGGGCGGGCGCTTCCGGCGCAGGACTGGCGCGGGAGGGGCCGGACTCATCCCTGCCCGGGGCCGTGCGCCCGGCCGCCCCCCGCGGCCTGGCCGGGCCGGCCTCTGGAGACGGCGGGTGGGAGCCGGGTGGGTGGCGGTGTGGAGTTGGGGACTGGCCGGGGAGGGGCTGGGCACCCCTCCCCTCTCCCCCCCCCCCCCCAGTGACTGATGGGTGAGTCTCCCCCACTCTCCTTGGGGGCTTGGGGCCTTGGAGGGAACCGACCCTTCGGGGAGCCCGGCAGGCTGGGCCCAGGCTTTTGGGGGCCCCGGGGGGGAAGGCTTGGCCTGGCGGAGCTGGCGTCCCCCTTCACCTGGTCGGCGTCCCCCTCAGCTGGGGGGCAGGGTCCTGGCCCGCCTGGGAGAGGGAGGAGCTGCCACCTAAATGGGAGACCTTCCCCAACCTCCCCAAGTAGACCCTGGCCTCTGGAGGCAGCCGTGTCCCCAGGTAGGAGTCCTGGAGTGCCTGAGGGTGCTGGGTCTGGCCCCAGTCCCCAGCCCTCCTGGGGAAGGCCCCATCATCTCAGGGGCCTCCCTTTTGTTCCCGTGATTCTTGTGGGGGCTGCCGGTTTCTATGGCGACGGCATCTGGGGCCAGCTCCCAGGCTGGAGCCCTGGGTGCTGGGCTTGGCCCACTGGAGCTGATGGGCCGTCTTGCCCAGTGCCGGGCTCCATTCACGGGGTCCCAGGAAGCCCCCCCATCCACTGGGCCCCCCGAGGAGGGAAGGGGCTGGGGTCTTTGCCCACAGAGACCCGGGGTCCAGGCCCGGTGGGGGAAGGATCACTGAGCAGCAGATGTGGAGGACGGACCGTGGGGAGGGGGGACCCGGCTTTCCTGGGTGTTTGGGATAGCAGGCCCTCGTCGGATGGGGGTATCACAGATCTGCCCTCAGGAACCCCTGGGTTCCGTGTGGAAAATAGCTCCAGGCCTTTCTGGGAATGTTCTGCCCACCACCCCCTTTGTCCAGTGGGACGTGGGTACGGAGAGTGACGTTGTCAGCCAGGGTCCCTGATGGGGATGCAGCTGGACAGGACCTCAGAGGTCATTGCTGTAAACCTTCCATTAACAGGCAGGGAAACTGAGGCCTGGGAAGCGTGCCCTCAGGGTCTACAGCCTTCCTGGGGAAGGCCCTAGGTCCTGGGGCAAGTCTGGCTGGACGGGGGTCTCTGCTTTTGGGCCTGACCTCGGTGTACCCTCCCCCATCCGGCTGTCCCTGTGACAGGGCTGTTGGTGTTGCTGGTTCTGGGCCAGGGTCCTGCAGGCAGGAGCCAGGGCCATCCTGGGGGCTCCCTGGAAGAGGTGACTGTCTGCATAGGTAGTCATCAGCGCTAAAGCAGCAGGCCTCTTCTGTCACCAGTGGGGCTGGGGGCTTTCTGAGTCCCCTGCGAGGCCAGAGCAAACAGGACCCCCAGGTGGCTGCTCATTCTCCGGAGCGTGAGGGGGAAGGCACGGGGCAGGGGAGGGTTCCGGAGTGGGATGCGTGCCTGGAGTTAGTGTTGAAACCCTGGCTTGGCCCTGACACACAGTGACTCTGGCCTGGCCTTCCACCCCTCGGAGCCTCTGTTTCCCCTCCTATAGAACGGAAGTGGCCGTGTGTTACTCAGGGTGACTGTGAGGGGGCGACCGGTTGATGGGGGTGGGGGGTCTCCTCCACCAGGGTCTGCAGCGTGGGAGGGCCCCCGTGTGCTGCGGACAGAGCCTCCCACAGAAAGGCGGTGTCCGGGCCGGGGGCCGAGCTCCAGTGAGGGGTGGGTGGTGGTGCTGTGAAACCAGGAGCGGAGGGCTTGGTGTCCCGGACTTCTCCCGGAACACCGACCTGCGCCGGGTGCCTCCAGGGGCAAGCATCTGGAGGCCTCTGTGCCGGGGCCGGCAGACGGGAGCACAGAGTCTCGGTCTGTGAACAGTTTGAGGTTTTGTTTGCTAGGGGGGTCGGCAGCTGCGGACCCAGCGTGTCTGTGTGCGTAAAGGTGGGACCCCGTCCCCGTCCCCCTGAAAGGAGTTGAGGCTGAAGGCATGGGAGTTCTCCCCCACTGGCCGCGGGACTGAGGGCAAGCTGCCTGGCCACGGCGAGCCTCGGTTTCCTCATCTGTAAGACGGTGCCAGAGTTGGCTCTGCCTGATCGCGTGACCCCCTCAAGGGCATGGGGTGAGCTCAGAGTCAGAGCGCCAGAAGAGCTGGGGTGGGCTCTACCCCCACCCCGTGCTCGCCTGCCAGCGTCTCCCTCTCCTTTCCCGGCCGGCTCTGGCCCCAGCGAGGGGTGACCCCAGAGATCCTGAGCGGGAGGGACTGAGCTGCCATGCACCCCATCAGCCCGCCCGAGCCCTGTAAGTGCCTGGGGTGCGGCCCGTGCCAGGTCTAGTCCCGTCCTGGAGGAGCACGGGGTCCAATGCGGGGGACGGATGTGTGTTCAGACAGGCGGGGGACACGGCAGCAGCCTCCTTCCCTCCTGGGGGGGGGTGGTTCGGGAGGCGCACATGAAGAGGAGGTTTGGAGTGGGGCCCTGAGGGGTGAGCAGGAGTTCAGCAGCTGAGCTTAGAGGAGAGGAGTGACAGTCGTCCCGGGCAAAGTGAGGACGGCAGAAAGCAAGCGGGAGACAAGGTGGTGCTCAGAGGGCAGGGGTGCGGACGCCGTGGCAAGGCCGGGGCTGGGGCGAGCTGGGGCTGCGTCCTGAGGGCAGTGGGGAGCCGGGGGGCTGTGGGGGGGCTGGAGAACGGTGTGGGATTGGTGTCTTGGAGGGATCCCAGCAGGAGTGGCGGCACAAGAGCCCAGCTGGCAGGTGGGGTGGTGGCAGAGGTGGGCTGGGCTGGGCTGGGGCGGGATGGGGTTGGGCAGGCGTGGGGATCCGGGTCTGAGCAGGTGGACGCGCTGGGAATCCTGCGGTATGGAGTGGCTACAAGGGACTGGAGTCCAGAGCCGGGGCCAAGAGATGATGGTATGGATGGGGTGCTGTGATCACACCCCAGGAGCCAGGGACAGATGAGATCCCAGGCCAGGGCAAGGAGGGAAGGGAGACAGGGCCCAGGTGTCCCCCACTCCCGCCCGAGCTCTGCGTGGAAGCAGAATATCAGATGCCAGCCGTGCCGCTGACCGCTGGAAGGTTGAGTAACTGCTCTGAGTCACATCTGTGAGGGGGCGATGCTGTCTGCCTCCGAGCTGCAGTGGGGACCGAGCTCCGTGAGATATTCACAGCACTCAACGTGGCCTGGCAAGTAAGGGCTTCTATAAAGCACGGTTGTTGCTGGTGGTGTTTCTGTGATGTGCCTGAAACCGTGTTCCTAGCCTCACCAGGGTCAGGGCTCAGCCTGTGACTGGGGTCAAGCCTCAGTGGGGCAGGAATTAGGCTGTGGTGGTGTGAGGACTTATTTACGTGGGAGCTGTGAGCCATGGGTGGTGTTGGAGCAGTAGCAGGACAACAGAGGTGGTGCCGGAAGGAGGAAATCTGTGTTTAGGATGCATCAGATGTGCACACGGTTGGGGAGAAGATTGAAAGAGGGAGCTGATGTGGTGGAAATCAACATAACCACATAGACGACAAAAGAGAGAGCCCCTGGGTAGGGGGAGGGCCGGGACCCTGGAAAATCTCAAAAGGAGATGAGGGGGCAGGGAGATAAGGGGCTGGCTCAGACTCAGTGTTCAGGGAGGGTCTCTGTGAGGTGGTGACATCTAAGCTGAGGGAAGAGCCAGCCCTGTGAAGGTCAGAGGAAGAGCACTGGGCAGTGAGAGGAGCATGTGCAAAGGCCCTGGGGTGGCACCGAACTTGGCTAGGGAGCCTGTCTCCAGCAGGAGGCCGGCTGGCTTCTACCTTTTCTCTCTCCGTGTGTGGGTTGGAGCCAATCTCTTGCCCTGGAGATTTCTAATCTGGCCCCCCGACCCCCCAACAAGAGCTAGAGTTCCCTGGGACCCCTGCCTACTCATCCTGTCCCCCTCTCTTCCCCACGTCGTCTAGAACCTGCGGGGCCGGGGCTGTCAGGAGTGACGGATGAGCCAGGTGGAGGGGGAGGGAGTGGGCAGGCACGTGGCTGCCAGGCCTAATGAGGGCAGATGGAGGCAGATGGCCACGGAGGTCGGGGCCGCAGCCGGCCACGGAGCGGGTGCGAGCCACGTGCTTGCCCACCCGTGACTTGCGTGGCCAGCCGTCCTTCGGGGTTACCTGGCAAGTTCAAGGGTGTGGGCCGTGGCCTCGAGCCCCCGCCTCCCTGGGGTCCTCCACCTCCCTGTGTGGACACACGAGTTTGTGTGGGAGCTGCACCCAGGGTCATGCCTCCAGGGACTGCTGGCCGCTTGGCTGACCTTGGACGACTTTCCTCATCTTCCTGGAGCCTGCCTTCCCGTGTCCGTTCACCCAGCCGGCCTCATCGACTGAGCGTCCGGGCCGGGCCTGGCCCAAGGGGGCTCAGGAACACGAGGACACCGGCTGCAGGGACAGCCAGCCTCCCCCAGCAGTGGGACCCAGGCCGGAACTGAAGGGCCTGGGGGGCGGGAAGTGGTGTTTCCAGTGTGGGGAAGGGCCGTCCAGGCCGCAGGAACAGCACGCACGTGGGTGGACCCCACGCTGTCGGGTGGGTGTGGGTGCCCTGTCCGGGGGCTCCGACTCTAGGTGCCTGAGGAAGGCGGGAGGCACCATCTGAGGGCAGAACTACCGGGCTGGGCCTTCAGGAGCCAGCGGAGTGGGAGAGGCCCGGTGCGGCGTGCCGGGCTCAGCCGGGCTCTCAGAGCTGCCCTGAACGGTGTCGGCCGAGTCAGACTGGAGCAGGGATAGGAGTGTCCCCCTTAGGGTGGGGGCCCCTAAGCAGCCCCTTGTCCCCCAGCCGTGCTTTCCTGATCATGTCCCCAGCACACCCGCTTCCCCTCAAGCCCAGAGGCAGCGGGCCGGGGAGGGCCCGCAGAGACCATCCTCTTGGGTCCCTCCCGCCGAGGAGCCATGGTCAGTGTTCAACAAGCGTGCCGTCCCCCTGCCACGTGCCAGCATGCCGCTTACCAGGGTGCCCTGCCCGCTGGGGCTCGGCGTGGCCCTTGACGTGGACGTGTGGGCCGGCAGTCACGCGGGGGGCGGGGCAAACACGTGGTGCGTGCGTAAGCACAGACCAGCTAGGCGCTCAGGGCTGCGCTGAGCCACGTGGGGAGGAGAAACTGGTCTGTTTTCCAGCCTGAGGCCCCTCTGAGAGGCACCAGAGGCACCACCACCGACATACTGGCAAGGGTGTTCTGGGCAGAGGGACCGTCTGGTGCAAAAGCTCTGAGGTGGGAACAAGGAGGCAGCCAGGTGACGGGGCAGTCTCATGAGGCGGAGGCAGAAGGTGGGCAGGGCTAGGCCCAGTGGCCTCAGGAGCATTCACAGTTTGGGGGTGGGGCGTGGGTAGGGAGCACTCTGAGCGGGGCCGGGGAGCACTCTCAGCGGGGCAGGGGAGCACTCTCAGCGGGGCAGGGGAGCATTCTGAGCAAGGCAGGAGAGCACTCTGAGCGGAGCAGAGGAGCACTCTGAGCGGGGCAGGGGAGCACTCTGAGCAAGGCAGGAGAGCACTCTGAGCAGAGCAGAGGAGCACTCTGAGCGGGGCAGGGGAGCATTCTGAGCAAGGCAGGGGAGCACTCTGAGCGGAGCAGAGGAGCACTCTGAGCGGGGCAGGGGAGCATTCTGAGCGGGGGGCAAGGGAGCATTCTGAGTGGGGCAGGGAGCACTCTGAGCGGGGCAGGGGAGCATTCTGAGCGGGGCAGGGGAGCACTCTGAGCAGAGCAGGGAGAGCTGTGATCAGGGCAGGGAGCACTCTGAGTGGGGCAGGGGAGCATTCTGAGCGGGGCAGGGAGCACTGTGAGCAGGGCACTGGAGCACTCAGTGGGGGCAGGGGAGCACTGTAACAGGGCAGGGAACGCTGTGATCAGGGCAGGAGAGCACTCTAAGTGGGGCAGGGAGCACTTCAGCAGGGCAGGGGGCATTCTGAACGGGGCAGGGGAGCACTCTGGGGCAGGGAGCACTCTGAGTAGGGCAGGGGGCACTCCAAGTGGGGCACAGAGCACTGTAAGCAGGGCAGGGGAGCACTCTGAGCGGGACAGGGGAGCATACTGAATGGGGCAGGGAGCACTCTGAGTAGGGCAGGGGGCACTCCAAGTGGGGCACAGAGTGCTGTAAGCAGTGCAGGGGATCACTCTGAGTGGGGCAGGGGAGCAGTCTGAGCGGGGCACGGAGCGCTGTGAGCTGGGCAGGGGAGCACTCTGAGCGGGGCAGGGGAGCATTCTGAGCGGGGCAGGGCGCACTCCAAGTGGGGCACGGAGCACTGTGAGCTGGGCAGGGGAGCACTCTGAGCGGGGCAGGGAGAAGTCAGTGGGGGCAGGGGAGCACTTTGAGCAGGGCAGGGAGAGCTGTGATCAGGGCAGGGGAGCACTCTGAGTGGGGCAGGGGGCATTCCAAGGGGATAGGGAGCCCTGTGAGCAGGGCAGGGGAGCACGATGAGCGGGGCAGGGAGCACTGTGAGCAGGACAGGAGAGCACTCTGAGTGGGGCAGGGAGCACTTCCAGCGGGGCAGGGGGCATTCTGAGCGGGGCAGGGACGTGGCCTCTAATGGCATTTTACAAAATTCTCTGGCCACCACTTGGAGAAGGGCTGTGGGGGCCAGGCCAGGGCAGGGGTGGGGGTGCAGATCAGCGGGCCAAGCACGGTAGGTGAAACACAGGGACCTGGCACAGCAGAAGGGACGTCGAGGAAAGAGCGTAAAGCTGGGGCGCCTGGAGGGGCTGCGGGGCAGCGGTGTCGGCGGAGGGAACGGGGTTCGAGGCAGTGGAGGCTGGAGGTGCCGGTTGGATGCCGGTCGGATGCAGCGGGAGCCAAGGGGCCGGTGCAGGGAGCCCCGCGTTCTGCTGTCGGCTGGCCTTCCAGAGGCGTGCGGGCTGGGAGAGCTGTCTGGGGTGGGGCGGGGGGGGGGGGTGCCCTGTGACCTGCCTGTGACACGGGGAGAGCCTCCTCTGGAATCGGGTGGGGGCGGGAGGTCTGTGAAATGTAGGCAAAGGCTTCATCAGCAGGTGACTGTACCTACGCCAGCGAAGGCCCCGCCTCCAGCAAGAGAGGAGAAGCCCCTCAGGGGACTGCCCAGGCCAGGGGTAGGGGCAGCACGGGGGTGGGGGGGTGGGGAGTGCTGGGGGTGCAGAGGGAAGGCTCCACCCTGGCACCCCCGCCCCCCAGCCTTCAGGGCCACAGAGCGCCCACGAGGCCGGGCCCTCACTCCGCTTTCTCCCGCCCTGGAACCCTCAGAACATGGACAAGGGGACCGTGCCATCGGTGACGCTCATCGTGGGCTGTGGCGTGTCGTCCCTCACCCTGCTCATGCTGATCATCATCTACGTCTCCGTGTGGAGGTGCTGCCTGAGCGCGGGCAGGGGCCGGGGTGGGGGGCCAGCCCCCGTGGGCCCCAGGAACCCCGCGGCTGGGGTCAAGTCTTGTCCCTTCTTCTTGGAGGGCGGCCACGGGGACAGGCTGGTCCAGAGCCCCCTTCCCAGTCGGTGGTACTGTCCCCTCTGTCGTCACCACCCCGCCCCTGTCTCCCCCTGCCCACCGCCATCACAGATGGACCGCACCCCCACCGCACCTCTGCCACCACCCTCCTCCCTCTGTCCCCCTCCCTCCCCGACAGTCCCCACGGGCTCCCTGAGGGCCGCTGCCTGGATGCCGGGTAGCACTGGAGAGGTGGGGCAGGTGTCAGTCGGGGATCGACCGGTCACCCTTTTCTCCTGCCCTCTGCTGTGCCCACGCTGATGCACACAGGTGGCCACGCGTCCTCCTGCCCTCGGAATGCCCCCCCCCCGGCAGATGCCAGCTAGCCTACTCCCCAGCCAAGCGCCCTGCCCTGGGACCCCGCAGCCCCCAAACTCTGTCCTGCCGCACAGGCGTGCGAGGTCTTCTCTGAGCCCGGGGTCAGGTCTCAGGGCAAGAGCCTCCACTGGCCTCCCTGCCCCTCACTCCCCTCGCCCGGGCCGTGGGGCCTCGTCACGGGACCCCTGGACTGCTCCCCCTGCCGGGCAGGGTGGGGGAAAGGCAGCAGTCCCCAGCCCTGGGGTAAGGGACATGTATGCGTAGGCGCGGGCCACAGACGAGCATGAGTGTGTGCGGGCACAGGGGCGCCTGCGGGCAGCTCTCACCTCCCTGCCCCCAGAGCCCTGCTGTGAGCCCCACTGAGGTTTCGGGCTGGGAGTATGAGTCAAGGTCACCCAGCCCATAGCCCTGCAGCTGCCTCTTGGTGTCTGGGCTCCATGGGCAGCAGAACTGATGTCGAACCCTGAGGCCAACAAGGAGAGATCGATGTGTAGGCGGGGGAGGGTGGGCCTGTTTCCCCGTACCCACCCCCCCATCCTCCCCTAGGGCAGGAGCACTGAACCACCAAACCCCCCGCATCTAACCAGCACCCAGTGCTCCTCCCACTCAGCCCCTCCTCAGACCATCTGTCCCAATCCCCGTGGGCGTGCTTGGCCCACTGGGCCAGCCCCTCCCCTGAGGCCTTGGTTTCCAGAGACTTCTGGGAAAGGAGGCTTGGGACAGCTCCCGCCCTCCAGCCCTGCCTGCTGCAGTTCTGAGGGTTTTGCTGAAGGTTTTCAAAGCGCCTCCTTTCTGAGCTCTGCTGGCTGAGTCACTGCCCCTGTGAGCCACAGTCAGGACCCCAACCCCTTGGAAAGTGACCCCCCCCCAAGGTCACACACCACATCAGACCGCATCATGGCCCCTGAGGGGCAGCCCTGTACCCTCTGCTCACCACCTGCCTGGATCTCAGCCCCCAAGGCCACTGGGAGGCTGGCTGCCCTGGAAAATGGGACAAAAAGTGATGGGGGCTAATGCTTTCTGTATCCTGCCCCTTGAATCTCAGTCACCGTCCTGAGCAGCAGATCCCGTTCCCTCCACCAGTCTCACAGATGGAAAGACGGAGGCACAGAGGGGTTGGGCCACTTGCCCAGTGTTGCACAGCTGGAGTATAGCTAAGCCACTGCAGCCCCCACTCGGAACCATTTTGTCTTCTGGCCTCAAAGTCAGGATCAAACGGGGTGGGAAGGGCTAGTGGGACAGGGGGAAAGCTAGGTTGAAAACCAGGAGCAGGCAGAGACCGAGACCCCAGAAATGATCTGTGTCCAAGGGATCCGGTGACAGGGAAAAGATCTTACGCGAAAAGGGGAAGCAACTCTAAGGATAAGCCATCCCCAGCGGGAACGGTCAACTGCGCTCAGTGTCTCCCCCCAACCTGGCACCTGACTACATGCTGGAATTTAGTATGCAGTAGGCAGGAAGTGTGGTAGGGGCGGTGGTGGTGACAGTGGCCACAGCAAGGTCTGCAGGGAGGAGGTGGTGCCCTAGTCTTGGTACATCCACAGGAGCCCAGTTCCCGTGAAGATGAGGCCCCGTGGGGCACTGACACACTGTCTCCTGTAGGTACATCCGCTCAGAGCGGTCTGTCATCCTCATCAACTTCTGCTTTTCCATCATCTCCTCCAACGCCCTCATCCTCATCGGGCAGACCCAGACCCGCAATAAGGTAGGTGACCTCTGCCCTACCGTGCACACCCCAGCGTGCCCAGATGGGACGGGGTGACGGTGATGCCCCCCAAAAGGATCCCAAGGAAGCTCGGGGAGGAGAGCGTAGGGCCACACACAGTCCCCCGTTCTCCTCCGACTGCAGCTGTCATCTGGCCGGGACCCGATGTCTGGAGTCTCCAGCTGGACTGGCGCTCTGAGATGAGCCGGTTCAAGGACCCTGGCCCTGGCCCACCACTGGGGCCCAGACCGTCTGATCTTGTCTGTGCCATGTGGGCTTGAGGGTGATTTGTCCTCCCTGGGTGTCAGGTTCACCACCTGCTGAACAGGCGGACTGAACCCAGAGCCCTTGAGCGGGTTCCCGCCGGCATTGGGTGTATCTCTGGGTAGTCGGGAAAGATGGAGGGAGAGGGGGCTCTGTCCCCGGCAGTTTGTGGCCCGGGTGACACAAGCACTCCTGGGAGGTGGGGAGGGGGCGGCTAGCCGATCAGCAGCCCTCCTACAGGCAGTGGACCGGGGGACCCCTCGGTGGCTTCGCACCTGGGGATTTGACCTCATTGCTGCTGCAGACGCTGAGCTTCTGTCAGCCTCACTCGGGGCGGGCAGGGAACAGGTGAGTGGGCACCTGCCCGGCCTAACCTGCCCGCCTGCCCCGCCCAGGTGGTGTGCACTCTGGTGGCTGCTTTCCTCCACTTCTTCTTCCTGTCCTCCTTCTGCTGGGTGCTCACCGAGGCCTGGCAGTCCTACATGGCCGTGACCGGCCGCCTCCGGAACCGCCTCATCCGCAAGCGTTTCCTCTGCCTGGGCTGGGGTGAGCGGTGCCGGGGCAGGTGGGCGGTGGGGCTGCCCCTCCCCGGGCCTGCCCTGCTGCAGCCCCTCCCCCTCCCCCCTTGCCCTGCCCTCGTCCTCCTGGGCCTCCACAGGGTTGCCAGATAAAACGTGACACCAAGTCCATTTGAATTTCAGGTAACGACTGATTTTTAAAGTACATCCCATTCAGTATTTGGGATGCGCTCGTACTAAACGTGTTTTCTTTTTGGAAATTTTTTTGACGCTGATTTATTTATTTTGAGAAAGAGAGTGCGCGTGCACATGACTGGGGCAGGGCAGAGAGAGGGGCGGGGGGGGGGGGGGGGGGGAGAGAATCCCAAGCAGGCTCCACGCTGTCGGCACAGAGCCTGACGCGGGGCTCGACCCCACGAACCGCGAGATCATGACCTGAGCTGAAATCAAGAATCAGGTGCTTAATCAACTGAGTCCCTTGGTGCCCCCAAAATGTTTCTTTTTTTATTTGAAATTCAAGTGTGATTCGGTGTCCTGTATGTCGTTTGCTGACCTGCCTGTCACGACCACGGTTCCATAGGCCCTCATCCCCGTCCACCTCCTGTCCCCTTCTCTTATGCTAGGTGTCACCCCCTGTTCAGGGGCTTCAGAGGCACATTGTGCCCCTGCCTCACCCCACCCGTGGGGCTGCAAGGAGGCAGAGGGTGGACGGGGCTCGGATGGTGGGGGGACCGACTCCCTTTCTTTCTGGTCCTTCCCCAGGGCTCCCTGCGCTGGTCGTGGCCATTTCTGTGGGATTCACCAAGGCCAAAGGGTACAGCACCATGAACTAGTGAGTCGGGGCAGGGTGGGGATGGGGTGGAGGCCGCTCGGCTCCCCCAGACCCTCCCACTGCCCTAGAAGGTGACAGCTGGCTGGGTGCCCGTCTCACAGAGGAGAGACCTAAGGCTGGGAGAGGGTGGGGGCCCCGGGGCTGAAGGCTGGGCTCTTCGAGGGGCTGCTTCCCCTAATCAGCCAGCTCCTCCCGGACTGGGCAGCAGGATGGAGAAAAATGAGGCTCAGGGCCACTGGAGCTTTGCACCTCCTCCTTAGGTACCTCGGACAGCTCCGGTGGCCTGTTTTCCCCTCTGTACCCACATATGCACCTCTGCATGACTGTGGTGACAGGGGTGGCGCATAGCTCCAGGGCAAGGCAGGTGGTAGGGGGCCTATTTTGCAGATGAAGTCAGGGAGGCCCTGAAGGGTCAGCTGGGCGAGGTCCGGGGGCCTTGAATGCCAAGCCAGGAAGCTTGGGGTTATCCTAAAAGCAGTGTGGTGATTCCCAGGGTTGGGGGAGAGGAACCAAGGCTGGGAGCTGTGGCTACAGGCCACAGGGGAGGAACAGGGGAGCCAGAGGCAAGGGGAGGGACTGATGCAGGCTGCATGGGCTTGGCTCTCTGTGGGGCCCCAGGGGAACAGGCCATGGCTGGGCCCTGAAGCAGTGACCCACGTGGGCAGCAGGGACAGTGGACATGAAAACCCGTTTACCGGAAACCCCAGTAGCGTGAGTGCCAGGAGGTAAATATGGACACTGTCCCCAGCGCTGAGAGGGTCAGGGGTGGATCAGGGGAGGGTGAGGCCATTAAAGTGGGGGTTCTGAAGGATGAAGAGGAGTTTGTCTGACAGCATGGGGTGGGATGCTCAGGGCAGAGGCCACGGCACAGAAGAATAGTGTCTTCGCTGGGCTCGGGGCTCCCGTGGGCCACCGTGGTGGGTGGCGGGGCTGGCGACCATGTGTGCGATGAGGCAGGACCAGGCCAGATGTGTGAGCAGAGCACCAGGTGCCCCCAGCCGTGGGGCCTGGGCTGAGTGGGCAGGTGGAGGGCCAGACCAAAGGCCCGACCCAGAATGTTGGAATTCTGTCGGGAAGAAGGGTCTGTGTGTGAGGCTGGCGTGGGGCGGGGCGGGGCTGGGGGGGGGGCGGGGGATCTAGGAGGAGAGTGGGGGGCAGCCTGGGGCGGTCAGGCACCCTTACCTGGCCAGCCCGGCTCTGTGCTGTGTGGGTCCGAGCAGCCGTGCCGCTGCCCTGCGCCCGCTTCTCCGTCTGTGAGCCGGGCCCGCCAGTGCCGCCCGGGGTCCCGAGGGCTGGGAAGCCAGCGTGAGTGCGCGGCATGCACACGGGAGGGCTTGCTAAGCGCCCGGCTCCTTCTGCCGCTCCCCTGCGTCTCACCTGCCTTCCCGGGGGGCGGGGGCTGGGCCCACGCCTGGCCACTGACCAGCCCGTCTCCCTCCCCAGCTGCTGGCTCTCCCTGGAGGGGGGACTGCTGTATGCCTTCGTGGGACCGGCCGCCGCTGTCGTGCTGGTACTGAACCCTCCCCGCCGTCCCAGGTGGCCGTGGGCTGTATGCGTTGCCCTTTCTGGGTCGCCTTGATCACCAAGGGGTGGATGGCGTTCACGGTCCCCCTGCCCTGCCCTCGGGGTGCAGGAGTACAGAGGCTGGGCTGCAGGAGTGGCCGTTTATTTCTGTGAGCACAGCATGTGTGATTATCGGGCACCGGCCGTGTACCTGCCAGGAGATCGGTGTGAGTTCACCGGGTAGGCGACTGGCCGAGTGGGGACAGTGGGCGGATGGCTGACGGGGTAGCAGGGAGGGCCAGCTAGGCCTGGGTGAGGAGCGGAGGAGCCGGCAGAGCCTGAGGCTGGGGGGCCAGGGGCCTGTCCCTTGCTGCCACCAGCTGTCACCCTCTCGAGAAGGAAGCACCTCCTTGTTTTCCCTCGCCCCTACTTCCCACACTCCTTTGGGGACGGATGTGAAACCGTGCCATGTGGCACACAGGGTTATTGTCCCCAAGTTAGGGCTGAGCAGGGGGAGCTGGGCACGGCTGGGGGCCTCCGCCCGCCCTGCCCGAGCCCAGCCCTCTCCATGCAGGGCCACACCGCCTTGGTGGGGGCACCTGGGCACAGGCCCGGGGGAGGCCCCGCGTGTGAGGGTGGAGGCGGTGGGCAGCGGGCCTAGCCTGAGGGTCCCGGCTCCTTTATTCCTTGAAGGGAGAGGCCTGCATGCTGTGCATGTCAATGCCGCTCTTCAGAGGCCAGGCCGGCTCGCCGTTTTACAAACAGGCGACCCAGGACGGATGGGAGGCTCAGCTGGTGGAGGCAGGAGCCCCCATCCCCCACACCCCCTCCCAGGGTGCGTCCGGAGGACACGGCTGGACCCCAGCCCAGGGCCCCTTCAGTGACACGGGGACACACAGGTAGAGACAGCACAGAGCCCGCTACAGGCAGGGTGGTGGCAGCGGCTGTCCTGCCCCTTCTGCCCCTGGCCTTGTCAGAAAATGAGGTCACCCAGGAAACATGCCTCCTGCCCCGGTGCCGGAGTCCGGGAACTTTCCGTTCAGACAGGGATGAAAGGCAGGGCCTGGCCGCTGCTGTGTGTGGAGTCATGAGCGCTCAGATCGAGGGGCTGCAGGGCGTCAGGGCGCCCCATATCCAGATCCGAGCAGTCTGGGGCCAGTCCTCACAGCTGTCAGGCAGCTGTGTGGGAGCCAAGGGGAGGGCCTTCAGGGGAGCACAGAAATGAGCTGGGAGCCTCCCCACCCAGGAGAAGGGACCCCCCAAGGTCTCCAGGGTCGTGGCTGGGCCGACGGGTGCACCCTGGGGACAGCTTCTCTTTCACGTAGGCGGTAGCTCACGCGACGATAACAGCAGGA
Source organism: Leopardus geoffroyi (assembly GCF_018350155.1). Classification (NCBI taxonomy): domain Eukaryota; kingdom Metazoa; phylum Chordata; class Mammalia; order Carnivora; family Felidae; genus Leopardus; species Leopardus geoffroyi. The sequence continues at coordinate 72,152,854 of NC_059338.1, read as the reverse complement.
AGCACTTTGTAGGGTGCGGGTGGCTGGCGGGAGGGGGTCAGGAAGGGCACCATGGCAGCACAGGAGCGGTGTGGCCCCAGCACGGGGAGGATGTCCCCGAGACGGCCCTCCGGTTGGGCCCTAGCAAGGGTTGAGCTCCCTGTTGTGGGAGGAATCCAAGGAGCGGGGGGTGAGCGGCTGCGGGGGCACAGGGCACGCCCAAGCATGATGGCGGTCCCTCCTGTGGTCTGAGCAGGGCAGGCACCCTGTGTGTAGAGCCAGCCTGATCCCTGACCTGCGACCTCTGGACAGATGGCATCCCAGCTCGGCAAACGCTGCCGACCACAGTGGGGACAGCAGATGGGCGTCCGGGCTGCCCAGTGCAGGCCAGCCCGGGGTCCAGCCTCTGGAGGGAGCCCCGCACGTCACCCTCTGAGCCCCAGCTGGGTCAGCCCGGCCCCTTCTCATGTCCACCCCTGCCGGCAGGGCTCCCAAATCCTTGGGGAGCAGGTCACGTGGGAGGGTCACGTGGGGGACTTGAGCAGCAGCACCTCGCCCTGGGTGGAGCCCTGTGGCGGGAGAACCCCCACCTGACGGCTGCTCCCGGGGGAGGTGGCCAGGCCGGCGGGGCTGGCGAGCCTGGTGGGTGGTGCTGTCTCCCTGGAGCCCCGCCCCCACGCCCTGCTCCTCTCTGCAGGTGAACATGGTCATCGGGATCCTCGTGTTCAACAAGCTCGTCTCCAAAGACGGCATCACGGACAAGAAGCTGAAGGAGCGGGCAGGGTAGGGCCGGCCCCGGGCGCCTCACCCGCCTTGAGTCAAAGACCCAGAGCCCACCCGCTGCCCTCGGGCCCCAGAGCAGGTGGACAAAGGAGGCTCAGAGGCCTGTGCAAGGCTCACGGCCAGCCCCTGCCCTGCCCTGTGCCTCAGTTTCTCCGTCTAGTCCTCAGAAACAGTGAAGCCCCTTGTTTTTGGAGACCCTACCCCCGCGGGGACCACAGGGACGGTGGAAGGGTGCACCTGGCCCCCCGCTTCCCTACCCTGGGGTTGGGTGACCCCGAGCGAGGATACAACCTGCCCATCCTCATGGTGGCTTCAGCGACGGGTGGAGGGGACAGGGGACAGGTAGGATGCTCCTCCTACTTGGGGAGCCGGAGCCCAGAGGGCAGCGTCTGGCCACAGGGCACGTGGCTCTGCAGGAGGCTGGTCCTGAGTGTGCCCCGGCCGCCCCCAGGGGATGCGAGCCCTGAGGTCACGGACGGGGGCCAGCTACTGGCTGAGACTGACCCCCTCACTCCATCCTGCCCCAGCCCTCTGAGCCCTCCGCACCTCACCTCTGCCTGCCGCTCTGCGCATCCTTCTGCCCTCGCCGGTGCCTACTCCCCTCCCTCCGTGCCAGTCGTCCGTCTCTGTCTCTGTCTCTGTCTCTGTGTCTGTCTCTGTCTCTCTCCTCCTCTTCCTGCTCCTCCTGCTAACCCTAGTGAACAGAAGCTTCAGGAAACCATCCTCTCTGGTCCTGGTTAGAAAGCCGCTAACGCTGCTTTAGGGGAAGTGGACGACGACCCCGGAGTGCCCGCGGTGGCTGGGAGTCTGGGTCCCCCATTCCCTGGGCCTCATCCCCTGGAAGTGGGGATTGGCACGCCCCACCCCGCCCGCCCTCAGGACACACCGCCCCCCACGCACATCCCTGGCCGGCCGAGGGCTGCACACCCGTCGGAGCACTGCAGCAATGGGTACGCGGCGCTCACTCGGAGCTGGCTCGGCCCCCGGCTTCCGCAGTCGCCCCTGGGCGGGCTCCCTCGTTCCGCTCCGTCCCTGCAGCCGAGTGGGGCGAGTGGCGGGGAGAGCGGGTTTGAGCCGCCAGAGCCCAGGGCGTCCGTGGGGCTACCTGCCCCCTGGGGCCCCTTCCTGGGCGTGCAGCCGGTGCCCTGGCGCGGACGCACTCCCGGCTGTACCCGCACGGCTGCGCGGAGACCTCCCCCCGCAGGAGGAGTCCTCCCCACGCTCACACACTCGTGTGCACACGCACGCACACCTGCGCACACACAGGGCCTGTGGGAGGGTGCCGCCCAGGTAGCTGACTGGTGGTGGTCGGGTGCAGCACGTGCTCCCCGGCTGGGGCAGCCGCCTGGGGTAGTGCACGGTCGGAGCAGATACAGGGGACCGGAGGGAAGTGGCCATGGCCTCACTCCGGGAGTTCTTCGTGTGAACGTGGGCACATCGTTTCACCCTCTGCTTAACACGGACGTGTGGGAGGACCGGCCCTGCCGTCCCCCAGGACCCTGTTTTATCTCTCTATCTTGTGGACCCCAAACCCTCTGACCCCAGGACCCAGTCTGCACCCACTTCCTGTGGCAACCCTCCTTCCCCTAGGAGCCATCTGGGCCCATCCCACACCCGACTCAGACCCAGTCCCCCACCCCAGCCCCCACCCCCTACCCCGGTCCCCCCGCTCAGACCTGGTGCCCTCCCCCCACCCTTAACCACCTCCCAGACCTGGTCCCCCCCACAACGCTTCAGAACCGGTCCCCCCCAGCCTCCCAACCCCAACCCTGGACTCAGCCCACCCCACCACCCGCCAGACCCGGTCCCCCCACACCCCCAGCCCCTCCCGGACTGGGCCCCCCCCCACCATTCCCCTCCAGGACCCGGTCCCCCACCACTAGCCAGCCCACTCCTGGGACCGGGTCCCACCCCCCCCCCCCCCCAGCCAGCCCACTTCTGGGACCTGGTACCCACCCCAATCAGCCCATTTCTGGGACCTGGTGCCCCCTCCCCCCGACCAGCCAGTCCACTCCCAAGACCCGGTCCCCACACCCCCAGCCCCTCCTGGCACCGGGCCCCCCCCCAACCATTCCCCTCCAGGACCCGGTCCCCCACCACCAGCCAGCCCACTCCTGGGACCAGGTCCCCCCCCCTCCACTGCCAGCCCACTTCTGGGACCCGGTACCCACCCCAATCAGCCCATTTCTGGGACCCGGTACCCCCTCCCCCTGACAAGCCAGCCCACTCCCGGGACCCGGGACCCGGTCCCCCGACCCCCAGCCCACTCCCGGGACCCTGGCCGGCCTAGGAAGGCTCAGGCAGGACTGCTCTGGTCCGTGTGCCTGCTTTGCCCCGCCCCGGTTCCATGAGAACAGTGTCTGCTCTGGTCTCGGCCTTTGCATTTCACTTGCAGTCAGCCGCCCGGGGCCCCCCTTGGGCGCGCCCTCAAACGTGCCGAGTGGGGAGTCCTGTCTGCGGCCGCCACCGCCTCCGAAGCCGCCAGTAACGCCACGTTAGTGCCTCTCCTCACCAGTGCCCCCCGCCCCCGGCTCTGCTCTCTGAGTCACATTTTGTTTGTTTTAAGCTTTTTCTGTCACCTCTGCCATCCACTCTGGGGATCCTCCCCACCCGGCCCTTCGCCAGGCTCCCCTCCTCCGTGCGGCCAGGGACGGGATGGGGCCGGGTCAGCGTCGGAACACTGTGTACCGGCCTGCCATCGGCGTGTGGCTGTGCCGGGGTCTGGGTTGTGCGCTGAGTGTTGTAAGCGCATGTGTGCGTGAGTAGGTGGGTGCGGGGGGTGGGGGAATGTCCCGTGAGCGAGCACGGGGGAGTGTGCAGGGCACTCCTGGCCGTGGGGGGACCCGGGTTCAGGTCGGGACGGATCCGTTGAGGCAGAAACCAAGTTGGGAGGCCCAGGCAGGGACGAGGCTCCGGGAATACGCGCTGTTTGCTTCACACGCCAGTCTCTTCGGGGTAGAGGGTGCCATCCTGGGCCTGTCACAAGAGCCCTGGGGGACATTCCCTGCTAGGTCACGCAGCAGGTTCCGATCAGTGGCCCGGCCGACCCTGAGCCAGGCTCACGCCCCTCCTCCGCATCAGGGGCATCTGACCTTCCGAAGGGTCAGGCGGTACCACTGCCCGTGGGCCTCCCCGCCAGCCCCTCTCCTGCCCCGGCAGAACTCAGGGCTGCGGGGATGCCACTAAGGCAGGGTCCCCAAGCCCGGGCCATCTGCCAGCCACATCGGGCTGTAGATGTCAGGGCTCCGGCCCGAGGGAAGATGGCTCACAGCAGGGTGAGACTGCCCCTCTGCCCGCCCCAGGGGCTCTGCCCTGCCTTCCTGCTCCGAAGGTGGCCAGAGAGGGTCCGCTTTGGGAGGGAGGAGAGAGATGAGGGAGCCCTGCCGGCCACGGTGGAGACACAGAGGTTCAGAGCCGGGAAGGGAAAAGGACAGCCGGGCAGTGTGTGCACAGTCCTGCAGGGCCCACTTTTTCAGGTTGTGCCCCTCGTGCAGGCAGAGCACCCCTTGTGGGCACGGGCACCGCGGCTGGGGGCCTCAGCACCCGGGGATGGAGGGGGGCCGGGGATCGGTAGGTTCCCCACCCTGGGAGGGGAGGGGAGGCGGGTCTGTGAGGTCTAAGTCTGAAGCCCACGCAGTGGTCAGGAGAGAAGCGTGGGGGCTTCTGGGTGATTCCTGGCTCAGGCTCGAGTCACTGGGCAGCTGGCCGGGGGGGCTGTCCTGGAGAAGAAATGGGGCTGCGGCAGGGGCTGGCATGGGGACCTGGGTCCTGGAGGGGGAGGGGAAAGGAGGAGGAAGAAGACAGGGAGGAGACAGGCCTGTCCTCTGTGCAGGCCACTCAGACGGGTCTGGAGAGAGGAGGACGATGGCTCGGGCAGGGCCTGTGGCAGGCTCCCCACCGCAGGGCAGAGAGGGTGCACCTCTGGGGAGAGCTCCTGCCCCCGCCCAGTGAGCAAGGTCCAGCCCGGACCCCAGGTCCTCCCAGCCTCTCCCCCAACAGCCCCCGTGCCCCCAGCTGCTTCCTGGTGGCCCTGGCCCCTGCCTGATGTTCCTCGTGCCCCTCACCCCTGCGGCCTCTCCTCGTGCCCCTCACCCCTGCGGCCCCTCCTCGTGCCCCTCACCCCTGCCTCCCCTCCTCGTGCCCCTCACCCCTGCCTCCCCTCCTCGTGCCCCTCACCCCTGCGGCCCCTCCTCGTGCCCCTCACCCCTGCCTCCCCTCCTCGTGCCCCTCACCGCTGCGGCCCCTCCTCGTGCCCCTCACCCCTGCCTCCCCTCCTCGTGCCCCTCACCCCTGCCTCCCCTCCTCGTGCCCCTCACCCCTGCGGCCCCTCCTCGTGCCCCTCACCCCTGCCTCCCCTCCTCGTGCCCCTCACCGCTGCGGCCCCTCCTCGTGCCCCTCACCCCTGCCTCCCTTCCTCGTGCCCCTCACCCCTGCCTCCCCTCCTCGTGCCCCTCACCCCTGCCTCCCCTCCTCCCCTCCTCGTCCCCCTCACCCCTGCGGCCCCTCCTCGTGCCCCTCACCCCTGGCTCCCCTCCTCGTCCCCCTCACCCCTGCGGCCCCTCCTCGTGCCCCTCACCCCTGGCTCCCCTCCTCATGCCCCCTCACCCCTGCCTCCCCTCCTCGTGCCCCTCACCCTCGCCTCCCCTCCTCGTGCCCCTCACCCTCGCCTCCCCTCCTCGTGCCCCTCACCCCTGCAGCCCCTCCTCGTGCCCCTCACCCCTGCGGCCCCTCCTCGTGCCCCTCACCCCTGGCTCCCCTCCTCGTGCCCCCTCACCCCTGCCTCCCCTCCTCGTGCCCCTCACCCCTGCGGCCCCTCCTCGTGCCCCTCACCTCTGCCTCCCCTCCTCGTGCCCCTCACCCCTGCCTCCCCTCCTCGTGCCCCTCACCCCTGTGGTCCCTGCACCTCTCTTGCTCCACCTGCATCTGCCTCATCCTTTTGATGAAGGTGTCCTGTAAGGAGGGGAGCAGGTGGCCCGGACCCCAGCCCCCACTCCTGGTGGGAATGACCATGGCCCCAGAGGCTCCTTGGAGCTCCTGCAAGGCAGTCACCTGCCCATGGGGGCAGAGCCCCGGAAGTTGTAACAGTGGTGAGGGTGGGCTCAGGCACAATTCGCAGACACGGATGCAAGCCAGCCCCACTGCTGGTGCCCTCATGACAGGCCCCGAGGCTACGAAACAGTGACTGCGCCGTTCAGAAGACGCGACAGGCTCAGAGCGGCCACAGCATGGCCCGTAGTGGTACCAGGAGGTGCCAGGCTGCAGAGGGCAGTGCCGCCGTGGGGGGCTCCTGGGGGCACCAGCGGAGCGGGGCCTGCCGAGACGATGAGGTGCCTGTGGGTCTCTGTTCTCGTCTCTGTCCCCACCCCCACCCCTGTCTGGCCCTGTCTGTCTGTCATCTCCTGGAGTAGTTCTCTCGTTCTCTTTCTCTCTGTCCAGAGCTCAGAGGTCTGGCCAAACACCGCCCCCCAGTGGCCACCCTGTAGCCCCCCCAGCTCCTGCCTCCAGTGCACCTCCCCTCATGTGGCCTCCTGGCAGTTAGGAACCCGGGTCTTGCAGAGAGTTCCTCTCTCACCACTGCCCAGCCCCCCCCCTCCCCCGCAGACCACCCTCCCAAGTCTCTGGGAGCCCTTGGACTCCGGGCGGGTTGCCGGGCAGAACTCTGCTCCCCAGGAGGCCCCGGGCCTCCTCAAGGACCAGGACCGGAGCGGGTGGAGAGCCCCGGGAGAGGGGCGCCGAGCGGGCCCCCCAGGAACGCGCCCCCTGGCGGGAGGGCGGCCGGGGCAGCTCTGACGCAGCCCCCCGCTGCGCTGTCCGCAGGGCGTCGCTGTGGAGCTCCTGCGTGGTGCTGCCGCTGCTGGCGCTGACCTGGATGTCGGCTGTGCTCGCTGTCACCGACCGCCGCTCCGCCCTCTTCCAGATCCTGTTCGCCGTCTTCGACTCGCTGGAGGGCTTCGTCATAGTGATGGTGCACTGCATCCTGCGCCGAGAGGTGCGCGGCCTGCGGGAGTGGGGGGCGGGGTGCGGGGGCGCGGCTTCGGGACCCCCGCTCGCTCCATAAGGCGGGGATGCGCGGCACAGCTGGGGCGGCCAAGGGCCGTCGTCTGCGTAAGGCCCCCTCCTGGAAGCGCCCCTGCGCCCCTCGCCGGCTCAGACCGGAGGGGTCCTGTCCTCCTGGGCTCGGTGGGACCAAGAGCCACCGGAAATGTCAGCAGCTTTGACGACGGCAGAGACTCCTGGCCCGGTGTATCTGGGCCTCTCCAGAGGGAGCAGGAGGAGGCTTTCACCAAACTCTCCCGACGGCCACCTGCCCGGTGGCCACAGCTCCGGTGACGCGCTCTCGCGTCGGGAAGGCGGACACGCGGAGAACGTGCGTCCGGACGTGGGCAGAAGAGGTGCCCTCGTGAAGCCAGAGGAGGCCGGGATGTCCACAGAGGCTGAAGGGGCCGGAGCGGGTGGGCAGACACGCAGAATTACCTCCCCTTCCTAGAACCTCCTAGAAAGATGGCAAAGCGATTTTATTTTTTTTTTTAATTTTTTTTTTAACATTTATTTATTTTTGAGACAGAGAGCATGAATAGGGGAGGGTCAGAGAAAGAGGGAGACACAGAATCCGAAACAGGCTCCAGGTTCCGAGCCGTCAGCCCAGAGCCCGACACGGGGCTCGAACCCACAGACTGTGAGATCATGACCTGAGCGAAGTCGGACGCTTAACCGACTGAGCCACCCAGGCGCCCCAGCAAAGCGATTTTAAAGCACAGATTGCAAAGAAAGCGGGAGAAGGGCTTCGCAGTGAAGCCTGGGAGTTCGGGGAGAAGGACGGGGGTCAGGAACTCAGCCTGCCTGAGGAAGCCGGGTCTACAGCTGGCGGTGGGGCGGGCCCGACGCACTGAGGCCAGAGAGCTTCCAGAAGTGGCGCTGCAGGGGCCCTGGATGCCCAGGGAAGGTCTGCGGTGGATGGCTGGTTGTCCGCTTAGGTAGCAGCCTGGACGCCCCCGCCCCGGGCTGAGAGCGCAGCCCCCACCCCACCTCCCCCACATGCAGCTCCACCGCCCCGGGTGGGGGCTCTGGGGCCCTGGTCTGGGGGTGCCCTGGGGTGCCCTGGCGAGACAGGGGTGCGTAAACCTGTGTGCTGGCCCTTGGTCACGCTGACAGCTGGGGCCCCCAGCCTCAGACCGCCTGGGGGAGAGGTGAGCACCCCCCTCCAGGGGCTCCGACCACAGGGAAAGACCGGATGACAAAGACCCGAAGCTTCTGATGTTGGAACAGCCCTGTTGGCAAGCCGCCACCACAGTCTCCACCACACGTCCACATCTGGCCGGTCCCGCGTGTCCACTCTGCAATCCTGAGGACCCGAGGGGAGCCTGTGCCGGACAAGTCTCAGATCCAGGCAGCCGTGGGGCCCCAGAGACAGCCCAGGAAGAAGCCGTTCCACAGCCCAGAGGCGACGTCCTCAGAGAGAGCGCTCGCGCCCCCGGCCACGCGTGCCCGGCTATGGCCTGACTGATCCGTGCTAGCAATTCTCACTGCTAGTTACTCCATCTTCTATGGATGGGGCGGCTCAAGGCCAGCACAGGGGTGGTTGCCTCAGTGGGGTGTGAGCACATGTCACTGACCGGGCTCTAAGCTCACGCCCTTGGCCCTCAGCTGCCCGGCTTCTGTGAAACAAGAACAGCAGGCTACCAAAAAGGAACAGAAAGGGAGCTTGTGGGAATTCAAAGCATGAGAACAGAAGCGGAGAAGCTCAGTAACCGGATAAAACAGAGGCTGTGTCCTGCAAAGGAGAGAAGGTAGAAACTGGAAAACAGAAGGTGCGTTCTGCAGGCCCACCTGACCCAGATAGGAGGTTCTCCAGGGACCCGGCACAGGCTGCCAGGTGGAGAGCAGGGATGTCTGCCTCAGGGGCCTGCTCTGGGGGACAGTCAGGCACCCCTGAAGACGCATGATTTCCTAGGATGGTTGGACTTCCCCATAAGCTCTCTGTGACCTCCTGGGTCCCACCTGCAGGGCCCATGCTACAGGGACCCTGCCACCAGGGGAAAGTCGGGCCTCTGTGGGGAGGGCGTGGAACATTTGGCAGGTGGATGAGCAACGTGGTCGTCTGAGTCTCCTGAGGGCAGCAGAGGGGATGAGGCTGGCCGGCTGGCCTTCCTGGAGGAGGGGCCACGAGGCCCTCTGGGAGAACATCTGCTCTCTGTGCCAATGGAGACATTGCTTTCCCATCTGCTGTCTCCTGGCCCGTGGCCTGCCTGCGCTGGGCGCACAGTAGGTGCTTAGAGATGTCTGCTAGGTGGCTCAGTGAGTCACAAGGATGGAAGAAGGTGCACCTGCCAGGGGAGGCCCAGGCAGTGGCCCTGAGGCCGGCGAGACCCCAGCACCACCTCCAATCAGCCGTGGAGCATCGGGCGCCCTGGGCTCGGCACCTGGAGTGAGTGGGGGCAGGTCCGCGGGTCTGTGCTGGGTCTGGGAGCCAGGAGCCCCAGCCTCAGCGCCCCCTCCTCCCAGAGCTGCCCACCTCATTCCAGGTACCTCCTCCAGGAAGCCCTCTGTGCTTTCACTGTTCCCGTGCCTTCACTTACTCCCTTTGCGCATCATGGCCCCACAGCGTCCGCTCCCCGAGGGGGGCTCTGCTGGCTGCTGCCCCAGCCGCGGGCGAAGGTGTGGCCTTTGCTCCTCACGCTCACGGCCAGCACCTCCCTGCAGAAGCAGGTCTCTTCTAGCGCTCTGTGCCGGCTGCCTGGGTGGCCTCTGGCCCAGAGCCGCCATCCCCGCCCTTCTGAAGAGTCCATGGCCATAATGGGTGAGATCCCCTTCAGTGGAGCGTGCTGTTAGTGACGCAGCTTGGGACCCGCCGCCACCACAGACGCGCTGTCCCAGGGCCCTCGTGGAGCCCGGGCGGAGCGCCTCCAGGGCAGTGGGGGCAGCGGAGGCCGTGGCCACTCGGCACAGGGTGTGGACTCCAGGCCCCTCCTCAGCCTGACGGCCGGATCTCACGGACACACTCCGGCCCGGAGGGCTGCAGCGCGTCCTCAGCAGGCCTGGAACTCTCTGAGTTTGGAATTTCCATGCCCCAAAGGGCAAGGAGAGAATCTCAGAGACGGGAAGGGAGGCGGGGCCCCGGCACGCAGGCCGCCCTCACGGAGGGGCCGCCCCGTGGTCCTCGCCCTTGCCTTCCCGCCACCCTGCCGGGCGAGCGGTCTAGGGCTGCCGCTGACCGCTCTGCTCTCTCTCGCCAGGTCCAGGACGCCGTGAAGTGTCGCGTGGTGGACCGCCAGGAGGAGGGCAACGGGGACTCGGGGGGCTCCTTCCAGAACGGCCATGCCCAGCTCATGGTAGGGCTCAGCGCGCGGTGCCCCCGGCGGTGTCTCCTCGCCCTGCTCGGAGCTGCTCTAGGCTCCAGCGGCCCCTGAGGAAGAGCTCCGAGCCCAGTCCAACACTGGGGAGACAGACTGGGGCTCACCGAGGTGAAATCCCTGGTCCGGGGTCTGGGGACGGGCAGGGCCCAGATGATGCGTCTGGGCGAGGCTGCCACCGGCCCGTGCCCACCCCCGGTGCCACAGTGCCCTCGCCTCAGCTGCAGCGCCCCCATCTCTGCACCTCCCGTGCCCCCTTCGTTGTCCTCCAGCTTAGCCGGGGTGGGACGTTGGCTCACTCAGCCTCCATCGGGCGGACCAGCCCTGGCCTCTCCACTCACCCTCCACCCCACGTGGCCTTGTCCCCAGCCGGGTCCACTCAGGCCCTCCGGCATCACACGTGCCGTTCGGGTCCAGGTACTGCCCACCCCGCCTGCCCACCTCGCGGGTGTCTGCTAAGACGTCACCTCCAGGGAGCCCTCCCTGACCCCCGCCCCCACCCGTGCCATCAGGCCTCCTGTTCAGGTCCTGGCAGCGCCCTGGGTGAATTCTCCAGGCTGTCACTCGCCGCCTGCTGCCCGCTGGGTGCCCCCCGGTATGCAGTGAGCCTGGCAGCCGGGAGCTGCTCACTCAGTCCTCGGGGCACTGAGCCACCTCATGGCGGCTGCGAGGCTCGCAGCCGGGACCTCAGCAGATGCCAGCGGCCGGCACCGGGAGGAGGCTTGTACCCTCACGGTCGTGGGCAGGGGCCCCCGATACCGCTCCGGGCCCCACTTCTCCCCTCAGATTCTGTAGTCTTCCCACCGACCCGACCTCTGGTTTGCAGAGAAGGAGCCTCCAGGTTTGGGATTAGGACCCAGCCCTACGGCCCCTGGAGAAGGCCACGCCACAGCCTGGGGTGGCCCGAGCCGGGTTTCCCAGTCCACCGAGCTCCTGGGCTGGGGTGGGGCAGGTGTCGCAGCGGGGATCTCAGCCACCGCTCAGGAGACAGCTGGCCTCACCCTGGCACCGGACATCTGTGCCTGAACCCGTTCCACCTCTCTGGTCGGCTGGCCTCTGTTTCCTCATCCCCGGGGCTGTGGGGAGGACCACGCCGGTGACGGGGGTGGGGCCCCCCCACGCCCTGCACATCAGCAGGCGGCGGCCCCAGGGGCTCTGGCGTGACACCCTTTGCGTGCCCTGCCCCCCGGAAGGGACATGAGGCCCTGGCAGAGGGGTCTTTGTGCTGGAGTCCCAGGGGCCGGGGGCCGGGGGAGACAGAGCCGGGGGGGACAGGAGCACGATTGAGCTGCAGTGGGACCGGCCTTCCCAGCTCATCCACAAACGCCCTGGCAGGCGCGCGCACGCACGCACACGGAGTACGCAGGGGCGGGGCCGCCGCCGGGGGTTCTCTGAGCGCCGGAGCCCCCGGCCGTGAGCTTGTAGCCCTCCTGGCGCTCCGTGGCGGGCACGCGCGTGCGCACACGCACACCCCTCGGGGTGCGGCTCCCGCTCGGCCTGGGGCCTCACCCCGCCCCGCCTCTGTCTTGCAGACCGACTTCGAGAAGGACGTGGATCTGGCCTGTAGATCAGGTGAGCGCCTGCCAGGTGAGAGCGACAGGTGGCCCTCGCCCGGGCCACTTGCTTCTTTTTCTTTTCTCTGTGTGTGCGTCTGTCTGTCCATCCGTCTGCCCTCATCCCACCGCTGCCCGCCACAGCCCATGCCGTGAGGTTGGGTCACATCCGCCCAGATGGAGGGGCTACTGCCGGGAGGCCTGGTCTGTACAGGCAGACCCGGGCCTTCCTCCGGGGCCTGGCCCGCCCCAACCTTGGCGGCACAGCCACTTCTGCGCCTCCCCACCCACTGCCCTGAGGCTGCAGCAGGCAGGGCCTGTGGGTCGAGGGCAGAAGAAACTGCCAGAAAGCTGTCCGGGAGCTTGGGCTCACCAGGCTGATGCGGTGCTGGCGGGATTCTTAGCACTGGAGCGAACCCCTGGGGCCCGCTGCCCTGGGCCTGGCCCTGTCCTCTCCCCGCCCAGCCCCTGAACAAGAAGCCCTGTGCCCCCCGCCCCCGCCGACACTTCTGGTCTTCGGTCTCCGCTCTCTCTGTAGGGGCGGGGAGGCTGCACCAGCTGTGAGACACTGGAGCCACCCCGCTTCCACCTGTCACCCACCTCGTCACCCGCCCCTGCCTGCGTCCCTCCAGGGCCCGCGTTCTGTGTTGTCCTCGCGTCTTCATCTTCCATCCAGCCATGGCGGAGGGTTGGCCGAGCCATCTGGGGGGACATCAGTGGGAGCAGGAGGAAAGCAGGGTGGAGGAGCCAACCCTGGGCCCTAGAGTAATGCTGAGTTTCCTGGAAGCAAGGGGAAAAGGGGAATCAGCTGCCCAATGAAAGGAAACCGCTTTAACGTCGTCGTTCTGAGAGCCGGGGGTCCCGGCAGTGACAGGCAGTGCCGTTCAGAGCGGTGGAGAACCAGCCGGTCGCACTGCCTTGGTCTGTCAGATACTTTTGAGGAGCATCTTCTCCAGAGATAGCCATGGGGGCGGGGGTCGAGACAGCCCCAGATTGGGAGTGTCAGCTGCTGCCCGGTGGCCCCCGGGAGAGCTTCCTGGAGGAGGTGACCTCTGGTTGGGCTGAGTGGGAACTGGACAGAAAGGTCTTTCACTTCCCACCTTGGTCTCATGTAGTCTAGGCAGCGTCCCTGAGAGGTGACCCTAAGACTTGAGGGCTTTTGGAGGCTCGTGCCCAGCCCCCTTTGGGTGGTACTGGCCTCTGAGGCCCCCACTTCTTCCTCATCAGTAAGATGGTGCAGCCTGGCCCGTGATCTCTCAGGCAGCTAGCGACTGGAGGCATGGCGGAGGGCGGCGGGGGGGAGGGGGGCTGATGTCACAAACACAGGGTGAGGTGGGCACACGGGCTGGGGGGCTGGGGGCCTAGAAGGAGTCTGGATTTGGGGCCAAGCACACAGGGGACCCGCAGCCGGATTTCTGCAGGAGAGGTGCCCAGCTCTGTCCGGGCGACGGCCCGCTGTGAGGTGGATGGGGCGATCTCTGCAGGGGGGACCCCGGAGGGGCACAGGTTTGGCGGGCGAGACGGCAGGTCCCCCGTTGGTCGACCTGGAGTGGGGGACGGTTGCAGACATGGGTGCAGGGGGTTGGCGTCCGGAGGCCGGAGAAGAGAAGGGGCGGGGGAAGCCCTGCCAGAGAGGAGGGAGAGTACCGGGGACTGGCGAGTGACCGTCCGCTCGGAGGGCGGGTGCCGGTGGGGTGGCACAGGAAGCCGCTGACAGGAGCTGTGGGCGTTTGGGGGCTGGACGAGGGTGTGGCTGGGTGCCCGCCAGCCAGCAGGGAAAGCGCTCCCGCGCTCACAGCGGGCTTCCCGTGGACGGGCCCCGAGTGGGCCTGGCCGCTTTGGGCTCTCCATGGGCCAGTGAGGCTGGATTGACGGGTAAGAGCAAGGCAGGTGGTGGGCAAGCTGGAGCCCGGGTCGGAGGTCGTGGTGGCCCGCCCCCACCCACTGCAGCCGAACAGAAGCGGGCTAGGCATACAGGGCCCCGCGCGGCAGGAGCGATGAGGAGTGTGTTCCTGAACTTCCGAGAAGTGTGGGCTGGCTCCAGGGCCAACAGGGGCCCGCTCAGCTGCTGGGAGGGGCTGTGTGTGGGTGGCGGCCATTTGTCCTCTTGTCTGCGGGGGCAGACAGGAGCACCCCGTGTTCCAGCCTGGCTTGAAGAGGCCAAGGACTCCCAGCTGCAGCAGCACCAGACACAAGTCAGGGGCGCGCCGGATCGAGACCGTCCGAGGCATCCCCGAGGCCGCGCTGACCCCCTCACCTGTCCCCACAGTGCTGAACAAGGACATCGCAGCCTGCCGCACGGCCACGATCACGGGCACGCTCAAGCGGCCGTCGCTGCCCGAGGAGGAGAAGCTGAAGCTGGCCCACGCCAAGGCGCCCCCCGCCAACTTCAACAGCCTGCCGGCCAACGTGTCCAAACTGCACCTGCACGGCTCGCCCCGCTGCCCAGGCGGCCCCCTGCCCGACTTCCCCAACCACTCACTGACCCTCAAGAAGGACAGGGCGCCCAAGTCCTCCTTTGCCGGGGACGGGGACATCTTCAAGAAGCTGGACTCGGAGCTGAGCCGGGCCCAGGAGAAGGCCCTGGACACCAGCTATGTAATCCTGCCAACGGCCACAGCCACGCTGCGGCCCAAGCCCCAGGAGGAGCCCAAGCACAGCATCCACATCGATCAGATGCCCCAGACCCGCCTCATCCACCTCAACATGGCACCTGACACGGGCCTCCCCGCCCGCAGCCCACCCTCCCGCCAGCCCCCAGGGGGTGGGCCCCCGGAGGCACCCCCCGCCCAGCCCCCGCCGCCCCCGCCCCCACCACCCCCGCCACCCACCCTGGAGCCGGCGCCCCCCAGCCTGGGGGAGCCCGGGGAGCCCGCTGCCCACCCAGGGCCCAGCTCGGGGACCGGGACCAGGAACGAGAATGTCTCCACCTTGTCCGTGAGCTCCCTGGAGGTGAGGGCAGCCCAAGGGTCCTGGGGGGGGGGGGGGTGGGCAGGGGTGCTGTGGGCGCTGCTGGTTTGGGCTGCAGCCAGCGTTAGGCAGGCCAGGCCTGGGAAGGCCGGAGGCCGGCATCCTGGCCTCACTCCTGCCGGAAGGGGTCCCCTGGCAAGAGTGGGGACAGGCCTACGCCGGAGAGCTGGTTCCTGGCAGGGCCTGCCCTCACCCTGTTCTCCCGCCATGCTGCCCCTGGCCCTGCTGGGCCCTGGCGACAGGGGGCTGGTGGCCTGTGCCATTGCAGTGGGACCCACCCAGCTGGACTTGGGCTGGCTGCAGTCTAGCCCATTCCGTGGTCGGGCAGTCACAGCAGCAAGTCCCTCCTTAGGTCAGCCTGAAGCCTGGAAGTGACCACACTCAGCCTGTCCGGCATGGGGCTCGGAGTGTGTTGGGGGGAGCGTTGCCTAGCACCCCCAGGACCCCCGCCCTCCCCGGGCCACGCCCCCACCTCCTGGCTCACTTCCTCTGGTGAAGCAGCCCCAGGCCCCAGTTCTCTGTGGTCCCCCAGCCGTGCCACCCGCCCTGCGTCCAGTTCTCGTCTCCTCGTCACTGGCCAGTGCCGGAGGACAATCTAAGATGGTGAAGAAAGGCAGGGGCAGAGAATGTGGAGGCATTGCTCCGCTCTTCCGTCTGGCCTTGGTGTGCCCACAGCCTCCTCCAGGACCCCTGCCCTCTGCTTCACTCTTGTCCTCTGTCTCTCGAAGCGGGAGATGGCCCTGGGGACAGTCTGGGACAGAACGTGATGAAAAGCATCTGCAGGCTTACCCCCGTTCTGGAGCTGCAATACCGGAGCCCCAGGCGGCCGTGTGACTGTCACTGCTGTCTGGGGCCTTGGGCTTCTATTCCCCTTGGCTCAGCGGGCGCCCCTCTGCCCACCCTCTTCCCCCAGAGCCCTCGGGCTGGGCCCGGCTATCCCCGGGCAGGGGCGGGGCCTACAAGCGGCCTGGGCGCTGCCAACTATAGGGCAGTCAGAGGCATGTTCCCCAGCTTGGTGGAGAACCCAAGAGTAGCCATGGGACGAGGGGTCCCCAGTCTCCCCCCGTCTCAGGCGGGGAGAGGCCTGGACTTGTGGTCTGGGAGGTTTGGGGCGACTGCTTGCAAATGCGCACAACCCCCTTCTCCCCCCCCCCCCCCCACAGCGGCGGAAGTCGCGGTATGCCGAACTGGACTTTGAGGTGGGTCCTGGTGTCCCCTTCCCCAAACACCCAGAGCCGGAGGCGCTCAGAGGGGGTTCGGGGACAGGCAGCTGGAGTCCAACCAGGGGCAGGGACGGGCTGGGGGGGAGGAGCCCGGCCAGGCAGGGCGGCTCCTTTCCAGGCTCAGGATGCCCGGCCCCTCCCGCCCCGCAGAAGATCATGCACACCCGGAAGCGGCACCAGGACATGTTCCAGGACCTGAACCGGAAGCTGCAGCACGCGGAGAAGGACAAGGAGGTGCTGGGCCCAGAGAGCAAGGTCTGGGGGACGGGGCGGGGCCTTGGGGCTGCGGGCGGGGCGTTGGGGCGGGGCCGGCAGCGGGAGAGCCCTTGGTTGAAGTCCCTACGCGCTCCTTCCCCTCGCTTCAACTTTTCCCGAAGGCTGGCCCGACGCAGCCCTGGCGAGAGCCCCGCACACCGGCCTTCCCGGGGACCCGCCCCACGCCCAGCCCCGTCCGGAGGGGTGCACGGGGCGGTGCACGGGGGGCTCTGGCTTCTGCCAAGGAAGGCAACAGCCAAGGGAGGGGTGCCAGGCAGGCGGGGCCCCGGGCAGGCGGGGCCCCCACGGCGGCGGGAAGCACTCCGCTCCCGCTCGGCCCCGGGGGGGGGGGGGGGGGGGGGGGGCTGGGGGGGGGGGGGGGGCGCTCCCTGCAGCCCGCCTCTCCGCCCGCTCAGGTCCCTTCCTCTCTGTTTGATTCCCGTGTGCGTTCTCTCCTCCCCTCCTCCGCTCCTGCCCCGTGGCCTCCCTCTCGGCCCCTGCCCCCCTCCCCGCCCGCCGGCCAGCAGCCGGAAAAGCAGCAGACACCGAACAAGCGGCCCTGGGAGAGCCTTCGGAAGGCCCACGGGACGCCCGCGTGGGTGAAGAAGGAGCTGGAGCCGCTGCCGCCCTCACCGCTGGAGCTGCGGAGCGTCGAGTGGGAGAAGTCGGGCGCCACGATCCCGCTGGTGGGCCAGGACATCATCGACCTCCAGACCGAGGTCTGAGCGGGTGGGCGGCGGCCACGCACCGGGCCCGAGGAGGACATCCTGCTCCGCCCGCTCCCGCCGCAGGACGGGCACAGACACGCTCCCGGGCTGCGGGCCAGGCCCGCGCCCCGGCCTCAGGGCACTCGGACGGCGGCCGGGCGGAGGCCCGCGGCGCTGGGACCAGAGCCAGAGGGGACAGGAGGCCCCGGCGGCCCCGGGTGGGCACAGGGCTCCAGAGGCCTGAAGGTGCCTCAGACTCTGCCCTCCTCGAGCCCGGCGCCGGCGGGCAGGCGGGCGGGCGGCCGCGGACAGTGGCGGGGCGGGTGCGGCCAGCATCCCCAGGACACCTGCCTGAGCTGCCTCGGCAGAGGACCAGCCTGCTTGGCCCAGCTGGCCTGGCACCATTTTTTAGACACCCCTACCCCTCGGGAAGCAGCCAGCCCCCCCCCTCACCTTTCCAGGGCCCGGGGCCCCTCCCCAGACCCAGGTGGAGAGCCCTCTCTCCCACCTGTGCTGACCCCAGGGGCAGGACTAGAAGCCCACTCCGGGAAGAAGCAGGGGTGGGGAATCTATTTTTTCTCTCCTTTTCTTTTCTTCAATAAAAAGAATTAAAAACCCACATCTCCTCTGTGTGGGCCTTCTCTGTGCGGCACGAGCCCCGAGGCCACCTTGGTCCCTCCATCCGGGTCAGAAGGGCGGGGCAAGCCTGGTGGGCACCTGGCCTCCACTCCCGCCTCGTACCCTGCCTGGGTGTCAGGAGCTCACCCTGTGTGGGCGTCGGTCCCCAGGCCGGCAGTCACGTGGTCCCCGGGGATGCCGTGAGGGAACCGAGGGGGACCCTCGGATGCTGGGCTCCCTTGCTCCCCTGCCCGCAGACTTTTAGACCCACGGGGCTTGGCGTGTGACTTCCCTGCGCCCTGAGTCATGGCTGGAGGGACAATCCAAGACAGCAAAGAAATTCAGGGGCAGAGGATGTGGTGGGGGGGGGGGGGGGGGAGGAGGAAGGCCCCTCCCACCTGGCCTTGGTGTGCCCACTGTCTCCTCCAGGACCCCTGCCCTCTGCATCACCTGTGTCCCCCAACCTTCCCCTTTGTCCTGGGGCAGGTGTGCAAATGTGGACACGCCCAGAGCCGCGCCCCCTTCTCCATCCTGCCCCATCCTCTGCCACCCCCCACCTAGGCCTGGGGCACACAGTTTGAGAAGCTTGTCTCTCCAGGGGAAATGCGAGTCCTGCCTCTCCTCTGTATTTCCAGCAGGGGGCAGCCTGCGCCTCCACTGGGAGCCAGGCTGGCAGGTGCGAGGCTGGGAGGGGCGGTGAGCCAGGCTCCCCCCACCAGGCTGCGCTTCCCACCCTGGGGGCAGACCCCCAGACCCCGCTGGAGCCGGGGAGGCGGCAGACAGTGACCACTGGCCCAAACAAGGGGTGTGCAAGTGGTCTGTTTGCGGGTCCCAGCGCCCCGGATTATGGCCCCCCAACCGCGTCATTCAAGATGAAAAAATGCCAACCCCCCCTCCGAAAAGTGGGGGAGCTGCTGGCACGGGTCTCACGGCGCCCCACCCACCACTTGTCACGACCCCCTCGGGTCACGGCCACAAGTGACTGAGGAGGGAGAGGGACCGGTGGTGACCAGGCATGGCTGTGAGGGGCTGGGGAATGCGTGGCCACAAGCGCCCTGGCACGGGCCCGCACGTGTCCGGGAACCAGCCTCTCGGCCACGGTGTGGACACTTCAAAAAGCCAGCTCTTGTGGGTGCGATGTGGCAGCCAAACCTCCCCCGGCTGAGGCTTAAGGTTGATTCGAACACTGGGTGCGCCCAGGCTCTCCCGACACAGAGAAGCCTCCAACTCCGAGCGCATCTGGCCCGGGGGGGGGGGGCGGTTCGGACGAGGGCGGCCACTGGCTGCCTTCCTCATCCTTCCCCAGAAGGAAGCCGGAGCGCCCCCCAGGAAGGGGGTCCTGGTGCAGAAAGCCCTGAGCCCCCCGCCACGCTCCTGGGGGGACGGCGCTCGGAGCACAGGGCTTACCACTGCCCTCGTGGTGTGACCCGGGCAGGGTCCGGCCGGTGACCTGCCCTCCCCTGTGCTGCTCGCTTGTGCAACAGAAAAGCTGGGAAAAACAGCAAACCAAGATGGACCCGAGCCACACGCTCCCTGCATGCGATGGCAGTAACCCGGGGGCTCAGGGTCAGCGGACCCAGGTCCCCCCGTCCCGGCTCCCTCCAAGAAGGCTGTGTCCTTCCAGGAGAAGCCCCGTTCCCTGTTCTGCCCCGGGCCTCACGTTCACGGCTGTTCCGTGCTAAACGGCCACCTGGCACAGTGACTGGTCGCAGAAATGGCTGTCCTCTCTCCGGGCCTTGGTGCAGGAAGCCCGCCGGGGACGTCCCCCCCCCCCCAGACTCATGGAAACCCCTGGGCCTTGCGTGGGTCCGCCTCCGTCACCTTCCGTGGGGGACCTGCCGCAGCGGCTGCGCTCTTGCCTCAGGGACCGGGGAGGGGTCCGGGTGCCAGGTAGTGAGCTCAGCTCTCCCAGCCCTCATCCCCGTGGGGAGGTCACCCAGTGGCAGCCGGGAGGCTCCCCGTGCTGTTCCCACTGCCAGAAGCCACTCCTTTCCAGAGGTGGTCGGGCCACCAGAGAGATGTTTTCTTCACTGTCCGGGTGCCTCTGTCCAAGTGCCACCCCGCCACGGGCGCTCGGAGAATGCCTCCTCTGCCCCCCTTTGCCTGCCACCGGCAGTGCATCGTGGCCTAGGGGTGGCGCCCAGGATGGCGGTGGTCACCCTCAGGGGCGGGAGCACGTGCGGCCAGAGCTCCTCTGGCGGTGCTGGCGGTGGCTCTGACGGTGGCGATGATCCGTGTGGCTGGTGGTGGTGCTGGGGGGGGGGGGGGGGCGGGGGCATCTGGCAGATGGAGGGACAGAAGGGTAGGAAGGAGGCTGCCCGAGGACAAAGACCAGAGCCTGAGTCCCCCGGGGGGAAGGGGGGAGGGCAAACTGGAGGCAGCCTCCTCCAGGCCACACACTCCTGACACCCAGGTCCTCCTCACCCGACGTCCTCCTGTCACCAAGGCCAGCAGGGCCGGGCCAAGCCCGGAGGGAAGCCCAAGCAGTCCCTGCTCGCCCGGTGGAGACACCCTGCCCCTGGGCAAGGGGAGACCCTCCCTGGAAAAGCCTTCACAACCACCCCCGGGCCCAGCCCCCAGCTGGCCCCCACCAGCAGCGAGCCCCCCACTATCTGGAAGGCCCTCTTCCAGGCCAGCCTCCCACTGCCGTGCCGGCTGCCGCGCAACACCCTCCGGCCCCTCATGGCCTCAGCCAAGATGAAGGGCCCGCCTCCACGCTCCCGTCACCTCCCCTGGCCCCGCACCCGACACCGGCTTTTGCCTCCACAGAGGAGCAAATCCACTGTGGGCCTCATGCCCCGGGACTGTTCCAGAACCTTCCACCAGCGGGGAGTGCCCTTCCTGGGCCTGCTCCACCCACCCCCAGTTCCTCCTGGAGCCTCCAGGCTATGTCTGGGGAACACGGGACCTGTGTGGCTCCCCTGGGATGACAAGGCAGCTGGTGTCCCACCTCAAAAGTCCAGAAACCGCCACCCACCCCTAGTGGCCATCCTACTGCCCTGGGAGGTTACCGGCAGCCCTTTCTGACAGATGTAAAATCTGGGGTCCCTTGCTACCGCCCCTCCCAGACCCCTGCAGGTGTCTGGGCTCATCCTGAGGAGTGTCCGCCCCTGGGGAGGACGCCGAGGCCCTGGACGGAAGGGCTGGCACACCGGTCAGGGCCGGGAGGGGTCACATGGGCCTCTGCCTGCGTCACCAGTGTGCCCACTATTGCCAGTGACCAAGGGAGTTCTCAGACCTCCTGTGGAGTGGGGGTCCCCACCTGGTGCACCTCTCTGCACGGGGGTGTCCCACGGTCCTGGCCAGGTCTGCTCAGAACGGTCCACAGAGGGGCCCAAAGGTGGGCCGGCTAGGGGCAGAAGGCCTTGACCTTGGACGAGCCCCGCCCCTCTGGGCCTCGGTTTCCCCTCTGGCACTGTGGCAGCAGGATCGGGTGACAGATCCCTTCCAAGGCCAGCAGTCTGTGGCCCTGTAACCTCTTGAGGTGGGGAGCAGCGGACTCCCCAAGTACTTTTCTTAGGGCCTAAAAATAACCAGGAGGGGAAGGGTGTCTCTGAATAGCTCGGGAATGTGCCAGTCACTCCGGCGGAACCACCTCCAAATAAGGATCAGGCAGAGCCGGAAGCCCTGAGACAGTCACTGCTCACGTCAGCCTCCCAGCTGTGCTGCTCCAGAACTTTCCCTCCCACCGCAGCCAGCCCTCAGCCCAGGGCCCAGGGGTCTCCCCCCAGAGTGGTCAGGGCACAGGGCAGGGGCCCCCTGTAGACCACAGCTCCTTGGACAAAGAGTACTGGGGTTTGAGCAGTTACAATCACGGAATCAAAGATTTGCTCATCCAGAAACTTCCCTTTACGTGTGTGCGTGGGATCTTAGGACAATCACATTCAGACCCCTCCCCCAAATCTCCGAAGACAGAAGTGCAGGGCCCCCTGAGGAAGGTAGGGTGGGCTGTCAGCCGGCTCTCCCCTTGGCGTCCCAGCCAGCGGGTACCCCGACTGGAGACGGTGGCGGGGGGCAGACTAGAGCCCTGCTTGGGCCAGTTGCAGGGCGCAGGCGTCCCCAGCTGTCCCAGGAAGGCAGAGGAGGTGTTGCTGGACTCAATATGGCTCTCTGGGAACACCATATGGATCCTGCCCAGGAAGGGGAGTCGGGAGGAGGCAGGAGGCAGCACCCCCACCAGCGGCACCCCTCTCTCTCTCCATCACGGGGAGCTCCTTGGGAGGCAGCGGTGGGTGCAGTGGCCTGGTTCCGGGACACTTCGGCTGCCTGTGACCTCAGGGGGCCTGTCCCCTCGCTGGTGTGCCTCCTTCACCAGCCTGTGCCCCACCTGTCCTCTCCTGTCCTTTCCAGGCTCAGGGTTCCTGGATCCTCAGAGGGGAGGCAGCTGACAGGCTCCAGCCCGGTCCCTCTAAAAGGGACTTAACCTCCCGGATGGATGGGGCGGGGGAGCGGCGAGGGGGGCCAGGACAGGAAAGAGGGGGGATGGAGTTGTGGTGGAGGAGAGGAGGGGACACGGCCCGGTGACAGTGCCCTGAGAGCCAGAGCAGGGACACCATCCCCCAAGGCTTCTGGCAGTGGGGAGGAGGGTGGGGAGCTAGGCTGAGCCTGGAGGTCATCGGGGTGGGAGGTGGGCACCCGGGGAGGCAGACAGAACCCAGGCTGGAGGCTGCAGACGGCTTGAGAGCCGGGCAGGGGCCTCTCTGCTGGGGAGGGACACTCTGCTCTCAGGCCCTACCCCTGGGGAATCCCAGGGGCCACAACGGACTCTGGCCTCCCCCGGGACACCAACAAGTCACTAGGGGGCAGGTGTGGCCAGGGTCACACGGCTGAGGCCTGCACCGCTGCCTGGGTCGCACTGGAAGCTTCCCCACCCCCCCACCATCCTGGCCCCAACCCGGGCCCACACCAGCCCCCGCAGTCTCCGCCCATGGCTGCCATGTCCTCTCCTGGCCTCACCTTGCTGGAGCCACCCGCCCCCACCTCACCCGTGGCTCCCTGTCTCTCTAGAGCCCCCACGCGTCTTGCCTCAGGTTTTGGTGTGGGGTCCGGTCCCCCCTCCCTCCGGCATGCACATGAGATCTTGTCCTCTGACAGCAGGGAGGGCCGCCGGGGAAGGAGCCCCCCCAGGACCACGCTGGGGAGGGTGTGCAGACCACTTTCACCCACGCCCCGGGATATGGCAAGGTGTGTGTGTGGGGGGGGGGTGGGCAGTGGAGTAAGCCAAGTGGGCAGGATAGGGAGAGGGGACGGTGGAGGCCAGGCCGAGGGCCAGGCTGAGGAGCGGAAGCATACCGCCAGGGCGGGGAGCCGCCGGGCTGGCAGGGGCGGCAGGAGAGGGGGCTCCTGCCGGAGGCTCACAGAGCAGGTGGACCTCAGGGAGGACCAGAGCATCACAGAACGACGCGTCAAGCTGCTGGCAGCCGGGAACGGCAGACCCCCCGTGGGGCAGGGGCTACTATTCCCATCCCCCCTCGCAGAAGAGCAACCGGAGGCACAGAGATGGTGAGCGCCTTGCCCAAGGCTGCAGAGGCGCGTCCGTGGGGAGCTCTGAAACCAGGCGCTCAGGCTACGGTCGCTGTGCACTTAAGCGAGGTCACACTGGCCCCCTAGGTTTGTGAGAGCGGAGGATCTTCAGGAAGAAAAGGAGTCATTTCCGTTGCATAACTTAAAGCAAAGCAAGACGTGACGCCCACGTACTCGTCGCCGTGGCCTGGCCTACTTTAAAGCGCCTACCGGGCTGCACACCTGCCAGGCCCTGATGCTGTCTCGGGCAGGAGGGCGACGTGCCCTTCTCTCTGCACCCATCTACCCCTGCCTTCCCTGGGAACGCCGGGGCGGAGACACCCGCCCCTCCCCCACCGTGAGACTCCCGCCCCGCCCCCTGTCCCTCCCTCCTTCCGGGCCCCTTACACCAGGGACTCCCCTCTCGCCACACGCCTCCACGGCTCCCCTAATTAGGCCTCCTCACTGCATTTAATTACACAACCATTCAGGCTTTCTACTTCTTGAGTCACTTCTAGGACGCCATATATTTTTAGAAATCCGTCCGTTTCAACTTAAGTCTCCAAATGTATTGGAATGAAATCGCTCCTAATAGTCTCATCGCCTTTTTTGGTTTCTAATGTATCTGTAGCTGGGTCCCCTTTTCATCTGGCCTTTGTTTGAATCGTGCCTTCTCCTCTCTTTTGCATGCCATCTTATCGGCTGTTGCAAAGAACAAATGTTTAGCTCTGTGGGCCTGCTGTATTCATTTTCTTTCATTAATTCCTGCTCTTATCTTTATCTCCTTTCTTCTCGGGTTTACTATGAACAAAAATAACTAATTCCTTAAGCTGGATGCTTATCACATCAAACTTTTAGCTTTCGATATGCATCTGACGTAAGCCTTTAGGCTACAAATTTCCCTCAAGATGTTGCTTTAGCTCCACCTTTTCCCATTATCGTTGTTTTAATGGTTACTTTCTTTGATATTTCATGTGCTTTAAAGTCCTGAATCATGGAAATTTTTAAATCTGTTTTGTGATTTCCATTTTAATTATAATGCTGTCACAGGAGCACAGGATCTATGCTAGCTATAATGCCAGCATAGGAGCTAGTCCGTAGGAGACCTGCTTTGTCACATAGCAGGTACCAATTAAAAAAAAAAAATACTCCCTGTGTATTTTCTAACTGCTAAGCACACAATAGTTAATATGGTTGTAAAGTGAAAAGCCTGTGAGTCTCAGTGCTCGTCTTCCATGCAGCCAATGGTTTTCTTTCTCTGTGACCTGCCAATAGTTTAAAAACGTATGTTGAAAATCCCCACCAGGATAGAGTTTTTTGTAGTTCTACCAAAGTTTGCCTTGTTTATATGTCTAAACACAGTTTAGAACTGTCGCATCTTCCCAGCAAATCAAATCTTTTATTCTTTTGAAGGGACCACCTCTCTACATAATAATGTTTTCATCCTTTGACTTACAGTCCCTCGTGTTGAATATTAATGTAAATACCCTAACTATCTTTTGTTAAATAGTATTTAAAATCCAACCAGAGGATCTCTGTTTTTGAACTGGTTTTTAACCACTGCTGGGTGGGGGCTCACTCCTCTCAGTGTTCCCTATTCGTCCTGCTTTAATGGCACTTTAAAAATCCTCTTTCTCAAAAAAAAAAAAAAAAATCATCTTTCTTGGGGCGCCTGGGGGCTTAGTCGGTTGAGCAGCCGACTTTGGCTCAGGTCATGATCTTGCAGTTTGTGGGTTCGAGCCCCACGTCAGGCTCTGTGCTGACAGCTCGGAGCCTGGAGCCTGCTTCGGATTCTGTGTTTCCCCCTCTTGTCACCCCTCCCCTGCTCATGGTCTGTCTGTCTCTGTCTGTCTGTCTCTCTCTCGCTCCCTCAAAAATAAGTAAACATTAAAAAAAATAAAAATCCTCTTTCTTGAATTTTGAAACATTTGCACTTTTTAAATACTTATTTTTAACCCACTTTTACCTTGTATTTGGTCCAGAAACCATAGATTCTTTCTACTCCTTTTCAGCTTCCCTTTGACATTTTACCAGTTATTTAACTTTATAAGGTCTGAAATTTATCAAAATAGTAAATCCTTTTCAAACAATACAAGGACCTCAGAACATTTTAATCATTCTCTTCGACTTACGTGGTCTACTATTTTAGCTCTGTATTTTTGAAACTGCATAACCGAGACATTATTTTTAAAAAGTAGACAATATTTGGTTGTATTTACTTATGT
This sequence comes from Leopardus geoffroyi, assembly GCF_018350155.1. NCBI lineage: Eukaryota > Metazoa > Chordata > Mammalia > Carnivora > Felidae > Leopardus > Leopardus geoffroyi. The sequence goes on along the minus strand of NC_059338.1, from coordinate 72,127,689 downwards.
GTTTCACGGTTACTTTGCTCACCACTTAATTGGGCTCTGTGCCCAATTCCGATCTGTGGGTGTGCGTGTTGGCGGTGTTGGAGGGGGGAGGTCCCACCAACAAGCAACGCTCCAGACACCAGCAGGTGTCCTACAAGTCAACTCAACTCCGACATGAGCCGCACGCGGCTGCAGTGCCCCCAGGCTGAGGGCTTCCTCCCACAAGGCCGCCCCCACTTGAGGCTCCAGCTGCGAGCCCAGCTTGTCGCCACCACTTCTGACCAACCAGCCTACGCGGCAGGTCCCCACGACCCCCGCCACGGGTTTGGTTAATCTGTTAGAGCAGCTCCTGGAACTCAAACACTGTACTCTTTCGATCGCTGGTCCATTGTACAAGGATGTAACTCAGAACAGTCAGACAGAAGTGGTACGCAGGGCGAGGTGTGGGGAAGGGGCGCAGCCATCCTCCCCGTGTCACCAGTGTTCACCGACCAGGACGCTTCCTGAACCCCTTCCTTTGGGGGCATTAACGGGGCTTCGTTACGTAGGCATGACCGATGAGCTCATTGGCTACTGGTGATCGATTCAACTGCCAGCCCTTCCCCTCTCCCCAGATGTCAGGGGTGAGACTGAAAATTCCAAACGTCTAATCCCACCGTGGGTCTCCCCCACCATCTTGAGGTGAGGCCCGAAGGTCGTCTCATTTACACAACAAAAGATACCTTCCGGGGGTTTTCTTCACTAATGAACCCCAGGGTTTTAGGAGCCGCTGTCTCAGAAAGGAGGCCTTAGACCTAATGATGCTTGTTACAAATCACAAATGTTACGTCAAGTCCCCTTAAATTTCATGCCTTCCCTCTTGAGCATATTCTTCCAAAGTCCTTGCACTCTGTCCATGGTAATGGTCTCTCTTTGCACAAGCAGAAGACTGAGCTGCCCCCACTCTGGGCCCACCGGCCCACTGCCCCTGCCGTGTGGTCACCACTGCCCCCTGCAGTCCCGGTCTTGGGTGTTTATTTATCCCTTTTCTCCCCATAACCCTCCCCAACCCATAAACAACTACTCTAGTTTAGTTAATGTGTCTATTTTCTTTGTAATCGCTCTCAGGAAAAAAAAAAAAAAAAGGAAAAAGGTTTTTTTTAACTTTTGGAACTAATTTTAGGCATACAGAAGAGTTATAAAAATAGTGCCGAGGCTCTGTATACCCCTCACAAGCTTCCTCTAACGTTAACGTCTTACAAAACCGTGAGACAGGGGCGCCTGGGTCGCTCTGCCGGTTGAGCATCTGACTCTTGATCTCGGCTCAGGTCATGATCCCAGGGTCGTGGGACTGAGTCCTACATCGGACTCCGTGCTGACCATGCAGGCTGCTTGGGATTCTCCCTCTGCCCTGCCCCACCCCTGCCACCGTCTCTCACACTGTCTAAAATAAAAATAAACTGTGAGACAGTTATCAAAGTGTACGGATTTTAAATTTATTTAAATTATATTATATACCTCATTCTGTTTTGACTTTTTTCCACTAAGCATTTTTTAAAAATTTTTGTTTAATGTTTATTCATTTCTGAGAGGCAGAGAGAAAGAGAGCATGAGCAAAGGAGGGGCAGAGAGAGAGAGGGAGACACAGAAATCTGAAGCAGGCTCCAGGGTCCGAGCTGTCAGCACAGAACTCACAAACCTGTGAGGTCATGATCTGAGCGGAAGTTGGACACTTAACCAACCGAGCCACCCGGGCGCCGCCAACCACTAAGAACTTTAAAAAAAAAATTTTTTTTTAAAGATCTGGGTTGCTATGTGTGTACTTGATCCGTTTTCTTTTTTTTTTCCTTTTTCTTCACATGATTTAATAAAAAAAATACTGCCCGACGTATATCCTAGATGAAGCTACATGTAACGACAAACTCCATGCATGCTGACGCCGATGTGCCTGCTGGAACTTTCCATGCTTTACCCCCACTTTCCTGGGGCACACATTATGTACAGTTAAGCCCCACCCACCTCAAGTGCTTGAGGAGTCTGGGCAAACGCACACACGTGCAGAGCCAGCCCCAGCGGTCAAGGGTGCGCCGGCTGCCGGGAGACACCCACACCTGCACGCACAGGGGGACGGGGCGCCGGCTGCTCTCCTGTGGGGCTCGGGGCTGTGTCTCGTGGGCGGCCGTCCCCCGTCAGCCTGTGGGCTCCTATCCTTCCAGAGGAAGCCGTGGCAAAACACAAGTTGTTAAGAAGTCTAACATCCACTCTTCTCCCTTGTGGATTGTGCTTTCGGTGTTAAATCTACAAACTCACGATCACACACGACGCCATGCAGGTTTTCTCCTGTGGGACCTTCTAGAGGTTTTATAGATCTGTATTTTACGTTTCGCGCTCAGATCCACTGGAATTCACGTCTGTGACCGGCGTGCGGGCTCCGTCTGGATTCTCTTCTTTTTTGAACGTGGAGGTCCAATTATTCCAGCATACTTGCTGGAAAGACTATCATTTCCCCCACTGAATGGACTTTTTCTCTTTGCCAGACATCAGCTGGCTGTAATTGGGGGGGAGGGGAGGGGTCTATTTTGTTCCACTGACCACCGCGTGTCTTCTCGTGCCAAAACCACACTGCCCTGACATTTCATTCATTTTCTGTCTCCTGTTTCTCTGTGGAGACGTTCTAATTTTCCATTTATTGTACGAGCTCTTAGGGCTTGGTTAAGTCGTTGATTCAAGGTCTTTGATAATTTCAACACGTGTTATCTCTTAGTTGGTATCTATGGAATGCCTTTGCCCTTGCACTTGAGATATTCCTGTCCTGTCACATGGAAGCAATTTTGGATTGCATCCCGGACACTGTGGTATTTATTTGGTTGTGACACCCGGTCCTACTTGAATTCTGAGAGGAATATTGATTTGGAGGAGGGGACGTTTTTGCAGGCAATCAGATAGGCTGGCTGCTGCCAGCCCCACTTTCCATGAGCTGTGGTCCTAAGACCAGGTGGGTTTTCAAATCGTTCCCCAAGCTCTTGAGACCTGCCTTTTTGTGCACGGGGCAAGCCCGGGACCTGGGCAGGTCTGCCCTTTAGATCAGCTCTAAAAACCTCTATATGCTGTTTCTGGTTGTCCCACAGCAGGGTGAGCCCAGGGTACGCGCACGACTTCATGTGGTCGCTCCCCCAGACCCCTCCTCGTGGAACTTCCCAATACTTCTTGGCTCTTAGGGGGCCCCCACCCCCACTCTAGCCTTCTGGCTAGAGAGTTGGGACTTTAGCTCGCCCCTCAGCGGTGCACCTGCTCTAACTGGTTCTGTCTCCCAAGCCAAGACCACAGAAGGAGAAACACAAAAAAGCAACTCCCTCCCCGCAACCCCCTTGGGTTCAGGTGTCTGTACCACCTCCTTTTCAGAGTTGCTGGGGACTGGGGCAGAGACAGAAAGCAGACGGAAAAACAAGGGCACGGCCTCTCCTTTCCCTGTCACGTTAGGACCCCCCTCTTCCAGCTCCCTGCGCAGAACAGGGGGCTTTCTCTCGAAGCTCCTTCTGTCTACACCTGCTGCACACACCCAGGCTTGGGGCTGGCTGAGTGCAGTCCAGGAAGTACCGGGGGAAAAAACAGGGAACATACCACCAGCTCAGTGGTGCTCTGAGGTCTACACTCCACCTGCTGGTATTTACGAAGCCCTCAGAGAGCCCTCCATGCACGGCGCCCACGAGTTTCAGCCACGTTCACCAGAGAGGCGACGTGGAGTGTGCGGGCTCCCACCCTGCCGAGAACCAGAACTTCCCACCGTTCCGTGGCTCCCCGTGGCCTACGTTCCCTGTCCTCCATCTGTCCACTTTTCAAACTGTCATCACAAGCACCACGATGGTGTATGTCTCCCCACAGGCTCCCTTTTGTATGAGGATTGCCTGACACGGGGCTCAAACTCACAAACTGCAAGATCGTGACCTGAGCTGAAGTCGGACGCTTAACTGGTTGAGCTCCCCGGGCACTCCGAGAATCGCTCTCCTTTGTAAATGCAGGGGTGGACTGCCGGCTTACCGGGTAGGTGCATTCTTAACCTGGTGTGAGGCCGTCAGAACGTACCAGGCCCCTCATAACCGCAAGTTCTCGCCAGCACCAGGCATCGGCCGACTCCCTAGCTGTTGTCACCCAAAAAGGCATAAAGTGAAGCATCATTTGGTGGAACGTGCACCTTCCCAAATCGTTAATGAGTTTCTGCACCTCTCCGAGTGAATGCCTGTTGGCTTTGGGGGCCCCTCCCGTGTGACTCGCCTGCTCATACCTGGGACAAGTTTTCTGTGGGACTGCCTCCTCACCGACCGCTCTGCCTGCCCCAGATCTCGGTTCCAGCCGCCGCAGGTTTCTTCGTGCTGTCACCGGTGTCTGCTCTTTACCTGCGACGTCCGCCGCCGCTCACAGGCCGGGCTGCGGTGCCGCCGTGGGGAACGCTGCTCCAGCGTCGCGGTGACGGCCTTCTCTCTTTCTGCAGCTGTAGTATCGGGTCTTTCGGGCTCGTGTTGGTGGAATCGCATACACCCGTTTTTGCCTTACGGTTTATTCTTCCGAAGCTTGTTTTTGAGGCCCTTCATTGTCCATATTTCATTTTGTTAACTGCCAAGCCTGTCCTTGCACATTTCACTCTGGAGCCGCCTCCTGTGTGGCGCTGGTCGGGAACCAGCTTACTTTTTGTCCACCCAGTGAAACGGTTATTCCCGACGTAACCACTGAAATAACCCACCCTTTTCCTATTGACTCGTTCTGCGGTCTTTCCCGGAAGCTGACTACGGTGCGTGTGAACACGAATCTGTCCGCGAGATGTCTGCTGCTCTGTGGATCTGTTCTTCAGCCAAAACACACTCTTTTATTTTTTGCTCTTCCCGGTTCCTAAATTTACTGCCATGACTTTACAGGATGTCTTGCATTTGGTAAGAGCCTAGCAGCGGTGGCTTGTCTATCTCGAGGCCGAGCGTTTGGTGCTTACGTATTTATGATGGGTACAGCTCGTGTGCTCCCTCCCTTTACTGGTACCCACATCCGGTTTTGCCCATTAGAACAGTTTTTGCGTCTTGGACTCCATTTTGCCGGCTAACCAGACTGCTGACACAGCTCTCTGGTTCCTCTGCGCTCAGGACATCTTGCTCGGTTCCGTGTCTCCCTTGGGCCTGTCTGGCTCCTACAGGCTGACCTGGGCCGGGGAGCCAGCGACTCGTGCAGGCGGGCGCCTAGCGCATCCGGTCTTTGTGCACCTCACCTCCGCACTTGCAGCCCGGCCATACTGGGTTTACAGCTCCGGGCGGACGGTCACTGAGCCTTGTCCTCTGCCGCTGCCCCAGGCACCGCCGTCGGCCCCAGGGGCTCCGCACCCGCAGGCGAGATCGCTTTCTTTAGTGTTCTGTGCGGTCTGCGTCCTGGGGTATCTCACTGCGCTTAGTAGGTCCTGTGCCTCCTACCACGGTGGACGCGGGTCTCCCATCAAATCTGGGGAATCTCTATTCGTTTAACGTGCAGCCTCCAGTCATTAATTCACAGGGAGAACCTCTGGCCCCTGGGACTCTAATTCAGGGACTGCATTTTTCCTCTCTCAGGTTCTGATTCTTTTCCAAATCTGCTCGGCTATTTTTGATAATTCTCTCCCTTTGGTCATCGTATGGTTGCCTTTTGTCCCTTTAAAAATTTCCTATGGGATCATTTTGCGAATCGTATTTGTTCATTGAGGTTCCTCGTCCGGGGAACATCTGCAGTCCCCAGGGGCCTGAAACCACGGGGCTTCCTGTTCTCGCTCACGGGCTGCTTTCCTCCCGTCTGCGACCTTCTGGCCGGAGCCCGAGCGGCTCCGCTCAGGCGTCTGTGCGCTGAGCCCGGGAGGTGGAGCTCTGTCCTGCCAGGCAGCTTCCTGCTCACCGCTGCTTGGAACCGGTGGGCGACGCGGCCCCCAGCCCCCCCCCCCCAGAGCCCAGGCTGCACGCATCAGGCCCCCGCTCCCTCCTCCCTCACTTGGGGAGCCAGGCCCTGGCCCCACCCCGGGGCCCCCAGTCCTCAGTGTCTTTCCACCCACCATTCCCGTTGTTGGCTGGCTTTCGGTTACTTCCATTTTTTTGCTTTTTGTTTTTAAGCTTTTGGAGGTTTCCCTCACTGTTCTCGAGAGTCAGCAATCCATCCGAAAGCACATTTATTGTAACCTAGCCAAGGTCTACTTGGATTTTCGCGGGAGGCCACTTTGGAACACCTAGTCTGCACGCCGCAGGCGTCGGAAACTTCTGTTCTGGCTCGTGTCCCCACGGCCGACCCCAAAGTGCTCTGGAGCAAGACACAGATTCCTTCCGCGGTCCCCACGCCCTCTCTGGAGGCACACTCTGCTCCAGGCCCTTGCGACGCCTCACTGCCCGTCCTCTCCCCCACCCCTCCCCCCGCCAGCTGCCGTGTATCCTAAGTACTCTTTGCCGGGACACCCTCCTCAGGGGAACCACGACAAGCGGGGCTTCTCATTCACAGCCAGCCTGCCTCTCCTCCCCAGACCCCAGCGCCCCCCCGCCCAGCTCGGACAGCCCCCCCGCCCCAGGCCCTCCTCCAGGGGGCACATGCCCTGGTGCTCCCCGCCCGGTCTCCCCGCCCCGGCCACCTAGCGCCACCACCACGCGGTGCTCGGACGGCAGGAGCCGGGCCGTGCCCGGCTGCCGGGAAAGGCCATGGGGTGCGGCCACACTTCTCTCCCACCAAACACCGCCATGGGCTCCCCGGCTCTGGCACACGCAGGCCCAGACCCGAAGGCATCTGCAGCTGCCCAGCCCGCCGCCCCCTGCCCGTGGCTGGCAGAGCGCGGGCCCCTGCCTTGGCTCACACGGCACCCTCTGCCGAGACGGGCTCCCGCTCGGTGCCTTCCGCCCCTGACCACTCCCTGGTCACGTCCTGCAGGCTGGCCTCCAGCTGGCCCTCTCCACAAAGCTCCCCTCACTTCCCTGGCTGGAGGCGGAGTCTCGGGGTGGTCCCTGGGCCCCTGGACAGCTGTTGGGGTGCATCTGCACTTCTCTCCGAGGGCCAGTGGCACCCTGGGAGGACGCGAGGGCCAGGGGCACCCGGGAGGACGCGAGCTGTGTCCCAGGCATGGTCTTAACTCTCTGGTTTGACTCACGTTTACCAGGCGATTACCACGTGCCCACATGCCATCCCCAGAACAGCCACAGTGGGCAAGGGGGCCCCTCGCCGCGGCCCGCCCGGAGCAGGAGGGAAGGCTTTGCCTTGCCCACTTGGGCTAGGGAGAGGGGGCGGGGCAGGCAGGGAGGCCAGTGAGACCAGGCACCGAAAGGGCAGCACAGGAAGGTGGACACAGGGCCCCGAGGGTCTCGGGGCCACGCGTGGTGCAGGAGGGGAGGCTGGGGGGCTTGGACCACGGCAGGGCAGTGGGAAGATTCCAGATGCTGGGGATTGCCGGACCCGGGGAGGGCTGGGAGAGGTGTCGAGGCTGACCCCCAGGGCTCCGGGCCGAGTACCAGCAGAGCTGCTGAGGACTCCACATCCTGAGCATCTGCGTCTGGAGGGGAGGCCACCCAGCCCTACTGAGGGGGGTGCAAGGCAGGGAGAGCCCAGGTGGGCCAAAGGGAACTCTGTCACATTTAATAGAGAACGTCAAACACGCGCCGGGAACCAGCACGACATCGAGCCACGGTTCAGTGGGTCACGTACTGGGACAGCTCCCAGATGTCCTCCAGGAAGCTGCTGTAGAATCTGCGACTCATGGAGTCTGGGTCCTGCTTCAGGATCTCCAAGTCTGCACAGAGACCCCCCGGGTCTGACACACGGCCCCCCGGGGCAGGGGAGGGCAGGGGGCAGTCTGCCTCGGGAGCTGAAGGAGGAGGGTCGAGGGGGAGGTGCACAGCCGTCCCGGGAGCCCTGTGGGGTGTATGTGGGGAGGGGGGCACAGCCCTGTCCTGGAACCGAGTCTCAAGGAGGGGACGATGCCCTGTTCTGGGGACAGGCCGGCTAAGGGGCCTTCTTAAGAGCTGGGGAACAAAGAGGCCCCTGTGCTGGGCCAGGGCTCACGTTTCCTGAGGGTCCTCACGTCGGCCTTCCTCAGACAGATGCAGAGGTCGGGGAAGTAGTCCTGCAGCATCCCCCCTGCGCCAGGGACGGAGGGCGGTGGGCACGGGCGCCTCCCTGACCCCTGGGGGAGGCCAGCTTGGCCCCGACAGGAGACCGGCCCACCCGACCCCCAGACACGGGAGCCCGGCCCTCCCGGGGGCAGCTCTGGGCTCCGAGTGGTGGGGGCCGGGTGGGCACGGTGGGCGGAGCACAAGACCAGGGGCCAGCACCCACCGATGAACTTCATGGCCACCCGCTTCAGGTTCCTGTCGGGGCTGCTCAGGTAAGTCAACGCCTGCATGAGAAACCGGCGGTAGTTGCCAAGGTTGCTCTCCACCTGGGGAGGGGAAGAGATGGGCCCCCACAGCTCCCTGTGACGCCGCTCCGCCCGAGGCCCCCTGCCAGCCCTGCAGTCCCAAGACCCATGACCCCCCCCCCCCATCCCACCTCGGGCTGGGGCCTGTGTCAAGGGACCTGGGACCCTGCACTCTGTCACCTCTCCCCGACACGTCCTCCGGGAGGCCTCCCCTGCCCCTCCCACCCCCCACCCTCCCCAGCTTCAGCAACAGACCCAGGGCCAGTCAGAGCCAAGAAGAGGCAGAGAGGTCTGCTGGGCTCTTCTGCACCAGGACCGGAGACCAGCCTCTCTTGCCGCCCTCGCTCGCTCCCCTGGGCTTGTGCTGTGGACACGCGGGGTGTGCGGCTGCTCTAGGAGGGGACAGCAGGCTCAGGACGGGACGGCCCCTGGACCGAGGATAAGACCAATCTAAGGACGGGGGGCAGGGGACGGACGCAGCCCGGGCTGCTCATCTCCACTGCTGGCCCAAGCTGCTCTGTGGCAGCACCCTCTGGGCCTTTGCAGGATTATAAACCAGTTTATTTTACCGTCTAAGCCTGCTGGACCCGGCTTTTCTGCCACCTGCATGACAAGAACGCCGGCCCCCTCGCCTCAGCCCCCAGGCCACCCTGGTGCTCACACTTCCCGCAGGGACCCTTGGCCACTGTGGCGCCAGGCCGTGCTCCCCCGAGGGGCGCCCGCTTCAGGTCACCCCTGCCCGGCCTGGCCGTCCTCTCTCTGGCTGCGCCCTGGCCGGGCTGACCCTCGGAGCTGCGTTTCCGCCCACACCAGCTTCCCTCCACAAACGTCAGACCAACACTGCAGGTGGGAGGTCCAGGTTCAGGCACCGGGCAGCCTGAGGTCCCAGCCCTTCACCCCCGCTCCCCCCCAACCACCGTGATCGCCTGTGCCTTCCTGTCACAAACCCACATTCTGGGATTTTGGCCGTCAGCTCGTGACCTTAAAAAGACAACCGCCTTCCTGCTCTGTGCCCGTTCTGGGACCACCCCCAGAGCTCCGAGCCCCCTGAGACGCACTCTGGGCTCTCACACCCTTTTCCACTCAGACACCAGGACTTCCTGGAGGAGGCTGATCCCTGGAGAGAACAGGCACTAGGAAGGGCCTGGAACATTCTAATGCTCTCAGAAACAAGGATGCCTACGGACAGAGAGTCCAGGGACAGAGCTCACTGGAAACAGGATTCAAGTTCAAGACAGGCCAGGTGTGACAGTCTGAACAATAAAGCAATGACACCAGCAGCTGTAACGGTACCTCCCTGGAAGGAGCGGGGTCCTTCGTGAGCTGAGGGACCGGCTGGACCGCCTCTCCCAAGAAAGATCTGTTGATTCCTAACGCCCCAGACCTCAGAATGGGACAACACTCAGAGATGGGGCCTCTGGAGGCAATGCAGTGAAATGGGGTCCCCCAGTGGCCCTGACGCATTACAGGTGGTGCCTTAGGAGGGGAGGCGCCAGCGTGCAGAGAGAGCACCTCGGGCGCAGTGACACTCGAAGCCAGGGCAGCGCCGGGCCCGGGAGAGGGGCCTGGGAGGGGCCGTGGCCTGGCCAGCACCGTGCCACAGGCCGCTGGCTTGCAGAGCCGGGAGACAGCAACGTCTGAGGTTTAGGCTCGCGGAACCGTGGCACGGGGGCCTTGGGGACCCAGCAGGCCATCAACTCGCGGCACTACTCCAGAGGCAGGAGTCAGCAAAAAGAAAACAGGAAAGAGGTTTCTGTAAGAGAAGGGAAACTATAATAGATTTAACTTCGGTGTTTAAAAGTGAGGGAGCACTTAAATACCGGCGTTTTGTTTCTTTTCTCTGTGATTGTTGAAAAGAAGGCCTGCCCGTGAGCCTGGGCCCATACAGGGAATCGGGACAGAGGGAAGGCAGGGCTATGAGCACATCACGTGGCCCACGTGGCCCAGGGAGCCCGGGGCTCAAGGCGACCGGTGGCCGAGGTCAGCCGGGGGTGGGGGGTAGGGCTCAATGGCACACCCCACAATGGGGCACGAAGACGTCCCCGGGGAGGGCTGGGAGCATCGGGACTGGAGAAGCCCTAATCCACATGTCTCAACTCTTAGAAAATTCCAGAAGAAGGGGCTCCTAGCAAAGCTGACGGACTGGAAGTATCGGGATGACGGGAAGGAGCGCCAGCCGTGAGCAACCTCACGTGAGGCTTCCGGAACCACGCTGCCGCATGGAAAGGAAACCATACGGGGCAGCGAGCTGCCCAAAGGCAGCGGGCCGGGGCAGAGGACAGTCACTGCGGGAGGAGCCCCTGCCACCAGGAAGCCCAGCCGCGCTGCCCGACTAGGGGCGTCCTGAGCCCCTGCCAGCCGAGGCGGCAACTGCTTCCTAAAACTCCAACTCCTGGAAGGTGGGAAAACGGGAAAAATGTGCAAAGCCAGGAAAGTCCACATGAGAAGAGCGGGAGGGGGGCCCAGAATGGAAGGTGGGGAGGACACACGTGCCCACAGTCTCTGGGCTCCCCTGGCGCCTGAGCCGTCCCTGGGACCCCTGTCACAGCGAGGCTGCTAGTGGGGGCTCAGAGCCATTTCAATGGGTCTGAAACCCACAGAAAAATAAATGTTTGAGGGAAACGTACTTGGTTAAACCTGTGAGTGTAACTCAATAACGTTGACGGTCTCACACTCTAACAGACGGAGTGTTTAAGAAATTAGTAAAATCAGGGGAACCGGGTGGCTCGGTCGCTTAAACGTCTGACTTCGGCTCAGGTAATGATCCCACCGTTCTTGAGTTCGAGCCCCGCGTCGGGCTCTGTGCTGACAGCCAGGAGCCTGGAGCCTGCTTCTGGTTCTGTCTCCCTCTCTCTCTGCCCCTCCCCTGATCGCACTCTCTCTCTCCCAAAATTAAGTAAACGTTAAAAAAAATAAATTGGTCAGATCGGTCCACTAGGTACCGAGACACCGATGGCAAGCACGGACCTCTCCACGCGCTCTCCTCAGCAACCAGCTAAACACAAGTCCCCAAGGGCAAAAGCGGACAGGACAAGACCGGAACCACAAGCACGTGACAGGTGGCCCCGCTGTCCCTGCACACGGGCTGAGGTGGGCATCGAGTCCGGGCGCCCGAGGTGTCTCCGTGGAAGGAAAGACCAACCTCACGCCCAGGACGCCAGAGGCAGGGGGGGACCTGACATTGCCCACGCACCTCGGGGAACAGACCGGAAGGACCCCAAGGGAAGGCACAGGGACACCAAAAGGGAGTCTCTCTCTCCCTCCCCCACCCAAGGCCTGAGTTAGGAGCAAGAGAAAAGACGAGTTCCTTGAAAAGCCTCAACCACGGCCTGGAGCCGCATGAGGCCCTGGGGCCGGACTCGGGCCACCCGCACCCACGACACCTCAGAGACGGGATGTCACTGTAACATCCACCCCGCGGCGGCACAAAGGTCTCTGACAGACGTACACAGAGAAAGACCCGCAACCCAAAATGACAAGAGCAGGAAACCCAGCCCGGGCCACACCCCCGAGGCGGAGGCCCTGGCGCCCACTGGAGCGTTCTCTCCCCTCCCAGCTCCAAATTCACCCCTGCTGTGCACTCCGTAAAAGCGGACCTGGGCCCCAGTGTCATCCTCACCAGCTGGCACGAGGGCACGGGGGCAGCGTGGGGACACAGGAGGGGCTCCCGCCCTCGATCCCGCGGGCACCCCCAGGACTCCTCCCCCACCCCCCAGGCCATTTCACAGCCGGTCTCCTGTGACCCCTCCCCGTGTGGGACCTGTCCCGGCATCTCGGCGGGCTCGGCTCTGTGCCACACCAGCTTCTCTGCCACACAGGGGCGTAGCCATGCCCTCGGCTCTGGGGGTGGGGGTCCTCCTGGCCCGGGGCAGGGGCTCTCCTCCACTACGTTGGGACATGCGACATCACGTACTCCCGTCCACGTCCACGCGCCATCCCTGCGATCCCGCGGCCTTCAGAGTTGGCTCCCCCGCAAACCGACCAGCCCCCCGCAGCCCCCAGGCCCTGCAGCGGTTAACCACCCTTCACGTTAACCTCCCCCCGCTCAAATTGCTGTGATGTCTGTCTCCTGAACGCATCCTAGGGACACAGACGCTGAGCCCCGATCACAGCCACAAGGGTCAAGTGCGGCAGCCCCGCGGGCGCCCGAGGCCTGTGCCTCGGGTGACGCCTCACCGTCATCAACCACGGGGGACAGCCTAATGCCCAGAAGCGCTGCCCGCGGTTTCCCGCGGGCAGGGAGCTGGGCACTGCAGCTGGTGGAAGGTCACAGGCACACAGCCCCCCTCCGGGCACCAGCACGGCTCCAGGGCGGGGAGGGGCTTCTCCATCAGACCCGAGCACAGACCGTGGGAAAGTAACACGTCCGGCCACAAAACTTCCACACCAGCAGAGACACAGTAAGCACAGGGCAAGAAGTCACAGACTGGGCAACAGCAATTACGGTACAAACAACTGGCCAAGGACCCACGCCTGGAGCCTGCGGAGAATTCCTCATTCGCACAAAAAACACCACCGGCACACAGCGGGCGAAGCGCTCGGCACGGAGGCCCCACTGGCTCCCCAGCAAGGTGGTGCCTACCAAAGTCACCGCCCCCCGGACCCTGAGAAGCCCCGCTCCCTTTCTCTGGGCACCTTCACCCCCAGACCGTAGCCTTCCCCACTTCTCAGGAAACGTCTGCTGTCTCCCAGCCGCGGCGGGGACCCCCAAGCCCCCGCCCACCTCGACCAGATCCAGTGTGGCCTGGTGCGCCAGCCTGCCCGCCACCAGCTGGAGAAAAGCCCGGGATGGGGACCGCGGTCCCCGAGCGCTGGGGAGGGGTCCCAGCCGGGCTCTGAGGGTCTGGACTCAGAAATAAACGGACCACCAGAAATCAGAGCTGTGGTTTCTTGCTCACCCGCCCCACGCACACGCGTCCCCTCACACGAATCCTCAGCAAGGCGTGTGGGCCCAGGAACGTCCATGGGGTCCCGGTGCGGCCACTCCCGGGTTCCCAGAGCTACGGGGCCCTCCCCATGTCTGCACTGGGACATCAGTGGGCGCTACGCTCCCCAAAGGCCCCTCCACAGCGGCCATGGGAACTGCTTCCAGGTAGGGCTTCCCCGTCCAGGTGCGGTGGTCCCCACGTGGCCCTGGAGGCCCCCAGCTTGGTTACTGACAGAGGGGGCCCACTGAGGGAGGCTGAAGGGGCCAGCCCAGCATGGAGCGGGCCTCTAACCAACACCCACAGGACCGAGTCAGATGCCACCCAAGAGGGTTCCTATATGAAGCCCGTCCTCCTCTGGGTGCTGGGGGTGAGGACCCTCACTGCGCACGGCCCCGTCCACCTCCCCGGCCTCCCTGCCCCTCATCCGGGAGGGTGCCGACACCTTACCGTGTAGATGAAAACATCGTTCTCGGCGCTGAGGCCACGACCCCATGCCAGCTTCCCAAACAGCTCCTTCCGAAACTCCCATTTCAGCAGGACGGCACAGCGCAGGAAGGTCAGCTTTGTCTTCTGTGGGTGCCACGCAAAGACAGACGGGTTACCTCCCTCCGCATCAACACCCTCCCGGGCAGAGACCGCAGGACAAGTGGCCCGGAGGCACCGAGGGCCCCGGCCCAGCAAGGACGCCGCTCACAGCCGCGCCCGGGCCGTGTAGCCTGCTCACACCCCGGAGGGGGCACAGGGTGCCCCCGCCATAGTGTCTTCACCCCCCCCAAGCCCCGTGGGTGCCGTGCTCTAATTCACATGAAAATTCGAGAGGCCAGTGGTCACCCTGGCCACCCAGGCTTCCTTCCTGACCCTGAGGGAGTCTCTCAAGGGCCAGGGTACAGGCACCCAGGGGAGGAAGGCCGGTCCCTCACTCACCAGTACCCAACAGCCCCGCCTCTAGTCTCAGAACTCCTTTAAAGGGTCCCTGTACCACCCACGATGGGCGGAAATCACCCCCAGGACCTCAGGCTGTGACTGTCCAGAGACACGGTCTCAACAGAGGTGAGGTAATCAGGTTCCTGGGTGGCCCTAGGGCAAGCTGTCTGGTGTCCTTACCAGGAGGGGAATCTGGACACGCAGACAGGGGGGCGACCATGTGAGGACACGGGGAGAAGACGCCGTCCATGTGCCCAGGAGAAAGGCCGGAGGGGACCAGCCTGCCACACCCCCGACCCAGCAGCCCTGTCTGCGGCACTTGGTGGCGGAGGCCTGATTTGAGACGGGCCGGTCCCCGAGCTGACCTCTCCCTCCCTTGCTGAGTTGAGGGGGGATCGGCCCACCTGGTTTTCACTCCAAAGCCCTCGACCTCCTCCTGAGTCCACCATGCCTCTGTACCCAGGAGACTGTGCTCCGGAGGGGGGCAGCACCTGTTTTTCAGCATCTAGGACAAGGCCCCCATCACAGGAGGACCCTCCGACCCAACCCCGGGCCCAGGCCTGCCCTCAACTTCCTGTGTTCCCGTTAGCTCACAGAATGCGCCGCCCACCTCACTCAGAGGCCCCTGGCCTCTGGGCCACTTATCCTAAGACTACAGCTTGTGAGGCTGAGTAGGCCGGCCTCCCCCAGGCAGCCTCTCCTGGTTTCTTCGCCACTCTCCTCTGAACTGTACCCCTCTAGCCCCCCACCTGGCGACACCCCTGCCTTCTACTGGTCTCCCATCCACCCTTCCGTTCACCCCTTCATTTAGCTGCACATTCACTCAGCAGCTGCCCTGTGCCAGGCTCCGGGCTGCTGGCTGGCTGTGCAGACCCAGACCTGATGCGGACCCTCTCCCAGGCTTGAGGCGTTCCCAGCCCATCATACCAGGAGTGATGGGTCCGAGGGCTCCTGGGTCTGGTGGGTCTGGGGCAGGGGCAGAGAGAAGCCCTGGGACTCAAGGAAGTCCCTTTGTGAGGAGGAAGCAGGAATTCAGGCAGTTTCCCAAGGGCCCCAGGAGGGGCTGGAGAGAAGGAGGTGGCCACGATCAAGAGGGCGGCAGGCAGGGCCTACTTGGCCGAGCCAAGCTGTTAGGTGACCACAGTGAGAGCTGAGACCCAGGGATGGGGACCCAGGGCCAGCAGAATGCTGCTGAGGGGTGGAGGCCAGGAAAGCTTCCCTGAGCGGGGGGGGGGGGGGGGGGGGGGGGGGGGGCACTTGGATGGGGTCTCAGGCGAGAAGCAGGTGTTCCCAGTGTAGAGGGGGGAAGGGGCATTCCCCGAGGCCAGAGGGGCCGCTCAAACGGATGATCTGGGAAACCTGGGGCCTGTGAAATGGCTAGTAGCTCCAGGGCCGCCCTATGGGTCCTCTGTGGGAGTCAGACACGGTGCCTCCCTGGGGGCAGTGCCCTTGAGGGGGGCACGGTCTGCAGTAGGCCCTGGGGAGAGCAGGGAGCGAGAAGAGCCCCAAACCCCAGGCTCCTGAGGCTGACTGTGTGTGTGTGTGTGTGTGTGTGTGTGTGTGTGACGGGTGGGGGGTGCTTCGCGGGCTCCTAGACTGGGGGGAGAACCTAGAGGTGAGGGCAACGCCACCTTGGACGGGCCCTCTCCTTCCCTGCGCCTGTCGCCTGCAAGGCGGGCGGGCCACTCACCATGACCACCTTGGGGCAGGAGTCGGCCAGGTGGAAAAGCAGTGGCACCAGGGCCTGGAAAGCGTGATTCTTGAGTGCCTGCTGGTATTTCTTGCCGCCGCTGTAGAGCACGTCTCCGTACAGGAGGATGGCCCCTCCGCGCACGTTGGCCTGTTCCTGCCCGCAGGTAGAGCCCTCAGCCGCAGGGCGGCCCCCCGCCCCCCCCCAATCTGCCAGCCACCGCCCATCTCTCACCCTTCTTCCGGCCCAGGGACCTGCGGTGGCCAATGCGCCCTGACGCCGACGCCCGCCCTCTCCAGCTCTGGGACCGTCCAGCTGCGCCCCTCCACCGCACCCCTCCACCGCACCCACCTTGCTGCCCGGGCCGCCCACTGGCACGCACAACCCAGCCTTCTGGGCAGCTGGGGCGCCTTCTCCTCCTGCCACCCCCTCCGGTGGCTGCGGCCAACCCTTTCTCGGCCACAGCGACCTCACCCCCTCTCCCGGGCGGACCAGGCGCACCCTGCGGCCAGACCGGTCACTTTGAGCTCTGAGACCCAGCAAGAGGCCTCGGGCTTTGTGCTGGGGGGGGGGGGGGCGAGAGGGGGGCGATGAGGACGCCTCGAGGCTGCGAACCAGCCCCTGCACCTGCACCACGGGCCTGCGCCCCCTTGCCGCCCCCACCCATCCTTGCTCTCCTGGCCACGGCCCGCGCCCTCCGCATGGGGGAGCACGAGGCTTGGGCAAGGTCATTTCTGAGGCGGCCCAGGGATCTCCGAGAACCTACCTTCCTTGGGGCCAGACTCCCGCCCAGGTCCACAGGACTTTACCCACAAGCCCCGGGGGTGGGAAGGGCGGGGGGGGGGGGGGAAGCGGCCGCGGCTGCTCGGATTGGCTGGGGTGGCAGCCGCGGCTGCTAGGATTGGCTGGGGTGGCAGCCGGAGGCTACTCGGATTGGCTGGGGTGGCAGCCGGAGGCTGCTCGGATTGATTGGCTGGGGTGGCAGCCGCGGCTGCTGGGATTGGCTGGGGTGGCAGCCGCGGCTGCTGGGATTGGCGGGCTCAGGCGAGGAGCTGCGCCGCCGCCGCGCTCCTCACATCGTCGAACAGCTGCAGCAGGTGCTGGGCTATCCTGAGGCTGGTGGCGCCGACGCCCTGGGCCCCCAGGCGGTGCAGGATGTCGCCCAGGATTTCCATCAGGCCCATGAGGTCCTTGGGCTCGGGCCCCACGAAGCCGTCCAGCAGCCCGGCCAGCCGGTTCCGGAGCAGCGTCACCTGCGGGTGGACGCAGCCACTCCCGGGCCTGCCCTGCTCCCTGGAAAGTGCCCTTCCCGACTTCACCACCGTTTCTATTCTACGGGTGTCGGCAACTCGGCGGGGCCGTGGCTGCCGCTCCCTGCCCACGCTGCCTCCTTTAACAATCCGCAGGGGCCTCAGCCCCAGCTCCCCGGCCTGCACCGTGCGGCATGGACTTGTTCTGGAAGGCCTAAAGGGCAGAAGGAGGACGTGCATCCACACCCAGCCAGGTGCGAGTCCTCTATGTGACGGGTGGCGCATGAACAGCACCACCTAGCAGGTGTGCTGTCAGGTAAGAGACCCCTACTAGAAAGGAGGCCAAAGTCGCAGACCTCAGAGCCCCCTCCGGCCCTGAAATTCTAGGATCCCCGCCGCATGCAACGCAGCACCGTTCCCCAAACGTTCCCCAAACGTTCCCCCCTTCTCCTGCCTTGGCCTGCCCTGCCTTTCCCACCCACCCCTTCCAATCTGACCTGCTGTGGAGGCTCTTCTCACATGCCTCCTCCTCCCTGAAGTCTTCATGGGATAGGAGCGAGCAGCCCCTGCTCTCACCTTCTCAGGATGCATCAGGGCACTGCTGAGGCCCTTCAGGCTCATGGCCCGCACCAGCTGGTTGGGGTTGTTCAGGCCCAGGCTCAGGAAGTTGTCCACGGTTCTCCGAGACATGTACTGGGTGAGCTCGTGGCTGTTGAGAAACTGAGTAGTGTTGGCACCGTCAGCTACCAGGGAAAATGGGCCTGTGGTGCAGTATGAGATAGTGGGGTTAGACAAAAGGAAGCACTTTCAGAGAGCAAGCAGGTCTGACACGGAAGGCAGAAGTTAGGATACCTTTACGTGGGAGGGTTGGAGCGAAGTCCAATTCTCTGAGCCTCCTAAGGGCCCGAGGATGCTGGTGAGGGGCAGGGGCAGGGGCAGGGCGGGGCCGAGGAGGGGCTGACCTCCGTGATGATGAGGATGGCCACGATGTTGTCCCGCTCCTCAGAGCTCTTCAGGGAGATGACCGCCTGTCCCAAGACAGCCTTGACCTCACAGTCATAGTGGGCCATGGCCCTGTCAGATGAGAGAGGCAGGCACGGGGGCCCTGAGGTCTCCATCCTTGGCCCCCATAGCCCCCTGCTCACTCGGGGAGATGCCCAGGCAACTGAGTCTGGAGCCCAGCTCCCAATATGGGGTGTAGCCTTCCCGTGAGGAATGCTCTCTGGGGCCAGCACCGCCCCCCCCCCCAGGCTGTGCGCACCTAGCCAAGAGGGTCACCCCCTCAGTGTAGGTTTCCATGTGCTCAAAGAGCTCCCAGCCTCTCAGCAGCTTGAGGTAGGCAAACACCTCCCAGTAGTTGGTGGTCCAGAAGAGACCCTTCAGGGCCTCCAGGCATGTCCTAGGGGCAGGTGGGGGTGTGGGGAGAGGTGAGTCGGGGCTCGGGGCTGGGCTCTCTGCCTGGACCGTAAGGTCATCGGCGACCTCCTCTCCCATCTGGGCCCCGGTGAGCTGTCACCTTCTAAGCCTGCTCTGCCCCAGGATTCTCACTCCCGCTGGCTTTTGGTGGCTGTGCCCCCTGCTCCCTACTCGGGACCGAAAGCCTCCAGGTGGGGCCAGAGTGCATTCCTTTCCGGGTCCCTAGCCCTTAGCCCAGGGCCTGGTGCCCGCCAGGGGTTCCGTGGGTATGTGGAAGGAACCCGAAAGAGGGCACGGGTGGGGTTCCCCAGGGGGCTGGGCGCCGAGGCCCATCACAGATGTCACCTGCAGGGGCTGAGGGGCTTCCCGTCTAGGACATCCTCCTGGTAGTCTGAGATGCCGTCCACCACATCCAGCTCAAACAGGTAACGGAGCTGCGTGAGCAGGCCCACGAGGACCCCTGCGAAGGACCAGCGCACCGTGGCCTTGTACTCCCGGGTGTACAGGAGCTCGTAAATGGTACCCAGGGCCTGCGGCGGGCGACAGAGCGGGACTCAGATGGGCGACTCTCCAGGGCCGGCTCCAGCGAGCAGAGGAGTGGGGAGCCACAAGCACGGGCGCCCCCCCCCCCCCCGGGCCCAGGCCCCTGCCGCCTGTGCCTGCCTCGGGCCGGGACACTCCCGGGGGCGCTGGTCCCGCTCTGCTGGCCACTCAGCAGTCGAGAGGCCTCGGCTACTCTTGCCGAGACCCTCTGCCTGCCGGCTCAGCCAGGCATCCCGCAGGGCCCCTGGATGACAGCGCGGTTGTGGGGGCGGGGGGCCCGGGTGGGGACATGGGGGGGGGTGCTGCTCACCAGCAGGGAGATGAGCTCCGCCTGCTGGGTGAACCTGACGAGCTCTTTGGGGGGTCGCAGCCTCAGCTTCATGTAGAGCAGGGTGAGGACCTTGCGGGCCAGCTGGGTGTTGCTGGCTAGGGCCTTCCACAGGGGTATGACCTGTCTGGGGAGGCAGGGGGCCCAGTGCCTGCAGGTGGCTGGCCATGCAGGGTGGAGGGGCGGGCGGGACGTGACCCTCGGGACAGCAGGATGGCCTGAGATGGCCCGGCCCCCCAGGGACAGTGAGCCCTTCCATCCGCGGAGTCCAGGAGGCTGTATCCGGATGGGGCCCCCGCTCGAAGCCCTGAGCACAGGACAGGCTAGCTTTCCCTGATGTCGGGTGCTGATTCCCGCTTTGCCGCACTCCTTTGCCACATGACCCCAAACAGAGCCCCCGTCCTCCCCCCAGCTTGTGGGGGTGGGGGCTCACCCCTCAGGCAAAGCGGGCAAAGTGGGTCTGCACTGGGCGTGTCTCCCTGGGGCGGGGTGGGGGGCGTGTGGGGCTCACAGACCTGCATCCCCCAGAGCTCTGTTCCCTGTCTAAGGTGCTGTGGGCCTGTGACAAGCCGGTGCTCCCTGAGACACTGTGGAGACACCCTGGTGCTCCAGTGGCCCTCAGACTTCAGGGGACACACACACACACACACCATTCAGGCTGCTTAGAATGGGGTCTCTACTCACAGGCCAGGCCCAGCATCACGGTGCTGGAGCTCATGATGTCCACACGGTGCAGCCTGGAAACCCAATATTGGCCCCAGAAGGGCAGGGGGCCCGTGTGTGTGCTGGGGCCCTGGGCAGTTGGAGGGGGCTGTTTGGGGGCCAGCTGACCTCCAGCCCCTCTGCCAGCTGGTCTCTTGGGGTTCTCCCGGTCTGAGGGACACTCCCACGCCGAAAGCCCCCTCCAGGGACTGATGGAGCCTCCACCTTAACCCCTCAGCCTAGAACACCTCCGGGGACCCCCTGGCCGTGGTTCGGGAGTCTGGGAAGGAGAGTGGAGTCTCTCTCACTGGAAGGGCCAGTGTCGTGCATGCCGCTGCCTGCCCAGGGATTCTGTGGCCTGAGAGGGCAGACCACGGAGGAAGGATGGGTGTTCACCTCTGGGTCGTGGGTGCCAGTGCCATACCTCTCAGAGGGGTGACACAGGGACAGTATCACCTCGACTGTCTCCTGGGTGTGCTGAGTCCCCAACACTGACACGGCCTGCATCACGGTCTGCAGGGTGTTCTTGAAGATGATAGAGGGCAGCTCCTGGAACAAGCCCTGCAGGACCTCAGCCACCTGAGCAGGGACGGGCAGACCGGGAGGGGGCGTCAGAGCCACCCCCAGCTCCCGCCTCCGTCCCCTGCGGGGGCCGGGGTCTGCCTCCCCCGTGAAGCATCCTGATGGCCTCGTCAGCCTTCAGCCAGTAGCCTGACCGCTACGTGATCCCTGCCCCACGAGGGATCACGTCAGTAGCCTGACCCTACGTGATTCCCCCCCCCTGCAGGACCCGGTGGGGTCGGCGGCGGAAGCGGCACCGTGGCTCACAGCTGGTGTGGCCCCGCCGTCCCCACGGCCTCACCCCATCTCCCTGTGTGCCTGTGAAAAAGTGAGGATCAACCCCGAGCGGCCAGGAGGGTTGATGGGCCTGGCAGCCCCTGAGAGACGGTCCTGTCTGTGTGGGCTGTGAACTAGGTTGGCCACGCCCCCTTGCGCCTCGAAAGGCAGTTAAATCCCCAGGGAGGTGGGGGAGGGGGTGGGGGCAGGGAATTTTTCTCTCCTGACTAAGGTTGAATGAACAAGGCAGGGTGTTGCTGTCAGGGCCCTGGGACCTTGAGGGTCCCGACCGGCCAGGAGGGGTGAACCAGGGGCCCTGGGGCATCGCTGGGTCTCAGCCCTGCTAACAGGGCTGTGCTATTTCAGGGAGCGGGAGGCGGGCCGTGGACTGCGGATGGCTAGGACTGAGCTCGGGACCCATGGCCTCCAGGCCCGGGGGCTCTCTGTGAAGACATGTGTGCACAGACACGGGTGCGTCCGCATGCATGCGGGCAGCCAATGACGCGTGGCCAGCCCGCCTCCCCCACCCCAATCCTTCCTTAGCGGGTTCCCCGACTCCCGTGGGGAGGTCCGCAGAAGGTGGCCCGCAGCCGGGGCTCAGCGCCCACCTGCTCTGCCTTGATGCTGTGGTCCTCGACGATCATCAGGAGCAACTGTGAGGCCAGGTCACAGCACAGGTGGTTGTGGCTGCAGAGCCCTCGCAGGAGAGTGAGGACGAGCTGTGTGTGCTGGGCCACGGTCAGGTTCCCATCCAGCACCTGGGCCGGTGGGGGCTGTGGTGAGAGGCCGAGGCGGCACCCTCCCTGGTGGTCCTCAGCCCTCCAGCCCCTCCTGCGTCGGGGTTGGAGACAGGGCCGGGGTGGGGGTGCTCCTCGTACTCAGAGGTGGAAAAAATGCCAGGCGAGCAGACTTGTCCCCTCCCCTGCACCAGGCTGCTGGGGCCCCGGCCCCTCCTGCCTCAGTGGTGGGAGGTGTGGCCACCGAGGGCTGAAGGATCACTCTGGGGATGGTGGGAGCAAGCAGTCGTGCCCAGGCAGTCAGGTGCCCCCCCAACCCTGCAGCCCGCAGCCAGTCACTGACTCGGGGTACAGGGTCCAGCCCCTGCCTCGAGGTGGGGGACACTTTAAGCTGCCACACTCCCCTGGGTCAGACAGACCACCCCCCTCTTGGCTGCTCCCATCCCCAGCTTGCTTCCCTTCCTCCTTCCTCCTGAGTGTGAGTCTCTGTCCCCTAAACTGCACTGAAGTTCCTGTCCCAGGCTCTGCTTCTAGGGAACCCACCAGGACCACAGGCTTCTAAGCGGCTGGCTCCCTAGGAGGGGTTCCCAGGGGACGACCCTCTGCACGGAGGCGTTGAGGGCTTGCTGCTCCTGTCCCAGCCTGTCCTGAGAGCAGGCAGGGGGTCAGACTCAGGGACTCTCACTTGGAAGGTGGGGAAACTGAGGCATGGAAGGGTTGAATGACCGCCCCGCAGTTGGAGGCAGAGCTTGGACTCAAACCCAAAGCTTTGATGCCCCGTCCGTCTTGAGGGGAGGGCCGGCCCGGGAAGGACACACACAGGGATGGAGGGCAGAGGCGATGGACAAGGGGAACAGACAGCATGCTGCTTGCCCGGGACTGTGCACAAGTAGTGAGCGCGGGACAGCCTCAGGCAAACCCAGCTGTCGCCCTAGTGAGGGGCCCCAGGGGTGAGGCCGCAAGAGGAGTGGGGGCCGAGAAGGGAGAGGTCAGCAAGAACCTCAGGACCGGGCTCCAGAGGGGCCCTGCCGCACCTCCAAGTCACGGGCGGGAGGGTGCAGGCCGAGATTTCAAGGGGCAGAGTGATGGGGTGCTTTCCCTGCAAGAGAGCGTCCATGCCCCGGCTACGCCTGACCCGCCCCCCAGCTCCCCTGCGCAGGTTGCAGAATGGGGAGGGAGGTGGAGGCCGGAGAGGCCCCCACTCCTGGACAGCCTGGGGCTGTGCGCGGCTCGGGCCCCACCTTCACCAGGTCGTAGAACTTCATTTCTGATTTCTTCCTGGCATTTGCTTCAAAGTTCTTCATTTTATTCAAATACGTGAACTCCGACGTGCTGCCTGGCGAGGGGCACCGAGTCAGGGGGCCTGGGGCGGCCAAGCGGCCAGCGCCCCGGAGGTGGGGGGCTCCCAACTCACCTTTCTGCTGGGTCAGAAGCTGCAGGAGGAGGTAGACGCACTGGTGGGCGTGGCTCTGGGTGACGGGCTCCTTGTCCCTCCACAGCAGCATGAGCAGGCCTATCTGGTGGCCCAGCATGGAGGGGGTGGCCTCCTCCTGGGAGGGGCGGGCAGTGAGCGAGGCCAGGCCCGGCCGCCAGGTGTCTCGTGGGCAGGGCGCCCCCAGGCCCTCGTCCCACGGCGGGACCGCCTCCCCTGCCACCCGGTCTCCCTTCCCCGCTTCCTTCAAGTCTTTCCTCCGAGGTGGCCTGGCCATCGAGCTCCCCCCACCGCCCTCTTTGAACTCTGACCCCTGCCCCGGGACTGGGGGCACCCCAGGGCCTGCGTCTTGCCCCCCAGCCCCGTGCCTAGCAGCTGAGACGCTCCATGAGTACGGCCGCGAGAATCAGGAGCGAGGGCTGGGGTGCCCAGCACGGAGGCAGCCGCGCCATGGGGGCTCCCGGCCCCTCTCTGGGCTCAGGCCCACATTCCTGGCTGCCCTCCCGAGGGTGCCGGGCGAGGCGACTCACAGTGAGCCCCACGTAGTCCACCACGTACTTGAGGAAGAGGAAGATGGTCTGCACCGCCCGCTGGCGCTCGTGGCTGCTGTCTGACTTCAGCCACGGCTCCGCGTGCTGCGATGGGAGAGGAGAGCCCGAGGCCGGCTCAGCGCACGGACCCACCCTCCCCTCCCGGACGTGGCCGCTGGGACGCGGAGCGATGGCGGGCCGGCCGCAGCCAGGCGTGCCCACCAGATGGCTCGCCCGTCTGTGCCCGGCCACCGGCTCAGCTCCCCGGGGCGAGGCCGGGTCTGGGCCCAGAGAGAAGCCAGGGTGTTTGAGGGCCTACATCTGCACGGCCGTGCGGGAGCCCGCAGACCATCCCCGGGACTTCCTCCCTGCCCACGGCGGTGCCCGGAGATGAGCCAGGGTCACCTTCTCCTCGCAGGGCCCTCGGCTCTTCTGAAACGCCCACCCCTGCCTTGACGAGAGCCCCCGGGTCAGTGGTGTGGGGCACACCTGCCGACCTGGCCGCCTTTGTGTCCGAGGGACGCACCCTGGGCGGGCAGAGCCCCAGTCGCGTGCCCCCCGCCAGCCCAAGCCTCACCTGCAGGATGAAGCATAGCTCGTCCACACTCTTGTTCTCGGAGATGAGGCTCTGCAGCAGCAGGTCCAGTGCCTGCATCGACTTCCGGTACAGCGCCTGGCGGGGCCGGTGGCCTGGTGTCACTCCCCGGGGGGGGGGGGCCACCCGCCAGCACCGTGGCCCTCCCTGGCCGACACCCTCGCCCATCTCTCCCCTGGTGCCCTGGGACTCGCCCCCGTGAGGGCTCAGTCACCCTTCCCTGCGGGGCCTGCGGAAATGATCATAATGTCCACTCCAGGCCCGGTGCCCCCTCGGTCCCTGGTGGGGACACACAGTGCCCTCCCGGCTGCTGGGCCTCAGGTCCTAACCACTGAGGGTGTTGAATCTGCCCCTAATTTCCCAGAACGGGGGCAGAGTTCAGTGAGCTCCCGATGCTGCTGTGGGCACACTGCCCAGACCAGGGCTCCTCAGATGGCGCCCCTGGGCATATTCCCCCAGCACTGAAGCTGAAACCAGGAAGTACGTTGAACTGAGTGAAAATGAAAACAGCATATCAAAATTGATCATCTGCATAGACCCAGCAAAAGCAGTGGGCAAAGTCCAACATCCATCCTGATGAGCACTGTCTGAAAAGCAGGACTAGCAGAGAACTTTCTCCACCTAAGAGCATCAGAGAACCCACAGCAAGCCACGGCAACAGCAGACTCGATGGCGAAGACAGATGCGTTCCTGATCACATCAGGAACAACGCGGTGTCTGTTCCCACCACTGGCGGGTCCTGGCAAGGGCGGTGGGGTAGGAGGGCGACAGCACAGCACCATCCCCGTTGACAAGTAAGAAGGAGACTGTTCACACAAGTCACGTGTAAAACCCTGTGGAATCTACAGAAGGCTCTGAAAAGCTAACACGCGGTTTAGCGGGGTTTCGGGAACAAAGTCAACATACGAAAAAAGTCGATTGTGTTCCTATAAACCAGCAACGAGCAACTGAAAGCTAAACATTTAAATATCATTGGCAATATCAGAAGAAAACAGAGAGAGGAAAGACTCTGACAAAAGACGTCTGAGGCGAGCACACGGAAAACCGGCCAACGCTGCTGGGGGGTTTGAAGACGACCTAATTAAACGGAGAGGTGCGCCAGCGCCCAGCTTGCAACACAAACCGGTGTTAACGTGTCAGTCTTCCCCAAGTCAGTCTGTAGATTGGGTGCAACGCCAATCGAAACCCCAGGGTGCCGTTCACTCGAGGTTGAGCCACTCATTCTGTGACTCGCGCAGAGGTGCACAGAAGCCGGGAGAGCAGAAAACAGCTTTGAAGAAGATGACCCAAGTTGGGGGCCTTCACCCCTTCCTGTGGAACTACCAGGACCAACACCATGTGGCATCAGCAGACACGGCTCAGAAGAGAATAAACAGGCAGAAACGGAAACAGACACGCAGTCAGCTGGCTTTCGACAGAGGCGAACTTGGGACCCGGATGGGTCCTGAACAACCAAGGTGTCCGTATATGCGCAACGAGCTAAGCTTCAGGCTGTTCCTTACAGCAGATGAGAGTTGGCTCAGAAGCTGTCGCGGACCTCAGTGTGAAACCTAAGACCGTAAAACTTCCAGAAGAAAGCAGAGAAAAATCCTTGCGGCCTTGGCTTAAGGAAAGAATTCCTGCATACAACAGCAAAATCACAACCCACGAAGGAAAGAACAGATACATTGAACAACCTCAAAATCGAGAGCGTCCGCTCTTCAGAAAAGACCATTAAGACAAAAAGAAAGCCTGGAGACCGGGAGAAAATATGTTCAGACCACCTGGGTGATAAAGGACCCCCATAGCAACTCTAAAAGGGACTCTGGAAACTAATAAATAACGCAACTTAAAAATTGGACATGAGGGGGGCACCTGGGTGGCTCAGTCGGTTAAGCGTCCGACTTCGGCTCAGGTCACGATCTTGCGTCCGTGGGTTTGAGCCCCACGTCGGGCTCTGTGCTGACAGCTTGGAGCCTGCTTGGGATTCTGTGTCTCCCTCTCTCTCTGCCCCTCCCCCACTCGTGCTCTGTCTCTCAAAAATAAACATTAAAAAAAATTTTTTTAATGAGGCATAAGATTTGAACAGACACCTCACCAAAAAAAGATATAAAGATGGTCAAAAGCACACAAGAGGATGCTCCTCTCAGTAGACACACGAACACTGAAACCACCACTCACCACTGCACACCCAGGAGAATGGCCAGCGCTTACGACCGACTACACCGTGTGTTCACAAGGATGTGGGAGGAGCAGGGCTCTCATCCGTGCTGGTGGCAGTCAAATCAGCACAGCCAGTTAGAAGGCAGTTTGGCAAGTTAGACGCACACCTGCCTTATGGCCCGGACGTCCGGTCCTGGGTGTTTACCCAAAAAACAGAATCCAGGTCTGTACAGAGACCCACACACAAGTGTGCACAGCAGCCTGACTAGCAGTGCCCCTCGTGCGGCGAGCACATCAACACCCGGTGGGCATCCGAAAAGTCAGATACTGTGCCACAGGAACCCGGAATGAGCCGTCCGTACAGGCTGCAGTGTAAACGAATCTCCAGGTCGTCTGATTGGGAAGCGTCCAGGCAAAGCTAAGCAGAACCCCCATAATCCCACTTGCGTGAAATTCTACGAGATACCAACTATGATGACAATAGCAAGGAGGAGTCCCGTGGTGGCACACGGAGGCTTTGGGGGTGATAAACGTGTTCATCTTGGCTTTGAGGATAGTTTCACAAATCCAGGTCAAAACGTGTAGAACCATACACTTGGAAAAGTGCCATGTTTTGCGTGGCAGTGACACTTCGGTTGTTAAATCTGTCACCCAGACCCAGCTCCCGCCTGTGTCACGTGTCACAACCCGTGGCCTCCCCTCTGGTGCCCTGGCCCCTCCCTCCTGGGACAGGGCTCCAATTAGATGTTAGACTCGGGGGCCAGGCACCCACTCCCGGCTGCTGGACGCTCAGGACTTGACCTCCAAGCTCACGCTCCCCCGAAGCGGGCTGTCCACGGGCCAGCGATGGGCCGGCCGATGTCACGATTGAGCTCCCTCGGTACCAGAGCTTCCCAAGGGATCGGCTGAGCCCTCCCTGAGCCGCACCAGAGTATGCTTCTCCTGTGACCCCACCCCACCCTCTCAGCTCCCCACCGGGCCTCTCCTGAGAGTGTACCCCCAACTCTGGGCCCACAGTCTGCTCTCTGGGAGCCCAGCCTGGCCACAGCTCAGGTCCCTGCCGTGGCTCATCTCCACGCTGGCCTGCTGTTTCTTGCTGACCGGGGACTCCCAGGAGCTTGGCTGGTGGCATGTGGGTGCATGTGTGTGTCCCCGCCCACCGGGGGGTTCCAGGTAGGGAGCAGGGTCTTGGGAGGAGACCCCACGCTGGGCCTGCCGGTGGTGGGGATCCGAGCTGCTCTGTCTGCCCCACCCAAGGAAGAAACGCTAGCCCTGTTCGGGCAGCAGAAGCTGCTGAATAGGCGGCCGGAAGCGGCACACATCTGCGGAGTGCTGTCACTTCCTTGTCCCATCTGAATCACAGCACCTCAGGGGGCGGCATGGTCACCAGAGCCCCACTTGGGGGCAGAACTCAAGACTCGGGCTCCAAGGTCAAGACCAGCCTGTGGCAAAGCCGGGAAGAAACCCAGGCCGGGTGAGCTCTCTCCGGTGCTCCCCTCGCTCACACACGCGGCCGGGGCTTGGCAGGCCGGCCCGCACCCGGAACCCAGCACCCAGAGACGGGAACAGGCAGTCACCGTGACGTCCGGGGCCACGTCCGACGGAGGTAAACTGCTCCTGAGTGTCTCCGTGGGTGGGAGCGTGTACAGGCTCCGCAGGCAGGTCTGCAGGATCTGGGACTTGACCACAGGTTTGAGACTGGGCCGCAGGTTGCTGGAAGAAACACGGAGAAGATTCTGGACGTTTTCACAAGAGCCCACGGTTCAGGAATGAGACACCAGGCTGAAATGGATTCCCAGCGGGGAGAGGCCCACACAACTTAAGATTTACGAGTGGGTGTCACCAGGATCAGGGCCCAGAATGTGACCGGGGTCAAGGTCGAGGTTTAGCGTGTGGCCCAGGGTCAGGCTCAGGTTGTGACTGAGGCCTGGATTTGGTGTGTGACCAGGTTGGGGGTCGGTCTGTGTCAACATTAACGACCTGTCTTGGATAGGAGACGAGGCTGACGGTGCGTGGCCTCAGCAGGGCCAGCCCCGTGTTCCTGGTCCCTTATTCACATCCCGTCTCCTCACATGTGGCCCCCACCCCCACGCAATGACTTGGCCTGTCTTCTTTCTGGACCCCAAGAAGAGTTACCTCAGTCCCACAATGACCAATATGATCTTCTCCCGGAAGAGGGTGGTCAGGAAGTTGGGCTCCTTCTGAAGGATGCACTGGGGGGGGGGGTGGGGGGGGAGTCAGAGTGCCCGGTCGTTTCAGCCTCCTGGTCCCGCTGGCGGCCCTGGGAGCCCCCGGGAGCCCCCGCAGGCATCGCTCACCAGGAGGCACTGGATGAGCTCCGGGATCTGAGAGAATTTGTAGCTCGGGGTGCTGTTCTGCCTGAGAGCCTTCAAAAGCATGATGGTGGCCGAAAGGAAGCTGGTCTTGAGGATCTTGTCCTGTCCGCATGGAGTCCGGGGAGGGTCAGTGGGCCGGCCCCAGTCAGAGGACACGCGGCCCCCACACCCCCCGCCGCCCCGGCCGTGGCCGCGCTCACATAGCGGCTGCAGGAGAAGTAGTATACCATCCTGGACACGATGTTGTCCACCCAGGGCAGGATCTGCGCCCCGGCGTGCGCGGCCATCTGCCCGTAGCAGAGCAGGGAGGTGCTGCCAGCCCATCTCCAGTGCGTGTCCGGCTCCGGCTGCTGCGGACAGAGTGGTGGCCGCTGGGGAATCGGCTCTCTACCTGCCGCCCTCCACGGGAGGGCCCTCCCCGCGTGCGCCTCAGGACCGCGGCCCCGGGCCCCGGGCTCTCTGCCCTCTGGCTGGAGGTACTGCTTCTCGTCCGGGGGTCTCTGTCGCTCATGTCTCTTCCCAGCGGGGTGCCCAGGACTAGCAAAGCACAGATGCTCCACGTAAACCCCCAGGGCGGGAGCACAGGTGGACACACAGGACCCGGGCCACACGCCCCACCTGAAAATCAAGGCAAGCCCACACGGCTCCCGACCGTCAGACCCAACGGAGGCTCTGGATCCCGTGTGGGGCCCCAAGGACAAGGCTCAAAACTCCCGGGCCGCAGCAAGAACGGAGGTCTGACACCTACACACCAGCCCCTCAGGAAGGTGGGCAGGGCAGGGGTCACCCCCATGTTTCCAACGAGGAAACTGAGGCTCAGAGCAAGCCAGCACCTATCCGGGCCTCTGGCCCCTGCCGCCCCCGCACTGCCCTCTCTACCTGGCTGTCTGGGGATGTGAAGACAGTCCTCAGGAACCTGGTGCGGCCCACGTGCTCCAGCGTCGTCCACACCTCCTGCATGTGCCTGGAGGACACAATGCCGATGGCCACGGCAATGCCCTGTGGGCCAGAGACGCCGTGAGCTCGTCCCCACGCGGCAGTGCTGGACGCGGCCTGCCGTCTCCTCCCCACCCTCCCAGGGGCCCTGCAAAGGAAGGTGGGCGAGCCCCACCCCTGCCCTGAAGGGCGTGTGTCCCACTGGGGCCGCCAGGGCGGGATGGAAGCAGGACTCGGCCGTGGACAGGTGCCCGAGATCACCTCCAGACGGCACCTGCACCGCAGCCCCTTGTCGCTCGGCACAGCGCTGGGGGCCGCGGGAGCCCCACCAGATCGTGGCGTGAAGGGTGGGGTGTCCATCTGCCGTCAAGCAGCGACGTCCGCGCGGGGGGCGGGGCAGGGCGGAGGGGCGGGGGTGCCGAGGGCTGCCACCCACCTCCCGCTGGCCGGATGACTGGTGGGACAGCTCCAGGAGGCTGGCCAGGTGCCTCCTCACCAGGTCCACACAGGCGCACTCTCGGAGGATCAGCCCGTAAAAGCGGAAGAGGAAGGTCTGGGGGGAGGGAGGAGGGGGCGGGTGTGGGACGGGGCACGGGGGCAGGGGCGCCACCACCGCAGGGCGAGGGGCGAATGAATTCGCAGAGCTTGTCCTGAGCACCTTCCCGAGCTGCGCGGCTCCTGCCTCAGGCTGCTGCGCCCACTGTCTGCTTGAGGCCGCAGGAGGCGCGGGGGCCGCCGCAGCACCCCCTCCCCGCCCACCTTGAACTGCTTCTTCGCCGCCAGACCCTGAGCGCCAAGTTTCGTGGGTCCTGCAGCGCGGTACCCAGATGCCGTGTCGGCTGCGGTGCCTCGGTTTCCCCGGAGGCTCCCGCGGTTCCCACCCCCCCACCCCGCCCCAGGCACACCCAAGCCGAGCCTGAGCGCCGTCCTGTGCAGGGCCGACCAGTCACAGCGGACCTCCCCTCCCGCCCACCTCAGGTGTCCCGGGCAGAGCTGCGCCCCCCTGCCCCCCAGCCTCATTTCGTGCGGGCGCAGGAGGCTGCTTTCAGGGTCTTCCGGAATTCCCCTTTATCTTTCTCCAGATGAAAATGTGTAGTTTCTACATCGGGCAACACAACTTGAACAGAGTGCACTCCTGATTGTCACCGATGACCCCACTGTCGAGCGTGGCTCCCTCACTAGAGCGTAAGCCTGCCGCCCTTGCCTCCGCCGCATCCCTGGGGCCCGGAAGAGGGCCTGGCCAGCTGGGAGCCAGGGCTCAGCGAACACGAAGTGGCCCCGAGGCCACCGTCCCCTTGCAACAGCACCCCTCGCGCCTTCCCGGCATCGTCCGTGTGCACAGAGCTTCAGATGGCGACAATCACTTGGGAGGCGGGGAAGGGGCCTGAGCGGCCGCGGGCTCTCTGCGGTCACAGCCTCCCGGGGGCTCTGAGCACACGTAGGAGACCCCGGGAAGCCCCACCCCAGGCACTGACCTTCTCCAAAGGCTGCTTGAGTTTTAGGTTCAAGGCCGCCAGGAGCTCCTGGAGGCCAGCGTTGGGCACCTCTTTCCTGATGAGCTGTGGGCGGAACACAGTGTTCAGGCCCCACCCGACCCTCCGGGGGAAGCTGGACCCCCGCATCTGCTGGGAAACCCCAGGGATGAAAACTCGGGGTGGGCACCTGTGGGTGAGCAGAGAAGACAAGCCACCCCCCAAAGGGTAAGGAGATATTTGCCAGAGGGCTGTGCCCACCTCTGCTTGGTCCCTGGCAGCCCCCCACCTGCGGGATACCCCTGCACCCCTTAAGCTGGCTGGGGAGCCTGTGACACTCTGGCCCTGCCAGTGTCCCCCAGCCCTCTCATGCTGCCATCTTGCTGACCTCAGGGCCTTTGCACGGGCTCTTCCCACTGGCCGGATGTCCCTCCCCCCCCTGCTCTGAAGCAGAGCAGGAACCTGGCCATCAGCCAGGTTCCAGGGGCCCGAAGCCAAGCTGTGTGTGTGCTTAGAGCCCGTCTCCCTCTAGGCACACATCCGTGCTGCTGTCCCTCGTACTCAATTCTGTCTGTCGGCCCCGAACTCCTGAAGACTCTGCAGCAGGAAGGTAGAGGACAGGGGCCCATGGGGGGGGGGGGCCCACCCAACCTGGGAGCTCAGCCACCGCCGGTGGTGGCTCAGGCCTTCACGCTGAACAGGCCAGAGCGTGTGGAGCGTCAGGGAAAAGCAGGGCCTGGCCCCCCACGATGGCAGGAGTCCTGAGCTGGGGAGCCTCCTGCGGCCCACAGGTTGGGAGGTCCCCAGGCACAGAGGTGGATCAGACACCTCCCTGTCCTCTCCAGTCCCCGGGGCCTAGAGCCGGGGGCAGGCTGGCTGCCTCCATGTGGCTCCCTGGCCCGCGCCTGCCGCCAGGCCCCAGTGGCAACGTCTGAGCACCAGCTGGCAGGGCCTCTGTGCCCCACCTGCCCCTCCGCTTGTGGCCCAACACCTTCCTACATCCCGGCACCTTCTGCCACACGTCCCTGAAGGTCAGGGGCTTTGGGGGCTGCCGAGGCCGGCGGGAGCCAAGCGGCAGTGCGGGCCTCGGGGCTCACCCCCTGTGAGCCCTGGAGTGGCAGAAGGTAGCGTCCCGCACGGACGAGCAGGGCTCCTGGGGTCCCACCTGGGTGTGCTCCCGGATGTGGCACTGGACAGCCTCCAGCGCCTGGCTCTTCTGCAAGGCCGACATGGTCCTGATTTTGCTGACGAGCGCTTCCTCCCAGAGGGATCCGTCATTGGGGGGCTTGCTCGTGCTCACCCTGCCTAGGTGCTCTGCAAAGGACAGAAGAACAGTCTGGTGCCGGGGGCGCCAGACAGAAGCCTAGACCCCCCCCCCCCCCCCCCCCCCCCCCCCCCAGTTCTGGCTCCGGCCGGGCCCTTCGGTCACACGGCCCAAAGGACTTTCTTGACAACGCATCTGCAGGGAAACCGGTGTGAGCGCAGCCAGGAGACAAAACACAGAGGGCAGACGCCGCCCCGGGTGCCAGGGCACAGCCCCCCGCAGAGCCCAGCCAGCCAGGCGGAGAGAACACGCCTCGTGACGGGAACGCACAAAACGCCAGCCCAGGAGAACGCGGTCCCAAAGGAGTCGCTCATCGTTTGGAGTAAAAAAGTAACCTACGTCCCTGCCCTACTTCTCACACCAAAATAAATAGCAGGCAGTTACGAAGCTTGAATTTCCGAATGGCAGCTGTGAACATGCCGAGCAGACGTGGCTTTGTTATCCGGAAACCCCAGAGTAGAGGTTCTGAATACGACACAAAGAGGCAAAAGGGAAAACGCTTTTAGACTCAGCGACGTCAGCTTAGGGCCCAAGCATCGTTACAGCCCACGGAACGGTAAACTGGGGAGGCGTCTACACGGGACGTCTACGACAGAAGGCCAGTATCGATGCTCCAGACCCTTGTAGGTCAGGAGAGCGTTGAGCCACCGCAGGGAAGGGGTGGAGAGGTGCCCAGAAGAGACCCTGGTGACCAGTAAAGAGACGAGAAGGCCGTTCAGCAGCGATACAAGGAAAGCAAATGAAAACCACAGGGAGACAGGACGTTTCCCGCCAGGTTTTCGAGGCACAGGTGCGGAGGAGCGAGGGGTGGAGACGCCGTCCCAGCACTGGGGGTGGACACAGGGACCCGTCCTCTTTGAAAGATGACAGCACTCCTTTCTCGAGCGTACATCAAAACCGTGTTCCGAGCCACTCGGACAACCAGCTTCCCGGCTCACGAGACACAGCCTGGGAGCCTTCTGAGAACCAAATCTTCTAACACGGTTTACAGAGGTGATCAGTGCTGCTTTGATCGGGAGAAAGCGGGGGTGGGGGGTGCGAGACCAGCGCCCCCCTGGGAATGGAAACAAAGTCAGGCCTGGGGTCAGCCTCAGGGTGGGTCCCACGCTGCCGGTCCCTACCGCGGGCCAGGAGCCAGCATCGCCCGGTGGTCCACGGTCTCGGGGCTGCTGGTGGGCCCACGCACACCCCACTTCAGGACCCCCCCAGCCCTGGCTGACACCCACAGCCAGGGCCACCGCTCGAAGCCAGCGCCAGGCCCAGGCTTAAGGCGGCTTGTGAGGTGGCCTCACTTGTGGTGCTGACCTGCTGCCGTCTGGGTCCATCTGCTGTTTCATTCATTCATTCATTCATTCAATGAAAGCTTGTTGGGAATCTATTACTTGCCCAGCACGAGAACCGCAAATAAACAACAAATGCTCATGTTTACAGCACTCTCGAGGGGCCTGTGCCCCCAGAGCAGGTGGGGGACCACCCTGCCCCTCCCTGTCAGGGCCACAGGAAGCCGGTGGCACAGAGGCAGTGCCCTTCCCCCCCCGACCTGCCCCCGAGCAGCTGTGGACCCTGGTCTCTTCTTGAGGGTGGCCTGGGTGGCTGTGATCCTCCGTGGTGCTGCAGGCCAGCAGGGAGAGCAAGGCCTCCAGAGCAAGCCTCACCTGCTTTGTCAGACTCCAGAGACAAAGCCCTTCCAGAAGTTTCTGTCAGGTGTGCATGGAGGCGGCCCTCAGCACCCGGCAGACACAAGGCCACGGCACCCTCCGTCCCGCCCTTGGCTCTGCACCCACACCCTGCACAGAGCGGACACTTGGCAAATGGAAGCCAAGTGACCTGAAACAAACGGCCGGGGGAAGGGACGTGCTCCGAGCCTGGAGGGGACCAGGACAGTGTTGTCCAGAGACCGCCCACTGGGCCCCCGATCCCCACAGCCCCCAGCCCACCTGCTCACCAATATCCAGCTTCTGTTCCCCTGTGGGCGACAGGCAGTCGGACCTCCAGTGGGGACAGGAGAAACCCTCACTGGGTGTGGCCACCATGGACAGCGTCACCTCCCTGGAGAGCAGGTTCTGGGGTGGGGACAGAGGGCAGGACCAGTCAGACTTGCCGAAGAGAGGCCACACCACACTGGGGCCCCCACCTCAGTTACCCCAACCATACCAGGGCCCCACCCCAGTCACCCCAACCTTATCAGGACCCTACCCCAGTCAGTCACCCCAACCTACCAGGGCCCCCTCAGTCATGCAGCTCCGTGAGCTCTGGGGACCTAGGGAAGGAGAAAGGATGAGCTGACATTCAAGGCCATCGGGTCCTCACCAGCCCCAAGCTCCCCTTCCCAGAGGCTCGGGTTCCACATCCCGAATCGGGCCTCCCACTGTCCAGACACCCACAGCCCAGGGGCATCGTGGAGGGTCAAAGGAGCTTCACCAGAGCTTTCCCAGGATGCAGGGGGACCAGAGCCCAGGCACCCACCGCTCCCTCTGACCTGGGCCTGCGTGGAGGAGTCATGTGCTCTGACCGGCCTTGCAGCCCCATGGCAGCCCGGGGCCCTCCTCTGCCGTCACGTCTCCCTGGGCCGTCCACACCCGCCCACCCTTCCACCAGGCTCCCCAGCATCAGGGGATGGCGAGGGGCCCGCTTCCAGGGCACCTTCTGGTTCAGAGGGCCCGGGACAGGCCAGAATGTGCATTTCTTAGAAGCCTCCAGGGGACCCCGATGCTACCAGTCTGGGCTCCGGGCCATCCCTCTCTGGGCTGGGCCCCCGGCAAGTGCTCTCCCCCAGGACCCTGGCCCGGGGGCTCCTCCTCCGGGAGAGAGCGCCTCCAAGACCATCAGCCACACTAGGGCTCTGGCATCCCTTTGACCCCTCCCACCTCCACCTTAACTCCTGGTGACTCCCCAAAACTGTCCTCTCCTCCGCCCACTGCCCCCTCTCTCCCTGGGCCCCAAAAGGAGCCTCGCGCATCTCCTGAGCCCAAGTCTCTCTTCCCGGCCTCTGCTCCAGTCTCCCGGAGAGCTGGGGCCCCGCTCTGGGTCCCTCCCCACCAGAGGCAGGGGTGTCTGCACCCCAAGTCCCCAGTGTGTACAGGAATACGTGAAGGCAGGTGAACCCGTGAGTCCATGCCCTCTAGCAGGAGCTCCTGAGGGTGAGCCAGAGAAAGCCTCCCCCCAAGCAGGGGCAGGGGCCCCGTCCGTCTGGGCTCTCACACCCACCGGCACAGCGCCAGGGAACAGGGGTGCCAGTTGGCTCTCGGGGGAGCCTCCTGTACTTCCCAAGTACCCCCGCCCCTCCTTCCCTCACTCGACAGATGTCCGGTGTCCTGTGCACAGGCCTGGAGTAGGTGACAACCGACAGCCACAGCCCAGCCCTGCCCTCCGTCCCGGGGCCACCTGTAGCCGGCACCCCAGATCCCAACATCTGACCCCCCTGTTCGCCCAGACCCTCAGCACCCTGTCGCTTCGGGGCCCGCGTCAGCCCCCTCCCTCCCCACCCTGGTCTGAGCTGGCTGCTCCCTCATCTAGGGTCCCCGAGACTCCTTCCTGACCCCAGCAGGCCCCGCTTTTGCTCCCGCCTGACTCTTGGTGATACACTCCTGAGGGCGCCCTCAACACCCCATGCACAGGCACTCACCTCCTCCAAGGCCCTTGTGACCTGCACTCTGGCTATGGGTTCTGGCCGGGAGGATGTTGGTGTTTGGGGGAGAGAGTTCTTCCTGGAGGTTGAACCCCAGGTTGAACTGGTCCCCAAAGCCCTTTCCGTGGGTGAGACGAGGGCCACTGTCACCCATTCCCAGCCTGGGGTGGGGGCCAGGTTGTTGGCAGTGACAGTGGGAGCAGGCCTGGGAGGCTTCCTGGAGTGGGTGAGGTGAGACCCCAAAGTCCGTGAAGGGGACAGCGGACCCCAGGAAGTAATGTTCAGGGGCCCTGAAGTAATCAAATCCCAAAGAGGATGATTCGGCCAGAGACGGCAGAGGTCAGCTAGGTAGGAAAGCAGCTGGGGGAGGGGAGAGCATGGGCTCTCCCGCTGCTCGCTGATCTCCCCCAACAGGGATGGCCCCCCACCTGCAGGGCCCTTCCTCTCCCGCCACCACCACCAGGGGCAGTGACCCACCCTCCGAGTTACCCACTGCTCTCAAAGGAAGGAACCACCCCAGTCCCCCAGGACCCTGTCAACTGCTGCTCCCTGCCTGGTCCCCAGGGTCCACACTCAGAACCCTACCTGCACCTTGGCACAAGCTACTTTTGTCCGGAGCACGCCTTCCCTGTCGCCTGCATACCCCTCCACTCCGTGCTCCCTTAACCTGCTGGCCCTCTGCTCTGGCCCCCACCCACTCCCCCCCGGGGTTCCCTTTATGCCTCCCTCCCCGGGCCATGAGGTCCCAACGGGGAGCCTGCCTTGCTAAACACACGCTTCGGGGACGCTGGGAATCAACTCAGAGACGAGCTTCAGGCTAATCCACGAAATCTCGTGTAAAAGATGCTATTCACGAGTAAAGACTGTTGAAAAGGTTGTGAAAGATAACGGCCCCCAAGAGAGGGAATCTCAGCTAAGACCCCCAGAGTGCACACAGGTGCACATTTCTGGGAATTTAATCTCTGGAAAACGAGAAATGCGTGAAAAATCTACCTACTCGAGGGTGCTTCGTGGATTTAAAAAGCTGTGTTCCAAAGTAGAGGAAGGAGGGGCAGTGATCCAAAGTCGGGTTTCTAAAGACTGTTCAACGACGTGGGGAAATGCTTAGGAGCCCACAGGGAGTAAAAAAATTCGATGACTCAAATTTACAGTCAAAAGTCATCTCGGGGTGTCGGGCTTCCAGGGGATTCTGTTTCCTGTACCCTTTGCAACATTTTGCAACCTGTGTTCCGAGGTCCGGGGACCCTGAGGAGACAGGGAGGGATCAGGCCCCGGCCTCGAGGGTGGGGCTCTGCTCAGGCCTGGGAGAGGCCGGTGTTGGGAGAGGTTCACAGGGGGGCAGGACGTCAGCCCATCCCCAGCCCCTGCACAAACCAGCAGCGTCCTGCAGACATCTGAGCCGCTGGGAGGCAGTGACAGCTCGAGGTCACCCAGCCCTAGAGGCCCTGACACGCCGCCACCAGATGGCAAAGGGTTTATTCTCCGAGAAAGCCTAGGGGAGATTTGGAGAACATTTATGGATTCACGGGGTTGGGAGCCAAGCCAGGCCGAGGTGACCCAGAAGGGCCTTCCTCCAGTGACCCAGGGAGACCGCGCAGCGGGGGGCAGGAGCAGCTGTGTGTCTGGCTTTCCCCAATGCCGTTTGGAGGTCAGCAGGGGCCCCGTGGACGTCATGCAGACCGGAGGCCCCTGTCAAAATCGTCTGTGATTGTGAGTGTGGTGCCCTGAGTGCTGGGGGGCATCTAGAAAGGCCTGTGGCGGGGGCACCTGGGGGGCTCAGTCGGTTGAGCATCTGACTTCGGTTCAGGTCACGATCTCGCGGTTCGTGAGTTCCAGCCCCGTGTCGGGCTCTGTGCTGACAGCTCGGAGCCTGGAGCCCGTTTCAGACTCTGTGTCTCCCTCTCTCTCTGCCCCTTCCCTGCTCCTGCTCTGCCTCTCTGTCTCTCTCTCTCTCTCTCTCAAAAAGAAATAAACATTAACAAAAACTTTCGAAAGGCCTGTGGGTGTGGCTCTAGCTGCACATTTACGGGCGGCTCAGCTGTGCCTCAGGTCAGGGTGGATACCTCCGGGCGGCCTTCCTTCCGTGAGTCTCCGAGTCTCTGATCCCAGGGCTCAGTGGGGACACGTCTCCTGAGAAAGTGGGTCCAGAAACCGCGTTTCCCCAGCTGACCCTGTTTCCCAAACAGCCACCCTGTCCTGAGAATTCCATCCCCAACCGACATCATGGGCAGTTGAGGGCCTTCCGGGCGCGCATGGCCGCGGGTTTGCTCCTGAGGCCGAGAGGGACCCCAGCCTGGACGCTGACCCAGACAGACGGGCCCGAGACGGCGGTGCCCACCCTGCCTTGTCGCAGCAGGGAAGCGGCAGTCAGGCCTCGCTCGAGGGGCCCCTCTTTGGAGAGACCCCTGCCTGCTTCTGACCAGCACCATGAAGGCCCTCGAAGGCGTGTGTCCCCGGCACCACCATCCGGGTGCTGCCCGGGGGCCAGGCCCCCAAAAGCCTCGAGTATATAAAACGGGTGCAGACTTGCTCCCACCTGCCCATGGGCGTATTCCGTGATGGCCTCCCCTTGAGGGGCACTCGGAGGTGCAGCCACACCCACTGCCCCCCGGGGGAAGCCAAGCCCCTCCCTGGCAGTGCTCCCCAAGGGATCTTCTCCCCACCCTCCCACCCACCTCACCACCCCCCAGGGCTGCTCAGTGACTGAAAGCAGCCTCCGGCTGGGACAGACCAGGGGTCCCCTCCCTGGCAACTGCCACAGGGGGCCTCGGCCGCGCCCTCCACCGGGACCCCCCCCCCCCCCTCCACCCCAGACCCACCAGCAGGTGCACTGCTGAGCCTTCCTGAGAACAGGGTGACGCGTAACTCCCCTGAGGAGCCTCCACCTGTTAAGAGTTTTTATTGTAAGAACTTTCTCCTGGGCCGCTGGAAGAGGTCCCCTTGAGAGTGCTGTACGTCCGTCACTGTCTCTGGGATGCTCTCCAGGGCATCCCTGATCAACAGTGGGGCTCTCCAATTCCCCAGGCAGAGAAAATCCCAGGGCTGCAGACCGCGGAGTTAGAAAGAGGCCCCCTCCCCTCGGATGAGCTCGGGGTGAGGCCCCAGAAGGTGCCGCTGCCCTGGAGGAGAGGCAGGCGGGCAAGCAGAATGTGAACCGGCTCCTTGAGGCCACCGTAGCCACCAGCAGGGGCTGATAAGGGATGGGGCCCCAAGGAACCTGGGGGTGACCCCACAAGCGGTCCAATGGGGGGGTTCCTGCCATGAGTGCCGTGAGAGAGGTGGGTCCCGGGCTCAGAACGGGGGGCCTGTGGGCGGCTGGCCTGAGGCCTCCACCAGTGAGGCCATCGGGAGGCTGGGAGCCCAGTGTAGAGAGAAAGCCCCAGAATGAGGCCTCCCCCAGGACAGGCAGCGGCCGCTTTGTTGGGCAGTTTGAAAGCTGTGGCCCGAGGAACCTTCTGCCGGGGGGGTGCTTGTCTCCCCACTTGTGCCCCCCACTCCCTGTCAAGGCCCACAGCTCTTAGCTCTGGAGGGTATTGGTGGGGAGGGTGGGGCGGGGTGGGGGACCCTGATGCAGCCCTGTCCAGGCTCTGGGGCACTGTAGGGACACATAAAGGGCTTTCCCAACCCCCGCAAGCCCTTTGGACCATTTGCCACGAGAAGAGGGGCCAGAGTGGCCCTGAGATGTGTCGGAGCGGCGGGGGGCGGCTCGCTAAAGACCCTCAACACCTCCAGATCGCAGTCAGGTGGAACCGAACTTTCAGGCCACACTGTGGGCACGTGTCCCTCGAGGGCCCCACATCTGAACGGGGACCTCAGTTCCTGGGCCTCCGGCGGCACGTGCCATCTCTGTGATGACGAGGGCTGTCTGGGGAAGAGTGGCTGGTTAGGGGGGAGGGACTGGGCACTGGCTGGCCTCTGCTTCAAAGCTCTGAGCAGAAAGGCCACAGGCAGGGGCCACGGGCACGCTGGGACTGGGCGGGCAGCCACCTGGAGGGTAGAGCATGCAGCCCAGTGGTGGTTCTGAGTGGAAGTGGGGGGCGCCAGGGCACTGGGAAGTACCCCACTGGCAGGTCCCTGCCCAGCCCAAGGGCTTGGTGCCCCCAGGCCCCGTGCTCAGTGGGTGCCCCTCCCGAGGCTGGGAGCACGGCATGGGGGCTGGGAGGCATCCTGCTGCCAGGAAGGGGCATCCTGGAGGAAGCGAGGGGCTGGGGGAAACAGGCCTGAGTTCGGCTGGAGAAGGAGGGCTGCAGGGCGGCCAGGGTGCATTTGCCCAGGAGCCGGCGAGGCCGGTGACAACCCGCGTCAGAAGTCAAGCAGCGGCCAAGACTCAAAGCGCCAATTTCTAGACAGGAGAGTGCAGGTGCCCGTGGTGTGGCCATCGCCCTGCGGCTGGGGGGCCAAAAATCTGAGGAAGCAGGAGGATGGCCCTCACCCTGGAGTGGGTGTGGAATCAGGAGCAGCCTGGGAAGGCTTCTTGGAGGAGGCAAGAGAGGGACAGAGGGCCCTGGGTGCTCTTGGGGGGGACCACTGTGAGAGGAGGGGCGAGGATGGGCAGGCCGAGGTGGGGGGGGTCATGGGGGGTTTGACAGTGGCAGCGGTGGGGAGAAGGGGAGGGGCATGGGGTGGGGCTGGGGGGAAGGAATCCCACCTCGACACCATAACCGCGAGGCTTTTGGAGACAAGTGGGCTGTGTGGCTGCTCGGTGGCAGGGGCAGGGCGAAGGGGGCAGGACAAGCAATCTGAGAGATGGGGACAAGCCCTGTTGTGGCCAAGGTCGAGCTGCATGTGAGTGACCGCAGGGTGCTGGGGGAAGGCAGCCAGGGGCAGAGGGGTCCCGAGTCAGCGGCATGGAGTGGACAGAGTGCTTGGGGAAGGCTCGGCTCATGGGGCCTCCCAGGCAGCTGTCCAAGGGCCGTCCACCCTCCAGCCCCTCGGAGGGGATCCGCTCTCAGGGCTGCAGCTGACAAGGCCCCTGCCTGCCGCACGTCCTCACAGCCCCTGAACCCGGTGTCAGTTCCTCAGCACGCACCCATCACTGCCAGAGTTTGAAAACCCAGAATCAGGTGCACAGAAATGGAGACGGCAGACGGAGCAGTGTGGGGGCTCCGGCACCCCCACCCGGAGGGACCCCTGGGCAGAGGGAGGCCCTGAACCGCAGGAGCCCTGGGGTCACACTGGGGAGCCTGGGAACCCAAGCGTGTGCCACGGAGGGGGGCCGCCTCTGCACCTGCGGTTGGTGACTCTGTGAGCCTTACCAGGCTGACTTTCTCCCTGCCGCCCAAGGTCCGCGTGGAGCTGGGGAGGCAGGGTGTGGGGGCCTCACGGCTTCAGATGGACGGACCCCTCCCTGTGGGGAAGAGGTGGGATGGGAAAGACACAGGCCCCGCTGAGTCCCGTCACAGCCCACGGCTCCCCGCGACAGGCTGTCACCATCTGACTCACTTATTCCACATATGATCATTGAACACCCAGAATGTACTGTCCCCCGTCAGCTCGGGAAAGGAAGAAAAGGGGGGCTCAGCCTGCCAGGGAGGCAGACTCCTAAAGCAACAGTCATTCAAACGCGCCCAGTGGAAACCGTCCAGGTCTGCCGGGGAGAATCAGGGCAGGCTTCCTGGAGGAAGGGGCATTGGAGCTGGGGCCTGAAGCAGAGGGAGGAGCTTGCCAGACTGCGGCACGCGACTGGGGGGGAACAGCGTACAAAGGCATACAGCAGGGGAAGCCGGTCCAGGGCCCAGAGTGCTGTGTGCAAGGGTGAAGCCCGGAGAAGGGGGTGCTTGGGGGGCCGCATGTGGCCCCCACAGCGGGGCAGGGGGCGAGTATCCTTTGCAAACGCAAGGCTTTGGATTCGGGTTTTGCCTTTTGGCAGAAGGGAGGCTTCTGGGGCTTCAAAGCAGCAGGAAGGAGCAGGGTATTGGCCACAGGGAGATGGCGCCCGGTTGCCATCAGACTCGGGCTTCACGCCGCACTTGAGACAAGGCAAGAGGCCTCAGAGGCCCTTCCCGAAACTCTCCTCCTGGGCCCCGGCTCTGGGTCCTGCTCTGCCCGCAGATGGAGAGGGAGGGAAGGCCAGGAGGGGCAGCCTTCTCGGCAGAGGGAGGGCGGGGGGGGGGGGTGCTTCAGGATGTCTGCAGCCAAGCAACCCCAGGCCAGGGCTCGCCCCTGCGGCGGTCAGCCCGACCAAATCCCCCAGGGCCCCTCCTGCTCAGGGCCTGGGCTCAGCTGTGCTCCCGCACCGCATGCTGTGTGGCCTCGAGCAGGTCACTGAGCCACTCTGTGCCTCAGTTGCGTGTAAAACATCAGCCGTGGCATAGGGTTGTGATGAAGGTAAACTGAGCATTTATTTGTAAGCCGCTTGTCAGCGTGCTGGGGCAGGAAGACAGCGAAATAGGATGACTGAGGACTTGGTGCTTATACTCACCAGGCTAGCGTCGGGGGGGTGGGGTGGCTGGGCGACCTGGGCCAGGTCCTGTCCTCAGAGTGGGTAATCAGGGAAACGGTGGCCAGGACGGTGACGTCTGGGCAGACTCAGGAAGAAGCAGAAGCCTGCGGTTGGGGGGCCGCCGGAGGCCAGCGGGCCGCACGGCTTCTCCTCACTCCCTCCCGTCTCCTCTCCTTTCTTCCCTCGAGTATCAAATAAGCACCCAGCGTTGGGCACCCAGAGCACAGTGGGTGAGGGAGAGCCGTGTCGAGGGGCTGCTGCCGATCCGTTGAAAGCCAAGTTGCAGTCGCCTCCAGTCACCTCTGGCACATGTAGGACGCCCCTCCCCCATGTCCCTCTTTCACCTGCAGGGTCCCAGCGGGTCCCTACCACGAGCCACCACTGGGGCCTACCAGAAAGAAGGCGGGGACTCTGCCCGCCAGCCCCAGCGGGAGGGGAGAAACAAAGGGGCTGACGAAGGGGGTGCCGGTGTGCTTGCCAGGAGCGTGGAAGTCCCCA
This sequence comes from Leopardus geoffroyi, assembly GCF_018350155.1. NCBI lineage: Eukaryota > Metazoa > Chordata > Mammalia > Carnivora > Felidae > Leopardus > Leopardus geoffroyi. Next base: position 72,084,649 of record NC_059338.1, on the reverse strand, counting down.
GAAGGCCGGGTGCCAAGCCAGGCGAGCAGAGGGACAGGCGTGCGCCTTCAGGCCGCGTCCCCATATCAGGTGGAGACACTCTTGTGCCCATCCCCTTGGGCCCCTCCCCTGCTGATGGAACCCCATCAGAAGGAGACCCCCCCACCAGGGGGAGGCGGAGCGTGTTGGCTCCGAATGCTGCTGCTGTCACCCCCCCGCTGGCCCCCCCGCCTCACCAGCGATGGCCTGGGACATGGCAAGGGCCTCTGTGCCTGTTGCTGTTGAGAGGGTTCCCTGCTGGGGCCGCTGGTATGACCCGGAAGCAGCGGTGTGGGTCGAGGCCCCGGGGGCCCCTGGAGAGGCTGGCACTCAGCAGCGCCCCCACCTGGTCAGGTGTCCCTGAGCTAGCCAAGGAGGGCCCAGCCAGAAGTGCGGTCAGCCGACGCGGCCCAAGCCTGCCTGGATGAGATAGTCTTCCTCTCACAGCATCAGAGGTCGGAACGGGCAGCCCGGAGCCCGTGTAGACAGTCCGTGCCCCTCCTGCCTCCCGGCTGAGAGCGGGAAGCCGGTGGGACCTGCAGAGTCGACGTTATTGTTCCTGGGGGTTCCGTGGGGACCCCCTTCCTCTCCCACCTCACTGCCTGACCCCGTCGTCACTGGCTCCACGGACACCACGTCCTCATCACTGCCAGGACACCTCCTTTGCACTGTGTTTGCTGGTTGGGGTCTGTCCCCTCACTGGACCGTGAAGCCCCAAAATCACCTCTGGCCCCCAGCACCCTGCAGCGACGTCAGTGGCACTCAGGGACCAGATGATGCGCGGGACAATAGACCGTCACCTCCAAGGGCTTCCTGCGGGCCGGGCACCCCCCAGGAGCGTGGGCCCTGAGGTCAGACCCTCAGTCTTCCTGGAGCCTGTCACCAGCTTCTCTTCGGCTCAGCCGGGTCTCCCAGACACCAAGCGGAGGGGACCCACCATCACTAACAAGTTATTGGGGTCGTCATGCTTCACTGCTCTGTCGTGAATAATCCAGCAACTCTGATCACAAAGGTGTTGTTTCTTCAAGGACCAAGCGTGAGGTGACAGCTGCAGAGCCACAAGGGTGATGTCCCTCCACCTCCCAGGGTTTGACAGTCACTTGACAATTCCTTCACTTTTCCCTTGGCCACCTCCTCAAGGCTGAAATTACCCCCCACCCCGTCAGCAGGCTCCTTCCAAAGGACCAGCTTGCTTTGGGAGAAGCTCTCTCGGGCCCAGAGAGGACTTTCGTGACCAGTCTCCTGCCTCCTTGACAGAAGTCCCTTCCACAGCGTCCCTGGCATTCCAGGTTCTGGTTGGTTACCTCCAAGGCTGGGGAACTCACTATCTCTCCAAACATGTAAATGAAGCAGGGAGGGAGGCAAGATAGGGGTCATCTAAGACCCCAGATAACCCATCAAGGGCAATGGTAATGCAGAACCCCCCAGTCTCCCCAAAGCCATAGAGGTTTTGAAGAGACCCCTTTACGAGACCTTTCCCTGCGTAGAGTTGGTGGGCACGGGTGGCCCTGCCGGTCTCCAGAGAAGAAGTGAGCCACTGGCACAGAGGAGGGAAGGTACGCTCAGCAAAGGGAAATAACCAGGCAAGTTGGCCCGATGGAGGAACTTGACGGGAGCTGTGTTCAAATCCTAGTGCAGCAGTGGTGGGAAAAGGCCAACCACAGGCCACGCCCCCATTAGCCCAGCCAGGGCCTGTCCCATCCCCATTCTCCCCTCCCTTCCCCAAGGCGTGCAGTCAGGGATGGGGGGCCTCCAGGAGGGGCTGCCTACACAGTGGTGGGGGGTTGTGGGGGTCGTGGGGTCGTGGGAGCCACGGGGTGAGGGAGGGGGAGGTTTCCAGCTGCGCTGGGTGTTCACACGTGTCCTCCCTGCAAGGCAGGCAGACCAGCTGGGCCGCACGGGGGTCCCCGCCTGGGTGCTGCGTCCTGTGTCCTGTTCCACCGACCTGGGCACCCCTCCCACCCCCAGTTCTGCACGGTCTTGATCACTGCAGCGACGTCGTGATAAGCCTCAGAGGTGGGTAGATCGATCCCTGACTCCTGAGTCTTCTTTTTTGAAAACTATTTCAGCTATTCTAGGAACTATTCTGGTTCCTTGGCCTTTTCCTGTAAATTTTAGAATTTTGGAAGAATCTTGTCCACAGCTACAAAAAGTCCTTGTGGAAGTTTGACAGGAGTTGCCTTAAAACTTACATAAATTTGTGGAGAATTGACATCTTCACCCTGCTGACTTTTCTAATCCATGAATATGGTATGTCGCTTCTTTTATTTAGAGCCTCTTGAATTTCATCAATCTTTTGTATTTACGGCAGACAAGGCCTGAACATGTTCTATTAAATTTATACCTAAGTATCTCATTTCTTCCCCAGCAACTGTAAATGATATTTCTATTTCTGTTTCCACGTGTTCATTGCTGGTACATAGAAATACACAACTGATTTTTTTTAATTTTTTAATGTTTATTTATTTTTGAGACAGAGCATGAACAGAGGTGGGGTAGAGAGAGAGAGGGAGACACAGAATCTGAAACAGGCTCCAGGCTCTGAGCTGTCAGCACAGAGCCCGACGTGGGGCTGGAACCCACGAACCGTGAGATCATGACCTGAGCTGAAGGCAGATGCTTAAGCGACTGAGCCACCCGGGCGCCCCACACAACTGATTTTTGTGTGTTGATCTCATTTGTGACCTTATTGAACCCACTTATTAGCTCGAAAGGTTTTTTTTGGTAAATTCCTTGGGATTTTCTACACAGACGATTGTGTCATCTGTAAATGAGGATAGTGTTATCTCCTCCTTTCTATCTGTACGCCTTTTATGTATTTTTCTTGCTTTATTGCAGTGGCTAGAACTTCCAGTATTCCTGATCTTAGGAGGAAAACGTTTGGTCTTTTACCACTGGTGTGATGTTAGGTGTAAGTTTCTTGTAGACTATCAGGTCGAGAGAACTCCCTTCGATTCCTATTTTTCTGCAAGTTTTTATCGTGACCAAAGTGTTACATTTTCTCAACTACTCTTTCAGTATCAAGAGACGTGATCATGTGATTTATCATCTTGGCCCATTAATATGGTGAATTACATTGCTTATTTTCAAATGCTGAGCCAGCCTTGCACCCCAGGAACAAGCCTCTCGGTCACAGTACATGATTATTTTTATACACTGCGACATTCTATTTGCTTCTATTTTGTTAGGGATCTTTGTATCTATATTTATGAGAGACACTGATCTGTGTTTTTCCCTCTTCTTTCTTCTTTCTTTCTTTCTTCCTTTCTCTCCTTGTTTCTTCCTTCCTTCCTTCCTTCCTTCCTTCCTTCCTTCTTTCCTTCCTTTCTTTCTTTCTTTCTTTCTTTCTTTCTTTCTTTCTTTCTTTCCTTGTTTCTTCCTTTCCTTGTTTCTTTCTTTCTTTCTTTCTTTCTTTCTTTCTTTGCTTGTTTCTTTCTTTCCTTGTTCCTTCCTTTCCTTCTTTCTTTCTTTCTTTCTTTCTTCCTTTCCTTGTTTCTTTCTTTCTTTCTTTCCTTCTTTCTTTCTTTCTTTCTTTCTTTCTTTCTTTCTTTCCTTCTTTCTTTCTTTCTTTCTTTCTTTCTTTCTTTCTTTCTTGTACTGTCTCTGTCTGGTAGTACTAGCTTCATAAAACAAACCTGGAGGAGATGAGGAACTGAGCCCAGGAAGGAAAATGACAACGTAACACAATGTAGCACAAGGTGCAGTGTAGGGGGGTAGGGGGTGGGGGGTGGGGCTGTCCTGGGAGGGGTGCACATGGAAGTACCCAGCCTTTTGGAAGAGAGGGAAGGGAAAGAATAAGGGGTGCTTCTGGGGACACGGCAGGAGCGGGCCCCGCACATGGGAGGAAGGGGAAACAGCAGGAGGAAGCCTGCATGAACAGACTCGGAAGGCTGGACTCATCTCAGAACTGCTGCAAGGACCAGAGCTGGAGACTCGGGGGTAGGAAGGGTGTGACGGTCCTGCCCCTGGTCCTGACAGTGAGGGTCCAGAAGTAAGGGGGGATGGGGTCATTCTAGCATACCTAAGCCCCGCCCCCATTGGGGAGCCCACCTGCCATCGCAGAGCTGTGAGGACAGCAGGAAACAGGGCCAAGGCGGAGGCTGCAGGCAGGTCCAGGAGGAGAGAGGAGGGGTAGCAGGAGCCAGACAGGCTGAGGATCCCCAGGAAAACCTCTAGGGAGGCCTGAGGTTGGGGCTCCAGGAAGGCTTGAGATTCAATGGGGCCCGGGTCGCTGCAGGTGAAGGGAAGCACGTATTCTGGTTTTCTGGCCGAAGGTGAAGAAACGCACGTGAGCCAGAGCTCGTGCCCGGTAAGGGTTGACTCCCCGTCAAAACCCGCAAGATGTTCCGACCAGAGCCCCACACGGACACAGGGAAGAAGGAATGTGGAAATGAACCTGCAGGTGGATGGGGCAGTGGTCACCTGCCTGCCACCAGACTTAGCAGGGTTTCCACGGACAAGAATTATGTGCATTTTGATGGGTGTCCCAGGGCCACAGAGCTGCCCGCCGGTGGAAGTCGGAGGTCTCCCGGGAGGGCGGCCGCACCCCCCGCCGGGGGACCCGGGCGCAGAGGGCCTGGCCGCACAAGTCTGGGCTCTCTGAACAGCTGAGTCCAGGGCACAGACTGGCTGGCATCTTGGGGGGCAGGCCCCGAGTCCCCCACACACACACATCCGGGCACCGGCACCACCCAGCCCCACATCCAAGGCCAGGGGACGGAGGAGGCCATGAGCAAGGGTTCAGTCTGTGGGCCGGGCCCAGAGGCCCCGCCGGTCCCCAGCCCCTTTCTGGACTTCCGTGTTCACAGGCAGGTGGCACCTCTTGGACGAAGGCGTCACCGGCTAGTTGGGGGGGCTACAGGCAGCCATCCACAGCCCCCTGGGCCATTCCCCTGAGACTGACCTGACTGTCCTTCAGGTGCCCTCACTGAAGGCAAGGGAAGTGTGGCCTCCTATGTGGGGATGGGACAGGGAGTCCCCCCCACCCCAGGGGCTTTGATCCGCATCACCATGACAACATTTGGAAGGCCTGTTAGAAATTCACTTTCCACTCCTTCCCTCGCAAGAGTCCACAGGGCAGGCCTCAGGCACAGCCCAGGAGTCTTTAACCCAGGTCCCCGAGGGCTGGGGTGACCATGACGGGAGCCCCTGGGTTGGGGGGGTGGGTCAGCTGCCCCCAGGGGGGCTGAGGCCCAGGGAGGGAGTGCAGAAGGCAAGAAGAAGGGCCTGCCCTGGAGCGGGGCTGGGGTGCCACTGTGGGGGCAGGGTGGCTGCAGGCTCAGCCCCAGCCCCGCATCTCAGCTGGTGTGGGTTTTGTGGGAGGGATCCCTTCCCGCGGTTGGATAAGCACCCAATTGGCCCTGCGAGGGAAGCAGGCTGGCTCCCCTGGGATCTCTCCTGGCAACAATTCCCTGCAGCTTCGGGGCTCGGGAACCACACCCCTGCAGTGACTCTGGCCTCTTCCTGGAGACCCCTCACAGCCTCTGGGGCCCCTAGGGCTCCCGGATGAAGGCCGGGGAAGCCAGAGCTCCCGCAACCCTGGGACCCGGCCCCTTCACCCAGCGGTCAGGCCCAGCCGACCAGCCCCTGCCCCTCCCGGGGATGTCCCCTGGGTGAGGCGCCCAGCACCCGGCAACAGAGAGCGAGCCGCGAATGTGACTTACAATGTTCTGGCAACCAGAGAAATTCATTTAAATCACACATTTTATTTAACCCGGTAAATGCACAGCATTGCCAGTGAGGAAGTGGTCAGCGTCAGGCAACACGCCGCCCCGACCATCCTTTGTGGGATCTGCAGGGCTGGGAGCAGAACGTGGTTTGGGGGCCGGCTCTGCCCTGGGATGAGACCCCCCCCCTCCTCCTTCTGGCTTTTCAGAGACCGCCCCATCCCCTCCCCAACGGCCCCAGCATTGGCATGGGGGCAGGCGAGGGGGCGGGCAGGGGGGAGGCAGAGCAGGAGGAGGGAGGAGGCTGCGGCCCTGCGGGCTCCTGGCTCTCCTCTCCCTCCCACGCAGCTCATCGGGACGCTGGCACCGAGACAGCGCAGAGCTGCTCTTAGCGCCGCAGCCCCCCCACCACCACGGCAGCCCCGCTCCCCTCCGCCCCCCACCCTCCATGGTCTGGGCCCCAGGAGCGAATACCAGGGGAGGACTCTGCAGGTGTGACGGTGACCTCACGGCTGCCACCGCAGAGATGGGGAGACTGAGGGGGAGGACGGGAGCCCAGTGAGTCTGCGGGAGGCAGGCACTCTGACCCATGTCACTGCTGGGGGCCCGCGGCCAGCGCGGAGGCCACAGCTGCCCAAGCCACACGAGGAGGGGGCTCAGCCGTGCCGCTGGTCCTGGTCGTCAAGGGAGAGGCGGAGGGAGGGGGCAGCTGTGAGGGCACGGGGGATGACGTGAGGCCACTGGGGGCCTTTCTGGACACTGATGTCAGCCCGGCTGGGATGGTGACAGCAGGAGGGGCCACCGTGAGGAACAGGACAGTGGCGGTGATGGGACCACGAATGATGGAGATTTCTGATCACCACCCCCTTGCGCCTCCTGATGGATCCGGAACCCCAGGGGCCCTTGTCAGCCCCTGCCCCCGCTGCTCCCCATACACGCCTACCCCCTCCCTCCACACACACCCCTACCACCCTCCACACACACCCCATACTACACACACGCACACACACACACACACACACAGGTGCCTGAAACTCATCCATCAAGGATGCCATGGGTACCACAGCCTGGTTCCCATGGCAACACCTGGATGATGGGGCAGGGGAGAAATGCAGGAACACACTAAATAAGGAACAACAACTTCCAAAAACGAGCATCCAGGGAGAAATAACCACAGAGGGATGGCCCTGGAAGGGCCTTTAAGGCCAGGCCAGCGGCAGCCAAAGGAAGCTTGGACGCAGAGATGCCCGACGGCTTCACACGTCAGATTTCGGGGGGGTGTTGAGGTCCGGGGCCCAGGAACTGGAGTCCTAGGGGGCGTCCCAGCCCCAGACCCCGGGCCACATCACCGCCCCCCCCCCCCCGCCGCCGGCCGAGCAGCCTCGTCCCGTGCCTCTGTCCCCACAGGCGCCTATCTCGGAACCCCACAGCCCCAGACAGCAGCGCTGTCTCTCTTCTTGACCCGGAGCCCCGCACAACGGCGATTCACCTGCGCACAGGAGCATGCCCCAGTTAGGGTCTCCTCGGAGGCTTCGAGGAGCAGCGGGAGCACACGGGTTCCTTCTTGACTGCGACGGGCTCCGGGAGATGTGGGGTCTGAGTGGACCGCCAGATCTTGCTTCAGCCGGGGGTCGGGGGAAAGCGACGCTTCTGCTCTCCAGGGCCAGGTCTGAACGTGCACCGACAAGAATTCATTACGGACGTGGTTTCAGGGCGCCTCATCCAGGCCAGGCCCTACTTCCAGGGCTGTGGGGGCCCTCCCCAGCCCCACGGCCTGGGATCCCCAGCTCCCTGTGGCCGGAGGGGTCACGGTTTCCTGTAAAGTCCTCCTGGCCTCGGTTAGGTGGGGCCAACGTCTCTGGCGGGTCGTGCACAGAGCAGAGCTCCCCGGGGGGGCTCTCTGAGCGCCGCGGGGGGCGCCCTCCCATTCCACGGTGAGGGTCTCCCTCGCCCCCATTTCCCGAGTGTGGAGACAGACTTTTTCCGGCGGAACTCTACCAAGTACAGGGCAAAACAGAGACAAGATAATTACGGGGATAACAGAGGCTAAAAATAGCCTCCTTCACAGCCCAGACTCCTGGCAATGGAAGACGCCAGACACGGAGGAGAGAACGACAGAGAGCAGGGCTTTGGAGGATGAATAGAAGTCTGGCGGACGGTGGCCGGTCCCTGCGAGGGGGTGGAGGCAGCGTTGTGGCTCCCGGTGCGCCATCCAGAGGACTGAGCAAGCGAGGCGTCAGAGGGCCTCAGAAGTCCCCGGTCTGACCCTCCTTCTAGAGCCATCCGGTTACCCTTGGGGCGGGGTGCTCGCTCCCTCATCAAGTAGCTGATGTCTTTGGGGAACAGCCTCTAAACAAGACGCCCCTCTTCCGGGTGCCTGGGCCGGAGCCTGGCACGCTCTGTGTGGCACCAAAGCTCAGAGGCGGGGCAGAGGGGGGCGCGGCTGGCGCGTGTCCTCCCGTGGGTCAGAGCCAAGCTTGGGGCCCAGCCGTGGACGGGGGAAGGGATTCGGAGAGGGACGCCGGGCCCCGCCCCCTGCCCCGGCCCTTTCTGGGCCTGAGCCGAGGACGCTGTGCTCAGAAGTCATTCAGGTGGGGCTGTGCCCAAGGTCCAGGGCTCCTGCAGAGGGCAGGTCCGAGGGAGGAGGCGTTCTGGAGCAGTGTGCACAGGGGTGGGCGGCAGGAAATAGCTGGGGAGAGCCAGGCAGAGGGCGGGGGCCTACGGGAGGGAATGGGGCGGGGGGGGGGTGGCAGGAGGAGGTTTGCTTCTAAGGGATTCTGGAAGGACAAAGTGGCTGGCAGGACGGGAGGGGCCAGAGGAAGCTGCACAGAGAGAAGGGGGCAGAGGTAGAGACAGAGAGGGGGGGCCAGGGAAGGAGGGGGACGAGGAGGCCAGGGAGGCCTGCCAAAGGGGCTTCTGGCCCATGAGGTGTCACCTCCCCAGCACAGCGGGGCGGCAGCTGGGAGCAGGGGTCTGGAATTGGGGCTCCCTGCAGACGCAGTCTGAGGCTGCAGGAGGACAAGCGGGCTCCAGCCAGGACTGGGGGGCATCGCGAGGCCCAGGGCGAAGGGTGCAGATTCGGGTGCAGAGTCGAGAGTGGGGCTGGTCAGCCGTGGTGAAGGGTCTGGGGTGCCCCTGGCGGTGACACATGGTCTGGCTTCAGCTCCCGGCTCAGGCCACGCTGCCCTCACCCGCGTCCCCCAGGGTGGCCTGGGGTCGGTGCTGGGGTCGTCTGGTCATCTGGGCAGGGCGGCTTTGGCGTGGCTAAGGGAGGGGAGCGGCGTGCCCGCAGAGGTGCCCGGGTGGGGCTGCAGAGGGAGGGGAGGGGGGACAAGAGAGGACGAGGCCCAGGAAGGAAAGCTTGCTGCCGGATGTCCGGCTTTCACGCGGCCCCAAAGACTCAGCCTGAAGCGGACAGAGGTTCGAAGGGGGCCGTCTGGTTCACCTGGCGACTCCCTGCCCCTCCGGGGCCTCCACCTCCCGGTCCATACGGCAGCCGGTCCGGCTCTGAGGCTCCATCGGAGAGGGGAATGGGGGCTGCGGGCCGGAGGACCCCCTCGCAGCTCCTGGCCCCATGCTGGGGCCCCCGGAGCCCAGGGCCGCGGGGCTGCGTCTGCCCAGCCTCCCTCCTGGAAGAAACAGGCGACGGCTACTGCCTGGAAAGTAGGGCAGAGGCTGGGAGCGCAGCAGCGTGGAGGAGCCCCTGGGGGGAGCCCCTGGGTGGCGGGTCTGCGGGGACTTTGGTGGAGGAGCCCACGGAGGAAGAAGCTCGGGGAGCTTCACGGTCCGGGCTGGATCTGGAACCAGGGGTCGGTGGGGGCAAAGGCAGGGCCCGAAGCAGAGCGCTCTCCTGTAGACACAGGACGGCCCGCTCCTTTGCCTCCAGGAGGGAGAGCGTGTGCCAGACAGAGTGGGGGAGGGTGTGGGCTCAGAAACATCCCTCCGGTGAGGACACTGTTGCCAGCATCTTCCAGGCAGGAGGCATGGGGAGCAAGAGTCTAGCCGGTTCATGGCAATCTTGGTCTTGTCCCTGTACCTCCTTGTGCCTCAGTTTCCAGGTTGAGAATATGGGGCTGTCGAAGGGGACCCCATCCTAGGGGATCCTGTCCTAGGGGATCCCGTCCTACGGGAGCCTGTCTCAGAGGAGCCTGTCCTAGGGGATCCTGTCCTAGAGGAGCCTGTCCTAGGGGATCCCATCCTGGGGGATCTTGTCTTAGGGGATCCTGTCCTAGAGGAGCCCGTCATAGCAGATCCCGTCCTAGGGAATCCTGTCCTAGAGGAACCCATCCTAGGGGATCCTGTCCCAGGGGAGCCTGTCCTAGGGGATCGTGTCCTAGGGGATCCTGTCTTAGAGGAGCGCGTCCTAGAGCATCCCATCCTAGAGGCGCCCGTCATAGGGGATCCCGTCCTAGGGGATCCTGTCCTAGAGGAACCCATCCTAGGGGAGCCTGTCCTAGGGGAGCCTGTCCTTGGGGATCCTGTCCTAGAGGATCCTGTCCTAGAGGATCCCATCCTACATCCTAGAGGAGCCCGTCATAGGGGATCCCATCCTAGGGGATCCTGTCCTAGGGGATCCTGTCCTAGAGGAGCCTGTCCTAGGGGATCCAGTCCTGGGGGATCCCGTCTTAGGGGAGCTCATCCCAGGGGAGCCTGTCCTAGGGGATCCTGTCCTAGAAGAGCCCATCCTAGGGGATCCTGTCCTAGGGGATCCTGTCCCAGGGGAACCTGTCCTAGGGGATCCCGTCCTAGAGGATCCCGTCCCAGGGAAGCCTGTCCTAGGGGATCCTGTCCTAGAAGAGCCCATCCTAGGGGATCCTGTCCTAGGGGATCCTGTCCCAGGGGAGCCTGTCCTAGGGGATCACGTCCTGGGGGATCCTGTCTTAGGGGATCCCGTCCTAGAGGATCCCGTCCCAGGGGATCCTGTCCTAGGGGATCCTGTCCTAGGGGATCCTGTCCTAGGGGATCGCGTCCTGGGGGATCCTGTCTTAGGGGATCCCGTCCTAGAGGATCCCGTCCCAGGGGAGCCTGTCCTAGGGGATCCTGTCCTAGGGGATCCTGTCCTAGGGGATCCCATCCTAGAGGAACCTGTCCTAGGGGATCCTGTCCCAGGGGAGCCTGTCCTAGGGGATCACATCCTGGGGGATCCTGTCTTAGGGGATCCCGTCCTAGAGGATCCCGTCCCAGGGGAGCCTGTCCTAGGGGATCCTGTCCTAGGGGATCCCGTCCTAGAGGAACCCGTCCTAGGGGATCCTGTCCTAGGGGATCCTCTTCTAGGGACCCCATCTTAGGGGACCCTATCATGGGAATCCTGTCATAAGGGAGAGAGACAGAGAGAGATGGAGACAGAGACAACAGGGACCCGGAGACCCCAAAGAGATCCAACTGAAAGGAAGAGGAGGGAAGAAGGAGGAAAAGCAGGAGCCCGGGGAGCAGAGCAGGGGACGAGATGGGGAGCGGGGGCATCGGGGGCAGGACAGGTCAGCTGGACAGTGGCCACCAGTCACTCAAGGGGCACAGGGACGGCAGTCCCCTGCGAGGGAGCGCTCCTGTGCTGGGCCGAGGGCTCAGAGGCCACTTTGTTCTTTTAACTAGTGCGGGAACAGGCCAATTACCGACCCCCAACCAAGCTTTCCCTTCAGATTCCAAGTTACACTTGCAGTCCTCACTGCTCAGAGCCACTTGAGGGCACTTCAAAGTAACGTTTGGTCCCATTTATGTCTTCAAGCCTTTTCTTTTTGAGAGAGAGAGAGAGACCTTGCCTGTGGCAGGCCAGCACTCTGGGAAGGGACAGAGAGAGGGGGAAGAGCAGAGGGGAGAGGAGCAGAGAGGGTGGGGAGAGGGGCAGAGAGAGGTGGAGAGGTAAGGAGAGGGGGGAAGGGCAGAGGGAGGGGGAGAGGGGCAGGGGGAGAGGAGGGGCAGAGAGTATCCCAAGCAGGCTCTATACTCTCAGTGCAGAGCCAGATGCGGGGCTCGAACCCATGAACCGAACCGTGAGATCGTGACCTGAGCCAAAGTCCAACGTTCAACTGACTGAGCCACGCGGGTGCCCCTGTCTTCAAGCCTTTTAAGCTACATCCATAAGATTAACATGTTCTACATGGAATCTACTTTGTCAGACGTTGTGAAGTTTCCAAAAACTTAATTATTATAAACTCAGTAAATGATGCTGAACGGTATGGTGGTTCTTAAGCTCTTCCCAACGTTCCAACACTGTACATAAAATCGTATATGGTTTCTACCCAAAGCCGCGAGTGTAACCAGGGGCCCAGTGAGACAGTCCGCGTCGGCATCATTTCTATCAGCCAAATTGTCTGCAGTGTGAAAATGCTTAAAATATGAAGCACATACAAATTCTTGGCAAAGATGGTAACGTTTTGAGGTTGATTCTCTTTTAAATTTCTTTTTTAGTTTATTTATTTTTGAGAGAGGGAACACGAGTGGGGGAGAGAGAGAGAGGGAGACAGAGGATACGAAGCAGGCTCCGCGCTGTCAGCACAGAGCCGGAGGCAGGGCTTGAACCCGTGAGCCGTGAGATCGTGACCTGAGCCGAAGTCCGACTGAACCACGGCGCCCCATCTCTCTTTTAAGTGTCTACGCTAATCCTAAATCCTCTTGGAGTTAAAAGTCCCTTATGGACTAGAGTCACATCACCTGTGAAATGATGTCACCTGGAACAATCCTCCAGACCACCCTCACTTCTGATGCCAGCTGTAGACTCTGGGGTCCCCGGGATCGTCCGCCAGGAGGACTCCCAGCACCCCCAGGGGGCGTCACGCTCGCAGTCACGGTTTATCACGGGGAAAGGACACACACCACCATCAGCCAGGGGTTGGGGCGCACCAGGCAGGGCCCAGGAGGGTGCAAACTGTCCCCTCCCTGTGGGGCCGTGGGGAGCGACGTGATGGCATGCACCAGCGTCGCCAACCGGCTAAGCCCCCAGCCCTGGCGTGCGAGGCCTTTATCTGGCTTCCGTCACGTAGACCCGGTTCACTGCCCACGTGGCTGACCTCAGTCTCCGGCCCCTCGGGAGGCCAAGCTGATCCCGTGTGGCCCAGAGCCCCGGGGAAACAAGGACGCTGGACTCTGGATGTCCCCGGGCTTGGCGGTGACCTCCCAGCAGCCGAGGCCAGAGGCCAGACCTTCGTTGGGCAGGGTGGAGTTCACATCACCCCAAACGGTCCTCCATGTGGCCTTCTGTCCTCCGGCTGTCCACCGAGACCTCTCCCTCCCTCCTGCACGCGTGTGGGCCCTTTGCAGCTGCCTGTGGACCCGAGACAGCATCCCCTGTGCTGGCTGTGGCTGGCAGCGGTGGGCCTCCTCCCCGGGCCTCCCTGGGCCTAAACACTACGGTATGCCTTTCCTGTCTCTGGGCCCTTCCTCTGGCCTTCACCAGCAGACGGAGACAGTGGCCTGGGGGTGGCAGAGCCCTCGGAAGGTCCTGAGTAAGCAGATAGAGCCCAGCTGCCAGCCACATGTTTATGTGGCAGAAAATAAGCTGTTTTGTTTGTCAGGCCTCTTTGTTACAGCAGCTTGACCTCCCTCTGACTGCTACACTTTCCCCAGCCCCTTTCTTCCTGCAGTTTCCTTTTTTAAAAAACAATTGTTTTATGTCTATTTATTCTGAAAGAGAGAGAGACAGAGACAGAGACAGAGCACGAACAGGGGAGGGGCAGAGAGGGAGGGAGACACAGAATCCGAAGCAGGCTCCAGGCCCTGAGCTGTCAGCACAGAGCCCGACGCGGGGCTTGAACCCACAAACTGTGAGACCATGACCTGAGCCGAAGTGGGACACTTAACTAACTGAGTCCCCCAGGTGCCCCTTTGAGGCAGTTTCCTAACTGCTGCGGCCAGCGGCCCATCCCCAACAGCACCTCAGGGGATATGCAAGGCCCAAGTCCCCCCTGAGCTCTGCAGGGGCAGCAGGGCACCCACTGAGCACCCACTGCGGCCTGGGCACCCTGCCCACGGACCCTCACGCCAGCGCTATGGGCAGACTTGATTTTCTAGAAAAGGCATCCCTGGGAACTTGAGCTCACGTCCACATGGCTGAGAAGCCCCCACCAAGCTGGGTTGGCAGGGTGAGCCCCCCAGGGCTCCTGGATGCCCTGCCTCCAGTCCCAGCACTGATCCCCAAAAGGAGGCAAGCACAGCCCCCCCCCCCCCCCGTGCCTCAGTCTCCCCCACACTCTAGTCAGGAGAGGAGGCTGGGTGGTCTGTGACAATGGATACGCGGGACCGGGGAGGGGTGAGGCGGGCCCTTATGGGGAACATCTTGTGCCCAGAGTCGCTGGGGCTGGGCCCCTCCACCCCACGGCCCCCCCTGCTCCGCCTTCAGCCGGGCTCTGAGGACACAGGGACTCAGCCACATCTCCCTTACTGCAAGTGCTCTGAGAGCCTGTTTCACAATTACCCGATTACCGATTACCGGAAGTAACTTGTTATTGAAAAGAAAAGGCCCCTACAGTTTCCAGCCTTTGATGTGAGCTGTAGCCTGTCTCCGGGAGAAATCCCTGCCTCCCAGGCATCACCATGGTGCCCCTGCCTCCTGTTTCCGTCAATTTCCTCTCCCCATTCTTGTCAGAGTTGCCATTATTTAAAAGAAATACGAGGGAAGAATAGGGAAGAGGCTGCCTTTTCCCCACGGGTGCACCGTGCTCAGGGCCGCCAGCCCTCTCCATGCGGAGGGTGACGACATTTCCTTGTGGCAGGTGTTGCTTTCTGCTCGGGCTCATTTCCTGCCCGCCCCGGGTCTCCCCTGTGTGCCCAGCAGGCCGCGTCCTCCACCACGATGCTGCATCAAGCTCTAGCAGGGACAGCCCTCCCCAGGCTGGGCGGGGCTCACACTCCCTGCCCCCGCCCCTGCCCCCGCTGCCTGGCCCAGCACTGCCCCCCACCGCCCCCGGAGCAGAGCAGCCCCTTTGGAGGGGCAGGACCTGTGCTGGGTACCTGACAAGCCCCTGTCCATGACTGTGGCACTGGGGCTGGTCACTTGTACACGTCAGCCTAGCTAGGGAACCGTCCCCGGGCATCCAATCAAACTCTTATGAAGGCCTTTTGCAGGTGTGACCGAAGCCTATCGTCAGTTGACTTTAAGGGAGATCATCACCAAGGCAATCTGGGTGGGTCTGGCTCAATCCGTTGATGGGTCTTAAGAGCAGAGCTGAGGCATCACCTAGGAAGAAGCTGTCCCACAGTAGCTCAGCCTGAGCCCGGCCGGGGGGGGGGGGGGTGGTGGGAGGTGGGGGTGGTGGTGGGAGGTGGGGGGGGGAGGGGGGTTCCAGCCTGCCCTACGGCCTATGCACTGGCCTAGCCGGGCCCACAACTGAGCAAGAAAACTGCTCACAACCAACCGCTCACCATCCGCCCCCACTGGGCCTGCTTCTCCTTGAACGCTGGCTGGAATAGGGGTTTGAGCCCCCACCAGGCTATCTCTCCCTCTGTCTTGGGGGCCTGGTGACCCCACAGACGCAGGTGAGGCCAACTGCCCATGGGGCATCGAATGGCCCTCGTGTCCCAGTTCTCGAACCCACGCATGGATTAGATTAGTGATGGTATGCCCATTTTGCAGATGAGGAAACAGGCTTGGAGAGACCAAGTTTATGACCCAGGACTTGTCAGGGTCACCTCCCAGCGGGGATCTTGCCTTGCCTGGGTCCCCGGGGCTCGATGCCCGAGAAGACCCCCTTGGCTTCTAGCCCTAGGCCTCCGTGTGGGCTGAGCCCTGGCAGCGGACTTCTTAGGACACCCCCACCACACACACCCCAGCAGGCAGTGGGCGGAGGATTTGGGGGCACAGTGCTCAGCTCAGCTACAACGAGGGCTCCGCCCAGTCTCACCCACTGCCGGCCGCCTCAGGCGTTCGCTTCTGTGGGGGGAGCCCCTAAGGCCCTTCTACCCTGAGGATCCAGGACCCTGACCAACTGGCCTGTGGGGTGATGGGCCTGTGCTCCCTAGGTCCCCAGAGACCCTTCAGTCTGCACTTGTGGGGGCTCCAGGGACCCACCACCCTGAGCTGCCTCCCTCCGCACTCCATGCCCGCCAACCCAAGTCCACAGAGAAAGGACAGCGCGCACCGAGAAGTTTCAGTGTTTTATTAACAAAAACTTAAAAAGTCTGTCTTCAGGGAAGGTGACAGGGGGCTGCACACAGCTTGGCCTGACATCAAGGCCTGATCCACTGGGGACAGGGAGGGCTGGCCACACCCTCTTGAGGACCCTGGGGCCTCCCTGCAGCCCGTGCCAGCTTGTGAGTGTGGGTTATGGCTTATGTGCAAAAATAAAATCTGGGGGGGCTGGCAGGAGTGCATGATGTCGGGGGTTGACAGAATCTTCTGCAGACACCAGTCTTCTGAACCTGGGAACCCCCACTGGACAGGTGGAAAGGAGGACCCCCAGACAGGGCCTGCTGGGGCTACAGACCTGAGTGGCCAGTCTGCACCGGGGTGCTGGTGTTTGGAGAGGTGGGGGTCCGGACCCTGGCAATGGCGGGGCCTGGCAGAGAGCCCGCTTAAGCCCCAGAGGCAAAGGCTTCTGGGCACTGCTGGGGCTGCGGGCCTGGGGCTGCGGGCGGGAGCAGAGGCTGTGGCCTCGGCGTCAGAGCTCCCGGAAAGCTCTGGTAGGAGAGGACGGCCGCCGTGCCGTGGCCGGGGGTTCCCGGGCTGGAGCGAGGCAGGGCCCAAGGTGGCAGACCCCGACTCCAGCCACAGCGGACCTGGGGGCGGGAGGGCTGGTGGCCAGCGGGGCAGGCCTGGCGGCAGGCCCTGGCCCTCACGCTGGCCCGTCTTCACCTCCAGCTCTCCGCCGGGCCTGTCCTCTCTGCAGCCCCTCTCGCCGACCTCAACGTCTCCTCGTGTGCAGGCAGCTTTGCAGGAGGAGAGGGAGGGGAAGTGCCAGGCAAGCAGCAAAGACTCTGTGGGAGCCTTGGGACCTGAAAGAAAGACACGGGGGGGTCAGGGACAGGCCAGAGGCTGGGAGGAGCTCCGCAGGAAGGGTGTGGGTGGACGTTATGGGGCGGCCCCCCGGCTTGCCCAGAGCGCCGCTGGGGGCCGCCGGGCCTGGGGTCCCGGGAAGGACAGCTGAGGGATAGGGTCTCGGTGGGAGAGATGGGGCCCCTTACCTGTCGTCAGTCTCCCGGCTCCTCAGCTGAGTGTGAGGACTCGGGCCCTGTGGGACCCTCCGCCTGCCGTGGGTGAGTCATCGAGCCCAGCCGATCCTTTTCCAGGCTGGTGTGAATCACTGATGCTGAGGAGAAAGCACCGGGTCGGGTCGTGTGAGAGCTGGCTCAGCACTCCCCCAGCCCTCCTCCCCGATCCCTGGGGTCTCCGCTCCTTCCCCACCGCTCTGCGCTGCAGCCCCCCAACACCTCACCCCTGCAGCTAACTCGCTGGGGATGCCTCTGAGCCTCAGTGGGCTCACCCGGAAAATGGACGGGCCCTGGGTCCTCCCTACTCTACAGCGCCCCCCCCCCCCCGGGGTGGTGCCGTGGGTCAGGGGCTCACCTGAGGGGCCAGGAGGCACCAGGACGCCAGGTCTGCTGCTGCTGCTGCGTCTTACGCTTCAGCTGTCCTCCAGGAGGAGGGGCCTCGTGGCCCGAGGCTGGCCAGCTGCCCGAGGCGGCGACGAGAGTGCCAGCCGGCCGCGCAGCGACTGCCAGGAGAAGGCAGCGCGCCGAAGCCAGGGTTCCGGCGGCACCGGTCTGTCTTCGCGTCTGTTCCGGGGTGTCCCTCGAGCTTGGTGCGCACTGGCCTGTGCCGCCCGGACACTTGACCTCTGAATGCCCGGAGGGCCCAGGCGCGGGGCGGAATAAGGGAGCCTGGAAGTCGGGTCATGGCCTGAGAGTGTGCAGGGTGCGGATGGGGGCCAGGAAAGACAGACAGGAGAAAGGCAGGTGACGAGGCAGGGGCCCCGCAGGATGGGGGGGGGGCTCCTTTGCTGCTGGGGGGGTGGGGGGAGAGTGTCCACGTCTGGATGACGCGTGTTTGTGCGAGTCCGGCCGGGAGGCGGAGGTGGGGTGCCCAGCGGGCGGGGGACGAGGGCTCCCCCGCGCGGGGCTCGGCTCGGCTCGGACAGTCCTGGTTGACAAAGGCCACGGGTGGGGGGTGGCGGGCGGGCTGCGGCCTGGGCCGCCCTCTATTCGGGCTGGGTCCGGTCGCTGGCCACAGACTCGCTGGTGAGGGCCGGCGTGAGGGCCTCGGCCTCCTCCTCGGCGGGCAGCTGGGGGCCGGCGGGCTCAGAGGCCTGCTCCAGGCCATCCTGCACCTCCTTGCCCCTCTGGATGAGCTGCTCCAGGGTCTTGGGCAGCGGGTGCCGCAGGAAGCGCTTCAGCTTGGGCTGCAGGGTGCCCACCACGTACTGGATGATCTCCTCCTCCTCGGCGTCCACGTACAGCGTCTGGTACAGGTCCCGCTTGCGCCACAGGAACTGGTCCAGCGGCTCCCCCTGTTTCTGCGGCAGGTCCAGCTCGCGCTGGATGGCCTCGCGGGACAGCGTGCCCTCGCTGTACTGCAGGAATTCCTTCTTGAACTCCACCCAGTTCTTCACGGAGCCCTGCTTGAACTCCCACCACTTCTTGGCCGGCCCGTTCATGTGGTTCTGGATTTGGGACAGCCAGTACTCCTCGGAGCCGCCCACCTGCCGCAGGTACTCCTCCAGGTGGCTGAGGAACTCCCTCGGGTCCTCGAAGATCTGCGTGTCCACGCCGGGGCCGGGCTGCCCGTCCTCGCCGGGCGCCCAGGGCGGGTACTGCTGGGCCTCGGCGGGCTCCTGCCCGGGCAGCTCGCCGGCGGCGGGGGGCGGGGTGATGGCGTAGGGGCTGACGGTGTAGTCGTACCCATCGGCGTCGTGGCAGTAGCTCTCGGGACCCCCGACGCCCACGGACACGGTGTGGCGGGCCGGCTCGCCGCCCACGGGGTACTTGCCGCCCATGGACTCCAGGCGGTCGGCCCACCTCTCCAGCCGGTAGAAGACCTCCCGCCACACGTGCATCTCGCGCTTGACCCAGCGCTCCAGGTTGGCGATGGTCTCCTGGCAGCGGCACAGGCAGGCCTTGATGGACTTCTTCCAGCGCTGCGAGTCGCCGGTGGGCACGTAGCCGTCCAGGTTGCTCTCCAGCTTACCCACCGACCGGTGCAGCCCCTTCAGCTCCCGCTCCACCTGCTTGGACACCTCGGTCAGCAGGTGCCGGTGGGTCCTCCGCACGTGCTCCAGCATCTCGGCCCGGCACTTACCGATCTGCAGGATCACGTTGGGCTTGGCGGCCGGCCCGCCCCGCGGCCCGGGGTAGGCGTGGAGGCCGCCGCTCGTCATGTGGTCCAGCTCCATCGGAGGGAGTGAGCAGGTGGCCGCGGCGCTCGGACGGGCGGGAGGCGGCGGGCTGCGAAGTGCCCCTGGGCCGGCGGCGCGGTGGAGCCGGGTCCTCGGTGTCCTCGGCGCGGGCGCGGCGGAGCGCAGGGAGAGCGGCGGGGAGCGCGGGCAGCGCAGGGAGAGCGGCGGAGAGCGGCCGGAGCGGCGGCACCGAGCTCTGCGGCCAGCCGCCGGCGCGGGCTCTTTATGCGGCTGGCGCGGCCGTGGGCGGCCCCTCGCCGAGCCCCCGCTCCCATTGGCCCCGGCGAGCCGCCCCGCCCCGCGCGCCCCGCCCCCCACGCCCGCCCGCGCTCCCGGCGCCGAGGGAGCACCCACCCCCTGCACGCGCCATCGGCCGGGGTGACTAATCCGCCGGCTGGCTCCCTGCGCCCCCTCCCCGGCTCATTCAGCCCGCGGGGCGAGGGAAGGTGGCCGGACCCGGCGACACGCCCCTGCCCGCGACCGGCGGGGAAGCGCAGGTGTGTGCCCCCAGGGGGCTCGGGGCGGGTCGGTTGCTGCCCCCACGCGCCCAAAGGTTAGGAGGAAGCCCCTCCCCCAGGGATCCAGGGTCCGCTGCCCCCTCTCTGGTGTCGGTCCTTCCTAGGGGGGCGGGGTGGTGCTTGACTCCGCTCTCCCGGGGCCTCAGCGCCCCCACCCCTGCCTCGGCCCGGCCCGGGGTCGCGCGGGGTGTTGAGCCGCGGATGAGTCCCGGCAGCGACCCCGACAGACACCCAGACCCCCTCCTTTCCTGGAGCCCAAGGCTCCTAGCTTTCCTGGACACGCTCCCAGGCGTCAGGGGTGAGTTCCCTGGTGTGGCCTCCAGCTCCTGCCTATCCGTTCCCTGGGGTGCTGTCGAGTCCGGGGAGGGGGAGGGGGGGCTGGGCTGGTCCTGCATCCCACGTGGGAGGGTCGTGCACCCAGGCCTGGACGCTGCCCGGGCCCCTGACAGTGGTGTGGATGTGTGACACCAGCGTGGCAATGGCTGGACTGGACCAACCGCTGCCCCCACTCCCACGCCTTTGGGGAGGCCCAAGACTTGTCCCTGTGGTGCCTATGGGGGAAATCTGGACGCTGCTCTCTGCGGGGAGGCGGGAGGGGGGGCGGGGGGGGGGTTGTGAGGGCAGCGGAGGAGATGAAGGGGTACTGCTCCCTGGAGCCCCCAAGACACAGAAGGAACCTGGTCAGAAGCTCCAAGACTTCTGAGAGGATGGAAGGGGTTAGGGGGAGGAGGGAAGGAGAAGGAGCGGGGGAAGGGGAAGGAAAGGAGGGAAGGGAGGAGAAGGAGGAGGGAAGGGAGGAGGGGGAGGAGGGAAGGGAGAAGGAGGAGGGGGAGGGGGAAGGGAGAAGGAGGAGGGAGAGGGAGGAGGGAGAAGGAAGGAAGAGAAGGAAGGAGAAGGAGGAGGGGGAGGGGGAAGGAAGGAGGAGAAGGAGGGGAGGGAAGGAAGGAGGAGGCGGGGGTGGAGGAGAAGGGGTGCCAGCAGCCTAGCAGTCAGGAGAGGCAGAGAGAAGTAAACACCATATAAGGAATGGGGCTCCGGAAGCTGAGATTCCCTCGGGAGGGAGGCCCCTTCTGCCTCCCTGGCAACAGTGGTGGGGGAGGGACACCCTTTCTGGGTTACCCCAGGATGGATGGTTCAGGTCCCAGGCCCTGCGATGTTCTGCGGGCACAGGTGGCACTCGTTGCTCACGGCCAGAGGCCCGCAGACACACGGCCAGTGAGTCAAGAGACCGCAGCCCCTTGCGGCCAGCTTCCCACCCTCCCTCAGACACAGGGCGCACACTGGCACATGCCCCCGCCCGCCCACCCCTCACACACACCCATACCCACTATCCACCCATCCCCCAGACACACTCATACCCCCACCCACCCCAGACACACTCATACCCCCCACTCGCCCCCCAGTCACACTCATACCCCCACCCACCTCCCCACAGACACACTCATACCCCCACCTGTCCCCTCATCTGACTCACACACTCTCTGGAATCCCCACTCCTGCCCCCCCAGCCCCTTCCCCCTGCTTTCCTGGAAGCCCTCCCCCCACCCCAGCCAATCTGTCTCCTTTCCCCTTCTGAGCTCCCACCCCTGGTTGGGGGGGGGGGATGTCTTTCTGGCAAAAGCTTGCCCAAAATCGCTCTCCTGGCATTTCTAATTAAAGGCGAGTGGGTGGGCAGAGAGGGAGGGTGGCGGGGCAGTGCGGAGTAGGGAGGGGAAGCCGGGCAGAGAAGCTGTGAGAACAGGAATCCCCGAGCTGCCCAGCCCTGGCGGCCCAGCCCTGCCGGCTGGGTTCCTGGGAGCGGCAGGAGGCCGCAGGCCTGCGTGTGGCCTTGTGTGAGGTGTCTGTGTGGTGGTGGGGAGTGTGGCCCGGCCCACACGTGTGGCTGGCTGGTCACCACGGGGGCCGCATGTAGCCGTGAGTCTGTGCGTGTCTGGGGTGAGCCGGGGCTTGTGTCTCAGGGCCGTTGTCAGAGGACACCTGATGAGCCAGCTGGGCAGAGGCCACACTCACACGTGTGTGTGCGCACGCCGCGTGTGCCCGTGGGAGTGCCAGAGAGCCAGCACCTGAATGGCCAGCGGCCCACAAAGACCGCGTGTGGCCCCTGTGACACTCGGGCCCAGGTCTCCCGACCAGCTGGGTGGCCCCGGCCAGGCACAGCTCTCTGGGTCTCAGCCCCACAGTGACCTCCAGCCCCGGCTGCACCCTACAACACAGCAGCAGGGCTCCCGGGAGAGGGGAGCTCAGCCAGGGCCCAGAGGGTGGGGGGCCAGGGGCTGGGCGAGCACCACCTCTGTGGGGGGGGGGGTCTCTCGGTGCCCCCTCTGCCGCGGTCACACCGGCCTGCCGTGGGCGTGAGGAGGCACAGTCCAGGGAAGGGGGTGCTGGCGGGTCACGCGGAGACGGCCAGGGACCTGCAGGGAGGCTGCGCAGTGCTGGCCAGCACAGGTGACAGGCGACAGCCTCTGCTCAGAACACTTAATCGCCGCCCAATTATCGCCCCAGAAGCCCTCAGCAAACCTCCGCACTGGGGCCCTGGGCTCCATTCTTCGCTGCTGGCTCCCCGCTGCCGCGAGGGGGGTGGGATGGGGGGTCTGCCCTGCCCTGCTCCGCGGTGCCCCTCTCCCCCTCAAGCAAGGGTGAAGGCACAGAGTGAGGGCCTCCAGCCCTGGGCCTCACCCGGAGCAGGACCGCTCGGGGCTGCAGGTTGGGGAGAGGGAGGGGGGAGGGGTAAGCTGCACAGGGAGGGAGGGAGGGCCTGGGGAACCCCACCCCCACCGCCGGACCCAAAGTGGCCAGCTGCTCCTTGAACCTACTTTAGAAGGAGGGGCTCCGTGGGGCAGGGGGGTCTGCCCAACACTGGATCCAGGCAGCAACACCCCCCACCCCGCCCCCCATTCAGTCCCCTCTGGGGTCCGGTCTTCCACTAGGGCTCGAGGCTCCCAGACCCTGGGTGCTGGTCTGTGATGCTAAGATGCCTATTTCACGGTGAGGTCTCCCTCCCAAAGTCACGGCCTCGGGGAGCCATATCCCCCACTGCCCCCCAAGCAGAGCCTGTGGCCTCCGCTGGACCTGCCTTCCTCTGGCTGCTCTGTGACCCAGTCCTCTCGTCTAGGGACCCCTGAGTGCAGGTCCCCTGCCCCCGCTGTGCTGGCCTGGCGGGTAATCCTCATCGAGGCGCCAGGCTGCCTGTGCCCGGGGGACTCACAGGCCTCAGGCTTTCCCGTGTTTGCACCGGGCCCTCCCAGCTGATCTCCTGGGGCCACAGCCGTTAACACCACTTAGCACCCAGGCTATGAGCACAGGCTCCTTTGGGACACTCCTGCACGCGCTCTCACTCCAGCTGCCAGCTCTGTGGCCCCGTCCTTGTGCAGGAGAAAGGGGGGGCTGGGCTGCCTGGGGTCCCCTGGCCCTTCCCGCGCAGCCTTGGCCTGTGGTCCCTCCTGGCTCGCGTGGCCTCATTGCACTTGCCGCCACAGCCACAGCCGGTGGAGCCTGGAGGGAAGGGCGAGGCCCATCCTGGGTCCCCTGGGCCCTCTGGCGGCCCAGCACCTCCATCATCTCCTCGGGAGGGGGCGCTCCGCCTCGCTGCTTCCCTGCTTCCGAGGCAGCACTGGGGCGGCTGCACAGGCCCCAGCGATGTGGGGCGGCATGTGCGGGGGGGGGGGGGGGGGGGGGGAGGGGGGGAGCAGCTGGAAGAAAGGCCTGGGGTCTGAGCCCAACACCTGGGCCCTGCCCTGCCCCTACCCAGCGGCCCTCCCCTGGGGGCCTGTTGCCCTGGAGCGGGGCGCAGGGAGCAGGGGCACAGAGGAGGCCTGGAGAGGCAGAGGCCGGGGGGGGGGGGGGGGGGGGCGACACAACGTGTTAGAGGTGAGATTGGGCCAAGGTCAAAGAGGAAGAAAGGGTGGTGCGTGGAGGGGCAGAGAGCTGGGGGCGCCAGGATAGCGGAAGAGACAAGGGCTCCGTTTAACTTCTCAAGACTTTCTTGCCCTGTTTTCACGGAGGTTTCAAGAGGTGGGGGGACCTACTAATGAGAGTGGGGGGGGTCCCTCAGGCACACCTGCCTGATGCACCTGCCACAGCCAGAGCAGCCTCCGAGAGACCCCGGGAGGCCAGGGCAGCTGGGGGCAGGGGTGTCAGGAGACCCCGCAGTGCAGGCACGCGTCTTGTTGAGAGACCCGAGCTGGGGGGCTGAGCGCTGGCAGGGGGGGTTGCCCACGGGAGGCAGAGGTATGTGAGCGAGCACTCAGAGCCCAGGGAACATTTTCCTTCCGATCCTTCCAAACTTCCTCTTCCCTGCGGTTTGGCAGGGTGTGTGTGCTGCGTCCTGTCCCTGGAACAGGCAGCCTGTTCGTTCTGGGCCCCCACACACCAGACCCTCTCCCCCCTCCCTCCTTCCTGCCTCCTGCCTCGCGCCTCCCTCCCCATACAGCCTCCAAGGAAAGTTTTGTATTTTTCCAAGATGCTGGCACCGAGGTGCCTCAGCCAGCCGCACCTCGGGTCCTGCAGGCATCCCCTCTGGGCCGGGAGGTCAGGCCCCAGAGCCCGAGGCCCGCCTCACCACCGCCCTCCAGAACGGGGAAGACGAGGCCCAGAGAGGGCCAGGGACTTGTCCAAGCTCCACAGCGAGGGAGGCAGAGCCAGGGCACTGTGGTGAGGGCATGCGAGGACAGGCTGCAGGCTCCTGGAGGCGTCTGCGAGCTCAGTCTGCGCCCTGTGCAACCGCGGGTAAGTCCTCTGAAGTCCTCCCGGCCCTGCCCCTTCCTGGCATCAGTACTCTCCCCTGCAAAGAACCTTTGCCCTTCCAGCCATGGGGCGAGTCAGTAATCCATTCAGAACAGTTCCTGAGCCCAACAAGGGAGGCGCCAAGCAAGGTGGGGCACAGGAGGTGCAGATTGCCCCGAAAATGGGGTGTCGTCATGATTGCCCCCATAGTTCGCTGTGTGTGGCCCGTGCGAACTGCAGGCACCAGTAGGTCATGACTCTGCCCTTCAAGGAGCAGCCCGTGGCCTCCAGGGAGTCCGGCTGGCCCCCCACTGTGACCCACGACAGGACAGGAGGGAGGCCATTGTGGCATCGAGGGTGGGGGGTCCTCGGCGTCCCCACTCCAGGAGGCAGGTGTGCGGGGCGGGAGCTGGGCCCGGGACACGCTCCATGCACGCTGCCCACCGTGGGGCCACCCACGCGGTGTCTGGATCTAAAATGTCCCCTCGGCCCGGCAGGTGCCTCTGGCTGGGTCTGAGATTCCACGGGCCACCTGCCTCCTCGCACCACTTCTCCTGGGGGCGCCGTGTGTCTTCCTGCACATCACTCAACCCCTTTGGCCCCAGCGGTGTTCTTGTCACACAACAGGCAGACTGTACTAAACGGTGGCCGAGGTTCTCAGCTTGGGCGGCTCGGAGGCTGACGGCAATGGTGGGTGGCAGGGAGGAGGCTGGACCTGTGGCCACTCTGTCCCCTTCACCGGGAGTGCCCCATCCAGCCGAGCGCACATCACCCCCAGTTCAAATGACAGAGGCCTCTCGGGTTTTAAAACCTAAGCATAAAAACTCATCATGGTTTTACGTGTTGTCTACTTCCGAGCCCACTGTCACCGCCTCCAGGAAGTCTTACCAGCCTCTTAGCGCTGTGTTAATGGAGTCTTTTGTGACCTTGCCCCGCCTTGTTCATGCCCGCCTCGGAGCCCCCGAGCACAATGTCGTCCTCGAGGTATGTCAGTTGAATGTGTGTGCGTGTGTGTGCGACTGCGCCTTCCTGGTCTTCTGTCCAGTGAAGCCATGTTCTTGCTCGCTGACCTCATCAGGCTCTCAGCTTGCTCTGGGCACATGGGTGGACGAGACCCACCTGGGTCCCACCCTGAGGAGACTCCGGTCAAGTTCCCCAGCACCCCAAATGTTTTGGGGCCAGCAGCCCAGAGGCGCCCTGAAGGGTGGGGAGAGCCGGAGGGTGAGCAGGGGTGGGCCGGGTACAGGTGCGCCGGCAGGGCAGTGGGGAGCAGGGGGCCCTGCTGGGTTCTGTCCCTCTCCAGGGGCAGAGCTGGAGGGGAGCGGGACTAGACGGGCCGTGGGTGAAAGTGGGGACCAAGGCCGCTGACCTGAGTCTGTGACCTGCAGGGGGGACGTTAGGCCGAGCAGGGGCAGGTGATGGAGAGCCAAGCTATGGGTGGGCAGGGCCTGTTTGAGGGCTGTTAGGAGGGTCTCAGGGATGGGGAGAGCCAGGGGCCCGGTGTCCTGGCAGTCTGGGGTGGAAGCCCTGTGGGGACTCGACAGGAGCAGCTGGGGGCCCAGCTGTGGGGGTTGGAGCCCGCGGCCGCCCCCTCCTCTCTGCCCTACTGGGCCCCCAGCCAGGCTGTGCCTCCCGCACCGCCCCCGTGGACGCCCAGGGGACTCAGACCGGATCATGTGGCAGGAGTCCCGAGCGTGGCCGGCCCAGCCAGGATGGGGGGTGTGCTGCCAGCTGGCCCTGGCCAGACGCCCCCGGAGCTGGGGGTTCAGGACGGCCAGGGAGGGGGTGGTGGCCAACTTTCCTGCCGTTCCCTGCGTCTCCATTTAGATCTCTCCCCAGCACAGAGCGCCGGCCTCCAAGCACACTTCCGGAGCCATAGAAGGAGACGGGCTGAGAATAGCTCAGCGTGACGCAGCGAGGAGCTTCCCCACGCAGGCAGGTTCCGCGCCACAGAGGGGCCGCCCTGGAGGGACCCCTGCCCGGCGCCACCCCCCTGCCGGAAACGGGGCAGTGGCTTGGGGTCCCCTTCTGCATCTGTCTGCGAGCTACTCCCTCTCCTTCCTCGCAGCTGGGGCCTGGGCCCCTGCCCTTCACAGCTGTCACCTCCGCCCGGGCACACCTTGTCCAGGTGAGGCCTCTCTCCGGGGGTCCTGACCTGGATGTCCCCCAGCCGCCGGCCTGGCCACCCTGCTCGGCTCTAGGCCCCACTGCTGCCCCACGCTGGCGCCATCCCCCATTCCCGCTTCGTGGGCATGGGCCCCTCCCTGTCTGCTGCAGGCCTGTGGGGTGTCAGGCGTGGGCCGTGATGATCCTTGGCCTTCGGGGGCCCAGTGTCTGCCGGGCCAAAGCCTCCTGGGCTCCCAGATGTGAACTTGTTGTGTCCCCAGCTGCGAGGGGCTGCCACACAGGGGTGCCTCGCCGGCACCTGTCTCTCGGCCCCAGGCCGTGCTCTGCCGTAGCTGTCTTGCAGCTCCTACTAACTTTGAGCAAAAGTCCCTTATTTCCATCTGGCTGTGGCCCCCACCAATTATGTGGCCAGCCCCACCCGCCATCCTGGGGGTGGGGGTCCACTGTTCTGTAATCTCTCTGGAAAGATGGTCGGCAGAGATCATGTGGGAGAAGGGGACCCCACGCCGCACGCTGAGCGTCTCACGGAGCCTTGGGATGGCTGGCGGTGTGGGGTGGGGCCCTGGGGACCCTGCCGGGGAGCCAGCGGCCCCCATACGACTTGTCGTTGCCCATCTGTCACTGTGCAGGTGGACTGAGCAACCCCAGATGCCCTCTGAGCCTCAGCCTCCTTAGCCGATGGGGGTGTCACTCTGCTCATGGTGGTGACCGACCCCAAGGTGGGTCAGGACACCTGGCCGGCATGTCTGGTTCACAACCCACAGCCCTGATCTACGTTCTTGGTCTTAAGCTCCATGTCCAGGACAGGTGTCTGAGCAGGGGGATTGGGAAGGGTGGCAGCAACCTCTCTAGCCACCCCTAGGGTCGGGGGGACGCCGTACAGAGGGGCTGGGGGGGGCTCTGAGGTGGGAGATGACCCCTCTAACGTCTGCGGGCACCGTGCCCCCTCCTGGCTTCGGGCCACCTGTCTGTTCGCTGCAGGCCACTGTGGACTGCGGAGCTTGATTGGGAAGGCCGGGTGGGGCCAGTGGGCTTCTCCCACCCTTGCCGGACAGGACCCGGCCTCTGCCCCTTCCTTCCTCTCCCTGGCCGAGCTCCAGGCTGCCGTCCAGTGTCCCGGGAGTCAGGAAATGTCCAAGGTTGCTGAGAAACTGGTGCACAGCACAGACCACGATGGATGTCCACACCCCCAACCGCTGCCCGAGTCTCTTCCCCTTCATGGGTTCGTTTAGATCTCTCCCCAGCACAGAGCGCCGGCCCGCAGGCACACTTGCGGAGCCCTGGCCAGAGTGGGGGTGTTGGAAGGGCAGCATTTCAGAGGGGGGGGCCGGCCCCTAAGACAAGGGCCAGGGCGCGGAGGGCAGGCTGCCTGCGGGCTCAGGCTGGGTTGGGCCACAGAGTGAGGAAGGGGCGGAGCCAGCCATCGGGGGCGGGGTCAGCGCCCCCTGAAGACCGCCCGGTGGGCAGGGGTCCCCCTGGGAGGTGCTGTGCTTGTCCCTTACCTGGGGGTGGGGAGGCTCTGGGGCCTTGAGTGGAAGCAGGGCGGGTTCCAGGGGCTTCCCACGCAGCCCACTCTCCCAGCCCCACGGCCGCCCCTGCCCTCTGCTCCGTCCTCCTCTGTCCCTGACCCGGCCGCCTGCATCCAAGGCCCATCCAAGTCCTGGGCGCCACCTGCCGGCTGCGTGCCTGCCTAGCACGCTCTCTCGCCTCCCCTCCTCCCCTCCTCCCCTCTCCCCACCATGCCCTCTCCCTCTGCTGCGCTCCAGTTTCTCTGTCTGCAGGCCTGATGCCTACTGGCCTGACCCCTCAGACCTTCCTGCAGAGGGCAGTCACCGTTACCACTTCCCTCGGTCCACCCCAGAAGGAGACCAGGCCCTCCCTGTGGAAGCTGGGGCTGGGGCTAGGGCCAAACCACTAGGCAAGAGAAGGAGCAGGCCAGGAGGAGGGCCCTGGCTGTGGCCCTGGGGGCTGTTGTCTGACCCCCAACCCTGGAGGTCAGGGTGAGAATGGAGGGCCCCTTGGAGATGCCCCCTGCCTACCACAGCTTCAGCTCACCACACCCACACCCATAAACATGCTCGCTCTGAGCTGGGAAACAGGGGCCCTTCTGCCTGGCAGGCCCCCAGATCCACTCCTGCAAGGGCCCGGAACACCCCCCTCCCCACTTTACTTCCAAAACCTCCGCTAACACCACGGCCTCCAGGGCCTGCTCTGTTGGCCTCCTCCTGCCCAGGCGTGATGGCGGGGCACACTGAGGTCATGGGAGGTATAAACTAGGCCCTTGCCCGCACCTCCACTAAGGGATATTCACCCACTGACCCCACAACCCTCGGGCTATCCCCAGGGCCCTGTGGGTCCCCCACAGGTGGGGCTTGGAGTCTGGGCTCCTTTAGACCTGGTCTGGGCAGGGTCTGGGAATCCCGGGAACCTAGGGACACCCCCGGACACGGGCCTCAGCCGTGGGAAGTCAGATTTCCGTGCCTGAGGCAGACAGAATGACACTGGGGACCAGGCAGACAAGGGGTTCCCCTCCCTAGGCGCCACCCAGCCCTCCGGCCCCAGCCCACGGACCCCACCCAGGCCAGAGACAGCCGAGGTGGGCCCATCACCGGAGCAGAGGCCTCAACTGACGGATTCGTGGCACACGGCCCCGTTGCCATAGCAGGAGCTGCTCGGGGAGCCGCCAGCCCCCTGCACGCCCCAGCTGGAAACGAGCCCTCGATGTATAGCCTAAGCGCCACACAATGAAACCATGTTCCCTGAACCGAGTGGATGCTGCCTTTTTCCCCATAAAAATAAAATGTCGTGACAGGAGCCCACAAGGGCCTCAGTGTCAAGTTGAGAGTGAGCCCTGAGAGGCGGGAGGAGGCGCCTGGAGGGCCGTCCCATAGACCTGCAGGCTCAGGCTGCCTGTGCTAGGAACAGTGTGGCCATGACCCGATCCCACCCTCAGTAAGAGGCGCTCCCACAAGACCCACTGCCACTGGGGAGAGGCCCAGGGCCGTGCCACAGCCTCCCTGGAGGACAAACGTAAGAGAATGAGAGTGACTTCCCCTGCCAGCCCACATCTGGGGCAGGAGGTTGGGCGGCAGGCAGTTAAACCTGTGGACGGCTGTCTAAGCCGGCCCTGGAAAAAGTTCTCAACCCACTCAGAGCCTGGTACCACCATTATCACCCCTATCATCACCCATGGCCTTCACCTGGCCAACGTCTTCATCACTCACACCAAAACCAAGTGCCAGTTATCAGTACCACCGTCACCAATTCCAGCACTGACACCAACAACGTCATCTCCTCCTTCACCACATCACCCTGGACACCACAATGATTACCATCATCACCATCATCACCATCACCACCATCGTCATCATCTCCATCATCACCACCATCACCATAATCACCATCACTATTATCACCATCGACACCATCACCATCGTCATCATCTCCATCACTACCATCACCACCATCACCATAATCACCACCATCACCATCACCATCACCACCATTATCATCACCACCATCACCATCACCATAATCACCATAATCACCATCACCATCACTATTATCACCATCAACACCATTACCATCACCACCATCATCATCTCCATCATCACCACCATCACCATAATCACCAGCATCACCATCACCAGCATCATCATCATCATATTCCCATCCCCATCTCCATCATCATCATCCCATCAAAACCATCATCTTTAATACCTTCAACACCACTATCATGATTATCACTATCATCACTACACTAGCAACCTCATCATGATCACTAATAACCCTCCCATATTATGGTCACATCCTTTTTTTCCCTCCCTGGCCACATCCTTCTCATCATGATGATGTGATCATCACCACCATTCTATGGTCACCTTTCCCATCATTACGGTCAATAACACCATCCTTGTTGCTGATGTCTTTATTATAACCATCGACACCGTCATCACCACTTTCATATCAATACTCTTGATCCCCGACAGCCCATCCCCATTTTGACCATCCTTATCGTCTGTACAACCACGAACTCCACAATCACAGTTAATCCTTCTCCCACCCTTCTCCATGTTTCCCTCTACCACCTGACCTTCCATTCTTCCATCTAGCAAGACCTTCCCCACCCAGTTTCTGCCCAGCCATCTGTTCAAGCTTTGGAGTCTAAGGATGGATATGATCAAACACAGCCCTCACTGAGTCGAATGTAGGCAGACCTCTGAGGCACAGCCCACGAAGTGTTCTAAAAGTGTGCATCAGGGGCGCCTGGGTGGCGCAGTCGGTTAAGCGTCCGACTTCAGCCAGGTCACGATCTCGCGGTCCGTGAGTTCGAGCCCCGCGTCGGGCTCTGGGCTGATGGCTCAGAGCCTGGAGCCTGTTTCCGATTCTGTGTCTCCCTCTCTCTCTGCCCCTCCCCCGTTCATGCTCTGTCTCTCTCTGTCCCAAAAATAAGTAAACGTTGAAAAAAAAAATTAAAAAAAAAAAAAAATAAAAGTGTGCATCAGGGCTCCAGGGACCGGAAGAGGAACCACTGGTCTTCTGGTATCCTAGGGACAGGTCCCAGAGCAGCTACTAAAGAGTGGGCGGATGGTGGGTGTGGCCGAGCATGGGCAGCTACGTGAGCCTGCGAGTGTCCGTCCTGCCGAGCCTTCCCCTCTATCCAGACAAGGGTCAAGAGGCTCTGAAGGGAGCCCCGGACCTTGCAGTGTTGAGGTTCGCAGGGCAAAAGCTAATTTGCCCTGTCCTCAGTCGCAGGCACAGATTCACCTTCGTGTTCAGCGAATCTTCATTGGTGATTTGCTTTGGCCACACGGGGGAGTGTAGGAGTGACTCATCATATCTGCCCTGGAGGCGTTTGGGCTCATTCACGGGGGGCTCTCACTCAGGGTGGGGGTGCTGAGGGCTGTGGAGGTCCAGGGGTTCAGATGGCTCAGCTCCGGGGAGGGCACACATCCAAGAAGAGGGATCTCCAGGAGGCCAGGCTGGGTAGAGACCACCCCAGCCACCTCACAGGGAGGACTGGGTCTGGCAGGTGCCCCAAGGCAGGCAGAGCCCCCATCAGCCGGAGCAGCCTCTGCCTGGCCTGACGGCGCCCCCACATTGCGACTCTGCTCCGCCAGGCCAGCTCCAGCACCCAGAATTGTGGGCCCCGCCCGTGCTGGCATAGTGCTCCCCACGCAGGGAGGCTGCCAGCACAGAGGAGTGCCCTGGGGGTGGTCATCTGCTGAATCACCGCGGCACAGAGATGTCACCGAGCCCTGGCACCCAGCTGCAGTCTGGGCTGCGGGGCGAAACCCCTGCCTCCACCAACCCGTGTGCGCTCTCTCTCTGTCTCTCTCTCTCCGTCTCTGAGCTCCTCCCCAGAGAGGTCTGGCCCAGCACCAGCAGGAAAAGGAGGCTGAACGGGGGTCTTCAAGCATGTTGGCCAAGTTTTTTCCT
Organism: Leopardus geoffroyi; assembly: GCF_018350155.1. Lineage (NCBI taxonomy): Eukaryota > Metazoa > Chordata > Mammalia > Carnivora > Felidae > Leopardus > Leopardus geoffroyi. Next base: position 72,052,837 of record NC_059338.1, on the reverse strand, counting down.
TCTCACCTGCCCCCTGCTCCCCTCCGTGTGAGGGGGCGTTCAGCCAAGCCCTGGGGAGAACAAATTTGACCATGTGCCCAGCTGTGAGTTGTCCCCCAACAGCACTTCAAAGGCAAGGCCCTCCCATCATCCATGGGCTTGGACCCCAAGGGCTAGCTTCTTGCAATGGCTGAGGGTGGCCATGACCCCCAGTCAGCTCCCTAGAAGCAGGGCCTAGCGTGAAGACGTCCGCTCCAGTGGTTCGCTGAGGGGGGCTCTCAGGAGAGGCAGGACGGGGGGCAGCGCTGAGGAAGGGCTGTACTCAGCTGAAGACCAGCTCCGGCGACCCCACTGGCGCTCCAGAGGCTGAGCCTGGCTCCCTGGGGCCCTGGGGTTCCCTGGGGGCAGCCTGCCCCCCTGTCACCCTCTGCCAGTCGGTGACTTCATCTGCCCAGCGGCGGTCCCTCACTGACAAGGGCTGTTCTCCAGAGGAAGGAGTGCTGCGAACTGTTCCCAGCCAGTGTTCACAGCAACCGGGGGTGCCACCCGAGCGAAGGGGTCCGGGGGTGCCCACGGGACGGGGCGTGTTAGGGATGCTTGCTATCCACGAGCTGCCCGGAGCAATCATCGTATTCTCGTCGAAGGAGCAGAAACTTGGAGGCCCTGGGCTCCCTCGGGGCTCTGCTCGGGGCCCCCCGGAAGCTGGCTACCTGCATCATTTGAGGGAGGGACCCAGGACACATCTGGCCCTCAGTTCCCATGTGGCTGCTGGCAGGAGGCCTCAGCTCCTCACTGGTTGTCGGTCAGGCTGCAGGCACACCGCCCGTGGGGGTGGGGGCAGGGGAGGGAGGAAAAGAGAGCACTTCAGAAGGGATCTGGGCCTCCTCCTCCGTGCGGACTCCACCCCGTCCTATCTGATGGCCCCACGCCCTCCTGGACACTGGCCCTTTGCCCTCATAGGGCTCTTTTGCCTTCCGAGAGTCCCCTCTGGGACGCTTTCTGGGGCTCTTTCGCAGCCCCGCAGCCCCGGGGCTCAGCCCGCGTCTATCTACAGGCCCCTCCAGGTGGGAGCTGTGTCCAGATGAGCCCAGGGCCCGGCAAGATGCTGCTGAGACAGGAGAGTTCCCCGGCCCCTCGGGAGGCCCCCGGCTGGCTCTCTAGCCTCACCCCCACCCTGGGACCTACAGCCTTCTGACTTCTGCTGCCACAGGCCACTGACTCCAGCTGGTGCCCGGACAGGTGGCCACTGGACCCTAAAGACTCGTGGCCATTGAGGGTGGAGTCTGGCACAGAGGGGTCTCAGCTCTGGTCCCTGCGGGCCCCTGCTCACCGTGCAACCTGGACCTGATCCATTGTGCAGGGAAGCACAGCCCTGGCCACTCCCCCAGGAGCCAACGGGAGCGGCTGGGGTGTGGACTCGTGGGGAGCACGAGCCCCCTGTCACCCAGAGGGCCTGGAACCACACTCCAGGCTGGAGCCGTGACAGGGGCAGTGTTCTGGCAGGGGACAGCACTGAGTCCACACCGGGGAGGACGCAGGAGGCCAGCACAGGCTCGTGGCTTCTCTAGGCTAAGAGTGAAACACACACAGGGCTCCAGGCTCCCGGATCTTGTCTTTCTCAAGAGCTGAGAGAGTACAGAGGCCAAGGGAAGGCTCAGGGTGTCACCAGGGTCAGGGTTGTGCCTGGGTTTGGAGCCTAGTCAGGAGTGCGGGCTGGATGTGACCCTGCTGTCCTTGCTGTCAGGAGGAAGTCTCATTGGGCACCCGTGCTTCCCCTGGGTCTTGATTGGCCCATACCTGTCCATATTCTGCGGGACCTCAGGTGTGCCTTCCTCCTCCGCAGTTGTGACTTCCGTTTATTTCTTCCGACATTTTTGGAGCACATGGCTGCCCTGTGGTGGGCACAGAGTTGCCCAGCGGGATTGGCCTGCGGAAGTCCTGAGGAGCTCTGGGACCACATGGGGGTCCGTGCTTGGGCGCTAGGGTCTCCCTGGGGTGGGGAGGAGGCCGGGAGGGGGTGGGGGTATTGGAGGGCGCAGTGTTCTGGGCAGTGACAGGGACCCGGCTGACTGTGGGCGGTGGACAGTGGAGGCAGAAGAGGAGAGGAGGTCACCAAAGGGATGGGAGGAGAGGTGGGTATTGGCCCAGAAAACGAGGGGCCCCTCGGAGGCCTGGCGGGAGGCCTGGCCTTCACCCCATCCCTCAGCCACCCAGACAGACACGCGCCCACCCAGGCCGGGCTCAGCAGACGCCAGACTGTGGGCTGACGGCACCCTCGCAGCTGCTGCGGCCCAGGTTGTGGGTTGGAGTCGCCCGCACTCCCTCCTGCGTCCAGCAGAGGGCGCTCTGCAGACCAGGAGAGAGAACAAAGAAAGCCCCTGGTCTGTGAGGGCCCTGTGGGGGTGGCCCCGCTCACGCGTCCCCTGGGTCCGGGCTAGGGAATTTCCCTGGAGCTGGAGAGGGTGTGACAAAAGGGCAACAGTCACGCCTTACAGCCTAGTCTCAGTCTGGGGGCCGTGGGAGGAGCCCAAGAGTAGCACAGAAGCCCCACCTGACCCCCCCCCCCCCCCCCCCCCCCCCCCCCGCTATGCCTCCTGCTCGGCCCTGGTCCCACTGAGGCCAGCCGCGGCCAGAAGGTGGGGCTCAGCCCCGGAGCCCAGTTCCAGGACGGCTGGCCGACGCAGAGGGCTGTGGCCACGTCCCCACGGGCCAGGGTCGCCAGCCTGTCCTCTGGGACAATGCCTTCCCGCCCACGGCCCAGAGAGGCGGGCACACTGGCTGGCTGGGCAGCGCACGGGGAGAGGTCAGTGATCCCGGGGCGCCTGGGGAACCTCCGTGAAACCGGGCAGTTGTGGGGACAACCCACACATGCAGCTCTCTCGACTGGCCTTCTCCACCTCCAAAGGCCCATGTGCCCGGAAGGTCTGGTCGGGACCAGAGAGGTGGCAGGGAGCGGTCACTGCTCAGGGGGCACCGAAGCCCAGAGCCATGAACTCCCGCCGGGACCAGGCCTTGGTCTCCGCACACGCGCCGGGGGTGGGCAGAGCAGGACTTCCAGAGCTCCCCCGTGTCGCAGGGAGTCTGGAGATGTCTGGCTTCCTCCTGCGCTGAGAGGGCTGCTGACCCGGAGTCCTTGGGCCAGTCCAGCGGGGCGAGCCTCTGCCCCCCCGTTCCCGAAGGGCTTGGGGGGAAGCCGCTGCCACGGAGGGGGTGCGAGGCTGTGTCCGTGCGCCGGAGGGACGTGGTGGCACGAAGCTGGGGAAGAAGGGGCAAAGGCGGGTGGCGAGGCCGCAGGACAGGGCGTCACACAGCGCGGCATCCCACCCAGAGCCGAGCCTCCAGCGTGGGGGCCACGCCCTCTGCACGGCCCCGCCTCCCTCCTCATCGCCCCCCACCCCGCACCCCGCCCCTCCTTCCCCCTCCATCCCTGTGCTGGTCCCATGCGGTCCAGAGGGACAGAAAAGGCCCACCAGCAGTCACTCACCACCGGCAGTGGCTGGCTCCCCACCCCCCTCCCCACCGGGCACCTCCTGGGGCCTCCTCCTCAGGGGAAAGAGGCCTTTGTGGGTCCGAGGGACGCTCGCGTGGAGCAGCCACACTGTGGAGCCCCGGAGGCAGTGGGGGCAGGGGAAGAGCCCCTGGGCCTGAGCCTGGGGAGCCCCGCTGAGCGAGGTGGCAGCTGTGGTCCAGCCTGGAGGCTCTGGGCGGTGGTGCCTCCGGGAAGGCGCTTCCCTGAGCAAACGGAGCGCACACAGGTAGGGAAGGTGGGATCAGGGCCCCGCACCCCTCCTCCCCTGCCCCATCTCCTGGTTCTCCCCTTTGTCCTGGAGCATCTCAGAGCCCACCCCAGACCCCACGCACCACAGCCTTTTAGCTGCAAATCCTTCGTTATGCATCAGTGAAACAAAGCCTTTTGGATTTGCTCAGCAGCGCCTGGGTGGCTCAGTCGTGAGCGGCGGACTCTTGATTTGGCTCAGGTCACGATCCCTGGACCGTGGGGCTCCGCGCTAACAGCACAGAGCCTGCTTGGGATTCTCCCTGTCCCCCTCTCTCTCCGTCCCTCCCCCGCTTGCTCTCTCTCTCAGAAGAAATAACCGTTTTAAAAAATGTGCAGTCCCTGCTCGGGTCCGAGGCCTGACCATGTCCGCTTTTTCCCAGGTGACTAGAGAATACTTTTTTTTACAATTGGTTTTTCCAACCAAGAGGGAAGAAGGTCTGTATTGCATGGGTTGATTCCTGGTGGGCCACCCTTGTTCTGGGGCCCTTGAGGGTCAGACAGGAGAGGAGCCCCTCTGTGCCGGCCTGGTGAGACAGACGCCTACACCAGGAAACCGGTCCCCAGCAGGTGCACCATAGCAGGTGAGGCCTCCGAGGAGGGACCTTGATGGACTCAGAGGGAGCTTTCCGGGTTGAGGGGAAAGCATGTGCAAAGGTCCTGAGGCAGGACAAGCTTGCCATTTTTGAGAAGCAGATGCCCGTGACCCTTGCTGGGTCCCCATGTCCACTTTAGGGTCACTGAGGAGAGGCAAGGAAGGAGGCGCACCCCTGAGCCCCTGTGTCTCCCGCCCCCGCGGCCGGCATCAGGCTGGCACCTTCTGGCCCTCTTGGTTGCCCCCACTGGGGGTGGGTCCTGGGGGGCAGGGCCTAGCAGGAGGGGCGGGGCTGGGCAGAGGGGAGGGGAGCACGAAGGCACCGGGCATTGGGGGGCAAGTGCCGTGGGTGGCAGAGCAGGGGCCACGGGAGGTGACAACCAGGGAGGGGTGGGACTGGAATTTGCAGTCCCAAGTCACCCTGGCTGAGGGCTCCCCCCCCCCCCAGTGACAGCATTCACCGGTACGCTGCCCCTGTGGGTGCCCGCTGTCCCCTCTAAGGGGTCCAGGTATGTCTGGGGGAGGGCGCCGGACCCATCCCCCCTGCCTGCCACTTGAGTGCCGTGTGATGGTGCCTGAACTGTAGGACCTCACAGCTGGACGCAGGCGGGACCCAGGGAGCCCATCCTCTGTGGCCACAACCAGTGGCCAGGCGGGTGGCTGAGGGCAGGGCAGACAGCGAGCGGGCGCGGGCGGCCGCAGGGAGGCGGGAGTCCCCTGAGCACCTTATGTGCACCAGGCAGTTTCAAGCCCCGAAGCACACACGACAGTAAAATCCCACCTCTGTGCATTTTCTGCCGGTTTTCCTCCTGCTCCTGGGCTCCTCCCTGGGGTGTGCTCCCCGGGCCCAGCCCCTCCTCTCTGTGTGGGCTGCTCTGGGGGCGGGGGGGGAGGGGGGGGGAGCACTGAGGTGGGGGCGGGCACTGGGCCAGACTGTAAGGAGGAGCAGAGAGACACCAGCAGTCTACAAGGTCTCTTGGGCCCAGGAGTCCTGTTTGCTCACTGTCTTGGCCTTGAGGTCCCCACCACTAAGTGGCGTGGACCTCAAATAAGGCAAAGAAGATTGTGACCGGTGACCACACGGCCTGGCTGCATAGCCCAGCAGCTTGTGCTGAAGAGTTCACACCAGGGCAGAGGGCAGGCAGGGCAGGGTCCTGCTCTGTCCCTCACCCTGAGAGCACAGCTGGCTGGTAGACTCAGGGTAGGCAGAGACCGACCCCTCACTCCTGAAACATGCACTGTCCCCGGCCGTGGGGAGGTCCCCGGGAGTGGGCGTGCTCCCGTCTGTGGGAGTAGGTGAGGTCCCCTGGAGTGGGTATGGTCCCCTGGAGTGGGCAAGTCCCCAGGAGTGGGCGTGGTCCTGTCCCCGGGAGTGGGTGAGGTACCCTAGAGTGGGTGAGGTCCCCTGGAATGGGCGTGGTCCTCTGGGTGGGCGTGGCCTCCCGCAGTGGGCGTGGTCCCCAGGAGAGGGCCTGTCCCCAGGAGAGGGCAGTTCCCGGACCGGGGGCAGGCCAGGGTGTCTGCAGGGGTGAAGAAGGAGACAAGAAGCTGCCTCGGAGCAACAATGGCCCCAGTGTCAGGAGTCCAACAGCCTAGGACACGGGGCATGAGGGGGTGCTTCTGAAAGCTGCTGCCAAGCACGGATAAGGAGGTGGTGTCTCCCTGCTTGAGTCCCTCCACAGATGTTCCCCTTGTCCTCTATTGTCTGGCCTGGGAGACCCCCCTGCCTCTGCCCATGCTGCACCCCCACCCAGACTGCCCATCCCTCATTGCCGCTGGCTCGTGGCCCCTTCCAGAGAGCCCTCAATGATGCCGCCCCTGCACATCACACGTGCCAGGTCCTAAGGCTCTTGAATGTTCTGGAATTGGCTGGTGACATATTTGTCACCCCCTTCAGATCATGGCCCCTCAAGTGGCCCCGGTGCCCAGGAATGGCACAAGGCGGACACAAATCCCCCGAGGAGGATGGGATGAACCGGCACAGGGGTGAGGGGACCAGAGAACCAGGTCAAAGGGGCAGCAGACACCCCAAGAGAGGCCCCGTGCTGACTGCCCCCAGTTTCATGGGGTGACTCTGGATGGTAGAGTTAGGGCACCTCCCAGGGTGGCATCGTGAGCCCCCACCCACCAGCACTTCTGTACCAGGAAGTCTCAGTGCCCATCGGACGAGGCTGGAGCATAGGCCTTGGCGCCTCTGTTTGGAATGGGGCACACTCGACTTGCCCACTCTGGTCCCACCACGTCCCCTCTGCCCACATTGCCGTGGTCACCTGGACGCCGTGGCTGCTGACGGATGTTTCCATTTACCTTCTGGGCCAGGGGACCAAGGGCAGCTGATTCAGGGAGTGGGACCAGGTCAAGTCCCTCATTGTGGCTTGGCATGCAAATGCCAGAAATTTCTGGGCTGTCTGAGGAGGTGAACAGCTCTATGGGAAGAAGTGGGGTGATGACTGGCTGTGTGGATTTGTTACTAAAAGACCCGCACCCACCACCCCAAGGCTCCAGAGCCTTTTCTCCATCTCTGAGATTTTCTGGGCCATGATCTCTTGGTGGCCCAGGAGACTTTCAAGGGCAGTGGGCGAGCCATGGACATGACTTAGGATTTTGAAGGGCTGCCCCTGCTCCCAGTGGGTGCCCAGATGAGAGGACACAGGGCACCCGGCTCCTCTGGGCCTTAGGCTCTCCACCTGTAAAGGGGTGAGAATACTTTCATTCACTGGATGCAGCAAGATAGGGTGTGCCAGGGCCCAGCACATCCTGGTCCCCACAGGGAGCAGAGGAGAAGTCTAAGTGGAGGACATTCAAGAAGGTTCTGCAGTCTGAGAAGAAGCCCAACATCTCAGCTGGGCTGATCTGTAGCCGGACAGCAATTTGCCCTTTCTCTCTGGGCCTCTGCTCCCATCTCTGAGGTAGGAACACCTACAAGGGGATTGTGAATGCGGGAGGCGATCGACAGGGAACACACTGTGGACTCTTGTTCTAAGTATGGGAAAGCCATGGGCCCAGTTGTTCCCAAGAGTAAAGGAGACCTAATGCAGTTAAGCTCTAGGAGTGAACAAAATCACAGCAGGCTGCTCAGTGAAGGATGGATTGACAGACGGAGGAATGGATGGATGGATGGACGGATGGGTAGGTGGGTGGGTGGGCAGATGGACGGATGGATGGATGGATGGACAGATGGGTAGGTGGATGGGTGGGCAGATGGATGGATGGATGGATGGACAGATGGGTAGGTGGGTGGGTGGGCGGATGGATGGATGGATGGATGGACAGATGGGTAGGTGGGTGGGTAGGTGGGTGAGTGAATGAGTTAATGCATAGGTGGTTGGCTGGGTAAGAGGCTAGATAAGTGGATAGAAGGGTGAGTAGATGATTAGGTGGATGGATGGGGGGTTCATGGATGAGTGAATGAACGACTGAAGTGAATGAATGAGAGAATGATTGTTTGCTGAGCCCAGGTGAGTGCCAGCTGGACATGCTCCCACATATTATTTCACTTGGCCTCCCAGCTGTCCTGGAGGAAGACAGGTCTCAGGGCTCAGGTCCAGGGTCACATATGTGGCAGGGGTAAGACTGAGACCCAGGTCTCTGTGACTGCAAAGGCAGTGCGCTCTTGGCTGCACAAAGAGATTTATCAGGTCAAGACCTCAAAACACCCAGGCACAAACCCGAGAAAGCAGGGCAAGACCGAGGTCCTGTCTGTGGGCGCCATGTCGCTGGACAGCCTGGTTCTCACTCCTGGCCGATACCTCTTCCAGAAGGCTGCCTCTGACTCTCTTAGGCCCATGGCAAACGCGGTGAGAGCCACGGCCTCTCTCCTTGACTGTCTCCCCCTGGCCGGGAACCCTGTGCCACAGGAGCCTGCCAGCACGCACAGCAGAGTCCCCAGGCTCTGTGCTCCCCAGGCTCCGAACTTGTGATGAAAGGGACAGAGGAAGGAGGTGGGGGTGGGCAGACGCAGGCAGGCCCGGACGGCTTCCCAGACCTCAGCCCGGGCTCACGCCGCCCGACTGGGCCGGGAGGGAGGACACGGCTCCCGGAGCCCTGCCCCCCAGGGCCTCTTTCTGTTCTACCAGGGGTGGGGCAGGAGGGGTGTCTGACCTCCCAGCCCCTCCCGGTTTTTCCGGGGCCTAGACTGCTCATAGTAGGTGCTCAGTAAATGTTTGCTGACAGAAGGACTGAGCAAAAGACTCCCAGTGCTTCCCCACCGCCCCAGCCCTTGGCCCTCCGGCCGGTCCCTCCTGCGAGCTCAGCCACGTGCCCCCGTCTCTCCCAGGCTTGCCTCCCTGGGAAAACAGTGGCACCGAAATCCCGACTCGGTTTCTACTCTGCTCCCCACCCCTCCTGACTCAGGGACCCCCCCCCCACCAGTGCTGCCCAGCGGCGCCCAGAGTAGGGACAGAAAACGTGAATACTAATGAGAGAGAAGCCCGTAACAATTTATTACCTGGCAGACGGCAGGCTGGAGAAGACAATTTGATGGTCTTTGATGGAGGTCAAGAAACAGGAAGGCTGTCTTATTAACTTAATTGTTTCAGTGGCAGCAAAACGGGCACGGGCGCGTGAATCTCCCGTCCTTCCGGAGGTGGCGGGTGGGGGGCAGGCAATTCTCTTTGCAGGGCAGCCGGGGGTGGGGGCAGCTCTCTGTGCAGGGCAGCATCCTCCACGCAGTCAAAAGCCTGTGGGCGGGCCAGGGCGGAGAGTCCTGCACAGGGCACGGCTGGCCCAGCCCAGGAGGCCACAGGGTCGGCACCTCCGAGGGCGCAGGGCGGGTGGGGTGGGGGTGGGGGAACAAACCGAACCCCCAGCACGTTCCCCGCAGCCCCGGGCTCCTCCCTCTGATACCTCCCCTCACCTGGAGCCCTGGCCCCACTCTGTTGTCTTAATATGTTTAATTAAATAATGAGGTGCAGTGAGAGCCCATGACCTCATTTTTGGAGCCACAAGTAAGAGATTTATGGGTGCCCTCGTTAGAGCTGCTGGCGACAGGCATCTTCCTGAGCTAAGAGGAAGCCTCACACTCTGGGCTCACAGAAAAAAAGCCGTTTATTAAAATCATTGCCCCATAGAAAGGGCAAAATGGCGTATTCGAGTGGGAAGCAGGAGCGTGCTGTGGTGGGCTTGCCAGAGGAGTGGGAGGCGGCCCCAGGGACCCACCAGCCTCGGCCGCCACGGCCCCTCAACCAGCCTCTTGCCGGGGAGACCAGAGCTCCCCCACAGACTGCGTGTCTCGCCATGTTTGTCACCCCCCTCCCCGTGTCCGGCCAGGATCCCCACCCTTGCCCCCTGCAGCAGCGGGGCCCAAAGCAGAAAGCGGGACAGGGATGTGGCTGGCAGGGAAGGGGGAGGGAGAAGGGAAACTGCCAGCCCACAACGACCAGGTGAGGGGGGCACTGACCCGGGGCCGATCAGTGGGCCACCCCCACATGCTCGTCTCCAGACTGGACTCCCCTCCTCCCGGCGGCCGAGTCCCTGCCTGTGCAGATCAGGTCCCTCGAAATAGGTCTCGAAGTGTATCCGCCTCCCTCCCCAGCCACCTCAGTGTCACCACACACAGCACCTCCTCCACTGAGGCCCCCTCACTGGTGGGGGCTCACACTGACTTTGGGGGCCACGTGCTCAAAAGTCCCCTGCAGCCTCCCCGACGGGGTCTATGAGCCACTGTACCCTTCTGGACCAGCTGCAAACAGTGCTGGCCTCGGGCCCCCAGAGCAGCTGATGCGCCCACGGCAACACCACGCACCGGGCCCGCCCAGCCCAGCGAGCCCACGGTTCACGTTTCAAGGTGGACCTCGTGACGATGGTTGTCAACACAGGGGCCAGGCCGAGGCTTGCCTCCGTAGCGTGAGATGGCCTGTGTGCTTGACCGGGGGTGGGGGCATCACGTGAAGAGAGGGCCTCCGCGGGGTGTCCCCAGGAAATGTACTGTCCAAACTCAGACCCTGGAGAGTGAAGGGGTGTTACTGACGATTATACCCAAACAACAGGTGCCTACCAGCTCCACCCCCGGCAAACCAGGACATGGGGTCCCCTAAGGGCCCAGAAGCCTCTGAGGTGGAGGAGAGAGCCCCTCGCTGCCCGGGGCCGGCCGGAGAGGTGCTAACCCCGGAAAGCAGCAGGCGGGCTGTAGCCAGACAGGGCCACCGCCTGGGACACGGCCTGGCCCACCTGGTAGCTGTCCAGACGAGGGGACTGGCCCCAGCTGGGTAACCTCCTGACAAATGACAACAGCACAGCCCACCCCCTTTACTTCTCCCCTTAGCCCCCAGCCCATCACCTGTCTGCACTGGAGGGGGAGGGGGTCTGGCAGGCCCCAGACCTCTTATTTCCAACAGAACCTAAGGACCAGAGAAGGCCATGTCCGTCTTGGGTGGCCGAGCCCAGGCCGTTGGCCCTACTGTGGGGCTTCTCCCGAGCAGGCAGCCTGGTGACCTCCGTGCTCTGGTGTCTGGTTCGGGGGGGGGCCACGTCCACACAGGGACCCTACATCAGTAGGTGGTCCCACAGTCAGATTCCCGAGGGCCTCGCCTTCCTGCCCAGGCTCCATCTTGTCCATCCGAGGGTCCCTCAGTCAACTCAGCTCAGGTCCCTAGGGTATCCAAAATCTCCCCGAGATTCTGCCTCTCCCAGAGATCCTGCTGCGGATCGGAGGTTCTCAGTCATCAGGAGTCACGGCCTGAAACAGTGAAGGGGTGTCACCTGCCCCCTGGACAAGGAGAGCTGCAGCACCGGGGGACGGGACGGGGCTCCCTGGCCGGCTGCCCTGATGGGGAGGGGCGAGGAAGGAGCCCAGACAGATGCCAGAGCAGTACTTGGGAGGGGCAGGGTGGGAGGCAGCCCATGACCCCACCCGCTGGGCCTCAAGGGTCCTGTCCTGCTGAGTGGCCACCCCACCTGGGGGCCACTCCTGCCCTATGAGCCACTGTACCCTTCCGGACCAGCCTCTTCACCCCTGGTCTGCCCACAGGGCACCGCTCCCAACTTCAGTGGGAGAACTCCTACACACCCTCCCGGGCCCCAGTTCTACGCCTGCCACTTCCACGAAGCCCTCTCTGTTCTCCAGGCTGCTTTCCCACAGGCCTCTCCTGCGCCCCAATCCCCGCTCCGAGGCTGAGCACCCCCTGCCTCGGGCAACACCGCGAGCTCTCTGAGCCCTCATCTCGATCACCTCCGTCCCAGCGGCCAGGCAGCCCCCAGGACCTGAAGAGCCTCGATAAAGACCTGAGAAATGAGTACGTGACCCACATCCTCAGCTACAGGCGCTGGGAGAGCCACCGTTCCTCACTTTGGGCACGTGAGACTGTCCTAGGCCCCGCTGGCTCCCGAGTCCATGTTGGCTCTGTGATGCTGCCCGTCTTCTCTGCCGGCTGGTTAGCTGGGTCCCTAAACCTGGTTTGGCTCTTAGCTGTGCCCACTCGGCGTCCGCTCCTCGGAGCCAGCTCCCTCTCCCTCCTGCCACCCCGTGGGTCTCTGGGACTGGAGGGTGGGGTGCACGCACAGCCTTGGGGACTGGGTGGCCAGAGCCACACCTCCTGTCCTGTGGCTCCTAGCCAAGAACTTTCTTGGTCATGAGAACTGCTGCCCCCCCAACCCCCGCCCTTGCCTCCCTGAATATTCCTCTGTGCCAGGCCCACATGGCGTCCAGTAAGGAGAAGCTTGTCCCGGCCTCTCGGAAGTCCCCGGTCCAGATGGATGGGCACAGGTGTAGACATCCAGGACCCCAGTCCTCGAGCAGGGAGCACACCCAGCGTCAGGCTGGAGAGCGGGGACTGGCTGGGGGAGGAGGCAATCCGCCCCTCCGGGGTCCTGCAGCACCGCGGGGAGCCACCCCACCCTGCGCCCCCTGCCCTGAAGCGCCCTTCCCGGCGCTCCGTGGGAGACCTCTCATCTTGCTCCGCGTGCCTGACCCCCTGGAAACTGCTGGGGTGGGACAGAGGGGCACAGGTGGTGGGGGGCGCTGTCTGCGGAGGTGAGGACTTGGGCCCCCGCTGGGACAGGTGGCGGTAAGCGCACGCTGCCCCGTGTGGGTGCCTGCAGAACAGCAGCCTGTCTCACTCCATCACGAGACGCGCTTCGTCGCCAAAACGTAGAGCACATTCTCTAAGGCAAGTTTACTGACAAAGGTCAATTTTAAATAAATCAGCGTGCCTGGAGGTTCCGCGCGGCTTGAAATGGCAGTGGCGGCATGGCGTCCTTCCTGGCTCCCAGAGGGACAAGCGGCCAGGAGCACAGCAGCGCTGGCCCTTGAGGCCACAAGCACGGCCGCGGCTGGCGCACTCCGGGGCCCCCCTCTGCGGGATGACGGGCTCCAGGGGCCGCAGCAAGACCTCTGCCGTGGCGCGGACCAGCTCAGGGCCTCAACCCCTGCTCTGCACAACGGGGACCACGCTGTCACCTCAGCCAGGGCCAGGGAGGCTGGAAGGTCCCGCTGCTGAGGGTCCCGGGCCTTCCGGTCCCTCCAGCCCTCATCTGCTGCTTTTATGTTTTCTTCTAACGTAGCACTTTAATTCCTGTGATGCATCTGTCGCTACTTTTGGGTTACCTCCTGGGCAGCCGCTCTCAGGCCGGCCAGAACGGACTTCAGATGTGCCCTTGCTCACTTCCTGCTGGAGACGGCAGCCCCACACCCCTTCCCGGTGTGACCATGAGACACAGCACACTGTAAACGCGATGAACTCAACAACATGGGGCCAAGACGCCCACCTTGTGTGATGGCATGCCTTTTAGAGAAGCTGCCAGAGGAAAGGGTAGCGGGGGGGGGGGGGCGCCCCAACCGCAGAGATGTCCGAGGGTCAACTGGACACGGTCTCCTAGGTCTCCCATCAGAAGACAGAAGTGTCTTCCCCAAGCTTCTTTTTGTTCTGAGTGGATTTGAACTACTGTTGGGGTCACTTGCTTTGAGCCTGAAGAACTTCAGTGTTTCTCGGAAGGTGGGTCCACTGGTACCAAACTCTCTTGGGTTTTGTGTATCTGCAAACGTCGTTCTCTCTCTTTATTCGGAAAGACAGTTTTGGTGGACGCAGGAGTCTTGGCTGTGGGTTCTCTTCGAGCACTCGGATGATGCCGTCCCCGCGCCTGGGGTCAGCTGCCAGCCTCGTGGGGCACTCTCGTGGCCAGGGAGGGCTTTCCCGGACTCTGGATCGTAGCGTTGGTCCCACTGGAGCTCACTGAGCCGGCTGGACTTGTCGGTGGACGTTTCCTGATAAATCTGGGGATCTTCAGCCACTGTTTCTTTGCGTATTCTTTCCCTTCTGTCTCCTGCCCTCCCCGTCCTGTGGCTCCGACGGTGCACGTGGGTGTCCCTGTTTCTCCGAGACTGTTTGCTCCTTTCCCGTCACTGTCTTTGCGTTGTGTGATCTGTGGGTCTCTAGGTCGAGATCATGGATCTTCTTCTGCCAGCTCATGGCTACCGTTGAGCCCCTCTAGTGAACCTTCCATCGTGGTTGCTGTATTTTACAACTCGAGAATTTCCACTTGGTTTACTTTTTAGTTAATTCTGATCTTTTCATCGGTTCCATTAGTTGCGTCGCTGTGATGGCACCTTCCTTCACTACCTTCCCTTCCCTGTTTGATGCTGCTTTTCTTTCCTCTGACTGTATCTACGGCGGCCACTTTCAAGTCTCCTCTGCTCAATCTAACTCACACACTGCCAGTTCTGTGGCCTTTGTCTCCTGGGGTCTGGACCACATGCGCTGTTTCCTTGAATGTCCAGGTAGGAGACTAGTCGTTTTAGATAATGTGCTGTAGCAGTTCCGGGCACGGGCCACCCAGGCCGGATCGTGTTACCAGTCCCATCTCGGGGGCGGAGGGGCAGCCTCCCCCAACAGCTTCTGCTCCAGCCTCCCACTGCTGGCCAGGGGCGCAGCCCTGGGCTCGCCCACAGTCACCCTTGGAGGACAGCGGCTCCGGCTGTCTTCCCTGCCCCTGAGCTCCTCTCCCTGCTGGCCGAGTGCTCTGCTGTCTTCATTACTGACGCCCTGGGCGTAAACGGCTTCACTGACTAATCCAACCAAATTTGGCTCCTTTGAAAGAACAGCTCCTGAGATCGGTGTCTGAGATTCTCCCTGACCAGCCTACAGTTCAGCCTGTGTCCCCAGTCGATCCACCGCTCCTCCCACGTGCTGTTCTCTGTGAGCTCCACTTTCCACAAGCACCCTTGAACCTCACCCTCTGTGCAAACGCAGTCAGTCCTTTTGTGGAAGGCCTGGGCCCCGGGGGTGGGTGGGTGGGGACAGCAATTCCAGCCCTCTGGGCCTGCTGCAGTGCGGGGTCCCCGCCCCACGAGTGGAGGCCCACACACTGCCCGCCCCCTTCCTCCACACCCCGGGCCCTCCTGACACACGGGCCCTCCATGGCCTTGGGGAGCAGGGCTGAGGCCCAGAGTGGGTGGCGGGGGTGAGGAGACCTGGCCCCGGCTTTCCCGGGCTGCTCCCCAGCGTGGGCCCTCGCGTCCTCCACAACTGCAGGCCCAGATACCCCTGGGACCCGGCCCGAGGGACGGGAGCAGAAGGGATGTGTGCCAGCTGAGGGAATCTTGGAAGAGGTGTTACACTTCCTGCTCCCGGTGGCTGGAAGCAGACACCAGGATGGGGACTGGAAGGCGCGAAACGGAGGCCACCTGTGACAAACGGCAGAGGAGCCTGGCTGCACGCACGCGGCCGCCTCACTGCTCTGGATCCCCCTCCTGGACTTGCTGGGCGGGGCTGAAGCAGGCAGGACCTCTGTTCTCTTTACCGCCCTCATGGACCCCCTAACACCCCCACCGAGCCACCTTCCGCCCCCACCTGTGTTCCGGCCTCCCCAACTTCCGGCCCTTCTCGGGAAACCTGTGCTCTCTGAAGGCAGGACAGGGGCCTTGTCTGATCACCCGCCGGCCCCAGGCTGAGCACAACGCCCAGCACAGGGCAGGCACTTAACACACATCACGCCTGTGAACGAACCGTCGGCATGCTCCCACGGCAGGAGAGCCCGCCACAGCTGGCACCCGGGGCACCTCCTCCCCACAGATGTTCAGGCGGGCCCTCGGAGGCAGCATGGGTGGGTCCCGTTCGCCCCAAATTCTGCTTCCCCTGCGGCACGGGCTGCCAGGAAAGAGCCCAGCCTGCCTCTCTGCGTACCCCCGCCTCCAACCCCTATCCCTCCAGAACCACGTCTGACTGCCGTGGCCCCGGGCTGCCTTCTGGCCCAGGTGGGACTAAGCAGAAGAGGTACAGGCTAGGCCAGAAGGACAAGATGGCCAGGGCTCCGGGCCAGGGCTCGCAGGGACAGGGAGCCCAGGCTTCCTGCCTCAGCAGCAACTGGGGGGGGAAGGAAGGGGGGACTGGTTCTACCCTGTTCCAATTTCACATCCAGTCTCACAGGGTTCCACCCAGCAATGTTTGGGAAAAAAGATTCTGAGGCTAAAACGTTCTGACCACCGAGCCCGAAGCTGGGCAAGGAGGGATAGGCAAGCAGCTGGGAGGGCCCTCGGAGGACAGGTGGGCGTGGAGGTCTGTGCGAGCCCTTGCACGTGGCCATGTACCTCGGTCTGCGGTCCAGGGAAGCTTGCTCGCCAGAGGCCTGCCTGTCCTGCTCCACCCAGAACCTCCGAGCAGCGCGGCACCGTGGCTGCTTCTGGAAGGAGCGCCTGGAGGACAGACACCCGCCCCCCCCCCCAACAAAGGCCATCTGGTGACGAGCATTTATCGTTAGGTTCCAAAACGGCCAGGCCGGGGGCAGGTGGTGAGGGCGCTGAGGGAATCCATGGCCTGGGGTCTAGGGTCTGACGGGGACAAGGCATCCACAGGGGACCTAGGAGGCGGCCAGGAACCCCATCTGCTCTCCCCTCCCTCACGACAACGCCCAGCAGAGTCGAGAACCATGCCGGGCTGTGCGGGGAGAGCTTCTCAGGACGTCCGTCCGCCTCTCCGCTGCCCGTCGCCACCGCCGAGGGCAGCGCTCCGGTGACTCCCGACACCTAACTTCCCTCCAGGCCGCAAGCAGTTGCGATTCGACAGCAGCGGCCCCAACACACACGAAGGAGAGGACGCGACAGCGACACAGCCCTGCCTGAGCCATCCGGCCCTAGGACTCGGCGACGAGACTCTTAAAAAGGCCCATGCTTAGTTCACCATCTTCACACGTGCACAGAAAGCACGCACGGCCCACGTGCTGCCCCACGGCAGCAGCGGCCGCCTCCCGTGTTCAGAAAGACGTGAAAGCACCGGGGGGACCGGCCGCACGCCAAGCACCGTTCCCGCGGCTCCCGGAGGGACACACGGCAAACGGAGGAAGGAAAACGTCGCGCCAGCTTGGCCACCAGGCCGTGAATCCAGGGGCACGGAGGTGAGAGGACACGTGGGGAGGGGAGCACGGCCGGCAAGGGGACGCAGCGGTGCCGGCGAGGCCAGAAGCATCCGGGAGACACGGGAGGGACTGCGTCTTTCCACGGCCAGGTGGTGCCGCCGGCTCCTGCCCGCACGCGGCACAGAGGTGGGAAGGGCCGACCGCAGGAGTTCAAGCGTCGCCAGAAACCTAAGCAGCTCGTTCCAGCGCCGGGTCGCGTGTGCGCAAACCTCAGCCTCATTTCTGAGCGCCTCCTCAAGATTCGTCAGCGTGAAGGCGGGAAGCGCGGAATCCCCGGGAGCAAATGGTGAACTTGGAGCCTGGACACCAGGCCTGCCGGCGGTGCGCCACGGGCCCCTCGGGGCAGTGGGCAGCCCGGGGGGACGGTCCTGCCTGCGCTGTGGGAAGTGAATCCATCACGCCAGCGCAGCGTGCGGCCCCCATGCCCTGGGGTCCCAGGAGGAACGCGCGGGAGGCCGGAGCGGCTGAGTGAGCCCGCGGCTGAAGTAGGGACACGCGAGCAGGGTGACGACGTGTGCCTTCGAAGCCACAGGCGAGGGCTCTGCCGACTCATGGTCAGAAGCGGAGTCCCAGCCGTCGCGCCCACCTGACGCAGGGATGGCGGCCACACGGCAGACCCGGGCCCGAGGGGACTGAGGGGCAGGCCATGGGTGACGCTGACCCGGTCCAGTGGCCACAGGTACTGCCATCGCTTGGCCCGAGGACCGGCTTTTCTCCTCCCGGACGGACAGACGTCTCCACCTGCACACACAGCAGGGCTCAGCCAGCGCGCACGAGGCCAGAGTCCGCTCGGCACGGTCCTGGGATCCGGTCACAGGATGTTCCGCTAGACTTTTGGTCTGGTGGACCCTTCCAGAAGGGCTCCTCACGTTCACGCGCCAGAAAACACGACAGGCCCGCGACGAACCAGAACACGTGGGATGGGCTGCCCCAAGTCGCCGAGACCCCACACCGGGTGCCCAGCCTCCCGGGCGAGCTCTGCCCGGCTCTGCAGCACCCCCAGCCATCAGTCCTCGGCCGCCGCGGACGAGCAGGGCAGAGGGGAGAGCTCCTGGGGGGCCTCGAGCTTGACCGCGGCCCTGAGGGCCACGTGCCGCCCCTTCGCCTGCCGCTGCCTCGCGAACACCGAGCGCAGAGCGCGCAGCTGCCCCACCTCCTGCGCCGTGAAGCAGGGCTGTCCCTCGGCGAAGCGGACGACAGAGTCAAAGGCCGAGGCCGCCTGCTCCCAGGCCGCCTCGTCGCCATCCTTCTCTACCTGCTCTGGGCCCCCCGCGGACGGGGTCAGGCCCTCCCCGGCCTCGCATCCCAGCCCGTCTCCCTCGGCGGCCGCGCCCCGGTGAAGCCGGCTGCCGGGGCGGGCCGGGGCCTCTCTCCCGAGCTCCAGGATGTGCGCGAAAGTTTGGTCGTGAGGCTTCGTTTGGAGACGCTCCGGCTCCTCCTCGGAAGATGAGCCTTCGGCGAACGTGACCGCGGGCCACAGCTTCCTCCAGGCCCGGCTGAAGACGTGGCGGGGCACCGCGCTCCAGGCGCAGGCCACGCTGACGATGGCATCGTTCATGCTGTAACGGGGGTGACGGCCCTGCAGCGTGGCGGGGGGGTTGATGAAATTCCTCAGGAAATCTCTCCGAATGCCCTGGTCCATGGGCTGGATGGAGGAGGTGGCGCCCGCGGGCAGGAAGACGGTGAGGACGTTGTCGGAAACCAGCTGGGACTCCCGCGGGCGCGCCCGGGCACCGTCCAGCAGGAGGATGGCCTTGCCGTCCTCAGGCAGGCCCACCGCTCGGAAGTGCTCCCTCACCGAGGGAACAAAGATGTGATGGAACCAGTCGGAAAAGATCTCCTTGTCCACCCAGGCGTTGCCCTGGGCCTTGTACGCCACCGGCAGGTGCTGGATGCCCCGGAAGGCCCTGGGGCCGCCGCGCTTCCCGATCACCAGGGGTTTGATCTTGTGCGAGCCGGTGGCATTGGCGCACATGAGGACGGTCAGCCTGTCCTTGTTCTGCTTGACGCCGGGCGCCGTCCCGCCTTCCGGGCTGGCAGTGGGCAGGCACCGCCAGAGAAGGCCGGTCTCGTCAGCGTTGTATACCTGCTCCGGCGACAGGCCGTGCTCGGCGGTCAGGCTCCGGAAAAAGCCGCAGAACTGCTCTGCCGCCCGGTGGTCAGCCGCTTGCTTTTCGCCGGCTGCGTCCAGCTTCTTAATGCCGTGCCTGGCCTTGAAACGCCACAGCCACCCGCCAGAGAACACGCAGGGCTCCGTCAGGCGCATCTGCTCGTAGAAGTCCTTGGCCTTCTCGATGAGCATGGGGCCCGACACGGGCACGCCCTCGGCGCGCTTCCCCAGGAACCACTCGTACAGGACGCGGTCCAGGTGCTCCAGCTTGGGCGTGTGCAGGGTGCGCCGCTGCTCCAGGGCCTTGTTGGAATCCGAGTTGGCAAAGAACCGAAGCAGCTGCACCTTGTGGGCCTTGATGTCGTACAGGGTGGACATGCCCACATTGTACTCCTGCATCAGGACCTTCCTGCTCTCCCCCCTCTCCAGGCGCGTGCAGATGTCGATCTTCTCCTTCAGGGTCAGCACCACCCTCTTGCGCTTCTCCCCCGGGCTCCTGCCGGCAGCCTGCTTGGAGGCCATGCGGAGGCTGGCTTGTCCCCGGTGGGTGGGGAGACACTCGCCGCAGGGCCTGGCGGACTTCTTGCCTCTCCCGCCCCTTTCCTCTGCTCCCGCCCCTGCCTGCCCCGTCTCTCTGACCCCGGGGCCACCGTGAGCCTCCGCTGCTCCTCTGTTCCTCCCTGCGGCGTCAGCGGCGCCTCGGCTTCCGGGCTCCTAGCGACGCTGGCGGCTCCCGGTGCTCTCTGCAGGAGACGACCGGTGTCAAGACGCCCCTACTCGTCCACACTGTTGGAACCTCTGGCCTTCTCTCAGGGGGACAACGGTAGCCCCTCCCTTCAAACATGGACCACAGAGTAGAGGGGTCCTGGGAGCCGGTTTCTGGTTAATCGAGGCTGTACCGCCTGTGCTGGGGACACCCCTCTGGGCTCACGGCACGGTCCCACATGCCTCGCTTTAGGAACTGGAAAGCAGAACAAGGGGAGAAGAACGTTACTGACCACGCGCCTGGGCCACCCGCACACGTGCCCCCGTTAGTCTAGACCCGCTGGGAAACCAAAGTGTGGCAGGGGAGACCAGCACGTGAGCTGGCCCAGGTGGCGTGGCACCGGGAAGGCCGCCCCGCCGGGTGCACTGGCTCTTCCCGGCCCTACCAAGTGACAAGTGACCTCTCGGCCATCACAGCTCCTTCAGGCCAGACAGCTCCACTCTTTCCTAACATCTGCCCAAACACCCCAGCCCTCCCTGCCTCGCGGAGCAGACTTGCGGGGCGGAGCAGAGGCAGCCCTGCTGGACCCTTCGAGATTACCCACCACACTTCACCTGCGAAGACACTGACATCTTCCAGCCTGCGAGGAGTAGAGAGCTGGTGCCCTGATACCGACCGGCCCGCAAGCCGTGCAGGGTCTGCCGGGAGGGTCCCCTCGCTTCCTTCATGACTTGGTCACGTGGCCCTCACTCCCCTCCCCAGCTACAGCCTGCTCGCTGTCCCGCGACGAAAGATAGGCAGTACTCACCACGGGCTTCTAGCAACTCCCCACCCCACCTCTCACCCAAGCCCTTATTTGGGCCGTGTCTTCCCACAGATATGCAGACCGTGAGGCCAAAGACTAGCCTATGCGGAGCATAAAAACATAGCCCTTTGAGCTCAAACTCTAGGCACATCACCAGCCAGCTCTGGGTGTGCCCCTTCCCCTTCTGGGTCAGTCTCCTGGTCTGCAAAGTGAGGGTGCTGCTCCTTTACGGATCCTACCTTTATCCTAGTTACTGGGAATGACAGTGTGAGAGTGGATTGCTTGGACCTACACCGGGGGACAAAGGCCACCACCCACCCCTAAGAGAGTTCCATATGACAGCACCCCAGGAAGGAGGGGCCTGGAACCTGACAGGAACTAACTCTAAGCACAGCAGGGAGAAGAGGGGGGGGGGAGGAGGAGGAGGAGGAGGAGGAGCTGGGACTGTGGAAAAGGCCTCCTGGAGGAGGCTCAGCGCCTGAAATGGGGCCATTAGGGACGTTTCCTGTTGTGCACATGCAGGTGTGTGCAGAGTAACATAAGGTAGCTGAGGACACTGTGGACCAGCCTGCGAGGCAAAACTCCCTTTACAATTGAAAGGCAGATACTCCGATATTCTGAAACAATTTCTCAAACCAAAGGGTAACCTAATACGGAGAGAGAATGGGGTGGGGTGGGGGTGTAGCCTTGTGAATTCAAAGTAAGCACACGAACGTGCACGTAAACATCTTATCCTCCTGTGCCCAAAGGATAGAGAAGAAGCTGGGGAGAGGGCATAAGGGGCCAGAGACGGGGCCGCGGGGCGGGGGGGAGGACCTGTCCTTAGAAAAGAGCCGCAGAGATTCAGGAGAAAAAGCGAGCAGCCACCTTCCCCTGGGAGCAGCCGTAGCGTGCAGGGGCAGGAAGGGCCGGGACCGCAGAAACGCGGGGCGCGGCGCGGGGTTCGGGGGGGAGATCTGCGCGGCGCAGCAGCCACACCCGGGGCGCCCGCGGGAACCCGGAGCCGAGGGGCAGTCGGGTTTGAGGATACGCCTGCTTTGAGAGCGTCTCTCTCCCGGGACCACGTTTGGGGTGGAAGCTCAGTCCCGGGCACGGGAACAACCCAAAGAGGGAAAACCGAAAAAAGTGCAAGTCTGCGCCGGGGGGCGGGGCGCCCGTGGCCGATGCTTTCCTCGAGCGGGGTCCCCGGGGGTCTGCGAGGGGCGGCCCCACGGCGGGGCTGGGACGGGAGGAGCCTCCGCCCGGGGAGCACGGACTGCGCGGCGCCCCCACCCACCTCCCGGCCCCCCAGCCCCCCGGCCCCCCGGTCCCGCTCACCTGCAAACCCGGGCCGCCGCCACCGCCGGAAGTGCCTCCTCTCCCCGCGCCGCCGGTCCGCGCCTGGCCGCCTTCCCCCAGCCACTTCCGGGACGCTCTAGGCAGCCTGGAGGACTGACTGGGCCTCTCGCTGGCCTTGCGGGCCGGTGCGGAGCCGGTGGGTGGGGCGCAGGGCGGCCTCTTCCTGTGCACCCGTGGGGCGGGCGCAGGGGCGTCGGAGGCTCGAGTTTCGCGCGAGTGGAGCCCTGCGCGGAAGGACGTGGGGGCCCTTGCAGTCCCGGCCAGGGTTGGCAGGAGGACGGTGACGCAGCCCCCCTCCCTCGGTGACATCCAGGGGCCAGCGCGGTTTCCTTCCCACTCGGCCTCTTGCTGAGCTGGCGCCTCATCCGCACCTAATTTGCAGGGGTTGCGTGTTGATGTTTGAGACTTTAGAGCTGATGAGACTCACACTTGACCTGATGCAGTCAGGAGTTGAGACTTTGGGGGCCCTTGGGATGGGGTGAATGTGCTCTGCGTGCGGGACAAATGTGAGCCTTTGGGGACCAGAGGGCAGCCGTGGCGGCTGAATAAAGCACCGCCCCAGCCACCACCACCCCCACCGCCGCCCCTTGCCCCACAGCCTCATCTCCCACCCCATGAGCACGTGACCTCAGGGGCTTTGCTTATGTGATTAAGATTCTTGAGATGGGGAGATTGTCCTGATTATCGCAGGGGCAGGGGTGGGGGACGGAGGGGGGCGGAGGATGCAGTGTAATCACAGCGTCCCTATAAGAGGGAGGAAAGAGGGACAACGTGGAAGGGGAAGACAAGGAGGAAGGGGAAGACAACGTGATTCAGGAAGAAGAGGGAGAAAAGGCAATGTGACAACAGACACAGGTCGGAGTGTGTGCTTTGTAGACCGAGGAAGGGCTGCCCGCTACGGATGCATATTCTTTCCTGGATCCTCAGGGAGGATCCAGCTGCGACACCTTGTGTCCTATTTTAAGCCTCCGAATGTAAGGTTATTTGTCACAGCAGCCGCAGGGAGCCTAGACGGATGTCCATAGCTCTCTCCGGCTTCATTCACTTTCTCCCCTGGGCTTCCAGGATGCTGTAGCCCCAGGCCCTCCTTCCTCGCCCCCCCTCCCAAGGATCCCTGACCTGCGGGATTCACTCCTGGGCTCTCCCCTTCTACCCACACCCACTCCCTCCGTGATCTCCACTCCCGTGGCAATACCAGCAGGGGCTGGCCGCTCCCACATCCCTGTCTCCTTGCCGGGACCCCTCTTGAGAACTCTAGATGCCTGTGCCCTTCCCGGCATCCCCACGTGGACCTCTGTGAGGACCTCATGCCCAGCATTTCTAGACCTGAGCTCCTGACGCCGCGCAGCCTTTTCCACCCACACAGTCCCCATCTCAGTGAGTGGCAGGGTCCTTTTTCCATTCACTCGGGCCAAAAATTCAGTCACGCTGGACCCGCCTGTCCCTTACGCCCCACACTCAGATTGACCAGGGGCTCTGCCTGGCTCTGCCCTCCCCATCCGTGCCACGTCGGACCTCCTCACTCCCACCAACTGCTCTCTCCCTGGCCCAAGCCCCCCTGGTCCCCTCGCATCTGTCTTTGCCCCCATATCAGCCATCTACTGCTGCACGATGAAGCACCCCCAAAACTAGGGCTTGAAACAGTAGCCATTTTGCTGCACACGGTTCTGTGGGTGAGGAATTTGGGCGTGCTAGAGGCAGACGTGTTTGACAGAGGAGAAAACCGGAGCACTGAGCAGAACTCGAATGTGAGGGGGACCGAGCAGGGTCTCCTGGGGCAGCCAGGTGGCCCCCCCAGGAAGGCTGGCTCCATTCCTGTGTTGTGACACTGTGCTGCCACCTCATGGACACGGGCTCACATGCAGCACACCTCCCCCCACCCCCCGCCCCGGGCATGGGGCTGGCAGGGGCCTGGGTTTGATCCCCAAGATGTATGGGCTTCCCCCAGATGCTCCCACCAACACTCTGGGGCCCTTGGGCCTCATCTCAGGGACGGAGCCAACTC
This sequence comes from Leopardus geoffroyi, assembly GCF_018350155.1. Lineage (NCBI taxonomy): Eukaryota > Metazoa > Chordata > Mammalia > Carnivora > Felidae > Leopardus > Leopardus geoffroyi. The sequence goes on along the minus strand of NC_059338.1, from coordinate 72,029,179 downwards.
TGGCCGAGGAGAAAGGGTCATAAAGAGAGGAAGGGAAAGGACTGGTGTCTCCCGGGAGCTGGCGCTGAGGGCCCCACTCCCCCGAGCACCCCCAGTGCACAGGATCGGGCCCCCAGACCACCCCCGATCACCACCGCAGCCCCCCCATCGCCGTTCACAGCCAGAGTGGCCTTGAGAGGGTCAGTCTGAGCGGGTCACCCCCTGCCCCACCCCTGGCTTCCCACTGGGCTCCACACAAGGGTCCCCACCAGGCCCTGCTCTCACTGCTTCCTCTGAGCCCATAGCGTTTCACCTGCATACATTGTACTCAGCCTGGAGGCGGCAAAGTCTCCCCGAAACTCTGGAGTCCTCGGGTGAGGAAACCAGTCAGTCCCCAGAGGGAGGGTCTTGGGGTGACAAGCCTCTTAATAGCAACAGAGGGGGGCTTTGGCTCCAGGCTGAGGGTGTTTGTGAATTCCACACCCTCTGGCAGGGGGGCGGCGCTGCCTGAGGTGGGCCGGGTCTCCTGGGCTCATTGACTGCACTCCTGGAGGGAGAAGAGGAGAACCAGCAGGGGGCTGAGGCTGGGACAGCAGGAGGGGGCAGGTTGGGGCAGAGCCACTGAGGGTGCCTAGGACACCTTTGTGAGAACCAGGAAGAGGCACCTCCCCTGGGGTGCAAGACCCTTGAGAGAATTAGAGACCGACTGGCACCCGGGGTGGCGGGATGCCCTGGGAGCCTGGCCCTGGTGGGCTGGAGGTGAGAAGCGGGCTCCCAGAGCCCCTGATGGGACTCGGTGCCCCCAGTACACAAACACACATGCGCGCGCACACACACACACACACACACACACACACACACACACGGAGCTTGCGAGACATGGCCTTAATTTCCAGAACCCACAACGGGAGGCCTGGCACGGAGCATGCGTCCCCCGACCGTCAGTGGCCTGGCAGCAAGTAGGATTACCCTCTCGAGTTACGGATGCATTTTTCTAAAGGAAAAGGTCTATAAAAGTAGAAGGTGAAATCAACTGTGGTTTTGTAATTCACATAACATCTTAATTTTTCTAATTAATTCTGCATAAAATATAAGATTCATCCAAAAAAAAAAAAAAAGGCATCCATTCAAGTGTGGGACAGGGTGGCAGCCATAGGAGGTCACGGTCTGTCTGCAAAACGGGAGTGGGGTGGGGGGGTTCAGTGATCCTGCCTCCTCCCAGGGCCTGGCCCTGCTCCGGTCCCACCAGCCCCCCATCCTGGTGGGGTGGGGGGCAATGCGGGCTGGCCGGATCTCCAGGGAGCCCAACTGGTTGGGCAGGTAGGTGGAAAGCCAAAAGAGAACAGGAAAATCTGGAGCCCAGGGAGGTGACACCAGAGCAGACGACAGGGGCTAAGGGTGAGTCATGTCAAAGCCACACCCTGACCCCGTCCACTGCAGGGAGTCCCATCCCTTTGTGACAGGTTTTCCAGGCTCAGTCTAGGCTGAGGGGCTGTATTCAGTGTGTGCCCAAAGCATGGATGACAGGATGGGGCACAGTCAGTGACCAGGGTCAGAGCTCAGGGTACGGTCAGGGTCAGGGCTTACTCGGTGAGCAGGGTCAGGATTCAGGCTGTGACCCTAGTGAGGACTTAGTTTGGGGCTGACAGGGTCAAAGATGGAGTCAAGGACTCGATCTAGGACATCGTGCCATGGGCTTCAATATTCAGTCAGCTGCCCTAACACAGCACTACAGACCAGGAGCTGTAAACAACACACGTTTGTTTCTCGCGGCTCTGGAGGCTGGGAGTCTGAGAGCGGGGCGTCGGCACGGTCGGGTGAGGGGGAGACCCCCTTCCTGGCGTGCAGACGGCCGCCTCCCCACTGTGGGCTCAGGGGGTGGGGGGAGCTCTGGTGTCTGATCTTATGAGGGCACTTAGCCCATCGGGGGGACCCCACCCTCATGACCTCGTCTGAACACAATCACCTCCCAAGGGCTCCGCCTCCAGGTACCATCCCATTGGGGTTATGGCTTCAATGTGGGGATTTGGGGGGGACAATTCAGACCGTAGCATTTGACTACGGCACCCCAAACCCCACGTCCTTCTCACAGGCAAGGTGCACTCACTCGTTCCTCCCCGACAGCCCCGAAGCCTTAACTCATGCCAGCATCGGCCCCAACATCAGGTCTGGGGGAGACGATGATTCCTTCCGGCTGCACACTTGGGAAATCAGACAAGTCATGCGCTTCCAGAATGCAGCAACAAGACAGACACGGATAGACCTTCCCACCAAGAAGGAGCAGTCGGAAGGAAGGAAGCGGGGGTGGGTCCCAGGCAAGTCCCAAGCCCAGCAGAGCTCGTTGGCTCCTTAGACTCAAGGCGATCCTGTTTGGTCTAATTCTCTGCCGCCCATACGCTGGGACAGCAGCCTCGTGCCCTCGGCCCTGGGCAGGCCTCCTGCCCCCGCGGTTCTGTGGTGGGGGCGTCCTGTGCAGGATGACCCCCCTGTTGGGACAACCGACCATGTCTTCAGGCATTAGGCCAAACGTGCCCCGGGGCGCAGAAGCACCCTGCTTGAGACCACGGCCAGAGAGTAATCGCCTCGTATCGAATCAGATTAACAAACATTCATGCACTTGTCAATATTTGAGGACTGAATGTCCCAGGCTGGTGCTAGGTGCCGGGTGCCTTGAGTAAAAAGAGACAGATAAGAAAGGCTCCAGTCCGGGGCGCCCCCAGTCCCGGTCAGCTGGGGGTGGGCAGACAGGCAGACGGCCAGGCGCAGCGAAGTCACAAACACTTTACCTTCCAAGGCACCTGAGCTGGTGGGATCGCGGGCTGGAGGCGGGGGGTGGGGGGGGGGGTGTTGTTCAGGGAGAAAGTTCCGAGCAGGCAGAAAGACGAGGAAGGCAGCTGGAGTGGGGGGACCGCGCTCACCTCCGTGTGAGCTTGAGCAAGGTCCTGTCCATTCCTGGGCCTCAGGAGAGACACCTCCTGGGGAAAGCGTGCAAACTGGCGGGCGCCAGGCGGCTGGGCAGGAAAGACCCCAGAGGTGCAGCGAGTGCTGGGGAGGTGTGGGTCTCACCCTGGGCCCATGTCACTGTGTCATCTTGATCCAGGACTCAGGGTGAGAGGATGGAAGCTGTCCCCACCGGGAAGGGTCGCTCTGCTCTCGCACCCCCACTCCCACCCCCACCCCTGTCCCTGTCCCAGAGGGCTGGGAGTTGACACATCCCCGGGAGCGAACTGCCAGCACCACAGCACAGCCCCTGCTCTACCCTGGGGCTTCCTCCCATGGAGGAGCCCAAGGGCATGAGGTCAGATGGTAAAGTGAGGTCAGAGATGCCGTCTTTGGGCCAGGAGGGCATCAGGAAGTGAAAGGTCCTCTCCCCCCATGGGAGGGGCCCCTCACCGCCCCCCCCCCCAGACACACTGGGGTCAGCAGGCAGTGAGCACCTGCGGGACATTCCAAGGGGTCACAGGGAGACTGTTTACAAAGGGAGGGGCAAGTTTGGAGGGACAATGGGGACCAAGAATGGGCCCCAGGCCAACAGCAGCAGGAAGCCACTGGGCCCCTGGGCTTGGAGGGGTGAGGGCACAGAACAGTCAGCACAGGCGGGCAGGGCGAGCAGGAGGGGAGCAGGCTGGCCCATGGGGATGCAGCCACTCACTGCACAGAGCACCCCGCGGTCAGGGCACAGCAGGAGAGATGGCCTGGCCTCTGAACCTCCCGCCCTCAGGTCACCAGCCAGGGGGAAGCCCTTGGGACCCTTGTGGGACCCCAGGACACAGACAGGGGGAGAGTGGGTCTGGCGTGCAGGCAATGTCCTGCCTTCTGCCACCCCCCTCCTCCTCCTACTGCGTCTCCCCGCCTCTCTTGCAGCTAAAGCTCCATGTTGTATGGGGATTAAGTAAGGTCACAAGGGGTGAGCCGGCACCCAGCCCCATGCAGCAGGACAGTGCACTTTGGCTGTGCCAGCCCCCCACCCCCAAGCCTCCGGGGCACTTCCCAGAGCGGCCCCCTCCCGAGGCACTTCTCGTTTGCAGCCATCCAAGGTCTGTCGCTCCTGTGGGACCAGGAGCCCTAGGAGCACCACAGGCCCAGGGAGGTCGCCCTCCACCTTGGACAAGGCAGTCACACCCTTCTCTGGCTTCACCGCTTGGTGTGAGGTGGGCAGAGGCTTAGCCTGGCGCCTCGCCCTGGGGTGGCTAAGAAATGGCCACAGGTGGGGAGGGCGGCCCCTGCCCTGGGCAGGCTCTGCCTTCCGGAAGCAGACGGGAGGACAGAGGGAGTGGCGGGGTGCAGCCCTGTGGTGCTTGCTGGCCGCGGGGAACCCGTCCGTGTTGACAGTGGGCAGTGGAGCCTCCGCCTTGCCAGCCGAAGCGATATAAAGCCACCCCGAGGTCCACGCCACCGCTGCCCGCTGATGACCATGAAGGCTGTCGTCCTCACCCTGCTGGCCATCGGCCTGGCCCTGCAGCCAAGTGAGACCTCCCCCAGCCCGGGGCAGGGCCACGGGAACAGGGCTGGGGTGGGGGCAATCCAGGGAGACCGGGGGGCCCTCAGAGACAGCACCCACCCGGAAGGACAGAGAGAGAGGAGGTGGAGGAGGGGGACAGGGAGCAGGGAGGTCAGGTGGAAGGAAGCGGAAGCGGCGGCAGGAAGAAGGGACTTTTGTCCTTGCCCGCGTCCCCCTCTGGGGCGGCTCGCAGTGCAGCCAGGATGGACTAATGGCTCACCCAGAGCGGGCAGGGCACGCGGGGGCTCTTCTCCTGACCGCCGTGTGCAGGGCCTGGCGCTCGGAGGGCAGACGGACAAGGGAGGCACTGAGAGCCTGCAGAGTAGAGAGGAAGCACAGGGGCAAAAAGCCTCAAGTTAGGAAGTGCCACAGAGGCAGGAGGGAAGAGTGAACCGGGAGAGGGCTGAGGTTTGTCCTCAGAGGACCCAGGTCCCCTCCCCAGGCCCAGCCCTGGGGTCCACTGTGGGCAGCAAGGACAGGAGACACCCGGCGAGGGGGGGGGGCAGGTGTGGGCCTTCGCTGCTCTGGTCTGGACTCCAGGCCTAGCTCGGTCTCTTCCCATCCTGGGTAATCGCCAAACCTCTCAGAGTCTCAGCTTCCTCTGCTAGAGAGTGGGGATCATGACAATGGCCCGACAGGCTGCTGGAGGTCAGCTGGTGTGTGTGGTGCCCGAGCATAGGGCTGGCAGCACGGGGCCTGCTTGCAATTGGGTGACTTGGATCCCAGCTCCACCATTGTTTTGATCGGAGGAAACATCGTGTGACAGCTGGGGCCGCTACTCCCAGGGACAGAGCAGGACCCAGCCCGGGGCCCATGCCGATCACACAGCACCAGGGAGGCCTGGGAGGCTGGGTGGGGTTTGCACAGGCTGTTAGGGACAGCGACGGAAGGACATGAGCAGGTCCGTCCACCCTGCGCCCACCTGCCCCGTGCCCAGCTGGGCTGGCTGCCAAGTGGGGTGAGCCAGCTCCCACGCAGGGGTGCGTCACCCCCTTCCCTCTTGGACCATAGGCTTTTTAACAGAGCTTTAAAACCCGGAGGGGTGGGCTGGGGCACTACTGGTGGATTCCAGACGCCATGACAAGAAGCGGGCACCGGAGCCTCCCCGGGTGAGCTTTGATGGGCGTAGTGCCCTCCCCGTGAGGATGTCCCAGTTTGCGGCAGGCTCTTGTGCCCTTGCACGTTCCCAGCAGCCTGGAAAGTGTGACAGACGAGAAAACGAGGCTCCTTCCCGCTCTGTGGGAGGGCAGCCTCTGAGCACGCCCCCACCCCCCAGGCGGTGCCCTGCAGTGCTACTCCTGTGAGGCCCAGGTGAGCAACCAGAACTGCCTGCACGTGAAGAATTGCACCCACTCTGATACCCAGTGCTGGACCGAGCGCATCCGTGAGTGGCCCTGCTGCCCCCCGAGTCCTCCGCGTGACCTTGCCCAGATTCCCCCCCACCCTCCCACCCTGCCCCGGGCTGGGTGTGGCTCTGCCCTGCCTTTTGCCATCTCCTTCCCTGCCTTGGTAGGGACTCAAAGCACCTGGGTTTAGGTCTCTGCCACTGAACTGCTCATCCTCTGTGCACCTGGCCACTTGTTCATCTATCCACCCATGGATACAGCTGCTCTGTCTCCCATCTGTTCATCCCCCCCCCCACCTATCCCTTATCTGTCTGTCCACCCATCACCCTTCATCTGTCCATCTACCATCCATCCATCCACCCACCCATCCATCCATCCCTGCATTCATCCATCCATCCATCATCCATCCATCCATCCTCTTGTATCTCCTACCCATCCATCATCCATCCATCCATCCATCCATCCCCCTGTATCTCCTATCCATCCATCATCCATCCATCCATCCATCCATCCATCCATCCATCCCCCTGTATCACCTACACATCCATCATCCATCCATCCATCCATCCATCCATCCATCCATCATCCATCCCCCTGTATCACCTACACATCCATCATTAATCCATTCATCCATCCATCCATCCATCATCCATCCATCCATCCATCCACCCCCCTGTATCACCTACACATCCATCATTCATCCATTCATCCATCCATCCATCCATCATCCATCCATCCATCCATCCACCCCCCTGTATCACCTACACATCCATCATTCATCCATTCATCCATCCATCCATCATCCATCCATCCATCCATCATTCATCCATCCATCCATCCTTCATCCATCCATCCATCCATCCATCCACCCCCCTGTATCACCTACACATCCATCACCATCCATCCATCCATCCATCCATCCATCCATCCATCCCCCTGTATCACCTACACATCCATCATCCATCCATCCATCCATCCATCCATCCATCCATCCACCCATCCCCCTGTATCACCTACCCATCCATCATCCATCCATCCATCCATCCATCCATCCATCCATCCCCCTGTATCTCCTATCCATCCATCATCCATCCATCCATCCATCCATCCATCCATCCATCCATCCCCCTGTATCACCTACACATCCATCGTCCATCCATCCATCCATCCATCATCCATCCCCCTGTATCACCTACACATCCATCATTCATCCATTCATCCATCCATCCATCCATCATCCATCCATCCATCCATCCATCCACCCCCCTGTATCACCTACCCATCCATCATCCATCCATCCATCCATCCATCCATCCATCCATCCTTCATTCATCCATCCATCAATCCATCCATCCATCCCTGCATTCACCCATTCATTAGGCATGTCTAGTGCCCAGCAGAAGGTCTGGCTGCCTTGGGCATGTGGATACAGATGAGCCCAAGTGCCTGCCCTCGCACTGCTGGCAGTCTTGAGGCAGTCACCCGGGATGACTCTAGAGTTTCAGAGTCAGGACAGGAAGAGGGCTGTGGGAGCTGGGACAAGGCCGGGTGGGCGAACACCCAGGACCCAGCCCTAGCTGAGCGGCCCCCATTCCCAGGTGCTGTTGGCTTCCTGACCGTCATTAGCAAGGGCTGCACCTCGCACTGTGTGGATGACTCCCAGAACTACTACTTGGGCAAGAAGAACATCACGTGTTGCTCCAGTGACCTGTGCAATGCCAACGGGGCCCATGCCCTGCAGCCAGCTCTTGTCACCCTGGCACTGCTCACTGCTCTCGGTGGCCTGCTGCTCTGGGGCCCTAGCCGGATGTAGGAGGCAGGAGGACCCCACTGTGTCCCAGGGGCCCCAGGGCACTCTTCATACACACCTGGTCCAGTCGAGGCCCCTCCTGGATCCTAACTCGGGTCGGGCCATGCCCCTCTGCCCTTTCTAGCCTTCCATGGCTTCCTAGGACCCCTGCCCAGCTCCCACTGCCCAGCAGGCTGGGCTGTATTGATGCGCGACAGCCTGCACACGGCCCACACAACCCCCACATTCCAACCCACTCCTTAATCCTCGCTTAGGCATACTCTTCCTCCAGGAAGCCTTCCCTGACCACTCCCTCCACCTCTACCTGCTGAGCCATGTCCCACTCATAGGGTCACCTGTAACCAGCAAGGAACAGGCACTCAGGAGGGCCCCACAAAGGCTGAGATGAAATTGTACTGAGTAGAATTAGGGGCAGGGAGTGAGAGGTCCTGGGACCCCCAAGAGATGGGGTGTGGAGGGGGTTCAGCTCCCAATGTCCCTGGGAGTCCTGGAGCAGTAACCCCTGCACCCAGTAGGCCCTTAATAAAGTCCCATTGACTTAGCTGCAGACAGCTCTGTTCTCGCGCGCCCCCGGGTGGGAGTCAGGGTTGGGGTCCAGGGCTGTGCTGGATGCCACCTGGATCCACATCCGTGGGCTGTGGCCACGTCCGTAGCCAGCCACATGGGGTGGAGCCCAAGCCTGGGAAGAAACAATGTCAGACACCGGGAAGGGAGGACACAGCTGCAGAAGGTAGGGCGGCATCCCTGGGGACCCCGTCTCTTGCTGTGTGGCCTCACTCAGATCACTCGACCTCTCTGAGCCTCAGATACTTACCTGGGACCCCCCTCTGCTGCGAGCGTTGAGGATCCACAGGACTCAGCGGTTTCTGGGTGGGAGGGGCTGCTACTGTGTGAGGCCCCCTCGGCGTCCCCGCCCTGTCCTTTCCCTCTGTCTGTTTCCTAAATGTTTTATTTTGTCCGCTGTAAGTTCTCCACACCCACGGTGAAAAATTCAAACTATGCAAAAGGGTCCCCAGCGAAGCTGCCCCCTGCCTCCTGACCTCAGGTCCCTCCTGTCCGGGAGCGGGGTTCCTTTCACAGTGCTTGTGAGCCTAGGGTCCCCGCCTCACCTTTTCAATTCCTGAGAAAGCCCCTTGGGAAACACAGGGGCTGCCTCCCTGCCCCTGGGGCTCCAGCGCCAGGACCTGTCGGCCACGTGGGGTGGGCTGTGTGAGCGGAGCCAGGGCGGGAACCTGCACAGGGGGGCGCTTCTGGCCAAGATCCCTACTGAGTGGTGGGTGAGGCAGGATTAGAGCCAGGCTTCTGGAGCTCTGGGGTGGGCTGGGGCAGGGCCACACTGACTAACAAGTCCAGGCCGGAGGCCCAGAGTCTCCCTGTGCACGTCCCAAGTGACCTCCAGTGCTGGTCCTCCCCGCTTCTTCCTCGCCTCCGGGGCCCAGCTCAGATCCGGCTCCGCGCAGGCTCTGGCCTCTCCCACACCCGCCCCTCTGGGGCCCCAGGCACGCTCAGCACATAGACCTGGCTTGGCTCCGGTCCAGGGTCCAGGATCCAGGGTCCAGGGTCCAGGGTCCAGGGTCCAGGGCTGGGGCTTTGTTTCCTGAGAGGGCACCATAGAACTGGGTCGGGGCGGGGGCAGGGCTCCTCAGGCAGAGCTTCAGGCCCATGAGGGTCTGGCCCGGGCTGGAGTTTGGGCTTGTCCACCTTGGCCAGGTGACTGTAGAGGACACTGGTGCATCTGTCCTGCCAGTGGTTGTGGAGCGCCTACTACGTTCCAGGCGCTGTTCCAGACACGCCAGAATCAGCGGTCTCCCACGCTGGGATGCATTTTCCCCAACCTCCCTCCATGCCCTAGAGACACCCCTGCTCACCGAGCTTACCGGACGGGGGGGGGGTGGGGTCAGGTGAACAGGGTAAATACAGAAATATGTGCCATGTTAGCAGGTGGAGCTCGAAAAGGAATAAAGAAAGCACAGAGAGGATCTCAAACACCAGTGTGACCGGGGCCACGGTAGGGCCTGGAAGTCCGGAGGGACAGGCCTCCGTCCACCGAGCAGGGAAGGGAGCCCACGGCGACCCACATGTCAGCCACACCCTCAGGCAGGGGTCCTCCTCCGGGGTGAGGCTCCGGGAAGTGAGGCAGTGCCCCAGACCCCCAGACCCTGTCCCGGGCTTCTGGGTTTGAAATATTTGGGCCAGGGTGAGGGGAGAGGGACGGCAGGCCCTGAGAAGTGGGAGACCTCGCTGGGTCCTCCATTCCCCGGACCGGGGACTCCTCTGACCTCCTGAGCCATTCCCAAGTTCGTGTGGCCTCAAACTGAGAGCCCGAGGGGGCCAGCCTTGCCCCTCCCTCTCTCCAGGACAGAGGGAAGGGCAGGAGTCCCTCCGCACACGCAGCGCGTTGGGGCCTCCTCCTGCTCCCCTGGGTGGGGACGGCAGGGGGTCCACCTGCAGAGGCCCAGGGCCCCTCAGCTGCGGGCCCACGGCAGGGTCTGGTCGGGACCCCCACCTCCCTCTCCCCACACCGCCTCATCTTCGTAAACTAGGGAACGGCAAGAAAGAAGAGCGTACAAGACTCGGCTCCCCAAACCCTAGGATAACGTGGGTCACCGTTTTCCGTCTTCGTGACGCGTCGCGTGCAAACACGCGCAGATGCACACTGTGAATCTGTGCCCGGGTCATGCTTCACACGCTCCCCGACAAACTGCTTTCTAAACATGTTATCTTTCCATAGTAAGGAACAGAGACCCTCACGGCTGCACCTGTGGCTGAGGTGGTCCCCTGGACAGACAGACTTACGTTAGCTTTTAAGATGCCATTTCCCAAGGGGCGCCCGGGGGGCTCAGTCGGTTAAGCGTCCGACTTCCGCTCAGGTCATGATCTCGCGGTTCGTGGGTTCGAGCCCCGCGTTGGGCTCTGTGCCGACAGCTCGGAGCCTGGAGCCTGCTTTGGATTCTGTGTCTCCCTCTCTCTCTGCCCCTCCCCTGCTTGCCCTCTGTCTCTTTCTCTCTCTTTCTCAAAATTAGATAAAAAACATAAAAAAAAAAAAAGGTGCCATTTCCCGAGCACTCTCCGTGTTAGGGACACTGTCCGAGCCTTCTGCGGCTGTCACAGTAGGAGATAATATAGCACACATCCCCGTTACCAGAGGCCAGGTGCGTTCTCATGGGTCTCCCGTGCAATCACTCATCGATTCTCACCACCACCCGGTGAGGCAGGGCACAGAGACGTGAAGGAACTGACCTGAGGCCACACAGCTGGCGCCTAGCCATCCTCCCCTGTGCACTCGGTCACCTAGGTCAGGCCTCCAAGGGCGCTCCCTGAGCGGTCATCTCTGACCCTAGCAGCACACTCAGCCCCAGGCTGGAGGTGGTCTGGCGCAGCCCTCCCTTCCCCGGAACGCAAGTCCCAGGCCCGTCTGCCTGGCCCCTCTCGGGCTGGGATTGACGCCCCCAGACCAGGTTGCTGATGTCTCCACCCTCAACCACTCGGGTGTCTGTAAAGACAGTACTGGGTGGGCAGGGCGCGGTGTCTGTCAGCGGCCTGGGTGCTGCTCTGTGAGCCCTGCTCCTCCCTGGCTGGACTTGGGGTGCAGCAGGGGCTCTACTGGAGGGGGCGCAGGGGTCACATGTCAGACCCTCTGGCAGCGGGGGAGTGGGGCCCCACCTTTGTCAGCTGTCTCCCAGCCCCTCCTCCCTCTTTGCCTCTCAGATACGAAGCCAGAGCAGAGGGGTTCCAGGTCTGATGCCCAGGAGTCCCTGACCTGCCCTAGACCCCCAACAGTCTGCCATGACCACCACAGCACGCCCGCATCTGGTGCTGATGCAGCCAGACGTGGGCGGCTAAGAAGAAGTTGGTTCCTGGGGAGCCCCTGGCCAGCATCGATTGTGCTGGCCCTGGGTTTGGGCCATCAAAGTGACCTCCTGGCCTCGGGGTCCAGCGGGGAGATGGCAGTCCCTGCTGACATAATCGAGCGTGCGTAAAGGCACAGTGAGACCAGGGTTCTGGGCATCTAGACTGTCTGGGGGTCAGGGAAGGGGAAGATGGAAGGGGAGGGTCCCTGGCAGAGGGAGCCCCGGCTGTCAGAGGATGGGGGCAGGGGTCTTGTAAGCATCCCCCACCCCCCCGTTCTATTGTTTACCAACCTTCACTGACATTTCCAGAACAGGCTTCTAGAAGCAGGCCCCCGCTGTGGGGTGGGACAAGGGGGGTGACCAGGCTGCATTCACAGAGCAGCTGCCAAGGGGGCTCGAAGGACACCTTCATCCCGAGAAGCTGTCCCGCCTCAGGGACAGATGGTGTGGAGCTGAGCCAGGGCAGGGACAAGGCTGAACAATGCGTGGGGAAGGCCTTTCCTACCCCCAGGCTTTCCTGGGGCAGCTGGGTCCGCCCTGAGAATGAACTTCCTGTCCCCGGAGTATCCAAGTAGATCCAAGGACCCAGGAAAACCCAGATCCCATTCTGCCCAACTACTGGCCCCAGAAGCAAAGCCAGAAATGCAAAGAATTCTGCCCCGATGGTGCCCCAGGGAAGGGAAGCCACCTGCCATTGTGGCGCTGGCGGTCGACCGGAGCCCAGCCGGGTGTGGACTGGACCAAAGCCCTCTCGGTGTGGCCGCTGGGGGTGCTGTTCTCAGAGCCGCCTCCACCTCTCCAGGGCCCCAGCGCGGACTTAAGGAGGTGGCCTCCCAGGTCACTGGCAAGCTGGGGGCGGGCTTTGGAAAGCTGGATGGACCTCTTCCGGGCTTTCCTGCCCAGTGTTGCCGAGAAGGGGACAGAGAGGACGCTGGAGTGCCTGCTGCACACTGCTGGGTCCACATCCCATGTGCTCGTGACACCTAATGAGGCCCCTGTCGAGCCCTTTACATTTGCAGAGTCTTCTCCCCCCATTGCGGGCGTTATATGCTCCCTTTCTGAACGGGCCAAGGATGGGAATGCTTGGGAATGAGTTTGAGATTCCAAGGCCCTGGGGGTGGGAGTGGTGCTGGTGGGGGTAATGAGGTTACCAGCTGGGACTGAAAAGGCTTAGGGGCCAGAGTGTGATGCGCCCTGAATCGGCCGCATGCGCGCTGGGGCTGGGGCGCCCTGCAAAGGTGGAGAGCGGATGTTTTGGAGCGTCGGAGGGAGGGTCGGTTTCCAGGACAGTCTTGAAGCAGTGCCGCTGCGGACGGCTGCGTCCACTTCTTTTGCAAAGTCCTGCAACTTGGGCCGGGAGGTACTGGAGCCTTTGCCTCTGCTCAGATCAGGGACCGAATCTTCGACGGCTGGGGAGAGACAAGAGGGCTCGCAGCGAGCTGGGGGGCGAGACGCCCCAGCTCGCCCTCTCCTGCGCCTGCATCGCGGGCCGCGACCGCCAGATGCCGCTGTGGAGCGGCGCGCAGCGAAAGCGAAAGCGGGGCGGGAGGCGCGCGGACTTGGTGGGGGACGGACCACTGAGGGCGCCGGGGGGGGGGGGATGCTGGCGCGGGGAGGGCGGGGCCCTGGCCTGCGGCACCAGCCGCCTCCGGCGCGTCCCTCCCCAGCCGGCTTCGCGAGGTGGTTCGCTCCGGTAGCTCGGCTCTCGCCGGTTCCGGCGAGCGGGCGAGGCGGGGCGCGGGCACCGGCGCGGCGGACTCCAGCGCAGCGCGCCCCGGTCGGCACCGGCGCCGCGGGTTCCGCCGCACCCCGCGCCTGCCGCCGCGATGCTGGGGCTGCTCGTGGCGCCGCTGGTCCTGGCGCTCGTCTACTTCGCGCTGCTGGACGGTTGGTACCTGGTGCGCGTGCCGTTCGCCGTGTTGCGCGCGCGCCTGCTGCAGCCGCGCGTCCGCGACCTGCTGGCCGAGCAACGCTACGCGGGCCGCGTGCTGCCCTCGGACTTGGACCTGCTGCTGCACATGAACAACGCGCGCTACTTGCGCGAGGCCGACGTGGCGCGCGCCGCGCACCTGACCCGGTGCGGGGTGCTGGGGGCGCTGCGCGCGCTCGGGGCCCGCGCTGTGCTGGCCGCCTCGTGCGCGCGCTATCGCCGCTCGCTGCGCCTGTTCGAGCCCTTCGAGGTGCGCACCCGCCTGCTGGGCTGGGACGACCGAGCGTTTTACCTGGAGGCGCGCTTCATCAGCCTGCGCGATGGCTTCGTGTGCGCGCTCCTGCGCTCCCGCCAGCATGTGCTGGGCACCTCGCCGGAGCGCGTCGTGCAGCACCTGTGCAAACACAGGGTGAGCACCTTCTTCCCCCCTCCCCGGGCCCGGGTGCACACCCTCCGCGGGGCCCTGAGGGTTCCTGGTCCCTGCCTCCTCCTCTAGGGAAGGCCACCCCCTTAGGGTGCTCCTGTCCCGCTGAGTGCCACACTCCAGCCCTTACTTTTGGACCCAGGGCCTCACTTCACTGATGGCCATTCTCCCTGGGAGCTCTCCCAGGGTCCCTGAATCCACTCCTCATACACGTTCTTAGCGTGCTCCCCGCCTGCCACTTCTTAAGCTCGCCTCTCAGGACTCCATGTCACCCCATGCGTACCCGCCCCCCCCCCCCCCCCCCCCCCCCCCCCCCCCCGCTTTTCCGTCAACAGGGAAGCCCTGACCAGGCCTCTCCCGGGGATCTAAGTCCTGATGCTGCTGTGTGGCTCAGAGTGTGTAGCCACCTTCTCTGGTCCTTGGTTCTCAACAGGCGGGATGGTGTCTGTGAGAGGTTACTTGGAGTTCCCAAGGACCCGAGGACACCCCCTCCCCCGCCCTTTGCACACAGCTTGGAGCTGAGGGCTTGGGTCACCACCACCTGGGTTTGGGGTTGGGGGACTGAACTCACAGAGCTGCAAGCCCTTCTGCCTTTTCCAGTTGGCGAGAGGGCCGCAGTGCCCGTGTGGGGCTAAAGGACCTCCCCAGGGCCTGCTCCTTCCAGCACAGCCCAGCCTGGCTACCGCGGCGTGGCAACGGGGCCCTGGGGACGGCAGCCCTGGGGACGGCAGCGCGCCACCACCGGAATGGTTTCCAGGGCAGGCTCTGGCCTGAGGCGGCGTCCCGAAAACTTGCCTCAGGAGCTTCCGTGCCAAAGCCAGGGCCTGCCCCAACCCCTGGGTGCTCTAAACGAGGGTGCTGCCCTCTCTGGCTTTGAACAGGTGCCTCCTGAACAAGGGGGGACACGGTCTCATGTTAATCGTGAGAGCGTGGTCTTTCCCCCATACCGGAGGTGGGGAAACTGAGGCTCACAGAGGCCATGGGCATAGCTCCCTGGTTTTCTGTCTCTGGACACCCCCCAAAGGTCCTGGGTATCCCCCACCCCATAGGGACAGAGATGCTCCGTACGCCCTTTCACATGTAAGGAGGCCGGCGTGGGGAGTCTCTGGTCACGAAGGCTTTAAGTCGAGGGACTGAGAGTTGGGACTAAAAGAGGGAGTCTCTCCTACAACAGAGGGTGCCGGGTGGCCGGTGGGGGCTGGAAGTGACTTCCAAGGGAGCCGATAGCGAGGCTCAGCAGGTGTGCCCGAGGATGCCCAGCCACAGATGGGAGGGCCAGGGCATGGCCAGGAGGAACCCAGGTGCCTAGGCTAGGTGAGGTGGGCCCCAGGCAGAGCCTACACGGGTCAGTCTGAGCCCAGTGTCTGGGCTGAAATGCTCCAAGTCCGGTTTCACCACCGCTGGCTGGGAGGAGAGTGATCCCAAAAGCCTGGACATTGAGCAGAGCTCCCCTCACTCCGGGGGAGGCCAGGGCTGCCACTCTACTTGTCCCCTTTCCCCTGGGAACACCCCAGGCCCACCCCCGAGACCTGTGACCTCTCAGGCCTGGCCCGGCAGCCTCTTGCCTCCCCATGATGGCTGGCTGCATGGGAGTGGAGGGGGGGCGGGGGGATCGCAGCAGTGGGCCCAGAGCTTCTGGTCCAGCTTCTCGTGGTACGCTGGAGAAGAGAGGTTCACGGCAGCCCCCGTCCAGCACTTTCCCAGCAGAGGGTGGCTGACAGCCACCCTTCCACTCCCCTGCTCCAGACTCCTGAGGCCTCTGGCTGCTCCAGGTCACCCGTCACCCCTCTCCAGCCAGCTGGCCTCAGAGGGCTTTGCCTGGGTTCTGGGAACACACGGACGGCTCCGGTGTGGCCCTGTTGGGGAGACAGGCCTGAGGAAGGAGGATGGTGTCTCGAGACAGGAGGATGAATGGCACTGGGGGCCTCAGGGAGGGCCACCTGTAAGGGGAGGCGGAGGACACGTTCCAGGGGGAACAGCGTGAGCAGAGGCCCAGAGGTGTGAAGGCCATGCCCTGGCTGGCCACCCCTCCCTGCACCCCTGCTCGTTCCCGGGGCAGTGGGGCCGTGGGAATGTCACCCCTCCCTGCGCCCCTCCTCGTCCCTGGGGCAGTGGGGCCGTGGGAATGTCACCCCTCCCTGCACCCCTGCTTGTCCCCCGGACAGCGGGGCCACGGGAATGTCCCCCTGTCGCCCTGCAGGTGGAGCCCCCTGAGCTGCCAGAGGACCTACGGCACTGGATTGCCTACAACGAGGCCAGCAGCCAGCTGCTCAGGGCTGAGAGCGGCCTCAGTGATGTCGTCAAGGACCAATGACCACCACACCCTGCCCACCAGCCTCAATGTCGGGGCGCTTGCCTGCCGGTCCCTGCCTGCCAGGGCCAGAGGGTGCGGGATGGACCCGCCAGGCCCACGTCTCCCAGCTGGAGCGGTCCACGACCAGCCCTGTAGGCCCAGCACCGCCCCCGCCCCCCCCACCGCCCCAGCCCGCTCAGGCCTCCCCCTCCGCCCATTACTGATGTCCCCCTCCCCCATACTGTGCTGGGCACGGGATGGGGGTGACTCAGATGCCCTGACATAGCTCTGCCCTCAGGGTGGAGGTGACGGGAGAAGTGGGAGGCCCAGGACCCTTGGCGCGTGGGCTGTGGGGGGTGGGAGTTCGGCCCCACCCTGTGGGTGAAGCCAGTCTGGGGCCCCATGGTGTAGGTCAGAGCTGCCGGGGCCCCAGAGCTGCCTCCTTCCACCCTGTCCCGGAACCCCGCCGCCAGCTGGAGCCAGGAGCGCAAGGATGCCCCCCGATTCCTTGCCTGCCCCCCACGCTGATCTCTGCCTTACAGCTGCAACGGGAAAGCTGCAATGTTTCTGTTTTATTTAAAGAAACCCCAAGATTAAAGGGTTTTTAATGTCAGTGTGCTGGGGGAAGACCTCATTTCTGAAGCCCCCACCCCCCAGGGAAGCAGCGGGCCCCCACAGGTGTTTTCTGGTGTGAGGGCTGGCTAGGCTTCTCGGGGTCCCACGAACTTAAGGACTAGGTGGGCAGGGCAGGACTGGCCCCTCTTGCACAGAGCATGGAACTGAGGCCAGGAAGGATTTGCCCCATTCCCCCTGCAGACCCTGGTGCTCTCCTTGTCCCCGGCTCTTGGGGTTTGCTGTCCCGTGTCCCAGTCTGCGGATGGCTGGTGCAGATTTCTGGTTTGGTCCCAGGGTCCAGTCCGTGATCCTCCAGAGTTTGGGAGGCTAGGCCTCAGACTCGGGTTGCTGGGGCGGGGAAGTGGGACAGCAGGTGGGGCAGAAGGTCAGTGGACCTTAATGGGTGGGACAGTACAGGGGCCCTTCTGCAAGCCCCTCAAAGAGGACAGGAAGTGTGGCCACCGGGATAGAAGACAGTTGAGTGATGGCATGGGCCACGTTGTGCTCTGACCACTTGCTCAGGAGGGCCCCCGTCCGGGGGCCCAGAAAAGAACAGGTATTTGGAAAAGTTGGGTTTGCAACACGGCATTTGGAGATGGGGGAGTGATGCGGCCCGGCTGAGATCATGTGGCTGGCGAGGCCGGGCCTCCCACCTGCTTGAGCAGCCGGCCTGCAGCCCGCGAGGGTGTTTGGGCTTCTGCAGGGAGTGAAGGGCCGGGGACATCCTGGGGCAGAGGAACTTGGGGGGGTCCATACAGGTGTCAGGACAGATTCCCCACGGGGACTGTGGACGGGAAGCTGTGCACAGTGGGTCTGGGTCCCAGCAGGTCCATCCGGTGGTGGTGAGTTGCCAGCTGGCATCCCGGGGCAGGGCAGGGGCTGGGGAGGCAGGACGGGTCTGTGTGTCTGTGTGAGATGTTCAAGGTGGTGGGGCATCTGGGCTGGACGTCCCTGTGTCCCGGGGGCGCGGTAGTTTCTTTGTCCGCTCAAGGGAGATACACCCCAGCCAGATGGGGGCAGAGGGGAGGGGAGGCTCCCTCTCGCTCTTTCTGTTTGGAGAAGGTCTGACCACAGAGGGGTCCTTGCTGACCAGGGGACACGCGTCCAGGGCACAGGGCTGGCCAAGGTGGGGCTTGGGCTGCCCCACCCTCCCCACCTAGGAACTGGGTGACCTTGGGGGGGGTATCTCTCCTCTTTCTGCGTTCTTTGTGACCCCACACACCACCTCCTCAATCCTCAGGCCCCAAGTGTCAGCAGCTGGTGCGGCCACCCCAGGGCCAGCCCTCCCGGGGCCCCACCTGTGGCCTCCCCAGCTCCTGGGGGTCCGGGGCGGGACACAGGGATGTGCAGATCTGACCTCAGGTGTCCTCAGGGCTACAGACAGAGCAAGGGCTTTCCTTGGGCTCAGGTCATTTGGCAGCTCCCGCCAGGGGAGGGCAGGGTAGCCCCGTGCTTAGGTGGTGATGGGGCAGGGGTGCCCTCTGTTTGCCAGGCTGGCACTGTGTGAGGACCCCGTGGGTGCACCTGGCCAGCCACCTGCTTCCTCCAGGGGTGGGGTGGCTGTGGAGCCGGGTGCGCAGGCTCACCCCCCACCCTCCCCGCACCTTGAAGAGCTCAGAAGCTGTATCCCTGCTGCCCCACTGGAAGCTGAGGCCAAGAAAAGGCTGTAGTGATGTCTCGCTTTGTCCCCGTGGTCCCCGAGGGGTCCGGGCCCCTTGCCTCCAAATCCCGGGCCTGGTAGAGACTCTCTGGAAGCCTGGCCATAATGCGGAGTCTGGAAAGTGCCCAAGCCAGAGGGCAGAGAGGGGAATTGGAGCCTGGAGAGGGGCAGTGACGCCCTGGGGTCATTCAGGCCCCAAGGCTGCCGATGTGCAGTGTACTGGATGTGTCTCCTGCCTCCACCTCCGCACAGTGCTGCCGAGCCAGGCCGTGGCCCGCGGGTTGGGGGCAGGCCTCAGGAGGGGGAAGCAGGGGTCTGAGGTTCGGCGGCGGCCGAGGCTGCTGCTGCCCGGCTGGCTGGCTGGGGGCGTGGCAGGGAGCCCAGCACTGGCCCTGGGTGTCTGGGATGAGCTGGCACGTCTTCAGTGCTCCATGGGCATGGTCTCTCACTCAAGCTGTCCCCCGGGGCCAAGGTCATGGTACACCCAATGTCGGGGGGCGGGGTGACTGAAGCGCGTGGAGGTGTGTGGGCGTCAGCTGGCCCAGAGGCACCCCACGTGCACTTCAGAAGGCCTGGACCGATCGGGCAGGCAGCCTGTGCCCCCCTGTGCCCTCTGCCCAGCATCCCCTGCTGCGGCTGCAGCACCCCCGTGCCGAACATGTGGAGCGAGACGTACCCACCCTTGACCTCAGCTTCCCTTCCACCCAGGGGGCAGGGGTGGGGGCGATGCCCCCCAGGGTCTCGGGGGAGGTTCTGGGGGTGGGGACAGATCTGCCTTGGGCTAGGGAGCCTGTCCTGGTCTCCGGGGCCGTGGGACTGGTTTGCAGGAAGGCCGGCCCAGGATGCGTTTCTCCTCCCAAGCCTCCGTTTCCCCTTCTGTGAAATGAGGCCAAACGGCCCTGGATGAGAAAAGGTCCAGGTGCCCAGAATGGGCCCGACTCAGCTCAGCTCCCCCGTAGGCCAGCTCCGGGGGCTCTCGGCACCCGGGAAGGAAAGAGGTCGTTTCTGCCCTGACTTTGTTTATTTTCTGCAAGTGTGGGGGGTGGCGGGCAGGGAGGCCCCTGGCAAGGCTCTCACCCCTTGAGTCCCATGATTAACCGGAAGCTTCTGGAAGCGTGCGGCTACGGGTGGCCTCTGGTGGTGGCAGGCCCTTCAGGGAAGGCGTGGGGCCCCCAGCGGGGCCAGGGCCCTGACACCGAGCCTGGTGGCCTGCACGGAGTTGCACAGATCGCGGAAACAGCAGTAGACAGCGCGGGTGCTCCCCATGCTGTCGGGGTCGGTGGCAAAGCAGGAGTTGGAGCAGGACCGGGTCACCAGGGGCATCTGGTTGAAGGGGTACTCTGCCAGGGCGGGCAGGTGTCAGCGCCTGCTCCGCCACGGCCCGGTGCCCTCCCCGGCTGCCCCGACCTCCACGCCCTTGACCCTGCGGCCCCCAAACTGATGGCTGGGCCTGGAAGCCGTCCGTGCTCCTGTCCCGGCCCTGAGGTGGGAGCCTGGGGCCCCGGGGCCGAGGCCGCCCTCGTGCGGCACCACAGAGGCAGGCCGTGGGGGCTCCGCCTCGGGGCCCCACCCCCAGTCCTGAGGGCCTTCTGGGGGAAGGTGACCGCTGCGGCCCCCCGGCCTGTTGGGGGCCAGACTCACCGGCCTCCATCAGCACCAGCGTAGTCATACAGGCCGTGGCCTCCGGCTTGCAGCGAGTAATGTTCTTGCACAAAGGAATGGCCGTGGGCTGCTCACATGTAAAGCATCTGAAGGCCTCACCTGGGCGAGGGATGGAGCAGACGTCGTCGCCTGGCCTTGAGACCCATCATGGAGGAGGCCACGTATGGCCTAACCCCTGGGCCGTACCCCAGGTGCCCCCTGGCGTGTCTCCCTCGCCATCCCTGTTGGGGGACGCAGCTCGCCTCGCCGCGACCCTGCAAGGCCCGGGGCTCCGACCCGTGGACTTGAATGCTGCACTCCTCTGTTGTGCCTTAGTTTTCCCGCCCGGAGAGTAGGGCTTCGAAGCCCGTCCCGAGCGAAAGCTCTAGGATCCAGGAGGCTCATTTAGGGGGAGGGAGATGAGCCCAGTGGGGGGTGTCGGAGGCCCCCCTCCCCGCAGAGGAGGCACCCACTCACCAGCGTGCAGGCAGGAAGCTGCAAGCAGCAGCAGAAGCTGGAGCAGAGCCCCGCACCGGGCCATCCGCCCCATCTGCCGTGCTCGGCAGCGGGGAGCGGCCGCCTCCGTGGGCACTTATACCCTGCCCTCTCTGTGGTTCCTGCCAGGTGGTGGCGGGAGTGTGTGAGTCAGCAGGGTGGTGCGGGACAGGGCGGAGGTGGGAGGCAGCACAGCGGGTGGGCGGGCCAATCATTCACAGGCCGTGGGGACCGGGACCCCTCTTTGCTCTAGCCACCTGGTGCTGGCCCACAAGCACCACACAGGTGCTGAGCCCCCTGTGGTCCAGACTCAGGTGTATGTCACGCCCAACCAGGGCCAAGGCCAGTGTCCTTTACACCCAGGTGTCCCTCTCCCTGGCGTAGGTGCCCACCAGACCAGAGGTCCGGAGGGAGTGGGGAGTCAGGCCGCGTGCAGAGGAGGGTGAGTGCCTGCCTGGTAAGGTGTAGGGACCGTGTCAGGTCGGATGGTCTGGGCCCCCCAGGCTCCTCCCAGGGCTGATGGGTGTGGGGCTCCAGAGAGGCCCCTCAATCACTGCCAGCCCCTTCCCTGCAAATGACCTTTAGACCTAGCCTGGGCTTCCCTCAGTTTTAGGCCCCAGACAGCAGGGCTCTGCCCACCCCTCAGCGCCCCCGCCCCCGCTTGGCCTGCCAGCCTCCTTCACTGCCCACTCCCCACCGCAAATCTTCCCATACCCACTCCTTTGCCTGTGCTCGGCCTCTCGGCGGGCACCCTCTCTGGTCTCCCAATCCCAGCCCCATATCTTCCATATGCTCTAAGGCCCACTGAGCTGCCTCGTCCATAGGTCTTCCTGGTGTTCCAGCCTCTCTGGTTTCTCAGTCCTCTGAGGACCTGATGGATGGATGGACAGGTGGATGGATGGGTGAATAGATGGCTGGGTAGACGGGTGGGTGGGTGGGTGGATGTGTAGATGGTTGAGTGAGTGGATGGATGGATGGATGGATGTGTAGGCGGATGAGTGGATGGACAGGTGGATGGATGGGTGGGTAGATGGATGGGTGGGTGGGTGGATGTGTAGATGGTTGAGTGAGTCGATGGATGGATGGATGTGTAGACAGATGAGTGGATGGATAAGTAGATGGATGGATGAGTAGATGGGTGGGTAGATGGATGGATGGGTGGATGTGTAGACGGATGAGTGAATGGGCAGGTGGATGGATGGATGAGGAGATGGGTGGGTAGATGGATGGATGGGTGGATGTGTAGATAGATGGATGGGTGGGTGATGTTTGAAGGAGTGGATGGGGGGGCGCCTGGGTGGCGCAGTCGGTTAAGCGTCCGACTTCAGCCAGGTCACGATCTCGCGGTCCGTGAGTTCGAGCCCCGCGTCAGGCTCTGGGCTGATGGCTCAGAGTCTGGAGCCTGTTTCCAATTCTGTGTCTCCCTCTCTCTCTGCCCCTCCCCCGTTCATGCTCTGTCTCTCTCTGTCCCAAAAATAAATAAACGTTGGGAAAAAAAAATTGAAATATACATACCTAAAAGTGCACAAAACTTAAATATTAAAAAAAAAAATGAAGGAGTGGATGGGTAGAGGACAATGTGTGAATGGAGTGAGGGAGATAGGGGAGGGCAGTAGGTGAGTGGATGGATGGGTGAGTAGATGGGTGGGTGGATGTGTGGATGGATGGGTGAGTAGATGGGAGGGTAGATGGATGGATGGGTGGATGTGTAGACGGATGAGTGAATGGGCAGGTGGATGGATGGATGAGTAGATGGGTGGGTAGATGGATGGATGGGTGGATGTGTAGACGGATGAGTGAATGGGCAGGTGGATGGATGGGTGAGTAGATGGGTGGGTAGATGGATGGATGGGTGGATGTGTAGACGGATGAGTGAATGGGTGGGGGGGTGGGCGATGTTTGAAGGAGTGGATGGGTAGAAGGCAGTGCGTGAGTGGAGGGAGGGCGATGGGGGGAGGCAGGAGGTGAGTAGATGGGGGAGTACCCGGCAGATGAAGGAGTGTGACTGTGTAGCAGGCAGAGTGGTGGAGGGTGGGTGGGCCCTACTGTAGGGTACGGAGTTACATCCCAGTCTCCAGAAGGGACAGCATGCTGGGAGGAGCTTTGGCTGGCACTCAGGAGGCCCGGGTTTTGGTCTTGGATTTGCTGCTGACTCCGTGTGTGGCCTTGGGGTGACTCCCTTGCCCCGCTGTACTTTGCATTCCTGTTTGTAGGATGGGCCCAAGGACCCAGGGCAGTTTCGAGGGCAGGCATGAGCTGGCCTTGTGGCCGAGGAAACAAAGGGAGGGCGTTACTTGGAAGGAAGAGACCACGGTTGCTGCAAACCACCAATTGGGCCACACTTGGCAGGTGCAGGCACAGGCAGCAGCAGGGGCAGCCCTTCCCCAGGGCTTGGTCCACAGTCGCGCCCAGGATGTTGCGAGAGGAGCCAGGGAGTGTCTGGCGTGGAGCCTGGCAGCTCGAGTGGGTCCCGGCTCCACCTGTGTGACCATAAGCCCCTCTGACCCCCTTTCTTTCACCTGTAAACCAGGCGGAGCGTCGTCGGCCTCGAGGGCAGCCGTAAAGACGAGGGAGTGGTGGTGGATGTGGCATGGCAGAGCCCCTGCCCAGGCAGGGAAAGCCTGGGAGATGTGGATGGCAGAGAGGGTGCTCTGCTGTCCGCAGAGGCGGGAGAGGGAGGTGGGGCACAGCCAGGACAGGGGCGCACAGCTTTCCCGTGTTTGGCTGGAAGGCTGTGTGTGTGCGTGCACACGTGTGCGTGTGTGTGTGTGTGTGTGTGTGTGTGTATCGAGTCTCAGCCCAGGCTGTAAGTCTCAAGTCCCCACCACTCTCCTTACTTTTGTGAGACACGCGAGAAAAGCCAGGTGAGGGGTGTGTTGAATAGATGTGGACAGCGCCTCCTTCGTGACAAAGTCGGAGCTCAGAGTTAACCCCCAAAGGGAGGCATCTGGTCAGCTCTTGGCCGTTCTTGACCTCCGAGTTCCCTGCTGTTCCTGGAGTCTGCCTGGGCTCTCTGGAGGATGGTGGTCATGCTACGTGGCCAGTCTGTGCTGGCCACTTGGGTGGGGCTTGCTGGGCTTTGGGCGTCCTGTCCCCCAGGAGCTGGCTCAGGACCACAGAGCCCCTGAGACTGCATGTCATATCACAAGAAGCAGAGGTCTGGGAGTCCTGGGGTCCTGGGGATTTGGGGCCTTCAGGCCCTGCGTCTCCTCTCTCAGAGGCCCGGGGTGTCCTTCACCCCAGGACAGACCTGCTTCAGGTCCTGGCTGCTGCCGTCCCCCATCCAAGAGCAGGAAGCCCCGGGAGGGGTGATGGCTGCTTGTGAGGGCTCTCTGGGCTCGGGGCCACGGGCCCGCGGGGAGCGCGCTGGCACACTAGACGGAGGCCTTCCCGGCCCCATCTCAGCGTGGCGGGACGCTGGTGCTGTGTCCCCTCGCAGGACTGAGCCAGGTCACCAGGGGCCCAGGAGAGGCCAGTGGAACCGGTGACTGAGGGCCCTCCCCTCCCCTTCTCACCTCCCTCAGGTGTCCCTGGGGGCAGGTCAGCACTGGGGCCTGCCTTCCTCAGGCACGGGGCCCTTGCCGTGTGTGCCCCAGGACCACACGTGTGCGCACAAACGTGTGTGTGTACGTGAGAGCATCGAGTCCCAACACAGGTGCAGGCCTGGGGGTCCCTGGGGACCAGAGGCCTGGCGGACAGGTGACTCCTGGGAAGATGTCTGGAGGATTCTGTGCTGGCCCGAGGCCACGGCGGAATGAAGGTCCCCTCCGCATTGGAGTTGGGCCACCCTGGGCACCCAGGGAGCGGGGCCTGGCGAGCCTGGAGAAGGCAGAACGTGCCTGGTGGCCCTCTCTGCCACCCAACATAGGGGACCATGCCAGCACGGGCAGGGAAGGGCCCTGCCTGGGGGCCAGGTGAGCGGGCGGTGGGTGCTTCGTGGACTGATACCCGATCCCAGGTTACTCTTCCTGCCCGGGGCTTCCTTCCGCCTGGCCTGCCCTCCTCTACCCAACCAATGTCTCAGTCATCCAAAGCCTGGCCTTAAGGGCCCCTCCTCCAAGAAGCCATCAGTGACCCAGCCCTGGCAGGCAGGTGCTGCCCTGCCTGCGGGGTCCCCCTCTCTGCCCCACCCCAGTCAGGCCTCCTCCCCCACAGGGTTTGCGTGGGTGTCACAGGCCTAGTGACCGTCCTCGCTTACCATGTCATGGGACTTGGAGAGGAGGCCCCTAGAGACAGCCCAGAGGCAGACCGGGAGGGGAGGGGAGGGGAGGGGCTGGGGAGGGACCGCGGGGGACACAGGACGAGGCTGACGGAGCCGGAGACGCAGCTGTAGGCCCCCCGGCCCCCCGTGGGCAGGGCACCCAAAAGCAGACACAGGACGCCCGGTGCAGGGGTGGTGCTTCTTCAAGAGCGGTTGGGGCTGGCTTGCAGGGGTGTGGGGGGGGGGGGGGGGCGAGGGCTCTAGGGTCCAAAGCTCCAGAGCAGGAGGAGCGCCAGCACGAAGGCCAGGCTGCGGCGGCCGTCCAGGGCGGGTGCCCCGCCCACGTTGCACAGGTCGTTGTTACAGCAGGACACGGGCCGCGTCTGGCCGATGCCGTCCACGTCCGAGGGCACGCACTTGCTGGAGCAGGACTTGGTCACCGTGGAGTCCCCCAGGAAGGGGTACACTGTGGGCCACGTTGGGTGCCCGGTCAGCTCCCGAACCCCAGGGCCCCCAGGCCTGGCCCCGTGACCCGGGGTGGGGGTGGGGGTGGGGGTGGGGGTCACTGCTGCACCTCAGTCCCCCTCCTCTTTCCTTCCGCCACCGTGGGGGTCCTACGTGCCAGGGACACAGCGGCTGACACGGGGATTCCCGGCTGGATGAGGCAGTTCCTCTCCAGGTGCCTCGAGCAAGGCTGAAGGTGCGTTTCCGTTAAAGGAAAGAGGGGTGGCAGGGGCGGGGTGGGGGGGCGAAGTCCTTCCACCAAAAGCCCTTTTTGCAAACGGCTGGGGCCGTGGCTGCGCGCTGTGCACGGGGCCCCCACAGCTGGCCAGGGGTGACACCCGGGAGGCAGCTCTGACCCTGGGACCCCAGCCCTGCCCCGCCCAGCACCCGCTGACCTATCTCCAAGGAGTAGAGGGTGGTCTTGCACATGGTTTCGTTGACACCGCAGGTGGCGATGGTGACACAGCTGGACACACTGGTGGGCTCGTGACAGGTGTAGCATCTCAGGGCCCCCACTGGGTGAGAAGCGGCAAAGGACTCGTCAGGCAGGCCCTGCCCCTCCCCAGCCCTCTGTCCTGGAGGCCCGGGTTCAAGGGGGATGACGCTACCCGGGGGGTGCCCGCCCACCGAAACTCTGGGAGGATTCAGGAGGTTTGGGCAGGAGGTTGGGGACAAAGTGCCCCCCCAGGGGAGGCGGGCTGAGGTGGGGACCAGGCAGCTCTGGAGGCGTTGAGGGGGGGCCTGCGGGGTCAGGGAGGGCCTTGGTGCGGCAGGACACCCCCTCGGGGTCCTCATCAGCAGAGAGCAGCACCTGACCGAGGGGTGCAGTGGGGCCTTGGGAACAAGTGAGGAGGGGTGCGGGCTGCGTGCATCCACAGGGATCGGCTTAGCAGAGGCGGGGAGAGCCATGGCCCCAGGGGCCAGGCAGGTCAGGCAGGGGGGGGCCCCCGGGTGTGCTGCCCTCCCCTCCTCTGCCGGGTCCCGTCCCACTGCAGGAGCCCAGCTGGGCCTGGCCGCCCAGCCCAGTGAGGCTGCGGGGCCCTCTCCCCCACCATGTGGCCCTCTGTCTTCAGGTTGACCTCAGTTTCCCCTCCGCCCAGCTCCTTTCCTGGTTGGGTGTGGGGGCCCCGAGGGCTGGGGTGTCTCCCCTAGCTGGTCTCTCGGACCTCCCAGATCCTTCCTGGTCTTCCCAAGACGCCTCCCAAGGCCCGCCTCCACCGTGGCCCCGGAACCAGGGAGCATGATTCTGACGGTGCCCTCTGCGGCCCGAGGCCCCCAGTGACAGGCAGGTCCCCAGCTGGCACCCGGGGCCTCTGCTGCCGCCCCAGCCCACCCAGCCAGTCCCAGCCCTGGGCGCAGACCCTTTGGTACTGCACCCACATCTCCCTCGCTTGGGCTGAGGGCCCTGCCCTTCCCTCCGCACTCGCCCCCCTCCCCGCCCCGCCTCACCTCTGCTCGGGCCCCTCTGCCTGCACCCCTCACCGAGCTCGCCGCTGCAGGCCGCCAGCACCAGCACCAGCAGCACCGGCCGTGCCCCCCTCATGGTCCAGTCCTCACGCCGCAGCCACTGCTCCCTCACCCTCGGCCTGCCCTCGGGGACAGCAGACACCGGCGCAGCCACCCGACCGGTCAGCCGAGCAGATTAGTGCGATTGGGTTTCCTGTTGGCGGCTGGGGGTGGAGACCCACCCCCCGCCCCCTGGGGCCCCTCCCACCGCCACCCGACACCCCACTCCTCCCGCCCTCCCTGTCCCCTTCCCCACTCCCGTACCTCCCACAGCCTGGGGCCCCTCCCTGCCCCTGATGACCCCTCCCTGCCGTTTGGGGGCCCTCACCTCCTTGTGACTCCCTTACCTGGGCCTCCCCATCTTCTCCTTCCTCCCCCATTCCTGCCTCTGCCCGGCACCCTTTCTGCCTTGGGTCCCCATGCCTATCTCCAGGGCAGAGTCCGGGTCTAGTGGCTCTGGGTTCAAATGCTACCAGGGTGCCCCGGGACGCCCCCTCGTGGGGCACAGTGATGGGGGCGGACTGCCGCCTGGACAACCAGCCACAGTGGACTCGGAGGCTTAAGGGGACAAAGACAGGAAGGTGCCGGGTCAACAGAAGGTCCTGGACGGAGGTTGGAGGTGGGGAAGGGCCAGGGTCGCCTTGGGGACGCTAATCCTGGTGTCCACTGGAGGGGCGGGCACACCTTGATCTCTAATGGGGCCAAAGGGTCTGCCCCTCGGGCAGGGCTCACGAGGCCCCAGCGCAGGTCAGGAAGTTGATGGGAAGGGCCTTGCCCAAGGCTCGGACAGGACTCAAGTGTGGCTCCAGCCACTGCTCCCCCCATATACTCACATGCACACACGTGTGCCAGACACATGCACATGCACACACTCGTGTGCACTCTCGTACACACACACATGCACTCACAAACCTGCACACGCGTGCACACTCACATACACAGTGCACACCCACGTGCACACCCACGCACACACTCGTGTGCACTCTCGCAGCGCACACATGCACTCACAAACCCGCACACGCATGCACACTCACATACGCAGTGCACACCCACGTGCACACACACGTGCCAGACACATGCACACGCACATGCACACAGTCGTGTGCACTCTCGCGCGCACACACATGCCCACTCACAAGCCCGCACACACGTGCAAACTTGCACACACATACATACGTGCAAACTCACGCGCGTATGCACGTGCACACGTGCACCCCCGAGGGTGCCTGCACGTCAGCCTCCACAGGATGTACTCCGCCTGGGACCCTGTCACACCCTCCACCAAGCCCACAGCAGCTACGGGGAACGCTGGGGTGGGGTGGGGAGGGTTGCTGACAGGTTCCTCGGCCTCTTGCCGGGCGGTCAAGGCCGCGGTGCCCAGACTCACTGGGGCCACGCTGCAACCCCACCCACCTCCTCCGTCTTCTCCCACAGGGTCCCAAGCCTGGTCCCTCCTAGACTCTGCCTCTGCTCTTCTTCCTCCCGCCAGAGACGCCTCTCCCTTCCCTCCCCTCCCCCCTTCTCTCCTGTGGTTGAAATTCTGTCTGGGGACTCCCCCCGCCCCCACCCCACCGCCTTTCTATGGTCTCTGGACTTTCCTTTGAGATGGGCTCCAGGGAGCTGGAGGCGCTTGTGTGTCCCTGGCGGGGACTGGCGGGGCCTGAGTTCGAGGTGCGCGGTGACCCTTAGCACCGGGTGCGTGTCGGCCACTTCACCTGCTGGGTTGTAGCGTCCTCGCTGTGGCCCTCCAGGCACACGCCACCACTGCCTGTACTCGGGACACAGGGTCGGGGCTCCCGGCCTTGGCGGGAGCTGTCCTGGGCGGGTCACCTAGCGTGGGCTGGGGAAGCCGAGACGGCGACCGGGCTTGTCTGATTTGACACTTCACCACACCGCACAGCTGCAGCTCGGCGCTGATGCTGGATGTGGCTAACCGGATCAGACACCGGCCGCACACACCCTAGGCTCCTCCTGGTCTAGCCCAGTTCCTTTGCTGCAGCCACACCAGCCCAACCCCTCGGCCTCGGACCCGAGGGCCCCGCCTGTGCCCTCCCTCCTGAACACACCCGTGGCCCCCGGTGTTCGCTCCTCCCGCGGTTTCCGCCTGATCCCTGGGCAGCCAGGCTGAAGCCGGCTGCGAAGTGTCAGCTGTCCACCTAGGTCGGGGAGGGATGTGACCCGGGCAGGGTCTGGGTGGGCTCTGTCTAGGATGCCAGCCGAGAGGCCTCCAGCCACCTCTCCGTTCTACCAGGAGCCTCCAGGTCAGGGCCCGGTGTGTGACCGGGGTCAGGGTTCTGGGCGTGACCAGCATCAGGGCTCAGGGTGTGACCAGAGTCGGGGCTCAGAGCGTGACCAGGGTCAGGGCTAAGAGCGTGACCAGGGTCAGGGCTCAGAGCGTGACCAGGGTCAGGGCTGAGGGTGTGACCGGGGTCAGGGTGAGCGTGTGACCGGAGTCAGGGCCCCTCTGCTGTTGCCCCATCTGCGGCATGGCCTCCCCTCCGGCCTGCCTGTGGGTGACCTCTTCTGGGCAGTGTCTTCGGGCCCCAGGAAGGCAGAGGGGTGTCCTGGCCCAGGCTCCTGCTCAGCGGTTCCCCTGTAAGCCGATGTTTCTACACCGTGAAGGGAGTGCACAGGGTGCAGTTCTCCCCAAGGCAGGCCCGGAACCCTCGGTGCCGTGCCCTTCCTGAGGCCCCCAGGGGAGGTGCCCTGACGCGTGGGCACATGTGTGCTGGTAGGCACCAGCATGCGTCCACGCCGCGGCGGGGACCTTCCACTGCAGCCACACCCTGTGGGTCGTGTGCTCGGAGGCACAGAGCTGGGAACCTTCGTGTCCCCCCCCGCGCCACGGGGCTCCTTGTCCCCCTGGTCAGGCTCTCTTCTCCCCGCTCTCCATCACCACTGACCCTTCCAGGAGATTCGCAGGAAGGCAGAGCTGGCAAATGGCCACTGTCCATTGCAGGCATTGGTGAATGACCCATCTGCTCTCCGACGAAAACCGTTAGACGTCAGTTGTACCTCCAGACTCAGAACCCCTGCCTGGGAAGCCTGAAGGTCTTATCGGGTGCTTACCCAGCCCTCGGTGGGCCCCCACGTTGGGGAACCTGCCTTAAACCAACCACGGGAGGCGGTGGCTCTGTGGGGGTGGGCACTCCCTCCCGTCCACAGGAGTCTGAGTGACATCTCAGGGGCCAGCATTCAGCAACATTCTTGGGGCATCTTAGAGTTTCATGCACGCGGCCGACTTGCCCTGGGGAGCACCCTGCATGGCGCGCGCATGGGGCTGGCTTCCAGCCTTTCCCTCTCCTCCCGCTTCTGTTTCTCCCCTGCATTTAAAGTGCCACTTGTTTTTACGTTGTCCCTTTTTTTTTTTTTAATTAAAAAATTTTTTTAATCTTTATTTTTGAGAGAGAGAGAGAGAGACAGGGCAAGCGGGGGACGGGCAGAGAGAGAGGGAAACGCAGAATCCGAAGCAGGCTCCAGGCTCCGAGCTGTCGGCACAGAGCCCGACGCGGAGCTAGATCCCATGAACCGCGAGATCATGACCTGAGCTGAAGTCGGATGCTTGACTGACTGAGCCGCCCAGGAGCCCCTCGTGTCGTTCTGTTTAGATTTGTGTGGAATCATGACGCTTTCTCAGTCTGGATTTTCAATCTTGTTTTGATTTCCGAAATCCTCCTTCTCTTGTTAATTTGTAAGAGCTTTTAATGCATGTGCTTCTGATGGCACGCGATTCACCCACTGCAAGCGTTTTCGGTGTGCTCCCAGATTTGTGCAACCGCCCCCCGTCAGTGTAAGACTTTCCTCACCTCAGAAAGGGACCCACCCGCCTCCTGGCCTACTTGCCTGCTGTGGGCATTTTGTGGAAATGGACTCACAGAGGAGGTGGTCTTTTGCATCCGGCCTCTTTCCCTCAGCCTGACACCCTGGGGCCCGTCCCCGCCGTGGTGGTGCTTCTGGAAACATCCCCGCGCCTGGAGAGTCCAGTCTGTCTGTCCCCTCGTCCGCTGAGGCGCTGGGCGTGGCTTCCCCATCTGGCTCTTGTGACGACGCTGCCGTGAGCGCGGTGTGAACGTGTGAGTGTTCATCTCTCCGGGTGTGTGCCCCGGGGATGGAGTTGCGGGGCGTGTTGTGACCGTGTGTAACTGCTCGAAGAACGCGTCTTGATTTTCTATGCTGAGCCGTCTATCGTGTTGACAATCTCTCTTTTGACATTTAAAGCTCGGGTTCAGTGGGACCGCCTCTCGATAGGAGGGGAGCGGAGGCCGGGAGCCAGCGTGGTTTTCTCCCGCGGGGTCAGCTTCCCTCTCTCCAGCCTGTGACCGCCGTGGTGGCCACGGTCAGTCCCGCCTGGGGGCTCGTAGGGGCCTCTCCCGTGGGCCGAGGGCCCTCCTTGCGCCTCCGTGTGGGGTTGCTCGCTCTGCTAGGACGCTGTCGCCGCGCTGCACCGGCTTTTCCACGTCTTCTTGAGAACGTGGGAGAACGTGGCCGGGGTAAGAACAAGGAAAGGGCCGGGCGGCGAGCCCGGGGGGAGGTAGGGGGACCCGAGCTCCACTTTGCGGCCCGAGGCTGGTGGGAGCCATGATTAAAAGTGTGCCAGTGTGTGTCTCCGTGTGTGTGCGTGTGTATGGGTGTGTGCACACGTGGGGGTGTGGGTTAGTGTGCGCGTGTGCACCTGTGGTGGGGGCTGAGTCCAGCCTCACCCTCTCACCCGGCTGCTCTGTCCCTTCCATCCTCTCCCCTGCTTCCCCCAAAGTCCCCGCCCCCTGCCAAGGGCCCCTCCCCCTTCCTCAGACCCACGCAGTGCCACCCTTGGGTCCCCTGGCCCCCCTGCGCGGCCCCGGGATGCTCCTGGAGCGCCCCCCGGCCCCAGTGCCCCATCTCAGCTGCGGGGGGAGCAGGGTCTGCCTGGGGGCCGGGGCGCGGCATCGGCTCTGTGAGCAGGGGCAGCGGCTGCGGGTGGAGGGGCGCTCAGTCATGGTTGCAGAGGCTGAACTGGCAGCAGACAATGGACACGTGGGGGCCGAGGCCCAGGGTAGAGATGTCGGGGCAGCTGGTCTGGCACGACTTGGTCACCATAGGCAGGTCGATGAGGCTTAAGGGGACCCCTGGGGTGGACGGAAGGCTCCCTGAGCCTCTGCACTGCGCGCCCCCTGCCCCACCGGCCACCAGCGCAGCCCCCCTCCCTCGGGCCCTCTCCGGGGCTGAGGCCAGGGGGTGCTCCCCCCGCCTTGCTCCTGACTTGCTGGGAGCCTGGACCAGGTCCGCCCCCTCTGAGCCTGGCTTTCTTCTGGGCAAAGAGTCCACGGCTGGCCCACCCCACACGCGCCCCACTCACGGGTGGCGATGGTGACGCAGTAGTTGGAGTTCCGTGGGCATCTGAACGCACGGGTGCACCCTCCGAAGTCCTTGCACTGGTGACACATCAAGGCTTGGGCTGCAGCCGCGGGCGGAGGGACAGGTGGATGGACAGACGGGGACACAGGTGTGGGCAAGTCCTGCCTAATAGCACCCGCTACTCCTACCCAGCGCCCCACTGTCATTCTCAGGGCCCTAGCCCTGCATCCTGGGGTGCCGACCTCTCAAGACCTCCCAGATGGGGGGGTGGGGGAAGGTCACCATGTACGAAGCATCAGCCCAGGGCCGGGCAAGGTCCCGAGGCTCCAGCCTGTGGGACCGCGCTCTTCACGGGAAGCGGGGGCCAGGCCTGGGACCACGACTGGATGGGTGCTACGACTGGAGGCCGCTCTTCTGAGTCCCCCAGCCAGGAGAGCACTGGCCCGGGGTGGGGGCAGGATGGGGTCCTCTGGGCTT
This sequence comes from Leopardus geoffroyi, assembly GCF_018350155.1. NCBI lineage: Eukaryota > Metazoa > Chordata > Mammalia > Carnivora > Felidae > Leopardus > Leopardus geoffroyi. Next base: position 71,996,612 of record NC_059338.1, on the reverse strand, counting down.
GCTCTGTGACATCCCAGGGGAGTGGAGCAGGGCCGCACCCTGAAGGAGTTGAGAGTTGGGGGGAGTCTGGGATGGAGGGAAGGTGGTGAGGGCTCCCCAAGACACGACCGTGCCCATTTTCACCTTGGGGGGGGGCGGCCTGGGCAGACCCCATTAGGCCCACCGGCACCTTAGTTCAGGTGGCTAAAGTGACAGGGCCTTGCCGGCCTCTGTGGGAAGCGGGGACCAAGGGTGGCAGGTGTGCTGGGCGGTGAAGGGCCGGAGGGAGGCCCGAGGGAGGCGGGAGGGAAGCCAGCACGGCTCTTTTCCGTGTCCCGTTCTGTGAGGACATCACTGATTCTTCTGGAACACTGAGTTCACTCCATCAATGTCTGCCGCTCTGCCCTCCCACGTGGGCACTGCGCGGGGCCCCACAGCCGCTCTGCCTGCCTGGCTGTCTGTCCTTTTGTCCCCCTCCTCCCCACACTTCCCGCCCCCCCCTCCCCGCCTGTCCTTCTCTGGTTCCTGAGCTTCTGTGCAGGAGGTCGAGCCATGGCACCCGGCCCTGCCCTGGCTGCCCGCGCGTCTGGGCACAAACACAAGGCCAGAGCCACAAGGCCCGCACTGCCCCCACTCGCCGTGTGCAGGCTCGGAGCCCCAGGACGCTCGCACCAGAGTCCAGGAAAACACGCTCACCGCCCCCCTCACTCCCTGGTCAGCCCTTCCGGCCTCGTCCACCCATCGCCCTGGCTCTGCCCCGGGTCGGCACACTTTCAGGCCCGGGTCCTTGACCGTGGTGGTGCACGGCACACTTGAGCCAAACCACATACCCACGGGCACTCGCACGCACACCCGGGCAGGGGCTCCCGGCCCCCTCCCGGCCTCACCCTCTGCTCCCCCCCCAACCCCGGGGGGCTGTGGGCGGCGCCCTCCCAGAGCCACAGAGCCGGAGGTGGAGACAGGATGTGTCCACCGTGGCGGGGCGCCCACCGTCAGCCTACACTCGCCCGCCAGCCCCACAGAGCAATCTGAGACCCCACATGTGACCAGGAGAGGTGACGTTCCCGTCACAAAGCCCAGCAAAGCTGCTTGAAGCCACCCTCACATCAGGCCTGAGGACGGTGTGGTACGTTGCATACGCCGCCACCTAGTGGACAGACAGGGGAGTGTCACCGGCAGACCCGGGCAGTCTGGGTCTCCAGGGCGTCAGCGAGAGAAGCAGCTCCTGCCTCCTGCTCTCCTCTGCTCACCCCCCACCCCCAGATGCCTCCCTGCGCTGCCCATACTGTGCCTTCTGTTCTCCGGCAAAACAGGCCCAGCTTATTTGCCACTCCGCTAGGGAGGCCTCCTGCGGTTCCGGGCAGAGTTGATGGCCCCTCGTCTGACAGGCCCACCACGATCTGCTGACGCCTCTGCCCCAGCCTGGTGATGGGGTCCCTGCCCCCACGTGGTCTCACTCAGGGCTGGCTCCCCATCCCCGCTGCCTCCGACGTGACGGACACGAGCGGGCATTTCGCCCACTCTTCTGACCCAGAGCATCCCTCACATAGCACCCCTCCTCTGTACCTAGTGGGACTGAGGAGAACTTTGTGGAGGGAGGGAAAGAAGGAAAAAGGAAAGGAAGGAAGGAAGGAAGGGAGGAAGGGAGGGAAGAAGGAAGGAAGGAGGGAAGGAGGGAAGAAAGGGAAAGGGAGGAGGGAAGGAAGGAAGGAGGGAAGGAAGGAAAGAAGGAAGGGAGGGAGGAAGGAAGGAGGGAAGAAAGGGAGGAAGGAAGGAAGGAAGGTGAAGGGAGGGAGGGAGGGAGGAAGGAAGGAGGGAATGAAGGAAGGAGAGGAGGGAGGGAGGACAGAAGGAAGGAAGGAAGGGAGAGAGGGAGGGAGGGAGGGAGGAGGGAAGGAAAGCAGGAGGGAAGGAAGGAAGGGAGGAAGGAGGGAAGGGAGGAAGGAGGGAAGGAAGGAAGGGAGGGAGAGAGGGAGGGAGGACAGAAGGAAGGAGGGAAGGGAAGAAGGAAGGGAGGAGGGAAGGAAGGGAGGAAGGGAAGAAGGAAGGGAGGGAGAAAGGAAGAAGGGAGGAAGGAAGGAAGTGAGGGAGGGAGGGAGGAAGGAAGGAGGGAATGAAGGAAGGAGGGGAGGAAGGAAGGAAGGAAGGTGAAGGGAGGGAGGGAGGGAGGAAGGAAGGAGGGAATGAAGGAAGGAGGGGAGGAAGGAAGGAAGGAAGGAAGGTGAAGGGAGGGAGGGAGGTAAAGGGAGAGAGGGAGGAAGGAAGGAGGGAATGAAGGAAGGAGGGAAGGAAGGAAGGAGGGAAGGAAGGAAGGAGGGGAGAAAGGAAAGAAGGAAGGAAGGGAAGAAGGAAGGAGGAAAGGAAGGAAGGAAGCAAGGAGGGAAGGAAGGAAGAAAGGAAGGTGAAGGGAGGGAGGGAGGAAGGAAAGAGGGAGGAAGGAAGGAGGGAAGGAGGGAGGAAGAAAGGAAGGAGGGAGGGAGGGAGGGAAGGGAGGGAGGAAGGAGGGGAGGAAGGAAGGGGGAAGGGAAGGAGGAAGGAAGGAGGGAATGAAGGAAGGAGGGAAGGAAGGAAGGGGGAAGGGAGGGCGGAGGGAGGGGGAAGGGTGGCCAGGTGTGCAGGCTTCCGGGTGTGTGTCGTCTTCCGATCGGTGCAGCAGGCAGGACACCTCCCACCCTGCCCCTGTTGGCTCTAAACCGGGACTGGCGTGCGGACTGGGGGGAGCGCACTTCCCAGGGGTAGCAGGGAGAGGGCGCCGACCATGATGTGGCCTGTGGGGCTCCTGTGATCCACTGCACCTGGGCTAAGCCAGGGGAGGGAGGAGGGGCCTGTGGGCGGCCCCTCCCAGATGCCACCCCGACTCCCCCCCCCCCCGCCCCCCTGACCTAGTCCCGGCGGTGACAGACTTTCCCCGTGTGGAGCTCAGGTCCCCAAACCCCTGTCCTTCGGCACTGGTGACCCAGGAGCAGTTCTTAGGGGTCATAGATGAGACCCGGGCCCCGAGCCTCACATACGTTCCCCGCCGGACAGAGGGCTTGCACAGGGCCCGGGCATGGTCGGGAGGGTCCCAGCAGGTAGAGACACTGGCAGACCCCAGAGGGTGGTGGGTGGAGCCCTATGCCCATGCCAGGGGCTGTCCGGACACTCCCTCTGTCCATCTCATTTAGGGCCATGGCCGCGAGGAGGGTGCCAGCCCAGATGTGGAAACAGAGGCCTGGCCAGGTGAGGGCTGGGGGCCGGGGGCCGGTCGGGGTTGGGTCAGGGGCCCAGATGGGTTCGTTCGGGCATCTGGGTGGGAGCGGAGATGCCATCCACCTCGGGCGGGAGGAAAGATGATGAGGCCGGGTGTGCGCAGCCCCATTTGAAGGAGATGTCCCCAAGGAGCCCTGAGGCAGGCATCCGGCCCGAAGGGCCTGGAGCCGACCAGCCGGGGCCAGCGATGGCAGAGGTGGGCACAGCCGAGTGCGGAAATGGCCCGAGTGAGGTGACTGGACCCAGATGGAAGCCAGAGTGAGGAAGCAGAGGCCGGGGTCCCAGCAGGAGGGACTTAGGAGGGGGCCCGGAGAGGGTGGGCCCAGGAGACAGTGCCGGCCAGGGAGGAGGGCCGTCAGACTCAGTGTGGGGGGATCGCTGCTGAGTTGGAGAGGCCTGTGGGGGAGGTCGGCGGGGGAGGGGTGTCGAGCTGGGGCAGGGCACAGAGAGACGGGCAGTTCTTACAGGGCACAAGGACAGCGCTCGGGGCTCAGCTGATGGGCCTGTGGGTCCCGGAAGGGGCTGGGGGAACTACCGGGTGCTGCCCACGGGCAGAGGGTAGGAGCTGGCTGGTGGGGCGGGGCCGGTGCCCCAGAAAAGGGGGTCAAGGGGGCAGGAACCGGGGTCCTCTGAGGTAGGAAGCCACATCCCGGGGCTCGGTGGTGGCTGAGGCTGGGGGACCGGCTTAGAGCAATGGTGGGGAGTGGAGGCGGCACCCGGGACTCACCCAGCTCCAGGCTCAGGGCGGCAGCCAGCAGGAGCCCGAGGAGCAGCCGCATGGTGTCCCGGAGAGAGGCTGGTGCCCCGGGCAGCCAGGCTGCCATCTTATACCTGCCGCTCCCACTCGCCTGCCAGCTGACTCAGCCACGGAGCCAGGCTGGGGCCCACGCGGCGCTGGGCCACCCGGCCCCCAGGCTGGAGGGCGAGCCCCGTTTACCGCATCAACCCTTCCCTGTCCAGCAGGTAGGATAATCCCGGTCGTAGGGCGAGGATCACGCCAGCCCACCCGGCAAGGAGGCACAGGCAGCACGTGGCCTCTCGTGTCCCGCGGGAGGGTCACCCCTCCCCCTAGACACGTCGAGGAAGCGGAGGCTGCCCGGCAGGAGCCCTGACCAGCGCTGCCCCCGGGGTGTCAGGTGACCAGCTTCCCTCCAAAGGGCTGAGCATGTGCCTCCTCAGCCGGCCGCCTGTCCGGTGGGCCTCTGCCCACGAGTGGCAGCTGGGAGCCGCCCGCCTGGCCAGAGTGCTGAGGGCTCGCGTTCGCTGCCGTGGTCACGCCGCAGGGCCCAAGACCTGCGGCTGTTTTCCCCTGCGGTGGGGGGAGAGCAGAAAGGTATTTGAAAGGGTCCCGTGACGGGTGACACCCGACAGCAGCCAGACATGCCAGGGTGACCCACGAGCCACACCGCTCTGCTAAGAGCTGTCGGGGCTGGGGCACCACGGGGGCAGTGCAGGTGGCTGTCCGTGGGGAGCCGGCCCCACCGTCCGGGGATCCCCGTGCGTCTGCTCTGGCTCCCGGGTGGCTTCTGTCCACCCCTCTAGCTTGTGGGCTCCTTAGGGCTGGGGGCTGGAGGGCTGGAGAAGGAGCCAGAAGACTGGGGTGCTAGGTGGGTTCCTGGGGTCCCGCCTCCCCCCACCAGCGTTCTCTAGGGGCCCCTCTCAAAGGGTGGGATGGGTGAGTTGCTGGGCCCGCCTCCTTCCCGTCCTGCTTGGTCCCCTCCCGCCGGTCGTCCCCTTGCCTGTGCCAGTCCGGGCTCCGACGTCGACTGGATGAGCCAGGGTGAACAGGAGTCTGGGACAGACAGAGCCGGCGTGACCAGCCATGCCAGACCCAAAAGGTGGACCTGAGCTCAGACCAAGGTGGCTGGGGAGGACAGAGAGCAAGGCAGACACATTTATTCATCCATTTATTCACTCACTCCGTGAGATATGGAGCGGACCCCTCGGGTGCAGAGTGTAAGCAGAGGAGGGAGCTCTGGGGTGAAGGCGGATGCTTGTGCCGGTCAGGGTCAGGGTCAGGGTCAGGGCTAGGAGTTAGCATTAGCATCTGACAGGGACACGGCCCCGGGAAGTGTGACGAAGGGAAGGGACGCCACCCGTCAATCCATCCGTCTGTCCGTCTGAGGCCTCCTGTGTGCTGGTCACTTACACCCACAGCCTCGTTAACCCCCACGAGGCCTCAGCTCGGCGGGGACGGTCGTTCCCATTTTATCAGTGAGACAACGGAGGCTCAGAGATGTGAACGGGGAACTCCCGGCAAGTTCAGTGGTGGGAGCTAACAAAACGCACTGAGAGGGCACGAGGCAGAAAGAGGCCTCTCCCTTTCTTTGTACCCTTTCCAGAGGTTTAGAAGCAAGAACAACATACACGCTCACGGAACAAACCAGCCGCTGTAAAGGGGATGACGATGCGGTTGGTGCCGCCCCCTGCCCCCCGCCCAGCAGGGCACCTCAGCCCTGGACGCACACCTTCCTGACGCCTTCTCTCCGTGCAGGGCCGGTGTCTCTAGGGGGGCGCCCACAGCCCCAGCTTCTCAGCTGTGCCCCAGGACAAGGCACAAAACAGCCACAGGAGGGGGCACAGCACAGCCAGCACAAGGGACCCCCAGGCTGCTTTGAGACGCCACAAAGACCTCTGAGGAGCCCGAGCATCTATTCACATCCAGGGGGTGCTCGATTCTGTCGGAAGGATCCTGGAGTCACGTTGGCGCCCCTGCGCTCTCCCCCGTTGGCGACGCCAGCCCACAGCCTGGGACACAGACTGCGGGCCGGTCGCCCTGCTGCTGGTCCTCACGCCTTCTCAGATCTCTGGTTCCACTTTTCTCCTGCGAAGCTTTCCTGACCCTAAACTCTTGTAATTACTTCACAGGCTAAGATTGTTTTCCGTTTACAAACCCACCTCCTGGGCTTCGCCCTCTCAAGCTCCCAGCTGCTGGGAGAAGACAGTGCGCAGTGGGGCAGGCCTGTGGGGGTCGGGCGAGGTGGCCAGCCAGCCTGCCGGGCGGGCCGCCACATCATTGCTCCATGCCTCAGTTTCCTCACCTGCAAAGGTGGCACGATAATGGCTTCCACCTTGCAGGTGGTCGTGGAGCGCTCAGAGCCACGACCACAGGGAAACCAGACAGATGTGGGTTACCATCCTCGTCGGCGACATCCCCACTGGCATTTCCCACTGGGGCCTGGCCCAGTATTGGTTGAGGGCTTTCCGGGGGCTCTGTGCTGGGTTTCAGAGACATCCGGGCCAGGCAGAGCCCTATCTGTGGCGGTGGAGGGGGTGGCATGGTCCTGGGGGACCTGGTGCGATGTTGTGGGTGTTGGCCTTGGACCAGGTCACGGTGGAGCACGGGCAGAGGGGTGCAGAGGGCAGGTGTGGGCACCCCCATACCATGGCAAGCCCAGCTCGCTGGATCCCTGCTCTCAGTGACCCCAGAGCCCACAGGGGGACACGCGAGGCTCTAACTTCATCCCCCCTGTGATGGAGGAGGGAGGACTGATCCCGTGTCCCTCCCAGCTCTGGCCTACGATGCCAGCTGGCCCAGGATGAAGGTCTTACACAAGCGATTTAACGACGGCTCCCAAGCCTCTCCCACTGAGTCAGGAGGTCAAGGCTGGCGGTCTGGCTTGCTCCCAGCCTCCCCAGGGAAAGGCTCACACAGGATCGGTCCTCGGGGGGAGGAGACACCCAAGTCTCCTGTGGGGGCTGAGCCCTTGACCTCACACTCCTTGGGGTACAGCTCCTTCCTGCCTCTTGGCCCAGGATGAGACCCATCTTCCCAGACCTACTGGGAGGTCCAACCAGGTCGGCCTGAGGACCCCTACCCAGGCTGGCCCAGGCTCTCCTCGGGTATCCTGATCCCTTGAGATCTGGAATCACAGCTTGGAGCTCTCCAGGTTGAATCTCTAGCACAGGCTCCCCGATCAGGGCCATGCTTCGGGGCAAGGGCTTCTGAGTCCCGGGGACTGTCCTACCACACAGGCATTTGTTGTAATGCTGCCAACTTGGGCCCAGCCAGCTTTGAAGGGACTCCTGGGCCCCTCCAGAGATGCTGAGCTGGGGACACTGGTTAGGTAAGGACGCTCAGGCCCTGTGTGACCTGGGCCACAATGTCGCATGTCCAGTCTGACTTCACTGGAAGGAGGGCCAATGTTTCCTGGGCCACCCTTATCCAGGATTGTTGTTGCTGGGTGACTCTTGTTTCCTAAACCAGGCCAGGGATGGGGTTCACCTAGGCTGGGTACCCTTTAAATAATGCCAATTCTTGGGCCCCCGAGAGTCCCCAATACCCCACTGGGTTGGGGGCACCTGGAGACCATTCCCCAAATCAAAGAGGGAGCTCTTTAGCCCGGGGAGGACTTCTCTTTCTCCCCTTGGGCAGAGTCAGAGGGTGAAGGGTCCCATGGAGACCCTCAGGCTGGTGGGCTCAGCCTCTGGGCCGGGGCCGGCTCACCGGCTCTCATTCAGCCAGGCCCGCGGGCCAGAGCAGGTGGGGACCAGCCACGAGTGGGTGTGGACAGTGGTGCTTTGTATTGGAAGGTGCAGAGGGACTTCCGGGATTCTGGAGGGAACCTGGTCATCTGAATCTCAGACCCTGCTTCCTCCAGCCTCTGTCCCCCAGACCTCCTCTTTCTCTTCTTAGGAACATGCCGCCCACCCCCAGCCCCGCCCACACACCCCTCCACCCCAGGCCAACCGGATAGGTGCTGCTGCTCAACCCACTCCGTGAAGGGGCAGGCGAGGGCTGAAAGACCAAGCTGTTTGGCCCCACCTTCTCCCTGCCAAAAATAGCCCCCGGTCAGCTCTCAGGCTCCACCAAATATAGCCTGCCTGCCCTGCCCCCAAGAGCCTGCAGCCTCAGGCCAGGGTGGGGCATGTGGCAGGTCAAGGGTTTGGCCTGGCAAGAAGGGGAAGAACCTCTCACCAGGCTTCTGGGGCTGGGGACCTCAGGGCTCTCTTCAGAACAGGCCCGCCCCCTCCCCTGCCCAGGGCCGCCTGGAGACACAGGACTTCCTGGAGACACAGGACTTCGCTGCACTACTCCCTGGGACGGCTGACAGGGACAAAGGCCTTCCTCACATGCCCACAGAGACAGCCCTCGTGCGCCTCCAGAAAGCCCTTCTTCCTAGGGTGCCCCCCACCCATCCTGGGTCCCTACTGTCCCCCACCCCTCCACACCCTTACTGGGCAGACTGCGGCAGCTGCCAGGAAGGTGGGCCAAGTCCCCTCAAATCAGTGTTCCTCAGCCAACTGAGAACCCCAACCGAGCAGCACATTTTGCCAGACACCCCCCTCCTTGGGCAGAGGAGGGGCGAGCTCTCCCACCAAGGCCAGACAACTTTGGGAGGGCTGGTCCCACATCAACCTTTTGAGAATGAAAGTCCTGGTCTGGGAGGAGGCCCCAGGCCGCGAGCCCCCCGAGTCCTGAAGCTGACGGTCCTGGGTGTGGTGGGGGGGGGGGCACCAGGTGGGTGGGGGACGCAGGTGAAAAGGTGGGGCTGTGCCTCTCAGAACTCGGTCCTTGAGTGGGTCTTGGTGGGGGGCAGGGATTTAGAGCAGACCCCAGACAGTAGCCAGGAGGATGGGGGCCAGGGCCAGGGCCCCCGGCACGGCGAGGCCAGCGCTGTTGCAGAGGTCATACTGGCAGCAAGATGTGGTGGAAGCATGTTTGGAGTAACCGTCGTACACGGTCTCGAAGCAGCTGGGCACACACGACTTGCTCACCTTCATCCTGGTCGGCGTGTAGTCTGCACGGGGGAGCTGGGCTAGGACCCCACGTTGGCCCGACTCTGACATGCAGGGTCTTTAGGGCAGGCTCTCCCTCAGCCAGGTGCTCCCAGAAAGAACCCCAGGGCAGGTGGGGCCTCCCTCCTCAGTCCCCCCCCCCCGCCCGCCGCTCCTAGGGGCAGGCAGAACACCCCCTCCTGCTCCCCGGGGGCACCCCAGTGACTCACAAGTGCGTGTGGTCATGCAGTAGGTGACCATGGCCGGGCAGCGCATGGGATTGAAGCAGTTCTCGCCGTTGTAGGCGCACACGTGGCAGTCCAGAGCCTGGGCTGGGAGCCGGGGGATGGGGTGGGAGCTGGATGGGTGTCGCACAACGGGTGGGGGGGGGGGGAGGCCCCTCCTCCAGCCCGGCAGGCCCCAGGTCCCATCCCCTCCCCCCCCCCCCCCCCCCCCCCCCCCCCCCCCCCCCGGGGCACAGCTGGAGGCAGAGGTGGTTTTTAGGAAGCCTGGCCGCCCTCCCCACTCCCGGCCGTCCTGCCCCCAACAAGGGTCTGTCCATCCGTCTCTTCTCCATCTTACCCCGAGGGAGGCCCACCAGGGCCACGAGGAACAGGGTGAGCAGGGGCGCCATGGATGGAGGCGAGAGGACAGAGTGGCAGTGGGGAGTCAAATGGCAGCTGGTCCTTGATTTCAACTCAGGCTGGGTCAGGGGCGGGGCACAGAGCGGGTCAGACAACCCCCTGCCCTCCCCGGCTCCCGGTTTACTGGAGGCACTGCGGCCCTGCACAGAGGAGGACAAAAGAGGGTGGTCACCCAAGGGGACCCGGGCAGGGGTGCTGGTGGGAAGGTTTCCTGAAGAAGGGGACCCAAAAAGAGAAGGAGGCGGGGGGGCGGGGGGGACAGTCCAAGTGGAGAGACTCGTGTCTACAAACAGATCTGTCTTGCAGGTTAAAGGGGTGGTGCGGGGAGGAGGGTTCATGCAGGGGGCCCACGGAGCCTGCCACACAGCTCCTCCTCACCGAGGGCCCTGAGTACAGGTGAGCGGCCAGGGCACCGCTAGGCCCCAGGGTGGGCCTCTCCTCACTGCTTCCCCTCTGCTTTGCCCCTGGGGTGTCCTTGCGTGGGTCCCCCACTTCCGCTACTTTCAGGGCCGAGGCGGGGGCCGCTCTCCCGGGAAGACCTCCGGAGCCCAGTCTTACTTGGGCTTCAGGTCTGAGTCCTGGCCCGGCGGGAGCTCCTGGCAGGAACAGGCTCTGATCAGCCTGTGGGGAAATGCGCTTGGGGCGACCACGCGGCAGGAGAGCAGGAGGAACTTCCCGGTCCCTACATGGTGCTCGGGATGGACACGTCCAACCTCTGGCTGGGGGGTGGGGGGAGTCTGGACTACGACTTCCCTCCCCTCCCCCTGCGGGGATTCTCGTGGCCCAGCGTCCCGTCCCAGGGGGCCAAGCCTCCGCCCCTCCGGAGAACAGCAAACCAACCCGTCAACCCAGTTCCCAAGAGTCACCCTCAGGGTGCGGAAGGCCGGAGTGAGAACTGGCCTGGCTGCTCCGCTTCCCGCCCCTTGCCCGCGAGCCCCGCCCCGAAGACTGCGGTCCCAAGCAGAGTGGGGGAGGTTTCGGGATAACCTAAACCGTGACCTTCAGCACGCTGAGCCTCCGCTGCGCCCAGGACTCACCCGCGGCCGCTCGCCAGCTCTTCCCTGGGCCTGAAGGCTCGGCCGGACGGGCGCCCCGCAGTGACCACGCCGGAATGCCCCTCCGCGGCCTCCAGAAGCTGCCAGCCAGGCCTGACATCGCCGCAGGAGGCCCCGCCCCAGCCCGCCCCCGGCCTGCTTTGCACCGGCCCCAGCCCCGCCCCGGTCCGCCCCCGGCCGGCTTTGGACCCTCCCCGACCATGGGCCCCGCCCCGGTCTGCCCCCGGCCGGCTTCGGACCGGCCCCAGCCCCGCCCCGGTCCGCCCCCGGCCGGCTTTGGACCCTCCCCGACCATGGGCCCCGCCCCGGTCCGCCCCCGGCCGGCTTTGGAACCTCCCGACTCCGCCCCCAACTCTATTTCATCTAGGCCCCGCCCAGGCTCCGCCCATCTCCCCTCCCCCGCGCCCTAGGTCCGCCCAGGCTCCACCTATCCCCTTTCCTGCCCCGCCTTAGCCCCGCCTCGGTCCCGCCTTCAGCCCCGCCCAGTCCCGACCCCGCCCTAGGCCCGCCGCCTCTCCGCTCAGGCTCCGTCCAAGGTCCTGTCCAGCTTCGTCCCTCCCGCCGCCTCCGGGTTCCTCTTTCCCCGTGGACTCGAACCCCACCCAGCCCTGGCATCGCGGAGAGCCAGCCACGCCCAGATATGTATGCTGCCCCCCGGTGACATCCACGCGATCCCCTCAGATGCACGCTCACCGCTCAGGGACTATCTCCATGGGATCTGGCCGCTGTCACCCACCCAAATCTTGGGTTTCTCCCTGCTTCTGGCAGCTTGTCTTCGCCTGCTCACCCCCGCCATCACCGGGCCCCTCATTCCTTGAGCCCAGTTCAACCGAGCTGCTGCGTGGAACAACCGCCCCCCCCCCCCCCCCCCCCCCCCCCCCGGGAGCGCAGTGACCCCTGGACCCGGCTCCCTATTCAGTCTGCCTGCGTCTCCACCTGGCCCTGCCTTCCCTGTTGAGTGACTTCTGCGTTTTACCTAGCATTTCTGGGCTTCCGTCCCCACACCTGGTCCCATCTAGAAAAGTGAAAAATCAAGCCTTGAAAGGATCCCATTATTTCACGGACCCCTCCCACCATAATAATATCAGTATTAAATAATTGTGGTGTTTTTTTTTTTTTTTTAATATACAACTTTCTCAACATTTAGTTTTCTGCTGTTTTGGGCAAAATTTAGGATTTTCATGGGCCCTAAACTTTTCATTTTTTTCTTTAATTTTTGTTTTGTTTTGTTTTCGTGTTTATTTATTTTGAGATAGAGAGAGACAGAGCACGAGCAGGGGAGGTGCAGAGAGAGAAGGAGACAGAGAATCCCAAGTAGACTCCACGGTGTCAGTGCAGAGCCCAACACGGGGCTCAACCTCATGAACCATGAGATCGTGACCTGAGCCGAAATCAAGAGACGCAGGCATAACCGACTGAGCTACCCAGGCGCCCTTTTCCATTTTTTTCTAATGTGAAACACACACACACACACACACACACGGTTTTTTTGACCATAAAAGTTTTTTTTTTTTCTTTCTTCATTTGAAGGAGATGGAGTACCTCTGGATCCAAGCAGGCCACCTCTCTGGGCAGATTGGGTGTTTGGTCCCCCTATTGGCCAATAGTCTCCGAGAGGCCCCATGTCCCATAAATATTCTCATCCTCACGAGGCTCACACTCTAACGGAGTAGCGAATAAACACATGGGTCAAAACCAGAGCATGTCACTGGCTTCAGCATGAGGCCGTGATGAATTGATAAGAACGGGTTTATGGCCCCGCCTTAAACGACTAAAATATGGAGTGTAAACAAAGCACTGGTTTTTGGACATGGTGTGACAGGCAAACAGACACGGCGATTCTGGAGGAAAGGGACTCCGGTGAAGGGAGGGGCTGCAGGCCGCAGCACTAGGGGAACCAAAGAGAGCCCACGGTCTCCCTGATGGAGGAAACAAGTGGAGAGGCGGGGAGGCCAAGGCAGCTGGAATTTCCAGGGCAGAGCCCGGATGGAGAACTGCCCAGGAGAGAGCTAGGAGGTGGGCAGAGGGTTCCATGCACACATTTGAGGAACTTAAGAAGAGGCAGAAGAAGCCGCTGAGAGGGGGCAGGCAAACCAGTCCCCAGAGTCACACAGGCCCTGGGGGTCACCTGCGTGAGTGGGGAGCAGAGACCTTGAAAGTTGGGGCCACCGGACAGAGTGCTCAGAAGGAAACTGCCCTAATCGTGGGGCCTGCTTGGGCCTAGATTACAGATCACACTGAGTTCCACCTGACCGAGCATAAGAGCAAGTCTTGAAAGGGTCCAATTGTCTCCACTAACTTGATTGCATCCTGAGACAGAACCCAACATTATTTAAAAGAGAAAATAAGCCAGCATCTTACAATGTAAATTTCATCTAATTAAATACCGGATAGTCAATTGAAAACCCCAGCAGGCATGCCAGAAAGGAAGGAAAGGTGACCCGTGGTGGGGAGAAGACAGTCCTTAGAGCCATGAGCGCCACCGCTGGTCGTGTCCGTGGGCAAGCACATGAAAAGAGACACTGTATTTCCCATATTCAAGCAGACAGAGGAGGGCACGGCTGTGTCGGGGAGCCTCAGGAAACAGAGAAAACACAAACGGAGCTTCTAAAGATGGAAAAATAGCCGGGTGGAGTTAACAGCCCACTTGGGTCTGCAGGGCAAAGATCAGCGGACTTGAAGACTAAGCATGAGGAAGAGGGTCCCAGGACACAAAGAATGAAAAGGGACAGCACAGTGGGGGTCTGTGTGTCGCTGGAGTCCCAGGAGAGGTGAGGAAGAGAAAAAGGTTTTCAAAGAAACAATGGCCAAATTTTTCCGAATTCGTTAAAAACTGTACACCCATGGAACCCAGAAACTCAATGAACCCCAAGCACAAGAAATATGAAGAAAACTAGGCCAAAGCACCCCGTGTGCAGGTGCCGTGGCAGCGACAAAAAGGAAACACTGAGGGCCCGGCAGACTGTGCGCAACGACCAGGGTGACCAGCCCTCGAGTGAAGAAGACAGAAAACCCAAAGCAGACAGGGCAGCATTGCCCACCTGGAAATGCCAGAGGGGCGGCTGCAGAGCCCTCCTGCAGGGCAGTGGAGGGGGGGTCTGCAGGCAGAGGGAAATTATGCGGCGCCCACACACATCCACACGGAGGAATGGAGAACACCAGAAATGGGAAAAAGAAGGTACTCATCTTATTTTTAAATGACTTTATCATTATTATTATTATTAATGTTTATTATTTTTGAGAGAGACACAGAGCATGAGTGGGGGAGGGGCAGAGATCGAGGGAGACACAGAATCCGCAGCAGGTTCCAGGCTCTGAGCTGTCAGCACAGAGCCTGATGTGGGGCTCGAACCCATGAATGGTGAGATCATGGCCTCAGCTGAAATTGGACACTCAACCGACTGAGCCACCCAGGTGCCCCTGTCTTATTTTTAAATGACTTTAGAAGATAATTGGCTGCTTAGAGCACAAGTAGTAACAATATATTAAGAGATCTTTAGCAAATGTTGAAGTAAATTGTGTGACAGTGGTAGCACTCACAGCCCCAGACGGGAGAAGGAAGTGCACTGTTGTGAGTTTATTGCCTGCATGTGAAATGGCACAGTTCTTGAACACAGACTGTAATAAATTAAAGATGTGCACTATGAACACTAAAGCAACTGCAGAGAGAGAGAGAGAACAAGGAGATAAAATGGAATCAGAAAAAAGTAATCTGTTCGTCAAAGAGAAAGTAGAGGAAGGGGGAGAGGGAAAAAGCGTGGGGCCAAGGAGAAGACAATGGGAGAAGAGACTCAAAGCCACCTGCACCCGAACCCCACTCTGTGGTCGAAACTCTCAGTGAGGAACAGAGACAGAGCCACGTATGTGCTGTCCTCAAGGAGCCCGCTGTACGTATACAGACACAAACAGGCTGAAGTCAATGAGAAAGAGACACCATGTTAACTCTGATTAAAAGAAAGCAAGAGTGCCATATTGATATCAAAGTGGGTTTTGGAGTGGAGAATATAACCAGCAAGGAATGGGGACACTACATAACCTTGATGGGTTATGTAGGGCACAGAGCAAGTGTTTATGTGTTTATGCCCCTAAGTGTTTATGCCCCTAAGTGTTTATGCCCCTAACAATTGAACTTCAAACACATGAAGTACAGTAGCCTGGCAGAACTGAAGAGAGCAGAGGAAGATTGGGATTACAAAGGTTTCAACACTCCTTTCTCAACGTCCCAGGGCAGAAGTGGACACAATCCTAAGGACAGAAGGGAAGTGAGCAGCACGACCACCCAGCGTGGCCTGGTTGATGTCCTGCTGGGGGTACACACCTTTCTGAGTATGCACAGAGCATTTGCCAAGATGACCTGTGCTCTGGGCCGTGAGACACAGCTCAATGCATTTACAAGGATTGAAACCATACGAACGGTTTCTTTAGACAACAGTGGGATTCAATTAGATCCTGAGAACAGAAAAATATTTGTAAGCTCCCTCAAATATTTAGAAACTGAGCAACACATTTCTAACTAATCTATGGGGTTGCTGGGAGAACTGGACAGCAAAGTGCAAAGGAATGACACTAGACCACCTTCTTACACCACACACAAAAATAAACTCAAAATGGATGAAAGACCTAAACCTAAGACAGGAAACCATCAAAACCTTAGAGGAGAAAGCAGAAAACAACCTCTTTGACCTCAGCCATAGCAATTTCTTACTCGACAGATCTCCAAAGGCAAGGGAAACCAAAGCAAAAATGAACAATTGACTTCATCAAGATAAAAACCTTCTGCACAGAGAAGGAAACAACCAGCAAAACTAAAAGGCAACCGATGGAATAGGAGAAGATATTTGCAAATGACATATCGGATAAAGGGCTAGTATCCAAAATCTATAAAGAACTTACCAAACTCAACACCCAAAAAACAAATAATCCAGTGAGGCAATGGGCTGAAGACACGCATAGACACTTTTCCAAAGAAGACATCCAGATGGCCAACAGACACATGAAAAGATGCTCAACGTCACTCATCATCAGGGAAATAAATAATCAAAGCCACACTGAGATACCACCTCACACCAATCAAAGTGGCTAAAATGAACAAATCAGGAAACAACAGATGCTGGCGAGGATGTGGAGAAGCGGGAACCCTCTTGCCCTGCTGATGGGAATGCAAACTGGTGCAACTGCTCTGGGAAACAGAGTGGAGCTTTCTCAAAAAATTAAAAATAGAACTACCCTATGACCCAGCAATAACACTGCTAGGAATCTACCCGAGGGATACAGGAGTGCTGATGCCTAGGGACACATGTACCCCAATGTTTATAACAACGCTTTCAACAATAGCCAAATACGGAAAGAGCCTAAGTGTCCATCAACTGATGAATGGATAAAGAAGATGTGGTTTATACATACAATGGAATACTACTTGGCCATGAGAAAGAATGAAATCCTGCCAGCAGCAACATGGATGGAACTGGAGGGTATTATGCTAAGTGAAATAAGTTAGTCAGAGAAGGACAGATATCATAGGTTTTCACTGATATGTGGAACTTGAGAAACTTAACAGAAGACCATGGGGGAAGGGGAAGGGGAAGGGGAAAAAATAGATACGAACAGAGAAGGAGGAGGCAAACCACAAGAGACTATTAAATATAGAGAACAAACTAAGGGTGGATGGGGGGTGGGTGGGGGAGAAGGGAAAATGGGTGATGGGCATTGAGGAGGGCACTTGGGATGACCACTGGGTGTTGTATGTAAGCCAATTTGACAATAAATTATGTTCATTAAATAAATAAATAAATAAATAACCTGTGGGTCGAAGGAGAAATTTGAAAGGAAATTAGAAAAATTTCCAGTCCGACAAAAGTGAAAGCACAATACAGCAAAGTCGGGTGCAGCTACAGCAGCTTCGGAAGGGAAGTGTCAGCACCAGCGCTCACATTAGAAAACCGGAAAGGTCCCAACAGGACGACCTCCACCCCACCTTCAGAAACCAGAATGAGAAGAGCAAAGCAAAGCCCAAGGAAGCAAAATAAAGGAAATAACAACAGTAAAAGCCCACACGCACAAATCGATGACACAGAGAAAGAAAAACTATGGGGAAGATCAAGCAAACCAAAAACTGATTCTTTGAGAATATCACTACAATTTTTAAACCTCTGGCCAGACTGATCAAAAAGAAACAGATGAGGCCAAGCACAGAGCAGGAATGAGAAAGGGGGCATCGTGACAAGTCATAACCACATTATGCCAATACATCTTACAACTTAGGTGACATGGGACAGCCCCCTCACAGGCACAAGCCAGCAGTGCTCACTCAAGAGGAAAGACATAACTTATTATCCCTCTATCTTTTGAAGAAATGGGATTTGTAGTTTAAAAGCTCCCTCCCCCAACAAAACTCCAGTGAATTCTACAAAGCATTTAAAGGAAGAATAATACTGATTCTCCATAACCATTTCTGGAAAATCAGGACCCACTGATTAGGAGGCCACCATGGCCCTGATAACCAAACCTGACACAGACATTATAAGAAAAAAAACTATAGACCGGCATCTCTCACAGACATAGCTGTAAAAGTTATGAACAAAAGTATGGCAAATGAATCCAATAATAGAGAAAAGGAAATACAAAATGACAAAGCACAATTCTGGTTTAACATCTGAATATCGATGAGTGTGATTCACGATATGCACAAGACGACCACCTGCATAGATTTGGGAAAAACATTTGACAAAATCTAACATCCATTTCTGATTAAACAAACCAACCTCTCAACAAACTAGGAATAGGAGGGAACTGCCCTAGCCTGATAAAGGCATCTACGGAAATCCTACAGCTAATATATTCAGTTTGGAAAGACTGAACTCTATCCTCCAACAGCAGGAGCAGAGTGGGGGCCTCTGATGGTTCTTATTCAGCTGCGTACTGGAAGCCCATCCGTGAAATGAGGCAAGACAAAGAGATAAAAAACACAAAGATTTGAAGGGAAATAAAACTGCCCCTATTTTTCAGGTGACAGGCCTGTTCGACATAGAAAATTTTAGGGACCCAGTTTTTCAAGATGGCGGAGCAGCATAGACGTTTTCAGCTTGTCTGGTCCCTGAAACACAGCTAGATGAGCACCAAACCATTTTGCACACTTAGGAAATTGATCTGAGGATTAACATAACACTCCGCATAACTTGAGCCACAGAACTCAGCAGGGACACGGCGCAGAGAGGTGAACTGGGGGAGAGAGAAGCCCTGGAGGGTAGGGAGCTGTATTTGTGGAGAGAGGACAGAAAAATGGGGGAGAGTACAGGAAAAGCACTCCCCCCAAAAGTAGCTGGAGAGAAATAGAAAGAGTGGAAACACCCACAAGTGACTGAAGAAGAAAGGGAGAAAGGAGAGGGTTTTAATACTGTTAAACTCCATAAACAGGGGAGAGCAGAGTCAGAAATTCCACAGCTCAATACCTGAGGGTGCTCTGGCCGGAAGGCCGAATCCCCAGGAGCAGGCAGCGAGGTCCTTGAGGTCCTCGGGGTCCTTGGGCCACATGGGGAGAAGAGGTTCCCCTGCTTGGAGGGCATTTGGTAGAGGCCATACAGCCTCCCCACAGGCAAGGGTCCCAGTGGACTCGGAGAACAGCCACCTTTGCTGGTACTGGCACAAAGACGCCAGGGTGCAGTGAACACATGGTGCCTGCCATGTGTTGTTACCATCACCTCTGAACCTCTGCACAAACGTTCTCTGGGGCAAGCTGGCACCCAGCCATTGCTCAATGAGAGGGTTGGACCAGGTCCAAGCCGCAGGGTTCTCAGAAGTGAAGGATTGGGAAACACAGCCCCATCTGAGATAAAATTCAGGAGGGAGGTGCCACCTAGCAAGCTGATGGCTTGGACGTGGACAGAATAGAAGTGAGGAGTAGACAGAAGCCAAAGACAAAAGAGGGGTACTTGATTGAGGGTCAGTGAGAGCACAGAGTTACTGTGCCAGAGACTAGGAAGCTGGGTGAAGCCATTTCCACCTCTCCAGCCCATGCACATATGCATGCACAACCTGATCCACCCCAGTAAGCTAAGCAGTGCCACCTAGTGGAGAATTGAGCCATTACACCAAGTCCCACCCAAATGCGACCTCCAAGCACATGCCCTAGAGGACCAGAACGAGTCTCTCCACCTGCTTAGTGTACGGACTATAGAGTGCTTCATGGTTTCAGTTCTAGGGGAAACTGGATACAACATCATTTGGGGTTCATTCTGTTTGCTGGTTCATCTATCTGTTTTTGTTTGTTTTTTGTTTCTGTCTTTGTTCAAATTGGGTTTTTTCTTTGTCTTTTCTTTTTCTTGGATATAGAAAGAGAAAAATCATTTTTTGTTTTCTTTAATTTTTTTTTAAATTATTTTTACTGTTTTTAATTTTTTTTGTAATTTTTTAATTCTATTTAACTTTCTTCATTTCATTTTATTCTATTTTATTATATACTTTTTAAATTTTAAACGTTTTCTTACATTTTTCTTTCTTTTTGTTTTTTTCTTTCTTTTCTTTCCTTTTTTCTCTATTCTAACAAGCTTCTTTCAACAACCAGACCAAAACACACCTAGGTTCTAGCTTCCTTTATTTGACTTTTTGTGTTGTTTTTAATTTTTTTATTTTAATTTTTTATTTTATTACTTCTTTTTCTTCTGCCAAAATGACAAAATGAAGGAATTCACCCCAAAAGAAAGAACAGGAAGAAATGACAGCCAGGGGCTTAATCAACACAGATATAAGCAAGACGTCTGAACTAGAATTTAGAACCATGATAATAAGAATACTAGCTGAGGTTGAAACAGGCATAGAATCCCTTTCTGTGGAGATAAGAGAAATAAAATCTAGTCAGGAAGAAACTAAAAATGCTATAACTGAGATGCAATCTTGAATGGATGCCACAGCGGCAAGTATAGATGAAGCAGAATAGCAAATCTGCAATATAGAAGACAAAATTATGGAGAATAATGAAGCAGAAAAAAAGAGGAAAACTAAGGCAAAAGAGCACAATAAAAGAATTAGAAAACTCAGTGACTCATTAAAAAGGAATAACATCCAGGGGCACCTGGGTGGCTCAGTCGGTTAAATTTCCAACTTCGACTCAGGTCATGATCTCCTGGTTCATGAGTTCAAAGCCCACGTCTGGCTTTGTGCTGTGTCTCCCTCTCTCTCTGCTCCTTTCCCCCGTCTCTCAAAAATAAATAAACGTTAAAAATAAAATAAAAAAGATTCTGTCTCTTTCTCCCTCTGCCGTCTCCTAGCTTATGTGCTTGTTCTCTCTCTCTCTCTCTCTCTCTCTCTCTCTCTTAAAAAAAAAGGAATAACATACAAATCATAGGAGTCACAGAAGATGAAGAGAGAGAAAAAGGGGCAGAAGGTTTATGTGAGCAAATTATAGCAGAAAACTTTCCTAATCTGGGGAAAGACACAGACATCAAAATCCAAAAAGCACAGAGAACTCCTATTAGATTCAACAAAAACTGACAATCATAAAAGCACATCATAGTCAAAGTCACAAAATACATAGACAAGGAAAGAATTATGAAAGCAGCAAGGGGAAAAAAATTCCTTAACCTATAATGGAAGACAGGTCAGGTTTGCAGCAGACCTATCCACAGAAACTTGGCAGGCCAGAAGGGAGTGGCAGGTACATTCAACGTGTTGAATTGGAAAAATATACGGCCAAGAATTCTTTGTCCACAAAGGGCTCTCATTCAAAATAGAAGGAGAGAGAAAGTGTTTCCCAGACAAACAAAAACTAAAGGAAATCTAAACCAGTCCTGCAAGAAATTTTAAGGGGAATTTGCTGGGTGGAGAAAAGACAAAACAAAACAAAAAAGACCGAAATCAACAAAGACTAGAAAAGACCAGAGAACATCTCCAGAAACTCCAACTCTACAGGCAATACAATCACACTAAATTCATATCTCTCAGTAATCACTCTAAATGTCAATGGACTAAGTCCTCCAATCAAAAGACATAGGGTATCAGAATGGATAAGAAATCAAGACCCATCTATAAGCTGCTTACAAGAGACACATTTTATTTATTATTATTATTTTTTTAAAGACACATTTATTCAGCGTCATGATCAGACTATTACATTTAGCAATCAACAGCATGGGTGCAAAAAAAAAACCCTACATTAAAAGCCTTTGTTGGAATGCTTTACACTTTCCACACAACAAAAACTAAAATAACCTGTTATACAATTAGTCACAAATACAGTCCTCGAGTTTTTTGCCCATATACATGAGTGTTGTCTAAAACGTGTCTTCTTTGTAGCAGCTAGGCCCTGCCACCACTGTGCTTGGCTGAATTCACAAATCTGTTGTAACCTGTAGCTTCCCTGTCACTTCTCTGGCTCTCCTCTCCTGCTAAGCTTTGTTTCCTGGCAGTAATTAAAACCTTCTGCCACTGCCATAGCTACTGCTGCTGCTGGAACCGCCATAGATACCTTGGTTTTGTGGTGTGGCAAAGTATTGGCCTCCACCAACATAGGGGCCAGAGCTTCTGCCTCCAAAATTTCCTCTTTTCATGGGCCCAAAACTTGAAGATTGATTGTTGTAGTTGCCAAAATCATTACAGCTTCCACCACCTCCAAAGCTGCTTTCATTGTTACCAAATCCATTATAGCCATCCCCACTGCCACCATATCCACCACCATCTCAACTGCCACCAAAGCCACCTCACCCACCGAAGTTTCCGCCACAGCCAAAGTTGTCACTCCCACCAAAATCACCTCCACGACCACCACCAAAGTTCCCAGAACCACTTCGACCTCTTTGGCTGGAGGAAGCACGAGCCATCTCTTGCTTAGATAAAGCTTTCCTTACTTCACAGTTGTAGCCATTCACAGTATGGAATTTCTGAATGACAGTCTTGTCTACAGAGTCTTGGTCGTCAAATGTTACAAAAGCAAAGCCTCTCTCTTTGCCACTGCCTCGGTCAGTCATGATTTCAATCACTTCCATTTTCCCATACTGTTCAAAATAATCTCTTAGATGACGTTCTTCAGTGTCTTCTTTAATGCCACTGACATAAATCTTTTTCACAGTGAAGTGGGCACCAGGTCTTTGAGAATCTTCTCTCGAGATGAGACAGCCCTCTGGTTCTACAACTCTTCCATCCACCTTGTGGCCCTGCATTCATGGCTGCATCCACCTCTCCCACAGTGGCATAGGTGACAAACCCAAAGCCTCTGGAGCACTTGGTGTTTGGATCTCTCATTACCACACAGTTCGTAAGTGTTCCCCATTGCTCAAAATGGCTCCTCAGACTCTCATCGGTTGTTTCAAAGCTCAAACCTCCGACGAAAACCTTCCGCAGCTGTTCAGGCTCTTTGGGAGACTCTGACTTAGACATGACGGTGGTGGGAGAGGAGACTTTCACGATGATTACTGTGGCGTCCACAGGCAGAAAACCAAGAGACCCATTTTAGACCTAAAGCACCTTCAGATTGAAAGTAAGAGGATGGAGAACCATCTGTCATGCTAATGGTCAACAAATAAAGTTGAAGTAGCCATACTCAAATCAGACAAACTAGATTTTAAAGCAAAGACTCTAACAAGAGATGAAGAAAGGCATTATATCATAATTAAGGGGTCTAGCCACCAAAAGATCTAACAATTGTAAACATTTATCCCCCCAATGTGGAACGCCCAAATATATAAATCAATTAATCACAAACATAAAGAAACTCATTGATAATAATAACATAATAGTAGGGGACTTCAACACCCCACTTGCAACAATGGACAGATTACCTAAGCAGAAAATCAACAAGGAAACAATGGCTTTGATTGACACACTGAACCAGATGGACTTAACAGATATATTCAGAACATTTCATCCTAAAGCAGTGGTCACACATTCTTCTCGAGTGCATGTGGAACGTTCTCTAGAATAGATCATATACTGGGATACAAATCAACCCCCAACAAGTACAAAAAGACCAAGATCATACTGTGCATATTTTCAGACCACAACACTATGAAACTTGAAATCAACCACAAGAAAAAACTTGGAAAGACAACGAATACTTGGAGATTAAACAACATCCTACTAAAGAATGAATGGGTGAACCAAGAAATTAAAGAGGAAATTTAAAAGTACATGGAAGCCAATGAACATGAAAACACGACAGCCCAAAACCTCTGGGATCCAGCAAAGGCAGTCATAAGAGGAAAGTATACAGCAATCCAGGCCTTCCTAAAGAAGGAAGAAAGGTCTCAGATACACAACCTAACCTTACACCTAAAGGAGCTGGAAAAAGAACAGCAAATAAAGTCCCAAAGCAGCAGAATACAGGAAATAATAAAGATTAGAGCAGAAATCAATGCTATCGAAAACAAATAAACAAACAGAACAGAACAGATCAATGAAACCAGGAGCTGGTGCTTTGAAGAATTAATGAAATTGATAACCCCCTAGCCAGACTGATCAAAAAGATCATGGAAAGGACCCAGATAAATAAAATCACGAATGATAGAGGAGAGATCCTAACCAACACTACAGAAACACAAACAATAATAAGGGAATATTATGAGCAATTATATGCCAACAAATTGGGAAATCTGGAAGAAAGGGACAAATCCATAGAAACATGTAAGCTACCAAAACTGAAACAGGAAGAAATAGGAAATTTGAGCAAACCCATAACCAGTGAAGAAATTCAATCAGTAACCAAAAATCTCCCAACAAACAAGAGTCCAGGGTCAGATGGCTTTCCAGGGGAACTCTACCAAATATTTAAAGAAGAGTTAACACCTATTCTTTTGAAGCTGTTGCAAAAAACAGAAATGGAAGGAAAACTTCCAACCACATTCTATAAGGCCAGCATTACCTTGATTCCAAAACCAGACAAAGACCCCACTAAAAAGAACTACAGACCAATTTCCCTGATGAA
The DNA here is from genome assembly GCF_018350155.1 of Leopardus geoffroyi. Classification (NCBI taxonomy): domain Eukaryota; kingdom Metazoa; phylum Chordata; class Mammalia; order Carnivora; family Felidae; genus Leopardus; species Leopardus geoffroyi. Next base: position 71,973,057 of record NC_059338.1, on the reverse strand, counting down.
CACGGATGCAAAAATTCTCAACAAGATACTAGCCAACTGGATCCAACAATACATTAAAAGAATTATTCACCATGACCAAGTGGGATTTATTCCTGGGATGCAGGGCTGGTTCAATATCCACAAATCAATCAGTGTGATACATCACATTAATAAAAGAAAGATTAAGAACCACATGATCCTCTCAATAGATGCAGAGAAAGCATTTGACAAAATACACCATCCTTTCTTGATAAAAACCCTCAAGAAAGTATGGATAGAAGGATCATACCTCAAGACCATAAAAGCCATATATGAAAGACCCACAGCTAATATCATCCTCAATGGGGAAAAACTGAGAGCTTTCCCCCCTAAGGTCAGGAACAAGACAGGGATGTCCATTCTCACCACTGTTATTCAACTTAGTATTGGAAGTCTTGGCCTCAGCAATCGACAACACAAAGAAATAAAAAGCATCCAAATCAGCAAGGAGGAAGTCAAACTTTCATTCTTTACCAATGACATGATACTTTATGTGGAAAACCTAAAAGACTCCACCAAAAAACTGCTAGACCCAATCCATGAATTCAGCGAAGTCACAGGATATAAAATCAATGCACAGAAATCAGTTGCATTCGAATACACCAATAATGAAGCAGCAGAAAGAGAAATCAAGGAATTGGTCCAATTTACAATTGCACCCAAACCCATAAAATACCTAGAAATAAACCTAACCAAAGAAGTGAAAAATCTTTACATTGAAAACTATAGAAAACTTATGAGAGAAATTGAAGAAGACACACACACACACAATGAAAAACATCCATGCTCATGGATTGGAAGAAGAAATATTGTGAAAATGTCGACACTACCCAAGCAATCTACATATTCATGCAATCCCTATCAAAATAACACCAGCATTCTTCACGGAGCTAGAACAAACAATCCTAAGATTTGTATGGAACCACAAAAGACCCCGAATAGCCAAAGCAATCCTGAAAAAGAAAACCAAAGCTGGAGGCATCACAATCCCAGACTTCAAGCTGTACTACAAAGCTGTCATCATCAAGACAGTATGGTACCAGCACAAGAACAGACACTCGGATCAATGGAACAGAATAGAGAACCCAGAGATGAACCCACAAACATATGACCAACTAATCTTTGACAAAGCAGGAAAGAATATCCGATGGAATAAAGACAGTCTCTTCAGCAAGTGGTGTTGGGAAAACTGGGCAGCGACATGCAGAAGAACGAACCTGGACCACTTTCTTACAGCAGACACAAAAATAAACTCAAAATGGATGAAAGGCCTAAATGTAAGACAGGAAGCCATCAAAATCCTCGAGGAGAAAGCAGGCAAAAACCTCTTTGACCTTGGCCGCAGCAACTTCTTACTCAACACGTCTCTGGAGGCAAGGGAAACAAAAGCAAAAATGAACTACTGGGACCTCATCAAAATAAAAACCTTCTGCACAGCAAAGGAAACAATTAGCAAAACTAAAAGGCAACCGACAGAATGGGAGAAGATATTTGCAAATGACATAGCAAATAAAGAGTTAGTATCCAAAATCTATAAAGAACTTACCAAACTCAACACCCCCCCAAAACCGAAATAATCCAGTGAAGAAATGGGCAAAAGACATGAATAGACTCTTTTCCAAAGAAGACATCCAGATGGCCAAAAGACACATCAAAAAATAATCAACATCATTCATCATCAGGGAAATACAAATCAAAACCACATTGAGATACCACCTCACACCTGTCAGAATGTCTAAAATTAACAACTCAGGAAACAACAGATGTTGGCAAGGATGCAGAGAAAGAGGATCTCTTTTGCACTTCTGGTGGGAATACAAACTGGTATAGCTACTCTGGAAAAGAGGATGGAGGCTCCTCAAGAAATTAAAAATAGAACTACCCTGTGCTCGCTTCGGCAGCACATATACTAAAATTGGAACGATACAGAGAAGATTAGCATGGCCCCTGCGCAAGGATGACATGCAAATTCGTGAAGCGTTCCATATTTTTTTGAAGAAGACCAAAGCAGGAGGCATCACAATCCCAGACTTTAGCCTCTACTACAAAGCTGTAATCATAAGACAGCATGGTATTGGCACAAAAACAGACACATAGACCAATGGAATAGAATAGAAACCCCAGAACTAGACCCACAAACGTATGGCCAACTAATCTTTGACAAAGCAGGAAAGAACATCCAATGGAAAAAAGACAGTCTCTTTAACACTGGTGCCGGGAGAACTGGACAGCAACATGCAGAAGGTTGAAACTAGACCACTTTCTCACACCATTCACAAAAATAAACTCAAAATGGATAAAGGACCTGAATGTGAGACAGGAAACCATCAAAACCCTAGAGGAGAAAGCAGGAAAAGACCTCTCTGACCTCAGCCGTAGCAATTTCTTGACACATCCCCAAAGGCAAGGGAATTAAAAGCAAAAATGAACTACTGGGACCTTATGAAGATAAAAAGCTTGTGCACAGCAAAGGAAACAACCAACAAAACTAAAAAGGCAATCAATGGAATGGGAAAAGATATTTGCAAATGACATATCGGACAAAGGGCTAGTATCCAAAATCTGTAAAGAGCTCACCAAACTCCACACCCGAAAAACAAATAATCCAGTGAAGCAATGGGCAGAAAACATGAATAGACACTTCTCTAAAGAAGACATCCAGATGGCCAACAGGCACATGAAAAGATGCTCAATGTCGCTCCTCATCAGGGAAATACAAATCAAAACCACGCTCAGATATCACCTCACGCCAGTCAGAGTGGCCAAAATGAACAAATCAGGAGACTATAGATGCTGGCAGGGATGTGGAGAAACGGGAACCCTCTTGCACTGTTGGTGGGAATGCAAATTGGTGCA